>NC_062575.1:8436637-9636637 GCF_022837055.1 Prionailurus viverrinus | reverse complement strand
GCCACGTTAAAGGCTTCAGGGAGACCAGGGGGACTTGGTTATGTCACGGGTTTAGATTACAAGAAAGAAGATTGGAATTATGTTCTTTTTTTGTTCCAAAAATTTTTAATGTTTATTTATTTTTGAGAGAGAGAGAGAGAGTGCGAGCAGGGGAGGGGCAGAGAAAGGGAGACACAGAATCTGAAACAGACTCCAGGCTCTGATCTTTCAGCCCAGAAGCTGATGTGGGGCTCAAACTCACAAACCACAACGAGATCATGACCTGAGCTGAAGTCGGACGCTTAACCAACTGAGCCACCCAGGCCCCCCATGTTCTTTTTTATTTAAGTTTATTCATTTCTTTGGAGAGAGAGAAAGAATGGGGGAAGGGTAGAGAAAGCTGGAGAGAGAGAATCCAAAGCAGACTCCTGGATGTCTGCGCAGAGCCCAGCTTGGGCATGAACTGTGAGATCGTGACCTGAGCCAATATCAAGAGTCAGATGCTTAAGCGACTGTTGGTTAAGCCACTCACTGACTCTTGGTTTCCACTCAGGTCATGATCTCGCGGTTGGTGAATTCAAGCCCCCCAATGGGCTCCAAGCACTGACACTGAGGAGCCTGCTTGGGATTCTCTCTCTCCCCCTCGCTCTCTGCCCGTCCCCCACTTGCACATGCACTCTCTCTCTTCAAAGAGATAAACTTAAAAAAATAATTTTAAACAATTGATACAAAGAAGGGAAAGGAAGAAACTCGAGATTGCAAGACCCACGGATAAATATACATAAAGATGAGAGTTGGGAGAAAAAGGAGCCAACCTTGGGCATCTGCCTGCTCCCGGGGGGCACCACATGGGAGGGGGGTGTTGGGAAAGGAGCCACGCTGTGCGCTGGGCACTTGGCACCGGGGCCAGGCGAGGGCTTCGGGAGACTTCCCCAATGCCTGCGCTGTTTCTTAGAGATTTACTTCCCCTCACCAGGGGCCTCTGAGAGCCGAGCCACATCCGCACTGACAGCTGGGTTTCCCAGACCCTTAACGAAGTAGCGGGGGACGCATAGACCCGGGAGAAGGGACCACCGGGGAAGTGGCAGCCACGCCCATGGCCTTGGGAGAAAGTGACCGCGAACTCGTAGCTGCTAACTGTCCCCAGTAAGGTCACAGAGCCGTCTGCAGACACATTTATTGAAGGATGACCACGTACCCGCAGAATGCTCTGAATCTGCCCACGTTTACGTCTCCTCCGAGCACCCAAGTGCTATGACCTAGGAAACGATGCTGGGAGCCAAGGGGGTATTGTCTTATTTGCCACCCGCCTTCTGGGCTTACGGCAGAGAAGGTTCTCGGTAAAGATGCGCTTAAACCGCGAACTCGGGAATTACGCGTGTACGTGACTTTGGACAGGGTGCTTCAGTTTCCTCATCTGTAAAATAGGAGACAGTCGCAGCACCCGCTCGCAGGGTTATGTGTGAGGACTGCATGAAATGAAGCGTTTCGAGGAGTGCCCGGTCCTCATCAGAGGTCCATAAGTGGGAGCAATTGATACGGTCATGACTATTATTATTATCACAATATCCTGATGAGCGAGCATCATTATTTGTGCTACAGAATTAAGACACGGGGGGTGGGGGGGTGGGGGGGGAGCTCAGGTAGGCAAAGGAACGAGACCGGAAATGCCCAGGTGAGAAGCAGCCGACTCCAGACGCAGAGTCTGGATGCCAAACTCCGCGTAGGACGCCCGGCTCAAGAGCCATCTGCTGCGCGCTCACGGAAGGTGATGGCAAGAGATGATGGGGGGAGACCGTGTGAGTTTCCTAAGGCTGGTGTGACAAACGACCACAAACTGGCTGCCTTCCAGCAACAGAAATAGATTCTCCCACAGTTCTAGAGGCCAGAAGGGCCACAAGGAGTCTGAAGGGCCATGCCACTTCTCAAGCCTCTAGCACAGATTCTTTCCCTGCTTCTTCTAGCTTCCGGCGGAGGCCAGCAATCTTTGCCATTCCTTGCCTTATGGATGCCTCCCTCCAATTTCCGCCTCCTCCCCTTCTCTTCTCTAAGGACGCTTGTCATTGGATTTAGGGCTCACCCTAATTCACGATAATCTCTTCTCCAGATGCTTAATTTAATTACATCTGCCAAGACCCTTTTTCCACAGAAGGCCTCATTCACCGCTTCAAGGGGGCTACATCTCTGCTCTTGGGGGCGGGGCTCCGTTCAACTCACTATAGAGACGACTGTCTGGAAGGGTAAATGAAACCAAGGCACTTGATCTTTGCAGGGGGGCGCCTCGGTGGCTCACACGGTTAAGCGTCCGACTCTCGATTCTGGCTCAGGTCATGATCTCGTGGGTGGGGGGGATCAAGCCCCACATCGAACTCGGCAACGACAGCACGGAGCCCGCTTGGGGTTCTCTCTCTTTCTCTCTCTCTGCCTTTCTCCCCCTCTTGCTTGCATGCATGCTCTCTCTAAATAAATAAATAAATAAATAAATAAATAAATAAATAAATAAATAAATAAATAAACTCTGAATTCCAACCCCCAACGCAACTGGCATTGTCACACGCCTGCAGCTTGGCAGGTACCTTGCTAAAAATCACTGCTTTCATACACTATCTCGCTCAACCCTTACCACAGCCGTGTGACCCGGGTGCTGTCACAATCCTGTCTTTACAGAGGAAACCAGCGAGGTGCAGACAGAGGAAGTCAGTAGCCCGGGCCCCAGCGTTAGTTAAGTGGGCACCAGGATCTGGAAAGAGCCGGTGGGTCTCCAGAGGCCTGGCTCTGTTAAGGCACAGGCACGGGCACGCACAGAGACCTTTTGAGGTCCGGGAAGAATCAGAACAAAGCAAGACGTAAGTACCCTGCTGGAGGCTGACGTGTAAAGTTAAAAGCGACAGCGAGAAGGCAGGAAACACTCAACCCTTCACGTGCTCCTGCCTTGCCCGTCCAAGAGAAGGAGCTGAAACCGGAAAGAACAGAAGCAACGTGGTTGGGAGGGGAACCAAGGCCCGACGTATGCGAAGTGGGGAGCCCAGGCACAATTTTTGGACTCAAACCTGCAGGGCGGTTACCTCACCAGGAGCCTCGCGCTCTGGTCCTCCGGACGCCGAAGCTCCGCGAGGCTGAACGAGGAGAAACGACGGAGCCGTAAGGTTAAGCTTCCAAGAACTTGACTCTGACAGCCCGAGTCTGACCCCTTGATCCACCACCTGACCTGATGTGCCACCTGCAGCCGCCACTTTATCAATTTCAACCTCCATTTCTAATCCCCAAAATACAACTTTGCCCGTAAAGTCTGAATTCGTAGGCGCTTTATTGGTTATTTTTAGACGGAAGATTTCCTTGGTGACATGATATACATGCCCCTTTGTTCCCAGAATTTATGACCTCCTGGAGAAATAAGATTATTTTCCACCTCATAGGGCTGAAGCGAGGGTTAAATGCATTAATACCTGTAAAATTACTTCTCATGGTACCTGGCATGTTACTTGTTCAGCGAATTTGATTTAAGATGTTTTGCCCAATCCACTACCCAACAAACTGGATGAACGGGTTTTGTTTTGTTTTTTTCTCCCAACTTAAAGATTTCCCATCCCAAAATGCAGGTTTTAAAACTCTGCACTATAAATGATACCTAATTTAGCACATCTATATTTAATGAACTTCGGTTGAATGTAGCGACATTTTATGTTTTAACAGGAACGATCGTGACGTTGGACTTTCCACGCCCTGAACTGGTTTTAGAGACCCTGATCTCGGGTAGTGGTTGCTAAGCATTTTCTGTAAAGGGTCATCTAAATCGTAAATATTTTAGGCTTTGCGCGTGAGAGGGTCCCTGTTCCAACTGCACAATCCTACAGTGTCACCGGCAAAGTAGCCACAAGAATATGAAAATGAAGGCGAGTGGCCCCGTCTCAATAACGTTTTATTTACAAAAACAGGCAGGGGCTGGAAATGCCCTCGTCTGCTCCCCCCTGGACTAGGGCATTCAGACATCTGCCAGACGTCAGTATTAATTTCTGAGGCAGCCAGGGAAGCAAGGTCGTGACTGGAAGCCCCTGCACAGGAAGTGAGGATATTCGGAAAAGAGGTAAAAGCAGGTAAGAGATTCCAGAGGGATAAGCTTGATTTGGGTCCTGAGGTTCAGAATAGCTTGCCAAAGGCCATTCTCACGGAACGTGGCCGGTGCGGATGGGACCCCAGGCACGCTGGCTGTGTGTCTGCGGGCTCACCTGCTCCACAAAAGACAGGGGACCACGTGAAGGGCAGGGACAGCCTCTGCGGGGGTTCAGAGGAGGATGCACAGACTTTGACTTTCTAAAAGGTTTGTATTTATTTTTTTTATTTTTTTTTCAACGTTTATTTATTTTTGGGACAGAGAGAGACAGAGCATGAGTGGGGGAGGGGCAGAGAGAGAGGGAGACACAGAATCGGAAACAGGCTCCAGGCTCTGAGCCACCAGCTCAGAACCCAACGCGGGGCTCGAACTCACGGACCGCGAGATTGTGACCTGGCTGAGGTCGGACGCTTAACCGACTGCGCCACCCAGGCGCCCCGCTAAAAGGTTTGTAAAAGCCCGCTGTCCCAAGAGCGGCTTGGGGCGGGGGCCCTGGGAGAAGGGGGAGACCATTCATTTCGCCGGTCCCTGAGCGGGAAGGCACAGAATTATTGCCACGAGTCTCTCACCTGACGTTTATTTCGCGATGACACTTGGTAGTGAAAATGCGTTTCATATTCTTAGAGCGCTTTTACTCACGTGCCTGTTTTCCCAGCGATAGGTTCTCTTTGAGGCAGACGGGTCGGGGACAGCTGTGCCCGCGTACGGATAAAGTCGCGCGTTATTATTTGACAAGAGATAAAGCCGCGAGGCATCGATCTGACAAGGTCACACGGCTAGCTTTCGGAAAGACCTGCTGTGGGTGAGTCGGCTCCACCCAGGGCGGCCCGGGAGTGTGGGGAAGGTAGTGTTTTCCCCGCTAAGAGTGAGAGGGGCCGTTCTCGCCATCCAAAGGGTATGTGTTTCTGCTATAAGCACAACAAAGGGGCTCAGGGACACTTGCATGGTCTCAGGGACTGTGCCTTGAGGGTCGACGGATTCATCTCCTTTAATGTTTCTAAGTCTACGCCGGGGAATCCTCTTAGAATTCCATACCACAGAGGACGAAGAATAAAGCCCAGTCATAAAAACGCGAGTACCTGCAAGAACATCACCTCCTGTGTGAACGATGTTTGCAGAGCACCGCCCTTCCCAGCATGGTTCGATCGCCACAGCATCCCGTGAGGGACCCGTCAGACACCGGTGCGCAGCTTCACTGTGGGGTTTCCTGAAGACACGAGAAGCTGGGCAGACCCACGAAAACTCCCTGAGGCTCCGTTTCCTTCCCTGTGCCATGGGAGCAAGAAGGCCCACACTCGGGGCCGTGAGGATTCAGGGAAGTGGCAAGAGTTGCCAAGCGCCCGCCAGCGTGCGTCCAGTAAGCGCCTCCGGAGGTGATTCGCACCTGGCATACAGTTGGTGCCTAATGTATGCTGCCGCCCTCAGGGGCTCTCATTTGTCCCTCACGGATTTTCAGAGGGCGCTGCCGGGCCCAAAGCATCTGGTCTGCGTTGTGCACGAGCTCCGCTGGTTGTAAATCACAGGCTCCGTGATAAAAAAAAAAAAAAAAAAAGAAAAAATCAGGTTGTGTTTCTGGAGCCGTCTCTGGACCAGGATATCAGTCTGAGACACGTAGGGCAACTCTACTTTTCAGGACCACATGGCTGTGCTAGTGAGAAAAAAGAGTCACAGGGAGAATTTCGGATCCTCGTGGGCCCTTGGGGGGCTGTGCAAATCACGGGTGTGGGGGGCCCTGCACGAGGACACATTTCTTTTCTTTCTTCCTTTTTTTTTTTTTTTGATCTCTCGCCAATTGCTTAATGAAATTGGAGGGCAAGAGGGAGCTAATTCTCCAGAGTCTAAAAAATCCCTCGAGCTGAGCCTGCACTTGTACGAAGACAAAGCGTGTGGAGGGTGGGGTGGGGAGGGAGTTGTCACCGTGATTTGGAAGCCGTTCCTTTGGCCAGGATAACTCCATTAGGTTTTGGAAGGGAACCCAGGTAGCACGGGGGGTTCTGGAAGGAATAGGCTCTGACCGGCGTGTAATTAAAATGGAAGCTTTAGAAGAACAGCTTCTCTCTGAATTGCTCCAGCCACCCTCTCACTGATTGAATGCTGGGAAGCTGTCGCCTTGAGCTTTGGCTAGTTGTCTGCCAAGCCGTTTAGCTACCGGTTCTGTGTTGCCCATATATTTAGCACTAAGGACAGACCTGCGGGCCGCATCAGGTTCCTTCTTCCCGGTGGCTATCTGCCTCTAACTCTTGTCAATAGCCCCAGCTCTGAACACAAAGGGGCTGTTTTGCAAGCCTGGTCTCTCCCCTTTTCCCCCAACCTGCCCTCTTCCTGCTGTGATCTCTTTTTTTTGTTGTTGTTTTTAAATCATGTTTCACTTCCCACATTCTGGTTCTTGTTGTTCCCGGACACCCGGACCAAGAACGACAACAACAAAAAACCCACCGGGGCACCCTCGGTTAAAGGAAACCTTATCTCCCCCTCTCTGCTGGAAAAGCTGGTGGTCTCAGAGGTGACTGATTTTTCCTAACCCAGGTCCTCCTAAGTTAGGGGCCGCAATGACTGACAGATCTGATCTTAATCATCTGACTCAAGGGGGCGCCTGGGTGGCTCAGTCGGTTAAGCGTCCGACTCTTGATTTCAACTCAGGTCGTGATCTCACAGTTCCCGGGATCGAGCCCCGGGTCGGGCCCTGTGCTGACAGTGTGGAGCCTGCATTTAGGGTCTTAAAAATCCAAAAGCTGTAAACAAAATGGAAGAAATCTATTACCCCCCAACCATGATGGAAGTGGGTCACATCAGCGGTGGTAGCTCACCCCAAATCAAAACCCCCTGCAACACTGTATGGCCATGCGATCCTACGAACACAAGATACTTGTGCAATCTACCCTAAAATGAAAACACAAGCAACTTTAGAAAACCGTCCTATTTTTACTGACCTCACATAGAATCTAAGTAAAAACAGCATGTTTTCTACTTAAACACAGTTTCAAAACAAATTCAAACTTGTCCTCTTCCAATCTGATCATTTTCCCAATGTCTTCCCACATGGAGATGCTGCTTTTGTGGTTATACAGAAAGAGAAAAACAAACAAATGAACGCTAAGTCGCCACGGAACAACAGAGAAGGTTACGGACGAGGATGTGGCCAGCGAAATCAATTAGACCAAAGTTTAATTTTACTAACGATCAAAGATATCTCAATTAAAATACACTTGCATTATGATAATTTTTTTTTTCTTTTTACTAATCAAATTAACAGGTCTATCTTGTCATTGATTGACTCCGTGCAGGCCATAGTATGAGTTATAAAGACCTACTGCTCTCCTGTTGCACTCAAAGGGGGCAAAGGTCATCTATAAATGCAGCAGGGCAATCCAATTTTATGGTCCGACCCCCCTTTGTGACCGGCTCATTCCAAGCATAATTTGATGCTATATCACGTTGACTTTTACTTTTTTAAAACAGTATATACAGAATTGTTTTATTTCTTGAAAATGCCCCTGTGCTTCACCTATGTGTCTATCCTGCTCCTCCCAAACTCCTGAATCGTATTCCTGTCTCTCTTGTTTCGCCTTTTCCAGGATGTCCTATAACTGGAGTTACATGGTATTCGGTCCCTGGAGATCGCATTCTTTCACTGAGCAAACGCATTCACTTTTTGAGAATAAAGCACAGGAAGAGAAACTGAAGTTTCTAGAACTCCCCGCTCGTATCCACTCCCAAGCTGCCAGGAAAGGCCTTAGCTATTTTGTCTTTATGATTTTGTAAGCAATCCAGAAATGTCATAAAGCCCCGGGCCTCATAAACGGGGTGCACCCTTGAGCACAGCTAGAGAGAAGGTGGGGGCTGGGAGGGAGAGCCCTGGCCGTGGGCACGGCTGGTGTCTTGGCTCAGCTAAGCTTGGGGGAAGCCATGAGAGGGGACATGGTGGGGAGCAGCCCCAGGGCGTCAAGACGGACACCAAGCTGTGATGGGGACGGTCTGTTAGTGATGAAAGGGACAGACCCTCGGGCAGAACTGGCGTCAGGCAATGAGCTCTTAGAAGGAGCTCCTAGAAGGAGCCAGGGCTGTCACACGGGCGGCACGAATGTGGACACCTGCCCGGCTTCTCCAAGCAGGGGCTGCCCTCCTGGGGGTAGAAATAAGGAGCGTGGGGCTTGGAGAGAAAAGGACCTGAGCAAACAGCTGGGGAGAGTTAATCCCAGCCAAGCCTGCCTGACTCCACAGTTCCCCTCCCCTATGCCAAGCCACCTTTCTTATCTCACAAACCATCGTAAACCCTGGATGTGGAGGCCAACCCCCGGAGCGACGGACAAGGGTAAAAAAAAAACCATGTCAAGTTGTAAAACAAGAACAAAAACTAATCTCTGGGCTCACATGGGAAATTGCTTCAGATATTTCAAGAAATAAAGTCGGGTCATTTGGGGAACGAAGAACCTCCGTTTCCCATTTACTCGATGCTTGACAAATTGATCCATAATGAGATTAAGCCCCTTAACAAATAAAGACCTAATGCAGGCCTAATCCCACGTGGAAGATGAAAAATGTATCCGAATCTGTTGCCCGAGCTTAAAAACGAGATCTCGGAGCGTAAATGGCTGCTGCTCCTGCAGGCCTACCTGTCCCGGCAGAGAAGCTTCTAGCAAGGAAAGGGTGTCGCTGAATGAAGTGGCATCCGTTAAAATGCGAATGCTAGGGGCCCCTGGGTGGCTCAGTCCTTTGGGCTTCTGACTTTGGCTCAGGTCACGATCCCACGGTTCGTGGGTTCGAGCCCCGCGGCGGGCCCTGCGCTGACAGCTCAGGGCCTGGAGCCTGCTTCCGGTTCTGCCTCCCTCTCTCTCTTTCAAAAATAAAATAATACATTAAAAAAATAAACAAAATGTGAACGCTGCCTGACTGTACCTGGGACTTCAGAGTAGTTCTAGATGGACTGAAAACAGCATGCACCATCTCTTCCCTTGACGGGACTCAAGTCGGCACAGTTTGGGGAGTTATGATTAATTCTGACTCACGGTCAGTTAGGATTAGCTCCTCCTGCTCTTAGACCTAACTCCTCCTCCACCACATCCCTAGCCTGGTTGAGCGTGTCATTTTATGAAGCTGAGATTCATCTCTGTCTATTAGATTCATCAGTGGGTCAGCTAGCGCAGAGTAGGTGGTCCAAGACTATGGGTTATCGAACGGGTTGCGGTGGGAGTTACGAGCTCGGATAGTGAGGCCAAATACCGAGAGCACTAGTTCTGCCACTAGCTAGCTGGGTCTCCCCCAAGAGAGATCAGCGCGTACGTCCACCAAAAGAGGTGTACGAGGATTCTGACAGCAGCTTTTTTCATAACCAAGAGGGGAAAACAACCCAAGTGCCCATCAAGAGGAGGGCGGATCTACAAATCGGGGCGGAGGGGTGCACTGGATTACTACAGAGCAACAGCAGAGAAAGAGGAAGTCTGCAACGGTGAGACAGAAGAATCCAGAAACTAGCAGCAAAGGGATACACGTTGTGTCATTCCATCCGGTAGGGCTGGAAGCGAGGGAGTCTGGACCGCAGTCACCAGTAGGGGGCGCTGACTGGGAAGGGGCAGGAAGGAGTTTCTGGGGACTGCAAATGTTCTACAGCTCGATCAAGGAGGTGGCTATACGACAGAAGACGGAGAGAGTAATGCACTGATCTCATGGAGGTAACCTGCTAGACCCAGAGCAAGATGAAAATGAGGAGTCTCTTGGCTAAAAAAAAAAAAAAAAAATTAAGAATTTTAAGACCGCAGGGTTCTAAAATTTTTTCTTTTTCAACGTTTTATTTATTTTTGGGACAGAGAGAGACAGAGCATGAACGGGGGAGGGGCAGAGAGAGAGGGAGACACAGCATCGGAAACAGGCTCCAGGCTCCGAGCCATCCGCCCAGAGCCTGACGCGGGGCTCGAACTCCCGGACCGCGAGATCGTGACCTGGCTGAAGTCGGACGCTTAACCGACTGCGCCACCCAGGCGCCCCTAGACCGCAGGGTTTTAAACCAAGCATGGCCCTTCCAAGCCTGGGGCCCCGGGCAAGTGTGTGCATCCCATGTCCGTGACACGGGCCCTGGTTAAGATGCACTCAGGATGAGTACACTTTAGGCACTTTAGTTACACTTTGATAAAAAGCCACAAGCAAACATACAGAATCAGAGGAAAAGAAATCTTGATTTTGGTAGAGCCCGGGGAAGGGGGGCATTTTAAAAAAGGATGTCGTCCCAATTCATTCCTTTATGTACTTCCTGTCCAACTCATCAGTGCTCACTTCCTGGTCTCATGGCCAGACAGCCTTCGGAAAGCTCATTAAACTGGTTTATTGTAAAAAGAAAAGCTAAATCCAGCTGAGGAGCTAAATCCAGCTGAAATGTGCATTTGTAATTTTATATTTGTATTCAACTCAGGCTGGCTTCAGAAGGACGAGGGAAGGCAGGAAGGACCCTCCCCTGATGTGGCCGAAGGAAACAGTGGAGCCCTGGGAGGGGTGACATCCAAGTCTAGCCGGACTTTTCAGAGATGTCTGGAGTTGGCCACGGAAAGTGTCTCCGTGGAAGGGGAGCAGGAAGGGACCCAGAGAAAGAAGGGAAGGAATGATGTGTCCAAGGTAGGGAGAGAGAGGATTAGAGTGAGTTTCCACGATGGGCAAATCCAGGAGCCAACAATTCACTGCAGGGGCAGGGGGCTGATCGGGGTGGGAACAACAGCCCATAAGGACAGGCCTGTGTCAGCTCCACTTCTGCTTAGTGATTTTCTTCCTGTTCTTGAGTTTTATTGCCCTTTTTCTTCTGAAGTATTTGTTTGTTTTTAAGTTCATTCATTTATTTTGAGAAAGCAAGGGTGCAGGCGGGTCAGCGAGAGAGAGGGAGAGAGAGAATCCCAAGCAGGCTCCACGCTGTTGGCACAGTTCCCCATGTGGGGCTTGATCTCACGAACCGTGAGATCATGATGTCCAAGAGTTGGACACTTAACCAACTGAGCCACCCAGGTGCCCCTATTTTTCCCTTTTTGCTCAGACAGCGCAGGAGACAGGGTTTGGAGGCAGCCCACAGACATTGGATCTCGCAGGGAAGATCCAGAACTGAGACTCATGCCCTGAGCATGTTTAGAAACAGACACTTCCCATAGGCCAGACAGGTCCAGAACACCCTTCCAGGCATGCAGAGCGGACAAAGTCACCCTCACTACAGAGGCATCATGGGATATAAGGGCAGAAGGTAGGGCCTTAGAGCTTCTGATTTCGGGTCACATTGCACACGCCTCCCCCATTAGCTACTTTCCTCCCCCAAGGTCATGAATAGCACAGCCTCAGGTATGGTATTTAAGTCCGTAAGCTCAGCTGTCTCAGCCCCAAACGACAATCCTAATAGTGAAAGCCATACTGTCAAGAAGTATCATTGAATAAATACATTATACACCTGACCTCGTTCAGGCTTCACAATCAACCCACAAGGGTAACTGATAGTAGCATCTTCATCTTGCAAAAAGTGAACGGAGGCACAGGAAGGTTAAGCAACTTGCCCAAGGTCACACAGCTAGCACAGAGCTTACCCCAGGTTTCCACTCCGGGAATCTGATGGCAGCATCCGTGTTCCTAACCAGTTCACTATCCTCTTTATGGATATTACAAGGAAGACAGGGGAGATTCTAAATAAAATTGCCTACGGTGTGGCGGATACTCAACAAATTCAACCCCATCCTATTTGCTTCTGTATCTCTGCAGCTCAACAGGGCTACGAGCTCATTTTTCCAGTCTAGCTCAGTATGTAAGGAAGCGGGGACACCCAGAAAGGTCAAGGAAGTAGCCCAAGGTCACACAGCACGAATAAAGGGAAGCTGAGGACATAATCGAACATTTCATGTTTTACTTTAGGGAGCGTCACAACTTTCTACTCAGACCTGTGAGTCACTTATTTCTTGTCCCCCCCACTTTTTTTGTAATTTGGTGAGGATTTTTCTCTTTTTCGAGTGAGGAGGGAAGGACCACTGTTACACATTAATGAACGCAGACACAATCTTGGTTTGGATTTATTTATGTCTTCCATAAATCATATTTATTGAGTGCCTGGGGTGTACAGGCATCGTGAGAGGTCCCACACGTTAAAGCAAGGAAAAAATAAACGTTACAGACACTTGGTGTAGGCTGCAGACTACTTAAATATCCAAAGGCATCAAATAAATCATCAGACTGTTTAGAAATAGGTTCTGGCATGTTCCCTGCAAACCTTCATACAAAACCCTGCAATTGTGCAACATGGGCTGAGGGCTGGGAATATTTCTTAACACGAGTGAGTGGGTCAGAGGTCCCCGGAGTCCGCCACGTTTTGGACGTTGGGGATATTGTGGCCTTCTCAAGCTCCCTTCTCCAACCGCCATCCTTCTTCAAACCAGCAATAACGAAACGGAACCGTAAAACGTTGAGAGCATCCCATGTGAAATGAAGCTGGCCCAACCCAGAAACAGCCTCCCCGCCATCTTCAAAGGTGTCGAGAGCTTGACCTTCAGAAGGGAAGGCTGGTGAGCGACAGGGGCACGCACACACACGCGTGCACACACGCACATCACTCCCTGCCCCCTTCTCGGCATGGAGGGGAGGGTCAAAGATGATCCTCCGCGTGGCCTCGCTGTAAGCTACGAAGTCCTTCTCTGCATACTAGTCCCTGTTTAAAGTATGGCGAAACCCACACTGTCGGTTGCAACCACTTGGGGTTGCCGCTTTTCCTGAATTTCAAAGTCCAGGGGACATAAAACGACTCACTCCTTGTGCACATCTCGGACCTCAGGGGGGAGATTCATTCTTTTAGGCGATGAGGATCGAACGGGCAGCGACGTTGCATCAGGCACCGTGCTAGGCATCGGGGACATGAAAATAAACGGGCGGGACATGTCTCCGTCCTCCAGGAGCCCCCGGTCTAATGGTGGAAACTCACATGTGAGTCGGTAACTATGATCCAGTGTTAGGGTCTTTGTTCAGGCCTGCACTGTTCTTTGGTATCGCAGAGTGGAGACTCTGGGGGGACTCCTGGCAGAAGTTTAAAGATGGGATTGCTCTTTGACTCGGGGAAGACAGACCAAGCAAGAACATCCCGGACAGAGGAATAAGCAGAAACGAAGCAGAAGTCAGCCAGACGGGGGGAAGACGTGCTGCATGTGAAAGACCTTTAAGTTGGCCGAGAGACCGCCAAGAAGCCTGAGTGAAGGCCAGGGGGGTGCTGAGGGGCCAGATCACAGCCTCACAGATGCCTGAACTGGCTAAGCCATGAGGGATGAATGCTCTCCTGAAAGCTAGCGGGAGGTATCGGGATTAGTATATAAGGGAGTGACCGTATCAGCCTTGCCTTTTAGAAACATCTCTTTTCTATCATTTTCCTTTGCAAGCTCCCCCCGCTTTTGAGAGCAAAAACGCACGCTCCAGCAACTATCGAGCATGCTTTAGACCAATCTCCTCTAAGTTAAAGAGTATTCAGTGGGGATAATTTTCCAGCCCGGAAGAACAATCTTGTAGAAAACACACAAAGTTACAGAAGCACAGAGTCTGTGCTTCAGAAATTACCGAGGGTTAGAAAGAAAGAAGGAAGGAGGGAGAGAAAGAAGGGAGAGAGGGAGGCGGGAGAGAGAGAGAGAGATTGGCAGAGAGGGAAGATAGCGGACTGGTCTGTAACCTGGACAGATGCACATCTCGACTTAGCTCCTTGCCAACTGCACAAACCTGGGACAGTTGCTTAACTCATGTAAGCCGCGGTTTCCTTCAAGGAAAACCCTAGCAATTTCTCATAGGGTTGGTATAGACTGGATACCACCCATGGCAGAGTAGGTAATTATCATCGAGGCCTATAGTCTCCCTTCCACAGTATGGAACCATCACAGGGGAGGGACACATTCTCCAGGCCTCTCTTCTGGCCAGGTATAGCCACATGGCTAGCATCACTGAAGGAATGTGAATGGGAGCGTATCACATCTGGGCCAAGGTTTTTAAAAATCGAATGTACCGGGGTATCTAGGTGGCTCAGTTGGTTAAGCGTCTGACTTCGGCTCAGGTCATGATTTCGTGGCTCATGAGTTCGAGCCCCATGCCGGGATCTGTGCTCACAGCTCGGAACCCGGAGCCTGCTTCCCCCTCTCTCTCTGTTCCTCCCCCGCTCACAATTTCTCTCTCTCTCTCTCGAAAATAAATAAAGATTAAAAAATTTAAGAAAAATGGAATGTATGTTCTCCATGTCCCTCTTTCCCCTTCCGCCGGCCCGGAACAGATGAGATTGAGGCTCTAGGGAATAATGGAACCACAAGAAAAGAGGAGCCTGAGTCCCCAAATCACTGCGTGGAAGACAGCCACCCTCAGCTGGGAACTCTGATCGGATTATCACAGGAGTGAGAAATCTTGCCGTAAGCCACTCACAGTGTGAGGCTTATTTGTTACAGCAGCTAACGCAATCCTAAGCAAACACGGTATATGGTTCCATCGGGCACGCGCCACAAACACCACGTGTTTACTAATCACCATAGGAAGGGATCCGCGGTGTATCCGCTTTCGGCAACTTCCTCCTAAGAAAGAGAAACGCTATGGTTTCGAGACGACTGCTTCTCACAAATGTCTTTGGAAAAACCTTCTAACCAAGCAGCCCCTCGAACGAGATGATCCCTTTGGAGGAAAACGAAGCCCAGGCAGGGTTTCCTCCTTCCCCTTCCCCGTGAAAAGCATCCTGCCAACTTCTAACTGCCATTATTTAGTGAGTTCCTCAATTTAAAAAGTTACCATCTACTCGCCATCCTGGCGAAGCTGTCAGTTGCTGAGAAATGGAACCCGGCCAACTGATTAGTTTTGATGGACTGCGGTGTGGAACCCCAGTCTCTGTCACTGAAGTGCCTGTTCATCCAATTAACCAAATTACTGCAGGAACTCTAGCCAAGTGCAACACTTAGCGGACGGCTGCTCGGGAGGTCAGGGATGGGGGAGGAGGGAGTCTGATCAAATGCCTGCTCCTCCTTCCCTGTCCCCGGGCCAAAAGGAGTGCCAAGCGGAGGGCAGAGAACAGACCCACCCTATTCCTTTGCTGCCTGGCCTGAAAACTCCAGTGTGACTCTGGAAGGACGTCTCAGGGCTTCACCATCTCCACCGTCACCATCGTCGTCAGTAGTGTTAGTTTTTACAACTTCCACTTTTTTTTTTTTGAAACGTTTGTTTTTGAGACAGAGAAGAGAGCGTGAGCAGGGGAGAGGCAGAAAGAGAGGGAGACAGAGAATCCCAAGCAGGCTTCTCGCCGTCAGCAGAGAGGCCAAGGTGAGGCTTGAACTCACGAGTCGTGAGATCACGATCTGAGCCAAAACCGAGAGTCGGACGCTCAACCAACTGAGCCACCCGGGTGCCCCTAACTTCGACTTCTTCTGTGCCAGGCACTGAGCTCGGACTTGAGAAGCCAGCCGAGAACAAAGACGTCAAGGCCACGCCCTTCTGGAATGTGCTCAAACTGGGAGAGACAGACAGCCATCAGCCACGTTTCTCAAGCTTGGTACTGTTGACTCGTGGAACCAGATCTTTGTTGCGGTGGCGGGGTCGGTGGGGGGGGGGGGGTGTCCTGGGCCCTGTGGGATGATGAGTTGTACCAACCAAGACTGTCTGAAGACCTTACCAACTGTCCCCTGGGGGCAAAGTTGCCTCCTTGGCCTCAGTCTCCCACTGAGAACCACTGCTCAAGAGCGAGATGAATAAAGGGGTTTGGACTGACTTGGGGTCGTGGCTGAGAGGGACAGAGACTGCACAGTGAGAGGAAGCAGAGAGGAGGTGGGGCAGCGTCCCTGGGGGAGGTAACGTTTAAGCTGGGACTCACAGTGAGGAAGAACAAGAGCAGGAGAAGAGGGGGCGAAGGGACAAAGGCCTGCAGCCTGGATGAGAGGAGAAAACGGCAGGTGTGGACAGAAGCACGTGTGGGACGCAGGATCGGAGAAGAGAACAAGGCAGGGCCAGATCCTGGCTCCGGTCACCAAGGTGGGGGGCCAGGATTTTATTTTAAGCACACCTAAGAGAGGCAGTATAGTGTGGTCAGGCGCTGGAGCCAGACCGCCGCCCATGCCTCAGTTTCCCCGCCTGTGTAGCGCAGACACAGGAGAGCAGCTGTCTGGCCGAGCCGAGGCGGCCTGGGAAGCGTGCGGCCTGGTGCCCGGCACCGGGGAGGCCTCCCGAGGCTGGCCGCTGGGGCGCTGGGGCTGGCAGGAACCAGCTCGCAGCGCAGGCGCGCATCTGTTCGCAGCTGACGTCACTCTGGAGGCTGGAAATTGGCCAGACTGGGAGTATCTGCGCCAGGGACACTGGCGAGGGCAGCCTGGTGACTGGCTTGTGTTATTAGGTTGGCTGTTGAGGGGCTTCGAACACACGAGCGGCACGATTCGGTCTGTGTTTTTAACGTGAAACTTTGACTATTGCGTGGAGGCCAGATGGAACGCTGAGGGCAGGGCTGGAGGCAGGGAGGCCAGAGGAGAGACCAGACCAGTGACAAGGCCAAGAGCTGGTCACATGGGCCAAGCGGTGACAGTGGGGCTTGGGAAGAGACAAGGGCAGAGCTGAGACCTATGCTGGGGACAGACTTGCCCGCGGGTTGGATGCCACGGAATCAACAGAGGAGGGTGATGTTTCTAGACCTGGGAGCCACACGGCAGGCGACGTGCTTGTAACACTTCCATTAGCGGCATCAACAACACGGCATTTGTGGTTGCCTTTTAGGAAGCATCTGCGTGTAGGGCGTGGACGGCTTCCATATATTTTTCTGATCTTCTCCAGAAAGCCACGGGAGAATGAGAATTAGAGGTGGCCACATGCCGTGGGCGGGACACCGAGGCTCAGGCAGTGAAGGGACTTGCCCCAGCCTCCCAGGGAGCAGGAATCAGAAGGTGTAATGTCTATAGTATTTCACCAGGATGAAGGCCAGGAGAGGCTGCCGCATGGGGAAGTGAGGAAGGGCTTACAGCTTGGTCTTGCCTCCCTCACTTCCAAGCGCTTCTCCCCAACTTTCTGAGATGGTTTTCCCTCGTCAGATTGCGTAAAGATGCAAAGAGGTGGCTCCGAAGTTCCCGGGCATCATCGCCACCGTCATCACCACGATGGCCACGTTACTGACAGGAGTACGTACAAATAGGCTAACACACGCTGTGGAACTGTTAACGATGCAGCGGGTACTGTGCTAAATGTCTCACCTTCCTGGCTTCCTAGAACTCTGTGAGGTGGCCACATTACTACCCCTAAATGTAGACGGAGAAACTGAGGCTCAGAGAGGCTGCTCACGTAACACGGCCGGGAAATGGCGCAGCCAGAATGCAAATCCATTAAGAGCTCAAGGGGTTCTGGGTCTCTGAAATACTTCTTCCTAGAATTAAATCGCTCTGTACACGATTGGTTACTTCAAAAGCTAAGATATGCAAATGTCCCTCAAGGTTCTGTGTTTTTGTTGCGTTTTTTTTTTGTGTGTGTGTGTGTGCTTTTTTTTTTTTTTTTTTTTTTTGGTCAACGTTGGTAATGGAAGGTGCTTCCAGAAATTCTGTGGGCACCCTGCCTCGTTACCAGGCCAGTGTGAATCAATCAATCACCTCAGCCAGGTGAAAAGTGGGCTGGAGACAAAAATTCAAGCTTTGTCAGAGCAAGTGGATGTGGTGCAGGAACTGAGAGGGGCTCAGGTCCCTCTGGGTGACCACGGGGCACCTCTCAAGGAACAGTGTCCCCGTCCCGCAAAGCTTAAGATTAGGACAGATTCTGGGGCGCCTGGGTGGCTCAGTCGGTTGAGCGTCCGACTTCAGCTCAGGTCACTGAGTTCGAGCCCTGCGTCGGGCTCTGTGCTGACAGCGCGGAGCCTGGAGCCTGCTTCAGATTCTGTGTCTCCCTCTCTCTCTGCCCCTCCCCTGGTCATGCTCTGCCTCTCTCTGTCTCAAAAAAAAAAAAAAAAAAAAAAAAAAGATTAGGACAGATTCTGCCTGGGAATCTGGGATCTGATCAGCCAGAAAAACACACACACACATCCTATGTTTGGGTTCCAGCTCGTCTTGGTTTTTTGCCGTTAAGTGATTCACAGCACAGGGCAGACGACCTTAGGGACTCTGTATGTCAGCGTCGGAGGCCATCATCTCGGTTGGATGCTGTCTGTAAAGGGATGTAACAACCGCGTGTGGAATCGGGCAACTGTATCACCCTGTTGAAACCCACATGTGTGTAGATAACCCTGAAGATGTTCCACGGGGTCGTCAGAAAAGTACATACATCACCGCACCAACCATAATCGCAAACGGAAACATTCTTACTCTTTTTTCTGTTTCTTTTTTTTTTTTTCATTTTGCTTGGAAACAGATTGCCTCGTCGGTTTGTTCTGTGCCAGCTGCTTCGACACTTTCCTTTAGACACGCACGTAAAGTGATTGTCGTGAATGCAAATTTTGTGGCCGGGGCCATTTACATTAGCAAACTCTGGACTTTTCAATCAGCAATCTTTAAAATGTCATCTGGATTCGCTCTCTCTTTGGATTATTTATTAGACTTCTCCCTGCTTGCACGCTGGACGACAGATTCACCCACCTCTGGCAATAGGTCTGAACGTTTCCAAATGGCTTATTGACCAGGGGTTCCTACCCCACGTGCCCCAGCACAGTTTTTTGGTTTCTTGGGTTTTTTTCTTCCTTAATAGGTCAGGGCAGTCCTCAGGGTGTGGTTCTGATGTTGAAAACAAAACCGTACTTGCTTGGTGAAATCGATCTGACGCTCGCATTTATAGGTCTCCTGAAAACTTTAAAATACTCCTACGTGCTTATGAGACCCTGGTCCGTGGCCCTTTCTTCACTACAGAGGGATCCGCGTTCCACAGAAACACCGTGCCCATGACCTCAAGGATGCTTCTGAGGGCTGACCTGAGGAACTTCCCCACACACTTGAAAGAAAGAAGCTTACGTTTGCTGAGTATCTCCTAAGCACTCCAATTCTTGTTTTTTTCTTTTTCTTTTTTGTGTTTATTTTGAGGGACACAGAGCGTTGAGTGGGAGAGGGACAGAGAGAGGGGGACAGACAGAGAATCACAAGCAGGCTCCAGACTGCCAGCGCAGAGCCCAGCATGGGACTCAGACCCATGAAACTGTGAGATCGTGACCCGAGCCGAAACCAAGAGTTGGGCGCGACACTGACTGAGCCACCCAGGTGCCCCAACGCTCCGATTCTGTAGAAGGGATGAGACGTGCATTTCCCAACAACCCAATGGGGAGCGGGGTGTCAGAACCTTTACACCCATTTGGCAAGATGAAAAAAATGGAGGCCCTAATGAGCTTCAGCGACTCACCCAAGGCTACGTGGCTAGTAAGTGGCTGACGGAGATGGGGCCCGGGTCACCGACATACTTCAGAGCGATGCTTACCCAAGTGTCCTTTTAAGGGCCTGGGTATACATGTAACTTATTGTCCAGAGTGAGCTGATTCTAAGCATGAAAGGGGATGTTATTACTAATTATGCTCATCACAGGTTTGTCATAGGTCAGGACAGTCCCAGACAACCAGGACGTGAGGTTACCGCATGAAAGGGGTAGGTCCCCGTGCCCCATCCCAGACCCACTCAATCACATCTCTTCCCAGACCCACTCAATCAAATCTCTGGTGGAGGGACTGGCCACCGTCTGTTTGATAAGCATCCCAGATGACTCTCACTGGTGCAAAGGGGTCCCCGAATCACGGGTGACTACTTCAGAACCATCCAAGGAGCTTATCCAAATACCGTTTTAGGGGGAGGAAGACCATCACTCCTCCACAATTATACCCGGGGCTCAGAATTTTGCATTTTTAAGCTCTCTCGTAATTCTTGCTAAACGTAGGAATCGTGACCAACACTACAGGGGCTGAATTTGAAATGTAGCCTTCTGTTCGGTCACACAGACAGGGGAAGACAGGAAAATCTTTCAGAGCAACTCTTACAAGTTTGCTATGTTCTTTCGTGAAGAATGTAGTCAAAAAGAAAGAAAATTCTCCGTTACCCCCAGGCTGTTGTGTGAGCTTGGGGGCAAGTTTATGTTATGTCTCTGCCTCAGTTTATTGGTGTCTGCAAAAGGGTTATCAGTGGGAAGATCCCTACTGAATTGGGTAACATGTGAATTATTTAGAATCACACTCAGCATGTAGAAAGAGCTCTCGAAAATGTAACGACCATTAATGATTTTTACCAGTACCTGATTTTTCCCCAACCTGCTTGGTAGCTTTTATAGTCTTTTTGTTTCTCGTTGCGTTTATGTTACTTTGCCTGATTACAATAGAATGTGGTTCCTGACTCTTAACTCCTGTCCTGCCACCTGACAAATGCCCCCCCCACCCCCGTCACTCTGCTCAAAACCAATTTTGTGGAAGTCTTCCTAATTTCATCTGCCTTTGTCCTGAGATGCAAAGAAGGGCTAAGGAGTGGCTAAAACAGCGATGTGCTGAAAACCAGTTAGAACTGGTATCTGACAACAGAAACAGACACAATTACAAATATTTCTTCCATACCTTTCCTATGGGCTACAGGGTATTCCATTAGAAGTATATTTCACACTTCTGTGAACAGGTTGTGGTCGCCTACTCTTGGATACTTTGTGGTTGAGTACTGTTGGATACTTAGGCTCCCTCCGTATTTGGAAACTGTGATTGATTGTTTCTCTGGATTAGTTATGATGACTTCCTCTAAACAGAGCCAAAAGAATGATTTTTGAATTTGGTAAAGTCATAAAAGCAGCATGGCTCCATACTTCTCTGACGCAGGACTCACTCATTGTGACTCTCTTTCTCATCCCCATTCGTCTTGAGAACAAAACAGGGCCGAGGACTGGCCAGAATGAATACTTGTTAAATAAAAAACATAAAAAATAAATCATCTTCCGAAAACAGAAAAGATCAACAATGGGCCGCTCTTATTTAATGGCAAAGGAATAAAAGAGGGCTTTCTGTTTCATGTCGAAACGTAAATACTCCTAATGCCTTCTGAGGTTTCAGTCTTCGGCTTCAAGGATGTTAGAAGGGTTTTGTAAGCTGAAGACGCACTGTTCGTCTTATGCTGTGTGGCAAAAATAAACATCACAGCAGATCTAAATGAGAACAGCGCATTCGTGTGTCTTTCTACTGGGTGTGTGTCCTATTACCCCATGTAAAGAGTTACATTACGAATTTATAATAGCCTGAACAATGTTGTACATTTCTGGTCTCTTTTTAACAATTTTTACTGTTTATTTACTTTTGAGAAAGAGACAGAGAGACACAGAGCCTGAGCGGGAGGGACAGAGAGAGAGAGACAGACAGACAGACACAGAATCCAAAGCAGGCTCCAGGCTCCGAGCTGTCAGCACAGAGCCCGACGCGGGGCTCGAACTCACAAACCGCGGGATCATGACCTGAGCCGAAGTCGGACGCTTAACAGACTGAGCCACTCGGGCGCCCCCACATTTCTGATTTTTAAACACCCCAAAACATACTCTTGCGTAGCTTTGCTTATTTCCTGGGGAGAACTGACACAAGATGTTCTTGGTATTTGACAAGATTTAACCCGCTGCCGACATAATCCCACTCCTTTTTTTTTCTTTTTCGAAGCACCCGAATAAAGCAAAACCAACAGCGTGACTGGTGCGCGGTCATTCCAGACAGATCCGCCCGGACGAGTCGGGACTCCGTCACGCAGCAGCTGCGTGACCTTGACCAAGTTCCCAAACCCAGTACCTGCTCTGGGGTCTGGCTCTCCATGGGCTCTGGCCCAACGGTTCCTGTGATGTCAGAAACCGGCCGGCTTATGCCCTTCACCGGGCCGTCCGCTATACCATGGAACCTCCACGTGGGAGACCGGGTCTTACCGGAGGAAGAGAACCTTCCGTTCTGACCGCGGCGGCACAGACAACCCTCTGGGCGGGCAAAGTCAGTGCGAAGGGCATGCAGAGTCCCGGGCTCCCTCCACGGGGCCTCTGCCTTCCAGCGACCTCACCCACCGGGTCTCGCCCAGCGGGCCGCCAGCAGCCCTGAGCGGCGGCCAGCCAGGAACGTTGGCCTTAACGTTAGCATAGCACGTTCCGGTTGACGGAGGGGCACCGGCTCCGAGCCCAAGGCGGAGCCGTCCCCCGGATCCGTTTCGATGGGCATCGGCGACTCGTGTGCTGGCCTTGTCAGAGTCCGTCTTCCCTGACACGGCTCCCAGCCCTCCCTATTATCGAGAAAAGTCCTCGAGCTTCGTGCACACCGAGCGGGGAACGCAAGCGGCAGGGGAAGTGTCAGAGAGAGATCTGAGCCGCGTTTAAAAATGATGTGCTGGCAGCCAGATCCGCCGGGCCGGGGACAGCGTGACCGTTAGGAAGGTCCAGAGGGGTTGCGCAGGCAGTCGGAGGCCCCCTCTGCTCCTCTCCCACCCCGTGTCCCCGCACTGCCGGGGCCCGGGGCCTGTCCTCACGCCTGTCCTCTGCTCCCACATGGGCCACCGCTGTCTACCGGTGATCAGATCCGGGAACAATGGATTCTTTTGTCCCAGGCAAGAGCCGTGGGTCAAAGGCAGCCACCTTCTTCCTCCCCGGCGGAGGAAAGGGTCCCGATACAGACATATGTCGATGCCAGTTTTTAAATTAGGAAATGAAGGAAATCTACGGTCCCCCCCCCCCCTTTTTTTTTTTAATATTGTCCTTTCAAGGATGTCTCTATTTGCATAGTTTGATCCCCTCCCCGTACCCAGCACCAACATTAGTGTGACCTTTTCCTGCTAATTGGAAAATCTTACGGAAATAAACCCTGTCAGAAAATGAGAAGTGACTCCCCCTTTGGATGGCCAAACGACCTCAGAGGGGGAAAGAAGTTCTGAAATTCTGTTCCTTTTGCACACACTGCAAAATCTTTATTACTTCGGAGAGCCTTGAAGCTCGGTAATGCCCCTCCAGTGCAAAGCGGAGTAAATAAATTTCTTCTTATGACCACTTTGGAGAAACACACAACCAGATTTACTCAGCAGGGATAGATAGTGGACAGGATAATGAAGAGAGAATAAGAATATGGTCGGGGTTTACAGCCTCTTCTGTCTCTTTAAAGGGTTTTAATCCTTCAGAAACAGGATACGGGGTCCATTTCCTTAAAGATACAGTGTCCCTTCTGGGACAAGTAATGTTATAAAAAGCTAACATGTAACATCTATCTCGAAATATTGATTGGCACTTTAGTGTGATAAAAGGGGTTGAACCTGAAGGGGAAAAGAGGAAAAAAGGTAAGCGGGTATTACTCTTGGAAGAATTCAAAGTGTCCCCATAATATCAGGCCAAACTTCTCCAACACAGAAACAAAAGCGCTCTTCGGGCCTGGTGACATTCGTCGGCAGAACTGGACGGCTAGGGCGGGTTTCAGGCAACGGCTCTCGCCTTACAAGCAATTCCGGTGCTTCTGATGACACATTCTGAGGATTCTTAAAACTGACCAGTTTTAAGTCAGGCCAGATATTCTGATCCATTGCCATCGGCCTAAAGGACAAGGTCCTCTCTCTTGAGAGGCGTTGAGTTAAACGCTCCAGGAACTCGGCACATTCACCTCATGCCCCAGATTCAGTGAGGTCAGTTTCAAAGACGATCCTGTGTGTACCTGCCGTCCCACCCCCCCCCCCACCCCGCCCCAGCACTCTGGGGTTACTTCCCCATTGCTTTCACCTTCAGGGATGACAATGGTCTCCTCTCTCTGCAACGAGGACACCAAATTTTTGAGGACTCACTTGGTGTCCAACCTCACGATAACTTCAGTGGCAAGGTTACGAACCCCAGTCTACACAACAGAAGAAGGAAGCTCAGAGACATCTCACATCTTAGCCGAGGACACACAGCTTGTGAGGGACAGAGCTGGGATTCGAACTTACGTCTGCCTGACTCCAGGGCTCACGCCCTCTCCCACTGGTTACGTGCGCCCTGACCAGGCTCCGCAGAGGGATCTGAGGTTGCTGTCCTGTGATTTCATCCCGACACCCTATACGTCCTCCCAGGACCTCTGGTGTCCTTTCTGATTTGTGGAGGACTTCAGGCACCGCCCAGCTCATCCATTCGGGAAACTATTTCTCTCCCAGCCCAAATTCCCATTCTGTCTCTCGCTCTCTCCCAGCAAAATGGAATATGGTCATCACCAATTTGGAAAATAATATGTGATTCAGGTATCCCATTTCTGGTTTTACTCTGGAACTCATCACAAACCAGGCCGACTCAGGTCCGCTCAAGAATATAGAGACCGCCTCTTTGCAAACCTCCCTAGGCGGAATACAGCCTCTTTCTATGCAGGAGCTCAGGGGTCGGCGCCCTTCACCCCTGCGGGGCCTGGGGCATGATGCGGTGCTGCTTGGCTTGAGCACAAAGCTCTTTCCTGCCCTAAACTGAGAGCACTTACACACACAAAAAAGTTTATTTATTTATTCTGAGAGAGAGGGTGCACGCATGAGCTGGGGAGGAACAGAGAGAGGAGAGAGAATCCCACATCCCGCCTGAGAACACTTTTTCCACCTGCCCTGTCCGAGGTCCTCCACGGGCTGATCGTCAGGTTGAAAACCCAACCCTTCGCCTCAGCATTGTGCTAAGGCCCTTTGTCATCTGCCTTCCAAACCTCCTCAGCACCCTGCAATTCCAAATACACATACTCCGTGCTTCACCCATACCAAGTTTTTCATCGTTCCCCCAAACACAGCACCCTTCAAACCTCTTGGCTTTTGTTCTCACTTTGACTGGCCTTCCTCCTTGAAGGACCAACAGCAAGTTCCCTCCTCCGAGAAGCCTCTCCTGATTTCCCCAGCTTGAGTCACATGACAGGCCTCCTTGCTCTGGCTTCCCACTGCCCCCTTTGATGGCCTCTCTCCCCCACCCAGCCTTTATAGGAACGGTTTGCTCATATCCCGCCTCTCCTTAGATTTGTTAAAGCAAGGACCGTGTCCTTCTCATCTTGGGTCCTATGTACCTCATCCGGATATGCTTATCGGTGACACAGAAGAACTTGTGGGTGACTTACCCGGGGCTCCTGCAATCCCACTGGGCCCAGGAGTTACAGTCAGTCACATGGACAATCCATGACCTTGGAAACCTTCCCACCTTCGTAGAGTTCTGACCCAAGGAACAGGATTTGAGTCTCTGGCCGGGGACAGACAGAACTGGCAGCACATGTTTGATACGGTGGCAGATAATGGCCAGGTGTCCACCAAATCATTTTCTTGGATTTTTTTTTTTTTTGGAACACATGGATGGACTACATTTCCCAGCCTCCCTTGCAGCTAGGGGTGCTCACCTGACTGAGCTCTGGATGGGGAGAAGAAAGGATGAGCATCCCTTCCCGGACTGGCCCCTAAAAACCTCCTGGGGCTCCTCTCTGCTCTTTTGCAAACCAACTACAGACCGCAGGGGATTCCCAGGACGCAGCCGAGGGCAGAGCCCCAAAGCACACGGGGCCTGGGCTGCTGGGACTCCACCTGCAGAAAGGCTGTCCCCGGACCTGGTCGCCACCTCTGAGCAAGAAATGGACTGTTCAGCTGCTGAGATGCTGGGCTGATGTGCTACAGCCAACAGCCTGCCCTAATAGAGGGATAGCAGTGCGCGCGCGCGCGCGCGCGCGTGTGTGTGTGTGTGTGTGTGTGTGCGCGCACGTGCGCGCGAGATCTCTGAGATCCACTGCGTGCTTAGGGGGAATCCCAGACGACGAGATGGATGGGCAGAATTCCTTTATCACCTCAAGCTTCCAGATACGCCTGCCGCTTGCATCAGGAAGCCTGATGTTGGCCCCGCCTACTCCCCAGCTGGGGTAACAAGGGGCACGCTAACTTGCGAAGCTTCTCCTCGAAGGGTTCCCTCTCGCAGAGCCCTTGTTTTGGACACTTGACTGCATTCCCCGTGGGTGGTACTTTCTCTCTCTCTGCTTTTGGCAGGGACCCCTTGCCCAGCCCCTGCGAAGGCTCCAGAGCTCAGGGGCCACCTTTGCTGCTCCTGTTCTGGAGGTCCTAAACTGCTGGATGTTGCATTACCATCACCTGCCACGGCCGATGAGGGGTAGAGGGGGTCCTCCCCTAAAACCGAGAGGCCTCGGGGCGCCTGGGTGGCGCGGTCGGTTAAGCGTCCGACTTCAGCCAGGTCACGATCTCGCGGTCCGGGAGTTCGAGCCCCGCGTCAGGCTCTGGGCTGATGGCTCAGAGCCTGGAGCCTGTTTCCGATTCTGTGTCTCCCTCTCTCTCTGCCCCTCCCCCGTTCACGCTCTGTCTCTCTCTGTCCCAAAAATAAATAAACGTTAAAAAAAAAAAACCGAGAGGCCTCTTGATTTGGTGTTTACAGAAGCACTCTCAGGACACCTGAATGTGCTCCTCCCCACAAGCAGTGTGTTTTCGGCTCTTCTTCGAGGCTTGGGGGAGAGAGCTTCGTGTTGTGGTGGTTTCGCTTTGTTCTTCACGGCAGGGTACAACGAACTAGGAAGGGGCATCGTTGTGGTTTCAAAATCCGCAAATCTATGCAAACATGATCATGGAGTCCCAGCATTCCAGAGTCACGGAATCTTGAGATGACTAAATTCCAGAATCTTGGAAATGCGGATTCAAGAAGCCTTGGAAACACAGAATCTTTTTTTTTTTTTTAATGTTTATTCATTTTGAGAGAGAGAAGCGGCGGGGTGGGGGGAGGAGGGGGGGGCAGGGAAAGAGGCAGGGAGAATCCCAAGCAGGCTCCGTGCTGTCAGCACAGGGCCCGACGCGGGGCTTGAGCCCGTAAACCATGAGATCATGACCCGAGCCGAAAACAAGAGTCGGACGCTTAACCAACTGAGCCAGCCAGGCGCCCCTGTAATCCTTTTCGAAGGCATTCTCAGGACTACCAGTATCTGGGGCAGAACGTGGGAAAGGGTTCCAGCCTCAGCGACCCGTGTCCATTCTCCACCCTGGGGGGCGGGGTGCAGCAGGATGGGACGCACCAGGTCCTCCAGGGACAGGTGTCAGGCAATAGCCTGGAAGGGCAGCCCGAGCACGCACTTGTCACCTCCACACGTTGCCGGGAAACTGGGCAGCCCTGCCCGGGGGCAGGCCCCCTGCTGTGCCGCTCTCCCTCTCTCACCCCGGCAAGAAACGCAGTGATGTAAGAATGTGCCAAGCCACCGGGTTCCCAACATCCTGAGACAGGCACACTGGGATTCGGTCCATTGATGGAAATGTCACCGTGGAGAGGACACTCCTTTTGGCCCCGCTTCCTGCTTCCGGATCTGAGCCTCCTGGGAAGCGTCCCACCAAGCCCCGGGCAGCCGGAGACCCGGGGCCAGTGCTTAGGGGAAGTTGCACCTGCTTGAGGCACATGGAAAAGTGACCGGATCACAAAATGTCCTGCCAAGGGGCTGAGGCAGCCACGGCCCGGACTCAGCACTAAATCATTCTCTCAGCTCCGAGAGGCTATAAGGCCAGTCTCTGGGCAAGAAGCACGTCACGCAGAGACTCGCCTTACCTGCTTTTGTCATTCTGGGACTCGTTAGCGGTGTTCACATATTCCACCTCTTCTAGAATTACCAGGAATGTTCTAGGGTATTTCGGTCTCCGTGTTGGTTCGTAGCTGGGAGTAAGAGGTGACATCCAGGGGGAGGAGATATGACGGGCACAAGGTTGATTCCTGTGATTCCTGAGTCTTCCCTTTTTTAGCTGCAGGACCTTACACGGTTTTGGAGCCTCTCCAAGACCGAGGATTGTGGGAACCGCACTCTAGCTAGTGCTCACGGCGTGCCGTGTCCTAGGAGTTGTGGGAAGTCTTGCCTCGGTGATCAACGACCATATCCGCCAAGGATGGTTTATCTTTTTTTAACAGATTCAAAAAAAAATGGGCAGCCGAGGTCCAAGATCACTCAGCCACTAAGAGGTGGACGTAGACAGAAACGAGCTTTCAGCCATTCGGACAGAGCGGGCTTCTCCACCTTGGTGTTCCTGACATCTTGAAGGAAGATAATTCTTAGTGTGGGGGGGGGGTGGCTGTCCTGTGCACTACAGGCGTTTGGTCAGAGGCCAGGACGGCACACAACCCCACCCACTTCTGGGTGTCCCCCAGAATGTCCCAGATATTGCCAAATGTCAGGGGGGCAGAGTTCAATAATTTGAAAACCAATGGAGTGGATGAAGAATCAGAGGGGATACACATAGAAAGGTTGTGCCAGAAACACACAGTATCGATATATGTCATTATTAGAATTCAAAATGTGAAACCCTTGCCCTATGGCTGGTGTCAAGACTGAGAGAGAGAGAGAGAGAGAGAGGGGGGGGGGGGGAGGGAGGGAGGGAGGGAGAGGGAGAGAGAGGGAGGGACCAGAAGTGAGAGATACTGGCCTGGAGAGGGGTCAGCTGTGCGGCACCTGCTGTAGGTCAAGTCCTATTAGGAGACTTGTAATCTGTTCAATCCTCCCCAAAGCCCTGTGAGGTGGGCCCTATTTCTCTCCCGCTCGAGAGGGGCCGGTGAGGCTCCGAGAGGGCAGGGAATTTGACTGAGATTATACAGTCCGGCCCCCAGCGAGCCAGGATTGAGATAAAAATCATGCAGACAATGGTCTTCCCTCCTGGGCTCCCCAAAGCAGGGTCGGGGGGAGGGCACGGAGAAAAGGTTGCTCCTGATGCCTATATAGCCTCTCGTACGTGGGAGTGATTGTTTGTTCACACCCAGAGCTAACCTTCGTCGCTTTCTAGATCCACAAAGTTTTCTGGGGACCCCCGCACCCCTATCAGTGTGCCACCCAGAGTTAGGTGCCCGCACCGTTTCGGTGCAAGATAGAGAACGCCGTAGGACTGGAATGCAAGAGAGGACAGGCAAGTGAAAGAGAAGGTGCAAAGGTCCTGGGGTATGTATGCGGCTGGCCATTACGTGTGCCGACCGACGGGCACACGTTCAACACTGCGCCTTCTGGGCAAGGCGGGAAGAGGGTAGGAGCAGGTCAGGGGCCTTTCCCGGGAGAGGGGATGCCGACTGACATTTGAAAGTGCAAAGTGCAGAGGCTCAAGCGAGCGGAGTAAGGAAGGCGGAGGGGACAGACGGGCTGGCAAGAGCCAGAGTCAGCCTTGGGACACAGCGAGGGACTCCCGTCTTCTGACGACCCACTTCTCGCGACAAGAGCCAAAGGGACCAGGCCGGTGGAGGGAAGACGTCATTTCTAGCGCCCTATTCTGTACCCATGTGTCCAAGGGGAAACGGTCCCTGGAAACAGTCACATTGTCCTCCTTTTCATTTCCATCCCATCTCTCCGCATCGAGGGACGCTTCTGTGACATCCTCTCGCCTGGCGGTGCAGGGCGAACCAGTGGGAGGGGAAACCCGGGAGCTCACTGAGCTCTGGCGAAAGACCAAAAAGAAAAACACCAAACCCAGCCCGCTTGGGAACCAGTGAGGAGTTGTTTCGTAACATTTTAAAATCAAAGTTGGCTCAAATAGGAAAGACGTCTCTCTCCTTCCTTGATAAGATGAATTCCCCCCCCAAACCCCCTCAATCGTTGCCAACAGCGCTAAAATAATCTTGGCCTTAGGATAGTTCATCCAAAGTCTATCTTCTTGAAGGATCCTTCCTAAAACTCCTGTGAGCGGTGCCTGGAGCTGTCACCCCGGGATTTCACAACCTCCCTCCTGGAAAATGCATCCCACGGTCTGAAAATAGCACCAGAGACCTGGCTGAGGGTGGGGGGCGGGGCAGGGAGTCGAATTCACGCATTTGAACCCCGGGTCCTTCACTCCCTTTGACCTCGGAGGAACAGCCCCTCTCTCCCTGAGTGGTTTTGGTAATTAACTGAGAGAAGCACACAGTAGGACCTCAAATAGGATCTGTCTTCATCACAATTGAAGCTGTGTGCCCGCCTCCCGCAGCCCCCACCTGGCACCGCACGCCCGTTCCCTACGGGGCCGCCCCTCTCTGAGTCTCAGCACGCGGTTGGGCCTCCCCACCTTGTCCATCTGGCGGATGCCATCCCCAGGCCGCACCATGTGGCGAGTGCTCAGATTCTGAGCTGGGAGTCCTCTGCGCGTGTGTGCGTGTGTGCGTGTGTGCGTGTTGGGGGTGGAGCTGACAAACAGAAGTATCACTGCCGCCAAGAACTCACAGCTCTTCACGGCTTAGCCTCAAACGCCGCTTCTTCTGGGAAGCCTCCCGTCTCGCCTCTCCCCCCGCCCAGGCGAAGGGGGTCACTCTCCCTTAAAGAAACCCGCTGCGTCCCCGACCACAAACCGACTTGGAAGCCTCACCCCTCGCTCCGGGGCTTTGGCAGGGCTCCCTGGATGCTAGAAGGCGGCTCCCAGAGCCAGCCGCTTAAGGCGAACCTTGGGAAGCACCCTTGACCTGTCCCTCTCCGTCCTCCAGGACCTCCCATGGCCGCCAACCCCAAGCTCATTACCTCCTAATTTTCTCTCACGTTTGCCCTCATCTCCACGGCGGGTTGTGCTTTTGCCATCACTCACCCTGGTTCCCATAGTGCACTCTTCTCCCGGCAGCCGGGGGCTACTGTTCGAAATCACTGACGTCACCGATGATTCCACCTGCCCTTAACCGCGACCACTTCGTTCCATTACACTATCGCTACTCATTTCCGACACTCTGACATTAAACACCCAGCCCACTGTCCACCTCGGCACCCCCGACACACGGCACGCGTCCCTTCGCTCTCTGCAGCACTGTTCACTTTCTTAAACCCACTCTTCTTCCTCAGTCCACAGGACCTTTGCACACGCTGTCCATACTGTCTGGACCACTCTCTTCCCCCTGCTGATGACTCCCGCTTTCCATCAAGTCTCAGTTGAGTTAAAACCCTTGCGGAGAAGCCTCCCTGAACCTCGGGAGTAAATCAGTCCACCCCCTTCAAAGGGCTGACAGCCCCTACTTCCAGGGACACATTATGCTGTTCTTGGGCGGGCGGGCGCTCGGGAAACAGCTCCCGCGTGCGCGAAAGGCGTGCCGGGCCCCTCTCCCACGCTGAGCTGTGGGCACGAAGGGCATCGCCTCGTTTTCCTCCTCTTCCTGCGTCTGACATCAGAGGATCATACAGGATCCATTACACAGAGGAGTAGATTCGTGCCTCTTGCACAGGCCTCCGCCGGGGTGGGCTCCTGGGAGGGGGGAAGGGCAGATCTGATCCGCCTGCTTGGACCCCAAGGGTCTGTCAGAGGGGTGCCCCTCCCGGCAGACTGCTGATGGCGATGGCCGGGATCCGCCTGTGCCCCCGAGGGCTAGCGTGCTGGGCTCATCAGCTGGAGCTTAAAGCAATGAGAACAAGACGGACAGGTCGACCCTTGACCCCCCGTGTTCACTGATCCCAAGCTGTGAGTTTCTTTCTTAATTTCAATGATGTTCATTTGGGAGAAGGGAGCCCAACACAGCTATGGCATCCTATCCAACTCCAGAGATCTAGCACTGGGTATCTCAGGAGTCGGGGGAGAGGGGTGGTCCTGGGGGCCCGTGAACGCCCACCTCTGATGGCTCACATGCAGACAAGTCACATCACCTTTTTTTTTTTTTTAATTTTTTTTTCAACGTTTATTTATTATTTTTGGGACAGAGAGAGACAGAGCGTGAACGGGGGAGGGGCAGAGAGAGAGGGAGACACAGAATCGGAAACAGGCTCCAGGTTCCGAGCCATCAGCCCAGAGCCTGACGCGGGGCTCGAACTCCCGGACCGCGAGATCGTGACCTGGTTGAAGTCGGACGCTTAACCGACTGCGCCACCCAGGCGCCCCCACATCACCTTTTTTGAGAAGTAGGAGAGAGAATGCCGGCAGAAGGTACACACACGCCTAGCACACAGAAAGGCGATAAACGCCCCCAGGGTTAACTTTCAAGTGCCTCTCCAGGGATAAGCCCAAGTCAGCTCCCCGATTCCCTCAGATGCGTGCTCTGTAACCCATTCGCGGCAAATCCGAGATCCAGGCTGGCCGGAAAACAGCCGCGGGCCTGGCCGTTGCCAGGATGCTTGCGAGGCTGCTCCGACGTGAGGGGCATTTCCCCAAGAGGAGAGCTCGACACCACGAGCATCAGGACACATCACCCCTAGCGGCCCAGGAAGGACACAGATGTGAGTGCTGGAAGGAACCAAGGGCTTGTGCAAAATGCACTTTTTCAGGGAGGCCTGACCGAGGGGGGAATCGAGGCAGGAACCCGCGCCCACCGCCCATGGGCGCCCCCGGAAGCTGGCAGCATGAGGGAGCCAGGCACACCCAGAGCCCCGTATCAGTTCAGAAGTGTAACACGCCCGCAGCTTCCCAAGCCTTCTTACATCCTGCTGTGCACACAGCCCCCACCGCTCTGGAAAAGGAGAGTCAGGAGGCTGTTGGATGCCATCACTTTCCTTCCTAAACCAGGTCATCTGTCACCCTGTACCCCAAAGGGCATGCTGTAGACCTCCGAACGAGGTCTCAGGAAGTGAGGGTGGCATCGATTCCAGCAGCTTACAGACAGAGATGTGGGTGACGTAATGGGAAGTTCTGGGGCAAACCGAGAAGCTTCTTTGAGAGGATGCCAGGGTTTTGAGGCCACCCTTGCTGGAGAATCTGGTAAGAAGAGAGGATGGTTTGGTACACTAAGCCCATCAGACCATCTACCCAAGCACCTGGAGCTAATGCTTACTGAGCTCTCATCTTGCCAGGAGAGGGGTCAAGCTGGGGGACAAAACAGCCACAGTTTTTGTCCTTGGAATGCAGCCAACCAAGGAGGAGAATTCAGAGAGCAATCAAATAATCACCCAAAGGAAGCCACAGATTTTCTTGGGATGAGCGCGACCGAGCAAGGCCATGCCTGTGTCCCGGGTACCCCGTTCTCAGATGCACCTTAAAAAGCTGCACTGGTACTCGGGGGACATTTCAGAAGCGGTGACGGTTACGAGGACGGGTCAACCCCCTGGGTTACACTCGGGCCAGCTGGAGACTACGAGCACCTCAGCCTGATCAAGAGAAGACGGCGGGGGTGTTGAGGTTCCATCTCATGGATGTAAAGGGTTGCTGCTGACTGGGGAAGGAACCGGGCAGAGTTATTCTGAGTGGGACCAGAAGAAAGAACATGGCGGAGTTGCCCCCGAAAGAGGCGTCTGGTCCCCTTTCTGTCTTCTTGGCCACCCGCGCCCATGCTTGTGATCAGCTCCCATGGAAAGGATGTTCTGCGTATTCTGATGGCTTATCTCATCCTTGTGAATCTCCTTCGCCTCTTTCCTGCCGCGTGTTTTCCTATTCCCCTGTTGCAGCTTTCCTGGGGAATCTCCCCCAGCCTTGTCACCCACTGACAGCCTCCCAAATGCCTTGGATGATGCTCTTCTGGGACACGGCGGGGGACACGGTAGCAGCTAAAAACGTGGGTGTAGGAGCCAGACAATTGTACCACATCTCAGCACCATCACCAAAAAAGTCACGTGGCCTTGTGTGCACGGTTCTCTGAGTTGGTTTCCTCATCTATAGAGTGGGGAGAGTCATCTATAGAGTCCACAGGCTCAGGAGACATGATTTACTTTCTTTATTTCTTTCTTTTTTTTTTTTTTTTTTTTTTTTCTGGAAAAGCAATTAATCAATTCGACTGAATTACTCTGCAGCCGGGAGCCTGGTGGCCAAGCAGACCCAAGCTCGGACAACCGAACAGGGCAAGTGGTGCTTTTTCTGCTTGTGGGCATTTCCATGAAATCCCAGAACAGGCAAGATCTACCTGAGGGAGGCAAGGAATGAAGCCTCGGAAGCTCCTGAGGAGAAAGTCACAGGCAACCCAGCGGAGATGACTCTGGAATGTCCACCTGTCCCTTGGCTGGCTGTGTGCCAGAACTGCCCGCTCCGTGACAGCTGACTCTGCAAATCTCTTCCTGACTCCTGCTCAGTGACGTCACGCCGTTAGCCTGAATCAGCCGGGGCGGTGGCATTTACACCACGGAAATTGGCAAGAGCTCCGAATCAGAGCTCTCCCACCCCCACGGAGCTGATTAGTAGACAATTTCCCAGCACATCACTTCCTCTGAGAGTCGGAGAAGAGTGGCCCAAGTCACACGATTCACCTTCAGAATCCGTGTGGGTGAGGAAAAGGCATCAGTGGTGCAGAGGAACACGGCACCCTAGAACAGTTCCTTCTGTCCTGGGTGGAGACACAGGGCACTTTAGCAGCCTTTACACCAAGGATCCGTGTCCCCGTCTGTCGGGCCCTCGCCAGAGAAGCAGAGGGTGCCTGCCTTAACCTCAGAATGCCAGCATCCTGGGAGAGTCTTGGGAGCCCCTCATCCGGGAATGATACAGGGCTCTCCGGTGACTTGGGAACAGCAGCACCTCCACAGCCAGGAGCCCGCGCCGGGGTCTCGCAATAATCCACCATCGCCTTATAGGGCCCGGAGGAGGCCAGGCATGGTGTTGAAGTTTGATTAGTAATAAGAACATAGCAGCTTAACCTCTAACATTTAGCACTCTCCCCCGGATCGAATGACTGATCTCTATCTGGGTGAGCCATGCTAGCTGGCTGCCTGGGAACATGACACCTCTCTAAAAGCTGTCAGTCTCTGTCACTGTCTTTGCACAATGGAGCCCATAGCTATTTTTAAAGGACTGTGTCACCTTTCAAGAGAAATTGTGTCTGCACAGAAGACTGACTTTTTTTTTTTTTTTTTTGGTTGTTTTATATATGGGATTTGGTGGTCTTTGATCTCCCAAGGTGACGCTGGGTGCCTAATCCCCCACAAGCAGGCACTGTTTTGAATCTTCCTGTAGGGAGAATAATTGCCCAATGTCCATGTTGTCTGTGGAAAGGAAAGGAATGGAACAGAGGGGACACAGAAACGATTTCTTCACTGAAGTAACCACTATTTAAAAAAATGTTTAAGTTTATCCACTTCTTCTGAGAGAAAGAGAGAGAGAGAGAGAGAGAGAGAGAGAGAGAGAGAGAGACAGCGCAGGGAAAGGGCAGAGAGAAGGAGAGACAGAATCCCAAGGCAGCTCTGTGCCATCAGAGAGCCTGATGTCAGGGTCGAACTCACAAACGGTGAGATCATGGCCTGATCCGAGATCAAGAGTCAGATGCTTACCGACTGCACCACCCAGGCACTCTGAAATAATCACTCTTTTGTTTAATCCTTTCCAAACGTCTGCAAGATAGGGGTTGGCTGTTAACCTTATATGCAGATGATGCCAACCAGCATGGTCCACTCTGGCATTAAAGCCCTGGGTTAATAACCCCAGATGGGCTTGGGGGCAGATTCCTACCTATGACCCTGTGCCTCGGTTTTCTCACCTGTGAAATGGTGATATAAACAGGGCTTAGCACACCACAAGGTCGCTGTAAGAATTTGGTCAGTTCCTCCAAGCACCTTGAGCCTACTTAGCAGCCTACCATATGGGCTTGCTTTGGAGGATGGGGTCTAGTGACCACTGCTTTCCAGATTCGTCCCTAAAACTACTGCTCCGATTAATTCTCCCTGATGCCTTGAAACATTTCACGGGGGGGGGGGGGGGGGGGACAGCAGCACTTGCCTCTATGACATTATTTGTTAGGAGGATTAAACTGAGATCCTCAATTTCAAGTGTTGACTCAGTACCCGGCACACGGAAAGTTCTCAGCACATGTTGGCCCTTTATTAGTCATCATTAGCAATAGTCTTATTGTGAGGAAACTGTAATTTAGAAAGTGTGGATGGACCGTGGCCATAAAAAGGCATTTGGCACCATGAAAACTCATAGAATGTTCTGGACAACTTGTCCAAGGCAGACGAGGTGGTCACGTCAGATGCCGTAAGACTATTCAGACCATTGATAAAATGGTCTTTAGGTTCTCCTTAAAGAAGTGAAACCCCAAGCTGCAGATGATGCATGATGGGTGTGGTCTGTGCCACAGGGTCACGTGGGTCTCCATCGCTGCCCTGCTCAGAGCAAAGGTGTTGCCCTTTACGAAAGAGACGCATGTGAGCGTGCTCGCACTTGGTACGTTTTCAGTTAAAGCACACTGTTGGTTACATGCTGGCGTGTCCGTTTTTATGATCCCTCACTCCAACTACATTTCATGAGTCACCATCCAACCACTAATGCTGTCCGCCTTGCGCAGGGACTTTGTGGTTCATCTGCAAACTCATTCCGTCTTCAGGAGTTGCCCCACATCTCCCATTACCACCCAGTTGGGATTCCTAAAAGGGACGGCACATGCAGAAAAGAAGAGGGGCAAAGTGGAGTCTGTCTGGACATCTAGTAACTTAAAAATCTTTTAGAATGTTCCTAGCTCAAGATAAGCCATGAGGGATGCCCTGATGAACGAGGGAGGAAAGGAAGGTGGGGAGAGCAGGGGGAAAATTTCTGGAAATTTCTGGAAATTTCTCAGCTCAGGGCAGGACACAAATGAAAATAATTACAACAGAATGAGATTGGTGCTTAGGTGGAGGCCTGATAAAGCATATGGAAACATAAAGAAAGGGATGGCTCATTCTGCCTGTGGTTGCTGGGGCCAGACATCGAAATAGAGAGGAGATTCCAGGAGGGCGACAGAGGGTGATTAGGAGTTCACTACGTGGAAAGGCATGTGAGCATGGGGATGACCAAACCAAATACCTGGAGGGTAGAAAAGTGTGACCTATGGCAGACCTAGACAGTTCAACGACATACCTTTAATGTTTATGCTGCCCTTCCAGAACCTAACACAGCACTGGGATGGGTATTCAGCTTGGCAAATATCTAGTGAAGGAATGAATTATCGGTGGGTGGCCTCTTCATTCCACTTTGTAATCGGGAGCCCCAGCTCTCCTCTTAGAAGTCCTATAGGCTCTGGGAGTCTACTGCATTTCTTAAAGGGGAGGAGGTATCTGCGTCTCAGCTCTGCTCACTCATATGTCTATGGATTGGTTGGGAGCTGGCTGATCTAGGCTGGATGGGTCGGGACCAAAAGGTCTTTACTTCCCTGTCTTCAAAATGATGCCATAGTATCCAGAGGCCGATTAGCTCACAAGGGAGAAGTGTCTCAGAACCATGAAACTTCTGGCAAGGTGCTATTCCTTCAAAACTACGCTACCCGTGCTGTTTCCAAGAACACTAAAACAGTGCTTTTCAGAACAACACCTGGACTGGGTTTAAAGGCTTGTCAGTCTGCAGATTTGACCTGTTAGGATTTAATGACTCTTTCAATCTTTGTGATCTGATCTCTGCCAAGTCAGCTTTTTGAAACACACATTTCCACAAACACCTGTTTAATTTTGAGTTCTCCTCTTCATCCTGGTTCTCTGTAAAACCATTTAAGGTTCTGTTGTGTTTTTCTTTCAGCAAAATGAATATTTGTTTACTGTTGCTAAGAATACCCCTGGTTTACCAGCTGTCATTCTCATGGTGGTAAGCTTTTCCTGAGCCTGGGAATGGTGTCAGGACATTCGAAACCTCAAGAAAGGGGAACAGGCAACAAGAATTCAGCTGTAAGAGAGTCAACCTTTAAAAAATAACTATGGGGTGGAATCTCATGGTACCAAATATCTTTTGGAAACCCAGGTAGAAAATAGAAATCAAGAGTATAGGCCGGGTAATGCCTATGAATAGAGACCAGATTGCCTAAGTTCAAATCTCAAGTTCCTTTTGTGATGTTGGATAAGTCTCAGAAACTATCTAAGTCTCAGTGCTGTTAGCTCTAAAACTGGACTGTTAATAATAATAACTTACAGTTAGGGATTTTTATATATGTTGAGTTTTCCCACCTTCTAGACACCTGAAGAGATTGTACCTTCTGGTCCCTTAAGGTTAGGTATGACTAAGTGACTTGTTTTAATCAATGAAACATGAAGAGAAGTTAAGGGTGCTCGCTTTTACAGGGAAAGTTTTGAATGTCAAGATGCAATTTTTCATATTTTCTATGTCCCATCATAACTGGTAACCTTCAGATGGGGTTCTCCGTCAGAGGATGGGATGCTGGCAGGAGAAAGATGTGGAAGCTGAGACACTCACTGACCCATGATGGACAGGTAGGATGAGCAAGGAATAAGCCAATGACTACTTAAACCATGGAGATTTGGTAGTTGTTGTTACAGCAGCAGAGCCTTACCCATACAGACTCATAAAGACTTCCTGAGGTCACGCATGGAAAGGACTCAGCACAGCACCTGGTGTGTAACAAGTGCTCCATAAATACTAGTTTCCATTGCTGTCGGTCCCCAAAGAAACACTATGAAGAACTCAAGAACATTTTCCCTCTGTCTGGCAAAGAACGGCCTCCCTCAAATCAGTCATGTCTTCTTTGCTGCGCTTTGATTCTCCCCAAGTGCACAAAGGTCAGCCAGGCAGAGATTGGAGTCTCCTGCATTGATGAGTCAAGTTTCTCCTCCCCTTGAAACGGTTCTCTTTCTGTTAGTCCTGTGGGTATGTAACTTCACTGAACACCCACTTCCCTAAGGAAGTCAGCTCCTCTGGCCTGGCCACACCGGTGATAGCCTTGCTGCTGATCAGTTGCGCCTTGTCTCAGTGGCCGCTGGGTGAGGCCACGGTGAATGAGGCCCCGCTTTCCTGGCTGGGAAGACAGCAGGTGTCACCCACAGGGCTGAGGGAAGAAAGAAAGCCCAAGAGACACAGTCACAGGGCTGCGTGTCTGCAGTCAGGACAGACGTGATGGGGTCTCGGGTTTACAGCCAAGCCGGAGCTTTAGGAATTCTTATCTCACTTCCCAAGAGCTTATATGAAAGGAAGTAAAGGTTCAGACCATGATGTGCAAGGAAACCAGAGACTTAAAAGGTGTGACATCCACAGAGACAGCGGAAGGGTCAACATGGAAAAGGAGGAGGAGGGTTATCGGATGTGAAGCACCAGCTACGCAGGCTGCATACGTTTTCTCATCTTACGGGATACTGACTCCCCTAATCAAAATAAACTTAGCCACCATTTATTGAGCCTGAACTCCTTCCCCAAACTGGCTTACGTACGCGAACTCATTACCTCCTCATGCCAACTCTGCTCGAGATGTATTACCAATTTTAGCCCCTTTAACAAATAGAGAAACTGGAATCCAAGGGGGTTATACAGCCCAAGGTCACCCAGCCAGTGATCGTCAGGGCAGAGATCCTAGCCTAGCTTGGTCAAACCTCAAAAGCTTCTATGTCCCCATCTATTATGTCCAACTCTGACTTCACCCAGATTTCCTGACGATACTAATCACCTGTGAACCTGTGAAGGTTAAAAAAAGAAACTCAAGTCCCCAAGCTCCTCTTGAGAGATTCTGATTTAGGACATCTGAGACGGGACCAGAATTTATGTTCTAGAAAGTCCCTTGGTGATTCGTATAGCCAGGTGAGGTTAGGCATCATTGCCTCACAGGCTTTAAGAGCCAGAAACCTATGCAGTCGCCTGGGGTCCACACTCGGCAGGATTGTGCTTGTGTTTGGTGCTCTGTTCTGAAATTCATAGTAATTTCATCCCTGAACTTGTGGTTTGTACGCAAAGTCCCATGCATGCACGCAAACAGAGGAGATACCCAATACGCGTGTCCACCCATCCTTGCTGCGCTGGGACAGATGGTGAACGCAGAAATAACGCAGGGACATCCTCAGGAAAATGAGTGATCAGGGAGCCCGATCATTTCCTGTCTTACTGATGTTTCTTCCCTGTGTTGGGCAACGACTTAAGCTGAAAACGATGAGCCGGAGGCCCAAGGAGATATTGGGCAACTCATAGTTCCCTTTCCTTCTAGTCCTTCCCTGCCGATCAGTCGGTCAAGGTAGAGACTGTTGGTTGGATGTGAGCATAGCAAGAGGCGGAAGAAAAGCAGCTGAGTTTTGTACGACATTTCCACTGTTCCCATAAAGAACGAAGCGCATTTGCACGTATGTGCTACAAGATACAAGTTGTGTAACTTCGGCAATTGCACACAGTAAGTTAAACACTCTTACATTTGCGTTTAAAAATGGTATTGAGGGGCGCCTGGGTGGCGCAGTTGGTTAAGCGTCCGACTTCAGCCAGGTCACGATCTCGCGGTCCGTGGGTTCGAGCCCCGCGTCAGGCTCTGGGCTGATGGCTCAGAGCCTGGAGCCTGTTTCCGATTCTGTGTCTCCCTCTCTCTTTGCCCCTCTCCCGTTCATGCTCTGTTTCTCTGTCCCAAAAATAAATAAAAGTTGAAAAAAAAAATTAAAAAGAAAAAAAAATGGTATTGAATGATTGAGAGGTGGATGTGAAAACTCAAGCTAATACAGTTTTCATTTTTCGTTACTTAGAACGGCATTACGTCGCTGATGAGAAAACACCACGGTGATTTGGGAAAGACACCACGGAAGGAAAGAAAAGCCTTTATGTTTTAATACCATGAATGATACCTGTTTCTCCTCCTGATTTTTTTTTTAATTTAATGTTTATTTACTTGAGAGAGACAGAGAGAGCGCGCGTGCGCACGAGTGGGGGAGGGGCAGAGAGAAAGAGGGAGCCACAGAACCCAAAGCAGGCTCCAGCCTCTGAGCTGTCAGCACAGAGCCCGACGCGGGGCTCAAACCCACAGACCACGAGATCATGCATGACCTGGGCCGAAGTCGGACGCTTAACCGAGTGAGCCGCCCAGGCGTCCCTTTTCCTCCTGATTTCTGAACAAAGAGTTCGTATCTCCTCTTGCACAGGTCCCTGGGAATTACGTAGCAGGCTCTCCTGATCAAAATATTCGGATGCTGTCTTTATATTTCCATGCCTTACAAAAATAAAATAGGACTGTCTTGACTAAGGTAAACATTTGAGCCCGTCACTTTTTGGAATTTCAGTTATGAGCTCTACAAATAAACAGTGGGGGAAAACAGATCCTACACTAGTTCGGGGCAGATCATCCCCTAGACGACCAAATCTCAGATCATGATGTGTTTGCACATTTGTTTGCTTGATTGTTAAAAGAAAAAAAAAATGTTCCACCAAAGATGTTTTGGAGGGCTCACGATTAGAGCCCTCGATTAGATGCCTGGCCTCCAAGTTCAAGGTGTTGAGGGTGTGTGATGGGGAGAAGCAGGGAATCATGGGAAAATTCCCCCCATTGAAACTGGCAATGGCAGAGGCTGCCTGACCCTGTGGAAAGAGCACAGATTCTGTGACTGGTCAGCCCTTGGCTTGAATCCAAGACCAACCACCCACTAGCTCTATCGCTTGGGACAACTCTTCTTTCTGGGCCTCAGTTTTCTTGCCTGTGTCAAGGGCATGCCAATACCCGTCCCATGAGTGCTGTTAGGAGGCAAAAAGAAACCTATCCCTTTTCTTTTTCTCCTTGCCCCGTCTCCCTTCTAAGGGAGGTAGGTGGTTCTCTACAGTTACCCCAGAAAAGGCGGAGTGGAATGGAGTGATTGCTTTTTGCTTCTGCAAATCTGACAGGCCCCAGGCCCCTACGAAAGGAAGGAAGGGAGGGACCCGGTGCGGGTACGGAGGGAAGTGTTTAAAATGGAAAACGCAGCTTTCTGTGACCACGCATCCGCCAGAAGGACCAGCATCCTCATGGCGAACAGCTGTCCCTCCACTGTGCTTGAGTTCCCACTGCCTCCAGCAAACCCTACAGACACAAGGGCTTTTCCACCTTCCAGATGCAGAGACTCAGAGGCTCCCCCTCCCCCTGGCCCTGCCACCACAGCTCTATCCCCCCCGAGGCTCCTCCTCACCTGCCAAGTGGGGGTTCTGGCACTGCCTTTAGGGGACTAGACAGGACCCAAGGACACAGGGCAGTGCTGTCCAACAGGACTTTCTGAAAACAATTTTTTTTAATGTGTATTTATTTTCAAAGGAGATAAAGACAGAGCGTGAGTTGAGGAGGGCCAGAGAGAGAGGGAGACAAGAATCGGAAGCAGGTTCCAGGCTCCGAGCTGTCAGCACAGAGCCCGACGTGGGGCTCGAACCCACGAACCGTGAGATCATGACCTGAGCGGAAATCAAGAGTCAGGGGCTTAATGGGCTGAGCCACCCAGGCACCTCTCATTCTAGTTAAACTCATGTGGAAATAGCCACGCGTGTGACTATGGCATCGGACGGCACTCACCTAGCAAATGCACAAGCCCCACACGCCGTAGGCACTCAATAACCCAACACTTCGCTCCTTTATTTATATTGCCTCTGCAAGACTTCACAAAACCAAACTCCTCTGGGCCGGGGGTGGGGGAGCGGGGGGCTGCATCTCATGGGCCTTGCCAGCGGCTAAGTACTTTCACCGGAGGAAGAAGCCTGACCAGACACTGGACCAGGCCAATCCACTATGTTATCACACACTCCATTTGTCCAACGAGTGACAGGTGCAGAAAGATCCCGGCCACACGGCTTCCTGCAGGCCCTGCTCTGAGCCCAGAGGCTTCCCCATCTGCACACTGCTTCCTGCTCCCCCAAAGAAGCAGAGGGGGGATCTCCCGCTCCACCCAGGGATCACCCAGGCTGGGGACCTTTCAGAGGGCATCTTGTCTGGGGGTGCCGACTCTTTCCTCTCCCTGAAGCTCATTTTATCAAAACTCTGGAATAAGCCATGTGCCCTGGGCTCCGGGCTCCAGGTTTTGTCTGCTTGAAAGCCCCCGCAGGAGGAGAGAACGGCACGAGTTGGGAGTGGAGCATTGGACGGTATCGAGTTTTGAACAACCGACACCTGGTCTCTAGACCTTTTCTAGAGCTCAGGGTCCACGAGTCCAGGGGGGGTGTCCTTTACAGAGCGATCCAGGTGAGACAGGGCTGTTTAGCACATGAACACAAGAGGAGGGATATCGGGCAGTTTTCACAAGGGAAACAAAACACGTAGATACTTGGGAAATGACTACTAGGCATCAGGCATGCTTCTGGAAACATACCTCTTCTCAGAGCAGATGCTGAAGTCTTTCTCTAAGCAGCCTTCAAGTAAGTCCCTACCAAGATGGCCCCTGCTCCCCTTTGGCTCCAGCTCTTTTCTCCTTCCCTCTGCCCACTCTAGACACAAGAATTAGCCTCCGTTTCTGGAACATGCCATTCAACCTCCTACCTCAGGACCTTGACACGTGCTTTTGTCTGACGTCCACACGACAGACTCCTCAAATCTTGAGGCTTTGCTTAGATATCAGCTGCCCAGTCAAGCCTTCCTTGGCCTTCTCTCCCAATTTAAAACTGGAACGTCTTGCCTCTCACCTCCGACCTCATTTCCTGCTTTACATTTCTACATTTGATATCTGACTTTTTAATGCACCATAGTTTTGTTTTTTGTTTGGTTTTGTCTTGTTTTTTTTTGTTTGTTTGTTTTTGTTTTTGTTTTTTTTTTATTGTCTATCCCCTGCCCCTAGTAGAAAATGAGAATCAGGAAGGCTGGGAGTTATACCTGCTTTGTTCTCGGCTACATCATCAGCACCTTGAACAGAGCTGGGCACACAGGAGGAGCGCAAGGAATATTCACTGAGTGTCTGCATTCTCTCGTATTCAATCCTCGTGATCAATTCTCCCCAGCTTTACAAATGAGGCAACTAGAGCATAGAGAAGTTAATCGCCTGAAGTTTCATAGCCAGTAAGTAGAAAAACTTTATTAATTCCCCTGGCAAAACAAAGACCGGCTGAGAATTCACTCGGTACTGGGCACTGGGTTACAGGAATGAATACCTCAGGCAAGATCCCCATCTGCACGGAACCCGAATGACCACAGCGATTCTATGGAGTCATGTGCAAATCTGACTCACCCCCAAGGCCATATTTTTCTCCTGCATTCACTGCCTTCCATGTTTAGGCAAACATTACTGTGTCCCTGGACACAAGTTCAGCTGTTCTTTTTGTTTTTTTATAATTTTTTTTAACGTTTATTTATTTTTGAGACAGAGAGAGACAGAGCATGAACGGGGGAGGGGCAGAGAGAGAGGGAGACCCAGAATCCGAAACAGGCTCCAGGCTCTGAGCTGTCAGCACAGAGCCCGACGCGGGGCTCGAACCCACGGACCGCGAGATCATGACCTGAGCCGAAGTCGGACGCTTAACCGACCGAGCCACCCAGGCGCCCCTCAGCTGTTCTTTTTGAAGACGGGAAGCCACTGGGATACCAGATATCCTGAAAGAAAGGTGTACTTCCATGACGCCTGGCTCATCGATTCGGGAAGTCGCCCCACGTCCAAGGCCAGATGGCAAACCGGCGCATCTCAGCCACTGCAAATGCCTCCACCCTCCATGACGGATTCAAGGCTTGGCACGCACACGCAGGGGGCACCCAGGCTAATCTCAAATCGTGAAAACTCTGGACAAGAGCAGACTGCCACGGCCCGAGCCCCAGTTGGAGTGAAGCAATAACTTGAAAGGGAACTGAAATTCAGCAAACGCGAGGCCTCCAAATCCTCAAAGATGGCCTCCTCCACAGGCGACCCCTCCCGACCTTCCCAAGCCGCTCTGTCATTGGCACTCACCAGAAAAGGCATGGGGGGCAGGGGGGGGCGGTGTGACTCAGCCAAGAGCCCGAAGTACAATGCTGATAAGAGGAGCCTGACTCACCCACATGACTAGTTACTGGGTCAACCAGAGAAGACTGAGGAGTCTCTCTCCTCCTAAAGTTTCCTTCCCCGGGGGAGGGGGGGGGGGAGGATCACCTGGCAAAAGTGTACCCGGCAAATTTCTGGATGGGGAAAGGGGGGCATTGAGGCTTTCTCGAAGTGCCAGGGACAGGTAGGGAAAGATGATGGAAGGTGGTTGGTTTTGAGCTCTTCCTCGTTGGTCTGAGAGTGGAGACCATCCGGTCACAGTCACAGTGGGAAGCAAGCTGGGGAGCCCTTAAGACACCCAACTGTGGAGCACTCAGTGTGCTGGGTCCATGGGTAATGGTGTTCTAGACCCGCGGAGGTCCTGAGTGGATCTCATCCTGCCCACAGTGAAGCTGGCCCAATGGTGGCCAAACTCCTCTTGTGCCCCTTGCAAGGGCACTCACCTGTCCCCCCCCCCCCCCCCCGGAGAGAGGAGCATTTATAAGGAGCAAAAAAGCAGGGTTTATCTGTGTCCTGGAAAAGCACTGTCCCCTCTCCAGGATCTTAGGATACAGAGGGTTATCCTCTACCCCTCCCACTTTAGCATCCAGTATGCAACCCATCAGTGACTTCTGGGTTGTGTTCTCACTTTTCCCCAAAGCACAGATCAGATTCGCTGCTGTTCTGTGGTCATTCCTCGCGGTCTCGCCTGGATGAGTGAAATACACGCCAGAGTCTACCCTACCAATTCCACCCCTGCTCTCCCTCTCTCGGCCCGTGATTCGGCCCCTACACGCTGGCCAAAGTTATCTCTCTACAGGGTATCCACAGTCACAACTCCCTGACATCCTCCCAATGACTCACCTGTTCTGGGTATCTATGGCTATGCAACAACCTACATGAAAACGCAGCAGTCTAAAATGACCACAGTTTAAAGGCAGCTTTCAGACGTGTGTCAGGAATTCAGACACGGATCAGCTGGATGGTGTTTCTGCTTTACAGAGAGTCGACTGAGGCCCCCTGGGGGTACTCAGCTGGCATATGGCCTGGCTTAGAGGTTCGCAGATGGCCTCCGTCACCTGTTCTGGGGTTGCGGTGGGGGTGGCTGGAGAGCGGGGCTCAGAGGGGACGGCTGACCGGAGCATCTGTATGTCGCTACTCCAACATGGCAATAGCAGGGTCATGTGGCTTCTCACATGGTGGCTTAGGACTCCCAGAGTTTCAAAACAAGAAGTCGAGGGGCGTCTGGGTGGCTCAGTCAGAGAAGCGTCGAACTTCAGCTCAGGTCAGGATCTCATGGCTCCTGGTTTCAAGCCCTGCATCGGGCTCTGTGTGGACAGCTCAGAGCCTGGAGCCTGCTTCAGATTGTGTATCTCCCTCTCTCCGCCCTTCCCCGCTCATTCTCTGTCTCTGTCTTTCAAAAATTAAGAAAAAAACCAAACCAACAAGAAGTTGGAGATGCCCTTCCCTCGAAGTCAGAGATGGGAAACTGGCATAGCATCGCTTCTGCCATATTCCATTGGTCCAAGAAGACAGCTAGCCTCCTAGATTCAAGGGAAAGGACACAGATGTCCCCTCTCAAGGGGAAGAGTGTTCAGGAATATGTGGCCATCTTTAATTTGCCACACAACCACATTCAGAAAGACATCCGCTTTCTTGGCTAACCAACAAGGCCCTGATGATCCAGCCCGTGACTGCCTTGTACCCCTTTCTTCCTCTCACTTCCCCCTGCAGCCATGTTGGATTCCGCCCTATCCCACAAACACACCAGGCTCCTGCTTCTCACCTCAGAAGCTTCACCTGTGCTGTTTCCTCTGTGTGAAATGTTCTTCGTCAAACTCTTCCCGGGCTGGCCCCTGTGCATTTTTCAGGTCTCAGCTCATGTGTCGCCCTGACACTGATGACACTCACCAACATACTGTCCCAGTGAGCCCCTGAGCTCAGGCCACTACCATTCAAAAGCATCTGGGCTAGAATGTTCTAGAAGGTCAACAGCTTCCCTTCAGAGACTGAAAGAAAGAACTAGTATGCGGCTCTAGGGAGACAGAAAACACCTCGTTCCTTGACAGAGAGGAGTTTCGAGTCTGCCTGTTAAGTAGTAAATTAAGTATTATTTATCACCACACCCCCCAGAAAGAAAGCTTTACTTTTCTCATCTGGGAAACATGGAAAAGCAACATTCACCTCCAAGTGTTGTCATAAGAAAAAACTGAAGAGCTGGTCCCTGGGTATGCATTGTGGGGAGCGCCTGGGCATACAGAGTAAGTTTCAACACATTTTTGTTAAAAAAGAGATTTTTTTTTTTTTTTTCCTGAGTGCAAAGCCAGTTGTTACTAGACATTCTGGTTTGGCCTCTGAGTTCCAGATGGTTCTTTGTTTAATTTGAGAGCAGTCATCTCAGCCAGTCCCGGTCAGAAAATTCGATGCCTGCCATTGCTCACGGGGAGGGGGAGGATGGGGTAACTTGCTCAGAGTAAACAAGCTTAGGAACTGTAGGAGCAAACACATAACTGGCAAGAAAGATTTTTTTTTAATAATAGATGTTTAAAAGTGAATCCAAACAAGAAAAATATACCCACCGAATAGGAATAAGTGTAATGTCTATCATGAACTGTGATATATGTCTGCTCTGAGACCAGCTCGACAAAAGGCCAAATTTTCTTAAAAGCATGTTAAAATATTAATAGATACCTGAAACAGTTCTCTTGCAACTTCTGCCAGTCCTCAGAAAGATTACATCAGACTGGAAGGAACCAGGAGGGACGCTGCATTGTCGTAGCAGTGGTGACCCATCGAGGGACCTTAGCTTCCACTCCAGGAGGGCAGGATGCGGTCTGGCGGGCAGACCCCCGGTGGGTTCCACAGTGCGAATTGGAAATATATTTTTTTATTTCTTTTTTAACATTTTATTTATTTTTGAGAGAGAGAGAGAGAGAGCGCGTGCGCGAATGCACAAGCGGGGGAGGGGCAGAGAGAGAGGGAGACACAGAATCCGAAGCAGGTTCCAGGCTCCAAGCTGTCAGCACAGAGCCCGATGTGGGGCTTGAACCCACGAACCGTGAGATCATGACTTGAGCTGAAGACTGAGGCTTAACCGACTGAGTCACCCATGTGCCCCTGTGTGAATCAGAATTATTGAGAAATTTCTTATTTGACCTCAGGAGCTGTGATTCACTCCCTCCATCAGGTTCTACATCGCCAACACAGTCCCCAAGGGCCTATTGGGCTTGGCTTCGACCTCTCACTGGCCTCTTCTCCCACCAGGACCCCGCTGAGCTCTAGTGCCATGGATAAGCTCTTCTGACTCTCCTATGCATCTAGCTCCCTCCTGCTGCAGGACCTTCAACCTGCTCTAGCCTCTTTCTAGAACATTCTTTCCTTTCCTCTTCACTCCTTCAGTTACCTCCTCCTCGTCTAGGTTTCTGCTGGAGAGCTGCTTCTTCTAGAGCATCCCCAGACGCTTCCCATAAGTCCCGTAAGAGGAAGGACCTCTATTTCCTTCCTCTCCTTTGCTGTTTTCGTAACAGCCACTCCACATGGATATGGGTGGTGTTGGGGCATCCACAGCCACTCTTATAATGCCTGTAGGGGCAGGGATCACATATCTGTTCGGTCACCATTGCATCCACAGTGTCCACTGGAGTAGAAAGCCAAGAAGTAACTGCAAGTAATTCCAGAAAAATGTCCCAACACAGCAAGAGAATAAAGTCAATCCTCATGATTCCAAGAGCAGGGGAGGTGGGGGGAATTCATTGCTATGTCTCATTAACCTTATTGGTCTGGTCTGCCAAAGAAGCCTTCAGTCTCCTCTTTGCCTTATCAGTGAAAACCCATCAAGGAACAAAAAAAAAAAAAATGCAACATGTCGAAGGTGCTCTGGGATCTCTGACCTCTGGGGCCATGCTGGTGCTTAATCTCCCTCATGCCCCCATCTGTTTGTTATCCATCAATTACCCTCCTTGACTTTGCTCCAAAACCAATTGGAATTAATGGTGCCATTTTGCCCCCCAGCTGCCCAAGCTCAGGATCTCAGGGTCCTCCTTGGCTCTTCCTCCTCTCATCTTCCTCAGCCAACTGGCCAACAAACTCTGTTGGACTTTCCTCCCACCGTGTTCACTGCCGGCTCTTTCCTCTCGAGCCTTTGCCACTGCTTTAGTTCACGCCCCTCCACCTCGCTCCCAAATCACTGCAATTGCCAGGACAGCCTCTTACTGACTTCTTGCTATCGCCCCTGCCGGTTATCCTTTTTCCAGTGACACCTGGTAATATTTCTGAGTTACAGAGCATCCATTCAGCGGGTATTTATTGATGATGCTATTATAGGACAGCCACTGGGAAGGCACTGGGGATATAAGCCCACCGTGACCTCCGAGAAGAGACAAGCACATGACAACAACCAACAGGAGAATTTGAGGGGCAAGGGCAGTGACTGCTGTCACAGAGGAATGAGCAGCCACAGGGAGAGGGGAGTTGGGAGAGGCCACTTCTTCCTCCTCCTCTCCCTCCATTCCCCTCTGGCGTTGTCTGTCTCTCTTGCTTATTCATTCATTCATTCAGAGAACGCTGTCTGGTGACAGATCCGATAGAAATGCCTGACAGTGTGGGGGACGTATATGGAAATGAACATGGTATGGAGTCACCCCTTAGAAGGCTGACTTCTCCAGACGTACGTGTGCACTCTTGGGTGGGCACAAGCTTCCCCGTGTCTGCGCTTGTGTGCACAGTGTTCAGTTCCTCTAGCAGAAATTGTATTACCTTCCAACCTCCAGTATGTAACACAGGGCTGGGACAGAGTGAGTTGTTGGTGAGCATTGATGGAATAAATGAATGGAGGTAAAGGAATGACTGGTGTGAAAAGTTGACGAGTGTTTTCTGAAGAATCAACCTCTGTCAGCAGGAGGGTTCTGATGCCTCAAGGTGAGTAGAAAATTCCCTATGAGCCAGAGGCAGAAATCTCTGGAGTTCCGCCTGCATAGGAGGGTTCAAGGCACTGATTTGATCCAGCTAAAAAGAGAGGATCCCTCCTCCCCTCCTGACGTTCTTGTCCTCCATCATGAATATTCCAGACGCCCTGGGAGTTTGTACAGAGGCCTCGCTCGCCGCTCTCCAGGGCTTAGGGATTCCACACTGAACTGATGTCCTTTTTCCTAGATGGAATGAGGAGGAGGAGAAGAGGAGAATGGCGGCCACCTCTTCCTGCACACCTCTTATGCACCAGGCACTGCCCTAGACAGCTGACTGGCAACCGACCACAAAAGTGGTTACTAGCACCATCACAGACGGGGCCACTGAAACTTACAGACACAGAAAGAACTTATGGTAGCTTACAGCCAGTCAAAGAATCACCCCTTTCTCTGCCTTGCTACATTTTGGCAAATTCCACTTTAATTCCCCATTGTTTCCAGCTTCTGAACCCAGAATGTTCCCGGAAGCACAAAATAATAAGGGAGGATGAAGGACTTCATAAGCGGTTACAGAAACACGGATAGATCAGAACACGTCACACACTGTGCCGGAGATGTGGGTCAGAAGAAACGTGAATTAGCAACGAATCCTTCACGATGGAAAACAAGTCGACAGGAGAGTTCAGTTTCTGGGTCCTGAGAAACCTGTCAGCGGAATCCTTTCAAAACAAGGATATTGCCCGGGAATACCGTGAAGCAACGAGTCGTCAAAACACATTTGGAGAGCAAACAGAGCACAGAAAGAGAAATGTTATTCCTTCCCGTGACTTAGGATTTCAGTTTTAGTCACGTTTAGTTTGGTGGGATTTGGTTTTTGCGCATTCACTTTTTTTTCCTTCGGTTGTAGTCTACGTTTTCTCTGTGTCTACTACACAAAAAAACAGGGTGGTTTCTATCCTGATCTGCACTTCTAGAATCTCCTTTGCTTTTGCTTTCGACACATGGAGCTTGGAATATCGCTATATTTTAGCTTAGGTATTTTTTGCACTGGAAAAGTTCCAAGCCTGTGACCCAAGAATTCCACCCTTGGATACACCCCCCGCGGAAAGGTTCAAGTATATTCATCAGAAGCCACGTAAGAACATTTGTAGCTTCACCACTACTGGAGCAACCCCAAAGCGGAGAAGCCCATCAGTCGTGAGACGCGGCACAGTGATGCGAAGAACACCACTATGACCGATGTGACAGCATTGCCATCCCTGAATGCAACTACCCGGGGGGATTTCAGAAGCACAATATGAAGACAAAGAAGTCAACGGAAAAAAACAGTGCTAAACTCATTTACTTTCTCTTTTTTTAAATGTTGATTCATCTTTGAGAGAGACAAACAGAGTGTGAGTGGGGAGCGGCAAAGAGAGAGGGAGACACAGAATCCGAAGCAGGCTCCAGGCTCCGAGCTGTCAGCACAGGGCCCGATGCGGGGCTGGAACCCACGAACTGGGACGTCATGACCTGAACTGGAGTCAGACGCTTAACTGACGGAGCCACCCAGGTACCCCAAAAGTGCTAAGCTCTTGACTGCATCACGGTAAAACTCAAGGCAGACAAAACCAAGCTCTTCTGTTTCTTGATCTAGAGCATTAAGGTACGTTCATCCTATTAAGATTCACTGAATTGCTCACTTATGATTTGAGTGCTTTTCTGTACCTATTTTACACTTCGGCAGCAATTTTCAACGTTTTTTTTTTTTGTTTTTTTTTTTTTTAATTTTTGGGACAGAGACAGAGCATGAGCGGGGGAGGGGCAGAGAGAGAGGGAGACACAGAATCGGAAACAGGCTCCAGGCTCTGAGCCATCAGCCCAGAGCCTGACGCGGGGCTCGAACTCCCGGACCGCGAGATCGTGACCTGGCTGAAGTCGGACGCTCAACCGACTGCGCCACCCAGGCGCCCCTCGGCAGCAATTTTAATGAAAATAATCATCCATTATTAAAAACAGGAATAGAGATAAGCAGGATGAAGGAATGAATATTTATCCATAATCTGACCACCAGAGATATCACTGTAAATATTTGTTTATATCCCCAAGTCTTTTTACATTTATTTTTAATGCATATATCTTTTAGGTGCATTATTTCAGCTGCTACATAATAGTAAATCAAACGATCATATGCTAATTATTTATCTCTTTTGTTACCGCTGAGCATGTGATTACTGTTATCGGCATTGTAAATACTGTCCCCACGAACGGCTTTTTCTTTTCAGGGCTTTCCTGAATGAACAACTTTTTTTTTTTCAGTTTAGAATCTCAGGAATAGAATTACTGGGTCCACTGGTGTACATTTTTTAGTTGCTATTTATAAACAGTCAATACCTGTTTTAATTTAGACTTGAGTGAAAATAAACCAGGACCTTCTCTCAGGACCACTGGCCTGGCTTGGTCCCATCGAATGCAATTTTCTCCTTGTGACGAGTTCTAAGTTCAAAACAAAACGAAACAAAAACACACGCCAGTTTCAGCTTGAAACCAAATGAAATGATGGGTCATGACTTTACGATAATCTGAGTAACGTTTCCTCTGGATCAAAGACCCGGCATGAGGATTCTCCTCTCTCGGGGAAGGTAAACTATCCTCACCTTGCCTGTCAACCCCAGCCGACGGGATGGGGCACGTCTGCCTGGAGAACTGCATCGAGAACTTTGAGGCCGAGCCTGGCTAGAGCACCAAGAGTGTTCTGATCCGGTGGCGATGCCTGCCTGCCAGGACGCTCACGCAGAGCGCTAGAATACTGGCAGTGTGCCATCCGCGGCTTTGCTGATGTCACGGGCTGTCACTGCATTTACACAATGTGGAATTGCCAGCAGAGGTCTATCTATGATCTGGGCAGGAGCAGACGGCAGAGAAGCAGTGATGTATCCTGGTCTGCTCTAAATGCAAACACACACACACACACACACACACACACACACACACACACACACACACTGCTTTAGAATATAGGCACGCCAGGGCACCAGGGCGCTTGGGTGGCTCAGTCGGTTAAGCGTCCAACTGCGGCTCAGGTCATAATCTCACGGTTTGTGGGTTCAAGCCCCGAGTCAGGCTCTGGGCTGACAGCTCAGAGCCTGCAGCTTGCTTCACATGCTGTGTCTCCTTCTCGCTCTCTCTGCCCCTCCCATGCTCATGCTCTGACTCTCTCAAAAATAAATAAACACTAAGAAAAATTAAAAAAAAAAAAAGAATATAGGCACACCAGCTCAGGTCAGGTAATCCTGTACAAAATTACACGCTATGTTTCTCTTACTTTCTACCTAACTTTTTTTTAGAGTTTCAGCATCTCTTTACTTAAGCGAATGGTTTGTCCCGGATGCAAAGAACAGATGACCTTGGATAAGTGAGGGTCGCTCATCCCAACAACTGAGAGTCAGGCCCATGTCTTCCTGTGCCACTTTTGGGGAGGAGGAGGGACACGCAAGGAGGAGGGCGCATCTTAGGGCTGAATGTCCGTGAGGGGCATCGCTACGGCTTAAGACCCCCCCCCCCCACCCCCAGCTGAGGAGCTCTGGGCTTGAGGAGCCATTGTCCCACCAGCCGGGGACGGGGCGGCTCACTGAGGCCCCACGGAGGGGAAAGGGACGGAGACCCCGCTGGGACACGGCCTGAGTCCCCCCTGGAGCAGCTCACAGATTCTCGAAGGGTCTGAGAAAAGCCAAAAGAAAAGCGTAACACGGGTCCGATGTCTCAAGTTCGCTCCTGGATCTAGGGAGTGTGCAATCTTCCTCAGCGGCCAGCGGTTTGCAATCAGATCCCCAAAGCGCATGGAGTACCTTGTAGGCTTAAGCTCCTTTGGCTTTAACCAAACACTTGACTTTCTTACTACTTCATCATGGCTGACGCCCCTCAAAAATCTGGTCCGTATTGGCCAAATGCAACTCAGGCTTTTCCAGCAGAACTCCACTTGAAACCTGAAGTACACTAATTAAAACAACTATTTACTGACCGCGAATTCTCAGCTTCCTTGCCTACAAGGCAAAATAATACCACCGACCTCAAGGAGAGTTGTGAGCATCGTGGGGGATGACCGTTCTAAGAGTATTAACACTAGCAGCAGTGATTTGAATGTTTCTCAGGTAGCAGGAATTGTGCTAATTATGATGCTTCCCCTTTAGTTGCGTTATCTGCACCAAAACAAATAGGACAAACGGTAATGGTTTTATTACCATTAAATTTATTTACCATTTGTTACCATTAGTGGTTCGGAGCAATACTGCTGCAGACCCGTAACCCAATGTGCTCCCCATACATAGCATCAGCCCCTTATACAGATAGGAAGACTGAGGCCAAAGCCTCAAAGCTAATAATATGGCAGAGCCACACATCAGTTCTAACCCAAAGCGACACACGCCGGCCATCAGCTCTGTGGCTCATGTATCACTCTGGTCTTTTTTTTACTCATTTGTCAAGTCACCTGCTTTTGTCATAACTGCAGTTGCCTGCCGAGTCTGGGGGGACTAGGGGTGGCCCAAAGACTGTCCACGACTCTGGTCTTTCCTTTCAGGCCAGATGTGATGGGATGAATCTGAGGGCAGAGCCTCTCCCCCCCGAGGCCTCCGGCACCCGGGACCAGAGGTGCACCCGCGAGCCCTCTGGCCTCCCGGGCCCGCGGGCTCACCCCTGCTCTGACCTCCCTGGACGGAACAGAGGCCACGAGCACACGCTAACCTTTGCGTTCAGAGGCCGGCAGCTGCTGCTGGAGATCAATGATAAGGAGAAAGCGTGCACATCACCTACGACCGCCTGCTCTCCCTCCGAATCACGTGACTTCCTATTAACGGTATCTCTCGTCTTACCAAACCGATATTTCCTGTAAAGGGTTTAGACTAATTGTGGTTTTAACAAGGGTAACATTATGCATTTCTGTGAGAGTGAACAACCATAGGTCAGACAGTCAGACGGTCAGTCTGGAAAACAGATCCATACTCCGAATCTTTAAGGCTGATAGGAAACCCAGATAAGTGTGTTTGTGATGTGCAAGTTCGCCTGGGAAAATATAAGGGGAGAAAAATGAAGCCGGGGCTGGAGCAACCGCTTGGCTGGGAGGGCTTCCTCCAGGCCGGAGCACTGCATTTTTCTTTGGGGCTTATTTGAGGAACGCAATCTCTGAAGGCTGGGGGCCCTGCACGCCGTTAGATGAGACCCCGGCCATGCTTGGCGCAAGGAGAATCGGGTTGGTGGGGGGCTGTCATGCTCTTCCCCCCCTCTCCCCCCACCTCAGCAGCTCCCACGCAGATGACGTGGCTGCTGATGGCGATCTTCTCTTGGAGAGATTCCCTCCCGGCTCTGATCTTTCTCAACAGCTTGGAGGCCCTACAAGCACACTGCTCTTGATAAAGGCTGAGGTTGCCTTGGAGAACACGTTTGCCCTGACCGGCTGGCTATTCTGCAGAGTGGATGTGCTGTGATTGAACTCAGAGCTCTTGAACTCAACCTGCACCTTGGAAAACAAAACGAAGACGAGAGAAAGGTTTGAACTTCCTCCCTTAACCCACACCTGGCTCAACGGCCCCCTTTTCCTGTTAAGACGTCAAGTGCGATCCGACAGGGTACCATTTATCACTTAGACACCCTCCCCTGTCTTCCTCTTCCTTTGCCCTGTCTCTTCCACTTACTTTAGGTCAAACTGAGACATTTCTTACAGGGGAGCTTTCAACTAGGGTGACACTTGCCTGATTCTGAATCTTGTTGCAAAACGCCACAAGCAAAGTCACCAGCCTCGAATATCAACACGTCAGAGGGGTTTTCTTTTTTTTTAGACACAACTCAATCATTTTCCTTCTGGCTCATCTAGGAGTTTCGTTCGGTACATTAGTATCTAATCCTACTGGGGAAATTCAAAACCACCACCATACAAGCCTAAAATCTGCTCCCGCTACACCTCTGGCTGCTAATGCAAGGTGCATGTGCCTATGTTTTATACTAGCACCGTCCAATGGCACTGGCCACAAGGGTGGGACTGTTCCATACCTGGGTTGTTCAATATGGAAGCCACTAGCCACCGTCGGGCAATCGAACAGTGGCTTTTACAACCGAAGAACCGAATTTTAGACTGTTTTAATTAATTTAAATTTCAAATTAAATTTAAGTATACAATAATGTAGAGCCTGAGAGAGATGAGTTTACCCTGAGCTGTACTATTGATGAAGAAGTGGTAAGAATTCTTTTTTTTTTTTTAGAGCGAGAGCGCGCTCGCGAGGGGGGGGGGGGGGCTACACATGTAAGCAGGGGAGGGGGGGAAGGGGCAGTGGGAAAGAATCTTAAGCAGATTCCATGCTCTGTCGGGGTCCATCTCACGACCCTGAGATCATGACCTGAACCGAAATCAAGAGTCGGATGCTTAACCGAATGAGCCACCCAGGAGCCCCAAGATTGTTTTTTTAAATCACAATTATCCATCCAACTGGTTTCTCTAGCCGCAAACACTGCTTACAAGTCCCCACGTGGCACACGATCTTACTTTTGTTGGCCTGCACAAAGTATCTCAGAAGAAGCTCAAGTAGAAGATGCTAAATTGTTAAAATGGTGCATTTCTGCTGAGGTTCGAAGCGAGACAAAGAAGAGAAGATCCATGTGGGAGGGGAAGAAGAAAAGAAAAAAAAAAAAAGAGGTCGGAGAGGGAGAGAGCCAAAGCAGAAGAGACTCTTAAAAACTGAGAACAAACTGAGGGTTGATGGGGGGTGAGGGAGAGAGGAAAGTGGGTGATGGGCGCTGAGGAGGGCACCTGTTGGGGTGAGCACTGGGTGTTGTATGGAAACCAATTTGACAATCAATTTCATATTTAAAAAAAAGAAGGAAATAAATGGTTTAGTGCATGGGTTAGGTAACGGATGCAACCCTATCAGAGCGGGAACACTTTGCAAACTAGCACTAATGGGATGGGATTTGGCATTCTGAGCCTAGGATCTATGCTCCAGCATTCATTCATTCATTCATTCATTCCATATTTACTAAATCTCTACCACGTACCGTGTATATTATCTCTGTTGCTTCTTCTACAAATGTATCTATGTATATATATGTACATAAATGTATATAATGCCTAAATAAACGATATGTGTAGTACTTTGATGAACTGTGAACCACCAGAGTCATTTGGACTATAGATATGTTGCTGTTTTCTTTAGGCTTTTGAACCAGGAAGCGACGTTCAGACTGGAAGGGGTACTCAAACCGTAGGGGAAACTCCAGATTCGGGTGGGAGTGGGGTGAGGACAAAAGACAAAGAGACCATTAACCGTTTGGGATGATTATTTTAAAAGGTTCAAATCCCCGCATTCAAAAGAATGATAATATCCTGAGATAATAAAAAGATTGACAGATGGAAACTCAACAGATCAAGACGAAAGGGAGAAAAGGAAGAAAACCAGATTTTTAAACATCTTGGTTTCAAAACAAAAAACCAAAACAAAACAAAACAAAACAAGGAAAACAGAACATGAAGAAATGATAGATTTCGGAAACTATAGGATGGTAAGTTTATAGCAGCACAATCTAAGGACGGATTGTTACCACGTTGATTTTAGAGACAGGAAAGAGAAAAATAGTATCTCAAAGACGGGACCCAGTGCATGTGTGTTTGGATCCTGGAAAGGCGTATGATACTGTCCCTCAAGAAATACCTAAAAGCAAGATGGGGAAATGTGAAATGATGAGAAGAATTGGAGGGTTTGGAGTTACTTAACCTTATTCCAGGAGATCCTTACAGATGCATTCTGTCTGACCTCAAGAGAAGGATCTGTAGGTGTTTGGGTTGGTCCTTTTTGAGTGCATTGTTATTTTTTAAATATTTATTTATTTTGACAGAGAGAGAGAGAAAGGGAGAGGGAGGGAGGGAGGGGCAGAGAGAACGGAAGAGAGAGAATCCCAAGCAGGTTCCATCCTGTCAGCACACAGCCCAATGCGGGGCTTGATCTCGGGAACCAGGAGATCATGACTTGAGCCAAAGCCAAGAGTTGGACGCTCAACCAACTGAGCCACCCAGGCGCCCCTGCATTGTTATTTTGAATCAGGACTTCGAGATGTGCTCATTAAACCTACAGCTGGTACAAAACAGGAGAAGTCAGAAAGCTAGGTGATAGATACATCAGGATCAAGAAAGATTTACAGGTTTTACAACAAGGGACTCAAATCATCAACAGAGAATCTCTACGTGTCAAGTCTTGCATTGAAATTAGAAACTTTTCTCTGTTTTTTCAAAATTACAAGATATAGTGGGTCCTGCCTGAAAAAGCTTCTAAGGAGAAAAAGCCCCACAGGGATGAGTTCTCCCCGACAGTAGGGCAGCCATGAGACATAAATCCACTGATGTAGGTCAGATTAAGGGAGAGGGATCTTCCTGGGTTGTATAATCCAGATAAGGATGCCCCAGAGAAGGAAGGCAGTCAGGAAAGCATTCCATCTGAGCCTCATTTTAAAAGATGGGGAGTTGTTCACCTTGGAGAGGTAAAGATTCAGAAGTTACATTCTCCCAAGTTACGACCATCTTTCACATAAAAGCAATTGTGCACAAAGATATAATCAGATCTTGAACGATGAAGGCAGTGGTTCTCAGCATAGGGTCCTGGCTCCCGCAGGATCACCTAGAAACTTGTTAGAGAGGCAAACCCTTGCCCCCCACCTGAGACCCACTGAGTCACACACTTTGGGATGGAGCCTAGTCATCCGGGTTGACTGCCTTTTGAATTCTTATTGGCAAAAACTTGGGATACTCCCCAGCTTGATGCTTTGGCTAAGATTCCTGGAGGGTGAGGTGGAAAGAAGTATATAGGAGGGTCAACTGTGCCCTTTCACAAGAGGATATGCGCTTTTTTAAGTGTCTAGACTTCCCTCCTCCCCCCTTTTTTTAAACCAGGGTAGACAAGATTTTATTTTACTTTATTTATTTTATTTTATTTTATATAATTTATTGTCCAGTTAGCTAACCTACATTGTATGCAGTGTGCTGTTGGTTTCGGGGGCAGATTCCCATGATTCCTCACTTACATACAACACCTAGACTTTCACTTTTAAAGGGCTCTAGAGAACAGAGGTGGGACTCACAAGGAGACACTAAGGAGTAGATGATGCCTCATCAAGAAAGAAAGGATAAACTACCAGCAAAAGGTGTGGGACTATGAAGGAGAGGGTGGTCTCCTCACTGGGCTGAGCTGTGAGTTCTCCATTGCTGGAGGGAAATAAATGGCACATCTTTTGTAGTAGAAAGGCCTGCAAGTAAAAGTCTGGGTCAGACGAAGTGAAGATGGGTTCCAGTCTTATGTTTTCTGTCTCCAAGGGGATCAATTTCCTGTATCTCCGCTCTCAAAGGTCCACACAGCTGACTCTTTCATATCTACCCAGGTCACCTCCTCCCGGGAGGCAAGATGAGCCCCTGGACTTTTGCAGATTTCAACCCACTGAAAAGGAGAATCAGGAGTGTGTGGGGGGGGGGTGTGCTCCTGAATTTTCTCCCTAGCAGTTCAAGATCAAACTCCAACTCTGAAGTTGGTTATACTAGAACTTCGGCTTCATGGAAACAAGCCACTATTCCAAGTTCCTAGTTTGTTTCTTGGGCAGCAGCTGAAGGTGGGCCTGAAACCCTTGAGTGGTGCCAGCTGCTAGATTTTCCTTTTTCTGATTACTTTCATCAAAAGAGGCAAAAGGAGACCTTTAGCTATGGAGCTCAACCCCAACGCAGCCCCCTGACTGTATGTTCCGGGCAGTTACTTCGCAATGCTTTGGCTTCCTTGTCTGTGAAAGAAGGAGAATCAAACTAGTCAGTGAAGGTAGTGGCCATCCGTGATCATCATGAAAGAGACAGGATGCTAAAGTGTATGTAAGGTCAGCCTCACCTCTTCCCTGATCTTCCCAGGAGGAGTCTGTATTTCAGCTTCTCTGCTCACAGACGGTAAAGTTGCAGAATTGAAGAAAGCAAAGCAAGGTTACACATAAAAGGAAATGGAGGGGGTCCAGAAGGGCGTTCTAGATCAGAGGGCTGGGAGGAGGATGAAGGGGTGGGCTAGAGTTCGTAGGGGAACAGAGGAGGAGGAATGGGGGGCAGCTGACATGAACGAGAGAGCTCTGGCAAAGTAAACTGGTCTGCGTGGGATGTAGAATACTTCTCCCCTGGCTGCCTTTTCAAATGGCCCCCGTAAAGACTTGCATTATTGCTCAAGGCTCTTGAGGTCAGAGGGATGTTTCTTTTGCGTTGGACGCCGGAACTCACAGCAGGGGCCAATGTGACGACCATTTCTGTCTGCCAAAGAGATGAACCCAACTCTTGTCGGCCTGTCTGGGTTGCAACTGCCCAAGCTCAACCCATTCCCTCTGTCCACCCCCCCAACTTCCCCCGTATAAATAAGACCCACTTATAAGATTATTGGAGCCTATTTCCAGTTGGGGGTTGACCAGACAAGGCTCGTCTCATGCAAGGGGGTAAAATAAACACCCGAAGAACACAATGGAGTCATTTTCAAACAATGCGTCCTGGCTACGACTTGCTCGGAACACATCTTGGAGAAGTGGTCAGTTGAAGGTTTGCAGAGAAGAGTTACCACCATAGTCCAGAGAACAATTTGACATGGACATGCCTGTAAAGATGGCTGAGCATAGGTGGGTTTTTTTTTTCAACTTCCCTTTCCAAAAGCATTTACTCTAATAAACATACAAGATGAAATAATGATCATGTCACCCGGTGCATAAGAAGGATAATAAGATATTAATATACAGCCCAAATAAATTCAACTCCCTTTGAGGGAAATAGCCAACTTGCCAATATGTATGAATCAATTTAACTTATAAAGGGAACAGAGTTGCTCATTGGATTACACCGAGAATAGTGATTAACAGACTGTCAATTCTAATACGAATTTTGTCTCTGCCCAAGTAAAGGTTTAAGATTCATTTCATTTTTATGCATAAAATTCTGCTGCTTATTTTTTTTCAATGTTAAACTCTCTATGTTCTCTCTCTAAGAAAAAAATATGAGGAAAGGGTTGAAATGAAACAGAAAAAGTCTAAATCTTCTCTTTCAATACATGCGGGCATGTATCTATGTATGTCTTTTAAGGTAAGATTATACCTTACACACTGGATTCTCAGTTTGATTTCTTTTTTTTAACATGCGTCGATGCATTTAATAGGTATTTTTGGAGCACCTACTAGGTGCCTGACTCTTTGTTAGGCTCCAAGGGATTGAAACCAGGAGCCTGCCCTCAGAGCTTAGAGTCGAGGGAAGAGGAAGGAACAAAATCAAACCGTTAAATAAGTATATAATTGTAGACAACTATATAAGTTATACTGTATAAAATATATGATCACAAATTATGAAGTTTTAGGATACAAGAGAGGAGGAATTGCAAACAGAAGAGCTATTCAGTAAAAGGGTCATGGATGCCTTTCTGAGAACATAAAAGGGGACAAGCCACCAAGTATTCTTGGAGCCCAAAGAAGGCGGGTTTTGGCCAGAGAGAGTATTACAAAGTGTTGTAAATAAATGCTCCATTGGGTTGGTATCATTATAAGCCCCACTTTACAGAAGGGGAAACTGGGGCTCTGGGAGCCCACAGACCTTTCTCAAAGACATACGTTCACTGTGGTTCCCACAACAGCCAGCTGACCTAGCTTTAGATCTGGTTAGGAGTTCAGCTGTCTAGCTACTCAACAACTTAACTACACCCCGTGGCTTCGGAAGCAGATTTCCCTAGAGTCAATATGTGCTCAGAGAAGTCACACCTCCTGGTTTTGCTTCTGGAATTTTATCTTCCTTTTCCAGTGAGCCCATTCTCCAGTAACCATTCCAGAAGCCGGCCGCACACAGCAAAAATGGCAGAGCCCTCTCCTCTGTGACCCACTGAACCATGATGCCCTCCGCAAATGGGTGTTGGATGCTTCTAAGCATTTGCATTTGGTTGGCCATCCCACATCTCTGCCCTCTTAACCCTTCCCATAAGCATGTGGAGGAGACAGAAAATCATCTTAATGCACAAAGGGCCAAGAGAGTGTCTCTTTTTCATATCTATTTATATCCTTCCTAGCTAGATGGAAATCCATCCTTAAGGTCCCAACATCCACTACTAAGGGAGAAAAACAAAACCCACCAGGTCAAAGCATGAGTCCCAATGGGAAGTTATTAGTGTCATTCTGGCATTATGCTAAGTCTGGACCATCATTATACATGAAAGCCAATGCATGTTGGATAAGGCAATGGTTGCCAGTGCACTCACTCTGAGGCTGTGTGTGTGTGTGTGTGTGTGTGTGTGTGTGCAATCTTTATTACAAGTAATGTAATAATGGGTACTTATTGATCACCTGTATATGCCTAGAATTTGGAGGAGGACAGCATGTTTAAACAGGATCACGAGGACAGACTCAAGTTCTAATGTCTGTATCACAAATATTTGCAACTCAACTACACCACTTATAACACTTGCTACGGACAAGAAATTCTGGTCACCCGAGTGAAACCAAATAGTTAAAAATGGCAAAGCATTAGAAACATCACATGAGGATTCCAAAGAAGAAAGTTAGGTAATTTCTTATTAATTAAGTTTCTTGGGGGCAGAAGTTTTCTTCCGTGACTGCTCAGGAGAGTGCATAGTCGATTGGAAACAAATAATAAATAGTAATAATTGCTTCATGAATGGGCGAAAACATAGCGAGCTTGTAATGTGATGAGATTCTCATCTTGAGCCTTCTACATCGTTTTGTTAAAATATCCATTTTAGACTCAGAACTAGGGGCGCCTGGGTGGCGCAGTCGGTTGGGCGTCCGGCTTCAGCCAGGTCATGATCTCGCGGTCGGCGAGTTCGAGCCCCGCGTCGGGCTCTGGGCTGATGGCTCAGAGCCTGGAGCCTGTTTCCGATTCTGTGTCTCCCTCTCTCTCTGCCCCTCCCCCATTCATGCTCTGTCTCTCTCTGTCCCAAAAATAAATAAACGTTGAAAAAAAAAATTTTTAGACTCAGAACTAAAGTACAGGGTCTGCTGTCCCGTTTTCACTTCCTTCTCTTTCTCAGCACTTAAGTGATATAGAAGATATATGAGGAATTGAAATAAATAAATGCATAATTATGTTCATTTATAATGCATTAAATTCAGCTACATATATTTGCCCGAGTTGTGCGTGCTGGTCTGGCCGGCGGATAAATAGCATGCATTTTATAACCTTTACAGAGTGTTCATATTTCTTGGCTGTTATGATTTCTACATTATAGTAAAAGTAAGTCATGCAGATGTTTAAAAAGCCAACTCTCTGCGCCCGGATGGATTCCTCACCTCAGTCCCTGCGCCTCAAGTGGAAGATTCTAAGAGTGAACGTACCCGCCACCATATCCAACCCACGTGATATTTCCCTCAACAAGTAGAGGCCATTTTGTCATTTGTTTCCCTCGAATGTGTATTAAATCCATTTTAAAAACCAAACAAATAACTATGGGGCAATCTGCTTATCAGAGCGAAGCTCTCTCTCCATCTAGAAGCCCTTGTTCATTTGTTTTTCCTTATCTCTTTCCAAGAAACAATAGGTAATAAAACGCCATGAAAAAAAGAAAACTAAGTGATTTCAGAAAAGACTGAAATTTGCTGATCTCTACAAGACACAGAAAACACGGAAAATGTAGGGGTCTCGAGAACAGGACAGGGAGGAATATGCTGTCTACATGGAGCATGACATTAGTGTCTCTTACCTATGTCTCACAACAACAAAACTAGGAGGGGGGGGGGACTGTCCATTTCACAGGTGAGAAAACTGAGGCCCAGAGAAGTTACGTGGTCAGCTTCCTAGTGCCCGGCTAATTAGTCACCGGATCCCAACTTCAGCTAGCTTGACTTGCAGTGCATGCTTCTTCCATGTTCTAGAATGGTTTTACTACCCTGCCTTATTATTACTGCCCTATAAGGAGGCCCCTTCAAATGGAGTCTTGAAAGGCAAGGAATTGGATGCGTTTCAAAGACAGTAATCAGCTTCAGAAACTCGACCACCCGTGAGGCCGGACCACGTCTGGCTGTGGCAGGACGGGCTGGGTCGCGCACTTTGGGAAGGATCCCATCAACCGCTTGGCAACTCTTGGAAACAGCCGATGGGCAGACTCGATCCAAGTCTCGATCCTTCCCCACCACCACAGAGCTGCTCCCACTGGCTACAGACCGGCCGTCTTTTGGATCTGCCTTGACCTTGGCTCAGGAAAGAAAAGAAGAAACCACCTTTTCTTCGGTTTGGGAACACCAGCCGGCCTTTTACACACTTGCCTTGTTGGTTATCACATCCTTAGACATTTTTCTCACTTCTTTCCTCTTTTTTTTTTTTTTGGGAGAAAGATTTTCAAGCGGCTCTCTTGCATGGTGGGCGTGCACACGCACGTGTGTGTATGTGCCTGGGCCCGTGCCGGTGCCCCGTGCGTGAACGTGTTCTCGAATCTTGGGGGTGAGGCTGACGGTGTGGGAGCACTACCTGGCCTTGGCCAATCTGAACAGCTCTCCTTGGAAGCCGGGTTTATTTTGGGAACACTGCATTTCTCCCCAGTTTCCCCTGACCTCCTGGATTGCTGTCTGTGGATTATTTTTTTACCGAGGGAGATACTTAGGCATGGGCTGGAGGAGATAAGTGATATGGTCAAATCACCACTGCCAAAGCTTGAAATTCCTGACCACTTTAATAGCTCTGGCTGACCTCTAAATGAAACGCCACCTTTGGTTATTAACATGTCTCTCTCCGCTTTTATGATTTTTCGGAACATAATTTGTCACAGTTTTTATCTGCACAGAGCAAGCTTTAAGCTTTTAAAAATGTGAGTTATCTTTTTACAACTGCTAACAATTACACATCACGGAACAGCCTGCTCTGAAAACCAATTATGAAAAACCGGCATGGATTCTGCATTCAGCCCCGGAGTGTGCTCTCGCCACGGCGGAATTCTAGATTTCTGAACTCTGGCCAACGGAGCTGCTGGTGCTCGGGAACTGGGAACCAGAAACCGAGCTTGGAAATGGCTTGTGCGATCCGGGAGATAAGATAGAGGCAGAGAGATTAATTGTCCTTGTTCCGTGTGGTCATCTGATAACCGGACCACAGGGCCTTTCCATGTCTGAATGTGGGGCGGGGGTGGGGGGGGTGCTTCTGCCGGAGGAGGGCTTGCTCGCACCCGGGCATCCCATGCTGTCTTTCAAAGGCCACCTGCTTGCCCTGAGATGCTTATCGGGGAGGGTTCTGGCTGCTGTTTCAGCCTCACAGGTTCCCGCCATCGTGGGACAGAAGCACACGGTCTTGGGATTAATGAGCACATGCCTCTCAAAGATGGGGGAGTGGATTAAATAAGCAACAGTAAGTTATTTTATTACACTAGTTGCTTTATTCCTGCTTTTATCCCTAGGTGTCTGCCCAGAGCTGAGGGGTCCAGGGTCCGAAGCACAGCCAGGGACAGGAGGGGAGCATCAGACGGCACAAAGGGCGCCTTCTCGCCCTGTGGATCAAGGTGAAAAGGTTTGTATTTCGTGGCAGTTGAGACGCTGGTGAAGAAGTGGCAGGAAATGGTGTGACAGCTAGGGGCAGCCTTTTCAATACGAGATTGAAAGCAACATCTGCGGTTAGACCACGGAAAAAATGTAGAGCAGGGAGTGACATGGGGCCGCCCTGGAGGGGAGCCCCCTCGCCCCGCAAGCACGGGCCCCCTCCGCCAGCGGCCCCCATGCGGGAGCCCGGGCAAGCTCCTGCGTCCAGGAGATGCTTGGTGAAGGGTGAACGGAAGGACCGAACAGAAAAGCGGCGACTTTCGGGTGTCCCGTCCTCGTCTCCTTCCCGAGGGGGCTGATGGAAAACGTGCCCCCCACCCCCATTCCGGGAAAAGGCAAGACCTTAAAGACAGAGGATGGGGAGAGAACAAAAGGAGTACAAGAGCGTTTGATAACCCGGGGCTGACCCGCCCAAGACGGGCTGTGCTTTTGTGTATTATCTCACCCAAGCCCTAGTCAGCCAAACAGTGCCCAAGAATGGTCCTGATGAGAGTTTTACATACCAAGCAGGATTCGCAGTTGTCAGGGAGGAAGGAAGGACTGGCAGAAGTCTGAAAGCCACCCAAGTCACCACGCCAGACAGGTGGCACCGCGGGGACCAGAGCCCATGCCCATCCAGCCATCCCGGAAGCTCGCCCTCCTTCAGCCAGCAGGAAACCAAAGGTGCCCCTGCAGCCTGCCAGGTGCCAAACCAAGGGAGGCTCCAGTCGAGACCTGAGATGTGACCATGCACATGGCAGGGGGCGGGGCGGGGCGGGGGCAGGGGGTTCTCCGCTTCCTGCGGCCAAGTAAATGGAGACACCCCAATAACAGAGGCCCCGTTCTGGGCCCTGGCAGCTCCTACCTCCCTCTTAAAGGAACTATTAAAAGACTCTCTTCCAGGAAGTGATTTTTTTTTTCTCTGTCCTTTCCAGGACCACTGTCTGCCTCGGCCCCGGGGGTAAAACATTCCCTCTGCTCCCGTCTCCCTGGCAGGAAATCCATTCAGAAAGGATGTTGATTATCCTCTTTAGCAGTTATTTCCTTTACATGATTTCGATTCTGTTATTTCTCATTATACTCCCAATATGTTTTGGCAGCCCGGGCTTGCAGATGGGAACAAACAAAGGCCTCGACAGTCCTTGGACTGTACCTTCTGACTTGACTCCAAAATGCTCTCTTTGGGGGCTGGCCATTCCCTTGCAGGGTTGGGCTGGGGTCGGGCGGGGGGGGGGGGGGGGAGGGCCAGGGCTCATTTGCATGGCCGGCCAGCACCCCGGGTTGGCTGGTTTCCAGAATGCAGGATTCACAGACAGGGCTGCAGAGGGTGGGACGTCCAGTCCGCTCATTGGGTGGAGTCAGGGCCATGCCCCCCAGGCTCTCTCGGAGGAGAGGGTAATGCCAGGAGACACAGACTTCATCCTCTACCCATCCTGTTGTTCCCTGATGGACCTTCGGCCCAACTAGTGCTCTGTGCTAGTCACAACGAGCCGCCTCCGGGCAGCCCTTTGTTAGGGGGACAGACCAAGTTGCCACAGGTGTGACAGCACCCTCCTCTTACCCTAGGGGACTAGATCAAGGTGGACTGTATACTGAAGGGAAGTCTATCCAGAGGCAACCTGGTGACCCGGAACATGGATACCTGGCCAGCCAGGTCCTCTCTCTCTGGCTTGAACCAGGACATTAAACGCCTGAGCCAGCAATGGGTGGGTTGTAAAGTGGACAGAGGTATTTACAGAGGGGCTTGATGCTTGCAGGGCCGGGACAACTGAGGAGGATGTCAAAACAATAAGCAAAGAGAAGAAGGCGGCTCACGAGACTCAGGGTCACGGTCCCACTTTTGAGCGTTTACAGGTGCTGAGCACAGTCCCAGGACCTTGCCTGTTTCGCCCCACTTTACCCGCAAAGAAGCCTTCTGAAGTAGGTTTGAGATGCTCCCTGGTTCCCAGGTAAGGACATTAACTTCCCAGGTACGTTCTCTAAAGGTCGTGTTCTTTACAGTCGTATGCTATCTATGTGGTTGCTCAGGTAGTTCTCAACAAAGTGAGAAAAATAAAGCAAGAACCCAGAGAGAGAAGAGCCGGAGAAGATCCTGCTCAGCGCTGCCACAGACCCCATGCAGACTAGCCCAGGCAGGGGACGGAAAGAAGCCTCCTTCCATTCTTGCGGTAACGTGATTGGATCTCTATTCCCGGCAGCCAGGAGGCAGACTGAAAACCTTCCTCCCAGACTTTGTTTAAAAGTCTTTTCTGCCGGGAGGCTCTCCATGACTTCCTCCTTATCCCACGGGCCAAATTGGTTCCTCCGTCCCCTGGGCCTCCCCGGCGGCTGGCTCACACATCTTTCACGGCCTCTGTCTCACTGTATTTTGATTATTTGTTTACAGCTCTGTCTTCCCCAACCAGACAGGACACGTGTTCTTTAAATCCCAGCACACAGCATAGAACTGAGTATGTAGTAGGTGCTTATTAAATGCTCGTTAAATTTGTGCATTCTTCCAATCGGTATGTATCGTGCCAGAAATTGCTCTAGGCCAGGGGTCTGCAAACTGTGGTCTCTGGGCCACATTTGGTCCTCTGCCTGTTTCCGGGAAATAAAGTTTTATTGGAATGCGGCTAACGTTTCTTCATTTATGTGTGTCTATGGCCCCTTTCGTGCTATAATAGTGGAGTTGAGCAGTTGTGAAAGAGACCGTGTAATGCGGCCCACAAAGCTGAAAATATTTCCTCTCGGGCCTTTACGGAAAAAGGTAGCCAACCTCTGGTCGAAGTGAATGATTCTCAAATTTGCCTGCACATCCAGAAACTTCAAAACACCCTATGGTCTGTGTCTCACCTCCAGAGATGGAAACTCGCCTGTTCTGGCCTGGGTTTGGGGAATCGTACAAGAGTCCTAAGTGATTCTACTGTGCAGACAGGCTGGAGAACCACTATTCCAGGCACTGGAGGCTAGTTAGTCGTGGTTCCACCAAATTAGTAATGAGAGTAAGAACAGCAACTGTAGCAAATTAGTATTTAGTTGGGGTGCCTTGGTGACTCAGTCGGTGAAGCGTCCGACTTTAGCTCAGGTCGTGATCTCACGGTTCCTGAGTTCGAGGTCTGCGTCAGGCTCTGGGCTGACAGCTCAGAGCCTGGGGACTGCTTCGGATTCTGTGTCTCCCTCTCTCTCTCTGCGCCTCCCTCACTCACGCTGTCTCCGTCTCTCCCTCTCATAAATATTTTGTAAAGATTGTTCGAGAAAACCTTGGCCATCCAGATCTACCTGGTCTGGGGGTGAGGGCAGATCTGAAGAGGGGAGGGCTGGGCTGCACAGCTCTGCCATTTGGGCTGGAAGCCACGTGTTCAGTCTCCACGTCCAGGGATCCTTCCGTGACCCCGCAGGGGCCCCTTGTCTCTAACCCTATTTTACTCAGAGTCAAGGACAGCAGTGGGCTGGCACTGGGCCAAAGAAACAAAGCCACGCAGATGGAAGGAACTTCAAGGAACGTTCCAGCGGTGCTCAGCCCCAGGGGCACTTAAAAGGCCCAGAAATGTTGGCTTTGTGGGCCACCAAAGCCAGGTTGGCACTGAGCGTGACTGGAAAGTTTAGAGGACACATCCTCAACCCCCTGTGGCGAACCTTGGGCGTCCACACGTGTCCCTACCACCATTCACTCGCTAGGAGACAAGGTCCCTGAGGGTGGCTGCAACCACCCAGCGTCTAGGGTAACGGCCGGTGCGTGCTAACGGCTCAGACGAGCTGGGTGGATGACAGAACTGAACTCAAGGGGCGCCTGGGTGGCTCAGTCGCTTAAGCATCCGACTTCGACTCAGGTCATGATCTCACGGTCCGTGAGTTTGAGCCCCGCGTCGGGCTCTGGGCAGATGGCTCGGAGCCTGGAGCCTGCTTCCAATTCTGTGTCTCCCTCTCTCTCTGCCCTTCCCCCGTTCATGCTGTCTCAAAAATAAATAAACGTTAAAAAAGATAAAAAATAAAAAAAAAGAAAGAACAGAACTCAAAGCAGCGCCCTGCAATGGTGATGCCGTAATTAACGTGTTATTACGTTGTTTAATTGTAATTATTGCATTAAGGCGTAATTAACACTGCACCTTAGAGACGCAGACATGCAACCATAAGAGAGAAGACAACGAACTCGCCACGGACGCGGAAGAGATCATGTCACAACGGTGCTAAGTGCTATGGACGAAACAACACTGTGAAGTGTGAGACAGGGGGACGCCTTTAGGTAGAACAGTCTGGGAAGGAATTTATGAAGCAGTGACCCTGGAGCTGAGACGTTGAAGGCTGGAGGGAAGGTGCTTGGGCAGAGCAAGGGTGACAGTGTGGAGGTACGGGCAGGGCAGAAGGTGGAGGCCGGGGCGGTGGGCGTCGGGGAGTATGCTCTGGGAGGAGGTGGAAGAGGCAGCCTGAGCCTAAGCTTGTAGGCACCAGGAGGCCAGGGCCAAGGGTTGGATTTTATTCTAAGGGGAAAGAAAGGGTTGTCAACAGATGGGAGGACGTGGCCCAAACTGCCCCTTATGAGACCACACGGCTGAGCAGAGAGGGTTTGGCGAGATGGAGAACAGATACGCCGGGTTGAATAGCATCTTCTCGAGGTTCACGTCCAATGGAGCCTCAGAATGTGACCTCATTTGGAAAGAAGATCTCTGATGTCGTAATCGGTTAAGTGAGATCATACTGGATCAGGGTGGGCCCTCATCCAAAGGCTGGTGTCATTATAAAAAGGCCATTTGGAGACCCAAGGAGACACACGGGGGAGAGACAGAACAAATGCCATGCGACCCGGAGGCAGAGGCCGTGGTGATGCTTCTGCGTGGACACCATGTGACATCCAAGACTGCCAGCCGTCACCACCGGCCCGGAGAGTCCTTCAAGAGCCTCCAAAAGGCAACTAACCTTGCCAATACCTTGATTTCGGGCATCTGGTCTCCACGACTGTGAGGGAATACATGTGCATTGGTTTAAGCCCCTAAGTATGCGGTCATTTGTGACAGCAGCAAGAGGAAACTCATCCAGGAGGGGACATGTGGTTTGGGAATGGTCAGCAAGAATAAGAACTAGAGAGACAGATGAGAAAGGGGGAGGCAGACGGAGAGAAGGGAGCGAGAAAGAAACGAGAGCCGGCAGTAAATGTCCCCTGGTTAGTTGCAGACTGAACAATTGTCACAGCCCAGCCTCCTAAGGGGAGACTTTCCCTCAATGTCTTCGAGTCTTGGAGATACAGGCATGTCCCTACCCGTTACCATTTAAGAGGAAATGACCCAAATCTCTTGTGCGTGGAGGACCATAGGTGGCACTCTGAGAACTCGGGCAACTCCAGAGAGGGAGCATGTCCTGTGGGACAGGATCGGCAGGACACAGGTCGGAGCTGGGGGTGCCCTTCTGGGTCCATTGGGCCCACCTCGGGTCTAGGGGGCCCATACCCTGTGAGCTGCTACGGCGGTTAAAGAAAACATACAGTTTTGAGTGGATTCAATTAGGGGTTGAAAACTCCAGGGGAATAGGGGGACACTCACAACAAAAAGAGTTACACTTTTCTGCTAAGAACTAGAAACCACAAGACAGGAAAAAATTAAAAAATAAAAAAAAACTTGACTCAATTTTTATTTGTCCCCAAGGTACAATGCATTCTCCTGGAAAACGCCTGTTTGACCCACTATCAATATCCCACTAGAAAGATGCTTTGGTGCCATGGTTAAATAGAAGAGCTCTAGAATGTTCTGGTTCAACCCCCAGCTGGATGGGTGTCACCTGATCTCCCCGAGGCTCAGGTTTCTCTTCTTTAGAATGGGTCAATAGTAATAGTTGCTTCTCAGGGAGTTTAGAAAGGGGATTTCAGTGAGAGCCTGTGGCAGAAAGAAAGTGGTTCCCCAGCCTGGCTGCACATTGGGGTCATCAGGGGATCTTTAAAAAGTAATGATGCCCGTGTTCTACCCCCAGACATTCTGATTTAATAGGTTTGGGACGTGACCAGGCATCAGGTTCTTAGAGCTCCCAGGGCGTTTCTAACACGCGGCCAAGTTTGGGAACCACTGGCCGACAGCACTTAATGCACACAGTAGGGACCCTACAATCGCCAGCTCTGACAGGCAGGCATGGTCCCAAGTCTATTCCACTGTGATGAAGGACGTGGGCACTCGGGGGCCAGCCAGCCCTGCCCAAATATTTACCACCCAGGGGCCCTGTGCTTGCCTAAGTCGCTGACCCTCTCCTAGGTCATTTTACTTCTCTTTTTTTTTTTTTTAAATTTATTTTGAGAGAGGCAGAGACAGAGAGAGAATCCCAAGCAAGCTCCGAGCTGTCAGCTCAGAGCCCCACGTGGGGTTCGAACTCCCAAACTGTGAGCCACAACCAACAGCTGGATGCCTAACTGACTGAGCCACCCCGGCACCCCAAGGTCAGTTTACTGCTTTGCAAAATGGGAACCAAAATACTTATCTCATGGGGTGCCCGGCTGGCTCCCTGGGCAGAGCGTGTGACTCTTGATGTCAGGGTCGTGAGTTCGAGCCCCACTTTGGGCGTGGAGCCCACTTCATTAAAATGCTTATCTCACACAGGTAAATTGCCAGGATTAAGTGAGCAAACCGAGTTAATAATTGCTTTGGGGGGAAATGTTTTGCAATCCGTCTCTTCCACAACGGTAAGGCCCCGTGCACCCAGCCTTTACCACAGTTTTCCTGCCCCGAGAAAGGGAAACACAGGGTCCCGTCAAGGCAAAGGAGAGTTAGAAGCAGATTAATGCCGCTTTGTTCTTTAAATAGTGCGGAGCACATGTCTTACTCTGTGTTTATCTGCCTGTCGAAATCAATGGTGTAAATAATGGGGCTGCGTGATATCTGAGTATTTCTACTGCTCATATTTTTCATTCTAATTAAAGCCAGAATGTTCCTTTTTAGACATCAGTACGAATAATAAAAACCCAGCTGCCTGAATACAATATTGTAGTTGTTGTTTAAAAAAAAAAAAAAAAAAGTAGAGGAAAAGCCTGTGTGATCATGGGAGAGTGGCTCTGAGCTACTGGCTCGCGTTGCAGGGACCACAGGCCGAGCCTTGGAATTCCTGAGCCCCAGGACCTTCCCTTCCAGGCCCCAGGATTATCAAGCTGTCCTGGGTGTGGTTATGGGCTCTGATAAGAGATACTCCCATTCCTTAAGGCCAGGCCTGGATTCCATCTCCCAGCCTCCACCAGGTGGAGGAAAGTCCTTCCTCAGGGCCCAAGAGATGAGCATAACCCGAGGAACCCTCAGGGTACCTCTACCCAGGAGCTGGGGACGCTCCAGTTCACCCAACAGAAGTACAGGCCTCCAGGTTCGGGCCCAGAAGGTGTGTGTTCCCTGTGGTTGTAACAAATGACCACAAACTTAAGGCCGAGAACACCACAAATTTATTCTGGGTTCTAGAGGTCAGAAGTGTGAGCCGTGTCTCTCCGGGCTTAAAATTAAGGTGTGGACAGAGCTGCATTCCTTCTAGAAGCTCAAGGGAAGAATCTGTTTCCTAGCCTTTTCCAGCTCCTAGAAGCCACCTGCATTCCTTAGCCTGTGGCCCCTCCTCATTCTTCAAAGCACTTGACTCTGACCTCCCCCTCTTGTGGCATCTCCTTCTCGGACACCGATCCTCTTCCCTCCTTCTTACAGGGCCCCTCGTGTTGGACCCACCCAGACAATGCAAGACAATCTCCCCATCTCAAGGTCGAGTGACTGGTAACTTTCATTCCATCTACAACCTTAATTTCCTTAAATAACATATCTATAACATACCATCTCCCCAGTCATATTCGCACAATCCCCAGGGACTGGCACGGGGCCATCTTTGGGAGCGAAGGGACATTTTTGACATTTTTCTGCCTATAGCTGAGGATGAGTGAGTGGCCACGTCAGAACTCCCTGGCACCCTAGACGTATATAGGAGGGGTCTATCAGCACCATGAGCTTGTGGCTGAATTCTGTGTGTGTGTGCACACATGCATGCGTGTGTGTGTGCATGTGTGTGTGTGTGTTTGCCTTAGGGCATGAGTGTGTTGCACACCCTGGTGGCACAAGGCCTTCTGGGGTCCCTACTTGGACTTCACCCTCCCTCCACCTACACTGACCATAAGTCTCCAACCACTCCAGTCGGCCTCGCTCAGGTGCAACCCCTGCCTGGGATCCTCTTCCCTATTTCCTGCCCCACCCCCACTCCGCAACTCTCAAGACTTCGTTCGGATGCCCTCCCCACAGACAGCCGGGCCGGAGAGCCCCCTCCCTTTAGGCAGGCTTAGTTCCAGGAATGCGCCGTCCCCTCAGAGCAACTTCCACGTCAGAGAACACATGCTGCCTGCTGAGTTGTCTGTCTCCAGTGCTGGACTCTGGGCTCCTGATGGGCAGGGAGAGAGAGAGAGAGAGACTCTCGTCCGTTCATTCTTTGGTGCCTAGCAACACGACGGGAAGAGGTGCTCATAGATGCATGACCACCGACCCCATCAACCTTATCCTACATCGACAGGTCGTACTCTGTGGGCTTTGGGATTGACAGAGCTGTCCTCGAATTCTGACTCTGTCCTCAGACAACCGTCCCACCTTGCCCAAGTTATTAATCTTGCTGAAGCCTCCCGTCCCACAGCTATTAAATAGGGGGAAAGATAGCATCATGGGCTGTCGTAAGGATGAAATGAAATAAGTCCCGCGAAGTGCTCATGGCAAGGCCAAGCTATACAGCAAGGGCTCGGTCATTGCTCGGTCATCCTAGTCCTCATGATCACTGCCAAGGCTCTCATCACCATCGTCATCATCACAGTCTACGGAGGGAGGAAGCAGGCGCACCCTCTCCTGGTTAGCTCTGCAGGGTTGACTGGAAACAAAGTCCCCAAACCACGCTTTCCAAGTAGAGCCCAGGTCTCTATGATTTAGGTGAACACACCGAGAACCCGAACAGTATTAGCTTAGCACAGAGCCAAGAACACTGGCACCAACTCCCTGGGGTCATTTTCCATTTTCCAACCAGTTTAATAAAATCATGGGCTTGTCTGTGCATATGGCCCAGTCAGGGTCCCTCTGAGGGATAAGAGGAGCCGGTGCTAAGACTCCCAGAGCCCTAGGAAACCCACCCTTCCGTGCCCCCTCTCCGCCCCCCCCCCCCCCCCCAGATGAAGGCATCAGAGTCATGCTCTGAAGCTTCAGAGTCACACTTCTGCCTGTTCCTACCTGGAAGGCACGTAGCACGGGCAAACATTCATCTCTGCCATGGCACCCGTATTCTGACATAATTATCAACAGTCCCCATTTTCTTCTCTGAAGGGCCCTGGTTTGGGTTGTAAGCTACATGCTGAAGCTCACCCGAGTCAGTTACCTGCCAAATGCAGATTAGACCCTGGCGAGGACATCATAATCATAACCTCAGCGTCAACGATCGCAGAATCATGAATAATAATCACAGTACCTGACACAGGTTCAGAGCAGTGGCCCTCACCTGGGGCTATTTTGCCCCCAGACGGTGGACAATGTCTGAGGCATTTCTGCGTGTCGTCGGTTGGGGTGGGTGCTGGTTATTGACCTCTACTGGGAAGAGGCCCAGGACGCCGCTAAGAACCCTACAAGGTGCGGGCCAGCCCCCCAACGAGGAAAGATGCACCCCGAGCAGTGCCACAGGTGAGGGACCCCAGGCCGGGGGGCTTCCTCTGTGGTTTAGGGGGGTGTCTGAGACCAACGGGGGAGGTCTGAATTCTGACCGACTTGTGCAGGCTGGGTCACCTTGAAGAACAATTTTAAGCTCTCTTAGGATAACTTTATCTTCATCCAATGGAGTGATGCGCGTCCCAACCCCTTTGGGCCCTTTGGAGACTTTAGCGACATGACCGTGCCGTCCCGGCCCACTATGCTGGCCCAAGGGTAAGCGCTGAGCACCTCAGCAGGTAGGTCTCTCTCCCACGTATCTTTCCAGTTGATCGTGTTTCCTGAACTCGGAAATGGACAGATGCAGCCTCCCCACGGGTTTCCCCTCGGGTGGGTGAGAGGCGACCTGTGCCAAAGCATCTGCTGATTTGGATCTCACTCCTCGGGAGCACGCTGCAAAGTGAACAGGGGCCGGCGTTCCTGCCCACCCCCGCCCAGCAACGTGAGTTGACGGGGATCCTACAGCCGGAAGTAGGAGCCAGGAGCCCCAGCACTATCTTGTCCTTTGTGGAACCCCAGCAGTCGACTTTCAACCCTTTGTTATTGGGAACGAGGGTTGAGAAATGCGCAGGGGTATCCCCAGGGGGAAGGAGGAGCTGCCACGTCCAAGCCCAAGCATGTCCAAAGTCTGGGCTGCTGACCCCCGCGCCCCACCCCCGCCTCAGGGAGAGGCCTGATAAACACCGTGAGCCTCTGCACACACGGGCGTCTAGCCCTGGTGCCTCGGACTCTGAGCCTGCCGATAAGAGAGCTTGGCCCTGCCTTCAAGGAAAGCTGCAGATTTCACCAGGAAGTGGAGAGGTCAGCTCCGAAGGGGCCTTGGACCCTGCCCTCTGCAATCTCCCGAAACCCTGCCTTGCTCGGGAGGAGACACAGCGTGGCGATGGGTCCTCGGCTCTGGGTCCATTATCCCATCTTCCCCGGGGGGCTTCTCCCAGCAAAGTGCATTTCGTTATTGCTTTCTTAGCTCCCCAAACTGCTGGTGGTGTTGAGCAGTTTCAACTAGATTCCGCTTTAGTATTTTATTGAGCACTTACTGTATCGGGCACTGTTTGCCACTGTCTCACTGAATTCTCTCCAAAACCTTGGAAAGAACATTCTGCACCTCTCGTCATTCAGCCCCAAATGAAGGGAAATGCAGCTCAGAGGTGTTAAGTGACCCAGAGTCACAGAGCTCCTGAAGATTAAAACTGGCATTTAAATCCAGATTTAAATCTAGGGACAAAGCGCTTCTCATGTATTTTACTTGGGGAGAGCTCCTCCCTTTGAATTGTCAATCTTTCTTCACAATAAGCCGGTCCAAGTGAAGTCTTTACATTAGTTGGCGGAATTGTATGGATGAGTTTGGGGGAGGGGGGCAGGGGTGAGGATGCCAAGATACTACTCTGACATCCTGGCATATACCCTCACAGAAGAAAGAATAACAGAGTTCAGCCCAGGCATTTCTGGGGCTCACAGCACGCGGGACGCGGAAACAAAAACAATCAGAACAGAAGAGAAACAAGGAAATCAGCGGCTGTGAGGTGAGCCAGAGGAGACAGAATCTAGGACAAAAGATGCTGGGGCCACCGCTGGGCAGTTGAGGTAAGCGCCCCCACGTAGGAACAGGCTTCTCTGGGGCCGCTGGTGGTGACCCTCGCGGAAAGGTTACCCGCCACCCCTCAGCGACTTCTCCAGGCCAGCCAAGTGCTGTTCCAGGCATTCCTGCGTGGCGCTCACCCCTGAGTTCACAGAACCGCCACAGAAGCCTCACAGACTGGTGGTATTGTTTTCCCCATGGTACAGACGAGGCAACTGAGGCCAGGAGAGGTTAAATGGCATGCCCGAAGGCACAGAGCTACCAAGGGGTTAGGGGCATGGGCTGTGGCGTCAGAAAAACCTGGGTCTGGACTCAGACTCTGTCCCTTACGCGTTGACTCAGACTCTGAGCTTCAGTTTACTTGTCTATAAAATGGGAATGGGGGAGTCCTCCCTTCTTAGGGCCTTATGGGCAAAGTAAGGATTACATGAGTAGCTAGAAGACAGAAACAACTGGAAAAAGAGGCTGTTACCCAGGGTTTAAATCCAGGAGTGTGTGTGCGCGTGCACATGAAAGGGAGCGGGCAGGGGCCAGCCGCCAGATGGCCTGGGAAAGCGAGAGACGGAGAGACCCTCTCTTGATCTCTGCCTCAGACGGTGTAGGCTGACTCTTAATCCTTTCAAAGCTGTGCAGGTCTTTCCAGGTGGGCCTCTCGCTCCGACAGGCCAAGCTGGCTCCGGGGAGCATCCCTTGGGAGCCCTGGCTCGTGGCTGGCTTGTGAGCTCTTGGCCTACCAGGCACGACTGGGGGAGAGGCCGAGTGCGGGGTGGGGCCTGGCCAGACTCCAGCAGTAAGGCTGGCGCCCGGGCTGAGGCCACAGACAGGCCAAGGTCGGCCAGCAGGGCCTGAGGGGAAAGGTTGGAGGTGCCGGGGGTGTGGTCAGATAAAGGCCGCCGAGGCCCAGCTGCTCGGGAGGGCAGATTCCTACACCAAGAGGAGCAAGGTCTCCTTGGCAATGGGGCAACATGGCGGCACCTCCTCTTGCGCCCCCAGAGGGCCCACTGGAGAGACCGTGCCAATGAGGCCACAGGAGGAGCTCGGAGGCGTCTTAACCCACATCCTCCGATGAGCCCAGAGACCAGGAGTGGCTCTGAGTCGGGCCTGCCTGCAGGCCTGGAACCTTCTGCTAAGTTTCCACTCCTAGCGATCCGGGCAGACCTGGCTGAAATCCTGGCTCCAGCAGGTCCCAGTCTTTGAGGCGGCAGGTGAGTTCACCCACACTCGAGTCTCCTCACCTGTGAGATGTGGCGAAGCGTAGCAAATGCCTCCGGACTTTGCTGCCCAAAGCGGGGCTAACGGCCAGCACATTCAAACACGCTGGTTCAATACTCAGCGTTTGCTAACATGACTGTGCTCCCACTGAAAGCAGGGCTCAGTCTCATTCAGCTCCTAATCGTCCGTAACCAAGAGAGGGGAGCGCAGTGGCAGTGGCTCAGCGTCTGCTAAGCGGATGAGTGGGTGGCCACAACCAGCCGTCACAAGGGGGCTGAGAAGACAGGAAGCCCTGAGTCCCCGATGACATGCCGTTTAAAGGGCTCAGCATCAGGACCGCCCGGCTATCCAGAGAGAGGGGATGGTCCTGCCTGAGCCAGACTCTCTCATCTCCCGGCCACGGCCAGGAGCATCCTTCCTGTTTTGTCCCCTGCCAGCACTGCCTCCCCGCATGCCTCCCGAGGATGCCAGCTTCTCGGGGAGCCTCGCCTGACCCACTGAGCCGGACTGAGTGCCCACTGGCCTCTGGAGCCTCTCAAGAGTCGTGCCCCGTTGAGATGGTTTACTTCGTCCCCGACGTGAACCGTCAACAATCTTGAGGGCACCGCAGAGAATAGGTCTTAACGTAGACTAGCGCTTGGTAAATATTTCTGAACAAAATAATGCACGAGAGGGTGAGCTAAAGACCAACGTCATAGACATTGGGATGACTTTCCAGAATGTCCTTCTTTGGGGTGAGGACAGCAGCGTTTGATTCCATGGCACTTCTCCTCTGGAAAATTCAAACGCTTTGGACAGAGTGGATGTAGGAGGATCCTGAACACAAACTCACCTCCGTCCACCCAGTGTGGACCACTCATCCCCACATACTTCTAGAAACACTTGAGATTACTTTGAAGCACTTTCCACCAAGGCCAGCTATCCCATTATTTGTTTTTTTTTTTTAATTAAAAAAATTGTTTTTAATTATTTTTGAGAAAGACAGACTGAGCAGAGGAGAGGCAGAGAGAGAATCTCCAGCATGCTCCGTGCTGCCAGCACAGAACCCGAGGTGGGGCTTGAACTCGTGAAATTATGAGATCGTGACCTGAGCCGAAATCAAGAGTCGCTCACCCAGCGGAGCCACCCAGGCACCCCTCTGCGTTGTTTGTTCACCCCACTGAAGAAGAGGTCTCATTTGCGAGGACTCTTGACACGCATTCCAGTGTCAGGATTTTGTTGCTGTTGTTTTAAGAACTTTTCCCGTTAAGGGCTCGTGGAAGTGCCAGGCGCCCTCCACCATCACTCTGCTTACAGCGGTCTGAAGTGCAGGAAATGTAACCATCCTTTGAGCTAGCGTGAATCATAACTAACGTTAAGGGGCCTCTTGTATTATCTCATTTAACCACGGCAACGCTGGGAAACAGGAGGTGCCGGCCTCATTCTGGAAAGGAGGAACTTGGGACATCAGGGGACTGATGCTGTCCCTCTCATTTCCTCCCAGGCCCTCGCATTTCAGTGCCCACCATCCACACTCCCAAGCACCAGCAGCATTTTCTCTGCCTGAGGCTTGCCCGTCCTGGGAGCCCACTCTGTCCACAGACACGCTGGCAGAAGCCACGGGAGCAGCCCTCGGTCAAGACTCATGGAGTGGGTGTGTAAATGCCCCGGCTCCCTTGCCCCTCAGCTGGCAAGACCCCAAGGCATATGTCCAACGCTGCCTCCCAGAGGTCCCCAGCGGGATTACCTCTAGCTGTCCATGGTGGTAACCCTCCTGATGCCCTACCATTCACGGAATCTTCCCTTGCCTGTCACTTACTGAAATCACCTCCCAAATCAATGACTTGCCTTCAAATCCTTGTCTCAGGGTCTGTTTCTGGCAGAAGCCAAACAAAGAGCAGTCAGGCAACTTGCCCAAGACACACAGGAGTAAGGCTGACACAGATTTGTCTCTAGTTTCCCATGACCCCAAAGCCCGCGTTTGTAACCACAAGATGGATGTATTACCTTACGGACTGCAGACCTCTTTACGCAAACATACCCGAGAAGGGCAGAAGGCAGTTCATGCCGTCCAAAGGACAGAGGAGGACAGAGGGACATCAGGTCTGGGCACCCCAGACACAGCAGGGGCCGGGCACAGGCTCCCCCACCCCGTTGCCCAGGGCTCCGGGCAAACGGAGGCGGCCGGTTTCTAGAGCAGGCGGGAGACACGGCGGCCAGCCCATCACGCCCAGCTGGGAGAGAAACACCTGACATCCGCCGGTTTGCTCAGCCCATTTCCAGCACGTACTAATATGCGAGGTTGGCACCAGGGAGGGTGTCGTCTGGCAACACCATCCTTCATATGGAACATTAAGCTGAGGTCCTGCACAGGCTTGAACATTAACCATCCCCTGGTACCCATGAAAAAGAGCTACGGGTTTTATTAACCTCTGTGTCCTGAGCGCATTGCACAACGGGTGCCATCATTAACCCACCTCCAGACGGGGGACAGGGACCTCTTTTCCAGCCCTGTTCCAAGAGCGCAGGCCCTACGAAATGCCTTCAATAATTTAAGGAAACTACCAAAATGTGACCATAAAGGATATAACTTCACCTCAAGGATGGCGATCCATAAAGATTTTGTGATAGTAAAAACTACGCTTTGTTCTGTTACAAGCCCTTTGGAAGTTTCCCTCTCTCCCTGTGTGTGCGTGCGTGTGCGTGCGTGTGCGTGGGGGGGGGGGGGGGGGGGATGGCCGTGGAGTCAGGTAGTAGTGTTCCGGCCACTGGGAGTCGGCTGAACTCACGTGTAATTATTCCCACGATCACAGCCGCGGCAGGCCCACTCAGCACGGCTCAGGCCGCACCAGGAACCCCGCTGGTGACCCCGGAAACACGTCTTCTCGCTCATTTCTCCCCAGGTCAGAGATTTTTCTTTTCTGTGCCAGACACACGGCTTCGTTATAAAAATGGGACGAGCACGAGACCACCACGGACATCCTGACATGTGAATTTAAACACCGATCCAGGTCAGCCGCCGCTCGGAGACTGGTTGCTCGTAGGCTTTGGGGCCTCAATGCCTCCGTTATCCTTAGGCTGGGTGATGCACTTTTCATTGGTGTCCCCTGAGCGGGCTCGCAATTTGCCTCTGATAGACAAGGAGAGGGGTGGGTTAGTTCTGGGGAAGGAGGGAGGGTCAGGACTCCCAGGAGGGGAATTCCCTTGGCAGAGGGAGACAGACCTTCTTCCACCGTTTCGGAAGTTAAAAAGCTGGTGCCATAAAAGAATGCGTATTAAGTACCCCAAGAGGCTTTTTACTTGAAACAACAAAATGGGAGAGTGGGTGAGGTATGATCAACAGCACAGGCTTTAAGGACAGAACAGAGTGCATCTTGGTCCCCCTCTTTATGAACTCTTTAACTTAATAAGTCACTTAGATTCCTTGCATTTCCTACGTTTCTTTATCTGTAACCTGAAACTGACAACCAGATGCCGGACACTCCTCCCTCCCTTTCTTCCCTCCTTTTTTTCTCCGCCTCCCTCCCCCTTCCTCGAACAACATATTAAATGCCTAGGATGTGCCAGAAAGTGAACCAGGTACCAGGGGTACAGAGAGGAACAAGAGGAGGCTGAAGCCCGTGGCCTCATTCCAGCCTCTGTTGAAAAGAACTGATGAGACACCATACAAAAAGCACCTGACAAATTAGAAAGGCTTCCAGAAATGCGTATAGGTTTATTATGAGTGATTGCAGAAGCGGGCCTATTTTACGTTTTGTTCAAAAGGTAGGATTGGAAGGGGCATCTGGGCAACTCGACGGATTAGGCTGTTGATTTCGGCTCAGGTCATGATCTCACGGTTCGTGGGCTGGAGCCCCACATCGGGCTTTGCATGGACAGCACAGAGCTTGCTTGGGATTGTCTCTCCCTTTCTCTCTGCCCCTCCCCTGCTCAGGCTGTCTGTCTGTCTCTCTCTCAAATAAATAAATAAAAATTAGGATTGCAGGGAAAGCAGATTTTTCAGACTCTGCATGCCTCCCTGCAAGGGTGCAAAGGTGAGGCCGGCAGCTCAAACCTAGAACACAGTGTGAGTAGTGCCCCCTGGAGTTGTGCGGTCTGATGACGTGGGAGGAAAAAACCAACCAAGTGGGATCCACGTTCCCTGCCCCACTTTCAAACCTAGCAGCAACTCTCTCTCTCTCTCTTTCTTTTTTTATGCTGTATCAATGGGGCTTCTACGATAGGGGCCCACCGCAAAGAGAAAACAAATATTTGAAATTCACTGATCTTGGGGTTCAATAAATGCCCTTAACTGCACTGGCCAACCAAACGAAAAAGTAGGTATTTTTTTTCTGCAGGAAACACGAAAGAGAAGGCATCTCAAATAGCTCTGCTTTTTTTCTGCCCACTCAGAACATTTTCAATTAAAAGCTGAGAGACATCTGTGTTTCGGAGCCTGCCAGGTGTTTCTGACGCTTGCCTCGGCTACTTGGAGCTGAGCTCAGCTCGGTCCGCAGTCTGGCGCTCGAGTTTCCCGTGACGGGTACCTGTGTCTTAACACCACAGCCCCTGGGCCCCCTCTGCAGGCCCGAAGCCCACCCACGGGGAGTGATTTGATATACACAGCGCAGTAATAACCCTAAGCAAACCCCACGTCGCCAAATTCCTCTGCAGCTCTTGGCATCATACAAGTACTGCCATTTGACTCCCCAAAGGATTAGCCGCAGCAAACCTTGGGGACGAGACAGAGGGTACAAACAGAGACAGGAGAATGGGCATAAGAGGTCATTCTTTTTTTTTTTTTTTTTTAAGGTTCATTTATTTTTGAGACAGAGAGAGACAGAGCATGAATGGGGGAGGGTCAGGGAGAGAGGGAGACACAGAATCGGAGGCGGGCTCCAGGCTCTGAGCTGTCCGCACAGAGCCCGACGCGGGGCTCGAACGCACGGACCGTGAGATCATGACCTGAGCCGAAGTCGGACACGTAACTGACGGAGCCACACAGGAGCCCCAAGAGGTCATTCTTTATCCAGGCAAGACCAGTGGTGAAGAGTGGAATTTTCGGAGATGAGACACATGTTCTGTATCCTTGCTTGCATTCTACTCAGGGAATGAGTCAGAGCAACCAATAATGTGTAGGTGCCATGACAGGGGATGAGAGCAGAGAGGAAAGAGGACAAGGAATACAGGAAGGCTGCATGGAGGAGGCAGCATTTAAGCCGCTCATATAAGGGAAGAACGTTTCTCGCCGAGAAAGGGAAGAACATTCTAACAGAGCAAAAAGCATGAACAAAATCTCAAAACCGTGATGTGGCTATAGACTGGAGATAACTTATGAGGGGGGCAGGGTTTTGGTGGAAAGTGGGGCTAGATGGAGGCGGGGAGAACGGGAGTCGACAGTGAGGCACCTCACATAATATCCTCGGGAGTCTGGACCTGACCTCAATCTAGAATCCCTTGACTTTTCCGTAGGTATTAGTCTTGGGCTCCTTACCTACTGCCAAACGAAATGCCCTCAGTGGCTTACTTTCCTTGTCTTTCCCGTCCTTCAAGGCTCTGCCTGAATCCTGCCTTCTCCAGAAGCCTACCTCGAGCTCACCTTTGTACATCAATCCTTCTCTTTTCCAATTTGGCTTCCACTCCACAGTCACTTTTGGGTGGTTTTCAACCACACTCTTCACTTGGTTTGCCGTGAAGTCTTCCCCCAAGACCTCAAAGTCCTCATGGCTGGGGCCTCACTATTATCATTATTCTCTGTCCCCCCATGAGTTCAAGAGTAGGTGCTCTGTAAATAACCCCCCTTGATAAATTAGGTTTCCTGTATCACATCTCTATTGACTTGCACCTGGGGATCAGTCTAAATATTTGTCATTCTTAGGTTGGCGACACTTGAGTTGGATCCCCTGGATCCATACCCCATGCCTTTAATTTTTTTGATAACCAGCCTCAGTGTCATTCACGGAGTCCCCCAAAGCTTGTCCTGATAGTGGACACTAGGGATAGCCCTGGGATCATTGCTAGGGCAGGGGGAGGGGAGAACCCCCAGAAGTCAGACAGGTTCTCTTTTCAACTAAGTCAGCCTCAAGACCCTTTTGGCCCTGAGTGACGGAGACAATCTGTACATCGAGCTGAGACACACAGCCCAGTCTCTGATGGGATTTCCTTGTGTGGTCCAGACATCTGGTCAACCCCAAATGCTGTTTTTATTTACTGAATTGCTTTTTGGAACTTTCTAGACTCACCACGAGTTTGGTTTGCTCAGGCTGTCCTCATGGCGGATCTTTCTGCCTATTATGCCTTCACGCACAGGCTCTCTCTCTTCCAGGTCTCCACTCAGACCCCAGCACCTCTAGACCATCTTCCTCAACCGCCCAGCCAGCCTTGGGCATTCCCCTCTGTGTTGGCCAAGTACTCTTCAGTAAAACCGATCTCGTAAGGCCACTGGAGGGTTGGTACAAAAACTTCAGTAAATGCTAATGGTTGCTGCTGACACTACTACTCCTGTAATCATCCACTTTGTGCTACACTTTGTCTTTTCCCTTATGCATATTTAGCGCCCAGCGGAGGCCAGGCATAGAGGAGGTGTTTCCTGAACGAGTGAACCCTGTCAGTGCGGCCTCAGAGGAACAAGCCAGGCCTTAACACTCACAAGTTTGGGATCCAGGGTAATTAAGCGATCATGCTCAAAAACACAATACGTCAGGGGCGCCTGGGTGGCTCAGTCAGTTGGGAGTCTGACCCTTGATTTTGGCTCAGGTCATGATCTTGCGGTTCGTGAGTTCAAGCCCCGTGTTGGGCTCTGAGCTGACCGTGTGGAGCCTTCAGGGGATTCTCTCTTTCCCCCCCCCCCCCCATCTCTCTGCCCCAGGCCCACTTGCACGCTCTCTCTCAAAACAAATAAACATTAAAAAAACAAAAACAAAAACAAAACACCATAGGACAAAATGAGCCTTCAGGAATACAGTGCCAAGAACACAAGGCCACAGAGGTGAGACGCACATGTTGTCGGAGAAGGGGTTGGCCGACACTTCCCAAGGAGGTCAAGGTGGTACCACATGGCACAGGTAGTAAGCAACCATGTGGAGATATTGGAGAAGGGCCTGGTGACTTCGCAGGCCTTGTAAAAGCATCTGTTCTCCATCGCGAGGAGCACACGATTAACCCTGGCAGACACGGGCTCGATCCCGGCCCTGCGGCTTCAATGTTCCACGACGTATCAAAGTCTCTGGCCCTGGGCACTTGCCATGGAGCTGGGTAATATTGTGTTGTGGGTGTTGTCGGGCGCATTACAGGGTTCGCAGGAGCGTTCCTGGCCTCTACTCTCTTGGTGCTAATTCTGCCCCCCACCCCATGCTGTGACAAGTGCCCCCTAGCTGAGAACCACCGCTCGCAGCTAAGCCTGGGTCTCCTGAGCTGTGAGGGGAGGCTAACAATCCCTATTAGGCCGGGCTGTTGTTAGGATCACATGAGGTAACGCGTACGAAAGGGCTTAGCCCAGGGCTGGTGCGGGGCTGAACGGCCACAATAAAGGAGGGAGGAAAGACCCTCCCCCATCCGCACGCTGCTCTGGGAGTCTGCCTGGGAGATAACAGGGCAGAAGGGGCCCATCAGTCTCTGTCCTGAAATCCCACCAGAGTCAGCAGCTCACGGAGGTAGCCTTGCCCTGTAGGTATGTAAATATGGGAATTATCAGGGCCAGCATCTGTGAGAGTTCAAGCAGGAAGTCCTTACAGCTTCCTGTAATAAAACAAGTGACAAACTTGGATAAACAGCAAGCAGAGTAAAGATATTCCTGTGTCATCACCAGTGTGACTTTGCTCCAATTACTTTACCTCTCTGAGCCATAGCTTCCTCTTTTTAATCCAGGGATAACAATGGGACCTACTTCAAAGGGCTAACGTGGGTGGTCAGTGTAATACTATCTATCAGCAATGTGTGTATTTCTCACGTAGATGACGCCCATGGTGGGGACCAAGTGCCTGGGGTCTAGTACATACTCAAAACATATTAGGTCTTCCCCTTCTCAGTAATGGTACGGCCAGCCATCTCCCCCAAGGGGCAATCCCCATTCTCCGATGGGAGAGGATGCTGTGGGGCTGAAGCAACACCCACTGGGGAAGAGAGCTCAGCAAATGCAGGCCCAATCAATGCGCAGTGGGTGGGTGAGCTGGAACGGCCAGAGGATGGAGCTTGGGGTCAGGGACGTCCACGTTCAAATCCCCACTCTACCACTTAGCACCTGGGCAAATCCCGTCCTCTGTCCGAGCACTCACGTCCGCCATTTCTGAGCCCCATAGGGCACTCATGGCCTTTGCCAACTCTGTGGTTCCTCATTTCACTCTCTCGTCACTGCCTCAGGAGATATCTGCTTGGCCCTGAGCCAAGGGTGAGGGACACAGAGATAGATAGGGCATGGACCCCGCCCTCAAGGAGCTCAAAGTCTAGTGTCAAAAGCCAAACTCCCCAAGAGAAGGCATGGCTAGAAGAGAAGGCATCAAGAAGGACAGCACTGAAAGCCAAGCTCGAAATGCAGACGCATGAGTCAAAAGAGACGAAGTTACGTCACGGGAACAACCCTCAAATCTCAGTCGCTTCACGAAACACAGATGGGCATGTGCCTGTGGTCTGCTGTGGGACCGGGGCCTCCTCTGGACGGTTGTCCGTGCGTTATCTTAGTATTCTTGGCGTTCAGCTCTCAGGCCACCTCCACACCAAGAGGGCATTCGCGATCACTGAGGCAGGGGAGGGGAGGCATGGGTGTTCTCCGCCCTCTCCCGACAGCTTCCACCTGCGAGTCCTGGTTGCGTTCACCTTGACATTTCACTAGACATGGCTGGTCACATGTTCTTTTCTTTCGCTAGCACTCAGCCCAGGGTCTGGCATGAGATGGAAGCTCAACAACCTCATGGGGAAAGAAGAAAGGAAGGGACGGGGACTCGAGCGGTTAAGAAACTTCTCTGCTGTCCAGGCACAGAACTGTGGACTGGGGAAGAAGTCTCCTTCAATTAGGAGAGGTTCGGTGTGTGGGTGAGGGGGGCTGAGTCGCGGGTGGTCAGCAGTCAGGTTGAGATGACTTACTTTCTGCAGCCACAAAGCAGCTTGTGCCCTAAGCCCCTAAGGTTTCCAGGCCACTGATAGCTGCACCCTCCCCCTCAAGGCCTCCACCCCCTTATTTCTCCCTGGGGCGTGTCAGAAAGAACATGGGCTGTGGAGTCAGTTGAACCATGGACGTGATTCCTGGACCATTCCCTTTATAGCTGCATGCCTTGGAGATACTAACTGGACATCCCTGGAACTCAGTTTCCTCGTTCATCAAGCAAAGACATCTGTAAAGTCACAGACCCTTCAACAGCTCTTGCCCTTTCCCTCTGGGCCGCACCCTTGAATCCTTCAGAGCATCACATTACAGCCCTCGGAACTCACTCCGTGTAAACAACTGAACTTCCCACGGAGCTTCCCCCCCTGGGTAAAGGCTTCCCCGCCTCCTTCCAGCAAAGCGCCATGTGCCTGGGTATGCCTGAGCCCTGCACCTGTCCCCTCCCAGCAGCACTGACAGAGGGGATGTACCCAGCTTGGGGCTGGTGGCAGCTGCTTTGAGTGCCCCGAGCTGCCACATGGTGCACAGGATGCAGCAGGGACGATTACTCACTGCTAATAATTATAGACGGAGACAACACCAGGGGATGGCTGAACCCAAGGTGGAGGCTCTCAGAGCCTTCATGTTCTGCATTCTGGACGGGTTCTTGAGGATTCCAAGGATCTGGGCGAGGTCAGCCCCATTCACTCATTTACCCATGAGGTTTAATTTTTTTTTTTAATTTTTATTTATTTTGGAGAGAGAGAGACAGAATGTGAACGGGGGAGAAACAGAGAGAGAGGGAGACACAGAATCCAAAGCACGCTCGAGGCTCTGAGCTGTCAGCACAGAGCCCGACACGGGGCTCGAACTCATGAACTTAAACATACTTTTTTTTTTTTTTAATAAACTCTTCAAAATATGGCTGCTTCTCTTTCTCTTCAGGGTGGTACTAGACATTTGGAAGCATAAAAAAGGAAGTGGTTTATAGCTATATTGCAAAAAAAAAAAAAATCAGGCATTTATTGTGACTTCCATAGAATCATATGACTTTAAGCTGAAAGGTTTAAATATCATCCAGGCAGAAGTGTCCCTTTCCTTTCCTCAATCTTACAAATGAATAAAGAGAAGTAATTCAGACATGGTACCCAGAAACCCAGCCCTCCAAATTCCTAAATTTGTCCCCAGTGCTAGGTCTGGTCCCAGGGACAAGAGAGGAGAACAGTATGGAAGGCACCGCAGATCTGAAGCATCGGACGACCTGGATGTTTTTGTCACTTTCTCTCTGTATACGGTTGGGGAAGCCACTTCATTGTGTGACCGTTTCCTGAAGGATAAAGGACAGATAAGGAAGCTTTTTATCTTGTTGTTTGCGGAGGACTGGACTCCGCTATCCAAGTGTTACGATGACCACCACGGCAGCTACCAAAACTATTCTTATTTCCACACGGGCACACGGCCCTCATTTCCACGTCAGGAAAACGGAACACGGGCAAGTGCGTCGTTTACAAAATGCCACAATTTCCCAGGCATGTTCAGAGCCAAACTCACAGAACGGACGGGTACCTCTCCTCTGACTTTTAGGACAAGTTGTTAAGCGAGGGGAGTGTCAGTCCCCTGTTCATGGCAGGCTGAGCAAGTGTCTATGGCCCCTTTCAGCAGACTCGGACATTAATAGGACCTAATTCTTTAATGGACTCTGGGTGAATTTTTTTTTTTTTCTCTTACATCTTGAGGTCTTTAAAAAGCCTGTGGTGAATTGCACTGACATAAACCTTTTATAGAAACAATCAAATATCACTGGGTAAGATAATTAGCATAAGAATAGCACAAAGTCAGTCCGTCCCACACTTGGTGCCAAACCTCAAAAGGGCTCCTGCCAGCCTCACCCCTACCCGATTTTGGTGGCCGAGGGGGTGAATTTCCTCCCTCTTCTAGGCAGTTTCCAGAGTGAAGCAGGGCTCCAAGGTGTGCCATGTTTATTCTGGGCTGCGGGACAGATGATGTTCCCAGTGGGCATCACGGGGCAAAGGATGAGGAAGGAGGGAAGGACGGGAGGCACAGGAGTTTGGGTGCCCGCCGCCCCCCTCCCCCCGGCCTCCAAGCCCCACCGGGCAGGCCACTTCCCTTTCTAGAAGCAGTGCTGGGCAGGCATCCCCTCCCCACGCCGCCCCTAACTTCCTGCCTTGTCTTTCCAAGTATTTTCTCGTGTTGATCAGGGGCTTGCTTTTGTTTATGACTTTTGGATAAAATATCGCAGGAGTGTCCTCTCTCAGGGTCCAGATAAGACGCCCACAGGAGCACCACGTGGACCCGGCACACGCTACTCACCGCGATAAAGCACGTGTGTCTTAGCCTGGAAATGAAACTTCTTAGAAATGGTAACTTGCAGGGGTCCTCTGCTCGGGCCTCAGCCCAGAGAGACAGACCCCCAGCCCAGGCCAGCGGGCATTCTTCCTATACTGTCACCTGATCACCGTGACAGGCGATGGGTATTCAAACCGTGTAGCTAAGAGAGTAGAAACACGCGACACCTTTCCGTTTTTCCACATCTCAAGGGTGCAACTGGCCTCAGGAAGAAAACCACAGCCAGGGTTCCTGGCCAGCCTGAAGCTGGGGGATTCTTCCTCACCGTGTTGCCAGAACACAGACCCCAGCCCGGCTGAGCTCGAGAGACCGTCTTCTTGTGCCCCTTTAACTTAGCTGACAGCTATGAAAACGGGTTGCGTTTTTTAAATAACTAGGCATTTCTCATTAGCAGGGGGCAGTTCGCAGGCGTAGGGCCTCCCTGTCCACGGGGAGCTCTCCCGGAAAAAAAACAAGAGCCCCGGGTCTCCCGCACAAAAGCCCTGCATACCTGTGCCCCCACACTGGCCGGGGGTGATTATTCACCCATTCTGTTGTGACAGACAGAAAGGGAATTTAGCAAAGCACAAAATTTCCTAATTAGTGCGCCGGGAGTCCTCTGGATGGTAATTTGGAACAAAAAGAGAGAGCCCCACCATGACGGGGTGAGGGAAAGGGAAAACCCAAGCCAAAGAAAAAAAGAAAAACCCACGAGAACCAAAAACCAAAAAACAGAGGCGGTGGGGAGGAACAAGTGGCCCGCTCACGGCAGGCACAGAAAACAGTTCTAGAAGTTTCTCCTAGCCAACAGAATTCTCTTCCAGAGGCTGCTGCTCACATATGGCAACACGATCCCCAGGCACCTACCATATGTAAGGACACAAGGTTTTATGACTTATTGTCGGTAAGATTTATGGAGATGATATACGAGCGGTGATTTTTTTTCATCTTCTCATCTCGGGAGCAAACACGGAGAGGCACGGCCCCCAGCCCTGTTGCCGGCCGGGGCTGCGGGATCCTAACACGGGGCCCAGGAAACACTCGGGCCCCGGCCGGGTCTGCTGCTTCCCCCCTTTAATAAAGGAACAGCCTGTGGTAGCAGCAGCAACAATTTATTTGATTAAAATGGGCTACTCTGGAGCTATTTTGCGGTATGTTAATGAGTGCTATATCGTAGACATGTATTAAATTAGATTTCATAAATGTCAGCCGTGTTTGCACAGGAAATGCACCAGCCTAAATGTGGACCGAACGCGGAATTAATTTCCCCCCTCCGGAGCACGCGCATTCCTGCAGGGGTGAAGGTGTGCTGGGGAGGTGAGGACAAGACGCCCTGCTCGCAGGGTGGATATTAGCACCGGTCAAACCCAGCAGTTCTGGCTCGCGGCCGCCTTGCAAACAACGAGAATATGAGGGGGCTGAAAGGAAGGAAAGAGCAGAACTCAACACTTCCTTGGAACAAGCCCTCAGCTTCCTGTGTCACAATATTTCACCTTTCCCTTACATCGGAATCAGCACAAATGCGCGCAGCTCGAGAAAACAGGCCGCAGGAAGAAAGGGAAATCTGCGGCCAGAAGCATCCTGGCTTTCGAGATCAGTGATTCCCTGCCACCAGCCACGGAGATGTCCTCGCCAGCTCTCGAGCATTCGGACGGGCTGGAAGGAAGGAGCTTACTGACGAACCCCTTTCAGACTTCCGGGCGGAGGGACCCTGAGCCCGCTGACCCTTTCCTGCCTCAGTGTCCTCCCCTTCTTAATCTTCCATACCGGGTCTGGAAGAGTTAGACCTCACACGTTCTCTCGGAAGGAGCAAAGAGTCAAAAGAACAGCACCGTGAACATGAATTTCTGGGGTCGCGGAGATTTTCGTGGCAGGTGCCATAATTCCGAGAAAAATCTGGATAGATAGATTCATCTAGCCAAAAATAAATAAACATTAAAAAATGTTTTTTCAAAGAAAAAAATAATAATAACGTAGAAGTGACTGTGACCGGTGCCTATGAAACGGCAGTGACCCAATCTCACGCCTCTGCACTTGGGAGGCAGGGTGATACTTGTGCGTTCCTTTGGACAGAGGAACTTGGAAAAAAGACAGTCAGATTGATCCTTCGGCTGGGTAGTTTATAGGTGTCTATCAGTGTTCTTGGATGGCAAACAGAGCGTGTGTCCCTTTAAATGCAATTTTGTGAACGTGAGGCTCCCAAGGGAGAGGGCACCCACTTCAGCCAGCAGCAGCCACAAAAGAAAAAAAAATTGTTTTGCCTTGTTTGTTTTCATGGCCATTCGTTTTGAAATCTTGTTTGGCACGCTTTATAGCCGCTAAGAGCTTAAAAGATGAAGTGATTTGATCAACGAAGCCAAAGTGAGGTGGCCTTTCCTTTCCACATGGGCCAGATTTGTTTCCTTGTGTTTCTACGAGTGTTCCAATGAAACGAAATTCAAAGGAAGTGAGCACACATTTGATATACACAAGACTCTTCTTAGGAGTCCTGGGAATCCTAGAGTCTTGGGTTAAAAAGAAGACCTGATTGGATTCCCACCACTACCGCCTCCGAGATCTTGAACGTGTTCAGCAGACTTAATGAGACCCCGAATCCTCTTAACTCCGCTGAGGACACAACTTCCTTCCTGAGATTTTGGACTACAGAGGAGATTAAGCACCTGGGCAACACCGGGGCTCAGTTGATGTTAGTTTTAGTTCATATTTCCATCGCTTTGGGCATAGTTAGCTTTTGGATGAATAGGATTCAGAGTCATTCATTTACTTGCGCACGGACTCACTCAAGACATGTTCACTGAGAACGTGTTATGAGCCGGAGACTATAGTGGGCACCTGGGATAGGATAGCAGACACGAGGGCTTAGGTCCCTGTCCTCGTGGACAGACAGATGTTCGTCTGGGAAACACATAAATAAGATGACTTCAGATACGGAGAAAAGACGACGGCGAGTATGACAGGGTGCCTGGGAGGGGGGAACAGACTAAGGAGGATGGCAAGGGACAGCATGAAGAGCTGACACTGACAGGAAAAACAAGAAGCAGGCAGCCAGATAAAGAAGAAGAGGAAGGCTATTCTAGGGTAGGGTTGACATTGAGTTAAACTTGAATTTCAGATAAACAACACTTTTCAACGTAAGCGCGACTCCATATTGCATAGGATGGGATTACACAAAAAGAATTATTAACTGTTTATTTGGAATTGCCACGTAACGACAAGCCCTGTGTTTTTATTTCCTAAATCTGGGGGGCCTATGGGAGGAGGTGGGAACAGCAGGGACAAAGGCGATGCCAGGGGAGTGAACTTGGCTTATCTAGGGTGCAGAAAGAAGGTCAGCATATCCAGGGGGTGGGAGATGTGCTTTCGGACAGGAAGTCAGAGCCCCACTATAAAGGATCTGGAGGCTATGATGAGGAGTTTGAGTCAGTCAAACACAACGACGCATGTATTTAATCCATGGAATTATCTGGGCCATGAGTAACAGCCCAACTACCACCAGAGCTTGGCGAACAAAGCCTGCAGGACAAATCCAGGCTGATGCCTGTTTTTGTAAATAAAGTTTTATTGGAACCCGGCCTCACGCCTTTATTTACATGGCGTCCGTGGCTGCTTTCCCACTATGGCAGCAGAGTGGAACAGTTGTTACAGAGACCGTAAATCCCACAGAACCTAATTTATTTACTCCTCTGTCCTTCAGAGAAACTACGGCATGTCCCAGGAACCAAAACACAACAACTCCTAGGAAACAGCAACCTCTCTGTGCTGAATCCTTGTTTCCTGCCCACCTTTCTTAACTTCCATCTTCCTATTTTGTGGTTCCTGTTCAATCAGAAACGAATTTTTTTTTCTTTAATGTTTATTTTTTTTTTTTGAGAGACAGAGGGCGAGCAGGGGAGGGGCAGAAAGAGAGGGAGTCACAGAATCCCAAGCGGGTTCCAGGCTCCCGGCTGTCAGCACACAGCCCGACACTGGGCTAGGTCTCACAAACCACACTATCATGACCTGAGCCGAAGTCGGCCGCTTAAGGGACTGAGCCACCCAGGTGTCCCCCCGCCAAGAAATTAAATTTTTAGATAAATGTTTTAAAACAATCAAGTGTTTGGGGCGCCTGGGTGGCGCAGTCGGTTAGGCGTCCGACTTCAGCTCAGGTCACGATCTCGCGGTCCGTGAGTTCGAGCCCCGCATCGGGCTCTGGGCTGATGGCTCAGAGCCTGGAGCCTGTTTCCGATTCTGTGTCTCCCTCTCTCTGTCCCTCCCCCGTTCATGCTCTGTCTCTCTCTGTCTCAAAAATAAATAAACGTTAAAAAAAAAATTTTAAAACAATCAAGTGTTCAAGTTTTTGACTCTGGTACTAAAATGGAAAGAAAACTAATTTGATTCCAATGTGTGGTTGCTAATAATACTAGGATTCATTAACCCGTTATGACACCATCATAAATGAAGACTTGTTTCTTATTTCATAGACTTATGTCCATTAAGGTTGTTATTACTGTCTCTGCTAAGAGATGAGCACAGGACATCGGTCCATGTTAAGTATACATAATTTATATGCAAATTACACGGCGGCCAAGGTGGGATTCATGCGGAATTACCTGATTTTGAGGACGGCTACGAAAGAAACGGGCTGAACTTTTGTAAATGCTCTGTACTTCTTAAGAAAACTAAAATAACAATAAAGCTCTACCCCGACATTGAAAAATTAATACTTTTAGGGGCGCCTGGGTGGCGCAGTCGGTTAAGCATCCGACTTCAGCCAGGTCACGATCTCGCGGTCCGGGAGTTCGAGCCCCTCGTCAGGCTCTGGGCTGATGGCTCGGAGCCTGGAGCCTGTTTCTGATTCTGTGTCTCCCTCTCTCTCTGCCCCTCCCCCATTCATGCTCTGTCTCTCTCTGTCCCAAAAATAAATAAAAACTTAAAAAAAAATAAAAGAAAAAAAGAAAAAAGAAAAATTAACGCTTTTAAAAGTTAATGCTGAAGGGTTTCTGGGTGGCTCAGTCGGTTAAGCTTCCCAATCTTGGTTTCATCTCAGGTCATGATCTCAGGGTTTGTGGGTTCGAGCCCTGCGTCAGGCTCCGTGCTGACAGTGCAGAGCCTGCTTGGGATTCTCTCTCTCCCTCTCTCTCTGCCCCTCCCCTGCTCGTTTTGTCTCTCAAAGTAAATAAACTTGAATAATAAAAAAAAAAACCTTAATGCTGAAAAGCAGGAACAAGGCAGCATGGTGGCCAGCCAACAGATAATAGTTCTAATTTGGATTCTACCACGAGCCAGCTGAAAGCAGTACGCCCCCTAAGCCTGGGTTTCTCTCTCCATGAGACGGGAACGATCCCACCCACAGACACATTATAATTTCTGGGGACACTAGGCACTTTTGCCTTCATGAGTGCCTCCTCCATTAAAAATATTAAAAATTCTAGTACTTTGTGACTATGTGGTGTGAAGATGAATATAATCCAGGCTGGGTTGTATTCATTTGTTCCTGCGGATTTTAAAATAAATTAAAACGCTGATACGGGATCCCAAAAGGATCTTGAGTCTTAGGCGCTGTGTCTGCTGTGCCCAAATGAAGAAGTCGGCCCCGGCCTCCCCTGCTCCCAGGAATTGCCAGCCAGGACTCCAGGAGGTGATGCGAGCAAGTGGGGCCCACATAACAAACGCACTATGGCTGTTGTTGATTACGCGCTGATACACATATCTTTCAAAAATCAAAACGGTTGGGGGTGCCTGGGTGACTCAGTTGATTAAGCGTCCGACCTTGGCTCAGGTCATGATCTCACTGTTTGGGGGTTCGAGCTCCACATCAGGCTCTGTGCTAACAACTTGGAGCCTGGAGCCTGCCTGGGATTCGGTGTCTCCCCCTCTCTCTGCCCCTCTCCCCTCTCTAACTCAAAAATATAAACGTTAAATTTTTTTCCAATAAAATAAAGATCACAACATTCGTGTTATAGCCAATTTGTCAAGTTATGCCTCTAAAAATAAAATAAAACCTGTTCCCATTCAAGTCCTAATATCCACACATTTTCATTACAGAAAATGAAAGCACACAAAAACAAACACAAAAGGAGAAAATAAAAATCACTCAGAATATGCTCTTACCCAGAACTGACAATTCCTAATGCTTTAATAGATACCCTTAAGCTCTTTTCTTGTTTATATAAGGGTGATTTTAGTTGTAACAGAATTGAAACACAGTCTACACGCTTTTTTTGTAACTACTTTTTCCCCACCTACCCAAAGAGGATATCTGTCATCATATTAATTATTCTTTCAATATCAACTTAATATTATAATATTCCATATTATAAAAGCACCCACATTCATTTATACGATCTCCTCTCATCCAACATTCCCATCTTTTTTTAAAATTTACCATGACAGACAATGTTGTGATGAATAACGCTGTGGCCACAAGTCCATGATGGTGTTTTTTATTTTTAAAACAAAATTCCTGTGGGCTTAACACTATCTGAAGTGTGGCCTCCCTGAGTAAAAAAAAAAGATCTTACTACACAGTTGGAGGAGGAGACCCACGAAAATAAAGCGCAAAATTAATGGCCCGGTTCCTCGTCAACAAACAGGGTCCTGGGGCCAGAAAGTTCGTCTTGGCCACAGGGCGGGAGCTGAGCTGGAGAAGGGAACAATGTTCCGCATGCTTTTGTCGTTTGGATTTAAAACCCAGCGGTTTTGAAAGTCAGTTAATAACCCCAAAACTTGTTAGTTACCGACCACTGCTAATAAGAAAAAAAAAAGTTAATTTATAAGTTAGAACATTCACTCGGACTCTTCATGTTCTTCCTGATTTTACCTCGGTTACAAAATCTGGGAGTCCAGCCCTATTAGCTGGGTAATGCTGCACAAGGTCCTTGTGCCAAAATTTCTTCTCTGTAAAACCGGGAAATAAAACCTACAGTCCACAATTTGGGAGGGCTGAGTCAGAGAGTAGTACCATGGGGCCAGCGCAGTGCCAGGCACATAGTAGGTCCACAAAACCATTAGCCTCTGCCCCCCACCCCCCTCCCTTGCTCAGCAGAATCGTCTGTGAGGACTTCCCCAGTCAACCTGGATGTAAATTGGATGATGTGTTGAAAAGCTTTTGCGGTGCTGTAGCCACAAAAGCCGAAAGAACTGGTGATGATCACTTGCAATGATCCTTTGCAATCTTCTTCCTCTGAGTTAACTCATCTTTTTACTTTGTCTTTCAGTCAGAAAAGACATTTGGCCTTTTGAGGGAAGATGAAGGGGGGCCACTTCAACTGGGAACACCTACTACTTTTGACTTTTGAGCATGAACTACATTCCAGGAGAGGAGGAAACTTCCTTACAGGGAAGTTGCAGAGCGGATTTCATCATTCCCATTTAACAGTGAAGAAAATGGAGACTGGGAAAGGCTGGAAAACCTGCTTTGTTTCACAGAGCCAATAAATGCCAGAAGCACGATCAAACCACAACTCAGCCCCCCCCCGCCACGTGAATCACTTCCTGAGTTCTTATCACATAGCGAACGCTGTGCTCAGTTACCTTCCTACCTTCTACATGCTTCTAGATACTACTAGATGCTTCTGGGTGTTTTTTTGTTTTTGTTTTTTTTTAACGGAGATATAATTGACATAACCTTGTACGTTTCAGGGGTGTGACACAATGATTCAATATTTGTATATCTTGCAAAATGATCACCCAGGTAAGTCCAGTTAACATCCAACACCAATCATAGTTACAATTTTTCTTACGATGAGACGTTTCAAGATCTTCTCTCCTAGATACTTTCAAATGTGCCATATAGTATTATTTGCTACGGTCATCATGTAATATACCTTACATGAATGTATATTGTAATATACATTACATTCTCATGACATTTCTTTTACAACTGGAAATTTCTACCTTTTGACTCTCTTCACACACATCCCAAACTCCCCTCCCCCCCCCACACCTCATGCAACCACCAATCTGTTCTCTACAACCATGAGACTGGTTTGGGGTTTCTTTGCTTGTTTTTTACGTTCCACATATAACTCAGATCATGTGATGTTCGTCTTTCTCGGTCTGATTTATTTCACTTAGCGTGACACCCTCAAGGTCCTTCTGTGTTGTGGCCATTTGCAAGACTCCATTCTTTTTTATGTCTGAGTAATATTCCATTGTGTATCTACCACAATTCCTTTACCCATTCATCCATCAGGGGGCACTTGGGTTGTTTCCAGATCTTAGCTACTGTAAATAAGGCTGCCGTGAACACGAGAGTGCACCTATCTTTCCAAGTTAGTGTTTTCGTTTTCTTTGGATAAATACCCAGTAGCGGATTTGCTGGATCATATGGTAATTCTCTTTTGAATCTTTTGAGGAATTTCCTTACTGTTTTCCGTAGCAACTACACCAACTTCCATTCCCACCAACAGCACACAAGGCGTCTTCTAGATAGGATACTTCTAGATATTTCTAAGCATTTTTACCTGCTAGCCCTGAGCTGTCCAAGAGGTGGCTACTGAGCCCTTGAAATGTAAGCAGTGCCACTGAGGAACTGATTTTTTATTTCATTTACTTCTATAATGGAGTTAAACTTAAATACTAATACTTAATTTTGTTATTGGAAAACTTTCAAGTACGTTTGGAAAAACTTGGGGAGGTGAATCTCCTTCTTCGACTGTAAACATTACGAAATCTAAATACAGATCAAGTATTTCTGATAAAATTGTAGCATCCCATAGAAGACGTGTTACAAGTCTATAAAACGCACACTGGACCTGGAAGATTTAGCATGAAAAGGAGGAATAAAATACCTAGTTCACATTTATATACTGATTACAGGGTGAAATGATAATATTTTGGATATAGTGAGTTAAATAAAGTTCATTAATATAATAAATTCTGCCCGTTCGTTCTTACCTTACCTCATGTGACTAATCAAACCTCTGAAATTACAAACCGGTATTGGTTGTTTTACACGGGCACACCTCCAACACCCTATACTTCTAGATTCTTACTAAAATTTTCTCCAGGCTCTAATCCTGCTCCCTAGTCAGTCCCAATGTGTCAAGTGAGACCCTCCTCCAGCTCCAGAATAAAACAGGTCATGCGACCCACGGTCGAAGGATCAGAAAACCAATTTTCCTCAGATAGGAGTGGGATTCAAGGGTCTAGCCTTTCAGCCGACGCTGACCATCCTCATGGTCACGGGGACTGGTTCACAGAAGGACAGGTGCCCTAGGTTAATCTAAGCAAAGTGAATCCAAATATATCTAGATGGAAGGTTCATATGAATGATGCTTTTTTCCTCCAGGGTCTGCTAACTTGGAGCTGCCAGAGCCCATACTTAGAACATAGAATGAAGTCCTAAAAAGACGCTGACACAAAAAACAGGCATCACTGAGAGATGCAATGAAACCCCCCACCCCAAGACATCACTTGAGCCCCTGGATCAAACCACGCCTGAAGCCCATATATACATATATCTGCATTCCTGATTCGCATGAGCCACCAAACTACCTTGTTTTCTGCTCAGGCCAAATGAGCTGTATTCCTGTCATTGGTACCAAAAGTCCAGGATACTGTCCTCCTTCCTTTAGATTTGTCCTGAGGATCACATAGGATAATGGGTAGGAAACTCCTAGGCAATTATATGCTATTCCACCTTTCAACTATCATTGTGGTTTTAGAAGAGAAAGAAAAAATAAACACAAAGGGCAGGCAACTTGAGCAAAGCCCACCATCAACGACTCGAGATACGAATCAAAACCTAGGTTTGGAAAGAGCCCCATTCAGTACACTTAGCCCCCGTGGCTGGTTATCTCATCCAGCTACTACTGGGTACACTTTGTCCACCTGCTGTGCCCTGGGCTGCGCCAAACATCTGCTGCTACCTTCCCTGGGCTCGAACAACACCATTTGTCCGCCGTTTCTACCTGGTTCTTCCCGCAGACGATTCTGATGTTGCGTATTCATTTTTTCCCATTCATTTGCTGGTTTACTTATTTGGAGCGGGTGATGTCAGCCCAGTAATCTGGGACTGTGTTTGGAGAGCTCGCATGTGTAGCAGCTGGACACAACCCTTTAGGCGGGCTCTCTCTCTCTCTCTCAGGTTACAGTCAAGGGTGTTCCTTCCCCCCACCTTGAAGGCCCTGTCTGAAGACCCCCTCAGACCTCATTCTCTCCATTTTTCTCCCCTCCACCTGCTGCTTTCCGCCTCTCCTTTTGGGATTCACTTGCCTGAGGAGTCTCTCCTGACAGCTCCTGGCGGGCCTCTGTGCCCCTCTCTGACTCTCCATCCCGGCCCCCGTTACGCGGGTGAGAAGCTATTCTGTTTATCTGTCTAGCCAGCTCTCCAGTAGACCGCGACATCCTGAGGGCAGGAATCGGACTGGCTTCGGCTCCCTGCCTCTCTAAACTGGGGCTGTAGGGGCTGGAGCCTCGGGGATGATTCGCAGGTATAAAACGAGCAAAAGAATAGAGCCAAGCGACCAAGAGCCCTCCTGGTCTTTCAGACCTTCCTGGGTGCCCCAAAGCTCTTCTGTTGCCAAGCAACTTCCGCGAGTCTCTGTTGACGCTTAAAAACTACAGCTTTAAGGGAAATAAGAGAAGCGTCTCTCGAGTGCCTCTGCCTCTTCCACGTGTACCTGGAGGTTTGGGGTGGGGGTTCCTGGTCTCCCCACCAAGGCCTGGAGGCGGTGTGAGTCACCTGAGACAAGGGAGGGGTCCCAGAGGCCTCAGCCCTAGGCACGGGCAGCACCAGCCAATGGTTAGACCTGTTTTCTGCAACCACCTCTAACTGGCCACCAGCTCAATAGTCGGCTGTGTCAAGGACAAATGTTATGAAGACCATGGCGTTACCTTGGAATCTTTCAAAGTGACATTTTCCCTTTAATTGTGAGCTTGGGAGGATGAGAGAGAGGGGGGGGGAAGGGAGGGAGACTGAAGGAGGGAGGAAGCAAGGGGAAGGAGGGAGACAGGGAGGAAGGGAGGTTGAAAAGAGAGAGGGAGAAAGAAAGAGAAACAAAAAAAAAGGAAGGAAGGAAGGAAGGAAGGAAGGAAGGAAGGAAGCATTGTCTTCTCCCTAGAGATCACAGGAGAGGGATGGGACCCGGGGTTACCAGAGGCCACGATACAACAACAGCTGCCATCAGAACATGTCCTGTGATGGACAGAGAAAGAGACACTCCGTGGAATGCATGAATAAGTCACTCTGGAAATAGTGCATTTCAAGTCCATCACTGGGCAAGAACCAGGCTGAGATGTGCTGTAAACAACATGATGTCTTTAAAGGTCTACTGGAGCTAATTAAGTTGGAAGTGGGGACATTTAGATGCTTTTCTTTGGCACATCCTTGGAGGGTTACCTTGGGGCCTTATTCGGGAACGTCATCTCCCAGAATTAAAAAAGAAAAACTCTGTGGCCCTCACACTGCACTGGCCCATCTCCGGGCAAGTTCAGTCATGAGTCAACACAAATCTCCTGCCCAACAGCCCGATACCTGCTGGCAAACAACAAACGGACACGAAACGGGACCGGGGGAGAGGACAGAATCTGCAATCTTCTGTGTGTCTCTTCTGCCTCTCCCTGCCCCATCTGCCTGGCTGTTTCTCCCCTCTGAGGAGCACTGCCCTTTCCTGATGCCATAAGCTGAAGTAATTTGCTTTTAATTAGGACCACAGTCATTTCCAGAAGAGACAGGAAAGCAGGCTGGCTCTTCAAAGTTCAAGTGGATTTGATGCACGTGGTAAATTCAGATCACACTGGGGGTAGCCAAGCTGAGTGGCTTGCCCCTAATGTTCTGGGCGCCTCACTCCGGTCAACAAGGGTCTACTCGTGTGCAGCACCAGTTAATAGGTCAGAAGGGGGGTGGCGAAGGGGGAACCGTGACCCCCCGGTTCCCTCTGTACCTGGTGCTGAAATTATCCGGTTGACGGGGTCTGTGCTCTCCTGCAATGCACCTGCCTGGTATCACGGTCTATGCACCATTCCAACCCTCTTCCCTGCAGCTCAGCTCCCCCAGCCCCACCCGGGATGGGTATCTCCATAATTTGCCGTTTTTGCTGGAAGAACTTCAGTCGTTTGTTGGGGGTGGCAAAGAGAAGAGAAAGGGACAGGAACACAGGCTTTGCGGCCTTGACCCCACCAGCATCTTCCACCCGGAGTTCTGGGCTGGGGACCAAGTCTTCCTGCCTCCCTGTGGTTCCAGGCCAGGTGTCCACCGCGGCCCCTTCCTTCTAGAAGTCGCACCCGGGAGCCTCAACCTGGCTTCCACTCTGGCTTTCCGCTCCCTTCTCCCTGCTCCCCGTACCCGCACATTTTGTGACGATAATTGGAAAGGAAAGAAAGGTAGCAGCTTTGTTTACAGTGCAATTAACATCTGAATAATTTACTAGGAAATAAGCTGGAGCTATATTCAGCACATAGAGCCTGCTCCCTTTCTAAAGCCAGCTTGAAATCCTTAGAGGCGGGACTGTCTGCCCCCTTCCCCTGGGCTGAGCTGGGTCTCCGTTGGACAACCGGCCACTGGCATCAGTACCTCCCTGCTTCTGACAAACCCCAACTGGAAATTCTCAGGAAGACCCCTCTCCCCGCACGGGGAGCCCTGCCGTTCCTGTGCCCCCTCTGTCCGGGCCTGCCCCCCGCCCACCGCCTCACCAAGGCCACCTCCGCTTCCAGATGGCTTCTGTGCCTGGCACAGAGCCCATTTGGAAGAAAAGCCTGGTGGGGGTTAAGAGTGAGAGGCCCAAAGCCTGGTGATGATCACAGGAGGCTGACTCACGACTCCGCTGCTCCACGGGGCCCTGCCCAACCCCCGCCTCGGGAGATCCGCACGTCCGAATGAGTTGGCACAAAGGAAGCAACTTAGGACGTGGGCCTGGCAGGGGAGAGGGTGCTGTCTGCATGAATAGCACCCGGCTTACTCCTCCAGCTGGCTTTGATTTCACCAAATAAGCTTCTGGTTCACCAAATAAGCACAATCCTGCTCCGTCATGCTAAGCGTGCCCTAGAGCTGCTGTCCTGCTTCCAAACACATAGCTGGGCTTTGCTTTGCCCACTGGCCTTGGCCTTGGCCCTCCTTCCCCTCTCCCTCCTTTTCCACCAGACCCTAAGGTTGCTCGTCCTCTCCGTTACGACCTCTTAAGACAGCGGACATTCAGAGTCCTTCCAGGGAGACCAGGAAGATGCTCTTGGATCCACACCCACACTCCTTTCTACGGCTCCTGATTCTTCATCCCGGGACACCCAACTCCCTGCCAGACCCAGGGGGCTCACGGGGGCCCGTGCCACGCACAGCCCTTCTTCCGCCCTGCCACTAAGCACTGTAGGAAGGTAAAGACACTTTGGACTGTGGGTGTAGATCGGAGCTCGGGTTGGGGCAGTGGGGATTCTTGCCAGGAACACTGACAGGGAGTAGAGTTCTCTCCTGGACAAAGTGACTTAAATCCAAGCAGGTAAATAGTTAATCGGTCTCTTTCACGTTTTGGGAACTTACAGGGCTGCAAGTACCCCCCACCCCGACAGTGCTTTTATTTAAATGAGAACGCGGTGCCCCTTCCTCCGGGCAAAGGGAGCCCCTCCCCCACTTGCCAGGGCGCGTAGTTCAGTGACTCATAGGCAGGTTGGATTTCCATCCTCACTTGGCCCCTTAGCTGAGTGCCTCTGTGCAGTGTACAACCTACTCAACCATACAGAGCACCCCAAGTACCTGGTAAAGGAAAGCGGCGTGGTGGTGAGCCATGAGTCCTGAAGCCTAACACTCAGGCTGAAGATGGTAAAGACCAAGGTGTGTGGAGCCAGCAGCACGGATTCGAATTCCACCCGGCTCACATACTAGCCAAGTAACATTACACAAGTTGTTTAATTTCTCTGTACCTCGGCTTCTTCATTTGTGTAGCGAGCACAAAACAGATCTTAAGAGTGTGCATACATCCATTATCCACATCCTTATTAAATATTTAAATATTCCCAGGCCCTTCACTGATAGCATACTCCGGACAAATCATTTCATCTCTCTGCGTGTTGATTTGATTCGGAGAGATTTTACTGAAGGTGCCTCTTTGAAGTCGTAATTGGACGCTCTGTCTCTTTCTCTCGAAAATAAATAAATATTAAAAAAAATGTATAAAGGGGGGAGCGGGTGCCTGGGTGGCTCAGTCTGTTGAGCGGCCGACTTCGGCTCAGGTCGTGATCTCCCGGCTCGTGAGTTCGAGCCCCGCGTCGGGCTCTGTGCCGACAGCTCGGAGCCTGGAGCCTGCTTCGGATTCTGCGCCTCTCTCTCCTCCACTCACTCTCTGTCTCTTTCTCTCAAAAATAAACATTAAAAAAAATTTTTTTTTTAAAGAAGTTGTAATTGGAGACCTTCACCAACGTGTGTGCCCTCCTCCTGACATACTCTAGCTCGTGCTCTGACTTGACGATCCCGCTTTTGCACGCCTCGACTCGTCCCTTATTTACAGCATGAGCACCAGCAGCTGAAGAGGTCACGGCCTTTCTGCACCGAGAAACAGGACCTCACGTTACTTCTCAGGAGTTCCCATGTGAGGGGCTCATCGAGAGAATCACACGGTGTGGTTGATGCTGAGCAGAGCATGGTCCCTTACGATGTATCATGGGGTGAACTGTGGCCCCTTGGCCCCCAAAGTCATAAGTCCAAGTCCCAACCCCCAGGACCTCCGAATGTGACCGTGTTCGGAAAGAGGATCTTGGCAGATTCGTCAGTTAAGATGCGGCCGCACTGGACTACGATGAGCCCCATTCCAGCGACTGCTGTCCTCAGAAGAAGGGGAGATTTGGGGACAGATGCTCACACAGAGAGAACCCCAGGTGAACACAAAGGCAGACACGGGGGTGACGGTCCACAAACCAAGGAACACCAGAGATCGCCAGCGAACCCCCGGAAACCGAGGGAGAAGATGCAACGCATTCTCGCTCCCAGCCTTCCGAAGGAACCAACCCTACAGACACCTGAATCTCGGACGTCTGGCCCCCAGCACCGTGAGACGATACGTTTCTGTCTCTCAAGCCACCCGGACCGTGGCTCTTTGTCATGGCGGCCCTAACAGACTAAGTACCTCAGGTAAAAGGGATCCCCCTTCGTGTTCCTGAAGCCCACAGCACGTCATGGGACCCAGATCTGGGCCTCGGCAAAGCCACACTTTGCTACATGTCATGGCCCTTCTGCAGCTCAAGAACTGTCCAAGCTGCGACTCTGAGATCCCCAGTCATTTAATACGCTTCTTTTCTCACGAAGGATTTGAAGTAGCTTAAGGGAAATGCACAAAGACAGTGTAACTGGGAAAGATGCATCGGTATAACCAGAACAAACAGAAATCCAATGAGAAGGGCAGTCAGAGGAAGGGGCTGGTGACGTTTCACCGTCCTGGCTAACGAAAATCCATAACTAGCTGTGTTTTGCTTTCTGCTCTGGCCACCAGGAAGCTCAAAACCATGTTTGCAGCTCAACCGTTTCTTCTGTTCAGAACGCAGCTCTGAGCTTCGCGGTGGCAGTTACGCACCAGGCCCGTGCGGGCAATGACCCTTTTGTAGCCCGTCATTCTTCAATAACGGGAATTGAGCGGGACACCCAGGTCCCTTAAAGGAGCTCAGAGAGGGGAGAGGCATAACCTCACACTCGAACAGGAAAGGACCTACTACGTGGAGCCCGGAGGGAACGCTGAAACTGGCTTCCATTCTCTATGCACCTGCCACCGCTCACGGGCACCCAGGTTCTGCTGAGCGCCACCCACTGAAGGCAGGTCCCCCAGGAAATCCAAGGCAGGGCCATGAGTTAGGCTCACAGTGTTTTTAAAAACTGGGGAATTTCACAGGTGTTTAAAAATCCAGATGTTTTTCTTCCTCCTTAGTACATCAGGAAGATCTAACACCACCGGTCCCCTGCGTCCTCAGGCAGAAGTGACGGACTACAGCTGCTCCTTTACACGGAACACAGGGCCCCAGTTTGCCCCAGTCCTTCCCACTCTCTCTTCTCCGGCCATTAGCCCCCTGTAGGTGCTGAGCTGTGTGTCCTGATCCATTAGCACCTTCAGAGGGAGGTGGTAGAGGAGTGACCATTCTCCCCATTGTACAGGTCAAGGAACTAAAGGCCAGAGGCAAATAGGCTCTGATGGGAAGAAAGCTCCCTGACTCGTGCAGTAAACAACGCGGGCAACCGCACACCGGCCCCTTCAAGGTGGAGGGAATTGCCAGCGTCTGCAGACCGCGGTGAAGTTTAAATAAAATAATAAAATACAGTATGCATGGTGACTAACACACAGTGGTATGCTTATAAATGTTTAACACTAAGCTCACTGCAGGAGGGAAACCCTAATTTGTAACGTTTGCCAATTTCTGTTGTGTAAATGCTTCCATCATGGCTCATTTCAAGTTACCAATGTGAAGTCAACTGAAAATTTAACAACTGGCTCTTAAGGACCAGTTACAAGCAAGATACAGTTCATTACCACGCTGGCTGGTGCTGGCTTAAAAGAGCCAACTGTGAAATTTATACGTGATGTTTTATACTATATGGTATGTTACATTTTGTTATGTTATATATTATACTTATAAAAGCATACTATATTCTTTTAAAACACAATATATCTTTAATACATAATTTAAATAGGAAAGATATCATTTTAATAAATGATATATGGTTTTAATAGATAACGGGAGTTCATAAATACTTTATTCCCTGTTAAAAATTATGTAATAAAATAAATGCTACCTTTTAAAAGATTATAAAGAAAAAAGGAGAACACCCATAAACGTTCATTTCTTCCTTTCCTTGCTGTAAAATGCAGGTGCAGGTATCAGGCCAGTCCTTCCTCCGCCCCCTCCGAGCCCCACTTCCAAGGGGTAGAATCCAAAGAAAAATCCAGACCCAGGTAGGGATGCTTCAGTAGCGCATTTGGGTGGATTCCTGAGAAGCAATGACTTCTTCACGGCCTAGAGCTGCTGATGGGACCTTGCCAAGGCCCGGATTCTACTGCTTATTTGATGGGAGCCACCAGCCCGCGGCCCCGGGGGGGGCGGACAGAGATGCTACCTGTCCCAGAACGGCACGCCTTAACCCATGAGGCTCTCTTGCTACGACTCCACTGACACACACACACACTCACACACACACACACACACACACACAATACATGTAGACACACACCTGTGTGTGGATACACATGCACACAGGTGCACACACACGTCCTCAAACACACCTGTGTATACACACACATGGAATTTTTCTTTAGAATCTTCCTGCAAAAGATAATCATAGATTGAGGGGCGCCTGGGTGGCTCAGCCGGTTAAGTATCCGACTTTGGCTCAGGTCATGATCTCGAAGTTCGTGAGTTCGAGCCCCGTGTCAGGCTCTGTGTTGACAGCTCAGAGCCTGGACCCCGCTTTGGATCCAGTGTCTCCCTCTCTCTCTGTCCCTTCCCACTCACACTCTGACTCTCTCTCTCTCTCAAAAATGGATAAACTTCAAAAAAAAAATCTATAACGATAGACTGAAAGCCTCTATATTCCCCAAATTCAAGGGCACTGCCTCAGACTTAGGAAACCACGTGCCTTCTGTGATCCAATAAATGCCATCGACAGAGAAGACTTTTTCACAGTTAATCATCCGTTGGGCTTTCACTACGAGCCCCAAATTTCACGTACGTCCACCTGCTCACTCCATCCTTGCAGCCAAGACAGAGGCTGTGTTTTCATCCCCCGTTTTTCCAAGAGGAAACCGAGGCCCAGGAAGTCGGATCAGTGTGCAAAGGGTCACAGAGCCGGCCCAGCAGCAGACTTCCCGGCCAGTCTACTCGAAGGGCATTTTTCTCTTCTCCTGGGCCTCATCCTTCAAGCCCCCATGCCAGGAGGGCTCTGGTTTTAGGATTTTCATCAGAAGTCAGTCTGCCCCCGAATCACATGAAAATGACTGGCCCCAACTGCCCAGCAGTGACAGAATCCTGTTTTGTCTCTGGCGTATTCTAGGACGTTTTCCAGTGTAACCAACACATTCAGCCCTCTGTGGCACGGAAGTGTGAAAGGTGAGGAAGGTGGAGTGACTCACAGAGGGCCCCACCCCAGCGAGGAAAGAAAGGGATGGTCTCCCATTAAAGGGAGGGGGGCTGCTCTCGGGAAAATGCTTTAGACAAGAAGGGGCAAGAAACACAATAGATTTGTACCAAAGGGTTATTTCCCACCTCATTCACCACACTTGGCTACAGCTCACTTCCGCAAGTTTCTCCAAATGGGATTCACTTACCAAGGATTTGCCGGTCGCAAGGGTATTTAAAAAGGAGACCCCTGTGCCAACCTCTGTCTTGCGACCGATCGCACATTCCACGAGCGGGTTTCACGGACCCTCTGCTCCCAAGAGGACCTTGAACCCCCTCGGAGGCCGGGGCTGTGTTGTCAGCCTGACATCCTCAGTGCCTGGTGAGAGTCGGGACAAGTGCAAGGGTGGAGCTGAAGGGATCCAGGAGGCAGGGTTCTCACTGTGTTAAGCAAAGGGACATTCCTCCACGGAGAGAACGCACATCACCCAGGGGGACTCTTTCCCCAGGCTCCATACCCACTTGCCAGAGAGAGATCTGCGTGTTCAGAAATCTTGCCCTCCAGAGTCACGGGTTGGGGTGTTTTCAGAAGTTGTTCAGACAGAAACAAAGAGGTCAGAGGGGCCCTGGTTCTCTCGCTAACTTTAGCAACCGTCCCGGCCACCCAGAGAGTGCGTGTCGGGGACTAAGAATGGGAGGAAGCCCCGTGGGTGTGCACGCACCTGTCTGCAGACGTGTGTGTACCTTACACACCCTAGTAGGGCAGAGAGCGTGTCGTAAGGAAAACGTGGGGCCACGTTGGCTTGCACTGAAATCCTGGCCCTGCCCCTTGCTGGCAGAGGGGCTGGGGGCGAACCAAGTACGGGTCATCTGAGGGCTAAGGACTGTACCCCTCAGGTGGGCATGTGAAGACCTGCATCACAGGGGTGGGAGGGCCTCGGGGCGCAAACCACTGGGTGGCCTATTTGGGATTGCACGGGGATACTGGACAGAGCCATGCACCCCGCTCGAAACGCCTCAGCAAAGAGTCCCTGTAAAGTTGGGCCAATCTGACCTCACGTTACCCTTCAAGGAGGGAGGCCCGGTGGTCCAGGACCCGCCAAGAGCCATGGCACCCACGGAGCCGCCCACGGAGGCCGTGCACGCTCCCCCATTGGACATCTGCGGGGAGGGCACCTGGGACAGATTCCTTCAGGCCCTCCTGCTGGCCCACCCCGCTCAAGCACACAGCAGCCAGAACGGGACCCCTGCCTTCTGAAAGCCCCTGGCCCCTGTCTGGAAGCTTCCAAAGCGCAGCAGGCCCCTCAGCCACAGAATTCATAGACAGAAACTGCAGGCTGGCACTGGGCATTTCTCAATCACACCATTTCCTTTCCCCTTATAATAGAAACTTCTGCCTGGGCCGGGAAGGGGGCCTTCTCCCTTCCCCCCTGGGAGAGCACAGGGCAGGCCAGAGTTTCCGGGGCTGGCCTCCCTCTGCCGGCTGGGCTCCTGGCAGGCCCATTCGCTGGGACAGGACTCGCCAGGCACCAGGACGCCGGGGCTTCTGCTGGGCACGTCTCGGGGGGCTGGAATGCCATCCCTTGGAGAGCTCTGTCTCTTAGAGACGCCAGGTCTGAGCAGCTTCAGGAAACAGCAGAAGCCTGTGGCTCCGGGTGTGTGTGTGGGGGGGGGCGGGCAAGGGGTTCCCACACGCCAAGCTCCAAGGCCCTTTGTGGGGGGTTCCCTCAGGCATTTCTAATTACAGGAGTTATTTCTGCCCCGCAGATTATGTGGTTCTTGCACTTGGCATGAGGAATGAATCAAGTCATTATTAACTCGGCAAGTGTCAGCCCTGGGTCCGGAGGCCCCCATATGGAAACAGAGCAGTTAATACACGGGCGGATTAGGTGGCTCTCAGGCTACGCCACAATTAGAAACGCAGGACGTTTGAAATATTAACTGGGGCGTGTGGGGAAGCGGCAGCGCCCGGCCTCCCTGCCAAGGAGATAGCAGCCCTGAAGAGGGTACGGAGTGTTATGTAAGGATTGGGCCGTGGGAAGTGGTGTTTGCAGAGAGCTCGCTGTGCGTCAGTGTTCTTGTGTGCGTGTCCCCCGCCTGATCTTCCCTGGGGCCCTGCAGACGGGACTGTCTCCCATTTGACAGAGGCGAGAACGAGCAGAAGCTCGGGGGGGGGGGAGGTGCAAATCAGGTCCCCAAGTCTGCACAGGAGGAAGTGTGGATGGGAATCTGCACCCCGGTGGCCCCCACCCCCACCCCCACCCCTGTACCCTTGCTCATATCTGCCCACCTCCATGGAGAACTGAGATGCTACTAAAAAGAAGTGCTAAGAAAAACACGACGCTAGCAATTAATCCTAGTAGCTGCTTTAACTGAGCACATACTACGTGCACACAGCTGTGTTACAACTGGCGTAGGTATACTGGCATTTCATGCTTGGAGCATCGCAGAGAGCAGGGACTCACAGGCCCCCTTATATAGCTGAGGAACTGAGATATCCTGAGAATTGTAAAGGAGTTAAAAGACCCGGGATTAGGTCTGGCCTCAGGCCTGCCTGCTTCCCAAGTCCCCCCTGCTGCAAAGATGCCACTAGGCCTTTCCAACTCTAAGAGGCAGAGGCGGCGGGGGTGGGGGGAGCCCTTGGCTTCCTCCATCCATTCATTCACTCATCCTGGAGAAGCCTTCCTGAAACCCCATCAGGTGCTGGGCTTTGTGCTAGGCACGCAACACGCAGCCACTCACATAACTCTCCCTGCCTCCCCGTGGGGCAGGTACGACTTACTACTCTTCACAGTCTATGACCAAAACCGAATTTCGGGGAATAGCATCTCCCTCCTCTGCTCCAACTGGTCCAAAGGCGCAAAGACAGTGACTGTCACAGAGAGAGAGGTCCGTGTCAAGCAGACTGCAAAGGCAGAGGCCTACAGATGGCAGAGGAAAGAGGGAACGTGCCGGAGGGACCAGCACCGACCCACACATGGGAGTCACTCAGAGGGAGGATGGCAACCGCGGAGACAGGTCACTGGGGAACCCAAAGCTGCCGAAGGCGAAATATTAACCGCGGAAAATAACATCCGACAAGACCTCATGGCTCATGGACCTCACGTTCTAGGCTTCTGTGTGTTCGCGATTGTGTCTGGGGGTCGGAGGGGTTTTGGAGGGGGGTCATTTTACTTTTTGGGAGAGGTCTTCTGGCCCCGCTTCACCGAGGTGCCTGTTTACAGCGTAGGGAACAGACAGGCACAGTCAAAACCAGATTCCTTGGGTTCAGTTCTATTTTCCACTTCCCTAATTACAACATTCCTTCCCTTTGGACACGGTTCAAGTTCTCCATTCCCTTGAGATGCAGTGCTAACACCTGGACGTGGGAAGGAAGCAACCGATCGTGTGTTTCTAAGGATGGTAAGAGAGGAAAGCCAGCAAGGGGGGGCCCTCCCGGCCCAGGTGGGCAGCCCCCTTGGGCCCCAGCTCCCTGGAGCAGGGTGATGTGAGCACAGACCTCATCCACAGAGCTGGAAGGGGGGTGGGGGCAGGAGGGCTCTGAGAATGACCTATGTACCTCCAGTAGCAGGCACACAGCAGGTGCACACAAGACGTCCAACCAAGATGTGCCCATATCCAATGCACCACAGGCTCAAGTCATCTCTAATTACCTTGGCCCGTTTTCTCGAGTGGGGAAGAGAAAGACGCAGCAGACAGGGGAAGCGTGCCTAAGGCCTAGCCGGGCTAGTCCCCCGCAGCCCCGGTAAGCGCTGCGCACTGACACAGCCTTGTCTCAGGGATTTCGGGGGGTAACGTGCCCCCCTTCCAGCTCTTACACCTCCTCAACATACGGGGGAGGAGCTAATTAAGAGCCGGGTCCCTGCGTGGGCGTGGTCAGTCGTCTGTACCGGCCGCAGGGTCTCTTTCCTCGCTGGAGACAGTGACGCGTTTCTAGTGTCCCTGTGGCGTCCGTTCCTAGTAACGGGTGGCTTTTTATTCTCCGTCTTGAAGAAAAAATAAAAAAGGACTACCAACACGGCACCCAAGACTTCTGGTTTCTCCATCACAAATTCAGAGTTGAAGCCTTGCCCTTTTGACGTCCATACCCTGTTTCTAAAGGCCATGAGCCGTTTCCCCCAGGGCTGGGAAGCTGCCAGGATGTGTTTTCCTCTTGCTCCCAAACTACCCTCTTCTCTCCCTTGCACCAAAGGTTTAAAACTCACCGCGTCGAAGCAGGCCTCACCACCTCTTTCTGGAAAGGACAAGAGAGTGAGTGTTGTTGCTTGTGGGGCTCATCTACTCTCTGGCGGCAACTCAACTCAAGCATTGTGGGGCAGCCCCAGATACCAGGGGAACCAACGGGTGTGGCTGTGTTCTGTGTTCATGTTGGAGGCCAAAATTGGAATGTCGTATGACTTTTACAAGTTATGGAAAATCATTCTTCTCTTGGTTATGGTCAGCCATTTAACAATGGGAAAAATATCCTAAACTCCCTGGCCAACCAAAAAACTCCGGTAGTAAGCCGGTGTGCTGATCCCTGCACTTGAAGGGAGTTAGGCATACCACCAGCCACAAATGTCCACGGGCAGACTGTGTGCTCCCTCTGGGCCTCTGATCATCACGGTGAAAACGGACGGTTGGACCAGGCCCCTGTGGCCCAGTGTGTCCCTCACCAGGCACCTGTAGCTACCTAAGTGTAAATGTAAGTTAGTTAAGATGAACAATTCAGTCCCTCAGGGGCCCTAGCCACATCTCAAGTGCACCCCCCATACAGCTGGGGGCTTCCATATTGAGTAGCACAAATCCATCATCGCAGAAAGTTCTACTGGACAGCTGTAGACTAGAATGATCTTGAAGGCCCCTTCCTGGTCCAAAAGTTGGTGCATCTCTGATTCTCTGCCGTGAAAGTATAGTGGGGGAAGGAGGGGGGGGCAAAGACAATTGTGTGCTTCCTTCCACAGCATGGAGGAAGATGTTGGGAATTCTAGTGAGTTGAAGAGCATCTCCCTCAAATTTTTCTTCACCATGAGCTTCAGAATGGAACCTTACTCAGAAAGAGGGTCTTTGCATGTGTAATTAGTCACAGGTCTTGAAATGGAATCATCCTGGATTTAGGATGAAGGACACCCCCAAGGCAAGGAAGGCCAAAGACCACAGCGGCCACCAGAAACGGACAGAGGCATGGCTTAAATTTCCCTTAAAGCCTTCTGACGGGGCGAGTCCCCAATACACCTTCATTTCAGACTTCATCTTCAGAAGTGGGAGACAATAAATTTCTCCTGTTTTAAGCAGCCGTGTTTGTGGTAAACCAGTACAAGAGCCCTAGGAAACGAATCCAAGAGGTCAAGGGGTTTTGATGAAGAAGAAGACCAAGCTAAGAGGAATTACGTAATCCCTGAAATAATTTGGGAGGTGGCCAAAAAATCCAAGCAAGGATGTCAAAGAGCTCCAGAAAGAGCCTGGGACAGAGAACATAGCTTTACGTATGGAATCCCATCTGCCCAGCAGCCAGTGTGGCTGAGGAGTTGTCTCGGCAGCACAGAAAGGCCCGAGAAAGGCCAACGGGACAGACAGGGAACAGCCCGCTTCCCCAGAGGAAAACCTCCCCCGGCAGATGGCAGGGATTTGGTCCTGGCCACAGTGGGAAACCAGACAGGGAGGGAGCCCAAGACTTAAGCCACAGCAATTTGCATAAGACTCTTGGTCATCAGCGGGCAGCACGTGTCAAGGGGGGAAGGCTAGGGGGGATGTCATAAAGTCCTTATCTTTGGGGAATGCAGAGCAGGGATTAAAGGCAGAGTCTAGGGGACACATGGGAAGGTGACAGACACAAGCTCATTTTGCTGAGTTCGCTGTCCAAGTAAAGATGGCTGTCATAGAAGGCAGTCAAGGCTAAGAAGCAAAACTGGAAGATAGTCCCCTGTCCCACTCCTTGGCGTCTAAGGTGGCACGGAGAGGGTCCCTTGGCTTCCTGCTGGGAAAATCCTTAAACTAACACAGCTGCCCCAGCTTCAGAGATGTCGGAGCTGCCCCACCACCATCACTCCCCCACTGGGAGAGCACCCTGTTGGGCTCACCCAGCTCACTGCCCAGGTCGTATCTGAGCCCACACTCAGACTTTCAGAGTCTGGGGACAGCCAGGTGGGGTGGCTTGAGCCCAGCCTCCCCAGGGGGAGGTGGCTCTTTGCTGGGGAACAAGGCACTCACTTCCAGCACTGCTTTTAGGAAGGTCAAGGTGGACCTCGGTTCCAAAACCCGGAGACAGCAGCACCTGCTCTTGGAACCAGCCACGCCCCTTCTACGGAGGAGTCCCATCAGGCTAATAACAGAAACAGAGCCGGGTGGGTGGCTATATGGCAGAAGACACAGGCTTGACCTTCAGAGATTCTTGCATCTGACTCTGCCTCGGTTGCCAGCTTTCACAATCTGTCCAGAGGATGCATTTCACCTATTTAAGCCTCTGCTTTTTCATCAGGAAAAGGGTGTCAATAATAGCACCTTGCTCGCAGCGTTGTGATGAGGTTTACATTAAGCAACGTAAGTGATAGACGACGTCCGTGTGCAGAACACTCCACTGGAGCCTAAGGTAGGACCACCTGTTGCTATCAGCTACTTTTCCCAAACCAAAGATGTTCATCGAGGTGTTATTTCTGATTGGAGAAAAAAAAAAAAACTAGAAGCAAAATGTCTAAAGACAGAATTAATGACGATGTATATGTGTATATACACGTGTGTGTGTGTGTGTGTGTGTGTGTGTGTGTGTGTGTGTGTGAAGAAAGGTTACCTAGCCTGTCAACCATCATTCTTGGAGACTATTTAATACTAGTTAATGACACAGGAAAAATTCCAAATAGAATATTACATGAGAAAAGCAAGAAGAAATTTCCTATGACCATCAAATCCTTTCCCTTCTCATTACACACACAGAGAGAGAGAGAGACAGAGACAGAGAGAGAGCCCTATAGGAAAACCAGGAAAGATTTACAGCAAAATGAATTACTATCCATACCAGGAGCAGGGATAACTTTTACTTTCTTCTTCATACTTTCAACTCTGCTTGCAAAATGTTTTACAATGTACCTAAATTACTTTGGTAATGAAAAGTAAAATATTAAGGGAAAATAAAATAACATTGATTTTACGGTCAGATGCTATTTCAAAATTTTTTTTTCAATGTTTTTATTTATTTTTGGGACAGAGAGAGACAGAGCATGAATGGGGGAGGGGCAGAGAGAGAGGGAGACACAGAATCGCAAACAGGCTCCAGGCTCTGAGCCATCAGCCCAGAGCCTGACGCGGGGCTCGAACTCCCGGACCGCAAGATCGTGACCTGGCTGAAGTCGGCCGCTTAACCGACTGCGCCACCCAGGCGCCCCGGTCAGATGCTATTTCAAAAAGTGGCTTTCTGCTTTGGAATTCTCTAACTTCGGGCCGGTTCATGAGCTGAACCTCAGCTTCCTCATATATAAAAAAAAAAAAGGTGACAGGAATGTGTCTTAGCAGACTGTGTGAATTACACGAGATGGTTTAAGGCCAAGGTGTCCGTTTGTTATCTCCCCAAGGTCAGGAGATCTTTATGGGAACCTTCGGGCCACTTTTTGGGGGGGGGGGATATCAACATGCTTAGTGGATCACTACAAATTCTGAGACAGAGAGCCTCATCCCTTGGCGACCATGGCCAGAGCGCTGTTTCTGGGACACAGGGCTCCCCCGGAGAAGTCCTGGAGTGCTGTTTGAAGGACTGGCTGATTACCGTCCCACTCAAGTAATCCTTGCTTATCAGAGCAACTCGGTTCAGAGTCCATTGGAAAGCCCAGATTGATTTCATCGATGAGTCATACCTGCTACCTGCATTGCACAGGCCAAGAGAAGTGACATTTGGGGGGATCGTTGAAAGGACACCAACAGAGAGAGACCCAGAGGCTGGGGTCTCTAGGTGGGAGGGTCGTTCAGTTCCCGACAAAACTAATAACGAATAACAAAACTAACATGCCCCAAACACATATGGATCTGGTTGCGACGCATCCGTTCCTATGAAGAGCCCAATGTATTTGTCGCTTTGGTTTTCTCCGTTTCCTCCAGCTTCGTCGAGATATATAACTGACGTACAACATTGTGTACGTTTAAGGAGTACACAGTGGTGATGTGACACATCATCGCATTAGGTGACACTCCCATCACCTCACGGAAGAGTGAAGAACCCTGTATCATATGCGTGAAAGTTGCTAAGAGAGTAGATCTTGAATGTTCTCCCCACAAAAAAGAAATGGTAATTATGTGTGGTAATTACGTTTGTTTCTCCAGTGACTTTCCACATCAACTCATTTTATGAATGAGGAGACCAGGGCTTAGAAAACGCAACACGGCCAAAGACACAGAGCTAATAGGGGCCTCAGCTGCGATCCCAAATCTTGGAAGGCTAAGTCCAGAGCCTATGTCCAACCCACAACGCACAGATGCCCCTCCTGGAGGATTGGTCACCTCACTCGGCTGCCTAGGGCCACCCACACACCCCGAGGCAGGTGTCTCCTCCTCTGGGGTCAGGGAAGAAGAGGAAAAAGGATAGGTTTCCATGAGACTCTCCCTCACCCTGTCTGATGGGGGGGGGGCAGTTTGGAAATACTCCAATTCCCTTAGGTCCTTTTATTATTATAATTGCTCCTAAATGTTTTGATTGTGGTGTATTATGGATGTTATTGCAAATCAGCTTTCAGCCTTCTAAGACACTAACGCGAGCACGCAAGAACATTCTCTTGAGCGGAACATCCTTAATAAAAACAATACATCAGGCAGTGACTCTTATTAAAGGGGCATTTAATCCCCGATAGTAAGCCTCTCCTCAGACAGTGCCCTCTCACACAATGTCAGGAACCTGGCTTAGAAGTCAGTAAGAACTGGAGAGCGGGAGAGAGAGGGAGAAAGGAAGGGAGGGTTATTGTATATCAGTTTGATAAAAACAAGGGGCTGCGTGTCTCTAGGATATTTACAAAGGTGTGCAGACCCTGGAAAGAGGCGCTGGGGTATGGTTTACAGAGCTCTAGATTAGGAGCCGGAAGTCTTGGTTCTAAGATCAGAATTGCCAGTTACTGGTGGATGTCTTTGAACAGCCTCTTAGGCTCGGTGTTTCTGCGTTAGTAACCCAAAAGTGCTTCTGTCTCGCCTAGCTGGACTGACCACATCTCACTTCGTCCAGGACATCCCCAGGCTATACCCGTTGTCCTGGCTTGAGTATGAATTGCACCCCCTTACCTCTAGAAGTGACCCTGTTTGGGCGATAAATGATATATTCACCCCATACCCAACTTACAGCATTATGATAGCTAAAGACATAGGGTTTGCACACGTTTTGTAATAGTCAAAGCCCGATTAAAGATCCAAGGGAGAGAAGGCACTTCTCAGTTGCTCCGAATCCTACCTTTTAAAAATGGAGATTGTGGGCACCCAGGTGGCTCAGTCAGTTAAGCGTCCGACTTCGGCTTCGGCTCAGGTTATGTTCTCGTGATTTGTGAAGTCAAGCCCTGCATTGGGCTCTGTGCTGACAACTCAGAGCCTGCTTCAAGTTCTGCGTCTTCCTCTCTCTCTGCCTCTCCCCCACTCACCTTCCGTCTCTCTCAAAAGTGAATAAACGTTAATTTTTTTTTAAATAAAAGTGGAGATTGAGAGAGTGTCTATCAGCGTGAGGGAAATACTCAATATTATAAACTAAGTGTATTCAAAGTGATCAGTGCAGTGTGGTCATTATACATATGAACAAAAACATGTAACGGGAACACAACAAATGAAAACAAGTAAGTAGTTGTGGGTAAGGGTATGCTACCTTTTTTTTAAATGAGGTTAGCTTTTATTTTGAGGGAGGAAAAAACAACTTCAAAAACACAGGAGAGATACACGCGAGTGGGTGATCTTCTCTAGAGGCGGGCACAGTGAGAAGCGATACTCGCCTTCTCTTTGTACCTCATGTCAGGAGGCGGCGGGAACGGCTGCCAGAGAGAAGGGAACCTTCCCTAACGAGGATTTCTTTCTCACTCAAAGCCAGTCAGGCTGCAACAATGCTCAGGTCACCTCTGGCCAGACTGCACATGGGGAAGAGGAGTCTCAAGAGCGGTGGGACCCAGGTGACTACTTGGGCATCTAGGTTCTCCCTGCCATAACCTGGGCGGGACGTCTCAACTGCAACACAGCTTCAAGCATACTCCAAGCAGAGAATTCTAGGGTCAAAGAAGTTCATCTCAACACCGTATCGTAAAATGCTCAGCTTTTCTGTTCATTAAAAAAAAAAAAAAAAAATTAGGAAGAGGGAATTCAGGACAAGAATGTTATTTTGGACAAAGCAAACAAATCCCATTTCCCTGATATGAAGTTAATCCACTGAAATAGACATTCACCGAGCCCTGATGTGGTCACGTAAGCCTCCAAACAATCCTCTGATGCAGGAGCTACTTCCTTCACACTCGGCGCAAGGGACAGTGACGCGTTGGAAGATAATTAACTTGCTAAGAGTCACAGAAAAAGGGAAGGTCTGAGTTTCGCCCAAGACATGTTGTTGGCCAGGGGCAGACTGGGGAGTTGAACCCGCGCCTGCCTGTCTGCCAGGCCTTCAGCTCTGCAAGCCGTGACTGGGCAGGAGCCACGGACGGCTTCTAGCCCCTGGATGCCCCGCATGGATCTCAAGCCTCTCTGTGAACTGCCTCAGGGAGCATCCAACTTCTCAAAGACATAGTCCCCTGGGGGAGTCTGTCCCCAGGCACGAGTGTGACTCCATGACCTCTTGGTTTTTTTTAGCCAGACTTTCATCCGCTGGAAAGTACTGCCCTTGTCCTGGAAAGTCATTCGACTCCACTTTCTGGGTTCTGGTCCTGTGCTCATTCTGGAGGAGTTAAAATACCACCTCCTCACACACGTATGCAGCAAATGTTTATTAAGCAATTATTATGTGCCAGGCAGAACGCTACAGCTCAGGACGGAACAAGCAGTCCGAGACAGACCTGACTCTCACCAATCTAGTGAGTGGCCAACCCACTGAGGGGCCTCTGAGATGCTTTTTCTCTTACGAGGACTCAGTTTCTCCATCAGGAAAATAGAAGTGGTTGGGCCAAATGAATTCTAAGCTCCTTTCTGGCACTGACGAGCTATAGTTTACTCAGAAAGATTCCCCCCAAATAACTCCCTAAGAAGAGGTTCAAGATTGGCTCTGTATCCCCTCTCTTTCTCCTCCCCCAGAGAATTTCAGCCACGCCCATGCAAGCTTACAGTCCTCAGGTTTTTATGAGATTTCGACTTTCTCTTCTAAGGTGGGCAGACATCTGTTTTCAGCGCAGTTCACGATTCATAACCATATATTAAACAATTGCTCTTCTCTTAAACAACTCTGAAAACCTTAGGGGAAACACATGTTCCTGTTTCCACGGTATTCCCTTATTATTAAGCAATCAATGCTGAGAGTGTAACTTTTCATTAACATCAGCTCTCCCCCTAAAATCAACCTGTCATCCCACTGGGTTAAACCAGAACAGACCAGTAAAGTATGGTTTAAAAACGAACACACCGGCTTGTCGTTCGTTAACTTAATTTTAGCACAATTTACGAGACTGTGATTTTTAAGTCATGTGTGGTATTCCCTTATTAGACCGAAATGGCCCTTTCTTGGCTTTACTTTTTAACAGATGCTAACTTGCATGAAGCAGGCTAGCATAAAATGTACCTGCATCGGAGAAATGTCCATCTATCAATGCGGATTCTCGTAAAAAATTGGAAGTGTTAGATAAATTGTTTCCATTAAGCTGAAAATACTCCTTCGGGTGTGAGCTTCTAATTCACGAGTTGCTGTAAACTGATTCAAATAATAACGAGGATTTTTTTTTTTCTCCTGGCCTGATAATAATCTAGTGGAGAACACGCTGAATCCCTAAAGAAGATGTTATCTAATGATTTCTACATTTGTCCTGAAGTCCAAACAAAGCTGTGGTATTAAAATGTGGCTTTTGTAAGCGATCATTTTGTCCAGGCTGGCTTCCCCTCCCCTGTTTTGCAAAGAAAGTGTGGTCTTTGACTGACATCTCGGTAGATGGATAGTAATCAGAACCGCGGCCCGTGGGAGAAATTAAGACAGCAACCAAGCGCCGAGGAAAACTGAAATCGGAAGAATGCCGAGGTATTTCAAGAGTTTACATTTCTCTATTTGGGAGAGGCACCCAGCAGCACACAATACATCAGTGAGAAGGAAGCCTGATGAAAAACTGTTCATCACCAGAGCAGACAATAGACGCTGATATCTCTTTTCCTTCATGATAATGTTCCTGGGATGCTGTCTCGGGTTAATTTAGGTTAATCATACAACCTCACACAAGGTAATCTCGCCGAGAACAACAGTCCCGAAGTCTCACGAAACGGGCCTCTTTAATTGCGATCCTCGAAGGGAAAGACGCGTGTGCACAACTCCGAAAGTACCGAGGCAGCCTGGCCTGGAAATAAAATGCCCACCTGCCCCCTTCAGTTGCTGCACCCCTCCAATTCAATCCCCTCTGAACGTGTTTCGTGAGTGTGTAATACGTGCCAGCGGCCGTGCTGCTCACTGGGAATGAAGGTTGCGGGGTTACATCGAGGAACATCTAGGAAGTGCCTGCTGCGCGGGGCACACGGACCCTGTCTGTCCCCAAGAAGCTAATGACAGCCGTGCACGTGACGAGGGGGATAGCAGGGGGCTGAGCAAAGGAACCCAGGCAAGATCCGCAAAACAAGGCTCCGCTTCCCCTTTGTCAATGTCCTTGTCAGCTAAACGGTCGAAAGAGGAAGCGGACGACTTGTCTTCCTCGAGGCATCTCAGGCTCTGTCTAAACTCTTTCAATGTTATTTTGTGGTCCAGGCTACAGTCCCTGAAACATCGCTGCAGCTGGTTCATGGAAAATGCAAACGAGTCACGTGTTCAGGATTAAAAGGCAACATTCTCTTCTGAGTCAGCAAAAAGGTGGCAATACATACATTTAAACTCTCTTTTTGATCACAATAGCAAAATACGCTCATTGAAAAAAAAAATCACACAGCATAGGAGTAAATAAAGATTTAAGTAAAAATATCCCCTCTCCCCCCGGGGCCCCCTCTGCTTATAAACTTTCAATAGTTAAGGTCTATGCTCCTAGACTCTTGCTATGCCTATCTAAACTTGTATCCATTGAATTTTAAGTGCTTGGAAGTCAGACAACTGCATTCATTTCAAGTCAAGTGGAGCAGATGAGTCTTTCCTGCTTTTCCTGCGCAGGCGGCTCAGTGTTTTGCATACGTTACTTTGTATCCGTCACTTACCACAGGGGTTGTTGTTACACTTTGGTCAATAAAGCTTTATTGGAACACGGTCACATCCATCTGTTTACATGTGGTCTGTGGCTGGCTTTTGGTTTTTTTTTTGTGTGTGTGCCACCCGAGCAGAATTGAGTCGCGACAGATACAGCATGGCCTGGAAAGCCTAAGATATTTACGACCTAGCCTCTTCCAGGAAAAGTTTGTTGGCCCCGGACACAGTAGGTAACTTTGTGTGGGGGAAGAGGACCAGGTGGGTACAAAACAAGCTGTTAACACAGATCCAATAATGAGTGACTCTAATTTTTCTTTTTTTTTTTTTTTTTTTTTAAATTTTTTTTTTTTCAACGTTTATTTATTTTTGGGACAGAGAGAGACAGAGCATGAACGGGGGAGGGGCAGAGAGAGAGGGAGACACAGAATCGGAATCAGGCTCCAGGCTCCGAGCTGTCGGCACAGAGCCCGACGTGGGGCTCGAACCCACGGACGGTGAGATCGCGACCTGAGCCGAAGTCAGAGCTTAACTGATTGAGCCACCCAGGCACCCCCAAAAAGGGGATTTTTTTTTAAAGCATTTGCAAACACTTTATAAAATGACATTTCTGCAAGAATATTTGCCTTCTTATTTTCTAAGAACATAGGTGTTTTTGGAGAATGGTGGCCACTACGAGCTGATTACGGTATCTGTCTCTTCTACCTGGGCAGCTAGACTACCTTTCTCAGCTTCCTTTGGGTAAGCACTTGAGAAGTTGGAAGAATTCCACAATTCCTCTTCTAGACCTTCATCCATCGAACCTTCCCTGCTAGTGTCCCTGCAGGCGGCTGACGTGGAGATAACCTTTCGGTGACTTCGGAACCACATCATGCAGACGACAGAGCTACAAGGTAGAAAGAACCTGGGTCCCCAGATCAACGCTTGGAGGAGAGTCACCCAGGAGAGGTCCCTGTTATGTGCCACGTGCAAATCCATTTCGCATCAAGCTTCGGAGACGGGGGAGTTTATCTGTTACTCTTCCTGATGAGAGTTCACGGTGTTTACGGAGCTAGCTGCCGACAGATGGCTTTGGGATGGTGGGACCACACAGAAATCCCTTCTCTAGAAAATGTCATTCAATAGCCTCCCCTTAAAAATCAAAGTACTAGAGACCCCCGGCAGGCCTCTTTCCAACGGGCCATCACAATGAACAAGCGGTAACTACGACTCCCACCCAAGCCTCTGTCTGCCTCTGTTCTGAGTTCTCTACTCTCTAATTGTGCCCTTAGGGACCCCCTCAGTCTCTCTCCTGCCAGCATCAGATTCACCATAGTTCCTGGTCAAGCCTTTTCCTCTCTGCCACATGGTATTGGGTTCCACGTAACCTGAGATGGAATCTGGTAGCAATTTTTAACTTTATCAACCAGGATACTTTCTCACCTACTGACGCCTATATGTCTTGATGGAAGATAAAGCACCATTCTGCCATCAGCAAGGAAGCAATGCAGATAAATTCCATGCCATTTATAATTCATTCCTCCTTCATTAAGTATTCATACACTACTTATTGGCACGTCACCTAAGCGTTCTATGTAATAGAAAACAGAGCAGCCAGAAGAGAAACTGGGAGAGGAGGCTGGTTCATCAGGAGACTAGGAGAGAGGAATCATGGATTTGCTGTATCCCTTACCCCAACCCTTTCGCCGGAAGGATTTCTGGACGGGTCACACGCAAGTGAATCAGGTGGCTACCTTGAGGGTGAATCGAACAGCACTGGTGGAAAGATCACTGCTATTCTCATTCGTTATTGCAAACGCATAGTTTTTGAAGACCTGCTTTGGCGGGACCCGAGAGTAAAGCACAATTCCCTTCTTAAAGGCTGGATCTCTTAAGCAAATATATATGTGGACTGAACACAACGAATCCATACTGGAGGTGTTCAATAGCTACCTTCCTGTAGAAGGTTAATTTCAATAGTAACCATCACCACATTAGGTCATAATAATGTGTCATAATTAGGATAGCCAAAATATACGGAGACTGTACAACAGGTCGCCTCCTAGACTGAGGAAAAGTGGATTGTCTCCTTTAATTTTCAGAACCCGGAGGTTTCATTTCCATTATGTGTGCCCATTTTACAGATGAAAACATTGAGGTTCTGAGAGATGATGCAATTGTTGCAGGCAAGCCAGTGAGTCAGGGAGAGGCTCACGCCTCTTTGGATCCAGAGCCCATGTCTGGTGAGCCCTCAGTGCTCTGATTCCCTAAGAAGGATGGTGTCTCAACAGAGAAGATGTCGAGGCAGTGGGACATCAAGTGAAAGGATGGGCAAGCAGGGGGTCCCTGCAGAGTCAGAGGAAAGATATAGTAAAAGAAGCCTACCAGCCACTGAAGACCGGCTGTGACCAGCTCATGGGTTTACCAAAATTGGCCTTGATGACTTGCCACAAAGGGCCCCCCAAACCAACCTGATTTGGTGGCATACAGACCAAATAGAGGTAGACAAGGTAAGCTAAGAATCCCGTGTATTCATTAAGTTTCAGTAATGTCAATGAATTATTCCTCCATACTTCTAAAACAATTATTCAGCACCTCCCTCCTAATGGAAAGTACTCGAATTAAAAAATCATGCAGATACAACATCTACTTCTCCATGAACGGATCCTCTGGGTTTGGGTAATTCCAACATGGCGGGCCATCTTCCCCGTCAGTCCCATCTGTGAAAACTCAGCTCTGGAAAACACGGGTCCATCCTTCCCTCGCAACACTGATCTGGTCGAACTGCCAGCACGTTATTCTCTGTAGTTTTCCGCACCTACGATTCCTCTTAAAAGCCAAGTCACCGACATTTCTTGGATGAAAATGTACGTTCCAAGTGGAACCATGGTGTGCCCCAAGCTAAGTTCAGAACAAAGCCTACTATACATTAAGGGCTGAAGAGAGCCTCTCTTTGGGGTTAAAAAAAAATGGCACTTAATTTAAAAACCCTGCTCTTTGCTTCATTATGTGTCGTGAACTGTTCCGCGATATGGATAGAAAATGAACGAAATCATGGCCCGTGCCATGAGTATCTCCAAACCCAGCAGACCAGTATACACAGAGTGACTTCTACATTGTATTACTTTGGGAGGTGGGAAACACGTCACTAGAAGACATGACCTACGTTTGACTTCCCCTGTACAACCCAACACCCTTCAAGACGCCATCTTTCAAATTGCCAGAAATACCTTCTTTTCATCTTCACGAGGTTATTCCCACCTGTTGTAAACAAGATGCCCCTGATAGATTTACATTGCAAAACTGAAGTCCAATCAAGTAGGTGGAGAGGGCTCCTGTTGGCCATGTGAATATCTTAATTTTAACAACAGAAACAAAGTCATACGGGTGTTCCTCTGGCAAAGGAGACACACTGTACAGGGAAAGCAGACAGTTAAATTCCCTCCCAAGTCCCGATCGTCTGCAGTTTGCTTACCCATCACGCCGACATGGCACACAGCTGTGCCCACGCCACACAAAGGCTGTGTGCTGACATGCATCCCGGAGTTGGTCCCGTGTGAACACGGCACCACAGGATTTATGGAGAATGATACAATCATTCAACTCAGCCCCATTTGCTACCATCATGGCCCCTATTTAAAGCCTCTCTGGAAAAGGCCATTTATCTCCAAGGACAAATTGTCAGAGCGGTGTTTTATTGATAGAAATACACCCACTCTGTTTTGACAGCAACCCAGCCAGAGATAAACATGTCTCCTTCTCAATAAGTCCAAGGACTTAGGGCCTGAGGGGCTTGCACATTCCAGAAGAATCCCCTTACATACAGGAAATGCTTGCCGGAGGACCCCATTGGATTAATGAATACGCACTGATGATTCCAGAACTCTCAGTTTCTAACCGTGCTCAGGGCTTGGGAGAAGGTGATTGGCTAGTAAGTCAAATCGACTAGAGAAAGCTGTTCTTTACAACCTTAAGCTAAGTAACAGATGACAGAAGTCCCCTTTGCTGAGCAAGGACCTTCTGCAACATGAGCTTAGAATATGCCTACCCTGTTTTTCACACCCTGGCAGCCAGCATCCAGAAACAGCTCTTCACAAGGAAATAACTCAGGTTCTACCTCTCAGTGAGATGGACTATTCCTGGAGCCTCCTCTTTCTGGGACATTTGCTAAAAATTAAACTTTGAATATGGAATGATTGTATTTATATGCAAATGCGTGTGGGTCTTTTGCAGCACAGAAGAAAAAAATATATTTTGTTTATTTCTTCCCACAAAGCCTTTTTTTAAGGAAGAGGCGCGCGCGCACGCGCGCACACACACACACACACACACACACACACGCACACACACACACACACACTTGCCTAGGTGATTCTTCTGTGTGGGCTTATAAGACATTTGGGTGAAACGTGACCTTGCAGGGAGTTATCAAAGACTGATAAATATAGTGGCCGTCGCAGTTGGAAAGAAAACCCACTTGGCACCAAAAATACACTTTGTTGATTAGGACGAGGTTGACAGGGGCCATGCTCTTCGAGAAAAGAGCTCTCCCTGAAACAATTTCCAAATTAGCTCTGCAGGAATTTTCTGTCCAACAGGTATCACCTGCGGTTTGCTCCCCAGTTTAACACGCTTCGCTCCCAGCTCTACGGACGGCGTACAGGGGAGCACCCCAAAGCCAGGCACCTCTTCAGAATCGAGTAGCACTCGGACTTTTTTTTTTTTTTTTTTAAGCGCGATCCCATTCGGACAATGATACTACACGGAATGAAACGACTAATAATAATACTCAAAATGTCAAGTGTAATACTGAAACATGTCAGTATTTTCTCATTCGACCCTGTCAGCAGCAAATCCAATCTGAAATATGCTGACAATAGGGGAGCTATGAAAACCAATATACTTGATGAGCCAGCCGTCCAATAAATTATATATGTGTACATATACATTTGTACGTACTGCACCCAGAAGGAGGAGACATGGGCAGTGGGGCTTCAGGATGGCTCGACACATTACAGCATCCATTAGTTTATGCTCGACATTCTATCCTCCTCAAATGAGGATTAAACTTAATACGGAGTGACTGGACAGGCACCCCAGAGTGATCAAGGCACCCCAAGGAGGTCATGGTATCTTTCATCAGGGCCTGAAATGCCACGGCAACTGGAAATCAGGACAAGCAGTACCCACAGCTACCTCCCACTGAACCGAAACAAGAGTGGCTTGAGTATACCGTAGAAGCCATACTATTTCATTATTCTGGAAGGTTTCTTGCAATATAGTTCATAGTTGTTTGTTTGTTTTTTAAAACCACCATTCTCATTTTTCCTCTGCTCATTAGAGAAATATTTTTTCTTAAATATAAACGATCAAAGGGAATAAAATAAAAATGGCCCATTATCCCATCACCCAAAGACTATCACTAAGATTCTGGTGTATATAATTGGGCGTGCAGAAGGGTCTTTAGCATGTGAGTACTCAGCTAAACAGCAGAGGGACAGGGTGCATGATTCGGATCTTACTTCTTTCCCTACACCCTCTCGATTAGCTTCAGATCAGGCGGACCTGGGAACCCGAGGGCCCGACTTTCCCTTCCTCTTCCGTGCTCTGTCTTGTCTGCTGCAGTGGTCCTACCAGTGCATTATGTTCTCTGAGAACACACGTGTTTCCCTGGGCATCTTTGGGAAGAACAAGACAAACGACTTTGCTCTGTGTTTCCAACAGGAGACTGCTTTGCCAACGGCAGAAACCACTTTGCCCTCAGAAGAGAGTTTCTTTGTTTCACGAGAAAGCATGTTTTTATATATTTTTGCGTAGGTAGCAACGGAGGAAAATAGATACAACTTACAACAAGGTGAAAAGGCAGATTCCGAAATAGATGCCAGTTTGACTCAAGGACATTAACCAAAGTTAATGTTAACTCAAGTATTAACCATGGCCAGCTCAAGGCAGTGGAGGAGGTGAAATTGCACGCTCTTCTTTGTATGCTTCTGTATTTTCCAAAACTTCTCCAGGAAGCAGGAATTGCATTTTTAGATAAAAATGGTGGTGTTAATAGTAAAAATGATAGCTGTGTTGATATTCCTAGGTTATCTGTCATTGTGCTATTTTTTAGTATCTTGGTTAAAAAGTCCCGTGGGAGCGCCTGGGTGGCTCAGTCGGTTACGTGTCCCACTTTGGCTCAGGTCATGATGTCACGGCTTGTGGGTTCGAGCCCCGCTCAGAGCCTGGAGCCTGCTTGGGATTCTGTGTCTCCCTCTCTCTCTGCCCTTCCCCCACTCGTACTCTGTCTCCCTCTCAAAAAAAAAAAAAATAATAATGTTAAAAAAAAATTTAAGTACCGTGAAGGATAATGTGTGACCTTGTGCATTAGGCAGAGGTCAAAGAAGAGAGGTTAGTCCTCTCCTTGGTCAGGCGTTGTCTTGGGTTAGAGTCACCGAGAAACGTTTCTCCCCAGGGAAGTCTCAGTACGTGGAGATTTTGCGGAAATATTAAACAAGCTGCAGGAAAATGCAGGACAAGTTGCCTTTTTTTTTTTAACTTTTTTTTAACTTTTTTTTTTTTTAACATATATGTCGCTTCTTTTTCCTTTCTTAGCTTTACCGGAACAACATGAATTACGGAGCATTGGAAACAGCAGTTAGCACGTATCGAGCTAAGTGCTTTACGTGCATCACCTTAATTCTTCCCATTTACCCCCTACGGTAGGTATTATCCTTCATTCAAATGTTTAGGACTGGAGACTCAGATCTGTCCCGCAGAGGCAGAGGCAAGGCTCACATATCGTTCTGCGAGGTTTAAGCGCGCACTCTCCGAACCACGATGGAGTACACGTGTGATGAGAACAAAGAAAAAAGAATACAAGATATCCCAATACCAGTTTACCAGCTACTCTTCTAGTCTTTCTTCCCACCTACTATGGACCTCGTGTTGTTGCACTGGTAGGACCTCTGCAGCAGACAAGACAGTAAGAGCACTGTGCTCCGGGGGCTTGTGTTTTCAGGGAGAGGCTTATCATGGACCCCAAACTACTTCTGCACTGTCTTGTGTTCGGCTGTCTGCTCCTGCATCACGGCCACCTTCTTCTCCTACGGAAGCTTCCAAACATATTTGAATCTCGAGAAGGAAAAGACCCTTCCCGTCACTTTTCATTTCAATGAATTCTTCCTCATTCTCCCTCTTTTAAACAGTATTACAAAGCAGATCCTCCTACAGCTGTCTTTGGGCACTGGATGGATTATATCCTTAAAACCACAGAAGCGTATTTGCTGGATCAAAGGGTGTGGGCATTTAAAATCTGTTTTCTGGGGGCGCCTGGGTGGCTCGGTCGGTTGAGCGTCTGACTCCGGCTCAGGTTATGATCTCACGGTTCGTGAGTTCGAGCCCCGTGTCGGGCTCTGGGCTGACAGCTCGGGGCCCGGAGCCAGGTTCGGAATCTGTGTCTCCCTCTCTCTCCGCTCCTCCCCTGCTCATACTCTGTCTCTCTCAAAAATAAATACTGATTTTTCAAAAAAAAATTTTTTTAATATGCATAAAAAAATCAATTAAATAAAATGTGTTTTCTGGGGGCACCCAGGTGGCTCAGTCGGTTGAGCGTCTGACTCCAGCTCAGGTCATGATCTCACAGTTCATGAGTTCAAGCCCTGCGTCGGGCTCTGGGCTGACAGCTCAGAGCCTGGAGCCCGGTTCGGAATCTATGTCTCCCTCTCTCTCTGACCCTTCCCCACTCGTGCTCTCTCTCTCTCAAAAATAAATAAACACTAAAAAAATTAAAATGTGCTTTCTGCCACGCTAGCCTCCAAAAAGACTATGTTTTTATCCATTTTAATATGGATTTCTATTTATGATTGCCTAATAGATCTATATATATGATGGCTATTATCACTTAGATTTTCAAAACTATAGCAAATAGTTTCTTAGTTTATCATTCGTATTTTAAATTTTGTATGTTTTGGTTTTTTTTTTTTTTTTTTTTTTGCAATGCAAGTTGTACAGTGTTGGGGAACCGACCTTATCAGTCTAGACCCTCACTTTTCCTAGCATTAGACAGTATGCTTACAAAGATCGTTCATCAGGATTAAAAACAGCTCATGTATGTTTTTCGTACAAAAGCTCTCTAGAAACTTAGAAAAAAGGGAGAAGCAATTGTCCTGATGTTATATATTAAATAATCTATCTTGAATCCCCTGATTTGAAAGGCTGGCTTCCTAATATACTAAACTCTCACACATAAAGTGTCCAACGCCAGAACTCTTTCCTCTGTTCCATTATGCTATTTGCCCATTCCTGCAACATGATCATATTTTAGGGGATATGTTTTTATGTCCGACAGAGGAGGCCACTAAGCCTCCCCTTTCCTGTCACTTAGTTTTATTTGTCATCTCTTGGCTCTTCTGCACTCTGCTTCTTCCCAATGATCTTTGGAGTTAACCTGTCATGAAAACTATCATTTAGGATCTTGACTGAAATTTCCCTCAACGGAGAGCTGAATTTGGCACGGGGTTGATGTGTTGGAAATACTTCTCCAAGTTTTATTTTTAAACTTTAAAAAAAAAAACGTAATAAATTTTCTTTCATATTCCTTGTTAACATTATCCCAAGGTATCCCAATGTTTTCTTTTTTTTTTTTTTTTTGGTGAGTGCCCCTCCCCCAAAAACGTTTTCCATTTTTTATTGCTAATGTTCAGACGATTGGTTTTCAAACACCTAAGAACATTTTTTTCTTCCTTTTTCTTTCTTCCTCTTTCTTCAGCTCTCCAAAGCTGGTGTCGTCGAGATCTCCTTAGACTCCTATTTACTTAACACACTTAGAAGCACACAGTAGAAAGAGTATGAAATAAGGTGCCGAAAACACCGGTGGTGATATATATTTGTGAACTTTAAGAACCTCCAGTTATTTATCTACTAAGTAGGCATCATCATACCAATGAGTTGAGTGGCCCTTACAAAAATCAGAGCTGGGGCGCCTGGGTGGCGCAGTCGGTTAAGCGTCCGACTTCGGCTCAGGTCACGATCTCACTGTCTGTGAGTTCGAGCCCCGCGTCGGGCTCTGGGCTGACTGCTCAGAGCCTGGAGCCTGTTTCCGATTCTGTGTCTCCCTCTCTCTCTGCCCCTCCCCCGTTCATGCTCTGTCTCTCTCTGTCCCCAAAATAAATAAAACGTTGAAAAAAAAAATTAAAAAAAAAAATCAGAGTTGATATACGTCCTGTTTTTCTATTTTTACATGTCATTAATCCACTCTCAGAGGGTACATAGCTATAGAAGATATCTGATAGACCACTCTGATGGTACTTTCATAGGGGTGGCATATTTACTTGGGGTGCGTAAGTTGCTGTAACAAACAACCCCTAAATTTCAGTGGCTTAACACGACCAAGATTTGTTTCTTGCTCACAGGCCAGTTCCAAGTGGGTGTTTCTGGTCAGCTGTGTCCCTTGGACAGCACAGGGACCTAAGCTCCTTCCCTCTCATGCCGCCATGCTAGTCCAGGTCCTTGGAAGCGTGTCACTTCAGCCGGTAGATGGGACAGAAAGGTCATGGAGGAATTCATGGGAAGTTTTCATGGGCCATGCCAGAAAGGGTCTTTATCACCTCCCGTTTCTTCCATTGGCCTGAACGTGGTCACATGGCACATTTAGCTGCAAAGGATGCTGGGCAATGGAGTCCACCAGGTACCCAGGAAGACGACGACTGGGGTTTGTTTAGCGTATTGTGGTCTCTACCGTAAGCACTGTTTGGGGAAACGACGGAGAACACTTGTGTCCACATGGTTAGCCTGAAAACAGTCCAGGAACGAGGAGAGGGACCTACGTAAGCAAGTCCCTTCCTCCTCTGTCCTGTGGTCTGCCTTCCTGCACCCCTGGGATTGGGTGACCTGAGTCCTTTTTGCAAAACGAGACCTAATGTGTTTTCGGTAGGGGGGGGGGCGGGGGTGGGGAGAGGGTAGAGGCCGTTTCTGGCTGTGTAATAAGAGGCGGCGAGTCTCAAGGGCTGAAGCCCAGTTTCAAGACTCAGCTCCAACCACGCCTTACATGAGACCTCAGGCCTCCCTGAGCCGCGCCTGAAATGGAAGCCCTACCTTCTGCACAACGAGATGGCACCCGGACCTCGGCACTCACCCGCCCCCACCCCCTGACCCCACCAGTCCAGGTCGATCAGCGACTCCTCCCCACACGAACCCTCTGGCTCATCTCCGTTTGGGAAAAAAACGGTAACAATAGTAACAAGAGCCAACACTTACCGACCCCTTGCTCTACGTCAGGCACTGTGCAAAAATACTCTGCACATAGTTTCTTTTCCTTCTGGCGTCTCTACGAGGCAGGACATTTTATTATTTCCCTATTCAGGCGAGGAAACTGAGACCCACCCTAACGGGGTGAGTAACGCACTCAAAGTCGCCAAGTGGCAGAGACGATGCAAGGAACAGCAGTGGTCGGATTCCAGAGCCCCCAGTCTGAACCACTGTACTACGAGCTTAGAAATCCTCCCCACCACTCTGAGTTTAAAGCCTGAAATTCTTGCCCAGTTAGCAATTCCCCCCCTCTAGCAAGTCACCTCTTGTCAAGAGTGCACGCACACGCAGCACAGCTCACTGATCTTCGACAAGGGCACCAAACACACGAACACACAAGGGGAAGAGGACGGGGTATTCAGTAAACGGTGCTCACAAAACTGGGTATTCCACAGGCTTCAAAAATCAAACTGGGCCCTTGCAGCATATACAAAAACCAACTCAGAAGGTATTAGAGGCTCAAACCTAAGACCCCAAACTAAAAACGGCACACGCAGGTACACACACACACATTGGCACGCCCGCCTGTGCATTCACACACCCAGCACAGAGCACGTTTTGTCCATTCTGGACACGCTACCAATTCATTCCTGTGGTCGGTCGTGCTTCCTTGCCTTTGGACCTGTAACAGACGTTGACTGAGCACCAGGCACAGCCAGGCACTGACGTGGGTACCAGGGACACTATTTCAGGTACTTGCCTCTGTTAAATTTCTCTTCTTATGGGGAAGACAGATACTAAGCACAGAACACAGGAACACGCATTTTGGGGTATTGCTTAGCGCTACGAGGGTACATAAATCAGGGTCAGGGTTTGGAGAGTGGTGGTGGCTAGGGCTGTGTCCATCAGGGGGCTCAGGGAAGGCCCACCCCAGGGAATGAGTACTGTCATCGATGGGCATCTTCGGCACAGCCCCCTAAGGCTCGAGAAGAAAACCATCTGAGCCAGAAGAAATGGCCAACACAAAGGCCCCAAGCGGGAACAAGCCAGTTTAAGGAACAGAGGGGAGGTCCTTGTGGCCGGAAAGCAAAGAGCAAGGCAGAAGGTGCCAGAGATGGGCTCGGAGAAGCAGCCAGGGCTGCATCCCACAAGGCCCTGGGCCGTGGCAAGGAGCTGAGCTTGAATCTCCAGGCCGTGGAAGGTGCTGGATGGTTTTAAGCAAGGTAGTGATAGGATCTGATTTACATTTTAATAAGATCACTCTTGCCGCTCTTGTTAAATGCCAACTTATCTTGACACACGGAAAGCCTTCCTTCCAGCCCTGTTTTAAGACAGCGGGAGCAGATACCATTAACATCCAATGACAATTTGATTTGAAAACCCCACGTCTTATATGAATTATGGCAAACTTGCGTGGCAGATAACATCAACATTACCCAGCTGCCACACCAAATATCCTCACTGGGTCCTGTGCGTTATGGAAACCGGAACTGAGCATATCGTCAGGCTCCGATGAGGACTGAGTTTGGCACACATTCTCTTTGTCAAGTCCAACCCTTCCTGGACCTTTCATAAGTCAGGATAGGTGGGCACGTTTGACGTCCAGGTTGGCATCGGGTATGCCAATACGTGATTTTTTCAAAATCCGTGGGCCTCTCTTTTGGAAAATTTCTTACATTTTTCCTAAACTCCATTAACATATTTTTTTTGTCTCTTGACGTAGTGGATCCCACTGCGAACTTGAAAACGTGGCTGGATTTCTAAATTAGTCGCTTCTGCAGGTGTGCTATTCTATTACGCATCATCCCACCCTAAAACAAATGCAAACTGACACTGCTTCTGTAAGAAGAGTGTTAGGAGACAAAACCCTGGAAAGCGCTGAGGCTTGCAAAAAAAGGCTAAGGACGATAAAAAGGGCTTTTCGAGCTATGTTTGGAGCAAGAAGGAAAAGGAAGGATTGGGAGAAGATGATGCAATTCGAACAGATGACAGTAAGAAAGCAGAAGTTCTGTGCTTTTATCTGCCTCCACCTTCTCCCCCGAGGAGCAGTCTCTAAAGCTGGAAACGATCACATACACGTGGCTGAGGACGAATTAATAAGCATGAATCGGGTACAGGGGCACAAGGGTAGTGCATCCACCAGGGGTAGTGACTCAGGTGACTTCGGGCACCAGGCGGGCGGGTTACAAGCGTGAGGTGTGCGGGTGCAGCTGGTGGGGGCAGAGGGAGTCTGAGTGACAGGGTCCAGCGGGCAGTGACCCAGCAGGCCGAGCGGCGCAGCCCCACCCTGAAATCTTCCAGATAAGCCAGACCCTGAGTGATTTTATACTTGAGTTGCCCAGGTTTTGCAAATGCTGATAGGAAATGCAGAATTTGTTCAAAACACCATGCAGACCTCCAAAAAACACCTGCATCCACGGGGTGGCCTCGGCCCGAGGCCGCCATTTTGGAAATCTGTGCTAAGTCAGTGCGGGCTACCTGGAAGATGGCTTCACTGCTTACTACAAGAGCTGGTGGTCAGCAACAGGGCCACGAAGGGTTGCAGGAAATGTCCAGAGTTTCCAAAAGGGTTAAGGTGCATTCCCCAAAGCAGACGAGCCCTTGAGCCTGATTTCCGGCAAATTCAAGAACGGGGTACTAACGACAGTGAGCACGGCAAGAAAGACAGGTGTGGGCCTTACTGCCAGGATGGCTTGGGTAAGATCAGGGGCGCCCAAGAAGACCTACCGGACCAGGAGTTCGAGCAAATCGCGTAGAAATGGCTTAAAGCTACAGCCGAGGAGAGATGTGGCAGACTTTCTAGTGATTGTAGCTACATGTGTAGCTGGATAACCATTCAAATCCCAAAGATGCTGATTAATGGATCAACAGCCAGCAGGGAGAAAGCCTTCAGCGACTGCTAACATCTTAAGGATTTTCATCAACTTCCTTCATTTCAAGTTCTTCTGGATGAAAAACAGACGGATGGCAGAATTTTTTTTTTTTTAAGCTGACTGCTACGGGTTTACATTTCCACTATCACAAGCTGCACGGCCTTGGCCAACTCCCTTCCTATCTGTGATGCTCGATTTACTTTCTGGCAAAGTGGGAGCTATAGAAGGTTCTATCTCCAACAGGGGCCGCGAAGCCTAAGTGCAGAGATACAGTGAAGGGCTTGACATGGTACCTTCTCATGGATGTAATGTCCCACATGTGCTGGCATCTCCCACCAGCCTTGGGACAGATAACTGAGGGGTTCAGGGCGATGGGCTGTGACATCTGTAGGAATCAAGAGTGACTCTTAGGCATCAGTAATGCCCGTCAATGCCAACCCACTCACAGTGGTTCTCATCGGGCTTCATTGCTTAAGGCTGGCTTGGGCTCTGTTTCGAAAAGAACAACGAAAAACGACCAAGCGATCTCGGAGAGGGGTTCTGGGCCGCAAGAAAGTTTAAGAAAGACATGAAACCCTGAACGAGAGCTGGCTTCCCACGTTAACCCAGAGACCCTGGCGGCAAAGGGCAGCCCGTGCTGGGATACGGCCCTCCCGGCTGGTTGTCAGCAAAGATGTTTTGAGAGCATGTGCTCATCTCCATCGTTGTGCGGATAAATGACGTGGGCGGCGACAGGCAGCAAAATCCTGAAGAAGACGGCATGCGTTCTGGTTCACCAGAGTCTCGGGTGACCACCTAACGTGGCACCTTTCACGCCATGGGGACGAATTACCTCGTTAGAGGGACACAGGGGATTTTAAATCCGCTTCAAGGCAACCGAGGCGATGGCTGGGGAGTCAGATTTCCAGAAGGGAAAAGAGTCTCAGAGCTCGAGGCCTGGCGGATACCGTCCGGGCCACGGTCTGTCTGTTCTCACCGCAAGCAGGCTGTTCCCTTAAGCTGCAGCTGGAACGATCTTTTCAGTATACGTATAGGGTTCTGTTGGTGGCCTCTAAGGACGCCAGCCTCCCAGACCCTCTTTCCCTGGTCCTTCCTTCCAGTTTCTACTCCATTCCTTCCGGAGACCTCTCTCACCTCCCTGATTAGGTGCAGTACCCCTGTCAGAGCCTCTGGTTGCCTAGATCATAATATCACCTCTAGATGGGTCTAGCCCTCCAGGTGGGAGGCTCCAGGCAGGCAGGCACCCAGCTGTGTTCCTCCCATTACAAAGGGAGGTGACGCCTACTGGGGGCTTACTGGGTTGAGTGTTACCCAGGCACGAGGAATCGCGCTCACTGCTTGCGGGGATCCTCTGAATTAGGCTCTGTTACTATTCCCATTTTATGCAAAAATCAAGTCAAAGCAGAGGCTTGGTTCCATCAAGGAAGTTGCCCGAAGCCACAAAGCTTAGTAAACGACATCTGCACCCAGAGGATTCCGGAGCTTGAACTCTTTACTTGTAGGCCAGTTGTTTCCAGAACGGGGTCCCTGGACCACCACCAGGAGCATCGCCTGGGCCTCGTTAACATGCAGACTTGGGGCCCCACCCCACACCCACCAGGTCAGAAACTCTGGGCTGAGGCCCGTGGAGCCGGATCCTACCAACTTTTCCAGGGGGTTCTGCTGCACCCTCGGGCTCGGAAACCATGCCCCAAAGCCGTATTTCCATCTTATTAAAGGTCCACGTTCTAGGCACGTCATAACATGTTTAAATAGGAAAGGGAGGAAGGCAGAGAAGGGAGCAAAGAAAGCAAACCTCTTCCAAAAGAATATTCCAAAGCAAGAAGATGATGCTGGTGGCTGGGCGGGGGGAGGGGGGTTCTGCCGAGGCTTGACCATACTTTAATCTCCAAATTGCAAAAACATTAACATTATTGATTGATCAGACATCAATCCAACAGAAATTTAATTAAATTAGAATGTGTCACCGAGCAGACCTGGCTGCATCAGGCATAAATCTCAGGTAATAAGTTGACAAAGAGACAGCCCCCGCTGATGCCCGGCCTGGCTGAAGCCATCGGCCGCCATCGTCCCTTCCCCGGGCTTCCAGGGGGGCCCCGTGCACTGTCACATGGATGGGACAGGTGAGACGGAGTGAGCTCCTGATTTATGGCACGCACGGAGTCCCCAGCAGCGTGGCGTCCAAGGAGTGCCTTCTCCCGCGTGATTTACCGCTGCCCTGGGCCAGCCTGCCAGCGCCGGGGGGATGCCCCTGCCCGAGTCCAGCCCTCGGCGAAAAGTGCTGACCACGGTTGCATCTCCTGGGTGAGAGGATTAGCACTCGGGGTGTCCTCACAGCAAATGTGTCCTCTGGAGGAAGCCAAGTCCTGGGAGGGAGGGCAGAGCCCTGCTCTTGTTTGGTCTGTCTGCCCTCACTTCGAGAATGTATTTTGGTGGCAGTGAGCAGTTGCACCTGCTGTCCCAGAAACAGGGCTGGAGCGGCCCCAGAGCGCTCCGGCCTCAAGGCACACGTATCCTCAATTTGCCCAGCTCCGGCTCGCCCCGGACAGGCCAGGGGCGTTGGCACCGGGGACAGGGCAGAGCACGCTGGGAGGCCCCCGTGCCTGGGGAGGTCCCAACGCTTTGGGGGAAGGGGAAGGGGGTGGCTGAGGACAGGATAGTCCAGGGGGCAGAAAAGAAACCAGAGAAGTGAGTGCTCCAGGGAGCGTTATAAATCACGCGGGCTATTCTTGTCCTGGGTCAGTAAGGCTACAAGGAGGAAACCCTTCTAATGGAGATCTCTTGTACTTAATCCTCCTGTTTTCTCTGATTGCCTTCAATCGCAGGCAGGCTCGAACCGCCTTTTTCATAGCCATCTTCCAGCTACGAAAGCATGCCGCCGTAGGGACAAGCAGATGTTCGGGAGAAGCTACAGGCTGCCCTCATGCTAGGAGGCATTTATTCCTTAACCCCATTCATGGTGTGTCCCAGGCACCCAGGCCTTGCTCGGAAGCAGAAGTCAGGAAGCTACAGCCCCGCAGGCCCACGCCGGCCCGCCACTTGTTTTTGTAAATAAAGTTTTATCGGAACCTAGCCATGCTTGCCCGACGGCCTATTGTCCATGGCTGTTTTCGCGTCACAAGCTTCTCTGTGGTCGCAGGGAACGTGCGGGCCGCAAAGCTGAAAACGTTGAACAACCGTACCTTTGCGGAAAAAGTGCGCTGACCCGGAGGCCCAAGAAACGGAGACCGGCTAAGAGCGGGGCACGCAGAACGCAGAACGCAAATCGGGATTTAGACAGATCAGGGCCTGAAGACGGCTTCTCCCATCTAGTAGCTGTGTGGCCTTAGGTGAGTCCAATGACCTCTCTTAGCTTCAATTTCCTCCCCTGTAAAGGGGGATAACCAAATTGTCTACTCTCCTGAACAATATGAGGGTACAATATGCTACGGCATGAAAAAAATGGTCACGGCAGAGGCAGGCACTTTTACACACGGGGCTTCATTCAAGCTCACAAGTCCCCCCCCCCCCCCCCTCCCCGTAATAGGTACTCGTATTACTCCCATTAGCTGAGATTCAAAGAGTTAATAACATAAATATGCCATCTCAACCTTACTCAGAAATGCAGAGTCAGCTTCTTCTCTTCCCCATCCCCCACCCCCGCCCGTGTATTTGTAAGGAAAGACATTTCATCACACGACCGACCAGCACTGGCATTTTTCCGGGACGTGCTTACTGCTGGAACGTGAAGGATGTCCCAATAGATCATGTGAGCGAGGGAGATAGGAACACTGGTTCTGAGGAAGTAGGAACTTCCTTCAAATGTCCCTTTCCTTTGTCCTCTGAACCCCAACACTCGGCCCGGTTGGATCCTTGCCAACAGGGACGCCCATCCGCCTTTTCCTGGCAGAGCTGGTCAGTGGGTGCAGGGCAAGGCACGGTGCGGGGCCCCAGCGGGGGGCATGGCCACAAGGGTGTCTCGCCTCCCAGGGGCTAGAGAAAGTGTTAGGGAAGCACAGGACCAGAGGGGTGACATCCAGTCCCACAGTGAGCTCCCTTCCAGAAAGCAGGGTCCTGTCTTCCCACGCGAGGCAACTACCATCACCGATGGCAACAACAGCCAACATTTGTTAATTTGCTCTTGCCAGGTGCTGTGTCAAGCCCAACTGAATTAATTCTCACGACAACCCAGGGGTGTAGGTTTTATTATTCTCTCCGTTTTCTACTAAGCAAATGGAGATTAAACGACTCCGCGTATTATAGGAAAGGGATCCGCGATCCCATTGTCCAACCTGGCGCTTGAAGGGGATGGATAGATGACCCAGAGCTATGCGACTCCAGAACTCGTGCTCTCTACCACTATGCACCCCTGTTTCTTATTCACCTTAGTATTCTGAGAACCCAACGCAGTGAGAGGCACTCTGGTTATTTGATTTACTGCGAAAGGACAGAAGACGGGAATCACCAACACCGACGTTTCTTTCAGGTCTGTTACCAGCTGGGCAAGACACATTATGGAGATAATGGTTATCTACCTCCTGTGGGGGCCACGAAGAATAGAGACGGGAGGGTGGATGGGTGGGTGGACGGATGGATAAAATGTGTCACTTAACGCTTGGAAGATAGCAGGTGGTAAGTGGTAGCCACCATCAGGGTCATGTTCATTAATGTCACACCATCCCCAACCAAATTGTCCCGATAACTTGTGCAGATGTTGGTTGAACGAATTCCTAGGGAGGTGTCATTTTACAGGTCCATGTTTTTTGGACTTTCCTACTGGCCTGCTTCCTGATCACGGTCATTCTGCCGAGGGAGAAGGACCCAGCAAGGGTAGGGTGGTGACACAGAAGGAGTATCTCTCTATGTTTTACAACAGAGCTTCTAGGCCTAGGAGTCTGACTTTTTTCTTCTTCTTCTTTCCCTCTTGTCTCACGGATCCTAAAAGATCCAGGGAAATCACAAGGAGCTTGGCAGAATTCTCAACTGCAAATTTTCCGCACGCTCTGGGTTAAAGGCAGAGGGTTAAGAACGCTGAGATTGAATAAACGAAGATTTTTCAGACGCTATTACCCAGGTCATCATGCCTTATTTCTGGGGGCACCAGGGCGTTCACTATTCCCCTCACTTTGCACACATAAAAACCTGAGACTCAGAGATACCCTATGCTTCTCCTAGGATGTCTGGCAAGTGGCCACGTCAGGAGTGGAGCACGACAGGTGGTCCATTTCCTCCTTTGTTGTTGTGTATTATCAGGTTTTCCATAATAGGTGCAATTCATGTTTATTACGAGAGGAAAACACTTGTAAAAAGATGACACAAGGAACACCATAAACAACTTTGGGGGGGGGGGACGTGTCCTCGTGAAGCACGTCCTTGCAGGAGACAAGACGTGCTTCCTAGTAGGGAAAGAGCCCACAGCCCCCTCCCTCACTTCTCCCCTAACTCAGCAGGTCTTCTGTCCTCTGCTCTAACGTCGTTTATAAGGAGCCACTCTGCGTAAGGGTCCACATTCAGTCTCACAGGAAAGCTCCCACAGCAAAGACTCCCAGCCAGCCCTCAAGTGGAAAGAACTGCAGTACATGGAAAAGCGACCAACCGCCATCAGACCCCCAGCAATTCCGCTCCCAGAAATCTACCCAAGAGACATGAAAACGCGGGTCCACGCAAACATTCACAGAAGTAGTATTCATGATAGTCCAAGAAGTGGAAATAACCCAAGTACGTACCGACTGGTGAAGAAACAAATAAAATACGCTCCAGCCATACAATGGTGTATTTCTTGGCAATAAAAAGGAACAAAATACTGAAACAGGCCACATAATGGATGAGCCTCACAAACACTACACGCCAAGGAAAGAAGCCAGTCACAAAAAGCATGTAATTTATGATTCCATTTATGTGAAATGTCCAGAAAAGGCAAATCTATAGAGCCAGATAAGTGGTTACTGGGGGCTCGGAGGGAGGGAAGGAATGGGGGTTGACTGCTAAGCGGTAGGGGGGCTTCCTTTTGGGGTGATGAAAATGTTCTGAAAATCAGAGTGATGGTTGCACAGCTTTAGAGACGTACTAAAACCTATTAAATTTTACTCCCTAAACGGGTGAATTTCACGGTCTGTATATAAATTATATCTCAGTAAAGCTATTTAAAAAGAACGACAACAACCTGCCATGGAAGGATGCCAGTGTTAGAGGTGGGTCAATCCAGCCAATCAGCGATGAACAGGCATGTTCCCAGGACCAGCATGGACAAAACATCATTCCTGTCCTTACCGAGCTTGCATTCCGGAGGAGAAGGGCAGAAAATAAGTGCAGAAATATATACACAATGCGAGTTGGAATAAGAGAACGGGGAAAAAAACAAAGCCAAGAAATGGACTATAGAGTTGGGGATGCTTTTTTCTGTAGTGCCGAGGAAAGCTTTCTGATAAAGTAACTTTGCGAGCAGAGAGCTGGAGGGAGCAATGGAGGGAACAGAGGTGACACCTTCCAGGCAGAGGGGACAGAAAGTGCAAAAGCCCAAAGGCTAAAACATGCTTATGGAGAGAGAGCTACGTTTCACTGAAGAGGTGATGTTAGACCTGGGCTTTGAAGGGTGAATAGGAGTTCCCTGGCATCTACCCCAGGCGGTTCTCAGAGAAGAACTACCCGGAGGCTCTTTATAGGTCTTCGCGGCTCTGAGCATTGGCTCATACAGTTTTGAGCAAGCTGTGGGTTCCCAATAAGCACAGAAGAGGACATAAATGCATAAATGAGGACCCCAGTTTTCCATAAGGTCTGGGAGAGTGACAAGGGCATCTTAATGCTTTAGCACCACACCAACAGCCCATTTTCCTGGGACATAGCTCCTGTTCCCCCAACCCCACCCCAAAGTGCTCGATGGTATAGTCTGCCATTGACCTCTGGATGTGCACCGTGCTTCAAGCCCTGGTCTAGCCTAGACCAAGAGCACACAGGGATTCATACACATTCTCCTCTGGACAGCAACTGAACCCTTTTTGTTTCTTCGCCCAGTACGCTCGCATGCACTGATAAAGGCAGGTATGCTTTCCTTGGCTCCCATCTATTCAGGAAGAGTCCCGGGGTGCCAAATCCAAGGGGGGGGGCACTAAGGACATCCAACAGGACAACTGCCGTTCTGGAATGTCACTCCTCTCTCCTCACCCCCCACCCCAGTCAGGGTAAATGCTGGAGAGACGGAGCCACCACAAGCCTCCCCTAACAGGAAGGACAAATTCCTATCCTCTCATTGGATCTCACACTAGTGTAGAGACCAGATGGATGGTTCCCTTGGCAAAGAGTCGGGGGGACTGTAAAAAAGAACTCTCAGCCTATGCCAGACAATGCCCGACAAAAGGAGAGAGAACAGGCATCCACAGCCTTGCACACCCTGGACGGTTCAGGGCACAAAGACCTCAGCCACTCCCCTGAGCTCGGGCTTGGGGAAAGGACACGGGGTGAGGTGTCTTTATGACATTATTGATCAATTCTCTACCTGCCGTTAAAAACCATGCCCAGACAGACAATAAAAGTAAGTACTTAACCGTATCACGGCTCTGGCGGCTAAAATGGATTTTACACTTAAAGATACAGCTGATCCGGGTGAGGCTTTTAATGGCATTTTTGAGTTTTAAATGAAAAAAAAAAATCAAATCTTTGGAAAAAAATTAAATGAGAAATCACCGACGTTGCTCTTCATGGGATCCTTCTCACGACATCTGCAGACCCAGGGGACCGGGGGTTACGGTTTATAAAGCATCGGGCGGGGAGGAATCAGCTAGAAAGTGTACTTGAGAAAGGTGGGCATTCCTGCGTCTGTAAGGAGAGGGAGAATGAGCAAGAAAAAGGGAACAGGGGAACGAAGTGGACTAGAGTATCTCCCTGAAGGAGAGAGGCAGGAGCGAGGAGGAAATAAAAGGAGGTATGAAACGGGGCCAGAATTATTTGTCGTCTTTAAACTAGAGATCGGCGGCCCCTCCCTCACCCAGATCTTTCCAGATGGTGCAGGAGAAAATAGCCCCACTGGAAACCTTAATGCATGTTGTTATTTACTTCTTTGGGGGAAATTACCCCTGCCTGGTTTATACTATTGGTGTTTATAAAAAATGCCTATTTCCCCTGCCAAAGGCACAGATTATGTTTGACGGGTCCGTATATTTCCCTCACACATCCCTCATATCTCCATCCTTCCTGCATGTTAGTTGGTAAGAGATGGCTGAGAGAGTTGCTGGTTGGCGGGACAGACAAATGAGAAAAGGTTATCGCTAAACCCACAGCCAAGGAGAAGGGACTGGGGCTTCTCGGGTGCTTTCTGACGGGTGCCATTGTGTTTCCATTCGATCGCCACAAAAACTCGACGAAGCTGAGATGGGGCGCAAGGAGAATGAGACTCTGACGTTAAAATACCCCGGCCCCAAGGGCAACGTTGCATTAGTGTTGCATGTTGCAGTCTGTCTGTCTGTCTGTCCGATTCCACATCCCCTTTTCCTTCTGCAGATGGGAGGGGACCAATTGGAGATTTCTTCGCCACGTTGCCTCCTGCCACCTAGCGTGTTTCCCTGGGGAGGGAGGAAAGCCCTGAGCGCGGCTGTGCCCCAGACCTGCCTTTTGGGAGCAAGAAGGGCCCCCTCACCATCAGGCAGTCAAGGTCAAGAGTACCCCTCACCTCAGAGCATGTGGCCATATGGGGGGAGGTCCGAAAGCCAACGGGCATGACCGACCGTGGTCAATTACGTGCCCTGGCAATTAGAAGCGTGTGGACCACCCAACGAGGATCAGAGCCCCAAGCCATGCTTTCTAGACACTGCGCTGGTAACGGGGCCGATGACGGCAGCACGCGCAGATGGCTTCCCCGGGCACCCCGACCAAAGCATTTCTAGAAGTCTCTTTTCCATGGCCATGGGCAGCTCAGCTGGGTCGCGTCTCTTCGCCTTCGTGGAATCTCATCAAGAACTGCGACTTTCAGTTACAAGAACAGGAAAGAAGCTAACAGGGATGGATTGCCTGCACTCTGGTGGCTGTGATATGACTTAGTGCAAATATTAGCTTTTTTTAAATTAAAAGTTACACGTAAGTGTGTCTGACTAGGAGGAACTTTCTAAGGGATGAAGATATTCTCAGCTGTCATAAGGGTGTGCGTTATGTGGGGTGCGTCCATTCATCAAAGCTGCACAGCTGAGATGTGTGCCTTTCAGTGTTTGTGAGTTTTACCTAAAATACTATAAAAATAAATAATAAGGAAGGGTGGTGGGGGATTATTAGAAGCATGACAGGGGCGCCTGGGTGGCTCAGTCGGTGAAACGTCCGACTTCGGCTCAGGTCATGATCTCACGGCTCTTGAGTTCAAGCCCCACGTCAGGCTCTGTGCTGACAGCTCAGAGCCTGGAACCTGCTTTGGATTCTGCATCTCCCTCTCTCTCTCTCCTTCCCCACTGGCATGCTCTCAAAAATAAACATACGTTTAAAAATTTTTTTTAAAAAGTATGGCAGAGTGTTAAACATTATTAAAGCTACACGGTGAGAACACATGGGTCATACTTGAAGACAGAATTCTAAGATGACCCCCAGTGACCCACACCTTTGTAGAATCCCCTCCCCTTGAGTGGGGGGAGTGGGCCTAGGAATGTGACAAGATGTCCTTCCTATGATTATGTTATACTCTGTGGCAAAGGGATTTTACAGATGTAATTAAAGTCCCTAACCAGTTTGACTTTGAGTTCATTAAGAGAGAGATTATAGTAGGTGGGCCACACCTAACCAGGTGAACTCTCAGAAGAGCATTTAGGCCTTCCCTGAAGCCAGAGACTCAAAGCAGGAGGATCTGGACAAAACAAGCCTCCGTGAGTTCTACAGCTGGAAAAGAAAGGAATTCTGCCAACGACCCCCTGAGCTTAGAAAAGCATCTCCAACTTCTGATGAGAGCCCTTGGACTGTAGTTTTATGAGACCCTGCACAGGGGACCCAGGCAAGTCATGCCCAGACTCCTGACCCACGAAAACTCTTGGTTAATAAATGGGAGTTGTGTTGAGTTGCTAAATTTGTGGAGATCTGTTACATAGCTCTAGGAAACTGACACACTACTCCATTTACTTTGTGCGTGTTTGAGATTTTTCCCTAATAAAAAGACACCGAACAAAGGCGCGAGGGTTCTGGAGACAGTAAAGAATCGTGCTTAAGGGCAGGGACATAGATGTGAATCCCAGTCGTAGTCCTCTCTTACTCGGTGTTCCTGGAAAATGTACTCGTTCTCTCTGGCCCTCAGTTTCTTCGTCTTCCAAGTCAGAAGGCCAAGGGGATCCTCTCCCAGGATAGTCGTGAGGCTAAGACTGGAGGATATGGAGAGTCAAGGTGTTCGGTGAGAGAACGCATGCCACGGTGGTAAGGCTGACAAGATGACAGTGAGTGAGTGGATGTGGAGTCACACGGCAGAGGGCTCCTGTCACTGATTTCCTATCTCACCTTAGGCAACGAAGCCTGTCATCCCCGTGGCTCGGCATCTCCATCACTGAATTTTTTTTTCATGGGATTTCCTGTAAGCGCTCGGGTGCGCCAGCTTGAAGAGACCCACCATAAGGGATCCGTGTTACTGAGATTCATGTCCATAGCCACCTTGAAGGCCTTTTCTGGGCTTCTGGCTGCAAAAGGTCAAGCGCAACCCACACCTGTCATAGGTGATGATCCCCGCCTCAAGGACATCAAGCGTTTCTGACAAGGAGAAGTCCCCAGAGTGTTTCAGGGCTTCGGGGAACAAGGATACCAGCAATGGTTGAAAGGACCCACGGACAGAACTGCCGTAATTACTGTAATTTGAACTTGGCATTGGTCAGAGCTGTCAGCCACACTCCGCTTCTTGAAGAAAAGGTGCCAAAGAATCATTTTAATGACCACGAGGGCTCTGTGGTATGTTGCAGCTGAAAGGTGTCACTTTAAGAGCCCTGGGACCCAGGAGCATGGGCGCGGGGAGAGACTGAGATCAAAGTCTGGCTCCCCTCCCCGCAGACAAGATTTGCCGGACACAGACCTCCGGGCGGATGTTCCGTCACCGAGCAGGTCAGGACCAGCCTGATCAGGTTTGCACAGCACCGAAGAGCCCAGCTTCCGGTAGCCCAGCTCTCTTGGTAGAAAACGTCATTTGCCCCACATTCCCTTCCAGCCTAAGCAAACTACCCTGAAAACCTTGTGTTGCTCCAAGAAGGGAACCAAACATTCACCGCGTTCCTACCGTGTGCCAAGCGTGGCCAACCACCTTATGTGCGTTTGCTTCCTTCACGGTATGCCTGGATTTATCGTCTTAGTCTCCCCGGACTGTCCCTTCACCTGCAAGTACTGACTTACGCCTCGTTTGTTGTGGGAGTTTTTACCACCTGCCCGGCATTCAGTGGAGAGAAGCGACTTATTCGAAAAAGAAGCACGCACACAGAAGCGGACATCATTAACCCTCTTTGGTAGATAAGGACACTAAGGCTTAGAGCACAGCTTGCCAAGGCCTCAGAGTTACCGCGTGGAAAAGTTAAACCTCAAACTTTGTCCCTTAAGACTCCCGAGCCCTCGTCCCCACTCCCCTGCACGCCAGCTGGCAAGAAAGAGCCAGTAACCATCACAGGTAACCCTGAGCGGGGACGGACTATGGGTGCTTCTGCATCACCTGTGCTTTACAAGCCCACAAAGAAGATTTTCATTTGTCTTTTGTACAGATGAAAGAATGAGCCCGAGCCTCGGGGGGCTTACGAACCTGCCCAAGGTCACACGGCCGAGAGTGGCGGGGCCAGAACTTGAGACTGGGCTGCTTGTTTCCAGGCTCTGCACCGTGGACAGCTGTGGGGTCCCAGCAGAGAAGCGGAAAACACACATCATCAGCCACAGGGACGAACAGTGTGGTAGGTCCTCGGCATGGCAACGGTGGGGTGTCTTCGTGGGCAGAATCTTGGGGCGTACGATCTCGCCTTAACTGTGTCCCACCCCTGTGCCCTGTCCCAGCATACCCGTGTGTGTGTATCATCCGCACACATAGCATACGCCCTATGTGCGTATCATCCGCACGCGTCACCTTGTGTATATTTCTAAGCGTGGCTGCACTTCATCCCCGGGCCCCATTCCAGGATGTGCCATCCCAGTGACTCCTGCTCGCGCGTCTCTGTACCACCCCCCATGTGCCAATGTCACTTCCCTGTGTCCCCTCTGATGCACCGTCCCAGTGCACCTGCGTTCCATCCCAGGATATACCAGTGCACAGAGGGTTCTGTCCCACCATTGCAACACACCTGTATTCTGTCCCAACACGCCAGTCTTCCATCCCCCTAAGGGCTCCATAAAATCAAGAACCATAACCGTTTTTGCTGTATATGTTGCAGGAACGAGTGAATGGGTCCCTTTCCAGTGTCTGAACAGGCATCAGTTCTAAGACCTGCCTTGGCACGCCAGTTCCTTTCCGTGGCTCCGCACTTGAATGGAATTTGCCGGGAAGGTGCCATCATTACAGGCTTTAATAGCTGCACTTGCAAGGGATCAACTCCCTGCTGACAGAGGGAATCCTCGGTCTCTCTCCCTAGAGCCGAGCCAGCTCGCCTGAATCTGAGAGAGAAGCAAGCGGGTTGTGCAGACCACAGCACTGGGTGGTTGGAAACGCCTTCTACCCTGTACCCCAGGCAGGATTTGGTATTTCCTTCACAGGAAAAGAAAGAAGGAGAAAGGCTACTCCATGCTAATGTCGGTGCTGGTACTTCATATCAAGGATTGAATTCTTTCATCTGTTGGCATTGTCGACTCAATTGGAGACATGAGAAAATCGATGCTCGGAGAAATTATCGCCAGGCTCAGACAACAGAGATGGGGCCGGGATCTGAACCAGTTGTTCACGGTCCTACACTACTTGCCACAGGTTTGGGAGGGGCGAAGGGATGAGGAGGCCAGCTGCTGGTGAGAAAGGACACTGGCATCTCTAAAATCGGAGGACACCACAGAAGCTGGCACTAAGCCTCCCCTTTGGGTCAAGCTCTAGGGCATAATATTAATAGAATCCGTAGCCTGTCCCCAAATACACCTTGACTGCATTGCTTGGTCTGTCTGAGACGCCACCTCTCAGAACCTTGATTTCAGATACGGTAAACTTGTGACTATTCACAGACCGGAGCCAGTACGTTGAAGACCCATGCCACGCGGAAGGGACTGCTCCAATTCCCCAATTAGTAACATGTTGTCGGTTTCAATTCTTTTCCAGGTAAAACTGGGCAGGTGGAATTCTCAGCTGAGGTGAAAGACATTTTTCTTCCCACTCTTTTACAAAATATATTTTTAATTGGTTCAGATTAAAAAAAAAAAAAAAGCCAACTCCAAGGGCAAACTGGTATGACCCAGAATGGGACAAGCAGAGGAGGAAAGAGAAAGGAAAGAGGAGAAGTTTCCTCCTTCAGGCCATGGGTCAAGAGTGTGGACACTGTTACACAGGAGAAAAAGTACCCAAAGCCAGGTGATGTGCTCTGTTTTGTACCTGGTACTCAGAAGTCCGATCAGGTTTCTCCTTGGGAAGAGTGTTTGAGGATCAGGGTGGGGTGAGGGCTTGGAGCTCTATATGGGATGGAATCTCGGGGGCCACGGTCAGAGCTGGAATCGGACAGGACTGGCTTGGAGGTATGACGTCAGTGTATCATGAACCAAAGCGTGTGTTTCACCCAAGAGTGGACCTAGAAGGCAGGTTTAGCAGAGGCTATTGGGTGTTCACCAAACCCTGGTTCCCCTCTCTCCCTGGGAAAACAGACTACATTTCCCAGCATGCTTTGCCCCTTAAAAGAGGGTCATGCGACTCAGTTTTGGCCAATAGCATGTGAGTAAGGTAAATGATGTCATTTCCAGTCTGGTTCCTTAAGTTTCCGACTTGATCCTTTTTAGAGTTGTGGGGCAAACCAGGTAAGAGCTTCCAAGTCAAGCATAGAAAAGAGAGCACACTTTCAGGGAGCCTGGGCATGGCTACACAGACAGGGAGAACCTGGCTCTTGTCCACTGTGTATGGTCCCAATAACCACCATGAAGATTGCCGCATCTCACGCACACACCTCCGGGTCTTTCTACCTCTTCCTGTCCCTGACCATCCCACGCATGCATGCAGACAGATGCCCATCCATCCATCCATCCATCCATCCATCCATCCATCCACCCCCCTCATTCATCCACCAACTCACCCATTCATCCACCGACCCACCCACCCATCCATCCCTCCACTCATCCATCCATTTGTTCATAAACATGAGTATCTTCTGCATCCCAGATCCAATGTCAGCCCCGGCACCAACATGGTGAACACCAGAATGGGTGCACCTTGAGAAACACCCACCTGGACAGGAAGAGGAACAGTCACGGGAAGGTGCTATCACTGGAAACAGGGGGTGACCTGCTAAGACTTTGGGAAAACCGCTCGGGCACAAGACTGAAGGTCAGTGTGTTGGCGGGCGAGACTGAAGACACAGGATGGGCAATGAAAGCACAAAGTGCTGGGTCATGGGATCAGGTCTGTGCAGGGCCAGGAAAAGAAAGGGACATGTGGGAAGCGTTTCTAAGTGCAGAGGGCCGGACCAAAGGACAAGCTTCTTATTAAAGAGACTTGACTCACTTCAGGTCTGAGCTGGACCCGTCCTGGTTGCCTGCAGCCCCTCCTCCCGATGCGGGGAGACCACAGTCATATGACAGTTTCATTTCCCTCAGAACACTCTTGGCATTTTCCTTCTTCTCTTTTTCCCCTCTCTCTGGGGGCTTGTATCCTTCCGCAGGGGAAGCGTGTCATGCCAAGCTCTGGCCCCTCTCCGGCATGCGGGAGGAGCCTCACAGCTGCCTTCTGCCACCAACCTGAGATCTCGACGAGGCAGGAGAGACTGGAAAATCAGCGAGCTGGTCTCTTACAAAATCTGATCTGGCTGCTGCAGGCCAAGCGATGCTATCAATTGATTAAAACCCAGCCTGCCAGCTTCCTGCTCGATAAGGGAGCACAGCCTTGACCGGGAAGTGTCAGCCCACCACCTAGGTCACCACCAGCGCCTCCCCACCTGGCCTCGGACTTCCCGTGCTCACTTCCACACTGCAGCGAAGCTCCGAGCACGCTCTCAGGGCGCCCCTCCCTTCCCCAGGATGGGGTGGCAGCTTGCAGGAGCTGGTCACCAGGATACCAGCGCCCCGCCGGGCAAAGCCGCCTGTCCCCACAGACTGGGGGAGGCACACAGGGCCTGCCAGGTCCCGCGGGGGCGCGCGTGATTCCTTCTTCCTTCCTCCCATCCAGAAACGTGCGACGGGACGTCTGTGGGCAAAGGTTGCGGGAGGCAAAAGGGATACGATGGGGCAGAGGGGGAGGGGAGGAGGGCAAGCGGCGGGAAGGGACAAATCGGCGGTCTGTGCCCTCCCCGAGGGCGCACGCTGCCCGTTAAATCCAGGCGAGGCACGGAGGGGGAGAAACGCGTAGGATCGTGAGGGCAGGAACCGGACAGGAGTGACCCGGCCGGGGGGCTTCGCTGCAGAAGCGACAGCCAGGCACGAAAATAAGCGTGTTCTCCGTTCTAGCAGACGCGACAGGAGATGCACAGCGCCTGCTACAAGAGGGAGTCTCCACCCGCAGGAAGGCCTCGGGGCCCCCGAGGCAGGGTCGGGTCCCCATCCTGGCGGTGCTGTGTCGTCTGCAAGCACTGACATGCTGGGCTTTGCAGGCCGTGCCCGCGACTGGCCTCGCGGAACAGTGGCCATCCTGACCAACTGGGCGGGGATGGGTGAGGATGCTCCCTGGATGGGGAGGGGCTGCTGCTGAAAAGGCTCAGGGCAGCAGAGGCAGGTGCCAGGAACTGCCTCGGGCACTTCCCACCACTGGGAAGTCACCTGGCAGTCCTCGTGAGGCCTGTTGTTAACGCCCTCGCTCCACCCTGGGGACGGTGAGGCCACGAGAGGGTTAAGGGGCCTGCCCACTGTCCCCTAACAAGCAAGCAACAGGACCAGGGCCAAACTCCAGGTCCCCCGAAGCCAAACGACTCCCTTCTTCATGAGGCGACTGATGATGAGGCTTGGGGGATGCGGGAGATGCTCCTAATTCCTCTGAGACTGTGACTCCGGGAACCACTCTCCCCTCTGACACTGGAGCCAGAGGGCTCAAGTCCTTACTGACTGAGACGGGAGCCCAGGTCCTCAGTGAGAGAGGAGCAGAGCAGGAGATGTGCGGATGACCTCAGAAGTGACTCAGCCCTTCTGGCCACAGACACGTCCGCTGGGCGTTCCCCGGGCGGAGTCCTCACCGAGGGTCAACCAGGTTCACACTTCGGTGGCTCTTGGTCCCTGCTCTGCTGGGCAGTGAAGGGGCCCGACCCTCCGTGCAGCAAGGATACAGGAGAAGCCTCCCCCTTGAAAGCCCCCCGGAGCACATTCCCAGCAGCAACCAGGGCCAGGTGGCTGCCATGAAGGTGGTGATGGCCCTTCCGGGTCCCCTGGCCACTCCAGGTTGGAGCTGAGTTGTGACAGAAGAGACAACTGGCCCCTTTGTGGCTACGCTCCACAGGATGTATACTGGGCGGAATATACCGGGTGGAATATACCGGGCGGCTGGTAGCTGGGACGGGTAACTAGCTAGAGGCGTGTGTGTGTGTGTCTCTTGTGTGTGTGAATGTATTTCTATTAAAAGCTACTTGGCCAGACAAAGGTTTAGACCAACAGAGGCAACATGTGTAGCTGAACAAAATTTAGAATCAGGCAGACCCGGATTTGAACCTTGGATCGGCCCCTTGAAGGCTCCCCTAACTCTGGGACAGCTACCCGACTTTCCTGAGCTTCGATTTATTACCGACAAAAACGGATATGATACTTCTTGGCCTTAAAAGCTTTTATGGAAATTAAACCCAATAAGACACGCAAGAATGTAGTGCGAGACCTGGCATACAGTAAACACTCACTTAAAGCCACTTTCTTCCAGGAACAGTGATCTTGTGTTCAAAGTCAATTAACCCCATCTCTGCCACTGACTAGCTGCGTGCTCCTGGGCAAGTGTCTTCACCTCTCTGTGTCTCAGCTTACTCGCATGTAAACAGAAATAATAAGGATACGTAATTCCTAGGATTGATGAGTAGAAAAGTTAACACTTTTATGGTGCTGAGGACAGCGATCGGTACGGAATTAACACTGCCTTTTCCATTAAAAATTTTTTTTTTTCAACATTTACTTATTTTGGGGACAGAGAGAGACAGAGCATGAACGGGGGAGGGGCAGAGAGAGAGGGAGGCACAGAATCGGAAACAGGCTCCAGGCTCCGAGCCATCAGCCCAGAGCCCCACGCGGGGCTCGAACTCACGGACCGTGAGATCGTGACCTGGCTGAAGTCGGACGTGCCTTTTCCATTTATACCAACATGTATCATTATTTTACCTCTAGCTTTTTTTTTTTTTTTTTTTTTTTTTAAGAGAGATGGCCAGAATCTCTCGACAGGCTGCATACTCCTTGAGAACCCGGGCTAAGATCTGTCTGCTGAGAATCCCTCTCAGAAGGCAGCCCATCATAAGACTGCTAAAAACGCATGGTGATTAGGTGTCCAATTTGGTCCAGGAGCACAAGCCGATGCTCCGAGACAACAGAAATGTATCACAACCAGGCTCGTTTCGAATCTCTTGCGAAAATTTTAGATCCGGTGATTCCAAAGCATCCTCTCGTGACACTTGCGGTGCGTGTTGTTAACGTAGCACCATCTGTCAGGTGCCTCCCTCCAAAGGACTTACAGCAACTCAAAGCAGCCCATAGAGTTCGCATCCGGCCGCACAAAAGTAGGCTGGAAGCGATCCGCGGCCGACCAGCGGCTGGCACAGAGGAGGTGAATGAATTAGCAGAAATGCCTTCGGCCGAAAACCGAATAAAACGTCCACTCGACGCTGGGGCAGATTCCGAACTGCTAGAAGTCGGCGGGATTCCCACAGACAGGAAATCTGGACCACTGTGGAGAATGGGCAGGAATTTTGGAAACATGTATCGATTGCTCCCACACGCATCAGAGAGAAAGGAAAAGGTCAGAAGAGATAATAAACCCTGATTATAGAGTGTCTCGCATGACTGTCCAATAACTATCGCTTCTCTGCTCACCCGTGACCTTCCCTTGCCAGATCAGGAACCTCTGGTTCCGTTTGGGGCTCATCTCTCGTGATTTTTAGAGGCAGTGGTGCAGTTATGGGAAAGAGGAGGGCTTGTGGTCCCTCGGTGATTCAAAATACTTAACCACAAAGTAAGAAAAATGAGGTTTAGGTAAAGTAAATACACTTTTCCAAAATGGATATTTTCATTCATATGGTGAAAGAGGTTTGAAGGTGGTACCACATTCACTTTGATAATTTAAGTAATTTTGTTAAAGTCACAGGACAATCTGAGGAAATGCAGACAGAAGCCATATGTTTATCAGAACTGAAACCCAAACATACAATTCTTCCACCCAGAGACTGATTTCCTTTACTTTCAGTACCTAGGTTAGAGAAAACATGAGCTCCGTGAGATAGAAAAAAGATTCTCTATCCTGAGAGGGTTCAGGAGGCAAAGATATTTCGTTAATGCTGAGTCAACCAAATGAAATAGCTATCATTACAGCAGGACTTATCAGTACCTTTAATATCCAATTGCTGACAAGCTTTATCAATCTCCAAAAAGGAGACAGAACATGAAATACTTCTCAAATTCTCTGGCCCCCCAGCTATTATCATCATTTAGAAAAATTGTGGAATATCCTAAAACAAATAAGTCCTAAATTGCTACTCACTCTGGGTGAGCTAGAGCAGCTTGGGTGAGAAAAAAAGTTTTATCCCAAATCAATGCTTATACTGGCTTCGGGACATTTGCCTAAGTCTTTGACAGGCCCCTCCACCCCCTACCAAGTGCATTTCCAGTAGACCAGTGAGTATATTTTAAGCAGTCCATCCTAAATAGGCTGCTCAGATTTGGTGCAGATTAATTCTTTGGGTGAGGGCGGGGAGGAGAGGAGAGAGGAATTAAAAGGGCTTCAAGTTCCTCTCCTTTCTACAAAGCACATCTCTTAAAATCTTCCTAAAACACTGTTTCATCTGCTTTCCTGAAGACTTTTTAACCAGGGACCGTGTGAGGGCACAACACCCAGCTGTCAAGGCTAAGTACGTGTCTAATGATGAGCCAGCAACAAAAAAAAACAAAAGAAACAGACGTAAAAGAACAGAAACGACTCAAAGGAGGAGTGTTTCCTGTTTGGGACAACTCTGGAATTACCGTAACATGAAGAAAAAGAACGAGAAGGAGCCTTTCTACCCATGTGAAATCGACTCCAAAGGTATGAATAATTCTCAACGCACCCTTCGGGGAAAAATCCTATTTTATGACTCCGTATGCAAAAGGTTGATGTGAAGGGAAGGATAAAAAAAAAAAAAGAAAAGAAAAGAAAAAAAAGATGCTCACTGTCTACGCAGACCTCATGTTTGTTAGATTCCCAAGACTTCATCACTGGAGAGAACCCTGGGAAGCTTAAACCGCCCACCCCCCACACCAGGTCATCGGAAATGTCGACTGGCTCCAAGAGGCTCAGTCCCTTGTTCCTGATGGTAAAGGGCTCCCGCTTTTGTCTTTGCATATGGATGAACCTCTCCAGCCTGCATTTTAAATGAGAGCCTTTCCACGCAGAGGATAAGACCCCGTGCTCACACGAGGAGACACAAGGAAATTAGACAGGCTGTCAATCCATGTATTTGAGAGGAATGTGGTTACAAATCGGGGGGAGAAGCATTTGCATTCGCAAGAATTGAAAAGTCGAAGCATCAGGCCTTAAAAAGTCTGTCCCTGGGGACCCACAGGAGTAGCACGGAGGCGTATCCGGCACTGACACCATGAATCGCTCATCCCGCCCGTTCCCGTGTGGAAGAGCACGCAGAGAGCCACCTGCGCTTTGACTTGGCTTTGCCGTTTACCAGCCAGCCGGGAACCGGGGCTGAACCTCTCTTCTGACCCTAGTTCTCTTCCCGTTAGAGGAGAAAGTGAATCCTACCGCGAGGACTTCGGGGAAGGGGGGGGGGGGGGCGGGACGGGTCTGGAGGAATGCGCCTTGCTCTGGAGGAACGCATCCAGAAATCTCAGGTCGCCCTCCACCCTGGCCCCTGCTCCCATCAGGTGCATAGGCCAACAGGTTCTGGGGTCAGACTGTCTAGGATTGGAGCCTGGTCTTGTCACTTAGCCCCTGGGTGACCAGGGGTAAGTTCTGGAGCCCCTAAGAACGGGAAGCTGTGTGGGACCCTATAGTGACTCCTAAGTCTCCCCTGAGTGTGACCCTGGCCGTGAACATGATATCAGGAACACAGAGGTGCTTCTGTGGACGGCTGTTAGTATTTTATTATCACCACTGTCACTGTCATTAGGTAGAAAGTCCGAAAGAACCAGCCTTCTGGGCCATTTGTCAGTTATCTTGTACTTTGTTTCTGGCCAAGGTGCCTGTGAACTTGGTGAGTCCGGGTATCTACAGCTATGCGTGCAAAGACAGACAGGCAGTTGTAGTTCAAATCCAAGGCAGGCATGCAAGACAAGGAAGTGGGTGAAATGACTTTGAGCGAGATCGAAAGGCCAAAGATGAACCACCGGGGAACCCGAACCTCTACGTGCTGGTGATTCTACAGGCTACCTGCCTGAACTGGTTTGCCTCTTTTAAAATATCTTGGACACAGGCTCCACTGGAAATCTCCCTTACTCTTGACTGAACAGCCAGACCTTCACACGAGGCAGAAATAAAAACGGATCCAGTAGACTTGAATCCATCAAAACTTTCTGTACCCGAGGAAACTCAAGACGTGTGTGGGCCGGGCTAGCATCCCACAGAGCTGCCACAGAGGGAACTACTCTGTCTGAAAGTACTAGCTGTGTTTTAAGATTCTCTGGTTTTAATTGGATAAATAAATTATGGTACATTCATACAGTGCAACTCCCTGCAGCCTCTAAAAAGAATGCGACAGATCTCCATGTACCGACATGAAAAGATATCTCAGATGTACGGTTAAGTGAACGTAAAAATACATACACACATACACCTATACCCATACATAAATTTATTATAAGATTTGGGAACCCAGGCCAAACTGTTGGAGACTCTGATTACTAAGTACTTTCTAAGTCACAGGCATTAGGATATACAGATAGATAATATACCTATCTATCTATAGATCTATATATATATACATATATATGTATATCTATATAATCTATGTATATCTATATATGTCTATATATCTATATCTATATATGTGTGTGTGTGTGTATGTGTATATATATATATATATATATATTTCTTTTGTAATGACAACAACGTGGTGTCCATGAAGATATGAAGGTGAAATGATGCTGGTATTTGCAACTGTCAGGGTCCCTCTTCTGGGCTGTCATGTCCCCCAGCAGTGGTGGCTGCCCAAGGCACTCTGAGGAGGGGAGGGTGGGGGAGGGAACAGGCACCCTGGTTTCTGGAGGATGTTTGATCTCGTTATTGGTAGACACAGAGTCCAAACTGTGATAACAAGGAGAAAGAAGAGGGACAGGCTGGAGAAATCAGGTTCAGAATCAGAGAAAATGGCCACGAGCATCTATAAAAGGGACTGTGTCACACGCAGTCAAAATTCAGAGAACAGAAACGGAAGCAGAGGCGGGAGGGGAGGGCAAGCGTAAGACAGAACTCTCTGGAAGCCCACCAGCCTGAGGTGGCATGGCAAGAACCTCGCTCTGTCTCTCGGGGGCAGCTCTGACTGCCCAAAGCATCGATGAGGACCAGACAGGAGGGCACAGCCAGTCTCACAAAGAGGGCAAACCCCGAGCAGGTGCTGGGGGAGCCAGCGACCAGGACACAGGAGCTGCCTGGAGAAATGAACCAGAGCCCGAATAGGAGGATGGAGAGGAGGTCAGCCCAACGAACGGGCAAACAAAAATCTTTCCCAATGTGAGGATTGCATCCTTAGTGCAGATTCCTTTTGTGGAGGGGGGGGGGGGTGGTACACAAATCAGGCTGAGAACCAGTCTAGAAGCCCTGGGTCCCCATCGGTTCTGAGGCAGTCGTTCGGCACATCCTGCCGGTGGAATCGAACATCCGGCCGGGGGAATCGAACACCACTCGCCCACTTAGAACCTCGGTTTTGGGTCCCAGGTCTCCCCTCCCCCCACCTCCCCTGCTATAAATGAACCCATATGCCGGCATATGGAACAAAAAATGTTCTGCTCCAGACGCGTAAATGAGGCCGACTGATGAACAGTTTTTCTTAAGAGGATTTGCTTACCTAAACCCAATAAACCGAGCCCTGGAAAGTCTCATCCTATCAGGCCGTTACCTGCCCATGTAAGCCTTGGGATAGAGCTGGCTAAAGAGATACGAGGTGGGCAGTGGAGAAGCTCTTCATGTTAAAGAAAGGGAGGGAAGGGGAATTTTTCTGAGCAACATTCGCACCGAGTCTGGCTGTGGGCACGGCCCCTCCACCCAGCCAGACCTTCACAAACCGCACCTTTCCTTACCACCACCTCCCCCTTTTTTTTTTCTCTGACATGGTCTGGAAACGTGAATTGGGACGTGAGAGTCCAGCCTGGTCACCCCAGCCCAATTAATTAACTAACTTAATTAGTTAGATATCAAACTTAAAATATTCCCCCCAGACCAACAAATCTCAGACCACATTGCAAAGTTCTTTGTGAATGAAAACAACTTATTTAAAAAGAGTTTTTAATGTCTATCTATTTTGGAGACAGAGAGAGACAGAGCATGAGCTGGGGAGGGGCAGAGGGGGGGGGGGACACAGAATCCAAAGCAGGCTCCAGGGTCCGAGCTGTCAACACAGAGCCCGACGCGGGGCTCGAACCCACGGACTGCGAGATCATGGCCTGAGCCGAAGTCAGATGCTCAACCGACTGAGCTACCCAGGCGCCCCAAGATACCCAAATTTTAAATAAAGACAGAATCTGAGGCTGTTTTCACGTCACCGTCTCTCATCCCATTCAGTCCCAGGCCTTCATTCACTGTACCTAACAGAACAAAGATGCTTTTGACTTAGGAACTCACCTCTCTGCCCTGTGTGTGTGTGTGCGTGTGTGTATGTGTGTATGTGTGTATGTATGGAGATATATATATACACACACACACACACGCACCCAAGAGAAATGCTTTCACCAAGAGACACATACAAGAACTTCACAGCAGCACCATTCACAGTAGCCCCAGAGAAAAACAACCAAAAGGCCTATCGGCAGTAAAAAGGTTAAGTCCACTGGGGTCTAGCCTTTCACTAGCCATTCAACAGTGGGAAAACACCAACCACGGGTACAGGACCGTGCAATGAATCCCACATGGGTGTTTTCGCTCTGTGAAAATGCACTTGATCTGTGCTCCCTTCTGTATGTAAGTCACACTTTGATAACACTACTTAGGGAAATTAAAAAAAAAATAGAAGCAAACGACAGCTGACGACTCTTGCATTCACGTGTGTTCCTTGTGGCAACGTCCTCTTTACATACGTGGACCTGGAAGGATATTTCCTTTCACGTTTCTTGAGACAACAAGTTTCAGTGGAAGATTTTCTCCTCTCCAAAGCCTTATCGGGAACAGAGATCTCACCCTCGGTCTCTAACTCTCTGTGGATGGGTATTAATAAAAATGGAACGTTCTTTCCGGAGGTCCGCAATCCCTGGTGCTATCCGGATTTCCCTGAAAATCGGGCTCTTTCGAAAGGCCGCGGATTTACGGTCTTTGGGTTATTTCAGTGGTGACAGCAAAGGCTAAACCCCTCCACCGCTATTTCCAAAGCCTTCTATCATGCTACCCTAGCCAGCTTCCGGAGCTGCTGAACGCGGCTGTATTCCTTTTCTACCGCTGCCGTAACAAATGACAGGAAACTTAGCGGACGTAAACCACACGAATTAATGGTATTACAGTTCTGGAGGTCAGAAGTCCAGTATGGATTCCAGCAAATAGAAATTGAAGGGTTAGTAAGCTGTGCTCCTTTCTGGGAGCTCTAGGGGAGAGAGTCAGTCTTGCCCACTCAGGTTGTAGCAGACTTAAGCTCCACGTGGTTGTAGGACTGTGATCCTACTGGCTCAGGACTGTTTCCCTACTGGCTGCGAGCGGGGGTGGCTCCTGCCTGCGCAAAGCCTCTCTCTGGTCCTGGCACATATCCCTCTCCTCCTCGGGATTAGCCAGGGGGCTCTGAATCTCTCTCAAGCTTCCACCATGGGGACCTTTTTCTGTCACCAGCTCGCTCTCTGAGCGCACCTAGGAAATGTTGTCCTTTTTTAAGTGATCGGAAAGGACCTGCCCAGGTCATCCCAAAGAATCCCCTGATTCCTAAGGTCTATGAGTCCAGTCAATCACAGCTGCAAACTCTTGTCACCTCCCTTTTGGTCGTGTGAAGGAACATGCTCACGGGCTCCAGAGGTGGGGGCATGGGCATCTTTGGGGTGGCATTATTCCGTGTACCACACCTGTGACCATGGCTCCTTTCTCAATGGTTTTTACACTATCTGAGTCTTTTGACAGTCAAAATCCTCCGGGTTCATTTACCCTGAAGAAAGAAAAGAGGCAAGACACGGAAAGGACTTCGCTGGGGAGAAGTGGTTTTTACATCGGTCCATTCATTCAACAGATAATCTGAGTGACAACCGATCAGCCAGCTCTGGGCACCGTGGATCTAGTGAGGAACAAAGCAGAAAACTCTCTGCCCTCACTGAGCCTCTACTGTAGTGGGATAGAGAGGACACACAAATAGATCGTTCCAATATATGATGTGATACGTACCCTCTAAAATGCTTCCCAGTGATTCCCACTGGGTCCTTCCCCAGTCGAGCCTTGAGATGACCACAGTCCTGGCCACTATCTTGGTCACAGCCTTGTAAGATTCCGTGAGCTAGAACATCTAGGTAGGCCGTACTCCGGTTTCTGATCCACAGAAATGCTGAGATAATGCTGTTGTCTTAAGCCACTAAATATTGCAGTATTCGTTATGCAGGACTAGCTAACCATGTATTAGGTCAGATGTTGACAATTCTTAGTAGAGAAAAAAAGGAGTCAGAGAGGCGACTAAGAAATTCTAAAAAGAGAGCTGGGCTGCATTTTGGAACAAGTTCATCTGGGAAGATCCCACGTGACAGAACAGGTTTGTGACCGAAGAAAATTGTAACTTCTGGACAGTTACAATTTCTGGGCAGGCTGGGGCTGTAGCCTTGACCAGTACAACCAGCAGCCTTACAACTGTCCCGCAGTGTGGGTCTCAAAGACACAACCTGAATTCTCCGACTGTACTTTATTACTCTCCCGGCATGACACTCCCTGGGCTCTGTTATCACAGCTGCTACTCGAAATTCCCGGAGTTTTATTAACAGAGCGGTTTCTTGCTGTGTGGTGTTATATAACATACCTTGTATATCTGCCTCCGTCTACACAGATAAAGAATTCCACACAGTTTTAGTTTGCAAAGGAGGGGTTCACCTAAGGAGGGTGTCCTCTTAAAAATGCAGATGACAGAGTCCAGACATGCTGTAAATTGCAGGCAGATATGACAAACGAGAGGAAAATAAACACCAATGCGAAGAGAAGCAGGTGTTCCGGGGATCCTCAGAGCGGTTTTCAGTATGCGAGCCTACGGCACATGCAAATTCCTCTTTACCGCGAAGCGTGCTTTGATTTTCCAGAATCTGAGGGTCCAATCGTGATAAATCCCCACGATTCTTTCTTTTGCTTGCAAGTTACAATTGCAGGTTCTATATGGTAGCAGTGGGCCTGAGAATATTGGTCGACGTAATTCTTGGTCTTGGTTGAGGCAGAAGCTTAAGCGAGCGTAACGATTTATATGACCAAATAAAAACTTCTGAATAATAATAATGATAACAACAACAATAAAAACATCTTCCCTCCACCTCCCAACTCTCTCAAGTCATTTAGTGCCTCTGCCAAAATACAACGCCTTTGGGTTGACTGCATTGTAAAGTCCTAAATGGTGGTGTGTAAATTCTCTCTCTCCTTTACGAAGGAAGTTTGAGAAAAAGGTAAAGGATTAATTGACCTCTTAGCGTATGGCTGTTTTCACTGCTGAAGGTACAGGCCTCTTCTTGGAAGTCACCCCCTCTGAGATGCCTCTCTTGGCTCAACCAGGACCCAGTCAGATACTTTGTGTGCCCGTCAATCTTCCCATTCCTCCTGTGTCCTTTGTCCCTGTGAGCTGGGGATGACTCCCGGGAGACTCAGTGTCATGTACAGTTGTGTCAGTTGTGCACTGCACAAGTGACATACAGTCCTTGTTGCACGTGCTAAGCCATGCCCTATGCCCAGAGGGACGGGGTGCCTTTATCTAATTCATTCTCATCGTCCCATATGGGCCCCTCCTGCATCAGGAGCTTGGTGAGGTCTAGACCAGTGGGCTCATCCTGTTCACTGTGTGAGCCCCAGCACCTGGGACAATTCTAGGCATATCATCAATACTCATTAAATAGGTGCTTATGAATTACTGAATGGATTAATTAATTCATTGGAAGAGACACCAAAACAGTAAACAGAAAGCCGCTGAGTTTTTCACAGAAAATGAGAGAAAGCTCCGGCTATAGTGAACCTGTAAAACCCCGAATTCTATTCATTCCTCACGTATTTACTTGTCTGTTTCCCATTTACTCACTTAGTACCTAACAGACATCATTCAGGTGCACACAGATGACAAAAACAAAGGGAGAGGAGATGAAGAAAAGATGAATTTCCATTTTCTTCTGTCCCTGCTTCCAGATGAAATCAACAGTACTGGGATGACATGTGCGATTTTTGGAGAAACGGTCGGGCCTTGAGCCTTGGTGACCCGCCAAGTGAGGTGTCACCAAGTGGGCAGGCAGTGTTTCTGGCCTCCTGGCTGCAGTATGTGCACGCATTCGCCAAGATTATAACCTAGAACAGCTTAGGTCAAGAGCCGGTCAACTTTCTCTGTAAGGAACTAGATAGTAAATGTTGTAGAGTTCGCAGGCCTGTGTGGTCCCTGTCACAACTACCCAACTCTGCCACGGTAGCACAAAAACATAGACAATATGTCACCAAGCAGACGCGGCTGTGTTCCAATAAAACTTTATTCGTAGGCACTGACATTGGAATCTCATGTAATTTTCATGTGTCCCGAAGCACTGCCCTTTCAAGAAATTTATTTTCGACGATGTAAACCATGCAAAAGCCGATCTTAGCTTATGGGCCGTACCACAGGCTGCAGGCCAGGTTCGGCCCATGGGCCAGAGGTGGCCAAGTCCCGCCCTCGACAGCGCTTCCCTGGTGCTGGCTGCTGTTCCGAATGCTTAACCACATTCAACCCACACAGCCCTGCGGGGGCTGTTCCCACCCCGGTTTTGCACACGGGGACAGAAACAGAGGGGTTAAGGAGCTAGCTCACGTCCACATGCCTAGTTGGTGGAAACACCGGGCTTCGAACCCACGCGGTCCAGCACCAGCCCCTTGCATGGAACCACCACGCACCCTCGCCCAGCGCAAAACTCTTAGAGCTCTAAGAAGGTGTGGATGCCCCAGTCACATGCTCGTTTGTGTTTTCATGCATTCATCGAGGTATAAAGAGACACCTTAGCACCGTCCTTGACTTTGAGGAAAAGGCACGACAGAAGTGTGGAAGCGAGACATCAGGAGGACATCTTCCTAGGTTTTTCAAGCCTCATAGAGGAAGACAGATAGGAAGCAGCCCCCCGTGGATAAGGCGTTACGGACGTTCCGGGGGGACCATCATACGCTCCGACTCCCAAAACTATTACGGGGTCTGTTTGTAAACTCATCCGTCTTAGTCAGCTTTTGCCGCAGTAACAAAAGCCCCCTGGAGTTCCCTGAGAGAGAGCAATACGCACGTGTTACCACACAACACCAGTTTGTGACTTGGCCGTGTCTGCTCTGCCCCAAGCTGTAGGTCAGGTTGGATCTGCTCCTCCTGGGTCTCACTCTGGTCCCAGAACGCAGGAGCAGCCACCGTCTGGGACAGACTTGTCTCACGGCGAAGGGGCCGGGGTGCCAGACGCGAGAGCAGAATTGCACGGATTCCCAAAGACAATTCTGCCCACTGGAGCGAGAGGCAAAACCACACGGTGTGGAGACTACCAGGGGCTGAACGGTGACTCCCCAAAAAAGACACACCCCTGTCTTAAGAGCCTTGGAATCTGTGGCCATCGCGTACTGTGACGAAAGACCTGACGAAGCGAACGATTTGAGAAGAAGAATTTATCCTGGATTGCACCAGGTGGCCCTGACCGCAACCTCACACATCCTTGTAGGAGAGAGGCAGAGGGAGCGTCAAGACCGACACAGAGGAGAGGCGACGAGAAGGCAGAGCCGAGATGCCTCCACAAGCCAAGGAACGCCAACAGCAGCCCTAAGTGGGAAGCGGCAAGGCACATGCTCCCCTCGAGAGCCTCCAAAGCGAAGGGGGCCCTGCCAGCATCGAACCGTCAGACTTCTGGCCTCCAGAGCTGTCAGGGAATGAATCACTGTTGGCTCAAACCACCCGGTTTGTGGTGACCTGTTAGAGCCGCCGCAGGAAACTCCAGCAGAAGTTCAACCCGATTCAAGAGAAGTGGGTTGGCCGAAGGCCCATCTGCCACCCCATGAACATTCACGACCAGCGCCAGCTCCCAGGTGGCGCACGGCCTTTGGGGTTCGGCCACCCTCTGTCTGCACAGTAGACATCCAGGCTGTGGTAACCTACGGGCGGGTCCCAACAAGACGTCCACCTGCAAAAAGTGTCGTAGCCCAGCAGTCACTTGTCATGTGAGCTCCCCTGCCCCCAGACGCCCCCTCTCGCTCTGCTCCAAGCCACTGTCTCTTCACCCCAGGTTGGAGATTACGAACCCCACTGGTCTCTTGGAGAGGCTGGATGGTTCCAGGCAGAAAGGGGACCCAAGGAATTCATCTTTCCACCTCTCCCGTGCTCAAGCACACTCCCTGGGAAGCTACTTGGGCTCGTCTTCCGGAGAAAGTCTACTAGGAAGGCATCAGTGTGATTTTTTCACCATAGAAGTAGAAGAGGCATCAGCGTTTCCTGCTGGAAGCCGGAGGGGTCACTGAGGCTGCTGCTTCTCATTCCGTGGAGGGAAGGCATGGCCAGAACTTCTCAGAGGGTACCTAGAAGAATCTCACGTGCTGACTCAAGTACCGTGAACCCAGTCTCTCTGGGAAGAGAAGTCACCTCCCCGATTCCATGGTATTCCTACATCGTGATCATGAACGGGTTTCTTGCTTCTAGAACCAGAAGGCGTCTTACCCAGCACCAGTGCACTGGTTGCCTCGGGCTGCCATAAAGGATGCCCCTCACGTGCGACTTAAAGCAACATAAGTGTTTTCTCTCACTGTTCTGGAGGCCAGGAGTTCTAGGTGGTGTCTATCCATTGGGATGAGACCAACCCAAGGTATCAGCAGGGCCATAACCTCCTCAATCAGCTCTAGGGAAGACTTCTCGCGTCTTCCAGCTTCTAAAATGGATTTCCAAATGACATTACCTTCTGAGGTTCGCGGTGGGCATGCCCATCAAAACCCATCGCAGGTGGCAACAGGTCTCTTCTGCTTTCTGTTGGTAGTGAATGTACTAGAAGACTCTATATCAGCCCCAAATGCAGAATGCCTCGCTGCGTTCAAAGCCTTAGATTTTCCTGATTGGTAAATGCTCACGACATATCAAATCTCACGGAGACGCCCCGATCCCCTAACTTCAGCGTTGATGCTAAAATTATGCTGAATGTCAAAATTACATCAAACAACTGCACTTATTTCCACCAGAAAAATTTGATTATTTCACTTTGATTTACATGGCATTTTCCCCCCCTCTCCTATAAATGCTGACTTTGAAATCCCCTTCAGCACCGGACAATGAGAAGCAGGCTGTGTTTTCGACGGGAAAGAAAGCTTTCATTATATTTGATACTGCATTTTTCTCTCCTTGATTTGAATGTTATAATTGGATTGGTGAGATATTTATTAGGAACTCTGTGTTTTTTTTTTTCCCCCCCCAACTGCTTGAAGGGCATCTCTTAATTTGCTTCTCTCTTTGGACTTCTGAGAAGTGGCTGTGAGGTATTATGCCCCACAAAACTCATTTCTTTCAAACATTTATTTAAGGGTATCATTTTCTTAATAATCTGAGGATAATTCAGAATAATTTCCACCACTGCTGCAATTTTTAACTTCAATGGAATGTGTGCCACCTGCCCTGCCTCCCGGTTCCCAGCCTAGAGGCCCTCAGCACCAGCAACGTGATACTGTGCAGGCAGGGCAGACAGAGGAAGGAGTTCTGGCCTGTGGGATCTGGAGAGTTCCAACAGCCTAGCTGCTGACTAGCCTAGCACAAGCCTGCTGGCCTCAGTTTCCCCACCCCTGAACTAAAATTAACCTTAATGAGCAGCCTTAGACTTTTAAACCTTCTGTTCCATCTGTATCTCTTAATTTTTATTCATTCATTCATTCATTCATTCATTCACATTTTGGAAGAGAGGGGCAGAGAGAGAGCGAGTGAGCTTTTTTTTTTTAATGTTTATTTTTGAGAGAGAGAGAGAGAGAGAGAGAGAGTGTGAGCAGGAGAAGGGCAGAGAGAGAGAGAGAAAGCCCAAGAAACTGAAGAGGCTCCAGGCTCTGAGCCATCAGCACAGAGCCCCACGCAGGGCTTGAACTCACAAGCTGTGAGATCATGATCTGAGCCAAAGTCGGATGCTCAACCGACTGAGCCACCCAGGCGCCCCGAGCGAGCGAATCTTAAGCAGGCTTCATGCTCAGCACAGAGCCCGATGCGGGGCTCAACCCCACAACCCTGGGTCACGACGTGAGGCAAAAATCAAGAGTCGGACGCTGAACCCACTGAGCCACCCAGGCTCCCCTCCGTCTAAATCTTAACCTCAAGAACATGAAAAACAGGTTAGAAACCCATCAACTCAATCACTGGTTGCCTGAGGAGAGGGGTGGGGGAATTCATTACCAAGGGACCCGAGGGAACCGTCTGGGGTCTTAGAAATGTCATGTGTCTTCTTTGAGGTGGTCCTTACACGGGCTGAGCCGCTCATCGGGCATCACACAACTTTTACTGAAAGTGTGCACATCCCGTTATATATCATTGCACCTCGATAAGGCTTCTTTAAAAAGCTATCTGCTTTTGTGAGGAATGGAGTCAAAATATGTGAAAACCTGGAAACTAGTATTTTGTACTTCGAGCACTGTGGGGATGTCTGAGCATCGGAAGTTGTTGGGAACCCAAGGGGAGCTCGGTTTAGGAAGGGGATACAAACGCAGCAGCCATCAATTTCTACAAGAAATCTACGATAATTCTATGATAATTTCTAGTATCATATTAAATTCATCCTCAGTTCCTTTTTGCCCAATAGCCACGGTGTTTATATTCTATTCGCTCCGTCGACAATTTTTTATTGAGTGTCTAGGGCGTCCCAGACACCATGCTAAGCAGCTGAAATTCCTCGTGAAATACCCAGATATATGAACACAACCACAAAGCTCCCAGAATTTAGATGAGTTGCAAATTTTGTTCAAAAGAACCTCTATTTCCCAAGAGATTTTTTTATTTGATAACTTTTTTTTTTTTTTTTTTTTTTACTCCAAAATTAAAGTAAATCAAATTCTCAAAGACTGGGAACTGAAGCCACCCTAGTTCCCAGCTGAGAAGCCCTTCTCTTTCATCTGGGACCCATTTCCATACTGTACTGGAATCAGAAGCCATTAGTGCCTTCTTTTTCTCATGCCGTGGGTATCATAGTAGCTGCATTCTCTGAATGTACCCACCCGAGTGTGGACTTCTCTTCGTCTTTACCCTGCTTTGTCTTCCCTTCTGGGGCCAGGAAAATCACATGACTGACTCTGTTGCCCTTTTCACTTTGTTCACCAGGAAGCTCACAGCCAAGCGTGCAGGCCTGTCAGCGCAACTGTAGAGAAGTATTTGGTTTGCCCTTCTGCCCTCTGGTTACTCTCTGGTCTCGACTTCCTTCTAGAATAGGATTATTTCCATCATTCTCTTGGTTTTATTTTTTGGTTACGCCCTAAGCATTCTTTTGCTCGTGCATTCCATAAACCACATATGGAATTAGGCCAAGTATTAAAAAGAAATCAAAGAATGCCATCTAGGATTTCTGTCTCTAACATAGGTACCATGCTAGAAATACACACATACATTGCACATAGCAGGGACTCGGTCGGCATCCCCTTCAATTTCTCCAATCCTCACAGTTTCCACAAAAGCTTTTCCACTCATGGTATTTGAAATAGTACCTGTCAGAGTTTCCTGCACTTAGATACTCAGATATGACTTTGATTTGACCTTCTTTTGGGCTATCTCAACTTGGCTATCTTGCTCTACCCTGATTTTAAAAATACTTAAGCCAAGACATTTGAAACCCTTTTTAGAAGAAGGCAGGGCTGAACCAATATGTTAGAAGTCACTCCCTCCCCTCCCCTCTTGACCCCTTCAATCTGATAGCACCCAGCTGACACCCCTTCTTCCTCCTCATCTCCGCCCCGTACCGCCCCCCCAACCCCGGAAAGTATGATGTAACTAACAGAAGGGGGGCAGACTGTGGAGTGAGACAGTGAAGGACTCAATTCTGGTTCAACCTCTTACAGCTCATGCCTTGGACACGTTACCAGCTTTCTTGGGTCTTGGTTTCTTCCCTAGCAGAAAATAACAATGGCCTTGCCTTGGGGGTTTGTTGTGAGAATGGGAATCCCATGTAGCTTAGAGAGCATACTGTGTGGAACAGTACAATTACCCAATAATTCGTAGCTGAGTCAGTGGAGGGATGGGTGGCTGCATGATGGATGGAGAGATGATGGGTAGATGATGGGTGGATGATGGATGAATATAGCATAGACTGTGTTCCTAGATAAGGCAACGCTATACATTAGGGCGAGGGGTTCTCTGTATTTTCTCACCAGAGTTTAGAAGGGACAACACTCTCTTCGACGCTCCCCCCTGCTGGTTCAAGATTGTGGCTATGTGTGGGTCCATATTCACGTACACCGCCCCCCCACACACACACACTCACACACGCACACAGTGTGAGTTACTACTCTGCTTCCCAGGGGTCATCCATCTCAGGGTGGCTGCATTTGTCCTCCTGGGGTACAATCAGTTACAAGTGTATACATCTGAGAGAAAACGGAACCCAAAAGTTGGATAAGTATAGTATCGCCTCATTTCATATTTGTTGTTCTTTCTTGTCCTTCCTTTCTTGTCCTTCCTTCCTTCCTTCCTTCCAAGATTTTATTTTTTAGTCATCTCTATTCCCAATGTGGGGCTTGAACTTACAAACCAAAGATCAAGAGTCACACGCTCTACCGACTGAGGCAGCCAGGCCTGCCACCATCTACATTTTTAAACACACATCTTAGCTAAAAGGTAAGTTATTCTAGGCACTCACTTTTTAAACTAAAAATCCTGGGGCGCCTGGCTGATGCAGTTGCCCGGGGATCAACTCTTGGTTTCAACTCAGGTCATGAGCTCAGAGTTCCTGAAATGGAGCCCCCACGTCGGGATCCGCACTAACAGCACAGAGCCTGCTTGGGATTCTCTCTCTCCCCCTCTCCGTGTCCCTCCCTTGCTCATGCTCTCTCTCAAAATAAATAAATAAACTTAAAAAAAAACACTAACAATCCTTTTCTGAACAGCAACACCAAAACAGAAATCACATATAATCTGGAAATTCAGGCTGTGGGTTTCTTTTTCTGCCCCCCCCCCCCCACCTCCATACTTCTGTACTGAGTGAGACAGAGATGAGGCCATGTGACTGGGCAGGTGACAATTTAAACGGTTGGATCTATTTTGCGGGGCTGGTTTGTCCTTGTCCCTCAGTCACGGGAGAGGGGGGAAGTGTGACAAAGGAGGAAGGTGAAAATGTATAAAAAGGCCACCGTTGAAAAAGGGACCCGTTGTTCCTAGAGGAAGAGGCTTCTGATTTCCAGTTGGTCCGGAAACGCTTGCTTCCTGTCCAAAACCGGAGCGCTGGGACAAACAGCCACTCCCAGGGCAAGGGGACCTGGGAAGGAGGCGGCGGACAGACCTGAAAAGACGCATCATTGGGGGAGCCGTGGGGCCTGTGGAGTGCTGCAAGGCAGCCTGCAAGAACCACGACATGTGACCATTGGGGTCTGTTCCTTGCATCTCCAGGGCTAGACTCTCCCTGGAGAGGCTGGGAGGCCTGACGTATGCCCTGGGGGACAGGGAACTGGAAAGCAAAGGCACTTTTTTTAAATTTTTTTTTTCAACGTTTATTTATTTTTGGGACAGAGAGAGACAGAGCATGAACGGGGGAGGGGCAGAGAGAGAGGGAGACACAGAAACGGAAACAGGCTCCAGGCTCTGAGCCATCAGCCCAGAGCCTGACACGGGGCTCGAACTCACGGACTGCGAGATCGTGACCTGGCTGAAGTCGGACGCTTAACCGACTACGCCACCCAGGCGCCCCCAAAGGCACTTTTGAGAAGGGAGCCAGAACTTTCCTCGGCCCTCACACAAGGCAGCACCGGGGCACGGAAGAGCTCGGGTCATCACAAACGAAATCTGCACACCTAGCACACAGGACAATGGATGGACGGAGAAGGAGAAGAGAGTAAGGAGAGAAAGGGGAAAAGGAGAGAAGGAGAAGAGAAAGAGAAGGAGGACCAAGTAGAAAGAGCCACCATTTCTTCCTAGGCTACAAGGAAGGCATTGTCTGTGACTCAGCAATGGAATTCAAGGCCCTGAAGGGAAAAAAGCAGAGGCAAAGAGAGCTGGGAGTTGCACAGATGACAGTCAAAGGGGGTAAACTGAAGAAGTATTTACTCTGTAACTCGACACTGTCCAACATCCTCTGGTCCAACGTCCGTTGGTCCTTTTCAGGACCTCCCCTGAAACCAACACCTTCCTGAACCCTATTTTCATGCTAAGGAAGCCGAGTCTCAGAGAAGTCCGGGTCCTTGGTTGCTTTGTTTTAGTGCTTCTGACAAGAAAAGCAGCAGGTAAAGAACCCAGCCCAACACCAAAAAGGGGTGAGGATCCTCTGCCAGAGACCCTGGAAGCACGTTACAACAGGGGGAATGTGGGGGAACACCTGACACCTTCCAGGGCCTGTGGAAGCAAAGGGAGATGGTGAGGCATGGGACCATGAAGCAGGGCTGTGGGGTGACGACCCACGGGAAGCTCCTGGGTGCAGTTCACCATGTCCCTTCACGGGAAGAGCTGGCCAAAGCTTAGCCGAGGTAGCACTCATGCTGGGTGGACAGGGTGCACCTAGAGGCACATGGGCCTGAGGCAGCTACGGTGGGGGCCTTGTTGGGTGAAGAACCTCAAGGTGACCACCAAGACTGCAGCTGAGGAGAGGAGAAGGCAGAGGAGCATGGGATCCAAGATGTAACCCTGTGGGTCATGGAAGGTTGTATGGATTTTATTCTTAGTGAGATGGGAACCCACTGGAAGAGTGAAAGCCAAAGGAGTGCCAAAATTGGACATGGGGGCGAGGTCTATGGGAGCTCTTTGTACTTGGTATTCAACCTTTCTATAAACCCAACCCTGCCCTAATTAAAAAAATGTGTATAAAAATCTCTATCCACCTATCATCTATCCATTTATCCATCCATCCATCCACCCATCCATTTTCCATCCATAATTCTTCCATCCATCATCCATAATCCAACCATATGTCCATCATCCATCCATCCATCCACCTATCCATCCACCCATTTTTCCATCCCTAATTCTTCCATCCATCTACCTATCCATCCATCCACCTATCCATCCATCCATCCACCCATTTTTCCATCCCTAATTCTTCCATCCATCTACCTATCCATCCATCCACCTATCCATCCATCCATCCACCCATTTTTCCATCCCTAATTCTTCCATCTACCTATCCATCCATCCACCTATCCATCCATCCATCCACCCATTTTTCCATCCATAATTCTTCCATCCATCTACCTATCCATCCATCCACCCATCTTCCATCCATAATTCTTCCATCCATCTACCTATCCATCCATTATCCATCCACCCACTTATCCATCCATCCACCTATCCATCCATCCACCTATCCATCCATCCACCTATCCATCCATCCACCTATCCATCCATCCACCCATCCATCCATCCACCCATCCATTTACCATCCATAATTCTTCCATCCATCCACCTATCCATCCATTCATCTTCCATCCCTAATTCTTCCATCCATCCACCTATCCATCCATCCACCTATCCATCCATCCACCCATTTTTCCATCCCTAATTCTTCCATCCATCTACCTATCCATCCATCCACCCATCTTCCATCCATAATTCTTCCATCCATCTACCTATCCATCCATTATCCATCCACCCACTTATCCATCCATCCACCCATCCATTTTCCATCCATAATTCTTCCATACATCTACCTACCCATCCACCCATTGTCCATTCATCCACCCATCCATTCACCCATCTGTGCTGTTTATATGTATCACTAGTGGTTTATTTAAAACAAACAGTCTATTTTACTAACTTCTCTGCATCTTATATTTCTACTTAATGTATTTTGGAAATCTCTATTAGCCTATAAACACATAAATCACAGCACTAAGAGCTGCTAAATACCCCATTTTAGTTAGTATGCATAACAATTTTTTCAAGGTTTGTAGGTTTCCATCATGAATATATATGTAAAGCACCTAATCATTATTATGTAAAAAAAAATTAGACCCGGCTTTCATCACATCTCATTCCCTAAACGCGGGAAAGAGTGTGTCTCTAAACTAAAATTCAGGATTGCCGCTGCCTTTACCTTCACATTTACGTCTTTATGTGTTCCCTTTAAGGCTTCTAGTCTGGACATACACGCACCACTGAAGTCACGTGGCTGTTTCCGCTGCCTGGGTGAAAAGATCTCTGAGGCGCGGCAGTAGGGACAGCAGACCCTGGGTGTTGTAAGCAGAAGCAGAACAAAAATAGGACGGGGCTTTGCAAAGGGGAAATGGAGCTGAGAACCACAAGGGTCTCTAAGAAAGCCCTCCGGGCCTGTGGTTCTGAAGGCCGACAAGGGAGGAAGAGGCACTGAGGAAGGAAGTCCACAGGAAGCCGGGCACGCTCGGCCACATCCAGGCCCGGGAAGAGAAGCTCTGGTCTATCCCCTCTATGTCCCAGCTCTGCCAACAGGGCTCGGATGTTTACACAGCTTGGCTGGCAAGCGTGTTGGCAGGGAGGCCCTTGCCGGTGAGACCCCAGGCCCTGCTGGGGCTCTGAGACCAGCTCCGATGAGGCCTTCTCCTGTCTTCCCACCGTCTTCCCGTTCCTGGCTGGACGCGCCCGGGGCCAGGCCAGCACAGGGCAGGAAAAGACCTGGGGAGATTGGCCAACACCTCTGGTACCTTGGTCCCAGCGTGTAATTCATGCACAGTGGGGGCCTCGGGGCTGCCATGGTGGATGCCCGGCCCTGGATCTCTCTGGGGATGCATGCTTTTTTAGGCCCTGGTTTTGAGATCAACTGTCTTCCACAAAAGAATCAAACCTATTTTGCTTCTTAGGTTCTGCTAAGTCTCTTACTGAATGCGTCTTCTGTGTCTGCCAGTGAGAATTCACTGGGCAGGAAGTTCCACCCCAGCTTTGGGGGAGGGACATGATGGAGAGAGGGTGTCAGACTACCCCGAGCAGGAGAGGGGCAGCAGAGGGGAAGCGGGGTATACACGGAGCTGGCAGTTGGACCTGGGGACCCCTGCCTCTCCATTGCTTTGGATACGGCCGGGAACTTAGAAGGGAGCTCTCCCGAATCAGGTTGATAAGACAGCTCTGCAACCTGCCCGCTGCGTGATCTGCCGAAAGCTACCGAAAATTCCTCGGCCTCAATTTCTCCTTCTGTAAAATGGGTGTAACAGCCCCGCTTCCCTCCTATGCTGGTTGGGAGTTAAACGCAGGTAACATACAACAAAGATCACCGATTAGCAGAAATCTCTTTCCTTTCTCTCGGGACCTCGGTGTCCACATTTGGAAAATGAGGCTCGCTCGTTAGAAGAGATGTTTTCTAGGGAATCTTCCAACCGTAAAGTTGTACAATACAACTGTTTGCTCTCTCTGTTTGCTCTCATATCTACACAGCTTATGACCTAAAAAGGTACGGCGGGGGGGGGGGGGGTGTCATGCCTGTGTGACTCATGCAGTCATTCAAGGCACCACACTCCTAAGTTGTCCGTGCATTCAGGCTCTGCTCTGGCCGTCTGGACTTCTCAATATTGCTTGGACAAGGGGCCCTGCGTTTCTCCTTTGCATTGGGCCCTGCACAGTGACTAGCGGGTCAGGCCTGCAATGTAGGTGCATTCTGCAAGGTCACCACTGCCTCGAGACTCTAGGCGTGTGTGTGTATGTGTGTGTGGTCGGGGCGGGGAGGGATTCTTTGGAGTTTTAGCTTGCTACACCTAAGAGATCCGTCTGGTAGCACCGACTGCCGAGGAAAGGCACGGGTGATTATGAGAGATCTCCAAAGCAGGCCCAGCCCCACCGAGGGGAGAAAGCCAGTCCCAGAGCAGTGGCAGCTGGGAGCCCAGAAAACAGCAAACAAGCTGACTCATGAAAATCTCCCACTTCAGAAGGCTGGATGGTGATTTTTCTCTGCCTTACTCTCGTGTCTCTCCCAGATGATGTATGAATGGCCTTATTTACCTCTTCCCTCCAAACCTTCTCCTTTATTATTTTTATTAATGCCATGCCAACCCCGAAAAGGTGTTTCCTTTACAAAAAGAAAAAAAGGAAAGAAAAAAAAAAAGAAAAAATCGCTGTCCCCCCTCCCCCGCAAAACCTCACCTCATTCACACAGCGGAAGGAATAGGTTCTTCAAAAATTGTATTTGTGTGTGTGAGAGAGATAAAGAGACACAGAGACAGACCAGAGACAGAAACTTAAAATGGGTTTGTTATGTGCGAGTCTAAAATCTGAATATAAATAGTAATAAATTCAGGTCTTTATTTTAGAAAGGCCAGAGTACCCAGGAAAGGTTTTTGTTTTTTTCTTTTTACCATCTTTCCTGACTACAAAAGCATTGCTACATTTCACGCATTTTAATTTCAAAAGTAACGGGAGACACAGCTGCATTTAGAGCTAGGGAAAACACTGAGCATAGCCAGTTAAACAAGCCGAGCTCACATTCGGTCCCTGCACCCACTGCTGTGTGTGTATACCTGCCATTGTCATTGACGGGGCGCTAAGCATTTGGCATTTCATGGGCCATTGACTCTGCAAAGCTCCCTACCAGACAGGTGCATTCCAGTGACAGAGGATAAAGCTGAGGCTCCCACAAGGTCACACGGCGCACGCCAGAGCCCGCACTGGAGCCCAGATCCCTCGGGCCTCACCTGCCCAAGTTCTCCATACACTCCTGAGCTTGTGTGTATAAACACGAGCCACTGTGAGCAGCTGCAGCAAAAAAAAAACAGTGGCCTCACCTCCAGGCTTGGCAAGATTGCTGATCACTTATAAACGCAACATCTCAAGGCAGAAAGAGATCTGAAAGGTCATCTTTCTAACCTGTCACCCTGCACCTGAATTCATCCTCCATTATCTCCTATTAGAGATTCTTTTTTTTTTTTTTATTACTCCCCATGACAGAGAACTCACTACCCGTTGAACCTGAATAGCATCTACCGGACCCTGCACAACTACCTGAACTCACCACCTCTCCCAGGATCCCAGATCTCTTTGAGCAAAAACGTTTGTCTTTACCTTGAAATACACATCTGTTCTCTTCCACCCTTGACTCCAAGCTGGAGGCACAAATGACAGGCACACCCTCACCCCCAGGACAGGCTCCCCAGTCTCCTGGACTCTTCCCATCTTAAGGTGGAGCCCCTTCATTCCCCCAGCTGTTTCTCCTCTAAGCCAGTTTCCAGGCCATTTTCAAACCAGTTCATGGAGCCCACCTCTGGCTGAAGAACAACTTTCAGCTCTGTTCACTTGCACACGACTTTGCGGGGGATGGGTACAGACTCCTGGGCCAGCAGGGCAAGAGGTTCTGCATTCCACGGAGGGGACGTGATCATGGAAAACAGCGTGGCTTCTGAATCTGGGGCCACGTCAAGGGGTCCTCTTTGGGGAGGAATGGGCGCCCCACCTGGACCTGATCTCACTCGCCAGCCAAGCTGCGTCCATCCAGAGCAGGGACCTCTCCCTCCCTGGCAGTGGGGAAAGTCTTTGAAGACCCAGGGAAGGCGAGGGTGTGCCGTTTATGAAAACAACTGTTTAACAGCTCCCAGAGCATCCATATTTGAATGGGAGGAAAATAATGGTAAAAACATCATCAAGAAACAGATGTGCCCGAGTTAGGTTTTGTGGCAGGAAAAAATGTGGGTTTGCCGGTATTGATTTCATTCTTCCAACTGATGACAATGAATGGCTGTGCCTTCCCGGGATGCGCCGTCCCGGGGGCTCTGCAAACGCACCCTCCGCCCTGACCTGCACACATACCTGGGGGCTGGGGTGGGGGTGGGAGGTGGCCGCTGCATATCACACTACTGGGGGTGGGCTCATGTCCGCACAAAGTGCTGACTACTGCCAAGAGGGAATGCCGTTCCCTCTTCCTAATGCACACAAAGGCACCTGTAAAGAGCATAGCAGCATTGCGTGAATGCACGTGTGCCAATGTGTGTGCAAGCTCACACATCCACAGCAGGGCATGCCGGGGTAGAGAATGGACCAGGCCCTATGGCTTCAGCAACGGCCTCTCTGACCGTTCAACCCCGCCCCAGGCTCCGATGTACCACGTGGAAGACGGGCCACACGTGTTAGGGGCTTTCGAGCCATGGACACAGGACTCTGAATCCCAGTTCTGCAACCGATTCGTTAGGTCGCTAAAGACACGTCACAAAACCTCACTGAGTGTCAAGTTCCACGAGAATAAGAAAAGGCAGTCACCTCGCAGAGGTGTCGGGAGGATGTGAGATGGTAATATGCGGACGAGTTCCCTATGCCGTTCCTGGAATGTACTAGAAGCTCCATTTTACTGAGCTTTCCGGAGGTCGCCGTGCAGGGAAAGGCACAGAGACCACGATCGAGCCGAGCGGTTACGTACAGGGACTCTGGAATCAAGCAACTCGGAATAGGAGTCCCAGTTCTATCTTTTACCAGCTGTGGGATTCAGGGAAAGTTAACTAACTTCCCTGTGCCTCGCTTTCCTCGCCCATAAAATAGGGACAATAATAGCACCTAATTCATGGTGTTGCTGTGAGAATCAAATGAAATAAACCAGGGCAAGCGCTTAGCTTAGAACCTGGTGTTTAGGATGCGCTCAACATATTCTACAGCTTTCCCACCATGGCCCGAGCTCTTCCTGCCACGGGGTAGGCTGTGGCTCGTGAAAAAACGCCCTAGATGCTAAAACCCCAGCCTCGTCCAAGCACTGTTGCTCTCCCAGGCACATGAAGACACAATAACGCCCCGTCAAAGGAAAGAATGAAACCAATACAGAGAACACCTCTCCCCTCCCACAGAAGTAGGACGTCTGATAGCTGTTCACAGCGTCTATTCTAACCTTCCTTCCCGTATGTTTCAAGTAAGTTTAATTTCTGCGATGTTTAACAGTTGTTTTTAGATAAATCACAGTCGCACTTTCTGGCCCAATTCACAGGCCTTTTCACTGCACAGGGAAATCAGTTCTTCCGGCTTGCCGGAGAAAAGCAAATGTGTCCTCATTGTCTATTCATGGTGGTGTCGCGAGGAAGGGACCTCGAACATGCGACTTGTCAGACGTCCCATTACCTATCATTCAAATGTGTAGCGGCATTCTTTTTAAAATGGATGGTTATTCAACTTTCCTTTCCTTTTTTTTTTTTTCTTTTTTGTGAGGGAGTGGTTCGCAACATGGTCTCATGAATACCAGCCTTGTAAAGAGGAGCTGGTGTACCTAAATAGAAAGTTTTCTCAGCACGAGTGCAAATACACCATGTACACATGATTTCAAAGGATGGCTTCCTGAATTTCTTGTCAGCTGAGAATTGAAGACCATCTCGGCCTGCTACCCAGAGCTTTGATTTGCCCAAGCGCATCCCTGCATGGCACCAGCATCACCACGTTCCTTCCAGAAGAACGATTGAAAATTCAGGCTTGAGCGGCAGAAAACGCTGGGTTTGAAACTGAGTTCTGTCATTCCCCCGGACATCCTCTGTCTGTTCCTGCAGAGCCGATCTCCACTCTTCTCTACCCAGCTCCGGACCCCGGGAGGCCGTCCCGTGTGGCGTAGGTCCACTGGGGACCCCACCCCCCTCTCAACGCTGGCCGGATTTGACCGATGGAGGGCGCTCCCGGAGGCCAGTGCCGGGCAGATGAGAGCGTGTTTGGGTACACATTCTCCAGGCTTCCTTCCCGATACACGTCATGTCTGTAATAGATCTTTTCCTTGATGGCAGCCCTCCCCTTCGCTAGGACCACCTCTGGGTTCTGACTCGATGGTCCCTTCAATGACTCGTCAACATGACTCTACTCAACCGAGCATCGAAGATGCCTCATCACTGGCTGTGTCATCAGGTCGTGCCTTCACCTCTCCAAGAAGGTCGGATAATCTTTCTCCGGACTTTTCACTGATGAGCTCTCAAGGCTGCAAAGTGGTTCAAAACCCAAGCTTTGAACTCAGACAGACGGATCTTGTAGGACTATCGTGGGGAACCCTGAAAACCACCAGCAGCTCTTCTTACGGAGCAAACCATGTCGCGTAGCGGGGAGGAATACGGGTTCTCCGGCCAACTGGCCTGCCTTTGACCCTGGCACCGACTCTAACCAGCTGCCTGACGTTGAGAAGGTTGCTGGATCTCTCTCCGCCTCAGTTTTCTCATCTGTGAAATGGTGACAATAATGTCTCCAGCAGTAAGGTCACCGCGAGGATCCCTTCAGTTAACACGCACCAAACACTGAGAACAGTGCCTGGCACACAGTAGGTGCTTTATAGGCCTCAGCCAGTAATATGCACGTATTATACACATCGAGTTTACAAGCTCCTGCAAATAGAAGAGCCATGTAGCACACATTTGGGCACCACCAGCACCTAGCATATGATAGAGCCTCCATAAATAAAGGTCTACTGATATTAACTTATTGCTGCTCCTACGAGTGATACCAAAAACATGGTCATATTCTAGTTTCCAAAATTCTTCATGCTTATCTTTAACAAAAAAATTTTTTTCATGTTTATTTATTTTTGAGACAGAGCGCTAACAGGGGAGGGGCAGAGAGGGAGGGAGACTCAGAATCTGAAACAGGCTCCGGGCTCTGAGCTGTCAGCACAGGACCGGATGCAGAGCGCGAACCCACGAAATGCGAGATCGGGATCTGAGTCGAAGTCAGACGCTCAACCGACGGAGCCACCCCAGCACCCCTTCACCCTCATCTCTGCTGGTCCCCGTAACCTCCCCGTGGCAGGGACGCGGTGATCGTTCCTTTTATACACATTAAGACTACCGGGGAACAGGGAGGTTCAGTGACTTGCCCAATGCCACACCAAATAGACTAGCATACCTGTAACTGTTACTCAGAACTCAGGAAACCTACAAACAACCATATGGCTTCCTTAGGGATATCCAAGGACAGAGGGGCCCCCAGGAGATGGGGCACCAAATAGCTCAAGCTCTGAAGACAGGCCAGGCATGCTATGGCATAGGCTCTGCCCATGATAGAGAGCAGCCGGGTCTGTCACCTGCATGATCTAAACCTGATGTTATAGGGGGGTCGCCCCCCAAAGTTTCCAAGGAGAGCTGTTCCCAAGGGCCCTCGGCTCCCACCCTCAAGCCCGCGCGTACCAGCTGCTTTCCCCGGCACCCGGAGGGTTGTCATCTCTGGGGGCACCGTGCCAGGGCACCGTGCCTTGGCCCCCTGCCTGTCTCTTCCTGCCTCTCAGCTGCAAGAGAAAACACAGTTCCTTATCACTTATCATCACTAGCTCTCCCCCGGCCCGGCCCTCGGGGACCCGGAGGGCCTGTAACCCAGGTAGCCTGGCAGCAGGCCAAGCCAGGCGACCCGGCCCTCGCGTACCCAGGTTTCCTGCCTGTGGTTTGCACGGCTATAGCTACTCTGGTTCGCACTTCCTGTCCTAGCCCACGTGCCGGCATGACTCTGTGCCTCCTCTGGATGCTCTGGGTTCACAGCGCAGGGAGCCAGTCGTGTCCCGTGACCTGTCGCCAGGTGGGAAAAGAAACTAGAGCCCCGGGTCCTTGTGAGCGGTCCCCTCTCTCCACTCGGCCCTCCCAGCCTGGCCATACGCCTCCACCCCCACCCCACCCTCTGGGGGGCGGGCCTCTGTCTCACACCGGCCAAGTTCTAGGTCTTCACAGGTTGAGCTGGGCAGGAGGTGATTCTGGCAGCCTCTGGGGAGACAAATCTGCACTGAACAAACACCCCAAGGACACGTACCTGTACTTCGAGCCAAAAGGATGGCAAGTCTATTGTAAAGGACCGGGGCTCCTTCCTGTACTGGATGACCGCGGAACACCCTAGAATTCTCGCTGTGGCCTAAGAAACCCTTCAGTATCTGGCCCCTACCTCCTTGCCCCGTGCATTTCTCACCGGGGCTGACTCCACCCTGAGCTCCTTCCCACCTCCGGGAGCCGGCCCAGGACCCAGAAAGGGCCTCTCCGGCGCTATCCTCTCCATTCAAGCTCTGTCTCTCGCCCACAGATTCTGAAACCCCCGACGAGAACACAAAAATGCCTTCTCTTGTTGACCGTCTAACTGGTGCTCCCCAAACAGTGGCCAGTTTGAGAGAAAAGCATCGTTCTTGACGCTAACCGAGTACAAAAGCAGACTGGCTTTGGAGCCCATCAGGTCTGGTTCAAGTCCCAATTCTGTCTCTTGGGTAGGCTTGGTCTACGCCCAACTGTCTGCCCCGGCCTGTTTGTGTACACCCAGGGCACCCACCAAAGCGTGCTACTGCTGATTAACAGTACTTAGCATTTGAAGAACATCAGCCACAGGCCTCCAGCCCAGCTAAGCCCTTCACCTGTTTATCTCATTTCAGAATCTCGGGAAGTAGGTGTCCGTCGTCTTGTAGATGAACAAAGCTGAGGCTCCGAGAGTTTAAGTAACGTATCCAAATCACTCAGTTAGTAATGCTAGAGGGTGGCTCCAGAGAACTCTCTCCTAACCAGCATATTATACGTTCCTCTAGGATTCAATAATGTCGTGGATTAAGAGTGAGGGCACATAGAAAATGGCTGAGGCACCGCTCGGCAGGGACAAAGATCACAGAGTGTTCAAGGGCTTCGGAGACCGAGAGTGCCAAAACCAGCCAGGCTCCACAGTGGGTACGGTCCCTATTTACTTTCAATTAATAACATCACAAAATATCATCGGATCTTAATGGGACCCCGAGGGGGTTAATTACATGGTGGGGAATTGTCTGTGAGCTCAACCACTGTTGGTTTAATAGATGCACCTTCAGAAAAAAGATATATAGCACATTGATCTTTAAAACGGAAAAGTAAAGATCTCCCAAATGCAGATGAGGAAAAGGGAAAAGTCCTCGCTCAGCATTTAGACCCACCATTAATCCTCGGACACACTTCCTGCAGGATCTCCGGGTCCTTCCTGTTGTGGACTCCGGAATTCTGGGTCTCAAGGCTTCCCAACACAACGGTTTCCCAACCACTCCGAACAAGAGCCTCCTCCTTCTCCTTAGCGTCACGGGGAAAAAAAGCAAGCCCCCCCCCCACCCTCCGCCAGCACCCACTAAGCACGACTAAGCACCAATGAGCGGTGTCTTCCCTGGCAAGAACCTCCCACATGCTCGTGTCTCCAAGACTCAGTTGCCTCATCATAAAATGGGGATAATACCATTATTCCAGTAGGACTATTCATTTCAGACGGTTACTGCATAAATGATGACAAGGGCCAATCGTTTTCTTATGCTTTCTCTGTGGAAAAGGCACTAGAGTCAGCACCTGAATAAATGTATCCTCATCTTAGAATCCTACGTGGTCGTTATTAACTATTATTGTCTCCATTTTCCAGGAGCGACGCAGGGCCCCTGGGGGGAGGAGGGAAAAAAGGAGCCTACCTCTTGGCGGGAGAAACAGTCTTGGGAAAGCAGGTCTGCGTGAGGAGAGATGTAGGTGAGGTCAGGGTACAGAGAGCACATGGTCAGAGAAGCTGAGATGTGCAGGGGGCCAGAGACGGCATGCTGGGCACAGGAGACTCAGAGAGGCTGAGTATCCTGCTTCGAGGACACACAGCCACTTTGAGGTAGAGCCTTGATCGAAACCCAGGCGGTTTCAGCCCTGAACCCATGAACCTTCCACTGCCCCAGCGTCATTTGATCTCCTCAAACCCCCTCTCCGCTGGGCAGAAGCCACATTTCTTGTTTGCGCGAGTCTTCCTATGTAGGCAAGACGGCGTCTCAAGGACTCCGTTGCATGCAAGAGTTGTGAGCTTGCAACCAGAGCCCGTCCTCCTGCTCAGAACTGCTAAAGGGGTTGTGCTTTCACCTCCAGTGTCGTGCTCAGATGGAAGGAACAGCCGCCCAAAAACACATGCAACTGAGGAGCCTCCATAAACATACACAACTCTCCCCGTGCCTGGTACAGGATGGGTATGTCACAGCGGTCTGGACTTTGCCCTGCCCCTCCGGAGTTTACAGTCAAGCCACTGGAGTCAAATTCACGCATGAGGCGTGTGCCTGAAGGCCAAACAGAGTGATCGCTATTAGTCTCAGCAAAGTGATTTGAGAGTCCAGAGAAGCCCATGATTAAATCAAAGAGGCTCCTTGCATTGGGATCAATCCAACAATGGCTTTGCTTATCGGGGCTGTGGGCACAAGTCATTTACTATCACCAAATGTCCTAAGGCTGAACCGGATTAAGACACCGAATGCCTGGAGATCCTTAGAAAAAGTTGCTTCATAAATACCACACAGTTGGAGAGCTCAGAGGAGCACGGCTCCCTGGGAGCACCATGTTTAGATTTCCAAAATCCAAAGACAAAAACACGAGGTCTTCTGCCTCAAAACCTTACCCGTCACAGGGACAAAGGCAGAATGATGGAAATAGAATTTTGAGGCTTGTCTGAATGATTATAGGCACTGGAGCCATAAAAACAAAAAAAAGCTACTGCCAAGGGATTTCTCTCGTGGCATCTGTTTTCTTCTTGTGCTTTTCCCGATCCATTGGTCAATAGTGTTTGATAATAGATATTACCATGAAATTAGAGCAGCGGGCTTTCTAAGTGGCAAAATCAAAGTAGCATCTATTCAATTCAATTAACTATTGACCTTCTGGCCATGGTCATTCTGACAGGAATTCTCCACTGTAACTAAGAGGGGTAGGCCCTTCTGTAGCTGCCCCCCTATGGTGGGTAGTGACCCTTCTTCCATTGGGAGCAAGTAAACTACTTGTCCCTCTGTGCCCTGAATCAAACTCCCACACAGGCTGGGAGATTGAGCTGAATCTCTGGAAGTCCTAGAAAAACGGTGACGCATCTCATTTCTATTCACGCAACATTTATTAAGCATTCATCCGTTCAAATGTTTACTCCCAGAGGCCCACCATAGCAAGAAATGTTGCTCAGTGGGGAGACTGGATTGGTGACTGGAACGTAGTTTACAGAGTTTACAGAGGAGTAAACAATGAAGCTCGGCAAAGCCAATTCTTGAGACAGCGGTAACAGAGGTGGGGAGCAGTGAGGTCAACATGTATTAGAAACCCCATTGTACAGAAGGGGAAACTGAGGTACAGAGAGGTTTAAATGGCTCATCAGATGTCACACATCCTTCAAGCGATGAGCCCTTGAGTAATGGGTCTCATCGAACAGCAAGGCCTATGGACCAACTCCATCCCGTGGAAATGAATCTACTAGGCCAGTAACAGCCTATCATTAAATGGCTGGTTTTTCAACTTGGGGGGGCGGGGCTTAAAAAGTTTATCGTGGTTTACTTCTTTTTTTCTCTATCTTGGAATAATACAGTTGTGATTATCCTGTGATTATCCGCATGAAATGGCCTTAAGCCATCTAGTATAAATATACACAGATCTCCCAGACATACTTGGATTCCCCCAGATATACTCAAGCCGACTCAGGCCCTGCAGGATTTGGGGAGCTTTTGAAGGGATGCCCTGGCATCCAGCTGTGCCCATCAGCATCCCCAGATGCTTTCCCTACTTGATAAACCTTCTGATCCCTGTTCAGGTCAGTTTCAATGGGCGAACGGAAAGCCTGGCAAGAGAGCTAAACGACTTACCCCTTCTGCAGGGGAGTTAATTTGCCGCATTAGCTGGGGGCTATGCGATACCTTCTTGCTCGGTTTCCCGCTCCACACTGACCCATCTCTCATAAGGATTACGCCTTCCTCGGCGACTTTGAGGCCGGTTTTCAGGTGGGGATTTATTCGAGACGGGCAAATGAAACTTATCTAGCCACTAGCCTGATGCAATTATTCCTGTGTGGTCAGCCAAATGAGAGCTCAGCTTGAGATCCCAAAGGTTAAACCTGGCCATCCAACGTCCATCCAGGACTCTGCAATTTCCAGGAACGGCAGTAGGACTGGAGCATTGTATTCGTTGCTTGTTTCCCTGTTATTTCACTCGGTCACATCACAATCTTGGGTCTGATTATGTTTTTTGTTTTTGTTTTTTCCCTTTGAATGCTGATTTCCTCGACAGCTAAATGCCTCCCGATACTCCTTTGGAGACGCACAGACCAAACATAGAAACCATTCAGTTATTGTCCAGCAAAAATATATATGTGTGTGTGTGTGTGTGTGCGCGCGCGCGTACGTATGTATATATATCTATGTCATTATTTTCTGTCCCCCAAAATTCTTTATCCCATTGGATATGGGAATTAGATAAGATTAAGTTCTTAGGCAACATCAACTTATGGGGTGGACAGATTCTGTGCTGTTTAACTGTGTCAGAACAACATTTATATCTGCTTAGGTAGAAGACAATGTGGCCAACATACACACAGATAGTTGCATGAGGTTCGCCTTAAGTAGAGCAGCATTAGGTTGCTTTAAGGTGACAATTTCTAAATGAGAGCAAAACTGTGTAATAAGATTTAAAAAATTGGACCCATTCTTAGTTCACCAGCTCCCCAGCCAGTGACAAAATATGCCATTAGTGGCCACAGCACGATTCTGAAAATATACCTTCCTTACGATTTAACGCTTTTTTTTTTTCCCTGTGAGCTAAAAATTACAAAGCCCCGGATTTCATCGCTCTTGCAATCTATTCTTTTCCCCTGACTTCCTGTTTTCATGAAATTTTAATCAGGCACTTAAAATAAATAGCTATGCAGAGCTTGTCTGCCTCCCGCAATACCCGGGGTGGATGTTTTGGGTAAAGTTATAGTCCAGAGACCTTGAGAACAGTGAATCCTATTCTGACTTGGCAAGACAACAGAAATTGAAACATGGCCCTGTCCAGGCCACGCACTCGAAGGGGACAGAGCGGTCTCAGAGGATCAAAGATGTGATAGGTTGGATCTTTTTTCTTTTTTTTTTTTTTTCCTTCCAAATATTGACAGCGACTCCGTCCATTTGGAAAGGCAAGCAAGGTAAAGCTAGACTAAATGATTCCGAGAGAGAGAAGAAAAGGAATGACGCATGGTCAACTTTTCAAAATCCCTTGCAAGTTGAAAAATGAATCATTCATTCCATTTAGGCAGCTACTTTCCATTGCTCGTTGGTTTTGATGATGGGTACTTGTGTCTCCTTCACATAAACCAACAAGATGCCTAATTCTTTGAACCTTCTAAGATTTTCCTTTTTCCCTTTCCTACCATGGTTATATCACCCCATGACGTTATCGAGAAACACAACATATTTGTTCACAAACCATTATATTCAGAAGATGTCTTTTGTAGCAACAACTGCAGGTTCCATGGAGAGCCTAAGGACTCTCCAAGAAGGCGGTAAGACAACTAGAGAAAAAACACCGTTACAAACATTCATACCCTATGAAGTCCCTAGAGACCTGGAAAGAAGACTTCTTGGGGGCATGTGAGGAAATCAACTTCCTTGCCTTAAAATGCCCAACTTCTGTGTGACGGTAGCTAAACAGCATGAAAGGCTCCTCGTTCATTAATAAAAACGAAATGAAATGATGGGGGAGTTAACATCATTCGACCCCATGACCAATACGCGTCTTGTCTCCTTCATCTCAAATGAACAGGTTCTTGGTTACTGCACGTTCTGACCTCCTTGACTCTGGAGGTCCAGAGCCTGGTTTTGAATCCTGAAAGATGGGTCCTGTAGATGACTGCGGTGCTGGGAAATGCTTTACAACTGGCTCTCCCAAACAAACCAACAAAAAAAAGGAGGAAGGGCTTGATTTGTAGTTATTTGCTCATTTCTATGATGTAAATACTCCCACCCTGGTCAATTTCAAGCTCCCATAATGTGACCAGATGGGGAGTTGGGAGAAGGTATGAAGCAGTCCTTTACTATATAGTACAATAGATATAAATCCTAACAAGGGCATAGATCGTAAAACAACATAGCACGATAACTAGGAAGTGAGGGTTTTTGAGTACTTAGTACATTTTTAAAAATAAGATTTATTTGATTTTAGGTTACCTGATTTAATTTTTAATAATGGCTGTATATAACAACAGACTCGCTAAATTTCTGAAAATTTGACGGTTTAAAAATTTAACAATAGGCCCCTTGTGAGCCACTACAAGCCAGCTCCAACACACCAGTGTTGTAGGGAAACCTGGCTCCATTCAGCTGGAAATGGCTGTGTGTCATTTGTGGTGTAGTGAACTTGCCCGTTTCCAGGGATAGACCATATTTTTGGATCTGTCCTAGAGAGATTCAGTTTGCTCTTGGTCCCTCAAAGCTCCCCCCCCGCCAATACAATTGCCCACAAAATGTCATAGCTGCCTGGTTTCTTTGATATAAGGTTTCATCTGCTTCATCGTCTCCAAATATAGCTCTAAGCTGGCCTTCTTACCTTGCTTAAGCGGAATCTCAATAACCTCAAGAAGAGAGGAATCAACTCCTCAAACAAAAGAAGTCATTCAGCTTTACGGCATCTCGCGCTGGACGATCTTGAAACTATTTCCTTTCCTACAGGCCCAGAGGATCAAGTTCCACTAAGGAAGAGAAAGGAGACTAAATGTCCAGCAAATGACCCCCTCTGGTGCCAATATCTGGTGACCTCGTGAAACAGGGGGCCGGGGGTGCTTCCACGCCGATGTGGGTCCCCACATTCCAACTCATAATCATCAAAACCACTTCTCAGAGCAGACTGCTGGGGGAGCATCTGTCAAGATTCTCGGAGCAGTCTGAAGAAGAGAATATTATCAAGGCAATTAGGGGGAGCCCCCGAGAAGGGGCTGTTAGTAAGATGGGGCCAGCAGCGCACTGGCTCAGGACCCACCAGAAAGAAAAAAAGGCAACAGTTTCTAAAAAAGAGTTTGAGGGTTCAAGTTGTCAGGGGTCTCATATTCCAAGAGTTTTTCTCTGTGCCACCCCCCCCTCCGGTCCTCGGCCATATCCAAGTCCAAGGTGCCGGCAGTCCTTTGCTCCTTCTCATAGAAGCCCCAGGAGCAAGGGGATGATTTTCTGGAATTCTGCTCATGGAGAAGAACGCCAAGCTCAAGCGGCTGGATGCATCTAGCTTCTGTGAGCCACTCACACTATCAACAGACACCGTCCCAGTGGCTGGGAAATCATCCTGCTCTTGGCAAAAACCCTGTCACTTGGGGAGGAACTGAGCGAAATCATCCAAGCCAAGCAAAACCGAGCAGAGCGGGGCTCTCGCTGTACTGAAATCCAGATTCAGCATGAAGGATCTTGGCAGAACTACAGCTGGGCTCGGCCCTGGTTAATGTCACAACCGTATCTCAAATAACCCGTTCTCTTAATAAAACACAGTTTGACTCAAGGCTTTGCGATATCAATTTGAAGGGAGGAAAGAGGCAACAAGGAAGCCAGTGGAGAGCTTCCTGCTAGGAGCGCTGTTACTGAAGACGTACGCGTATGTGCATTTCTGACAGAATAATCCAGAATTCTGAAAATGAAGCATGCCGTCTCTGGCCTCTTCTCTGTAATCACTAACTACTCGGGGATTTCTCGGAGCCGGTTGCTTGCAATAACACACTTTCCCTTCAGTCCCATCTAGGCGGCTGATGTGACCCCGTGCAGGATTTTCCTGCATTTGTGTATTTATAGGGTCTCCTCCAGATCCACTGAGCAGAGGGTGGTGCCAACAGGAGGAAGAGAAGCCGTCAGAAGTTTCTATTTTCGTCCCTACCTATAGTCTTAGCAAGCCAACCCAAGTTCTTCCCCCAACGGAGACTAAAACCACCTTAGGACTCAAGTGCTGAATCAGTGGCATCCCCAGGCAGATTAGGAAGTGGGAGAGAACCGACTGGAACTCCTGGTTCCAGAATGAGAGATTTCAAGCTCCATCTGAGCTCTCTTGAATCAGCTATACCTTCCCCTGGGCCAAAAAGTGGGAAGGAGGTTTTCCTGTGGATTTGGACAGACCCAAGTTAGAGCCTACCGTCCATCCTTCCCTACCTGGGTGGAAACACAAAGAGGAAGACAGAGACATCAAGAGAAACATACAGATGAAAGTAATCATTCAGTCATACTCCTAATAACTAGAAAAAGCCTTATTAATATTTTGGTCCTTTTTTTTGTATCTGGTTTTTTGTTTTGTTTTGTTTTTTGAGGCTTACATAAATACATAGACCCATGCACATTTGTGTCAATGGCCAAAAAACTCTTCATAGAACAAGGTCCTTAAATATTTCACCCTAATTTTTAATTTAGGAAAGCTACTTAGCTATCTATCCTGAGTCTGTTTCCTTGTGTATGGAAGGAAGGAGGGAAGGAAGGAGGAAAGGAAGGAAGAAAAATTGAAGAAGGAAGGAAGAGAGAGAAAGGGAGCGATGGAGGAAGGAGAGGAGGGTGGAGGATAGAAGAACGGATGAGAAAAGTTCGATGAAGTGTATTCAAAACTGTACTATTTTAGCAATTTTGTGTGATTTTGTAATATTGAAAAATAGCTGTTTTTAAAGAGCATGAAGGAGAACACTAACAACAATATCTCAGAGGGTGTTTTTGCAAGTGTTAAACGTAACATGTATGCATAAACAGTTCGTACAGTGCCTGGCAGGTGACGTTTAATTAATCTTGGCTGAATGCATAGATGGCTAGATATTCAACACCCGGTAGATGTTATTTTGACTCAATTTCAAACGAGGGATGATGCAAATGTTGTCCATCAAGTGTCCGGCGAGAACAGGCCTCGCGAGGAGCTAGAACCATGTTCGGGCCCTCAAACGGGGCCCCGTTTATCTCCACGCTTCCTTTAGTTTGAGAAGGACCCAGGACACAGGCCCTCCTCTCATACAGGGAGCGCGACACAAATGTGTGGCGCATTTTCTGAGGTCTCCTGAGCGCTTCAAGCGGGCCAGGGTGCGGACTCTCGTCTCTAGCCATCCAGAGCCTTTTCCATTTGCCTAAACCATCACACCAGGGCCCCAAAGGGCCTACTCAAAAATCAGAGCCCCCCGGGGGGCATTAAAGGAAACAGATGTGAACTTTGGGAGACACTTAAACCCCACCTTCTCCAAGAACACTGAAATGCCCTTGGAAAATACATATGGAGTTTGCAGAGCGCAAAACCAGGATCAAGTATTTAAGGGCATTATTGATTCTACAAAGTGCGTTTCCAGGCCTGTACACAAATGGGGATGGATGTGTATATTTACGGCTGCCTCAAAAAGACAGATATGAAGAGAGCACAAAATAAGGGTTTTTTTTCCAGCGAAGAGGATTATCTTCATCATCGTGTTTTTCTGGATTTTCTAAATGCGCTCTGCTGTACCACCATCACAATAAAATTAAATAATAAAAAGGAGAAGTAGTAAGAAATTAACTGTTAACGGTGGTTGGGCATCTCCTTTCAAAGTCAGTTACCGCCGCCTCTTTGCATCATTAGTATCTTGGAGACAGGAAAGTGCCAGGGAAGGAAGGAAGGGCAGTTGATTACCTCGAGCCATTTCCCTGCAACCAGAGGGCCCCAAGAACCAGCCAAACGTTGTCTGTTAAGGAGACGACACTAGGTGCGGACAGGCCCAGGGAATGACAAGCAGCAGGTTTGCAGAGACCTGTCCCATCAAGAGTTAGCCGTGAGACTCCGGGTAAGGTCACGCCTCCCCTAGACCTCTTTTCCTAAAATTCCTCCCCTCGCTCAATGTTCGGAGGGTCAGCTCTAAGTACGAAGCATGGACTTTGAACATCTTAGGGGCACCTTCCTAGCGGAGAATCGCCAGGTAAAATACAGGGCACGCCAGGTCAATTGAATTTCAGATAAACACTGGAAAACTATTAGCATAAGTAGGTCCCGATATTGCATGGATGGGACCTACTTACATTAAAATACGTATCTGCCATTTAACTGAAATGCAACCGAACCGGGTGTCTCGTGATTTTATTTTGCTCAATCTGGCCAGCCGGCCCCAGCAGCTCAGAGAAGTACCCTGGGGCCCCCGAGTCTCCCCCAGCCCCGCATTTCTCCCATCACTCGAAAGCAATGGGGGGGGGGGGAGGGGTGGAAATAGGCCCCGAGTCCGGACTGCAGGAAGGCAGGAGGGTCGTGGACGCACGGAAGCCTAATCACCATGCTCTGCAGCGTCACCTAGGACAGCATCACCCTGAGCCACCGAGAGACATGTCTCTTGAGCACCTAAGAGAGCTGAGCCTTGAGAAGCTAGTTGGATCAGAGTTTCACTGAATAAAGCGAAGAAAAGCCAGACGCATGAGTGACGGGTGGGCCGGGCCATGCATTTCGGGGAGCAGTTTGTTTCCACGGGAATCACTAAATCCAGTAAGATTTTCAACTGCTCAGTAGCCAAATCAAGTGCACTCCACTCTGTAAAGGAGCCACAAATTATCTGGCCTATAAACTCGGGCAAGGCGTCACAAGTGAGACACAGGTGAAATAAAAGTATCCTCGTCAGATCATTGGGGGGGGGGGCAGGTGGAGGTCTTGCAAGCTGTTGATAAAAGCTGCATTGTGATCGTGGGGGAGCTGGGGACACGCTGTCCTCACACGGACCTCTGTCGGGCATGGTAGGAGGCAAGGTGCGGCTGAACTGCTCGAGGGTGTGTATGTAGTGCCCGGGCCTCAAACATGGACAAAAATAACACAAAGGAATCACTCAGGGCCTCAGATGTCTTTAAAGAAGCACAGGGATGTTGTCTCACCGTCCCCAAGTGGCCAACATACCCATGTGGTCAGTACCAGCTCTGGACAGTTAAAATAAAGAAAACAAATATCCAAATATCCAATATCATCGCTGGGAGCTGGCCTCTGGGTCTTTGCCGACATCTGAACTGCTTCACATAACCTCCTGGCCTCTAAAAATAGATATTCTGTGGTACATATAATTTTTATAAGATGACTAATACAGGAATGCCCTTTGGGATAACTTAGTGTCTTAGTTTCTTTCTTCTCTCTCTCTCTCTATATTTATCTTCTCTTCACTGGCCTCTTTGTATCAAAGTTAGACTGCAGCCATGGACCAAGAACGTTAGCCAAGAAATTATTTATCTGTTCCACAAGGGCTATCATTTTTATCAAGAAAACACAAGCCCCTACTTTCAAAAGGGGGCGCAGAGTGAGAGCCCAAGACCTGTTTGGCTTCTCTGTCTCTCAACATCAACTTTCCATATGAAGAACCAATGAGAAGGGCTTCCTAGTTACTCAAGTGCTTCTTTTAGATACAACAGAATCAGAAATGACTGGCCAGTTGATGGGCTCTAAAAAAGTGCCTATCTTCAAGTTTGCTGCTGTAACCCCCAATAATAAGGGCAACGCAGTCATTCACAAGCACTGAAATCTTAGTCTGAATTTTACTCATCTTCTGTGAATCATGTGTGTGTGTGAGTGATTGAGAGAGAGAGGGGGAGAGAGGAATAAAAATGGGAAAACAGTTGGACATCAGCTCAGACGCGCATAACCTGATCTTTTGTCTGGAGGTGAGGACTCCAGAAACGGAACCACAAGATCTGCAGGAGGAAAAAGTAAAAGTGATCCATTTCTCACTCACTGTCACCTTTCTTTCAACGGGAGCATACAACTCCAGCGACCTCCGCACGACCTCCCGGGTGATCAGCACCGCTCAAGAGGACGTGGAGAAATGAATTTTCTTATCCAGCGGTGTCCTCCCTTCGGAAATCGCATCCCGTCCGCCTCTTCCCCGGGCATCCAAACAATGACTGCTAAGCCCAGCGCCCTGAACAGGCCTTGGGACACCCCCTTCACCCTTCCTGGAAGACAGCACAGCAGGAAGGGAGACAAGAGAGGCCCGGGACAACCATGGGAAACTGATGCCCTCGGCTTCCCGAACCCCCTCCCACTCACCTGAGGTCCTCGCTGCTGCCATGCTTGAAAGCTCGTCTTAGGGGATCTCTTTCCCTGCCATGACATTTGAAATCACAATCTGCTGAGGAAAAGAGACCAGAATCTACTCGGGCAGGTGACTGGCCAAAAGTTGCCTCCTTGGAAATATAGCTTGGGGACAGATGACGAGATTTCATTCTTTTCTTTTTTTTAAATTTTTTGTTTTTTATTTTTTGAGAGAGAGAGAGAGACACCATGAGCAGTGGAGGGGCAGAGAGAGAAGGGGGCGTAGGATTCGAAGCAGGCTCCAGGCTCCGAGCTGTCAGCCCAGAGCCCGACGCGGGGCTCGAACTCACAAACCATGAGATCATGACCTGAGCCGAAGTCAGACGCTCAACCGACTGAGCCACCCAGGTGCCCTGAGATTTAATTCTTAACCTCTGAAGTTGCGTGTCAGTTTGTTTTACTTCTTCCAATGAAAACAGAGTCCACGTGTGATCTTACACTTGCTAAAAATGTAAAATTTTTACGTTTCACCTTTTGTTAAAAAAAAAAAAAAAGAAGTCAGGTGTTAGGCACACTTCTGGTTCTACATCTTCCTGTCTCCCTTCATCTTACTGTGTGACCGTGTGATTTTTGCTCTTGGGGACAAAGGAGTCGGGCCAGCAGGACACCTGAATGTAAGAGACTGTGTATCACTCTGAAAAAGTGCCAGAATGTCTCCCCAAAATGCAACGCCCAGAACTAACTCAATGCCCACGTACCTGTAAGTTTTGATTCATTACATGCAGTATCCTATATCCCCAAGACTGGTGATCTACAGAATACGGCCGAGAGCACCTTCCTTAAAGACTAGGGCCAGTTGTTACCCTTTCAGGGCATTGTCTATAAGGGGCTAGGATATGTAGGCCAGGGAAGGAAACTCGGAAAGGAATGCCCAACATTTGAACCCAGCTTCATCCATGGACCGTGGTCTAGCTCTCAATCTCCCCAGGCCTCAATTTCAACCTTCTCACTCACTGGGGATGATGACAACCACACCGATGAAGATACCACCTGCCTCATGAGCTCGCTGTGAGGGTCCCATGAATTACTTCTCAGGAACCTCCACTCTTGCCTCAGAGTCCTGCCCAAGGATTCTGAGCCTCTTGGGTGACGCCTTCCTTGACCCACTTACGACAAGTTTACTCTTAAATGCTTCCTCCCAGAAACAGCACTGGTCACTTCACGTATTTTAGGGATCGCATCAAGTTACAGGACCGTGCCTAACCTCGAGAGGTAGGTGGAAATACCCTTAGGTCCAGTAAGGGAAGAAGAGGCGTAAAGATTAGTGAGTATCAATCGTGTTTCTCACCCATTTACACATAATCAGAGGCATTATTTGGAGGATTGGAGACGGCATCTAACCCTGCTTCTCCCATGCCACCACAGTCCCGCGTGAGATCTTAACGGAAACCATTAAGAACATAAATGGAGACAAAGCCAGAGTTCTGTGTTCATTACCTGCTATATGCTTCTCTCTTATGGCTTATGGTATTTACAGAACCAGGATCATGTCCAATTCACCCTTGGTTCTACATGCTACGTGCAGAACAAAGGTGCTCAATAAAGACTTACTAGATAGACCGACTGATACATCGATACATGGAGAGATAGAATAAAAAAGAACAGAGAAGAAAGAGAAACCCCTCTTAAGCTATGAGGCATGAGGATGCTAATGCTATGTTTAACACCACAGGGAACAGCTCTTACCATCATTGCTTTGAATAGGCAGTATTACTTTTTATAAAACTTTGGCCCAAGCAGAGTCTATGAAATTATAGAGGGTGGCATTCATTGCCAATTTCTTCCAGTCAACAACAGCAGCAACCAAAGTCACATACGTCACGGTGGTGTTGGTAGGGAGACCTCCTGTGGGTACCCCGGACTTCAATATACACAGCAGGCGTCTGCAAGGGCGAGCGTGCATGTGTGTGCACCTATCTGTGTGCGCACATATACCCAGAGGCTGACCGTGTCTGCTCACCCCCAAGATCCTAGGAAGATCGTGCTTTCAACTTGACCGACCAGCACATTTTACTAAATGACTAAGTGGGTCATTTGGGGAATCGGTTCTCTGCTGAAACCCGCTTCCAGAGACAACCTCAGACAAGCCTTTCTAACTTTGGAATCGCCTGATTTTCGTCCGCGAGTTGGCATGAACAGGTTCACCCAAACACACACCGATACCTGATCATAACATCAGCACTGTCAGCCTCTAATCATCATCGTGCGTTTACTGGGCCGGGTAGTTTGATGAGCGTTTCATATTCAAACTCAGGCTGACTTCTCACAAAAATTCTAGAAGGGGTGCCCATTTTACAGCCGAGGACGCTGGCTGGCCCTTGGGAAGGTTAAGCAGCAGGCCTGAGGTCTCAGAGCGGTCAACGCTGGAGCTGGTCTACGAGCTCGCCCAGCCTAACCCCAAAACCAGACTCGTTACCCTTTGTTCTTGACCAAACCTGACCATAGACGGTTGTCACTCTGACTTGGAATCTGCTCCGGAGCTCTCTGAACCCCATCAGTCTTGTCCAACTAGGAACAGGTTGTTTGTGGCACAGGACCTGAGAACAGATGCCTCCTGGAAATTCTTCAGATGCCATGAGATCTGCCACCTTGAAATGTCAAAGCAGCAAAATTCAAACCCAGGGGCTGTGGGTGCCAGAGAGACAGCTGGCATCTTTTCCACCCCACCAGATAAGGTCAGGGATGGTCATCCGAATCTGAGAATGACAGGCACCATTGTCTGAGCACCTCCCATGTCTCAGGCCCTGGCTTCCAGGCGTGATACACGTATGCAAGGTGCCCATCTGACACGGACACTATCTCACCCCCTTTCACAGACGAGGAAGCTGAAGCTCAGGAAGACAAAACAACTTGGGCCTACAGTCAACGATCTGAAAAGTCAGACTTGGAGTCCTTATCTGTGTGGCCGCTCACTGTGAATTCTCTTCTAGATCTCGTATTGAGAGAAAGAAATACAAAGTACTACTTTCCCTTTTTAATTTCCAAGACAATTTCCAAAAAAGAAGAACACAAAGGATGATTACTCCAGCAAATATGAAAGTTTAACATAAATATCATGCAAGTGTTCTGTCCTATTATAAGAATCAATAAACAGGTCAATGAAATGCAACACCCTTGAAACATTTGTATGTGTGTAGGTGCACGAGAGAGAAATTAAAGCCAATAAAAGATTCATCAGAACCAATGGAGAAAGGAAGACCCTTTTGACAATGCTGTTTTAAAACTTCTTATTTATGAAAAAAACAAAGTCTACATCCCCTATCTAATACCAAAATAAATTATAGATGGATTAAATATTTAAAAGCCAGATATCAAAATCATAAAAATAAAAAAGTAGGAGTGAAGAGTTAACTGACACAAATGAGGAAAGTCTTTCTAAACATAAAAGGAAGAATATATTTAGATGTAAATTCTGCACATGTAAAAATACAATCTATTTTACCACAAATATAACAAAGGGTTAAGCCACAACACATAAATAGCTATGAGAAATCAACAAGGAAAACACCAACCATCAAGTCAAATGGGAAAAAAAAGGTGGGGAGGGGGGTGCCTGGGTGGCTCAGTCAGCTAAGCGTCCGTCTTCAGCTTGGGTCACGATGTCATGGTTTGGGAGTTCGAGCCCCATGTTGGGTTCTGGGCTAACAGCTCAGAGCCCAGAAACTGCTTCAGATTCTGTGTCCCCCCCCCCCCCATCTCTGCCCCTCCCATGCTCATGCTCTGTCTCTCTCTGTGTCTCAATAACAAACAAACTCTGGCCTCACTGACTACCAGCAGAGTAGTGAAATCCCAACAATCCTGATACCAGTCCTCTGACCGCTCAGCCCCCCAGTGAGTGCAAGGGTGTCCGCATACAAAGGACGCCCCTCCCCCCTCCCCATCCCCACCCTGCTCATCTCCAACAGACACCTGCTGCCCATCGTGAGCTCCCCTTGCAAGGCATCCGTTTCCCTGTGTGCGCCACGGAGGTGGAAGGGTCACCTGGGGAAGGTCCAACGAGGTACACAATGGAGGTGCAGTCTTTCACAGCCCAGGCTGGAAATGAACGATTCTGCATTTAAATACGAGCCTTAGGACTTTTTCCCCTTCTGTTGCATGTAGGGCAGAGCGGCTACCCGAAGGTCCTCAGGAGAAGGCAAGGAGTCGGTGCATAAAAGATTAGCATCATCAGCCACTGGGCATAACCACAGTGAACTGGGACTCCTATCACTGTCAATATCGTTCCATGATTATTGCTATTAGCACTGTCCCCGCTAACGACTACTGGGACCGCTGCTGCCATAACTTCTAATGGCACGACCATTGCTGCCGCTGCAGCTGCTATAGTTACTGTCGTGACCCCAGGAAGTTCTGTGCGTTCACAGCAACCACGCGTGCCTGAACTGGGGGAGATCATCCTGAATGCAATTACTCTGCCTCATGTCGGAAAGTTCTCCGTCTCTGCACCTGCTGGTGCAGAAAACATTTGCGCCCGTGGTCCCAGGCGTTGTTGAGCCAAGCGGCCAACCGATGGCTCCAAGTTTGGTGGGGTCGTTGTAGGAACTCGATGTACCACATCATCCTCACTCCTGTCCCTGTCCCCCACCAATTGCTGCCACTGTGGAATCGTTCTCCTGCCAAGAATGAGATGTGGTTTCCAGTGGGGAAGGGAGAGGCCCAAGTTGGGGCAGCCGCAGAATGGCAGGGCCCACATTCGGACAAAGCGCTCCCAGGGTTCCTGCAGTCCCCACGCTCCTGGGGTTTTCTACGATTCCAAAGGAGCCTGGGTGCTGGCATGGGCCACCATCCTGATGGCCAGAGATAGGTTCTGGAACGAGAAGCTGAGCTGGGGCGTCCCAGTTTTCCTGACTCCCAAGCACTGCGGTCACTCTGACAATTTCCTCTGCCTACTCATGAGAATCCTCACGGCAAGTTCTATGACCTGGACGCTGGGAACGCAGGACTCGGGGGCCCCTGGAGGAAAGCCTTTGCAGGACGCAGCTGAGCAGGGACAGCAGTTGGGACCTCGATACCCTGAGGAAGCACAAAGGCCAGGCGAGCGCCGAGAGGCCGATAGCCAGGAAGGCAAACAGGAAAGCGGACTCCTGGGCCTGTGGGGCCTCTCGCTGGCTGGGCCTGGTGTCCCCAAGGTCCCCCTGGTGCATGTTATTTTTGGACCGGACCACGTGATAAGTAAGCCTGTTGGATTAGATAGAGCCAAGGCCGGTTTCCAGACCGGTGTCGCCCGAACCACTCGGGTCAGCGGCTCGGGGGGTGAGGCCCGTGGCGGGATTCCAGATCACGATGCTCCCAGCGGCCTCGGCGCTCTCCGAGGCTCATGGGTCACAACGAGGGAGCTGCTGGAGAAAGGGGGAACTGTGCTCTTCCCTGGCATGAGAACTCACGGCTGGACACAGGGTCAGGCCTGCTGGCGAGCTAAGCCGCCCGGGGCCCTAGATGGTTCTTGGGAGCTCAGACTTTCTGCCCCCCGCCCCCACTCTAATGGGTCAGCTGGGTTTCCCAGGTTCGGAGAAACTGGCTTCCTTCCCTTGGGGACTCACACCTCCACCCCGCGGCGGCTCCCTGCCCTGCCCTGGCGACCACAGCAAGCAGATGGCGATAGATTTCAAGGGAGGAGTTTCGAGGTGGTTGGTTTCTGCGTAATCTACACCCTGCGCGGTCTTTATTTCCTAAGTTGACAGAGCCTTTTCTATAAAAGAGAAGAAACTATCTCAGGGCTTGGCACACCTAGCACACACACGTGTGTGTGTGTATGCGTGCGTGCACACAGCTGTGTCTTTCTCTCCACCACTCCCCACAACCATGTAAGCAATAAAAATCAGCAACATTGAGATTTTTTTTTTTTTTTTTTTTTAAAAAGCAGCATCTTGGGGCGCCTGGGTGGCGCATTCGGTTAAGCATCCGACTTCAGCCAGGTCACGATCTCGCGGTCCGGGAGTTCGAGCCCCGCGTCGGGCTCTGGGCGGATGGCTCAGAGCCTGGAGCCTGTTTCCGATTCTGTGTCTCCCTCTCTCTCTGCCCCTCCCCCGTTCATGCTCTGTCTCTCTCTGTCCCAAAAATAAATAAACGTTAAAAAGCAGAATCTTGCCGCTGTGAATTTTGCATCTCACTGGACAAAGCTATTCAGGTGATAACATCATGTGCAGGGACAGGTCCTTCCCAGGCTTGTCAAAGGACAAGAGACAAAGGCCAGCGGGTACTACCTATGTCAGTCTGTATCACTCCCCAGGGTCTTGTAGATAGCAGCAATGGGGACAGAAGGGGGCTCAGAGCCAGAGGGAGCTGGGGCTAACATTGGCACGATGGCACCTGTCCTCTCCAGTGCTTTCTCCATTCTGGCTGTCCCTACGCATAAGATCCCAAGGGAGCCATGCTCAAGCCTTGGCGCTGAGATCACAGGGCTGGGACAGACACACGGCGAATGCACGACAAACACCTGGGTGTTGCAAGACCCCCTCCTGCTTTTCCAGAACCTGTTCTCTCCCACCTTTTAGTAACTTCCTGGGAGCGGACAAGGCAATGCTCTTCTGTCAAAACACTCCATCTTCTGGGATGGCACACTCCGGGACCCCACCGGTATGGCCGAGTTTCAAAGCTCAAGTGTGCAGCTGAGCAATGTCTCAGGCTACATACGAATCCATTACACCAAGAGCCTCTGGCTGCACTTTGGACTAAAAGATGGGGACATGCTTGTCAACTTCTGTTTGCAAGTCTATAAAGGGAAGATTTTTAAAGCCACAGAGCAGACAGGAGGATGTGGCGGTGATGGGGAAAAGGAAGCCTGGCTATGGGATGGATGAGCACACACAAAGTAAGAGCAACGACTCTTTTTTTTTTAATTAAAAAATTTTTAGGTTTGTTTATTTGAGAGACACAGAGACAGTGTGAGCAGTGGAGGGGCACAGGGAGAGGAAGGCAGGGAATCCCAGGCAGGCTCCATGCCACCAGGGCAGAGCCCCCAGCAGGGCTTGAACTCGCAAACCATAAGATAATGAGGTGAGCCCACACCAAGAGTCAGACACTTAACCGACTGAGCCACGCAGGCACCCCACTCTTGAGTGCCGTGTGGCACAGCAGAAACCAGCTATGGATGGCTATTTCAGTGAACAAAAATTCGCTAGAATTAAAAATTCAGTTCCTCTGTGACACTAGCCTTATTTCATCACAGATGGATGGGGGTGACCACCATGGACAGCACAGATGTCCATTTTCATCATCTGAGAAAGTTCTATGGGACAGTGCTCAGGTAGAGATTTAGGAATTCTGAGTGATTTCAAAACGTTATTTTCCTAAAGGACACCCTATCATTATTTTTTTCCTGTAAAGGAAAACACTAGAAACAACGTTTCAGGTCTCAATATTGCACATTAATGGCATTCATGTTTATGAACTGGTTAGTATCAGTCTACCACCACTACCTCAAAAGGGCAAACCTAACACCACAGATTTATCCTGATAATATCAAATTGGTAGGCTTGATACTCTTTAGTATTATTTATGCCTGGCCATGGCTGAGATGACCCCATGAAAACTCCAGGGCTATTGTGAATGAGCTCAGTCTTGAGCCAAGGCCATCTGGTTCCCCAGAGGAAGGGAGTGTCCTTCATCATCTCCCAGGAGACCACTGGACATGCATTTCTGTCGTTTGTTTCCTTATTAACTCCTAGAATATTAACTAGATGGTCTTTGAGACTTTCCCTCCGTGGCTTGAAATTCCATCCTTAACTACTGGGGTTGGGGGGGGGGTGGGGCACCTGGGTGGCTTAGCGGGTTAAGTGTCCGACTTCGGCTCAGGTCATGATCTCACAGTTCATGGGTTAGAGCCCCGCGTCAGGCTCTGTGCTGACAGCTCGGAGCCTGGAGCCTGCACTGGATTCTGTGTCTCCCTTTCTCTCTCTGCACCCCCCTCACTCGCCATCTTTCTCAAAAATATACATTAAAAAATTTTTTTAGGGGCACCTGAGTGGCTCAGTTAGTTAAGCATCCCACTTCGGCTCAGGTCATGATGTCATGGTCTGTGAGTTCAAGCCCCGCGTGGGGCTCTGTGCTGACAGCTCAGAGCCTGGAGCCTGGCTTGAGGTCTGTGTCTCCCTCTCTCTCTGCCGCTAACCCACTCACATTCTGTCTCTGTCTCTCTCAAAAATAAATAAACATTAAAAAAATATTTTTAAAAAAGACAAAAGGCCCATAATACAGTACAGTGAATATCAACAATTGTTGTAAAGTATGCAATGCAATAAATATTATTACCATGGCAACTGTATTGCAATATATAAATGTATCAAAGTCACTCACTGTACCTTCAATTTATACAAGGTTGCAGGTCAAATTTATCCAATTAAAAAAAGGAAAAAAAAAAAAACCTTAACCAGACAACTGACCAACTACTGATATTAACATTGGAAATTACATTGGGGAGGATGGACTTCTATGAAATATTTATGAACTGTAACTAAGGAGCAATCTAAATACAGAGAAATAACTTTCTAGGCTCAGATATTGGGACATAGGATTTGACAACCACAGCTCACTTATGGGGGCAAGGATATAGAATATTTTAACACACGTCTCTGTCGGGAAATGCAGGGCGTGTGACTGGGAAGGACCGGAGTACCAGTCTTAAGTTTTTTTGTTCTTCGAGAATTTCTTTTATGAAATTCAGTACACGGTACTATGGGTGAAGGGAATGAGACAGTGAAGACACAAACACCTGGAGACTCAGAAGCATCCACACACATATGGGACACACGGACGGCTAGGTCTGTTACGCGGCCAACTTCGGCTCGAGTCACGATCTTGCGTTCGTGAGTTCAAGCCCCACATCAGGCTCTGTGCTGGAAGCTCAGAGCCTGAAGCCTACTTTGGATTATGTCTTCCTCTCTCTCTCTTCCCCTCCCCCATTAGCTCTCTCTCTCGCTCTTTCAAAAATAAAGAAACATGAAACCAAATTTTAATTAAAAGACGCATACATACACACATGACTTGATCTTGAAAAGATACTTAGAAATACCTTAATACCTTTGTGGAAAATTCCTAAAATTAAATTAATTTTAAAGCAAATGAAATACCATGGCCTCTATATTGCTGCATAGATGCAAAATATAGCTCCTTCTGGAATGGATTTTAACTCAATTCACCATGAAGGAGTATTTAAGATTCATCAGAGCTGAGTTAGGTCCCAAAGAGTTTGGTTGCTGATGTCCTAAAGGCTGTTTATGCAGATGCTTTACAATAGAAGTTTCCATAAAGCATGAATCCTACAAACCACACAGAAGCGAGGCAGGTACTAGACATTTGTCTACAAGTGATTCTTTCTCTCGTCCCTCTCCACTATCCCAGTCCAGACCCCTAGTTTATTTTCGTTTACAAATTATATGTGTGTGCAGGATATGCCCATACACATAATAGAGCATATACAGTATAAGCCTCTTTTTTCCTAAACACATTCCTAACACATGGGCTCAGGAGAGACACAGGTTCACAAAAAAACTGAGATCTGTTGCTTTTAATAAACATATCATGGATTTGATGTAGTGGTTGTTTTCTTTTTTAGACTTGATTTATCTGTCACTTTCTTTCTAAATTTGATTTATTGGTCAATTTCTTTTCAAGATTTGATTTATTGGCCAATTTCTCTTCAAGATTTGATTAAAACACATTACATAAGTCTTTGCGGATCTATTTCTAAATATCATCTATATTTCTAAGTATGGATGTTTAAAGTCTTTATTCATAAATGTTCTGGATTGATGCCTGTTTTTCATTATTTTTTTTTCTTTACTCCAGGTAGTCATTCATTCTGTGATCGGAATCAGCATAAACAAACCGTAACGTCCAATTGTGTAATGAATTACTCAGCTCTCCGATTCAGAGAGGAAAGAAGCTTAAGATATAACAAGGTAAAAACAGCTTGTTGGTGGGGCAGGAGAGGGGGGGATCCCATGTTGGTTGATTCGTCTTCAATCTCTGGATTTACGGACACGTTACGAAACATTTCCACAAGGCTTCTAGCACAACATCTCCAGTGACCATTAATTAGTCTGTGGCTACATAGACGGCCTTGAAGATGGAGAGTCGCATAACATTCTGGGAAACATTTTATTTTAATGGACTCAAAGTGTTCTGTTCCTTCTCTCGTCTTGGTGCCTCTCTACAGACTACCAGACGAGCCAACACCTTGGTACCCTGCCCACCAGACTCAAGGACTCATGACAAGACAGCTCGGTAGAACCCCGGGATTGTGGGTGCCCTAGGGAGAGTGGCCCACACCCCAAAAGTTGAGTAGTATGGCGGTATGGCAGAGTAGGGGAGCCCGGAGCCCCCCACCATGACGTTTCAACATCTTTGGGTAAGGAAAACCTTCACTAACCAGCCACCGCCCCGTGGGCGCCTCGGGGACGGCGGGATCCGGGCTGACGTGGTTCATCTTCTACGTTAGCAGATGTCACCGTCATCCAAAAGAAAACCATCCTCTCCATCCTTCCACCCACAAGCAAATAATCTTAGCCTAGGATCTTTGTCGCATAAAAACCGCATTACCTACTTTGGAGGGTGGTCCTCCCGTTTAAATGAGGAGACGCTTGCAAAGGGCTGAGCCCCGTGCTCGGAGCTGGCAGCTGCTGGGATCTATTTCAAAGGAGGATGGTAGCTAACAAGGCGAACAGCTGGGACAGCAGCCAGGATGTCCCCGGCAGAGGGCACATGACCAAGGATGCATCTGCCCCTTGGACCGCAACACCTCCATGAGGGCGGTCCTACAGACAATCCCCCATTTACAGCTGGGTAAACTGAGACAAGGTCAGTTCGCATCAGCAGAGCTGGGGGAACAGCAGAGCTGGGGGAACAGCAGAGCTGGGGGAACAGCAGAGCTGGGGGAACAGCAGAGCTGGGGGAACAGCAGAGCGCCCAAGATGGGGCGGAGCCACTCCTCAGGACAAGACGCTGTCTGTGAAAGCAAAGCGCGTGGGAGCTCTAAGCTATTCAACGGTCTCAGGTCATCGGTGGCAAATCCCAGGTGGGGAACCCGCGTGTGTTCGCCAAGGACGGAACTTTACCGATTCTCCACCTGGCCCTTGTCACAGCCGGCGAAGCCCAGCTTCCATCACACTGGCCACCTCCTCAGGGTGGAGGCCTCCCTTCCGGTTGACCTCCCTGTGAAAACGATCCCCTCTGGTTCCATGTTGTCTGTCTGGAGCCTGCCACCAACGTGGGTCACCTTGCAGCGTCTGCTAAAGTGCCACGGCAAACACCATAGCGGGAAAGGCAAGAGAGCCCCAACTCCCCTCAGCAGTCCTGATTCTCACTAACCCGGAAGGTTCAAGACCATTGCCCTCCATACAGTGAATCTAGGGAAAATGACCTTTCCATGACAGCAGCCTACGGAGTGATGATTGCACAGGTCAAGGAGTGCTTCTAAAGACAACCGGAAGGAAAGCGACCTCCTAAATGGTTCTGGGTCCAGAGCACACGGGGCAGTGAGCCGAGTTCCTACACAGACGATCTGTCAACACAGGAAAACATCGACCACCGAGGCCAGAGAAGCTCCTTGCATCGCTAACGGTCTCCCTCCAAGGCGCCAGAGATGGCTCGAGAAAGAGCCTCTCCAGGCTGCAGGTCACGTCCAGGACCATGGCCTCCGGGGCCTCCACGGGCCGCTTCTACCATGGTCGGGGTCAGGGTCCACCTAGAAGGCCATTGCGCCACCCAGAGAGCAGGCCGAGCGCACCGAGGCCTGATGGGCACAGGCCCTCTGCCGTGTGGGAGCCACACAGCACCCCAACCCGGGCCGTTCCCCTGAAGGACCGCTGTAGGCAAGACCACACCCTCACCGTTCAGAGGGGTGACCCGGGAAGAGACGACCTCACAAGTGTTACGTCTCCGACCGGGACTCGCTCCCCAGCTGCGCTCCCGCGAAGCGCAGCGGCCACGGTCCTCAAAGGGCTCCTCTTCCTCTCCTCAGAGGGCCTGGCCGCCAAGGGCACCCAGGGCGCGATTGCCAGTTTGGCAACACGTATACATGATGGCCATCCTCTCATTCACAGTCCCTCTCCTTCCTTGCAACGTGCTTGTCCCAGACACACACCCCCGAGGGGAAATTAGGGAAGCACAGGGACACGTTGAAGCTGGGGGAAGCCCTCCCCCATTTCTTGAGATTCCCAACTTGACTCAGACGATTACAAGTGAGAAGGACGTGGCCCATACTGTCTCCAGGATCTTTTGAAACAGAGGTCACCTTCCTCAACGCCCTGCTGGCTGCCGTGTCCCTGGGTGGTGGCTCTAAGGTCCACAACCCTCTTGTAGGGGCCACCTGATGGCTTTGAGTCAGGGTCACCAAACTATGGGACACGGGCCAGATCCCTACTGCCTGTTTTCATACAGACTGGGAACTAAGAACAGTTTTCACATTTTAGATGGCTTCTTAGCAAACCCAAGACAGGGTGCATGGGTGGCTCGGTTGGTTAAGCATCCAACTATGGCTCAGGTCATGATCTGGTGGTCCCTGGGCTCCAGCCCCACATCGGGCTCCGTGCTGACAGCGCAGAACTTGGAACCTGTTTCAGATGCTGTGTCTCCCTCCCTCTCTCTCTCTCTGTCTCTGCCCCTCCCCTGCTTGCACCCTGCGTGTCTCTCAAAAATAAACAGACATTAAAATGAGTTTTTTAAAAATCAAAAGAATATTCTGTGACACATGAAAACTCACGTGAAGGTCAAATTTAAGTGTCCGTAAATAAGAAGAATTTGTGCCACACCCAATCACGTACATATCTGTGGATACTCTCTTGCTCCAGTGGCTGAGTCGAGCAACAAGAAGAGAACACACTGAAAATACTTGCCTTCTGGCCCTTTTACAGAAGGGTTCTGCCTCTCACTGGTCCTGAGGGTTGGACCTTGCCCTACCCAATTCTACTATATGCTTCAATGCCACTTTGCTGCTGTGTCTTTTATACTTTGGGATTCTAAGGAACACAGATCTTCAAAAACTGTTTGTAGGATAAAATGCACACTCGTCAGCTGGGCAAAAAGACCAGAGACCTACTCGCTAGGAGATCTACCACGTCCTAAGACCCACTGGTCCAGATGGCCATTCTGCTGCACCAGCTATCAGCACGAACGCAGGCGTTCTGGAAAACGTCCAGTCCCTCATGCCTCTGAGCCCTTGCACCGGCTGCTTCTTTTTCTGAAACCCCACGCTCTTCTGACTACCTGGCAAGTTCCCCCTCCTGCCATGGGGCCAATTTCCAGTCTTACCTTTGTCCTCACGCTTTCTCAAGGCTCTGGTATCTTGCCCCCGCCCCCACCCCCTGTTCCTCTCCTCTCCTTTTCCTGTTTGGGACAGGATCTCAAGCCCTCATCATTGGGCTTCACTAACCACAGACAGCCGGTCCCGGAGTTCTTGCAACTGGACCGTGACTGCCACGGGGGCACATTTTCTCGGCGGTCACGTTGACCGTGCTTCGCTCCAGGGCTAACGCACAGCCGGCAAACGCTGGCTGGCGAGATGAGCGAGCGGGACTGCGGCTCCACTGTCCCCGCTCCAACCCCGGGCTACCAGACTCCTTTCTGCCACACCGGTTAGGTTTGGGGGCAAGGGCAGGAAGATGGGACAAGGGCCCCACGCTTCCACGAGACAGTCGAAAGAGCACAGAGGTTTGGGGTGTGGGCCACTTGAGGTCTGAATTCCCAATTTATAGGACCTTTGAGCCTCAATCTCCCCACCTGTAAAGGGGGCTACTAACATCCCCAACCCGGCAGATTGGGGAGGATTAAGTCAAGCGAGAAAACAAAGCGTTTGGGGCATAGTAGGTGCTCAGAAAATGCCAGCTGTCACATGGGACGTCTGCCCAGGAAACACACATGGGTCCCTTATGAGGGAAGAGCCCATTCCTCCACAGGCACCCCGTGTCCAGGGGCTACCTCGGCCCTCTGCCACTCTCCACAATGCAACAGAAGCTTGCTGTACCTGGCAGTGGCTGGACGGCCTTCCACAGACCCAGTCCCTCCGTGTCCCTGGCCCAGGAGAGGACATCAGTGAGCAGAGAGGCCAGCGTGAGCCCACCCTTATGCTGCTGGAGCCTCACGGCACCGCAGTTCCAGAAGCCTCTACCGGGGGAGGCTCCAGCAGACAGTCCGGAGTCAGCCCATGCTCAGAAAGCACCTTTGTCAAAGGGACAGCCCGGCATATTGTCTCCGCTACAGGGAGGCTCAGGGCTCAGGGCGCCCAGCAACCCGCTGCCTCCGACCCTACAAAGGAACCCCTGGGGACGGCTGCAAGTCCCCGATCTCTTTTCCCTGCCTTCTGGAAGGAGCTTCAAGACACCATGTTTCCACAGCACTTGACCTGGGGAAGAGATCCGTTGTGCAATGTCACCACAGCTCGATACCATCGCGACACCAGTGCCCCGCTCAGTTACCGTGTGCAGGCACCACGTGAGTCACAGCACAAGGCTCCCCCAGTGGGACCCTCTCGGTGACCCCACGAGGCGGGGACCTGGGTCTCCGATCTGCAGATGAGGAAACGGAGGAGCCGGGAGAGGTCCGGGGACCGAGGAAAGTCACCCACACCTGCACCTGCGGGCCTCTAGAGCCCATCTCTCAGACACTTGCATCCTTACACGTGAGGAAGATGGCAGAAGGTGTGCGTGTGAGCCACCACAGGTGCCCTGATGGAGGGAAAGGCCACCTCAAGGGGACGTGGGGGCTGGCCGGAGAGGCTGATCGCAGTCAGAACCGGATCAGACTTCTCAAGGTCCGAATGGCATTTCAGATACGCCATTGGTCAGGAGGGAGGACAGGAAAACAGTAAGGGTGGATGAGGAGGCTTGCAGAAGCTGGGGGCCCCCTTGGCATCCACTTTTGCTCCTCTGGCTGGGCCCAGGGACCCCCCGAGTCAAGTTCTCCTGGGATGTTCACTAGTAAGGGCAACTCCCGAGCCCAACCCCAGTTCTGAAGACAATTCTCACGATGGGTCCCAGAAACCGGTCCTTGGGACAAGCCCCCACAACTGACTCTTACGTGCTAAAGCTTGAAAACAGTCCTGGACTCATCTTAAACGCTCCCTCAGTTTCTTGGGGCTGCTCTTCTCCACTAGTCTGTCACCTTGTGTTTGTTTACAACTCCACTCCTGGACCTCCCAGGAGTCTTACCCATGCTGCCCTGGGATGGTACTTCCCCGGTGAATGATGAGTGCTTAATGCTTGCCTCAGGCTCTGTTTTTTGTTTGTTTGTTTTCAGAAACCTGAGCTAAGCCAAGAACCAACACTGTCTAAATTATCCTCTGTCGTCTCTGAAATACATCCACTGTCCCTTAATACCTTTGATACTCCTTACCTCTCAACAGGGGTGTGATGGGTAATGTTTAACAACCAGCTCTTGGAGGTTGGGGAAGCCCAGAATTTTTGCATCTGCTGATTTCTCTGGTATACAGGCTCTCATCTTTGCTGAGCATCAGTGTGAGAATTGAGCACAGACTCGTCAACCGGACCTTGAAATTGTTTTTCCGTTCTTCTTCATCCGAAGCACAACAGGTACCTTCGTGTATTATGTGCACAATCTAGGCCAAATCAGATCATCTCTCTATGCCTCAATGTACTCATTTGAAAGAATGGGTATCATTCATCGCCACCACTTTATAGGGCTGTTGATCTGTACGGAGCACATAGAACGGTCCTTAACACAAGGAAAATGCTTCCTAAGTGTCAGCTCTGGTGGGGATTTTCCATTATGGATTCTCTGCCATCTTTTCCACACAGACAAACTCTTTTCGGCCAGCACTCCATTTAACAAACTTCAGCTAGTAAGGTTTTTTGTTTTCTTTTCCCCCCCCTTTTAATTCAATTCCAGTGTGAATGCCAGCTATATCAGTGCTCGGGCTGCTGGGGAAGAGCTAGGAAAGGCTTTGCTGCCAAGGTAATTTCCCGAAGTTTCCATTTTTGGAGGAGAAAATGAGACAATGGCCAAGATCAGCGGTTTGAGGGTAGAGGAGGAGAATACTGGAACTTCTCTGCCAACAGTCTTGTCACAGCGCTTTCCAGTCCTCCAGGGAGCAGAGGGTCAGTGAATACATCCCTGCCTGTGAGCAAGAAGCATCCACCAGGAGCGTTAGTCCCGGTGCAGAGAGCAATTGGACTGGGACTCTTTGGGTCCTGGATGCTGGTTGTATGCCTCAACTCGTCCCCCGGCCCCACTGTTGACTAGTTATACGGCCATAAGCGTGTCAGATTCTCTTTGACTCAGCTTCCTCATTTGCACACTAGGGATGCAAAAACAGAGGGCAGCTCTTAAGGTCTGTCACACCTGACCGTGGTCATCCTTGAGTAATGCCACTTAGTATTACAGAGACAGGGGTCGTGTGCAGTTTCTCACGTATTCAACCAATACATCCTAAGTGCCTGGAATATGCCGAGTACTCCGTGAAGGGGAAGGATACAGGAGGCGACACACAGATGCATCCCAGGGAGCTGTGCTGTACATATGTGAAGGAGATGTGCAAATGGCACGGGGCCATAAATCTGAGCCTCTAAGCCTAATTTAAGCAGTAAGAGAAGGCTTCCATTGGGAAGCAAGCGTTAAGCCAAGGCCGATGGGTGCGTTGAGGAAGGGCCGTGAATATTCCATGATACGATAGGGGCTGTTCAGGGGAAGCGTGTTGCCTTCTCTCACCCGCTTGGTGAAGCTCGGCCCTGGAACCTGACCGCTGCATGCAGCGAGCCGGCAGAGGCCATCCAAGCCAACATGTCTTCCGGTGAATCAACCAGAAGGTTGCTTTGGCTCGTGGGGGCCACGGTATGAGCATAGTGGTTGTTGGAAGAAGTGGAAATCAAAGTGTGTAAGGGAGGGAGGGAGGGAGGTTGGTTGGTTCAAGCACCCCCATATCAAGGAAATTCCAGGGTTTACTGTTGAGTAATCTTCTTTCCATCTAATCACATTGAATGGATTGGTCTTTTCAAATGACCCTAGTTTAACTCTTTGCCTTTCGGGGTTCAATTTAAAGGTTATTACTGGAACTGATTTCCTATCATTATTTGTCTTCTCCTTTACGAGAAAAGGGAAGGCTGGATCAAAATTCTTGGGGTCAGTTCCATTATACAAAGAGAGCAGAGCACAGGGGTAGTTGACTCCCTTAAAGGAGCAGATAATGAGGGATCTTCAGTACCTTTGGAATACCATCCTCAGCCCTGAGGAGACACCGTTGAGCAAAACGGATACTCCCTATCCTCCTAAATCTTGCCATCTAGCTGGGGTTCCGTTCACGAGGCCAATGGCTCTCCCGGGGAAAACAAAGCCACAATCTTTCCCTGGGTTCTAGGATTTTGAACGTGGTTCCCCTGTTCATAGTGGGAGTTCCCTTTCCTTGGGAAGCTTTTTAACTATAGGAGATGATCACCAGGTAACCTTCCTGCTTCTTTTCTCTGAAGTTAGGCCCGTTATTCACAAAATGTGCTTATTTTTGGCCGGACACATGTACTTCTCTTCTGAACCAACAGCCACACCACAAAAGCCTCCGTGAAGGGTGGGTCTCTGCAATCTTGCCTGGTCCCTGTGTGTTTGGGGGCTGTTGACTTTGATCTAATTGCCATTTCTGAAACCACAGGACAAGCCATCAGACCCAAGTGCCTTGCCTGAGGACACCGGCCATGGTTTGAGCGAGCTTAGTTATTAACCAAGCTTGCACCACCAACAAGAAAGCCCGGGGAGGCCCCTTGATTCCAGCTGCTGATGGTTTGTGCACGCCCTTACCACTCTTCCGAATGAGCCACTGTTGAAAGCAGACAGTAGTAAGGTTTACCACTTGAATCGCCCTGACCATCCACATATCAAGAACCCAAAGGCCCCAGTCATCTCCCTCCTCAACACTGTGCATCTTTCTGCAAATTCCAGACTCACAACAACTGGCAAAAATTGGGCTGGGCCTTTCAGAGGGGGAGCCTCAAGGGGCAGACTGCAAAAGCCCCAGCATCCACCCTGAGCTGCGCACATTCCTTACCTGTTGCCCTGACCGTCAAGCAGAAGGAAGAACGGGAAACAAGTATCAGGTGATTGAAAGGCTTGAGCCTCGCGCTGTTTTATTGACTTGTCACTGTAGATAAATGGACTATAATTTACTTCAAGAGTAAATTACTAGATGTTCATAAAAAAAAAAAAAAAAAACTGTTGTACATTACTGTCCCTAATTAAGATGTTAAACATGATTCCATTTTTAAATTGGAGGAGCCACCAGAAATGAAAAATGCTGATGGTGCTGTATTTCACTCCTGGTTGTTTTTTTTTTTTTTTTTTCCCCTTCCTCTCCATACATCAGTTAATGGTTTGGATATCGATGAGCACATGTGGCAATGCGGAACATGGGCTCTTGAAACTTCTACCCTATCATGGTTTGGGTTCTGTTCGTTTTGTTTACTTTTTTTTTTATATAAATTTCTTTTACTTTTATTTACTCATTTTGAAAGAGAAAGAGCACGTGCGCGCACGAGTGGGAGGGGCCGAGAGAAGAAGAGAGAACCCCATGCGGGCCCCCCACCGCCAGCACAGAGCCTGACGCGGGGTTCGATCTCACCAAGTGAGAGATCATGACCTGAGCCGAAACCAAGAGTCGGATGGTTAACTGACTGAGCCGTCTAGGCGCCCTTCGTTTGGTTTAATTTGTTTTAGGTTTCTCTCTTATGTCTGTGCCACTAACACTACTCTTTAAAGACATTCCATTAAGTCACATACTGCTTTGGATACCGAGTTGGTTAAATCAGAGCAATCAGGAAGACTTGAGAGGGCAGAGGAGGAAACCTATGCAACCTCCCATACGGGCATTTCAAATTAAGTAGAACCAAGGTAGTGCTTAAAATTAGAAACAGACAAAGACCCATAAGCTACATAGCTAAGAATTAAAAAATAACCTGAATGCTATCGTTTTTCACAAAAATTTGGGATTGTGGGAGAGGTCTGAAGAGGCGCTGACCATGTTCTCCAAAGCCAAGGAAAGGGAGAACAATGATTCTCGAGATTCCGAATGGAACCCAGTGGGTGAGCAAAGAGGTGGTCTATCTGGGTGCTTGACATGAGTTCCCCCCCCCCACCAAAGTTAGGAATCCCCAGGAGAACTCTTTGCCTTCCCTAGTTCAGAAATTATTTGTGGAGCACCTGTCACATGCTGGGCACCAAGATAGGTACAGAGGAGCCCAGAAGGGACACGACAGTGTCTCTGGCCTTGACATGAGAGGTTTGCCTCCAGCCAGCCAGCTTTCACCTCCTTCCCATCCAGCCATCCAACAGATTCCTTATACTACTTGGAACAACACATTCCCCCTTTCACTGTACCTTCTCCTAACTCCTCCTAGGATAAGGATCCCCCTAGGGATAAAAACTTCCCCTAGGATAAAGATCCCCCATATCCTAATATCCAGACCAGGTCTGGCCAAAGCACTCTGGTCTCAGCCTTTATGGTACTTTGGCCCAACTGAAAAAGATCTTTGATTCACATCCAGCTTTGCCAACCGATTGTGAAGCTGTGGATGGGTAGGGACCAGGTTCGTGTTGCTCCCGTCTACATCTTCCAGCATCCCCCTGTCCCAACAACAGTTTCTTAATAGGTGACACATTGGGTGGATGCCTAAATTAATGGAAAGAGGAATAAATGAGCGAGTGGACTTTCTTACCATGTCCCAAGACCTAGAAGTCAGAGACACAGTTCTTAGCCCTCAACAAAGAATCCAGTTTAAAAGCTTCAAGGTCTATTGGCTAACTGAAGCATGGAACACTCTTCTGTTATCTATGCCCCGGATGCCAAGTAACACTATAGACTATTTCTGAGTCTGGGAAGATAGGTTGTATATTCAGGCCTGGGAGAGTTTCACGCTCTCTCCAACCCTTGGTGGTAAGCCTCCCTGCTGTGGGGAAGGCCCCACACTTACTGGGAAGCAGCTATCTAGGCCTCTGACCCAAGTCTTACTCCTTAGAACAAATAGAAGGGGGAGGAGGAAACATAATCCCACCCAGGGAGCGGCTCTGGCTAGGAGACCTTCATACATGCACCTCCCCTGGTCCAGGAAATACAGTAGCCCCTTCCTGCCTTCTTCACCCCTTCCTGCTCCCAACACACACGACAAAACCCAAGAATTCCTCCAGGCTTCGGTTTTAAATGCATACGGATCTACCTGGCAGGAAGTCCTTAATAGGTCCCTTCTGTTCACCCATCCGCTTGGCAAATATTAAGCCCACATTACGTGCAGGCACATGTTCTAGGTGTTTCCAGTACACAGGCCGACACTTATCCTCTGGTGGTTCTGCCATACAGGCTGAAGGCGATGGCCCGAACACACAGAGGTGCCCAATACCAGACAAAGCTAAAACTCAAGCTGGCACCTAGTGGTTTTCAACCAGATCCTTCGGATAACTCCTCAAGTCTAGAGCTCACTATGCCGTCCAGCGATGCAACTCTGGCTTCACGAGGCGACCGAGCACTGGACAGGTAGCTGACATGTCTGCGGAACAGACTTTTTAATTGTACTTGACTCTAACTACTGTACCTTTAAATTTAAAAACTGAAGTGGCCTAGGGGCACCTGGGCGGCTCAGTCGGTTAAGCGTCTGACTTCAGCTCGGGTCATGATCGAAAGGTCTGTGGGTTCAAGCCCCTTGTCGGACTCTGGGCCGACAGCTCAGAGCCTGGAGCCTCCTTTGGATTCTGTGTCTCCCTCTCTCCCTGACCCTCCCCCGCGAGTGTTCTGTCTGTCTCTCTCTCTCAAAACTATATAAAAACGTTAGAAAAAATTAAAAAGAAAACCGAAGCAGCATAACAATGTTTGTTTTTTTTCCTGTTAAGCACACTTTATTTTAGTCGGACTCCGTGTCACATTAACCATTGAACGTTTAGCATCCAGCCTGAGATGCACTTCGAATTTTGGGAACCTGGCACAAAAAGAAAAGAATGGTAACGTATCTCATCAGTACACTTTTATACTGAGCACATGTTACCATAGTATTTTGGTGGATTGGGTTTTCAGTACTATAACTGATCTCACCTTTTTCTTTTCACATTTTTAAATGTAAACGTTGCTAGAAAATGGAAAATTTTAAGTGTGGCTCACATTATATTTCTATTGGACAGCAATGCTCTAGATGTTTCCATAAATAAATAGCGAGCAAAAATGATCACACACACACACACACACACACACACACACACACACACACACACACACACACACACACACGGAGTCTGACTGCTTGGATAATCTCAGCAGAGAGTCCTATCTGATTTCCTATCCGATTCGGACTCCTATCCAATTCCTATCCGTAATTCTGGTCAGGAAAGAGGGAGCCTCTTGCCCCTTATAAAGTTTTTCATTTTCAAACAGTGTCACCCAGAGTCGTCAGAGCCGAATCACTTGTGTCACCTGGGGAGGCTGGGAAAGGCAACCCCCAAAGGAGTAGCTTAGGTCTGAAGCTCCTTCTTAATCTCGTTCACAGTCGCACGAAGTGCAAAGGCAGAAAGGGAGAACCTTCCAGGTGGGATCCATGTCAAGTAGAGGAAGCCCTGTTGGCAACAGAACCCTTCCCCCACCTCCAGGGCCATCCCCTCAGGCCTCCTGGGACTTCCCAGGAAGAGGCTTTCACTGCATAATTAAACGCAGTGTCCTCAGGGATTGCCTCTCTCTCCACCTTGGCAATTTTTGGATTTGTGGAAGAGAAGGCAGGAAGTGTATTTCCTGGTCCTAGGATGCAAGCCTGCCTTGCTGGGATGCTTCTCTCTGGCATCTGTTACCTGCACCGGCCATTTTCTGGTTGCAGGGGGCAGGGAGGAGGAATCTGGGGGAGGACCAGTGAGGAAGGAGTCTGCAGCTGAACAGGGTCACGGGTGTCACAGTGGAACCCTCAGCCAGGAGTGCGGAAGCGGCCATGACAGGGTCGTGCTGGCTCATCCAAAGCCCACCCACCTGGGAGTCTGTCCTGCAGAGAGGGACTTGAGCTTGGCAGCATTCTGAAGGAGCCGGGGAGGCTCGGAGGAGGGCGGGCTGGTCACGAAAGGGGGTGCAGGTCAGGGCTTGGGCACTACACTGCCCGATGGCTAGCCCTCCCAGCGGTCCGGCCTGGAAACTTCCTGTGCCTGCCTCACCCTCACCAGTGCCTGGCTGGGAACCTCATGTGCACAGAGAAAGCCTTTAGAACCTGTGGTTTGATTTCCAAACGGTCTTTGGCTTTTGATTCCCTTGAGGCTCTGATGAAGATAGGGACCCTCTTTCCAGAAAAATGGACTTGGACAGAATGATGAATATTTTTAGAGGATTTTATAAAGTCTTTGAAACAGACTCATTCAATCAAATGGACCAGTGTAAATCACAAGCTAAGTAAATTATTTTTGTTTTGCTTTTTCTCTTCATTTTTTAAAAATTTTTGTTTTAATTTTTTTATTTGAGAGAGACAGTGTGCGTGGGGGAGGGGCAGAGAGCGAGGGAGCGAGAGCATCCCCAGCAGGCTCTGGGATCCGTGAGATCATGACCTGAGCCTAAGCCAAGAGTCCGACTCTTCACTGACTGAGCCACCCAGGTGCCCCTGCTTTTTCTTTTTCAAAAATAAAAAAGACAGGAAAGGAAGTCACCAATGATATTACCAACCTAGTTTTGTTTGCTTGGTTCTTTTTTAGGTGCTTCCCATCTTGGTACAGGTCAAGTTGGATGAGGGTGATACAAAGTGAGAGCTTTAAGAAAGCCACGTTTTGTCCCACCCCTGCACCTGTGCTGGGGGCAAGCCAACCTCCCAACATCCCTGGGGTCACACAGCCAGATGGACAGAGGTGGACAGCTATGTCCAGCGGTATTCTTGGCCACCGTGCTCTCCCGGTCCCCTAGGCAAGCCAGTGCCCTGCCTTCCAGGAGCTCTCCTGGAACCCAGTAACTCACTCTCCCAAGCTCTCACGGCCAATCAGCCAAAAATTAGTGCAGCTAGCAGTCAGCACCATTTCAAAGTGACGGTAAGATCTCACCCAGGGCTGGAACAAGGTCTTTACGGACGTCACCTCCCTCGCCACCATCACCTCCACGAATAGCTTGATATTCGGTATTCCCAATAAATAAATCCCGTCTATAGGTCAACAGGCCTTCCCGTGTCTAGGGAGATGTGTGTGCAAAATGCCTTCCCATTCACAGAAATAGCACCTTTCAGGGACCAGCCAGTGTCTGTGTGAGCTTCCCTCTTATTTTTACAAGGCTCTAAAAGTGAATTTTCCCCTGTGCCGGAGAGCTGGAAGTTGAGCTTAATGTACAAACCTTTATTTTCCGAAGAGGCAGTTTGGCCTTCCTGTATCGACAGACTCCGGAGCTTAGATTTATTACAGAATGGTAATCAGGCAAAAGAATAAATACACTGCATCTTTAATTCATTAATCACCCCAGAAAGCAAAATGAACTACAGTAAAGAAGACAATATGTTTTCGAATGCTGGGGGTGGGGGAAGTGGGAGCCTGTTCCTCAATAAAATCCAGTTGCTAAAATCCATTTTGTGTGCAGATTAGAGAAAGGACATTTACCTCTGAGGCTGTCGCTAGAACGGGAGCAGGAACTCTCTACACAGCAGGTTTGTTAAGACGGGGATCTCTGGATGGCCCGTGGTCATCCCTAAGGTCTCCTCCCACAGGCTCATGAGAAAACCAGGCACTGGAGTCAAACAGACCTGGGTTCAAATCCCTGCTCAGTCTGAAAAGTGGGCAAGGTTGGGTGAGGCACTGCCCTCTGTCACTCAGTGCCTGGAGGTCTATCTACCTATGGGATATGGGTCCGGGGATGTTTTGTCTTCTAAAAATTTTCACATCGCTACAATCTCATTCAAGCAGACCTGTCAAGATGGAAGCAAAAATTAAACATCAGGTTTTGTGAGCCGCCGCATGCATCCGGGCACTGTGAAAGCCCCATCCGGCTCGGGAGTCTCGGGTCTGGCCTGGAAGGCTAAGAGGTTGCCCTATTCCTGCTGTGTTCCTGAGCCCTCGCAACCTGAAAACCAGAAATTAGCCAACCTTCCACCTATATAACCGGCCTGGCCAATGACAAGTGTTAAGTCAGCGTCCTAGATCCTTCAAGGGAGACAGTCAAGGTCTGTGCAAAGATATAATGGAAGATCAAAGTAATAGTTGTTTATTGAGCATTTTGAGGGATTTTACATAGATCCTCTCCTTTCACGTTTGCAACTATCCTTCAGGGTTTGGTTCTACTACTGTGCCCAATTTACAGATGCGAGGACAGGTCCATGGAGGTCAAATCCCTCAGCCAACTTTATATCATGAAGTGGCTCACCCGGGAGGTTCAGAGCTACAGTGGATCCTTGAACGACACAGGGGTGAGGGACACTGACCCCTGTGCTATCCAAAATCCACACTTAGCTTTTGACCCCCCCCGCAAAGCCTCCTGTTGACTAGAAGCCTTATGGAAACAGTCGATTAATACATATTTTATATATTATTTGTATTACGTACTGTATTTTTACAATAAAGTAAGCTAAGGGAAAGAAAACATTGTTAAATTTTTAAGGAAAGAAAATAGAGTTGCGATGCTATTGATTGATTGAAAACAAAACAAAACAAAACCCTGCCTCTAAGTGTACCTGCACAGTTCAAACCCCTGTTCAAGGGTGGACCATCTACCGTTTTCTGAGCACTTCCTGCCTACAGCCCTTCATCTACGGGATGCCGTTTATTCTTAGCAACAATCTAGAGAAAAAAGTGTGACTATTCCCCACTTCATATATGAAGCGAAAGGAAGCTCAGAGGCTTTAAACCAGGGTTGCTCAATCCCAGCATGACCTGTCTCTTGCCTTCTAAGGCATTCAACAGCACCCCTGTTCTCCACCCACCCGGTCCCCAAGTCATGACACCCCAAAGCGTCTCCGGATGTTGCTCCTTGCACCGTGGAGAGCAACATCACCCCGGTTCAGCACCCACTGCTTCAGACTACTTGTCATCCCGCAGAGCTGGGAAGGGTCGGTCTCAGACACCTCCACTAGATAGTTTTCCAAATGCTGCTTCAGTGACCTTGGGGCAGTGGCTTTTTAAATGGAGCCTCACACCAGAACCTGATAACTGGTTCCAAATACAAATTCTGAGCCCCCATACCCAGACTGCATAAATAGGGAATTCGAGGGCTGGGGACTCTAGCCGGGGGGCGGGGGGAGCCTGAAACTTGCGAAGTTGAAAGCCAGTGCCTTACAGCAGCGTGCCTTAGCCTCGGCTGTGCACTATGATCACCCGGGGACCTTCCAAAAAAAAAAAAAAAATTGACACCATTTGGGAATCCTGACTTCGTTGAGCTGGGGTGGGGGGTGAACTCAGGCACTAGGGTCTTGAAAGCCTTCCAGGTGATCCTCAGGAATAGTTGAGGTTGAGAACCACCGACCTAGAGGGAGCTGACCCAGGTTCTCAGGGAGGCACTGGTCAATGTCCCAAGCGCTCAAATTAAAAACCATTGAGGTTGGTCCCATGACCCGTCCGCCGGAATCTTGGACAGAAACAACGAGGGCAGTGTAGCGGTTCTCTCTGCTCTCAGTCTCAAACCACAGCCTCACTCAGCCCGGGTCCTCACGTGTGTGCTTCCTTTTTTGGATCCCTCTACCATCGATTTACCTAAATTTCGGGACTTTTGGGAAGCTCTTTAGTGGGACTCTGCACCAGCTCAAGAGGTTAAGGAGGCCAGTAAACTTGGCAGGTGAATGCTTTGCATTAAACCGGACGTATCTGCAAGGGGCAGGGATCGTCGCTGCAGGCGGCAATGAAATTCAGCTGTCTGTTCAGCAGTATCTGAACATCCTTCCAGGTCCAGCTAAAGTAATCGCTCCGTCCTGTCATCGCCTTTTCATCACTGTCCTGCTGCTCACCTGCCCCTCCGCAGACCCGGGCAAGGCGAGACATTGCCCTATTACTCTGGTCGCGTCCTTTCCCACCCTGTCCCCAGAACCTGTACAGCCTAGGACTTCTTCCCAGACACCCGTGAACTCCAGCCTTCAAGATCCTTCTCTGAGGCCTCCAGCCTGCATTACTCTTCCCTTCTCCGATTCTATTGTGCTTCACCACCGGAACAGCAGTATCAGTGGGGACGCTTTCGATACATGTGCTTCTACTCTGTTCAATTTCCATTTTTTAAAAATCTGGGCATCTCACCCAGCGTTGTGCTGATCAGCAACAGCTCTGCGGTGGATGGGAGCAAGGAAAAGGGGTCTGATTCTGTAGCATTTTCATCCCCTGCTGCAAATATTCCCGACCAATTTCATGCTGCCAGTACCTAAATAGGGAATCGGGAAGAGATCCACTCAACTGGTTCTCGCGAGCCCCCAGGAGTGGGCTCCCACACACGGCTGGTCAGCCATCCAGGCGCCATCTCCCCGGAAGCTGTTCTGTGACAGCCCCCGTGCTAAACGCTGAGCCCGAGGCATGGAAGGTACAGGTCCTGGATCACAGTCTGGTGTGGTCTACGGGACAACACTGCCTTTCACAGTGACACGTGACAGGCTGAGAAACAGGTAAGAGGTAGCTATAAAGGAGGGAGGAGTCGATTTTGCCAACTCAACTATGGGATTCCCCCCGGCTTCAGGGGAAAAAAAAAGATCCTTCATAGTATTGAGCCAAAAAAGACATGGTTCTGACTGGTCCCGCCTGCCTGTCCCCTTAGTAATGGGAGCAGCCAGCTGGCTTTGCACTTAGCAGACACTTCCTCTGCTTATTCACCTGACCTGTATTAAGAATTCCATGTGACTGGTTCTGCCATCCCGTCTGTCGAAGGAAAGGGACTTCTCCGAAGTCACAAAGCCGGAAAGCCCTGACACTGACACCACGGGGGCTGCGGCACTCTGCGGAATCCCTCAGTGTTTCCAGGGAGGGCAAGGGGCCCTTTGCTCCATCAAAGGCTGTGTGAGCTAGCCTTCCCGTAGCCAACTATTCCTCAAAGATATTCCGAGAGCCTCTGCAGAGATCTCAGAGTCCTGGGGGGGGGGGGGGGGGGGGAACAGCTGACAATTTGGAGGGCCGGCTTCCACCCTCAGTGGCTTCTTCTGTCTTTTTGCTACAGGGATTCCCCCCATACACCTTCATTTTCGAAATGGTTCCTCTGTGGAAACAAGACGGGTCTGAAAACCCACGATTGCTGCCAGGACATAGTATTTATGGAGGTGGTAACAGAAGCCTGGAGAGCTCTGCCCCTGCTCACCTGGTACAGTGGGGACGTACTGTGGGAATAAAAGAACTTTGCGGAGATTTTCAGAAACTGCATCCAAGCCCAATTTACTTCCTCCCCCAAACGGGGGAAGTCCTAAGGCAAGACTGTGAGCAGGTCACTAACCACTGACCCTGGACCCTGTTCTGGGTGGTCCGGCATTCCCACAGCACCAGTCTGCAAGGATTTCTGGGCTGGGCATCCAATTTGCCTCGACACCCAGTCAAATCCAGATTCACCCTGGAAACGCCCGACCCCGCATGGCCAACGCTTTTCAAGCCCATTGGGCAAAAAATCTGTCTTACAGGATTTCTCTGCAGGCAGCTTTGCCCCCGAGTCAAGGCCGAGTCAAGGCTGGCTCCTTCACACAACGAGTTCTAAAGAACCAGGGCCTGGAATCTGCCCCTCTCCTCCCCGCCCGGAACCTGACTTCCTCAGAGGAGACTGCCACCGCACTGCTGTATTTTAACACATAACTCCCAAATTAAAAACTGAAAGAAGAAACGCATGTTTCTGTCAATGGCTTAAGGGGATTCCACCTCTAAGCTGCTGCTAAAACTCCCTTAGTCTTTTTTACATTTGTAGCATTTTGGAGCAATTTGCTGGAGTCAAAGAAGGCAGTGAAATTTCCACAACCGACTTCAAAGCCCCCAAATCCTGTATCAGTGGAGGGGAGCCTGGTAGCAACACCAGAGGGGACGTTTGTTCAAAGAGGTGTGTGTAGGAACGCGCCGGGCTTTTCTGCCCTGTGCCTGCGATTGATGTTAATGGCAGACACGTGACCAAATCCCCACGTAGTTCTTTGAAACAAGCCCCTCCCTCCCTCTCTCCTTCCCTGCCACCCGCCCCCCCTCTTCCCCAACACTTTTTTTGGCTGTGACAATGCCGATGATACAGAAAAGGGCTAGAACAGAGGAACGGCTTCCTCGACTCAATGAACAATACCCGCCTTAATTCAATTAACACAAATGAGTCTTTTATCCGGTGGGGAGCACGGAGCAGGAACAGACTGATGGAGAGGAGGGGCTGTACCTGGATGGTTTCACGCTGGTCAACACAGACATGGACCAAAGTGGCTCCAGAAAAGCGGATGGTGCAAGCCGTCAGGGCACCACCCACCCGAATTCATTCCGCTTTGCTTTCTACCTCTGTTTCCACGCCCTCTCTGGTTGGCTTTCCCCTTTCTTCTCCCAGGGTACCCACCGGTCCCTGTGCAGGAGAGTCCTTCCTCCCCACCGCAGACCCATGAACACACTGTTTATTCCAGCTATACCCTCGCTGCTGGAGGGGCACCTGGGAGGCTCAGTCAGTTCGACTCTTGGTTTCGGGCCAGGTCACAAGCTCACGGCCTCCCGAGTTGGATCCCCCCATCAGGCTCCGTGCAGACCGTACAGAGCCCTCTTGGGACTGTCTGTCTCCCTCTCTCTCTGCTCTTGCCCCGCTCACTCTGTCTCTCTCAAAATAAACTTTAAAAAAAATTCCCCAAACAGGAAATGTGTACAAACTGGCATCTGCTATTAGATAAATGTGCCAGGAATCTTATAAAAGCTAAGAGGCTAATTCACAGGCTCACAAGCACACGTGTGGGTGCCTATCACCATTCATTTCAGCTAAAATGCAAGGTTATCCTTTCTATTACTTGGTTATGAGCAAGGAAGAACATGGTTTCCTAAGATTATTGGTCATTTGTATTTCCTTTCTCTAAAAGCTGCCCATTCTTCTCTGCTCATGTTCCCATCAAGTTGTTGGTCGTCTCGGTAAGAGCTCTTCATCCTCAGGAAATTAGGCCTTTGCCTCTCTGGTGGGTTGGGATTTTTCCCACTTTGCTACTTGTCTTTTGATTTTGTTTAGGGTGTTCTCGGGACACGTAGATTTTAAATGCTTACGTAGAGTGATCCGTGCTTTGTCGGACCGTATGTGGGTTTTAGGTCAGGCTAAGGAAGATCTTCCCCATCCCAAGTTTAAAAAAGAGCCTAGGGGTGCCTGGGTGGCTCGGTCGGTTGAGTGTCCAACTTCGGCTCAGGTCATGATCTCACAGTCCGTGAGTTCGAGCCCCGCCTCGGACTCTGGGCTGACAGCTCAGAGCCTGGAGCCTGTTTCAGATTCTGTGTCTCCCTCTCTCTGTGACCCTCCCCCGTTCATGCTCTGTCTCTGTCTCAAAAATAAATAAAAACGTTTAAAAAAAAATAAAATAAATAAAAAAATAAAAAGGAGCCTAATTTCCTTTTGCTACCTCTGGAGCTTTTGTTTTTGCGTGGGGTGTTCACAAAATGACAACCCTCCTGCTCACCTTGCAAACCCATCTTCTGGAAAGCGTTTATCCAAAACAAGCGTTTTATTTGTTTTGTCGGTGTACCTCAATCATGAACCTTGAGAGCAAGAACCGTGTCCTATTTGTTTCCGAATGTTCCAGCATTGAATCCATATTCCAGTGTATAGGGACTGCCCAGTAAGTGTTCATGGAGTTAAATCCTAAAATAAAGCCTAAGAACTCGGATGCCAAACCAGCCAGAGAAAAGGGGTTTATTTTCCAATAGCTCTCCAAAAAAGGACATTAAGAAATAGGTCTGGCTGGTGCAGACTATATTTAACATGCTGTCCAGGAAAAGAAACCTAGCCCACAGAAGTGTCAAGGAAATGTCAGGATATGGGTCTTTTGAAAAGCGGGGAAGGGATTAAGAGAACAACCTCTAATTTTGACAGACTGCAAAGATGTCATCTTTGTCGTTGAGGAAACTGTTACTAGACTCGTATTACCTGTTTGTGTGCTCGCTTGTGGCCCTGCTTATTTGAGAACGCTCTGGCACTTTCCAGAGAGGTTCTGAGGCACAAATGCTGTGGTGCTGCTCACCGATGCAGGCCTGTACCGGACACAGAAATAAATGAGGCGCAGACTCCTTGCTCACAGACTTGAGAATCCAAGAGGAGAGGAGAAATTTAAAAGGTAATTGTCTCACAGAGTAGAGGGAAGTATGCCTTCAGAGCGGGCCATTTGTGTGGTTTAATGCTATGCTTTAGTGGAGGATCAATGGGCCTGACAGTGTGCGATCAAACATCTTGGTTAATCTCAGCCAGCGCCATTTGCCCCGGTCCTGTTTCTACTCTAAGCCAAATCACATACTCAAGAAGTGCCTGGTGGTGTTGACGACGAATCATAAAACACCTCCTCGGTACTTATAAGAGTTTGTGCAAATAATCTGGAAGGCATCTATCCTTGTAACTCGCTAACTAAATCCATTATTCTCTTTTTCATGCAGAATGCTGTTTAAGTACCATCGTAAGTTTAAAATGAATCATTCTGGGGTGCCCGGATGGCTCAGTCAGTTAAGCATCTGACTTTGGCTGAGGTCATGTTCTCACTGTTCGTGGGTTCAAGCCCCGCATTGGGCTCTGTACTGACAGCTTCGCGCCTGCTTCAGATTCTGTGTCTCCCTCTCTCTCTCTCTCTGCCCCTCGCCCACTCATGCTCTGTCTCTCTCACTCTTAAAAATAAACAAACATGTTAAAACAACCTTTTTTAAGTCAACTTAGCGATTCTGCTAGTGCAAAATCCTCAGTATCCCCTTTGGTTCATATGCTGGATCTGGGATGACCTGGTCACCTGGCTGACTGTAGACTCCTAGAAGGTCTCTGACTCTGGATTACTCGACCCATTTCCCAAACGAGAAGAATGAGACCCCAGGGGAATAGGCCTGCCCAGCTTGTATGGCTGCTTCGTGGCTCAGTCAGGTGTAAAAAGGAAGCTTCTGGACCCCACCTCCAATTGGCTTTCCCTGTGAGCCTTATCTGACTTCCTTACTCCTTCCTTATATAGACTTGATGCCAATAAGAGGTCTGGGAAGAAGAGACAAAGCAGGGAAAGCACAAAGCAATTGTTCATCCCTTTTAATTTCACCGGACCTGAAAAACGCCGAGTTGTGAGACAGAACAATAAAATATGCGCTATTCGCCAGTTATTTCTTCACTTTCTTGGTTTCCATGAAGAACTGTGTCCCTGAATTCCTCTACTAGGAGTTCTAAATTCCGGTTGTGCATTAGCATCCCTGGCAGTTGTTATTTAAAAAAACACTGAGGCCTCAAGTTCTGGAGTCATTGGTCTGGGGCCGGCATCAACAGTTTTTTAACAGCTCCCCAGGGGCATCCAAGGTTGACAACCCAGTTCCCAGGTGCAGGATCCGTTCATAGCCTGATTCTACTCGCGTCTATCTCCAAAAGGGCGTGCACAGGAGTCCGGGGTACGACTTCCCCTCCCCCATGTGGAGAAGCGCCCACCTTCCAAACCTGCCACCCACCCCCCCATTCTCAGGAAATCATACTGGGAAGGCCAGACGCCCCTCCCAACACAATCTGGAGGACCCTCCCCCAGCTACTGCTGATCGGAGGAGAGATCGACACCTGACCCCAGTGAGCCAATGGACATTCTCTTCCTAGAACGGAGTTCTAAGAGTCTCTCGGGGGCTCTGCTTGGGAGCTCAAAAGCATGGTTGGGGTGGAAGCCAGCAGTGACTGGAGACATCACGTGTTCTCCCTAGAGAAGGCCTAGCCTGCGGAGGGGAGGATGAAGCAGGTGTACAAAAACAGAGAAGGAGAGAGACGGGCCAGAAAGAAGGAACCTCCACCCTTTGGTTCATATGCTGGATCTGTGATGACCTGGTCACCTGGCTGACTGTAGACTCCTAGAAGGTCTCTGACTCTGGATTACTCGACCCATTTCCCAAACGAGAAGAATGAGACCCCAGGGGAATAGGCCTGCCCAGCTTGTATGGCTGCTTCGTGGCTCAGTCAGGTGTAAAAAGGAAGCTTCTGGACCCCACCTCCAAGTTTTTATGTCCAAAGAATCCCTGGCCAGCCTTCTAGAAAAATAACATATTCCTTACAGGACCTCTCATTTCCTTGGAGGGCGCATCCCATCACAAACGGCCAGGCCAGATTTGACAGTGATCTTGGGTTTTCTATCAGAGCACAGGGTCCCAAACCCGGGTCCTGAAACCCCCCGAGGAGCAAGCACATGAAAGTAGTAACCGCACCCATGAGCCACCCCCCCCCCACGGTAAGCTATTCTTGGCCTTTCACTGCATGTACGTCAATGGAATCGATTATGCCCGTTCTCTTGCTGACCAGATGCCCCGTTGCTGTTCCAGACGGTTCTGATTAATAAAAGCAAATACACCGAATTGCAAACCATCTTTCAGAACATGAGTTTCACAAGGGGAAATTGGTACAAGTGTCCTCCCGTACTCAATAAAATGATCAGACTTCAGTATTTTAACAGCCATTTTTCACAACTGTCCGATGTAATGTTAGTTCCACAAAACGGTTCATTACAGAACAGGTCCCATGTTCAAGTAAGTCTGGAAGACAGTGTGTTATCTGTGCTGTTCCTTTCCTGTAGAGGGCTCACGATAATATTAGCATATAAAGGCTCTGAGATGGAGGACAGCAAAATTAAGTGTTTGATTTTGCCCAATCCATGATTTCCCTAAAGTACTTGACCACAGAATTCCCCAAACATGCCTTGTTAAAAAAAAAAAAAAAAAAAAAAAAAAAAAAAAAAAGGTTAAGGGGTGATGGCTTTTTTTCCCCCCTCTTCAGGAAACTAGTTAGAAACTACAGGGGCACCTGGGTGGCTCAGTCAGTTAAGCATCTGACTTTAGCTCAGGTCATGGTCTTGTGGTCCCTGAGTTTGAGCCCCACCTCGGGCTCTGTGCTGACAGCTCAGAGCCTGGAGCCTGCTTTAGATTCTGTATCTCCCTCTCTCTCTCTGCACCTCCCCTGCTCGTGCACTGCCTCTCTCTCTTTCTCAAAAATAAACATTTTAAACAATTCAAGAAAACTGTTGTTCTAGGTTTTTCTCAAATTTTCCAATCTGACAACACTTAGAGGGGAAGGAGCCTGGTATCCTAAAGCACAGTTATTCTAAAAACAAACCGAGGCCTGCAAGGTGTGAAGGTCAAAGTTTTATTCTGTCTAAAACTGATCAAGGCCAAGCATGGCAGGGTGTTTACTCTGTGCCAGGTGCTTTACATACATTATTGTATTTAATCCTTTGCCCAATCTTCATTTACAACCCTATTTTACAGATGCAAAAACTGTGTATTCTTTCTCATGTTACTACAGCTCTCGCTGACAACTTTGTATCAAATGGGGCTTTCAGTGGAGTGATTTAATGCTGATTTATCTTCACGATCCTGCCCTTTCCCGAGTGTCACTTGTCCACCTGACACTTTACACATGACAGGGTATTAAGGAAACGGACCATCTATTATTTTGTACATGCTCTTGAAATAAGCATCTTGATCTTCAAGTAGGAAATGGCTGCTGTTACCCACTGAAAGCAAACCACAGCATCATTCGACTTTCGAGCTGGAGGGGTCCTTGGGGTCAAGATCATGAGAGGGACCAGTCCCCGTCTTCTAGATACTGATGAGATCATAATAGTTGTTTTCTAGGCCTCACTCAACCCAACTCAGAAAAAGATGACCACAGAGGAGAGGGCTACGAAGCCCCCACCGCATGTGCCAAGGTTACAACGCTGGGCTGTTTAGCTGGGAAGGAGGGAATATGGCGATCAGGGCAGAGCGGCACGGGGTCTATCTGGAAATACAGATCTGCATGACTGCAGCGGAGGCTCAAATTATATTTTAATAGCTTTTGCCCGAGTTTCCTCATCTGTACAAAGGGGATTAAAATATCTGCCCCTCTAGCTGTTCTAACGATCAAAGATGGTGTAGGTCCTGGCTCCCAGGAAGCCCTAGATCAATGGCAGCTGTCCTCATCAATGCCTGTGAGGCTTTGGATGACCTCCAAAGAGCAGGATGGAACATCATGGTCTCCAGCCCCATGGAAGTTTGCTCTAACTCTGACCAATTGGCATCACCCCGAAGAAGTACAGAGTTATCAACTCTCCCTTAAATCTCACAAAGACCGATTCTGAACAGGTCTATAAACTGCCGACTTGAAAGGAAAGAACAAGTCATCATCTTGAAGTCTAGCTAACTTCTGAAATCCCCGAGAAGCGGGATATGAAAGTAACATTCACACATGTTTGGTAAGACACATACGTGTTTTGGTAACCAACCTATGTATCTATAGTGAAAACGTGTGGATCAAGTATTCCGAGTTCAAAAACCCAAGAAAATCAGTGTTCAAAATCCTTATTTAGGTTTTCTTCTTCATCGTGGTGATCGTTGCAGAAACTGAACTCCAGATAACCTCTGACTCAGTCTCCCCAATACTGTCGATGTTGGTGACATGTGCTGGCCTTCTGGTTTTAAATTTATGTCTCTAGCACCTTTCTAAAAATATTTTCCAGCGGCACCTGGTTGGCTCAGTGGGGTAAGCATCTGACTTTGGTTCAGGTCATGATTTCACGGCTTGTGGGTTCGAGCCCCGTGTCCGGCTCTGTGCTGACAGCTCGGAGCCTGGTACCTGCTTTGGATTCTGTGTCTCCTTCCCTCCCTGCCCCTCCCCTCTCTCTATCTCTCTGTCTCTCCTCTCTCTGCCCCTCCCTCCATCTCTTTCTCAAAAATAAACATTAAGGGGCGCCTGGGTGGCGCAGTCGGTTAAGCGTCCGACTTCAGCCAGGTCACGATCTTGCGGTCCGTGAGTTCGAGCCCCGCGTCAGGCTCTGGGCTGATGGCTCAGAGCCTGGAGCCTGTTTCCGATTCTGTGTCTCCCTCTCTCTCTGCCCCTCCCCCATTCATGCTCTGTCTCTCTCTGTCCCAAAAATAAATAAACGTTGGAAAAAAAAAATTTAAAAAAATAAAAAAAAAAATAAACATTAAAACAAAAAAATTTTTAGTATTTTCCAATTTTGCAAAACAAAACCCTGCTGATAAGCAAATAACAAATCACACCCAAAGAGCAGTCTCTGCTTCGCAAAAGATTGTATTTCAATCCCTGTAATAATCTGGCATTCATCTAAAACGATCACTTTTTTCCCCGATGTGTATGTCATTCCTTCCTTAAACATTTCATTGTGTACCCAGTATATGCTATGTTCGTTTTAATTATAGAAAACATTAATTTTAATTTTACTTTATTGGATTGTTTTACGGCGTGTTTGTTTAGGTAGGTACCACCCATTTTCCCCCAGGGCCCCATGCCAAGTTCACACCAGCGACGAATCCCAGGTCAAAATGCCTGGGACTCAGGTGGATGCTGATACCTATATTGATACCTATGATCGATTTCATCTCTACTTTCGTGCCATGTATCATTTTTCAAAGGTAAAGATTTTATTGTGGAGTGCCTTGTTTCTAGATAGAATTCTACAGCTCTATTCATTCCTCATATGAACAGCTTAATATTTAAAGTTGGAAAGACAGACAAGGAAATCTATAATGAGAAAACTTCAGGACACCCTCCCCCGCCCGCAATAAATAACTCCTGTCTTCAATTTGACAAATATGGGACCGGCTTTGACACACGAAGCATCTCAAAACGCTCTCCTTCCCTGTTCGAACCCCACAGTCCTGGGAAATGTATGACAAATTTCTGTTCGATATTAACCGCAAATTATTTTTTTCCTTTAAAAAATTAATTAAAAACAGGAGATGAAATAAATATTTCAGGCGACCAGCAGCAAAATGGGAAAATACCATGTGTTTGGAGTTTTAGTGCCCTCTGAGTACAGAAATTTATTTGCAGCAAGCAGAAAATAGACAGCGAGCATAAAAATACAGCAGAGTCCCCCTAGTAAAATTATTTATCAAGCTAACAAGGGAGGGACCCTTCTAGTAACAACAAGCCAGCAAGGAATAGACATGGCTTTATATTTTACCTTTGGGTTAGCAAACCAGTAAAAATGCCAACTGACAAGCACTTCACATAAACATTTCTTTCTAAATGAGCTTCCTTGTTAGGAGCAAAGAAAAAAAAAGTCTTTCTAGCTAAGGAGCACTATAGCTTACAGACAGAGAATTCTAGCACATATACGCAGACTCTTTAGTGTAAGAATAAAATAGCTGAAAAAATAAGTTAATGTGAACTATGAACGGAGTTGTAAAAACAAATTAGAAGTTCGTTAAAGAAAATGTGCTTACACGCTTATCAGACTACGCTCAGGCTGGAAGGGCTACAGAAAGTCACAGTTTTGTAAGATGCGTTTTGGGGACTAGCATTAAGAGTCTCCAGAAAAACTATGCATACATATATATTCACCTACGCAGATATATACGTACTGACATTGCCTCTACTGTATAAGCCTCCCTGCTATATTTTTTCAAATATTTATTTTATGAGCAAACTCCCAAAGCCAGTTTTTACAGTTTAGTGTAACGATACCAAACTTTGATTATAAATTACAAATCACTTACTGCAGCTTGCAACACCAAAAAAAAAAAAAAAAAAAAGAAGGAGGAGGAGGAGGAAGGAGAAAAAGAAAGAAGTCCTTGAGTCAAAGCCACACAGTGACCTGATCCCAATTAAATTTTACAGAAATCATAAAAAACATGCATTCTCAGAACAACTGCATATCGGCAATAGCTCTGCAAATAACTCCTGATGAATTTATAGTTGAAATCACACACTCGGAACTCATCCTCCCTAAAGTGAAAATCTGACCGGTTAACCGTGGCAAACATGGAGAGGTGCCTTTTTTATTGTAGCGGCAAACGATGGGGCAGGGAATGGGGAATCTGAATGACACCGTAAAATGTCGAGTCAAGACAGACACAAACACCTTGCAGAAACTGCACTCCCTCCCCCCATTCCCACCAATGCCTTAAAAAACAAAAGTTTTCCAGCAACAGGGAAAGTTTCTCATCACTACTATCACCTGGCTCAAATAAAATAGAAGGAAAAAGAATAAAAACAGATCCTTCCTTACTTTGTTCTTCCTCTCCGGGGCAGGGCGACTTTCCCCACGCTTCCGGGACATCTCCGAGCTCCAGCTGGACAGGGAAAACCTCCCGCTCTCAGTCAGGATCCAAGCTGTACCCTGCATTTTCCTGCTGGAGTCGAGGCTCCAACTCAAATCCCACCCGCTCAGGTCGGGAGCCGGGGGTTATATCCGCCCACACGTCTGTGGGGAGGATTGATTGCACCTGTCCTGTGCTATTTCGCCAATGACCTTTTCGCCTTCGGACTGGGGTTTTGTCAGGATGCGAGTCAATACCTGAGGCTCAGATCAAACACGTAAGTTCTGAATAATTAGGTTTGCCAAACTACCCACGGTGACTAATGTTTACAACACACCCATTTTTGCCAACAAGGTCATCACCAACGGCTAAGGTGGGGACGATAGTGAAGGCAGCAGCAGCCCTGCTCATTCTGATTCGCTGGCTGGATTAGAACACGGAGCACGTGGAAAGGAGCACGTGGAAAGCCGTGGCGTCCAAGGCCAGACGGCGATGCCAAGGGGCCTGGAATGCAGAGGGGGTCTCCGGAAGGCGGCTGGGGAGAAGGGCAGCTGGGAGCCGTCAGCCCTGGGCAGCAAAGCAGCCCCGAGGCTGACCAGAAACCCAGTCCCCATCACAAACTCTCTCCCTCCTTTGCGGTGAGCGAAAACCCCGGGCTCAAACCTCCCAACTGCCTGTGAAAGCCCGTGCCAGCACGCGCGCTTTGCACTTGCCTTCTGTGCAGTGGGGAGAAAGAGCTTCCTGGCTTTAAAAGGAGAAAACAGAAGAAAAATAAAAAATAAATAAATAAATCAAATAAAAAGTCTGGGAGGGCCCAGTAACAAACAAACAAAACAGTCTTTGAGCATCAACACAGAGCTACCTGTATGTGCTACTCACTGGAGCAAAGAGTGGGGAAGAAAGCAGTTCTTAGCTTGTGTCGAAAAGGTCAATATGGGTGAAGGGATTTCTGATTTCTCTTGGCTACTGCTGAGAGGAGAGGGATGCTATACATCCTCTCGGGCAGACTCACATGCCCTTCTAAAATGCCACGCATGATTCCGAACACTGCGAAACGTGCCGTATGCCCCGTAAGATATTTTGTAAGGATTCCAATAGCTCCCTGATGAAGAAAGAGAGAGGGCAGGAAAATAACGAAGAGAAATTTCAGAAAGGTAAACAGGAAATCCTACTCTCCGATTCAAAACGTTCAGCCCAGGAAGAGACCCCCATGTCAGCTTTCCCCCCATTTCGTGTACACGCCAGGTGAAATTCGTCTTCAAGTATGAACAAGCCGGAGGCATGCACCACAGCGGCACAGAATCAAGCCCTTTAATTAACTACTATTGGTAACAAAAGGTCTCCGTTTTGATTCACGTTGTTGTTGGAGGCAGAGGGGCGTCAACCGTGGTTCAGAATCCCCTTAACATAACTGTAAACCCAGGACACACAGCTGCTGCAGAAGGAGTCAGGGAAAAAGAAAAGAAACTTTGTAGAACCTAATTTAAAGGAAGTGTGACCTCAAGGTGAATTTCGTATCAATTCCATTCTCCCCTCCACTGCCTACCCACCGGCAAGTGAACCTACCCTGCTTTTCAATAGACCCAAAATGAACAAAAGACGTTCTTACTGGTTGCGTGTGAATAACTCCTCATTAGGTCCAGGGTCTTACACCTGAGGTCACACTGCTCCTGTGGCTGTGTGGTCTCCAGTGACAAGACCTGTGATTCCCACAGCTGGGTCTGCGTTTTCCACCCACCGCCTGGAACCGCTCCTCCCCTCCCCCTCCTTGGTGTTACTTCCCACCTGAAACTATGTATGCCCCAATGGCTTTGAAATATTTCCTGTGGATGCTGAAAACAGGGGCATGTCCAATTTTCCCACTGGCTGACCTTGTCCCAGCCTTTTCCAAATATTGCAAAAAGACCAAAAAATAAAAAAAAAAAATTAAAAAAATTACAAAATCAAAATCAAAACCAGCCCTTCTGCTTAGCTCATTTATTGCTGATAGTTTCATTAGGTGCCAGGAAAAGCAAAAACAATGCAGACACTAAACAACAACTTGACAGTGATTTTTGGATGGAGGAAATGGAAGATTCAGCAGTCCGCAGGTGAAGAGGGTTTCAGCACTGGCATCTGCGAACGGCAGCAGTAAATCTGAGGCTCTGGCAGGTGAATGACTGAATGTGTGCTTTCAGCGGGAACACTCTTTTACAGGAGCATGGCTTTGTTTTAAGTCACGAGGGCCGTACTTGTTGCAAAAACTCTTTCTTCCCTTTCTTCCCCCCTAAATGCATACCGTTTCTTTCTTTAAATTGCCCCCTCAAGAGTATCCTAGAGCTCACGGAAAATATGACTTGATATGGCTCGTTATCCTCTACCTGCCCCGATTGATTACATCAGCCCAGGAGGGGGCCAGTCCCCACCGAAAGAACATTCGGCAGGCTTTGTCTAGAAAGGGGGTGAGACGGTGGTTATGTGGGAGCATGACCTAAATAAACAAACAGCAAACAAACAAGTAAGTCCGCGGAATACACGCTTCAAGCGAAAGTATGCCCCCCCCCCCTTTTTTTTTCTCAGTGCCAACAAATCCATTGATGTAATTCGCTTAAGACACACTCATGGAACTTTTGATGGATTGGTCCGCTCCAAGTCTGCATGTAAGACAGCGCTCTGTTCCTTGTTGCCTGGGGGTATGGAGGGCGTACTTTAAAAACGGAGTATTTAGAAGCCCTGAGGGGCCTGTGATGAAGACAGAGTCAAGACCAGCCACTGTTCTCACTTGGGCTTTCTAAACAGAGGCACCAAGAATTCTGAACTTACAGTCTGTGTTTTCACATGTCCTTTGCATGAGAACACCTGATTCACCATTTCTGGTAAAAGATTTTGATGGGCTCTGCAAGGGAAACATGGTTATGACATACTTCATTTTACGTTTGAATGAAACAGGCTGTGCTAAGGCCCCCACGTGGACAATGGGCATCGGGAAACCATGCTTTGCGTTTTATTTCTCTAGATGATTCATGGGCAACACGGGAGGTCAAGTTATACAAAATGAAAAGATTTCTGAACACTTCTACTGTCTTTGCTTGGTTCCGTTTCACTTTTGGTTTTTATCCCAGTTCATAAAACAGTGAACCCTTCCTTACATTTCTTTGCATTCAGATTGGCATAGGTACAGTCAGGATAAAACATGTCCACTCAGCTAAGTGTAAGACTAGAGGGGAGGAAAAAAAACCAAACAAACTGATGGGTACTTCGAACCCAGGAAATACTATTTATACAAGTTCCATCAGCTTCTCCCATAGGCGACAGGAAAGCTACAAATGGGCCTCTCCCCTATGTATGTATCCCACCTGCCCTGCCCCGAGGCAGCTCTGTAAGGCTTGGTTGCTTCCGGATGGGTCTTAGCCAATGTCAGGAACATCTGAAATGGGCAGAGCATAGACATGAGCAGGCTAAGATCCATCACCACCTTCCAAATCAGTGTTACAGCACACAAGACGAAAGAACATGTCTTGAAGTCCTACTTTCAACATTGGTGCAAACCAGGGGAAGTTGGGTTAGTTAATTCAAGCTGAGGGACAGTCCCTAGGGCAGATTCCAAAGCCACCTTTGGTATTATTAGGGTCAAGCGACATCATCACTTGTTTCCATGGCCAAGGCGCTAACATCACGTTACCCAAGGATGCTCACCATGGAAACTGTGACATCAAACAGCTGTGGTCTCTGTGGACGTTCATGTTAGAAGACCTTCCTTAGAAGGCACGATCTTGACAAACCATGCAATTTGGGTAGATTCGCACACCTTAAGATATAACATGCACCTACAGAAAATGCGAGTCAGGATCGGAGATGCTGCAGCAAAGGAGAATTTCATCTTTTTGTGATACTGCTTAAGATGAATATTTTGTAATAGGCCCAAGAACCATAATATAATCCAGACTGTGTTTCTGAGAAGAAATGAAAGGTAATTAAATGACTTCCCAAATGGTGTGTGATTTAATTTTCCTACTCTAGCTAGAAAATTGCCAGAAATGAGCCACCCGCTGTACATAGTGGAAATTAGCAAGAGAGAAGAAAGCTAGCAGCTCTCCATTTTTGACTTTCACTACTGAAATCCCTTAGCCAAAGTGACTCTCTGAATATACACTAAGTAACTCTCCCAGGAGTATCAAGTATTGAACTTTTCATATATCCGCTTATAATATCTAATATCCTGGAGTAACTCAGAGGAATTGTCCTCCCCCAAGATTCCCCATCTGACCAAATGTCTTTCTCTTCCTTGCTCTCGCCTGTCAATCAAATTCACAGATGAAATTTGATTTCTCTCCCACCCGTAACCTTATATGAAAAATTACCAGGAGGGTCAGGACCAGTGTGAACCTTGCCTGAAAAGTTCATTAACTCTTTGCTCAAAATGGATGGTTTCCATGTAACAAAACCTGTCGGTGGGCCTAGATCATCACATTTAATAGATGGCTTTCAAATTGCAATTATAAAGACACAGACCAAAGACGGGAATAAAAACCAGAGGAATAAAGTATTGGAACTGTGTGGACACTCAGATTAATCCCCAAGGTACATATACATCAAGGTAAAATCTGTGTGCGAGAACTATTCAGGAAAAGGTTAATTCCGTGCAAGGCTAGGAAAGAAATCAGAGTTACATATTCACAGTCAGGTTATTCAAGCAGTGTGTAAAAGTAAGCAATCTGACACTATTTTTGAATAATGGCGGAAAGTAGGGTTCTGGTTTCCAACACTCTCAGATTCATTGGATCCTTAAAGTGCCTCCTTCACAAAGAGTAGCATTTTGACAGTGTGACTTTTGCCCCCCTCCTCGGTTTCTCTAGAAATCAAAAACTGTATTTCATGCAGATTTTTCAGCAAGCAAGTTTTTAATAAAAAAAAAAAATCAAACTTTGTTCCATTAGCCAATAAGAGGTCACAAGAACACATAAAACAATGACACTAAATAATTGTTGGGGTGCAAGTGTCAGACTCACTTTCTAAATGAAGAGGTTTCATTATTAAATTCACTCTGGGATGCTTACAATTGAGAACCGATTTAAATATCTTAATTTCTTTTCTTTTCTTTTCTTTTTTTTTTTTTTTTTTTTTAGAGGAGAATGAGACTTCTGCCTCCCACCCGTCTCTCACTCTTTCCTTCTGTCTCTAATCGAAGCGGGCAGTGGCTCCAAAGTCACATTTGGATACGGGGGTGGGGGGCGGGACATACTGTGTTTTGACGGGACACCAAACTTTCCAAATGTGAGTATGGAGTGAATCCTAAGAGTCTGTAAATTTGGCATGTTTACGAGGCCCAGGGAAAGCTGGCCAACGACCACGGATGCCGGTTGTACAGCTTCACCCAAAATGCGTGATGTTCTAACATCAGGCCTGGCTCCATGAGTCAGGAGAGATGCATGCTGGTTAAGGCGAAAGATGTGAGGTTTCCTCAAACCCAATCGATCACTCTGTCCACCACACCTACGTAATGAGATAAATGCAGAAATGCATGCATGCTGGTCCCGCATACTTGGATCTCCCCTTCAGCCTCCCGGATCACCGTTTCAGTTACGTGGGAAACCCAGAGACTACAATTACCAAAGCAGGAGCTTTTCACACCTAAGAAATTATCAGCATTCCTTGCTTGCTTGCTTCCTCCCTCACAGAAAAGTTATTCAAACGAGCACATGCAAATCAGAAATCAAGATGTACCTCTTTGACTTCAGGCAACAGGGTTTTTCACATCACTGATGTAGAGGATTCCCTTGGGTACCTGATTTAGTAAATATATTAAAATAAACAAAGGGTAATTAATAACCATGAAGAAGGTTTCAAGGACAGTACGTCAAAGGCAGCCTAGCTATCTATGAAAAAGGCAGAATTAGACCCAAGGAAGAGGGATTTAGGTTCACTTGCTTTGGCATCCTGGCCTCAGACCTGCCAGAGGAGGGGTTCACACGGAAGAGAATGGCACGCAAGGCAAGGTCCCCCCCCTCTGACTACGGCTCTGACCCCAAGGAGGCTGAGATATAGAGATACTTACTCGCCTGACAGTCTGGATCAGCTTTGAAGTCCAGCTTTGAAGCCCATCCTTCTGGGAGCCCAACCGGTTCCCCCTTCCCCTGGATCTTGGCTAGGGCACATTCTCTTCCATTTTCCCCCTCCTCCTTCCTTGCTCTGGTCTATTCTGCTGGTACCGCTGACCTTAACTACAAACATTCTCTCAACAAATAGAAACGTTCAGATACCACCCTTTTATTTATTAACTTCCTCTCTGTTTAAATTAGTAGCAGGGAATTCTTAAAGCCAGGATATGAAAATGAGGTTGCTTTAAAAAAAAAAAAAAAACCCTTCTTGCCTCACAGTGAATAACAAAGCACAGTAATTCAAAGTAGTTAGCTTTCTATGGTTCAAAAAACCCTTATTGCTATTAGCCGCACTAATGTAAGTGGCAAAATAATTATCATTTACTGTACAGAGTCCAATATTTTCCAGACAGCAGCTTAATAACAAAGCAGACCTGTCATTTCTCCCTATAGTTAGTCACACCATACAAGTTCAGACTGTCAAAATATATTTAAAATCTAACGTTAAAAATTCAACATGGTTACAGAGAATCTGTGTACAATTGCTGCCATAAACCAGTAAGTCAATCTGATTTTTTTCTTCCAAGATGGATACTCGCTTATTTCCTTTTAATCCCCCACACTTTTATTTGGTTAACTCCAAATGATCACGGGTACGAACAAATTCACTCTACATATACACATGCTGAAATCCGTAGGCTACTGTAACTGCCCATAGAATCTGTCTTTACTTAAATTTTCATTGAGCGTAACTCGCCGGTTTTTTCAAATGCCCCCTCTCTGGATGGTATAACTATGCATTAAAACATCTGGACAAACACGTTTGTGCTCTTCTTTCTGTCAGAGCTGCCCCGAGCACATCATGGGTCTCCATTCACACATCTTGTTAGAAATGCCTTCAAAATCTTACAGTCCAGACTACTTTTCTTCGTGTGATAGTATCTATTAATCTTTGCTAAATATATTATTTCTATGCCAACAACAACAAAAAAAAGGAAACAGAAAACACAAAGTTAAAAACCTGGAAATGTTATCACTAACATCAATTGTTCTTCATTTGAAGTTCCGAGGGCTAATCTCTAAAAAAACAAACAAACAAACAAACAAAAACCCTTTCTAGTTAAGGTTCCCCCTCCCCACCGCCCCGTTTAAAAAAAAAAAAAAAACTTTAGGAAAAACAGATTCTTTTAGAAATGCAAGTGAATACTTTAAAAGCTTAAGAGATTGCGGAAAGAATATTTTTGTAATTCCTTTGGGGCAGTGCAAACATATGTTAAGCTTCTTCAAGGAGTATTTACATGAGATCATATACTTGTGAGGCGTTTTTCAATTTTAGAAAAATATTACAAAGCAATAATTGAACATAGGCTTTGCAAAATGCTCCTCTGTCTTCCTGACAGTCTCATTGACAGTCTCTGTTATTTTTGGAGAAAAAGAATCAGGCCTCATTAAATGTAATATTTGGCATCTCGCCTGCAATCTCATAAAGTAGATGTCCTTTTTAGATCATTGGTGTCATTTTCCTCAAGATGACCTCTACTCTTTGGCCATCCGGGCAGCCCATCCTGTTATCAAGGCATTTACTTTCAAAAGGGCGGGGGAGAGAGATTCTGTGCCTACACCTGAATAGAGTCCAAAAGCCAATGCGGCTTCTCTGTTCTCATCAGCTTTACCCAGGCTAGTCATCTGGGGAAGAGTGGTGGGGGCAAGGGGTTCTCGAAAGCGGAGGCTTTCGAGCTGGACCACCATCGTGTCATCCAGGCCAGACGTCTGTCAGCGCAGAGCCTCCAACAGTTGGAGACATTCACCTAATGATTAAATAGTATTTTTAAATAGCATAGGAACATGCGGTGATGTTCCAAGGGAGATTTTAAAAGGTTTGGGTGCCCACCCAGCTCAGGGAATTAACATGGACCGGGCACCCTGAAAATACGCCGTGGATGGTCAGCATGTGTCTCTGCACTGCCCCGCATCGCCCCAAGTAGGCGAAGGATTTATGGGTAAATCACCCTAAGACAGACATTTCAGAGTAGGTTTTGCTCATGCCTACAAAATTACGGAGTGGAGGGATTCACTGTCATGTGATCGTGTTTATTTTGTAATGTGGAAACTGCAGATTGATCTTCCAGTAGCTTCTCCGTCTACAGTGCGTTAAAGGGTTCCCTAGATTGGTAGGTAGATAGATGGGTCATAGATTGATGGATAGATAAATGGCAGATCGAAGAATATGTTGCGTTTATTGCACGAAAAGGGAAAGACTGAAATACCATCTTTTCACAGATTTAATCTTAGAAGGATTACCAAGGTTCCCCCCCCCCTTTCTATCAAAAGGGACTTTAGTGCAATCTGACGGTGTAAAATTGTCTCAGATGCTGAGATCATTGTTTCAGTTTTAACATATTTTTTCTGCACATTACCAAATCCATCCTGGAGGGACGGAAAAAGAAAAGAGACATCTATTTAAGAAAGTGTAATGTTCCTTGCCTCCGTATTTGTGGATCGAAAAAACTGAGGGTCCCCATAAGTAACAGGCCCTACATGGGAGGACTCCTTTCTGAAATTAGTGCTTTTAAAATCTGTGGTGGTAAAACGGGGGGGGGGCCTGAGCGCCCCAGATTGGCCTGGAGCACTGTGTGAAATCCGCGAAAGCAAGCAGGACCCTCTTGCTGGGGCTGCTGTCGAAATCCTAACAAAGTTGGCTTGACTGGCTTTCCTGTGTAAGGAACATCAAACCCTACCACGGGAAACCCCAACCAACCATACAGAGATCTCTGGGAAGCCTGTAAAACTTGCTATCTGGGTTTCCTTCTTTCTTTCTCTTTTCCCTCCTCTCTCTAACCAGAGCAGGAAAAAAGACAGATCTGAAAAAATAGGCCGGGAAATTAATAGAGGAAAAAAAAAAAAATCAAATGATCTGGAGCCGATGATCTTCAAGCTCCCGGGTCCGCTGGCGGGTGGGGTGGGGGTCCCAAGGTGAGGGGTGGAGCCTTTTAGGGCCGAATCAGGCTCCCTCCCTCTGCGCCCACCGGGGAGCGCCGAAGAGCTGACAGTTTTGATGTCCCCTGGCGCTCCACTCTGGCCAGGGCAGTCCTCTTGGAAAATAAACCAAATTCCAATACAAATCCGAGGCCCCCGCTGGGGCGTGCGCGCCTGATGGGCGCGGGGCACAGGGGCGCGCTGGGGACCGCCGCGGTTAGCGCCCCCGGGCGCCGGGGAGGTATCCTGGGCTTCTCCGAGGGGAGCCCGGTGGCCGGCATCCAGGAGCGCGCTAGCCTCCTGGGCGGGCGCAGCCTCGGGCCTGGGGAGAGCAGGGACTGCCAGGTGACCTCAGGCAGCCTCCAGGACCCGCCCCCGCCGTTCCTGCCTTCTGTCGTTCAGCACCTGCCTTGCCCAGCCCGGTCCCAGCCCGGACCCCGGAGCGTGGGGCGCATACCTGGCCCCACGACTCCCCAGCAGTCAGGTCCCGGCGGTGGTGGCCAGGGCAATGGGCCCCGAAGAGTGTATACAGAGACGGGGCGAGAACAGAGTGTTTGTGTGCAGGGGGGCGGGGCGGGGGGTGGCGGGAGAGGAAGCCCGGAGGTGGACAACCTCAGCATCCTCCGGGGCCTTCATCTCCTGCACTCCAGGCTTCAAGACCCTTGGCACCAGAGGCCGCAGCGGTGCTGAACATTCCAGAGCCACCTCCCAGCTCCTCTCCCATCCAAGCTTGCCAGCCCTTCTCTCCAGCCCTGGGTTTGGCCACACCTAAACTGGGGCAGGAGGGACTTTGACCACGACCTTAGCTTGGGCACTGCCTTCTGGCCCAAGGGCAATGACCTCCGACTCTCTGATGGCCCTGGGCAACTAGGCCTGGGAGAAAGAGGTGGTAACGATTACAGAGAGGGCACTGGAATGGGGCAAGGGTCAGGTGATAAGAGGCCAAAGCCCTGGAGCTCAGGACATGGGTCATTCTACTTAGGAATCATGGCGATCTCGGGGTCTGCCAGTCCCTTGTCAGTCACCCTGCAAGCAGATCACTTCTGCGGTGAGGTGGGGCCCCGGGACCGACCTAGCTTTGATCCCTGGATTGGGGTCTTAAGCGAAGGCTGGCTTCTGAGAGCACTACTCCCCAGCCCTGCACGCCAGACCCCTCCTGTTCTCTGCTCCTCTGGCCTAGTTTGGGATGGCCTATCCACTCCGAGACCCTCAGAGCATTCCTTCTGGAGAATGCCCTCAAAGAAGGCCAGGAACCCACTTACGGGGGACAGGGGCAAATTCTGGCTGCAAAAGGGAATCTGCACCCCCGACCGGACTTTTCAGCCCAGGATCCCCTTCGCAGCCATCCTGGGGGATCCTCACAGAAGAGCGGTTTTCACGCGTCTCTGCCCGGTTCTGTAAGGCTTCATGGCCTCTCCTATTCCCTGACTGAAACCACCGACCACAAGGAAAAACCATGTTTTGGAATCTTAGCTTGGAAATGCTCAAGGTTGGTCATCAGAATACTTAGAATAAACTCAGAATCCAAATCCCCAGCGTGGAGCTCACACCCAGGCCTGGGCTGGGCGGGGGCCGAGGGGTGTGGGGGGTGAGCACAGAACTATTTCCTCTCCTGCCCTCCTCTTCCCGAATGTCCACAAACACCCCTCCCTCATCCTCCCTTCTTGAATTAATGCCCCTTTCTAATCGCCACTAAAGATCCAAGAATCTGTGGAGAAGAGAGGAATGCGATTTTGCAATCCAAAGTCCTAATTATGGGGGGGGGGGGGTGAAATTGTTATTTGACAAAAAGAAAGGAGAGGAAAATGAATTTTGTTGAACAGAGGAAGAGGTGCTCAGGAGATGATTATGCTCTGAGTAAGGGACTGTCATTCCACTCATAGCCTCTCTGTGGCAAATGTGTTTTGTGGGCGTCTTCAAACCGTGCAACTCCGATGCAAAATTCATATAAAGATCTGATTTCCGTGTGCTACGGACGTGTTCTTTCTTTCTCGGCCTTACTACAGCGGGCAAACTTCCGGAAAACACACATACACACCAAGTGCTTTCAGATTGAAACAATAAAAACGGCCGTGACCTCCTAAAACCTACCACGGGGACCCTATACGTTTTGCCAGAACCTGTCTGTCTGGTCCAAAATGTCACCGCTGTAAAATGGCACACTGATACCTTTACAAAGGTCCCAACATTGAGACAGTGACAATTTCCCCTGATTCCTCCGTTTGGGTGTGAGCGCTGAGGCTGTTTGGGAAAAGGAAACGGGCCGTCAGACCTTGTTTGCACCTGGCCCCTGTGAACGCTGGGCCTGTTGTTAGCCAGCGAGCAAGTGAAATTCAGACTGGCCACTGGGATTATTCCCGGGAGTCTTGCCTTCCGAGTCCTCCCCACCACTCTGCCTTGCTACCCTCATTTCTCACCGCCCACAGAGGGTGCAGAGAAGAGGAGCCCGGGGTCCTGCTACGCCTTTGCACAGGGCAATTGGATCTGCTTTGTTTTCTGTTTTGTCCCTCTCTAAAGGGTAAAGATGTTCCCGCATTGTTACAGGACTGTACTCCTTTATGCCCCGACAATCATGAGACAGCCTGGGAGACTGAAATTCTCTCACCCTGTCCCCTACCCCCCGCTGGAGAAAAAGTGCTAGACAGAGCTGGGTTTGTTCAGGAGCCTGGGCGGAGCAAGGCTTGAAGAGAATTCCCCTTTTCTGGGGGCTGTTTGATGTCTAGGGTTTGAAGATTTATATCAAAAGTGAGAAAAGCAGGGTTATCAGAAGGTGGGGTAGGGCTCCTGCTTGCTTTTAAAACAAATGCAAAAACAAACAAACAAATCCTGACTCAGACGTCCGGACCCTGGACCATCACTCACACGGACGGCCGCTGTAGGCCCTGCTTTGGACCTGGGACATCTTTCCCATTTAGGGCGAGCCCGCAGTGAGGGCAAACTTCAGGTTTCCCTTATTTGCCTCGAAAGAGCAAGGAAGACACCGACCCCGAAGAACTCATGCAGCATCTTGAGGAATAATCAGAAGCGGTGGAAATTATAGCCCATCACTGTGGATAAATCTTCCCATAAAACAAAAACAAGACTAAGACATTTCTTCATAGAAAGGGGCAACATTATTTTTGAGAAATCAAATGAAAGTTAATCACAGGGGGGAGCCTCTCAAATCAGCCATCTAAAGGGGGAGGAATCTGGCCTCCCGATTCCTTTTATGCGTGTTTACATGAAAAGTAAGGCCAGGAGCCTGGCTGTGTGTTTCCCTGGCAAGGAAGCCGAATGGCTGGAGGTTGTCACTCACGTATTTTAGCCTCCCATCCACCTCGGTTAGGCTTTAACTACCGACAGGCAAAAAAATAGAGACACCTGTGTGGCAAGCAGACTTTTAAAAATATTGATTGGCCTAGAATACCAGAGGAGAATGTTTTCTAAAGCCAAGAGTGTGTGAATACGGAAGTAAGTTGGCCTAAACAAAGCCTGGGCAACATCAACAAAAGCCTCCCAACGTACTATAGGCTGGGAAGCTTTGTGTCAGAAGCAACTTCAGTTATTCAGACAGGGAGGCACTGAGAACACAGACCTACAGGTCTGCTGCAGACCATGTCTGTGAAGGTGGCTGTGGCTTGCGCTGTTCATCGTGTTCAGCAGGAAAGCGGTGGTTTGGCATAGGGGAGGTCCTGTACGAGAACAGAAGTATCCAGAGTTGATATTACTAAATAAAAACTACTGGGCGAAAGGTAGGATGGAGAAAAAATCAGGGCATTAGACTCTTGCGTTACATAATAAATAATTTCCCATTGGGAAAGGGGCCCAGATGGGTATGGCATGGAGGCGGAAAATCATGGCATCCAGACATCGTGTCCTCACCAAGATCAGGACGTGGCATCTCTGTTTCGACGTCAGTCTGTGACCGTGTCAGACACACTGGGAAAGGTTCTTACGCTTTTGATTTATTATTTATTTATTTTTTTTTTTGTAAAAAAAAAATATAAAGCAGGAAAATACAAGGGAGGCGATTTTATGAATGGCCGGGGAGCGGCAAAGTGGAGGAAAAAAAGGCACCTGGAGGGTGTGGTTTAACTAACTTTGTGTTTTGCCGGGCGGTGTTTTCACTTACAGCGATGGCTGATAAATGAACGCGTTCAATACGATACTATGCAGGGCCTACCAGACAGCCAGGCCGCTTCGGCTGGGCTAAAACTCCTACCCATGGCATCCGCTTGGGGAGGGGGAGGCGAGCAATTTTTGTTTCTTCTTCTTAGTAACATTATCTGCCAGAGAAACAATGAAGTGTGGAAAAGTACTATTTAGAGTGTGCGTGTCTACATAGGCTTCCAAAACGCTAGCTGTTACCTTCTGGGAAACTTCTTACAAACAGACATGGAGATCTCCTCTAAATTTCAGTGGATTTTTAAAAGCTGATCTTGCAGGCTGAAAACAATGGCACCTATCTTAGTTTGTCGCGTCGTGGAGCCAGAAGCATCCATGCGCGTTTTCCTCTAGGTTGGCAGAGAAGACCTTCAGGCCAGGGGGATAGTTACCAGCACAGAGGTTAGACATTTGCTGGCTTTCTTCTCTAACACAATCATTTTTCTTTAAAAAGGAAACTAAACAGAAGTCAGGGGCAGGGTGTTGTCCAAGGCCGCAAATAATAATAACAAGAATACATTTTTAATGTACGGTTCGCGCATAGATTTCATTTTGTGAGTACACTGGCAGGTACGCATTGCTGGGCCTTCCAAAACGTGGGGTATCCCACTGATGGCTCCAACTCACGAGTGGGCTCAGTTCTGTAAGTGGAATGAAAGGAATTTTAACACTATTTAGACAAGGACTCAGATGCAGTGGAAAGGGAAAGCTAGATTTCCTTACACGATTCCTCTCTTTTTTTCTAATTTGGAGACGTATTTCTGCTAAGGGCACTTCGGTAGAACTTGGGGTTTCTTTGTTAAACACACACACACACACACGCGCGCGCGCGTGCATTTGCATTTGCCTCTCTTGGCACACTGCAAAGTTTTTAGTAAGGGTGATCTCTAAAACTGCCCTTCACTAAGGAGTTAACCTTCTCTTAAAACCAGCCACCCAAACCCCATTCTGCCGGGGCCTCTCTGCTTTGTAACGTTGGGGGCCAAACCCCGCTTATGATACTGAGCTGCCCTGTGGAGTCCTAACAAAATGCTTAAGGGTGGCACGACTGTTTTTCCTCCCAAGTCCCGTCCCGCAGGAGGTGACTGCAGGGAAGCCCATCCTGCATGGCACTCTTATTTTGAGAAGGCGTTTGCCTAAAAGCTTTCCTCTGAGGCCGAGCGTCTTGCATAAATGGTATCTCCATTTCTGCCTCTTCAGGGGGAAACTGCGTATCTCCTCGTTGGGAATCAGAGAGAAAAAAAAAAAAACCCCGAAAAAACAAACAAACAAAAATCTGCAAAACAGAGAACAGCTAGCTAAGTTCAGCACACCGAAGAAGTGCATGTACCATGAAGACTTTTGTTAAGCCACATTAAGTGTGGATTCAGGAGTTCAATCCAAACTGGCACCCAAAGGGAAGGTCTAAATGCAGTGGGTATAGTGTCTTTGCGTTCTGTGAAAAAGAGGAAGGAAGACAAGATGATCGACTGGTCAGAGCTCACCCCCGCCAAGCGCAACCTGTTTTCTGCAAAATAAGGCCTCCGTTCAGAGTTGCAGTATTATCTTAAAAAAACAAAACAAAACAAAACAAAAAAACCCCCAAAAGCCCGAAAACAAAATAAAACAGAAGTCATCATGTTTGGCTATATTTTGCGAACAGGGTTGGCTTTGTCTAACATTCTTTTAGCATTCTCTGGGAGGTTGATTAGGAGTGCAAACTGCACGGATTTGTAACATTAGTTGCATGAATTTGTGTCATTTTAAAATAGGTCAGTGCTGTTAGGGAAGGTGGCTGGACTGACTTTCTCAGTCATCTTTTTAAGTTAGCCTCCTGACACAGCCTCTTTAGGGGCAAATACCCATCAATTAAAGCACAGCCTTTATTCGACCAAGGCATTACTTTTCGCTGGCTTGTATTTCTGGAGTTAAGGTGATTGGAAATCACTGCCAACTCGCCTAAGTGGAGAAGCCCTCTGCTAAATATTCACAGTGAAGTATGATTTAATAACACAGTTCAAATCCAGAGATGTACTTGGGGTTATGTAAGTAAGGAGGAGGGGGGTTCTTGTTCCTATTTAAGACAAATGACCTTCCAAATTACAAAAAAAAAACAAAAAAAAAACCCAAAACCCAAAAACCAACAAACAACTTGATTTGTCCAAAGTGTTGATGTTAAGTCGTGGCAGGCCTTGCTACCAAGAAAATCATAGTGTGTAAAGGGAAGAAGGAAAAATACTCAATTTTAGCGAAAAGGCAAGAATTGTTTATCTTTACCATTAAATGCATATGTGTCCAAGCCCTGTCTGCCAGGCCCCGTCTGCCCGGCCCATTTCTTTCTAGATGGGCTTGCTGTTGGACCGGAAGCTCAGGGCAATGCTGAGAAGGCCCTACTCTCTCTGGTTGGGATTTTCGTTTGTTTGTTTTCACCAGAGGGCAATGATGTCTCAACTCACTTGAAAACTGAAAACTTGTGGGGAAGGGCATTTTGAGAGGTCAGAATTTACATTTATATTAAATATTGCTAATTATTCAAAGGGACTGTCCCCCCCTCCCCCCAGCCACACAGAACAGCCTATGTTTCACCCTGAATGATTGCCTCCCTACTCCTCCATTAATCCTTCCTCTGGAGAAAAGGATGCATTTTACACTTCTAATGCGGGTTTGGGCCCAGTTAAACTGCACGCTAAGAAGCTGAGCACAGAATCAAAAAAAAAAAATGCAGTTTATTATTGTAGATTATTCTTTCTCTCGATATAACCAGAATTGAAAATGAAAGAAAAGCACATAGGAACATCACGCGTGGTTAGTTAGTAACTCAAGATATAAAACAATTTTGCACAGCAAAATATGTAAAAGAAAAGTAACTGACAAGATTTTTTTATATTTATTGTGGTAAGATTTACTTTTCATTTTTTTTTTTTTTAAAGACAGGATGTCAGTCCCTGAAAAGAACATTTACTGATTATTGCCTTTAAAACTGTGGATTTTTTTTTTTTTTAAGTTACAGAAAATCCAGTTCTGCACCACAATACAACTGTAAAAAAATCTGCATCGTCTTAAAACTGTGCAGTAATGCCATTTTTATAACTGCATAAATTGTATTAGCGTTCTAAACAGTTTTGCAAATTCTTTTTGTATTATATGCTTGCAGGTTATATCTTAGTGCAATTCAGTCCCAAATACTTTAAATTTGAAAAAAAAAACATACATTTTGAATGTAAAATACCCCTACAGATATAAACAGGGGTGTTTCCCCTTTAATACTTTGGTTTTCAATACAGTCAGTGGTATAGCAAAGACTACAGATATCCAACTTATATTTTAAGTTGCGAGCACATGCTTGAATAAGCTACTTTTTTTAAACAGTCCCCTTGCAAACTCTACCCCCCTTAACATCACAACAGTAAACAATTTAGTGCATCAATCTTTAAAAAAATCTACAGCTAAACAGACCTAACTCTTTCAAATTTATCTATAACATTCCTTTATCTGTAGCATACATTTTAACTGGGCTAACAGATTATAAAAACTAGAATTAAATTATATACTAGAAACCCATAGCATTCCACATTTGACAATGACCAAAAGCCAAAAAGAAAAAAAAAATAATAATAAAAATAAAACAAACCAAAAATCACGGGGCAGAATTCTTTTTTTTTTTCTTTTTTAAAAATAAATTTTAGACTGCTTTCTGCAACAGCACAATTTTAGTCCCCCAAAGTGGGGTGTCATTCTTATTAAAAAGAAAACATGAAGAGTTCTTTACTGTTAGATTTTTAACCCATTCTGGCATCTTTGACAAGGAATGCCTTCAGTGCATTTCCAATGGGAGGCTGAAGTTCTGAGTAACTCAAAGCAGTTTGGGGGATGCAAACTTTCATGGGAAGAAGGCTCTAGGGTGGCACTTTGTTCTGAACTCAAAAAAGTCATGAGGCAATAAAACAAAAGTATGAATACCATGCCATAAGTCTTCGAACGTCCATTTCCAAGCCAAAAGGAAAAAAAAAAAAAGAAAAAAAAATAATTATACCATACATGTCCAGCATGCAGGCTTTTTTTTATTAATATAATGTCTCTTTTCCATAAAGTCTTTGAAACAGTTATAGTTCATTGTTGCTAAGACAAAGTAGCAAGCGTAATAATGCATGAGATGAGAATGAGTTTTTTAATGGCAGACTAAACTCTCAGATTTGGCATGATAAGGCCAAAACTCACAAGTCACACCCAGAAGGTTGATGCGGGCTTGATTGTGGCAGGTTCATGAGGATTTTTTTTTTTCTCTCTCTCTAGTTTAGCATAACAATGCTAAAAAAAAACCCGATGGAACTCAGCGCGCTGCAAGTCTATAACATTTCACATTTTTTTTTTTCCTTTGCAAGCTCAATCTCACATATGAAGAACTCAGGAGGAGGAAAAAAAAAACTTAGCTTTTTTTTTTTCTTTTTCTTTTTTTCTTTTATCTCTGAGGAGATGGGTGGAAGGAACGTGAGGGTGGAGGTCGGGGGAAAAAGGGCAACAACACAGCAAGCTCCAAAAAAGTAAAATTAAAAACAAAAAAAAAAATCCAAACAAAATAAAACACACACACACACACACACAGAAAATGAACACCAGCTCATGAACTGAAAAAGAAGAAGAAGAAGAAAAAAAAAACCCCACAAAAACAAAACCTGTGAATGATGCCGGCTTCAAAGGTGAGCATGACGAACTCTGCTGAGATCTTTGAACATGGTGGGGGGGGGGGTGGGGGTGCGGTTTGTAAATAAAAACAAGCTAGCAAGTTATGGAGAATTTCAGATTGGCAATCCATGAGCCAGACATCCACTCCCTCCCCATTAAAAAACAGCCACCACCACCGCCAACTGGGAGCAGGCTGTGTGTGTGTGTGCGCGTGTGTGTGTGTGTGTGTGTGTGTGTGTGTTCAGGGGCACGGGGCCTATCTCGGCAGGGGAGGGGGCGAGGTGGCGGCGAGCACGGCTCTGGAAGTAGCAAGCCCACACCCGAGTCGGACCCCCACGGAGCACTTATCAAGGTGGCTAGCTGGGATCGCGTGTCAGACTCACATGAAAAACTCGGGAGAGGACGGGTTGTCGCTGCTCGAGCCGTTTTCTCGGAAGCCGCTGCTCACCAACTTCTCGTATTTCTCCTTGTACGCGTCCCTCTCGCGCACCAGCCTGGAGATCTCCTGCTTGAGGTGGTCGACCTGCTGCAGCAGCTGATTCTTCTCGGACTCCAGGACGTGTCTCTGCTGCACCCTCTTGAAGCGGCAGGACTGGGCATAGCCGCGGTTTTTCAGGGTCCGCCTCTTCTGCTTCAGCCGGATCACCTCCTCCTTGCTGACCCCGCGCAGCTGCCGGTTCAGCTCGCGCACCGACATGGTCACCAGCTGCTCGTCGGAGAAGCGGTCGTCGAAGTGCAGGCCGCCCGCGGCGTGGTGCGGGTGCAGGGCGCCCCCCGCCCCCGCCGCGCCCCCGCCGCCGCCTCCGCCGCCGCCGCCGCCGCCTCCGCCGCCGCCTCCGCCGCCGCCCCCGGCGCTGGCCGGGCCACCGCCGCCCGCGCCGCCCGCGCCACCGGCCGAGGCGGACGCGCTGCCCGCGGCGCCGGGCGCGCCGGCCGTCGGGTGGTGGTGGTGGCCGTGGCCGGCGGCGTGGTGGTGGTGGTGGTGGTGGTAATGCGGGCCCGCGCCGCTCTGCGCGGCGGCCGCGGCGATCACGGCGGACACCACGGCGGCGGCGGGGCCCATCTCCTCGCCGCTGCCGCCCAGGGAGGCGCCGGCGCCGGCCCCGGCCGCCGAGGCCAGCTGCTGCGCCCCGCGCGCGTAGCCATCGAAGCCGCCCTGGAGCTGGTGGCTGTTGCTGATGAGCGCCTCGACCGCGTCCTCGGGGCTGAAGCCCAGCGCCTCGGGGTTCAGCTGCTGCGGGTAGCCGGTCATCCAGTAGTAGTCTTCCAGGTGCGCCTTCTGCTCGCTGCCCGAGCCCGGGCTGGGCGCCGAGAAGCTGGGGGAAGGGGGCACCGAGCTGCACGGCGTGCTCATGGGGGTGGAGGACAGCGAGCCCCCGGCGATGAGACGGCCGCACTGGCTGATGATGCGGTCGGTCTCCACCGGTTCCTTTTTCACTTCAAACTTCATCAGATCGAAGTCATTAACATATTCCATGGCCAGGGGACTGGTGGGCAGGTCGGAGTTGCTCATTGCCAGTTCTGATGCCATTCTCCTGCCGCCGCCGCCGCCGCCGCCGCCGCTCCGCCAGATGGGCTGCAGGAGAGGGGCCAGCGGGCTGTGCTGGGTGGCCAGCGGGTGAGCCAGCTTGCCGGGCTGGGGCGCTTCTAGCTCGCGCGGCGGTGGCTGGCCCGAAAGCTCCGAGCGCGCACACACCCCCCGCCCTGCCCGCGCCCCCCGCGCCCGCCCTCCCTCCCCCCTGCTCACGCCAATGTGCTCGCTCGCTCGCCCCGGCCCCTCCTCGCCTGCTCGCCTCCGTGCGTGCCGAGCCGGCGGCTTCAGGCTCGGGAAGGTCCTCCGCGGGCTGCGGTGGCGGCGGCGGCGGCGGCGGCGGCGAAGCCGGAGGAGCCCGGCCGGGTGCGCGGCGTCCCCCGCTCGCCGCTCCGCTGCGCGCTTTGCATAAGGAGGGCTCGCCTCGCCGGCCCGGGCTGCAGGCGGGGCGCGCTCGGCGGCCGCTCGGGGCTGGAGGCGCGGCGGGCGGCTGTCCGGCGGCGCGGGCCTTGGCACGGGGGAGTTAACACTTCATGCTTCTCGCCTTCTCTTCTGCCTGCTCTTTTTATTTTATTTTTTTTTCCTTTCCTCTCTCTCCCTCGCGCGCTCTCTCCGTGCAAAGTGCAAGACAGAGGTGCAGCCCGGCTGGAGGAAAGGGAGGGGGGGAGTTTAGTTCTTTCTTGCCTTTTTTTTTTTTTTAAAGCAAAATAGCGAAGTCCTGGGGAAAGGCGAGGCAGAGAGCAAGAGGGGGGAGGCCGAGCCGACGAGCAGCCCGAGCCACAGCTCGAAGATGAAAAAAGATTTTAAAGCCTCTGATCCAGCAAGAAGAGTTTAAAGCAATTGCTGAGTTTTATAGCACTTGTGACGTCAGGTCCAAATGGGAAATTGACTGGTACTCCAGGCCAATGGGAGGCGGCGAGAGCGGCCGCGATTAGCATAATAGATAGAAACAAGGAAACTTTTCGGAGCTGTCAATCAGGGCCCAATCAGCTGACTGTCAGCTGGGACAGGCTGGCTTAACCCTTCGCGCGCCGCAGCCTCCCAGGGAGGGAGCGAAGCCTGGCGCAAAGTTTGGCGCAAGAGGGGAAGGAGTAGTCCCGAGGGGCTTCGGGAACCCGGGAGGACCCTCTGCTTTACTTCGGAGCGCGAGAGAGGCCTGCCTTCCGGAGCGCCGGCTTGCCCTCCCCTCGCTCTGCCGGGGGATTGGCCTGTCTCCCCTCCCCGGGAGCCCCCATCCTCGGGACTGCGAATTCGCTCGGCATCTTTTTTCCTCTTTGCTCCACCTTTGGCACCCAGGTGTCTGCTCCGGGGACCTTCCTTCCCCGAGCCTTGGCTGTGCCCGGAGCTCAAACTTGGCGCTTCGAACCAAAGAGCGCAAACTCTTTGTCCCTCTGCCCGGGGCCCGCGCGCTCGGGGGCGCAAGGGTGCTGGGGACTCAGGGTCCCGACTGCGCGCAGGACGCCACTTCTCCGCGTGCAGCCCGAGCGGTTCCGAGTCCGCGCGGGGAGAAAGCCCGTTTTGTCGCCCTCTTTGAAGGAAGGGAGATAAGTTGTTCGGGGGCCATTACGCGCGGGGACTGGCTGCCCGCTGGCGTCGCGTGCCCTAGGAGGGGGGGAGCGAACGCCTACGCGAGTTAACTCCGCAGAAGCTCAGAGCCTGGTCAGCCGGGCTCTGCCCTTGGGCTTCCAACTCTGGCCGGAGTTCGGCCTTAGAGATTCATATTTGTCTCTCTGTCTGTGTCTCTCTCTCTCTCTCTCTCTGTCTCACCCCACCTCCCCCATAGACACACGCACACTCACGCACACGCTCACCCACCCCCATATGAAATCTGACTCCTGTTTATCAGGGTCCCGCGCGCCCTTTGCACTTTCAAGTTTCACTGAATTATTTCAAGACTTGGCGCTGGAGAGGAGCAAGGGGTGTTTGTACGTGGGGGTAAACAACACCCCAGCCTTCCCCAACTCCCTTCGAAGGGTTAAATTTTAAACCGCGGTTTCTCGACCAGCCCGGAAACCCACAGTGGGGGTGGGGTGGGGTGGGGTGGGGTGGGGGGCTGCCTCTCCCCCTCCCGGTTGCAGATGCTAATAACTATTCAGTTTTCTAGATGGATTCATTTAAAGCTTATGCAAAAAAAAAAAAAAAAAAAAAAAAAAAAGAAAAGAAAGAAAGAAAGAAAGAAAAAGTAAAGAAAAAGAAGAGAAAAGAAAGAACCAACAACTGTTTCTAAGATTTTAAAGCGATAGGCAAGTCGGAGAAACCGAGATTTATTTGGGGGAAAGCAAGCGTGCGCCAAGCCGACCCAGCTTTTGGAAGACCAGCCCGCCTACTTGGATGTTGAGACTGTTGATTTCTCCAATTAATGAAATGCATTCGGTGTTAATCATATTTATTTTACTTTATGGGAGGGGGAGACGCTAGGAGGGCGCACTTAAAAAAAAAAAATTCTGAAAAGCCTGCAAAAGAATCCAAGAGTGAAAACTATTGTTGGATTTTTACCTCAACAGCGCCACCTTTCGGCAAAGGTCAGTTGAAATTGATCCCTGTCCAGTTTTGTTGATGAAGTGCAAAGAAGCTGGTTTTCCAAGGTGGGAGGGGGACTGAGGCACAGAGAGTCAGTTTGACTGTAGAGCGAGAACCCGACCTTGTAGGAAAGGGGCTAAGGAGAGTGTTGGCAGGTGCGGGAGTCATTTTTTTCCCCCCAGTGTCCCCCTCGACTGTCAACAAAGAGGCCAGAAGACACAGAAGCCTTCCGAGTGTGGCTTTGCAGAGACTTTTGCAAATGACTCCCATGTAACAGGGCCCCAAACCCTTTAAAAGTGCCCAGGATGGATTTTCAACGGGCTTTATGGCAATATCAATAGAATTAAAGTTACTTGTAATTCGGTGATAAATGAGATGTCTCTAGTAAGTATGATTAAGTGCAGTGCTATAAACTTGTTTATCTGAAAAGTAATTCTCAGAAAACCTGACTTCTGACACTTAGTCATATATTAAGCTAGCTTCTTGAACGTTGCACTTCAGAACTGCTCTCACCCACCCCACGGCATCCTTGACTATTTATAAGGAGACCTTAGGTGGCACTCATTGGCTTCTTACACCAGATTAGACTTGTGTTAATTTCTTTGAAGCTGGCAGCCTTCAGCTCCAGCACACCCAGAATCCCTAATGAGAGACTCCCCAAAGGGTTTGTAGGCACATCGTAACCCTAAGAGGCCAGTGCCATTGGTGTTTTCCAGAAAAGCGCTTTTTTCCTTTTCATTATTGCTGCAGAGAAGCTGTTTATAAGGATAGTTTTGGTTTTATGGGAGCACTTTGTAGGGATGGAATGAAGTATGTCTATTACCAGTTGGGAAGAAAGAGTGAAACTATGTCAATATTTATGCAACCTAACAGAATTCCTTTGCTTTCCTCCTCTCAAACGGTAGTTTACCTAGTAATGAAGTGCAGAGATTATAGCTTATGCATTCAGAGGAAAATCCACTGCTTAAATTACATAAACATATTCTATCTTTTAGCATGGTCCATAGTGATAGTTTTCTATGCCTTTTTTTCTCACTAGCCACAAAAATCTGAAGTTTATATATTTCATGGAAAATGAATATAAGTGTATTTATTGACGCATTTTTTTGTTTGTGATTAATTTTTTTTTATCCTTTTGCATCACATTTTCGTTAAAAGCTGCAAGATAGGATCCCTGCCTCTCATGAAAGTGTTTTTGGCCAGGAACACTGAAACTGCTACGTTTATAAATAAACAACCTTTATAAACAAAGTTTGCTAATGACGAAGACCATGGGATACAGATTCATGGCCGTGCACCTAATTGTTGCAATTATATATCATTTCTAGAAATTAAATGTCCATGTTTGGGCAGCTAAATGTATTATTATCTGCACATTTTTTATGGTTTATTTTCGTACGCTCCTGTCAAGCTATGGTATTTTTCTTTCTCTTATTGCAGTCTTTTACAGTCTCCCATTTTCTCTTGAAAAAAAAAAGAGGATTAGAATTATTTTTCAGATGGGAAGCAGTAGTGCTTTTAGAACTGAATTCTCATTTTTGTCCTTTTTGCTTTATTAGTTAGTGATTCACAGGGGTGTCTAAACATTTACAGTTCTCTGTTAGCGGCGTTTCTTTTGTAACAATTGAGCTCTCTCATTTTAATTAGTACTATTCAGATTTTTGATTCTCTATAATTACAGCAAGGCCACATTTCTTTAGACTTCTTTGGGAACATTGTTTCACTTCTTCCAAGCTAGTCTAATCCAAATACAATATGAACTGTGTTTTCTTACTGCTTAATACCCCCTTGCTATATATACTCTAGTAATCTCTGTAGAACAATATAGAGTAATTTAGAAACCATGCGTTTGTCATTATTGACCAATTCAAACCAGTAGTATTAAAGTTTCTGAAAGCAGTGAATATTTATAGAAGAATGTGGAGGGGGAGGGTATGGGTCGAATCCTGTAGAGGATGATTGCAACACTGGAACATCAAAGACTCAGTTGTAGTTTTATGTCACTACATACATAGGAACTTCATGAAAAAAGAAAGGAAAAAAAAAAAAAACTTGTTCATGTCCAAATGACAATGATTAAACGCTAAAAGCAACATATTTCTCTTGACTGTGAGTTATAGCAACTCAGGTATATCATGTCAAAATCAGACATCTGTAATCTAAAAGGAACAAGATGTATCAAGGGCAGCGTCTAAACTCTTTGTTTATCCAGAAACTGATTTTACGGTGCAGAACTAACCAGTGTCCACTCACTTCACCAGGAAAGCAACTAACTTGATTTGAGGAAAGAGTTGCCCAGAGTAACTGAATGGTGTAAGACATATAGTGTTCTTAGGTCTCGTGTTAGATAAATCCTTTTAACAGGCTTTAGTTAGCTGGGTAAGTAAATCACAAATCACTGTGAGCAGATCCATGGAAGAAAATTAATAGAATCAGACGAGATAATCTGATAAGGGTAAAATTGCTGAGGAAACAGTCTTGCCTCATATTGGAGAATGTGAAACACCAGTCTGATTACTAGGAGTCGTTATGAATAGGTGAATTATGTGCTAAATAATCATCAGAGTAATTCAGCATTTATTAATTCTTTTCTCTTTAAGCAATTCACAGTTGTAAGTTAAAGCCGCTCTCTCTTTGAAGACACATCTTTTATAATTTTTATTAGAGGTAATTTATTATTTGCATTACCTGTATTTACTTCATAATTGAACATTTTGCATTCAAATTTATGTAATGCATTATGCTTGAGAATATATTTCTGCCTGATTAGCATAAATAGTCACTTACCTCGTGAATTACTAACAAAGTTTATCTTAAAATATAGGTTTTTTTATTAAGTGGAACACAAACATATGTACAATAAATTCTGATTTTCCGGTGCAGTTAGAGAACAACTCATTTGGTTTCGGGGAAGCCAGGCTGCAAAGGAGGAGAGCAATCATGAGGAGGAAGCAAAATATAGACAAGGGAGATGCGCGGGTCTCTTTCTAGGGGGTGTCATTCAGCAGGGGGTGGGGGGTGCGTCTGCGGGGGAGGACAGGGGGAGGCACCGGAGAGGCTAGGCTCTTGATACACTGGACTGCTTGCTAGAGGGTCTAGACAAGCGAGGCCGTGGGTCCTGAAAGAGCCTGTAACGAGGTGTCATCCCCACCTTGGGAAGAACCACGGAAGGGAAGTGACGTGGCATTGGCCGTTGGCGGTTTTTGTTTATTTTGTCTGTTCGGTCTCCCCAGAACACAACACACATCCTTTATGAAAACGTTTGTTCTTTTTGCACAAGAGATGTGAAAAACCCAGCCATGTCTTCAAGTGAGCATTCCTGGGACGAGCTCCCCAAATATACTCCCTTTCTTCACCCGGAAAAAAAAGATGCCCAGGATGGCCTGGCAGACGGGAGGCTTTGGACAGACTTTCGCGCACCCGTGAACCCCTGAACGAAAAGGCTTCTTTTGGTTTTTAGGCAGCAGAGAGAGAGATACAGCATGACGAGGTCTCTTTCTCCACCCCTGCCATTCCAAATCAACAGATTTCCATGACTTCCTTTTGTGTTTTTTTTTTTTTTTTTTTTTTTTTTTTCAGGGCATAGCCATCTCCTTAGATTTCTCACCTCCCACCCCCGCCTCCCAGTTAGGACCTTCTTAGATTTACCCCTCCCTTGCGATCTTACAGCTTAGACTGATGAGGGAATACGTCTCAAAAGCATTCAACCCTTCAAAGATGTTTCTTGTGCTGAAATCAGAACTGATAAAAAAAAAAAAAAGGAATGAAAAAAAAAGGGGGGGCCTCATATTGGGACAGTGTTTACTCAGGCTGTGCCTTTTATCCGCTGTAACTCAGAGGACAGGCTGTTGGGGGTGGTAGCTCTGTGAAGTTTGGGTCCCTCTTCCTCCTACCCCTGGGGATGGAGGGATTCGAAGGTCCCTTTCCAGACACGTTTAGCACTCACTGCACCTAGGAAACCGAAAGTTCTGGAAAACAGAGCCCAAACTTAAATACTTGTGTGATTGCCAGGGACGTGGTGATGTAGATGATTTCTGAATTCGTGTGTTTCTGAATTTGTTTGGCTGCCCGAGCAAAGGGATCCCCTGTGGCCCTGTTTTTACCTTTGACTTCTTGTTGCATAATGGGTTATGCTGAGCTTTCTCTCCTGCTGTTCTGTTCGCAGGAAATGCCAAATATGCCCCGTGACACCTCACGGCATCATCCCTCCATCATGATAGTGTTCCTGATCAGACAAAGAGGTGGGGGCAGCCAAATACAAATCAAATCCCAATTTATAGATCTTACGTTCGTATTTCTTTCTGGTCGTTTCGCAACAGTGACCCATGCTTTTAGCAACATGGCTTTTAGCAAGCCAAATAGCAACACTTAAACAAGGCAGAAATAGGAGGATATCAAACAAAAGAAACCACTAATTCCTTATCCAGCCCAAGCCCCTGATCCTGGCCTCGGGCGCTACGGCCTCGAACGATGGGGGTCCATGAGCGTATTTCCATGGCATGGAATCAGCTCCAACATAGTTCCTCAGCTCGTGCTGTTAGCAACACGTGCACCTCGACAATCTCGAAAAGCAGCTGGAGTGCTCTTCTCTGCTTTGGCAGAATTCACCTAATAGCATCTCAGACCTGGGGAGGTTTACGCATCTGACCTCAACACCCTCCGTCCGACCAATGCATGATCAGAATTGGCCTCACAACACTCGGCCGTGAGTCAGCAGGCAAGACTGATTTACACACAGCAGACACCATGCCTCAGGCCCATGAGACTATTAGGGGCCCGGGAAAACACCTTCCTGTCTTTTAAAGTCAGACGAAAAGAAATGAATGTAATCGAGTATGCATTATATCTGTCATTATGCCAACACGGTCATAAAATAATACTTAATTTTGTGTATGGAAGAAAGGGGTCTACGGAACGCAAAGTGCCTAGCGCCCACAGAAGTCCAAGTGTGGCCCAACAGCACGCACTTGATCACCTCTAGTGACGGGGCACTCACTACCTATCACTTTCACCCTCCACCCTGTCCATCTATTTTTTCCACAGGTCTGGAGGTTGTTAGGACAGCTTTCCATTTGTTTGTCTCGTATGCAGTTAGCCTCTTTGTCTACACCTGAGTCCTGATTTCATACCCTCCAAGGTCCTGTATAATGAGTCCTCACATCCCCCAGGGGCTCTGAGGAATGGAATACCACCAATAGGACATCCTCTCCCTGCCTTTTGGTTTTCACTGTAAACACAGTCAGTGCCTTTAGCATTTCCACCTACACCTCAATGTCAAGTGCCCCTGCCTCCTGGTTGCTGACTGCCAGACGGGGCCACCTGGTTGCTCCCCTGTCTGCGGGCTCAGGTCCTAAAACTAAACCCAGATCCCCAGGTGTGAGCCTCTCATCACAGAGCAAGCACCGCCCTCCACCTCCGTGAGCCGCGGTCTGTCTGCTCCCCATGCAGACCGTAATTTCACCAGCCTCTCTGGCAGACACAGAACACCGGTGACTCATTGCGCGGCCCCAGGGTCTTTTCCTCCCACACTACCCCATCTTCCATTTGTGTGCTTATGTTTTTGAACCCGAGCACAGGAACAGAGAACAATCCCAGTAGACTGTGTCTCCTTAGACTCAGCCCGTTCCCTGCTTGTCTAAATCTCTTTGGATCCAGAATGTGCCATCGACTAGTTTGAATTTGCTTCCCAGCCTCGGGCCAGCTCCAAATGAAACTGATGTGCTTTTTACATGACTTAACCTCTCTGCAGCTGGTCCCACCTCTGCAAAGTGGGATATTGTCAGGGTTACAGGGAGAAGTGTCTCCCGCCACGTGAGGCCACAGATGGTCCACCAATGGTCGGTGCTCTTGTACATTTCTTACTATCCCCGCCCCCCCCCCCCACCGACTTGTGGGCAGCAACAGCGGAAGGGACAAAGCCCTGTGGTACCCCAGGAGAGACTGTCCTCCCCAACCTCAATCACTATGCAAACCGACCTAACGGATGAGTCAGGTCCCCTCGTGGATGCTGTAAGTCGAATGGGTCTACGACACCACGCATCACCCAGACACGGCAAATTGAAACCAAAAGATGTCACCTCACACCTGTTAGGATGGCCTTTGTCAAAAAGACAAATGGTAACGAGTGTTGGTGACGATGTGGAGAAGAGGCACCCTTGTGCGCTGCTGGTGGCATTAGAAATTCGTAGAGTCGCTGTGAAAAACAGCAGGGAGGTTTTTCGAAAAATTAAAACTAAAACTACCATACGGAATTTACCCCGAAGTCCCAAGGAAATGACTTCAGCATCTCAAAGAGATACCTGTGTTCTCATATTCACTGCAGAATTATTCCATTAGCCGGGATATGGAAACAACCTAAGTGTCCACTGACAGGTGAATGGATAAAAGAAATGTAATATATATATATATATATATACATATATATATATATATATATATATATATATAATACCACCATAATGGAATATTATTCAGCCTTAAAGGAGAAGGAAATCCTGCCATTTGCAATGACATGGATGAAACTGGAGGACATTATGCCTAGTGAAATAAGCCAGACGCAGAAAGACAAATACTGTGTGATCTCACTTCCACGTAGAATCTCAAAAAAGTCTCACTCACAGAAGCAGAGAATCGAATGGTGGTTACCAGGGGCTGGGGGTGGGGGAAATGGGGAGATGTTGACCAAAAGGTACAAAGTTCCAGATACGCAGGATAGATACGATCTGGAGATCAACTGAATGATACCGTGACTATAGTTAGTAACACTGTATTGTCTATTGTTTGCTAAGAGAGTAGATTTTAAGTTCGTAACAGGAACACACACACTGACACACACACAGAAAATAGTAACCATGATTACAGTGATAGTAACCATTTCAAAAATATATACATACACCAAAATATCACACTGTGCACCTTAAATATATACAATGTCTATTTGTCGGTTATATCCCAGTAAAGCTGATAAAACCCTTATTTGGTAATTGGGGAAATTGAAAAACGAAATTACTCCATCCGGGTGTCCTACACGATTCCTTCTAATCAATTCTAAAATAACTTTATTTGTCATGGTATAGACAAAGTTCTCTGTCAAAGAGGACAGATTATTTAGGTAATTGTCTAATGTCTCAGCTGCCCTGATCTTCATAAGCCGTTGCCCCGTCAAAATATAGAGTAGTTGCCCAAAGTTGGGACCTCAGAGACTAATAAAAAATAGATGTAAACCTAGAGAAACTAAGCAGAAGAATCCCGTGTACGTGTAAAAGCTTTTTTGAGATCCGTTCTTTCCTCCCTGGCTTTTCTCTTTAGATTGCTGACTTTCCTGCCATTTCCTGATGCCAGTTTTGAAGCCAGGAGGCCCCAAGGCGTTTTCTTGAACAGAAGAGTTCAGAATTTCCAGGGTCCACCTTTGAGCTGCAATCAGTTCCCCCTGGCCTCTCTTAAAAGGACCTGAGTGTGCAGGCTTTCGCAGAATCTGCCTTTCCTGACTCCCATCTCATCCTCAAACCTGGGAAGGAGAGCAGGAGGGGCCCATGAGTTATTTATGACCTGCTGTCTGCGGTATATGTCCCGTCTGAGAGCTTGGTATTGGCTGTTTGAGTAGACCCGGCCCAGGAGCATCAGGACTCTGGAGGTATGGCCGGAACTCTTCAGGTCAGTGTCCCTGACTGTGGACTTCAGGCTCTGCAAAGAGCGGCTGGTCAGGACGACTCGAGTGATGCGGGTACTGGCAGACTGGGGTGGGGGCACGTGGGCTGGCCTGGAGACAGCCTGCTGATTCACCCTCTGACCTCAGCCAAGCGTTTCGCTGTCTTCCTCCAACTCATTTTTCGGGCTGCAAACGGACTGGGCCGCGTGAAGAGGTTAACAAAAATTCTGGATCGCACGGAGCGAATGTTCTCAGCCCTCAGAGGTTGACTATAGGGTCAGTAAACCGTCCGCAAAGACGAAAGCTGACCTGCTGGATCGTTGCAGAGCCCTGATGGGTCATCATGACAAAGTCAGATTGTCTTCGGGGTCAACGTGGCCGAGCCAGGCTGGCAGGGTCGGCATGGCGGGGCCACGCGCCCCTGCCTCTCCAGGCCAGGGGATGCTGTGGATTGTAGTTAACAACGTTGAAAGCCTTTGGAGGCAGGGCAGGGAGGGAGTAAAGCAGGGATTTCTGAGCGTGGCTAGGGAAGGAGACACATTCAGGGGACGCTGTGCTTTGGCACCAGGCCAACACAGGTGTGAATCCTGCTCCGTCCCAGGGGTGACGCCTGAACAAGTCAGCTGACCTCTCGGCCTTCGTTCGCCCCTTGGATCAAAGGTGGGGACAGTCTTGTGATCACGGTGAGCGTGCGCACCAAGCGGTCGCCGGGTATCCACCTGCCCCCCCCCCCCCCCCGGTACGTGCCCACAGAACTCCCTCTTCTCGAAATGGCAAGGTATCTGCTGACATTCTCCACACACCATTTCCACCTAAGGGCCTTGTGGGCGCCAGGGGGTCAGGAACCATTTCCCTCCTTCTGGCTTATGCTCCTGCCTTAAAGCTGCGGTCACCCCCTGCCCTGCGTGTGGCTCCTCTCCCTCTCCCCCTCTGTCGAGCCTCTGCACAACGTCGCTCGCCTGGATCTCCACCCATCCCCATCTTCCTTGCCCTCTGTCCGGTCTCCTGGCTAATTCTGACTCTCCGTGACCTCCTGGGTTTCTCTTAAAAAGCCTCCCCTGCATCCTCGTGCCCACCAGCCCCCAGGGCAGGCTGGGCGCCTGGTCTGCGCCTACTGCCTTGGAGTTCTGCGGTACCACGTGAGTTCCCCCGCGGACCCTCTGAGCCCCTTGAAGCCAGGACAGCGCCTCTCACCCCTCCTTTGCCTACTACAGTGCTTGGTGCACAGCAGGTGCTCAATTAATGTTTATTAACTGAAAGCCACTGATAAACACTCGGATCCCTCCCCACTTTTTTCTTTCTTCTTTTTTTTTTAAGTTCGAATGCACACAATGTCCTGCCAAGTGTCCCAGAAAACCTGACTTTGATGGGGGCAGGGTGGCTGGCTGTTCTGTTGCAACATGACTGCTCTTACGCTCACTGCTCACTTAGCCCAATCGGCCCATCCCTCAATTACCAGGATGCTTATCTCGTTCACTAATTAGCCTACGTCTTCCCGAGATGGCACCGGGTAGAGAACGTGGCTGAGGTTCACGGGCCCTGGAACCAAAGTGGAAATCGGTAACTCTTGCTGGGATGGAATTCTGGATGAGCGGAGGGCGGTGATTAAATACCCGGGCGTGAGCACGGTGGGCTGTCTGTATCCCAGCACGGACTGCCGTCACCGAAGACATCCCTGTTTCAGCTTTGAGTCACAGCTGCCTCCTCAGGGCTCCAGGCGCATGGACAATATTTTGTAATCTTCCAATAAGAAGGCCAGCCCTCCTCCATTTCCACATGCCCAGATCTTGCTCAGTCCTCAAGGCACACCTCCGTGTCCGAGGTTGCACATGAAGCTCTGAGCGTAGTGACTGGCATCTAATAAGCGTTTAATAAAGCTTAGTTGTTAATGCAGGGTTACTGCCTCCAAAAGTGTCATTCCTGGGTCCCTGTAGCTGTAGCTTGACCTCTCTTCTAGAACCTTGTGTGGCTTTGGAGTGGTCAGGCATGGGGTTCTGCTCCTTACTTGTGTGATCTCCGAGGGGCATTTTGTGTGCCCTCTGAGTCTCAGTATATAGTGTTGTGCCAATTAGCCCTCTTTGCAGTTGTCGGTGAAAACACCTCCACCTAAATGGGCTTAAATGAAAAGGAAGCTTGCCGACTCACGTGACCAACAGGTGTAGGAACAGAACTGGCTGCAGGCCTGGCTGGGGGCAGGAGCCCTGTGATGTCACGGGAACCGGCTTCCATCCCTCCGTTGTCCCTGCATCCTACCGCGTGGACTCCAGACCAGGGCTCTCCACGGAAGCTCGATGGTTGTAGCAGGGTCCGGTTCTCCGGATGGAGTCGGTCTGGGTCATTGGATTGTCCACCCACCCCTGAACCAGTGCCTGGAGCAAAGGGATGAACTATGCTTAGTGACTCAGACTCAGACTCAGAAATGGGGTGGGCAGGGCCCTGGGGAATTCTCCGAGCCTCTCTGAGCGTGACGGAGAAGCTGTGCCTCATGGCGACGGCACGGAGCCTGCCTTCAAATCATGGCATTACAAATGGCCAACACACACTTGCTACTCACCCAGTTTTAACTCGCTGCATCACCCCAACAGCCCCGTAGGACATGTGCTGCTGTTACTTCCATGCGACAGAGGGGCGAGCTAAGGGAGATTTTCCAAGGTGAGCGTGCAAGGATTCATATCAAGGCATGGCTGCAAAGCCCACACTCCCGGCCATTCCCTTTTATTATCTATTGTAAGAGAGAGACACACAAGGCAGACAAATAGACAAAAGAAATATATACTATACTCTACGATACTATCATGTAGCATAGTGATAACATGGCATTATATAATACAGAATAGAATTGCATATCATCGTATCATTGTACCATATCATTTCATATCATATCATGACAGATGTTGGTAAGGGGTCTATCTTCGTGTCCATCCTGAGGACATGCATCACCCGCGTGGAGCCTTGGAGGTGTTGGATGAGTGTTGGCCAGGTGACCGAATGCACCATTTTACATGTATAGCGTGAATCCTTTGATCGGAGAACACTGTTTTTGTCATGACAACATTATTACGTTCCTGTGTTTCTTTTCGTCACAGAACAAAGGACTCAAAGGAAGAAGTCTGAGGAGAGATCGGGTGAGCAAAAATTTCTAGACCTAGAGCTCTCTGGCTTCCAGGGGTGGTGGGTGTTTAAAGACACCAGGCTGAACCTGTGTCCCTAAGACTTACAGGCCACTTCAGTTGGAAAAGATCTAAGGAATTCCTGGGTCTTTTGGGTAGAGAACATGGCTGGGAATCACCGGCCCTGGAACAGAGGTGGAAAAGGAGATAAGCGGCAAACGTAAACGTTACAGAGCTTTGCCATTTAATCCTTCCCCCTTTTTAAATTTTTTTTTTCTTCAACGTTTTTTTATTTATTTTTGGGACAGAGAGAGACAGAGCATGAACGGGGGAGGGGCAGAGAGAGAGGGAGACACAGAATCGGAAACAGGCTCCAGGCTCCGAGCCATCAGCCCAGAGCCTGACGCGGGGCTCGAACTCACGGACCGCGAGATCGTGACCTGGCTGAAGTCGGATGCTTAACCGACTGCGCCACCCAGGCGCCCCACCTTCCCCCTTTTTAAAACGATGCATGTGACACTTCTGAAATTTTCAGAACTATCTTCAAATTGGTGTTGCCTACACACGAATAAGCATCGGTCTGTTTGCAGGGTCTTGTGTTTGAGTGTGAAAGTGCACAAGGTGGCCTGCACAGTGAAGATTTTGTGTTTTATGTGGCGAGGAAGCATATCCCCTCCCCTGGCCTTCTCGCAGCATGGACATGAAGGCCAATAAATACCCTTGGGTTTCCTGTCTTCACTCCTGCCTTCCACCTTCTAGCCTAGGATCATGTGAAGCATTTAATCACAACATAAAAGCAATTATAAAAATGCCCCTGAAATTACGTTCACATCTGCAATCGGACTTGCTAATATCTCACCTCCCTGCACCGTCCCGGTGTCACTTGATTTCAGTTCGTTAAGGTGACTAAGAGTCTAGTCATTGATATAACGCCCACCAACTGCATTGTAATTTACTGTCAGAAAGATCTGTTTCCAGAAACTCCCAGCGATAAATGCAGCTGCAGCGCCGGTCCTGCTTGGCCATTGCACAAGTCCGTGCGCTTTCTTTGTACTGGAATCGCTTCCCAACCTTGAGCACCGACATGAGATTGCTGTCCATTTTCTGTGTCACGGGGAGGAAAGGGCTGGTTGAAAGTTATACGATGGAGCAGCTGGATTTCTAAAAGCTAGCACTCCCGTTGCCCACATTCTTACCCTCCCCAACCCAACAACATTGGCATCATTTGGGAGTAATGGAATGGTGATGATAATGACACAACAACTACCAGAACCACTTCACAGGAAATACAGAGGATGAAATGAAGCATGAACATCAGACTTTTTGTTTGTTTTGGTCCTAATTTGGTTCCTTGGGACTCCTCTTTCTAGGAGTATGGGACCTGTGAGGTTAATGCACTTGACAATTATGGGCTCATCACCATCACCAGCTTTTCTTCTAGGAGGCCACCCCTGAATGGGTTTCAGCCTCCCTTGTTGCTGGTGGTGATTCAGGCCAGGGGGACTCATCAGGCTGGATGGAAAGAGTAACTTGGGCAAGGAGGTGGGGGAACTGAACAAAAGGCTTGGCATTTGCTTTCTTTAGACAGTCTCCGAAATAGACTGGAAGAAGGAAAGTCTTCTTTCATTGGTCCCCAGCCCCACTCTTGGGTGTCATCCTACGAAGGGTAGACTTTTCAGAAACTGTCTTGGAATAGTAGAGATCCTCAAGTTACCCCCAAGTATCTAGACATGTGCCTTACTGATGCATGAAGACTCCTCTTAGGCTTCTGAATCCCTGGGTTTTGATGAATAAACAAATATCAAAGTAGGTCAGATGACTTTGAGTTCCCTCCAAGCCTGAGTCTTGAAGGGCAGTGACCAGTTGATTCATTACTGTGATTACTAAGTGTTAGGTCTGCACTTATTGAAAGCTTGTTGGATATCAGGCTTTGTGGTAGTTGGGTGGATAAAGGATAAAATCCTGTGACTCATCCACATATCATCCCATATGCCTGTCTATCCATCCATCTATCCATCCATCAGTTTCTCCATCTTTCTGTCCATTTACCCATCCATCCATGCATCCATCCATGCATGCATGCATGCATGCATCCATCCATCCATCCATCCATTTTTGTATACAGATCCATAATTATTAGTAGTCCCAGGGCACATGTGAAAGTACAATGAGGCAACACTACCTTTTTGAACTTCTTTGCACTACCTTCTGGGCACAAACATATCTTTGCCAATTAGACATAACAAGAACACCAACCTTGTAGAATACATGTGGAACAGCCTATTGGTGACAAAGAACCTATGTTACTTTTCTACTGCTTTAAGAAAGGAACTTGAGAATCTGAACAGAAAAGCAAACTCGTTGTGGATATGCCCCCCACTCCCAGCACTCAGTACATTTTGTGGTTTTGTTTCCCAGAAGTGAAGATCTCGTGGAGTATTATTAATTTTTCCCCTCACTGGTATCTCCAGAACTCTAGGAGACTCTACTCCATATGGAATGCACTGTGATTATTCGGTTTCAGCTGAGGGAGAATAAAATTGCTCCCAGCATCTTCATCGAGTTTCTACCAGGCTTCATGGTGACAGAACACCTCACGGACAGAAGCCCATGTCAAGAAACTCATCCTTCCTAGTCTCCCTGTTGTTCTGTGAGAACCAACCAATCTGAATGGAGTCGAATAGCCTCTCGAAAGTTTAAAGGTGTGTCCGGGGCAGTCCAGTTTAGGGACCAAAGAGCTCTTCCGGAAACAGTGAGTGTGCCATATGATGAATGCTCCCCACGTTCTGCACTGTGCTGATCTCCAGCTCTTAGAAATAAAAATCTAGGGGTGCCTGTGGCTCAGTCGGTTAAGCATAGGACTCTTGGTTTGGGATCAGGTCATGACCTCGTGGTTTGGGAGTTCGAGCCCCCACATCGGGCTTGGCACTGTTAGCACAGACCCTTGTTGGGATTCCTCTCCCTCTCTCTGTCTGCCTCTTTCTCTCTAAATAAATAAAGAAATAAATAAACTTACAAAAAAAAAAAAAGAAACAAATCTAACTGAACCTAACACCTACAAATACAGTGATATATTCTCACGGCAAGTGCCCTTTTGGCAAAACTCCTGTCTGTATAGATTTTGCCCCAGTTCCTATGTTAGGCACTCAGAAGTGGGGAAGAGAAAGGCTTTCTGAAGCAACGAAAAGGCAGGAGGAGAGATACGGGGATAAATACGGCTGGGACTTCCAACTGTGCTCATGTTTGCATCTTATAGGAACAGAGAATAGAGACACGTGATGGGGGTGAGGAAGCAACACCTGGGGTGAGGGCACTGTGCTTTCAAGTTCGCTGGTATGACGTTATGTGGCCATCTAACCTTATGTAGCTTAACGACATAATTGCAATGACAGTATATTCAGAGACAAGGCTTTTCTCAGTCTTGAAAGGAGGAAGTACTTACACCTTGTCTTGGCAAACGCTTGAGGACAGGATGTTTGCGGGAGCCATCTTGGCTCTCCAGGCTCCTCCGTAAAATGTCAGAGCCGTCTGAGGACCACAGAACTGCCCTCCCAGATGTCTACACATGTGTCTGTATTTTTTTCCACAGCTCTTTCCACTGCAAAGCATGTGGCAGTGGGCCACACAGTGCCTGGTACATGGCAGCCACAAGTCACACATGGTCTTCCTTCCATCTTGGGAGCCCTCGGGAGGTGTCGATATACTTGCTGGAGTATCGTCTCTGTGGCACCAAGACTTGGATTCAATAAAACCATCCACCAACATGTATTTTATCCTTACAGCTAATCACTGTTTTGCACACGGCTTTGGGATTCGCGCTGGGAGAGGAAAAGTCTTGCCCAAGCCATGATGGCGCTGGGGGGCAGGCCCAGGACCCCATCCTGGCTCTCCTGAGGACATCGCCTCTCTTCCTTATCCTGGCGGAGACCTGGTTTCCTTAGACATGAGCCGGGCTCCCCACGACTCTGGGAGGCCCCGTTACTCTCAAGATCTGTGAGGAGCCTACCATCTACGCTCATTCAAGAGACACGGCTTTAGCTATTATTACTAATCCTCAGCTTACGGAGAGAATTCATAGAAATGTGTGACTTGGCTTGTTTTGCTTCTGAGAACCGGAGGTTAATGCTCGCTCTTTGGAGGAAGTTCTGTGGCTGAGAAAGAGAGAGAAAGAAAATCATATACCAAAGTGACCTTTTCCCCCAACTGTTGTGCCGCGCACAAAACTAATTAGCCGGGTTCTAATTGGGTTGAAGTCTGAGAGTAACGGGAAAAGTCACTCTGTGAGGACGACACAGACCGCAGGCTTCCCTGTTTATCCTGTCTCGGTGACTTCTGTATTAAATTTGTTCAGTTTTCTGGTCCCAAGCTGGTTTTCTTTTCTTTTCTTTTCTTTTTTTTTTTTTTTTTTTCAGATGGGATGGCTTGGCTGTTCCTTCGCGGCCTCCAAGCCAGAAACCAGGAAATCGGGAGGGGCCCCAGGGATGACAAGGGGGACCACAGCTTGGGTTCTCCCTTGACGCACCCGTCCTGGCTTAAATCACAGGTCCCCGGTAGGTCAACCGTGCCGGGCCACCTGCCAAGGAGGTGGGCGCAGCAGCGCCTGGGAAAGAAGGAAGTAGGTGAGGCAGAAGGCTGGGCACGGAGGGGCTGTGGGGGCGGGCTGCGGGGCCAGGAGCCTGGGCTCGGAGACCAGCATGTGGCGAGCACCCTCCCACACCAGGAGCCAGATGACTGAGCACAGCGGGGGCGGGGCGCAGAGTGTGGGGAGCCGGGCGCAGGCTTGGGAAACAAAACCCACCTCCCCACTGCCTCCCCTGATGGGAAGCCAGGGTCAGCGGAGGGGTCTGGTGGAGGGCATGGAGGCTGCCAAACCACTTGGCTTTGGGATGATTGGCCTTGAGGTCTAACCTAAGCCTTGTGAAATCCCGAGAGAGTGACCCCAGGTCTTCAGCTTCTGGGGCAGACTTCAGCTGATGTCTGACTATAAGAAAAGGAAGGAATGATCGAGAGCAGTTACTTTCCTTTCCCATACTCCCGGCGCATGGTTTATCGGGCGCCGCCTAAGAGGCCACTCGCGTCTCCATAACGCGCCCCCCCCACCCCGCCCTAAGGAGCGGATGCCCCCCACACTGTGAATACTTCTTCGACAGCTTGTCATCGACTATCTGCCTTCTTCATATACTGGTGAGCTCTTTGAGGGCAGGGGTGGGGTCTTATCTTCGTATCTCCAGATGCCCTGGGATAGCGAATGCTTTGCTTCCTGAACAAAGGGATGGATGGATACAAAGTCCGTGACTCTGGAAATTAGATATTGCTGTGAATATGAGTGCGTTTCTTGGGTGGCCCCTCGGGCTGGAGGGCATGTCTTTGTCTCAGGACCCACCGAGGTCAGCCGGCTTCTGCTCTGGCCTTGAACACGCTTGTAGAATCGTAGCCTGTTTATTATTTCACAGCAGAGTGAAAACCAGCCTCACGTGCTCCCTACCCCCTAAATGACAGGAGACTTGGATGTCTTATGTTAATGAATTATGCGTTCCTGGATCATTTTCTTTCTTTCTTTCTTTCTTATCTCGTAGCGCCAAAGAATGTTCTTTCTGTTTTTGACTTTACCAGAACCCATTCTTCTACATGTACAAACCTGCTAAGTTTCTAAGTAGAGGAAAGCACCGTGATTCTCTCGGTACGCTGCCTACCGTCTGGAGAAGCTGCAGTGAAACACAGCTTCCACATGCAGTGAAACCACATCCGCTCCATGCAGAACCTGCTGCATTTTCAACCTTTCCCTCACCTGAGGCTACCCTCCGCCCCCCCCAGCATCCATGGGGTCCAAGGTCCAAGTCTTCTGGCTTTGAAAAGGTTACTGAAAGGTTACTGAAAAAAATTTTTTTATTCCTCTTAAAAAAAAAGCAGCTCTCCTTCCCCCAAGCATTTCCCCCCTGACACTCCAATGAGAAGAAGGAGGTAGACTTTGAGACAACCAGCCTGTAGTTATTGAATGTGGCACCAGAAAGGAATGGCTAACAGCAGCAGCAGCGGCAACTGAGAAATCGGGCGGCTGCCTGCTTGCTTTTCCGTCCCCCACGTGCCTCAGTCTCCAAGTGGGGGGTCCCACGTGCCTCTGTCGTCACCATCTGTGTGCGTTCACCACCTTCCTAAAAACGTTACTGAGCTATAATTTAGGCTCTGCCCAATTCAACCACGTGAAATGTATAGTTGAGTGCTTTAATTTTTTAATGTTTATTCATTTATTTTGAGAGAGAGAGAGCGCGTGAGCGTGAGTGGGGGAGGGGCAGAAAAAGAAGGAGAGAGAGAGAGATTCTCAAACAGGCTCTGCTCTGTCAGCGCAGAGCTCGACGCGGGGCTCGGACTCATGAACCGGGAGACCGTGACCTGAGCTGAAATCAGGAGTGCCAGGCTTAACCGACCGAGCTGCCCGGGCGCCCTGCACAGGTCAGTGTTTTTAAAATGCCTTCACAAGATCGGGCAACCATCACCACTGTCTACTTCTAGGGCATTTGCATCACCTCCGCAAAAAACCCAGACCCGCGAGCATTCGTTCTCCATTTCCCCATCTCCCTGGCCCCAGCAACCGGACTACTCTCTGTCCCTATCGATTTGCCAATTCTGGACCACTCACATAAATGGAATTACACAAAATGTGGTCCTCTTAGCATAATGTTTCCAAAGTTCATCCACACGGTAGCATGTATCTGTACTTCATTCCTTTTGGTGGCTGAGTGATAGTCCATTGTACGAATGCACGACATTTGGTTAATCCATTCACCTGGTGATGGACAGTGGGGTTGTTTCCACCTTTGGCCGTTATGAACAAGGCTGCTATGCACAGACGTGTATTTTCATTTCTCTTGGGTATACAACTAAGAGCGGAATTGCTGGGTCATCTGATCACACCGTGTTTCATTGTTTGAGAAATTACCTATTTTCCATCTTCTTTACCCAGGACCACACAATGGCCTCTTGAGCTTTCTCCTTGCCCCTTAGTGTTCCCCCCTCCCCCTGGTCAGGTCTCCCCATCACAGCAGTAGGGAGCAAAGTCTCTCATCCAACAGATACCTCTACAGCTTGCATGGTGAACAAGAAGGACAAGATAGGATCTAGTAAGGTGGCATTAAGGCATACGTTACTCGCTGCTTGAAGAGTTCATTACTCCTGAATACAAGCACAGCTTCTGAAGGTCTAGAAGGGCCACAGGGGTCTCTGCTCCTTTATCCCTCTTGTTGAGTCTTGTCCAGTCACTCAGGCCTTCCCTGGACACTGGCTGTTTCCTGACTGAGCCTTTGCATGCATCATTTATTTTGTTTCCTCTGCCTCAATTAGAACATGCTACCTTTGGGGTGCCTGGGTGGCTCAGTCAGCTAAGCGCCTTACTCCTGATTTCAGCTCAGGTCATGATCTCATAATTTGTGGGTTCAAGCCCTGCATTGGGCTCTATGCTGACAGCATGGAGCCTGCTTGGGATTCTACATATCCTTCTCTCTCTGCCCCTCCTCTCCCCAAATAAGTCAATAAGCTTAAGAAGGAGAAGGAGAAGGAGAAGGAGACGAAGAAGAAGAAGAAGAAGAAGAAGAAGAAGAAGAAGAAGAAGAAAGCACTTGCCACGCTTCACAAGCTGGCCAAATGAATGAACACATAAGTTGAATTTGGTCTATTCACTTGCTTAAGACCACACAGCTGGTTAATGGCAGAATCCCCACCAGGTTTTCATATCAAAGATTTTGTTTCTTTTATTTATTTATTTATTTATTATTTTTTTAATGTGTATTTTTGAGAGCGAGAATCCAAAGCGGCTGCAGATTCCAGACTCCGAACTGTCGGTATACAACCCAACACAGGGCTTGAACTCACGAACCGCGAGATCACGACCTGAGCCGAAGTCAGACGCTTAACCGGCTGAACCACCCAGGTGCCCCTATGTGTTTGTTTTTAGTCTCTCCTTCTAGATGGCCACCTAATATATTAACCTGTAGGGCAGACCTTCTTCTATCTATCTTCTCAACCTCAGCACTATTGACATCTGGGGTTAGATACTTCTTTCTGGGGGAGGCTATCCTGTGAGCTGAGGGATATTTATGCATCCCTGGCCTTTACCCACTGGTGCCAGTAGCAATTCATCCTCCGATTTCTTTAGTTGTGACAACCAAAATTATCTGCAGACATTACCTAAACCCCTTGGTGGGTGCAGGGCAAAATTGGCCATTTGAAAACCACTGCCCTATAGCTATTGTCTTGTTCAGTGAATGGGGGTGCTGAGAACAGCCAACAGCAGTTTGCAATCCCCGCTCATTCAATAGTTTGACCTGATTCCTCTTTACTAAGGCAGGAAGTGAGACCTCTATGAATTTAGAAGCCATTTTAACAACAACATTGGAAAAATGGGAACCCAAAGTAGTTTGTGATCTATCTGTACTTGTGATTCTCTGTACTTTACGAGAATAGTAGGTTTAGCAGGTATTGCATTATTCCAAAAACTTAGTCAATACCAACTTCATGGGATTCCCAACCACGTGACATCAGGCAGGCGGCATGATTGATCTTGCCCCTTATGGACCCATTTCCATCTTGCCCCTTATGGTATTTTTCTGGGCTGCTTGGCTCCTCTTCTCCAAAGATCAGAACTTCAGAGTAGACACGGCAGCAGGAGGGGAAACAGATGATCAGAGAAAAAAATCCTCTGACAAAGGGGGTTCATTGGCAAGGGCTTCCCATTAGTTGCCCTTCCTACATCTTCAGTCTTAGGACTGCGTCTGGGAAGCAGAAATGAAGGCAGTTGCTTCCAGCCATTGCCTTTCCCATCCAGGATGCTCTTCAGCTCCTTCAGTGCTGTTCAAACTTGGCAGGGTGCAACCCGAGGCCCCATTAGCAAACCCCGTGAAAATACCAGTCATCTTAGCTGGAGATGTCCAAATACAAGATTCATCTTTTTTTCCCTGTGGCAGAATCAATAAATTTGCATGATGCATATTAAATGTTTAATTAAAGCCCAATGCTAAAGCATTTTCAGGAAGTTATAAAAACCCTTTGGAGGAGGTCTGACAGCCCAAGGTGTTTGTGAGTTTACCAGGAATGCCTCCATCCATCAGACACCAGTTTTCATCTTTGTTCTGTTTCTTTCTGGTACCCGGGTTGTTGTGTAGCTAGTACCCCTGCTGGTCACGATTTGATGATGCTCAGACGACTTCTAAGATTACAGACATTGAAGCCATTGCGGGCATCACCACAAAATTCCCTCCAGCCAGAACCTGAAAGGTGTCTACGCCTTCGGCCCTCTCTCCCGTGGGAAGGGAGCCGGGCCCACAAGCGCAGAACCCGTGTTGAAGCAACACAGCGATCCCAAGAGCAATTTGAAGTTTAAGGGGATAAGGGCTCAGAGACAGAGATTTGCTCTTTTGGCCCTAATGGCCAATAAGATTTCCTGGGGCCTCAGAGCTGGGTGTGTTCTGAGCCAGGATTCTCTGCTCACCTCCAGGTGCTGTCACGCTGCAGGATGAACACTTACATAGCGGCTGTAAAAACTGCACCCTCACTTCGTGTGGATTGATGGAGTTCATATCAGAATGTCCGCCTTGCCGTTGGAACTACCTCTTGCCGATTCCTTATCCCCTCCAAAACAGGAACTCTTCACTTCCTTGATGGTTTTTCCCATTTGCTCACTCATTCATGCATTCATCCACTCATTTATTCCACGAAAGTCTATTTAGAACCTTTTATATATGGTGCACTGTATTTGTCCCAAAAGTTGACCCGGGTCAAACATCTATTGAATGAATCATTCTTCTACCTGATTTACATACACCGTCTTCTCAAATCTCCACGAGTCCTTCGAAAGTAGAGGGTTTTCTTTAGCTGGAAGCAGAAGGGGAAGTTGGAGAGATTCAAAGGACAAGAAGGATTTGATCTGATATCGCTGGCTTGAAGATGTAGGGGGCATGTGACAAGGAATGTGGGTGTTCTCCAAGAGCTGAGTGGCCCCCACCTGACAGCCAGCCAGGAAATGGGGTCTTGAATCCTACAGTTCCAGAGAAATTAATCGTGCCCACAATCTGAATGAGCTTGAAAACAGTTTCTTCCCCAAGGTCTCCAGGGAGGAGCTCAGCCTAGCTGGTACCTTGATTTTGGTCTTGTAGAAGCCTCTCCACACAGAACCCGGCTGAGCCCACTTGGACTTCTGACCTGCAGAACTGTGATATAATAGGTGCACATTGTTTTAAGCTAAGTTCATGGTGTTCGTGATGTAGCAATTGAAATCTATTATTGCTCTAAGAGACTTACTTTATTCTCATGGTGAGCCAGTAAGCTGCATATTATTCCCTTTTGGTTATATAGGTCAAGGAACTGAAATACAGAGAAGGTAAGATACCTGTTCAAGGCCATACAGCTTGTCAGGTTGGTAGAGAAAGATTCATACCAAGGTCTTCTGACTACAATTCTGAAGTCTTTTTACCTGTGCACCTGGTCTCTGCCTGGTGGGCCTCAGAAATCCCCCTGGTGGGTGCCACCGTGGTCACTCTTCTAACCCTCTGGCTCTGTGGATGAAGAGGGCACAGCGACTGTCCCACGGAGAACCCCAGGGTGAGTGAGCAGCCCTTTGGGCCCAAAGCGAGAAGAGCCCGCTGCAGCACATAGGCACGGGGCCACAGAGAGGAGGGGAGGGGCACCAGAGTGGAGGCATCGTCGTAGGAGACAACACGGAGAAGGCAGAACATCAGGATGTTGGGAGCTTCTAGTTTTCCATCTTCCTTCATGGTCAGAGTTGCACCCCCAAAGATCCAAAGTGACACATTCCCCTTGCATTTTCAGGAGACTGACCAACGTTCCGCACGTCCTCTGGTGGCTGTCGTGCAGTGGGGTCACACATCCCCGTCGGCCCCCTCCACCTGGCCGCCCTCCTCCCCGGTCAGTCCTTGGGGTCAGAGACCACACGTCAAAGGACTTTCCCGTGACGCTGATGGCCCCACTGCTTGCCAGACCCTCACCTTTTGGAGGCAGATCTCACTGCGTTTTGAAGAAAGATTATACTAAAGAAAAGTGACCAGGATTCAAAAGTCTGACTTGTCTTGCATTTTGATAACTCATATTTATTGCTTCTTTGTCTGATTAGGAGAAGGTTTTGTTCATTAGAGAAATTGTGGAGATATAACATAAGTGAAGATTTTAGCATTAATAACCACTGTTTGTAAACAGAAAACAGTGATTGTTAATAGTGTTTTCCTTGAAGTTATTTTTTTGTACTGAGTATACACATATGTACACAGGGGCGCCTGAGGGCTCAGTCAGCTAAGAGTCTGACCTCGGGTCAGGTCATGGCTTTGCGGTTTGTGAGTTCGAGCCCCATGTCAGGCTCTGTGCTGACAGCCCGGAGCCTGGAGCCTGCTTCGGATTCTGTGTCTCCCTCTCTCTCCACCCCTCCCCCACTCATGCTCTATCTCTGTTTCTCAAAAATAATAAAAAACAAATATTAAAAGATTTTTAAAAAACACAAAAATACATACACAGATATACAGATCTGTAACTAAAGGATATTTTTAACAGAACTGGGATCAGGTTAAATCTGCCTTTTTGTATCTAACTTTTCAGTTCATAATGTACCATCCACACTTTCCCAGATCACGGAGCACAGCTTTGTTGGCCACATAACATTTAATCACGTGACTGTAAAAAATTTGGCTATTTTGCTCATTTGGGACCTTAACACCCCTTCTAATTTTTCAGTAATGTCCATACTGCTTTGATCGCTATCCTTGGACATCACTGCTGAACATCTGATAACTTACCTAAGATAAATATCAAGAAACTGGGGTCCCTAGGCTGTGGTGCTGAATTTTATGTATCACCTTCAGTGGGCTATTATGGGGTGTCCGGATGAAACACGATTTCCGGGTATGCCTTGAAGACGTTTCCGGATGAGGTCAGCATTTGAATCGGTGGGTTCAGTACAGCAGCAGATGGTCCTCCCCAGTGTGGGTCAGCACCATCTAACCCATGGAGGGTCTGAACAGAACGGAAGGCAGAGAAAGGAGGGATTCCTCTACCTCTTTTATTTACTTATTTATTTTTCTGTCTCGCGGCAGGGGCTGGGACAGCCCATCTCATCTTCTGTCCTCAGACTGGGACTTAAACAATCAGCAACCTGGCTCCTTGGGCCTTCGGACTCAGCCTGAATTATGTCACCAGTTTTCCTGCGTCTCCAGCCTGCCTCAGAGGTCAGACAGAGGGACTTCCCAGCCTCCATAATCGTATGACCAATTCCTTATGTTAAGTCTTCTTTCAGAAGATATATGTGGCTACACATATATCTAGTCACTGATATATATGTATATATATACACGCAAGATTATCTAATAGAATATATAGAGGATATAGAGACAGGATATATAGGACATGATATGTATTTATATAGCGTGTGTGTATATATGTGTGTGTGTATCTATCTATATCCATATATCTACGTATCTCTATATCTAAATCTATATCTATATCCATCTCCTATTTGTTCTGTTTCTCTGGTGAATGCTGACTCACACATAGGCCGAAAGGTATAAATATTTTAGGGCTCTGATACGACAATGTATTTTCTTGAAAAGTTGTATCCGTCTTTCTAAACTCTTGCTAATGTAATGGGTCACACAGTCTTTCAAAATCGACGTCAGCCTCTCTCCTGACCAACGCTCCAACAGCCTGCCCTGATAATCCCCCGACAAGGGAGATTATCTTGTCCCAAACAACCCTGCTGCCCGCTTCAGTGGCATCCCTCAAATGTCTCCAAGCAGCAAAAGGAAACTAGGCAATCAACTGTTTATGTATCTACACCTGCTTATCTGTAAGGACCCCCCCCCCCATATGCATGCACACCTAGTTGCATATACATGTATTATATTAGGTGAAGGTCAAATGCCACGTAATGTCTACTTCCAAAGAAAAAAATAAAGGGTAGTTTTTGTTTTTGTTTTTTTTTAGAGATATGTTTAAATTTTTAAATACTAACTATTTGTCCCTAAGCTCCTAATGCTGATTCACAGAACGACAGTTTCCTTTAGTTGCACGTCTTTGGTGAAGTATAGTGAAAGAAAACAAAATGCACTTGGGAGATACTGCACATTGGACTGTGTGAGACTCTGTGGTGTGTATTCTTTGCTTTTAAGCCACAAGAGGTATTCTTTCCTACATTTCTTTTTTTTTTAATGTTTTTAAAAACTTTTTTATTTTAAAATTTTTTTTAACATTTATTTATTTTTGAGACAGAGAGAGACAGAGCATGAATGGGGGAGGGTCAGAGAGACAGGGAAACACAGAATCGGAAACAGGCTCCAGGCTCCGAGCTGTCAGCACAGAGCCCAACGCGGGGCTTGAACTCACGGACCGTGAGATTGTGACCTGAGCCGAAGTCGGCCGCTTAACCAATTGAGCCACCCAGGCGCCCGTCTTTTCTACCTTCCTATGCACAAAGAAATCAGCGTCAGTGTTCAGAAACTTGCCAAGGAACTGCACGCAGCACAGAGAGATGTGAACCTGAGTCCATATGCACCATCACCACGGTGGTCCTGCCCCCAGGTCTCCAAGGCAGCTCCAAAAGCGGATGCCTGCCACAGTCAGCCACCTGGATGGTGCACTGTGCTAACGGCTCCCGCTCCTTGCTGCCCCCCCAACCCCACGTCTGCTTCCCGGGGCTCTGCTCCCGGACGCTTATCGGCCTCCGTGTATAGGGGTCTGCACACCGAGACATCGACTGCCGAGGCCAGCAGCTCCGGCACGGCCCAGGGGAGCAGGGTGGGGCTCAGAGTGGCTTCCGAGTCTCCCTCTTCGGTCTTCAGGTTCCCCAGGGGGCAATTTCAATGTGTCTTGCTGAGCAGAACCTCTCCAGACACTGACACCTGCCCACAGAGGTTTACAGCTGGGCCTACGCGTGACCGCGAGTGAGTCACAAGCGAAAAATGGAGACATCTCTCCTGGCGGCTGGGCTCTGGGTCCCCTGACCACATTTATGTTTTTATACATGTGTTGGGATGATTCAGCGGAAATTTCTGGTCAAACGGATCACCATAGCAACTTTCAATAGACATCCAGCATGCAAATTAGAGAGTGCAAACGGGCCACTTTCTCAATGGCCCCAAACCATCCCCGTCTGAACCCTCCAAGGTTGGAGTAGGAGGCATTTTGAAGGTTTCAAGCAGAATCCATTTGAATGCAGGTCGGCCCCTGGCTGGGTTAGCTGGCACCTTCGGATGTTAAAATGAGAAGAACAAAGTCCTCTGGGTGGTCTCTGTAGTCTGATTTCTCTCGCAGGGGCGCCATCCTTCGCGCAGCGGGGCGAGGCATTCACATCTTCTCCGTGTGGTTCATAAGCCTCAGGATCTTGGCCAGATTGTGAAAACTCTCTGAGCTTCAGGGTTTTCATGTATAAAATGGGGATAAGAATGCTTGCTTAATAGAGATATGATGTGCCCGATACAGTGATTAGAAACTGCTTTGCATATGGTAGTCTCTCGGTAAATGGCAGTTACTGGTAATATCTTCTCCGGACCTTGTGAAGTCTGTTTTCTTTCTTTAGACCTCCATCTTTAATTCAATGCCGGTTACGTGAAAAATGCGTGTTGGTATCCAAGAATACAAGTGGCAACACGACAATTCTCCTCAAAGAGCTCCAGGACTGGGGCGCCTGGGTGGCGCAGTCGGTTGAGCGTCCGACTTCAGCCAGGTCACGATCTCGCGGTCCGGGAGTTTGAGCCCCGCGTCGGGCTCTGGGCTGATGGCTCGGAGCCTGGAGCCTGTTTCCGATTCTGTGTCTCCTTCTCTCTCTGCCCCTCCCCCCTTCATGCTCTGTCTGTGTCTCAAAAATAAATAAACGTTAAAAAAATTTTTTTTAAAGAGCTCCAGGACTTATGGAGAAGACGGTAAGAGGGGTTATAGGTGTTAGACAAGGGTGGAATGAACCAGGTTCAAATTAATCCGGATGGAGCTTTATCACTTAAAAAAAAAAAAAAAACTTAACGCTACACAGATTTCAACTTACAAAGCCAAAGACGCGTTAGAGAACAGAAGGTTATTTTACTGACACTGTGCACTGTGTCAGATAGGAATGTCTTTCGCGACAAGCAACAGAATAACCAACTAACTGTGGCTTAAACGAATAAGGGTTAACATAGCCTTCCCCCCTTCCCTCTGGAGGTAGTTGTTTCTTAAATTAGTTTGGTGGCTTAAAAATATCAAGGTCAGCACCTCTGCAAATCTCTTGTGTTTTCTTTGTTTCTGTTACCTCATCTTACCAGGATAGCTGCTGAAGTTCCAGCCATCATGTCTGCATTCCAAGATGGGAAAAAAAATAAGAAAAATTGATGGTACCATTGAAATACTTATATCTTATTGGTGAGAACTGAGTCACATGGCCATTCTTAGATGCAAGAGGATCTAGGAAAGTGAAAATTTTTTTTTAGCTTTACCAACTTCTATAGTAGACACAGATAAGGGCAGGTAAGTTAAGACAGTCAATTATATTTGACAGTTTCCCCTTAGATTAATTTATTTTAGGACTACCCACTCAAGTATGACTTGATTCTGCACAATTGTAATTCCAAAATTTGGTGCCACTCACTCTGCCACTAAGTTTGAGTTGAAATGTGAGTGGGTTCCTTTTGGGTGCTTCTTAGAAGTCCCAGAAGATAATCTTCTGTTTTCCTTCAAAAATCACAAAGAAAATAGTAGCTGTGGATCAGCGATGGTCTCATAAGCTCTCAGGTGCCTTGGCACGGGGGTAGATCGTGCAGAGAAATAAAAAACTGTACACAATCCCCAAATTCAGACCCAGAGGACTCCTCGTCTAGCTGCAGAGGCTACATTGACACCAACCAAACAAGAACGCGTGTATTGGTTTATTGCAAGATGAATTTTCAATTGTCTTCATCCGTCTTTCCCATGCTTTGAGGGCCTGATGAGGAAGTAGACTCTGGCTGCCATCTTGATTTGACTGACGACCCCAAGGAAGAAGCGTGCATGTAAGTCAAAGTCACAGGGTAAGAAAAGAGCTTCGGTCCGGTGCTGGATCCTTGGTCCAGGGCCCTGCCTTTTTGCACAGCTTGACTCCAGTTCAGGGGTCTAGAGTGAGTTAAGGGGGCTAGGGGGAGAGGAGCAAGGTCTGATGAGGCGCTTACCTCCCCAGCTTAGTCTCTCCCAGGAAAAGGATAAAGGTCAATCATGTTCTTCTCTGTGAGCCCTGACTGGGTCCAAGGGGAGCAGCAGAAAATGACAAAGGAGGCTCCACTCCACGTAGACCTTGGGACACCTCGGAGAAACACATCCGCTGTGAGTCTGCTGGGTCCACAAACCTGTATCACTTGGGTCGTAGCAGGAAGGAGCGGACCGGGTCGATGCCAAGGGGGTTTTCATAAAGGGAATGTTCGCAGGGCACGGGGGCCCAGGGCAAAGGACGTCCTTACAGGAATGTGTAGTTTCCTGGGAGGCTGCCGGGAGGCGTAAGGAAAGGGAGTGTTTCCAAGCTCAGAGAGAAAGCGAGATGAGAGACAGGTTGTGGGGACAGTGCAGAGGTGAGCCGTGACCTTCAGTCAAGGGGCACAAGTGGCCCGCAGTGATCACACGGGGAGGAGGGGGAGGCAGGCCTCTCCCCCGTCTCATCTCCCCCCAGGGGCACTCATAGCCTGACCCAGTACAAGCCAGGGGGCATGACGAGTCCATTCATGTGTCTGTGTAGATCCCCCCACCCCCCACCCCGGAGCACCGAGCTGAGCGGAGAAAGGTGGAGAATGGATCTGGAGCGGGGAGGGGTGAGGCCACAACCAAAAGACACTCAGCACAAAACTGAACGAGGGATAATTTTAACAGCATAAAGGACCAGGGGGGGTGGGGGGGGAGTGTTAGGATCCTCGAGGATCCCCCCCGCCCCCCCCGGTCCTTTATGCTGTTAAAATTATCCCTACCACGGGATGTTCCAGAAGCTTCCATGGAGCGCTTGAAGATGGGGCTGATGCACAGGACAAATCCCCTGTCCCACGGTGAGCTCTGCTTTTGTCCTCAGCGCCCCGCTGCCCACCTGTCTTCACAACCCTGCTGGTGCTCCAGATTTCATGACAGAGGGTGAGAAATACCCTCAGGTGTGCTTCCTCCTAAAAACCCTCCAGAGAGTTCCACTTGGGTGATGAAGACTCGGTGACAGTTTTGTCATTGTATCTTTTTCTTTTTTTTTTTTTTAATTTTTTTTTCAACGTTTATTTATTTTTGGGACAGAGAGAGACAGAGCATGAACGGGCGAGGGGCAGAGAGAGAGGAAGACACAGAATCGGAAACAGGCTCCAGGCTCCGAGCCATCAGCCCAGAGCCCGACGCGGGGCTCGAACTCACGGACTGCGAGATCGTGACCTGGCTGAAGTCGGACGCTTAACCGACTGCGCCACCCAGGCGCGCCCCTGTCATTGTATCTTTTTCATCGATAAATGATATGATCTAAATTTCAAGGACATACCTGTCCTTAAGGGACTTGGGTGGAACGAATGGGGGGAGGTGGTATTTGTACCTTGTCTTTAAGGTCGTCCGCATCCGAAACGGTAGGTGAGATGAGAAGCCACGAGATTTGCCGTCAGTAGATACTTAAAACAAATGGCTGCCAAGAAAAGGGAAGGGAAGGCATTTATACGAATCGATTCTATATGGATATATTATGTGTCCACTCATTTAGTGATGGGTTGGCTCCGTTGAGCAGTCAACTCAGGCAAAACACAGGCTACGGTGGCCACATCCACTGGTTAAGGTGTTTCTTTTAAGATAACAATGAAAAGTGGTACTAGAAGATTCTGTGCCATTCGCCCCGGCTGCTCCTACCCTGAGGACGAGGTGTCGTTTCTGGCGGCTGAAGACATGTGGCGCTGGGAGTGGTCCCCTTACTCTGGTGCCACTTGAGGCCCTGCTTTTCCGAAGATCACTAACCATTCTCACACCAGGTTTCAGGTTTGGCAAGAGGCACATAAAAATGTTCTCCAGGTGTAGCGTTTTAGAAAAAAGAAAACAAACATAAAACACAACACCCAGGCTTCAAGGAAGATCAGCCTTGCCTCTCCCAACCTGCTTTTCACAGACATAAAGAGGGTGGGACACGGCCGAGGATTCTCCGGGAGCAGGCGTTGTCTCTGGCGTGAGATGTGGGCCACCAGATAGCATCATCTGAGACATTACCATGGCGGCGGGGAGCTTCCTGGGGTGTTCACTTGGGGCCCAATAGGCACATGGGAACAAGTCAAGTCATTTTGACCAATCAGGTTTCAATCCTCCCTCCTTGGTAGCACCGTCCTGAGAGAGGGAGACAGAGACAGAAACAGAGAAACAAAGAGATGACGAGATCAGACAGGAAAAGACAGAGACACAGACAGACGGAGGCAGACAGACAGACAGTGAGACCAGTTTATGAGGGGTCATTTTCAGATTGGGACACACCAGCAAATTGAGAGAGGACATCTTATACGAACTAGTTCCTTCCTTCTACAGACATTCACTGAGTGTTTTGTGTCAGACACATGCTTCATGCCGGTGCCTGCCCCCCAGGAGGTTTCAGGGCGGATGGACAGACAGACAAGCAAACCTGGGATCACAACGAGGAGTAACGTGGCCTGTGATGGACGGACGCACGGGATGCCCCAGGACTGGCACCAAGCTGCATCGCAGGCACGACTACACGGGCTCGAGGTACAGCAAAGCGGGTGTTATCCTCTTTCTCTCCCCAAATATTTCTGTTGACCACCATTTAAAACACGAATTAGGGGCGCCTGGGTGGCGCAGTCGGTTGAGCGTCTGACTTCGGCCAGGTCACGATCTCGCGGTCCGGGAGTTCGAGCCCCGCGTCAGGCTCTGGGCTGATGGCTGAGAGCCTGGAGCCTGTTTCGGATTCTGTGTCTCCCTCTCTCTCTGCCCCTCCCCCGTTCATGCTCTGTCTCTCTCTGTCCCAAAAATAAATAAACGTTGAAAAAAAAATAAATAAAACACGAATTAAAGTCATTACTGCAGGAAAAGCTGTACTTTCTTTGGCTTCATTGGTTCTCTTCCAGGCTAGGATGGTTTCCATTTTTTTTTTTTTTTTCTAATTTTTTTTTCAACGTTTTTTATTTATTTTTGGGACAGAGAGAGACAGAGCATGAACGGGGGAGGGGCAGAGAGAGAGGGAGACACAGAATCGGAAACAGGCTCCAGGCTCCGAGCAGTCAGCCCAGAGCCCGATGCAGGGCTCAAACTCACGGACCGCGAGATCGTGACCTGGCCGAAGTCGGACGCTCAACCGACTGCGCCACCCAGGCGCCCCTCTTTTTTTAAAATTTTTTAAATGTTTTTATTCATTTTTGAGAGAGAGAGAGACAGAGACAGAGCATGAGTGGGGGAGGGGCAGAGAGAGAGGGAGAACAGAATCGGAAGCAGACTCCAGGCTCTGAGCCATCAGCACAGACCCCGACACGGGGCTTGAACTCATGGACCACAAGAACACGACCTGAGCTGACATCAGGTGCTTAATTGACTGAGCCCCCCAGGAGCCCCTTTAAAGATTTTATTTCTTTTTTTTTTTTTTTAATTTTTTTTTTCAACGTTTATTTATTTTTGGGACAGAGAGAGACAGAGCATGAACGGGGGAGGGGCAGAGAGAGAGGGAGACACAGAATCGGAAACAGGCTCCAGGCTCCGAGCCATCAGCCCAGAGCCCGACGCGGGGCTCGAACTCCGGGACCGCGAGATCATGACCTGGCTGAGGTCGGACGCTCAACCGACTGCGCCACCCAGGCGCCCCATCCGTTTTTAATTACATACAGGGTCGTTTTTGCTGGTCTCATCTTCTTACTAAAGATGCTTATGTCTTGGAACATAGACCTTTCATGTTCCTGCTCCACATCCTAGGACGAGGCAGCCTGGTGTTGGCTGTTTTCCCAAGTTCAAACGCCAATTCATTGACCAGGCATGCAGGAAAATGCCTACTCCATGCAGGGCGCTGGGTCCCAGAGTGGAGCTAGGCTGTGGGCCTCAAACTGACCTGGGTCTTCTGCTTCCAGAGTAAGCCGCTCGGGCAGAACTATCTGGGGTTTGCTTCTGACACGGGGTAAGGTCTCAGAGAAGACGCACGGGAGCGTTTTACTGGAGACCCAGAGCTCACGCAGAAGATGAATCCCATGGTTGTCTACCTACCCCAAAGTAAAAATGACCGCCGTGAAAGTCTCTCGAGCCAGAACATCATATTTTGCCACTTGCACAAGTTGCCATCAGGAGCCTAAGTGCTGTTGTTGATGGCATACTAGGGAATGCCGGGGAGTCAGGGCAGGAAAGTAACATTTATCAAGTATCCTACTATGTGCCAAGTCATGGGGTTTTACATGCATGATCAACTCTTGTCTCCTTAATTCCCGGTAATTGGTGGTGTTGCCTCTCTGAATTATGGATGGCAAAACTGATCCTGAAGGAGGTTCATTTTCTTCTTGGACGTCACAGAGCAAATGAGAGCCCTGTTAGAATTTACCTCTCCTTGGCTTCGTGCAGACCTTGCCATTGACTTCAGCCAAAGGACCCCTAAGAAACTGCATAAGGGAAGGGGGACCCAAGCTGTCTGCACACACCAGCTGCTTTCCATGGGTTTTCAATGGACCCTCTGTTATCCTGGGGAGAAGTCCAGGTATGTTTGCAACCAGATAGGTCTCAGGCTTCAACCTGGTGGGCCTGGGGTTCGTAGAAAGCGCTGAGGTTCTTTAGGACATGGGGTGGATTCCAAGAGCTAGGTGGGTGTGGCCAGAGCTGAGCTGGAGCCCAGTAAATCTTTGCTAGGCAAATGGTATTAGGACTACTTAGAAGATTCCAGAGGTAGGACAGCAATGGGATGTATGCTTAGAACATCATTACCTCCTTCTGGACACCACTAACCCAGCCAGATAGCCTGAGGAGGAAAACAGCCTGCGTTCAGAGTAAATAGTTAACTCTTCTGGGCTGGAAGAAATGATTATTCAAAAGTTTGTCCCCGCATACAAATGCAAATGACATCCCGAGACATATGAATGCTAATTTCTCCAACGAAGTCTGTAGACAAATGCTAGTCATTAGAAACATTTCCGCGCATTTATATTAGGCCATCCTCTGAAAGACTTTTCAGACAAATATGTCATCAAGATATTCAAAACCATGTAATCTTAGCCAAAGTTTCATCTATCAACAGTACAGTTTTCATCCCTTGCAGCTGTGTGTCGATGCTTGGGGAGATTACTCAGCTGATACCGCCGAGCCGGGAGGGGCCCAAGAAGTCTTGGGGTCCATAGAGCACTCTGGAAGGAGAGTCCGGGCTTTCGGGGAGGGTTAGGCCTTTTAGTCACAAGTGTGAGAGCCGAGTCAGGTGGAGGGGTGACTTCTAACAGGTTACATACAGAAGAGGCATTCAGGGGCCATTCCTTCTGCACATCTCTCCACCAGCCCTTCACACACACGAGCTACTGGAGTGGCAGAGGAAGTGAAGGGCAGAGCAACGGGGGGCTCAAGATCCTGTCTTCACCACCTCCTGCAAGGCAAAACCTCGGAGCTGCTGACTGCTCCCGGGGAGGCTCGGGGTAGGGGGAGAGGCTTCCGTGAAGTGACAGTATTTCCAAATATTCACTTGTAAGCTCTGTTCTCTTTCCTCCCTTTCCCTGCCTTTTTCTCCATGGGAAGGGTGTGTGCTGAAGGCAGTGACCAGAGGGAGCTGTCCCTAGGACTGATTGTTTCCTGAGGGACCATTTGTGTTTGGGCCACTTTATTTACCATGTGAATGGATGGTGGCTTTTGGCAGTGATGGAAGAACATTTTTCTTAATTAATTATGTAATATAGTGAATCTATTAAATAACTTTCCCTTAATCTACTCATTCATCAACAGACACATCCATCCATCCACCCATCCATCCATCCACCCATCCATCCATCCACCCATCCATCCATCCATCCATCCATCCATCCATCCACCTATTCATCTGTCCATCCATCCATCCATCCACCCATCCATCCATCCATCCATCCATCCATCCATCCATCCACCTATTCATCTGTCCATCCATCCATCCATCCATCCATCCGTCCACCTATTCATCTGTCCATCCATCCATCCATCCACCCACCTATTCATCTGTCCATCCATCCATCCATCCATCCATCCATCCATCCTCTATCCATTGGTAACAAGGTCTGAAGAACCAAAGAATATGGCACCACTATTATTCTACTTCTGTAGTTGGAGACCCAGAGCCATAGAGAGGTTAAAAAATTGGACCAAGACCACCCAACTAATGAGGGATGGTGCTGAGACTGAGTCATCTATTCTCTGGTTCACTCGGTTTGATCCATGGACAACCATTTCTTGAATGCCTGCCTTGTCCAGGCTCCCAGCCCAGGTACAACAGGAAGGTGAGGCTATCATTGACTGACCCCTGCCCTCAAAGAGCTCACATTCTTGAGTCAGATCTGTGTGCTGGGGGCCTAGCTGTGAGTCGTGTGCCCTGAAAAGTCGTGGCCCGAATGCAATGGCAGCTGTAAGCTGGTGCAAACATCCACCAGGTGCCAGGAATGCAAGTGACATTGTCAGGGGGTGACTGAGGGTCATAGATCTCACCATCCAGCTTCCATGGGGGCACTGTCTGTAGGCTACCTTTGCTTATGGATGTATTGACTGTATATCTCATTCTAACAGCTACTGCTTTCAAGAGGACACAGGAAAGGACAGGCTGGGGCAAGGCAAGCCTCGGAGCAGGTGGGCTTGTTAGAGCTACATTGGAAACTTCAGGCAGTGCTTCCTCGAGCCAAGCACATAATCTGTGACTGTTGACTTGTGTCAACCAAGGGCATGGATGTCTCTATAAAGGATCACTAAATTATGGGGGAGGGCATATTAGTGGAAGAAACAGGTTGTGCAAAGGCACGTAGGTGTGAATGAGGATGGAAGAACAGAGCAAGGTGGTTGTGCTGCTGGTAAGGGGATGTGGTGGCTAATGGAGGGGCATGGAGATACCTCAACAGTTAAATGAGGCCTCACGGTGCAGGGTCTGCCATGCTAGCTGGAGAGCATGACCTTATCAGAGCCACAAAGGTATCTGGGCAAGGGAAATGTGTGCCCAGATTTGTGCTTTAGGAGGAACGTGTGGCTGGGCAAGTCTGGAAGCAGAAGCAGTGGTTCGTGGAATATTGCATTGGTGGAAATGAGGGCCTACCCTAGACTCAAGGAATAGGAATGTGACAGAGGCAGCAGATTCTCAAAACGTTTTTGGAAAGTAAAATGGGAAAGATGTGTGATGGATGGAGTATTGAATGAAGGAGAGAGAAGAGCTCAGCTCAGTGGTCAGGCCTCCAGCTTGGAACCCGGGTGGATAATTATGATTATGATATTATGATATATATGATATTATGATATTATGATTTTTTTTTTACCAGGTTAGGGACCATGAGAAAAGAGGCCAGTGTTGAGGAGTCTTAGGTGTCAATATGCCACCCCAGTAGAGATGTCTAGTAGGCGGTTGAAAATCTGGCTCTGGAGTTCAGAAGATAAAGTACTGTTTAGCAAGAGAGATTGGACAGTCGTCAGAATAAAGAAAGAGGGCAGCACATTGATGTGATACGTACCACTAGCGACCACTTCCGCACCCAGAGCAGGCATCACTAATCAATCCTGGAATCCTTTTTCCTTTGAGCCTGACTGCTTGTGGACCCTACTGTTGCCTATAGGGTAGAGCTGGCATGGAAATGGAAATCTTGGTGGCTGTCATAGAGGTGATGACGGAAGCCATCGGGGAATCGGTTGTGGTTGTGTGGGCATGAGGAGTGGGAAGCACCGAGGCTCCACATCTAGCTGTCGTTTAAACAGTGTTGGCTTTGGGGCGCCTGGGTGGTGCAGTCAGTTAAGCGTCTGACTTCAGCCAGGTCACGATCTCGCGGTCCGGGAGTTCGAGCCCCGCATCAGGCTCTGGGCTGATGGCTCGGAGCCTGGAGCCTGTTTCCGATTCTGTGTCTCCCTCTCTCTCTGCCCCTCCCCCGTTCATGCTCTGTCTCTCTCTGTCCCCAAAATAAATAAAAACGTTGAAAAAAAAATTAAAAAAAAAAAAATAAACAGTGTTGGCTTTGATGGATGGATTCGAATTCCATTGTCTCCACTGACTGGCTGCGTGGACTTTAAAGATTTACCCAAACACCTTAGGTCTTAATTACTTATTTCCAAGACACAGATTAACACTAGCCTTTCATAGAATTTTGGATAGACTTATGGTCACGTAAAGTGTTCAGGACAACGTGACACCCACAAAATGCTTAATAAATATTATTTGGAGGTAGTGAAGAAAGCAAAGGAACATGCCAAGATTAGGAAGGTCTCCTCAGACACTATCCAGAGCACCTTAATACTTCTGATTACAGGGATGCCTGGGTGACGCAGTTGGTTAAGCCTCTGACTCTTGGTTTCTTCTCAGGTCATGATCTCACGGTTCGTGGGGTAGAGCCCCACGTCAGGCACCACAGCTGAAGTGCAGAGCCTGCTTGGGATTCTCTCTCTCTCTCTCTCTCTCTCTCTCCCTCTCTCTCTGCTTTCCCCCCACTTGCACATACACACACACACTCTCTCTCAAAATACATAAATAAACTTAAAAAATGCTTCCAATCCCAGATCAACTGGCATTTCTCAGACTCAATGCCCTATATGATATGGCATGTGGTTTCCATGGAAGTTCTGGTCCCCACTTCAACTTAATATGGTTTGGGGTTTCAATCTATGTTTTATAAGACTGGCTAGTTTCCTTCTCAGACCTCTGTTTCGTAACAGCTCCTCTGCCCTGACTTTGGAAAAAGAGACAGAGTCTTTGATTTAGCCCGGTGGCCACTGGATCAGAATTTTCTCCACTTGACCAAGAATGGCCGATGGACAGGTGTTCAGCCACGGCCCGAGAGGACGATGAATGGTAGTTCAATTCTTTCCGATCAAGAGGTCACTTTTTATTTGAGGTTGCCAAGTGTGTGTTGCCTGCGAGAAGCCTTGTGGCATGTCTAGAAAAGCAGTTAAAAATAAACACACACAATTTATTTATTTGCCTGGTTTGCTATTTCTCAATCGTTGTCCTCAATCTAAAGGCAGTTATGGTCTTTGGGGTGTAGTATGCCATATAAAGTGTTTAACAAAGTGCCCTCAAATTTATGTGGCAAGTATCGTATTTATCTGGGTAAATGAAAGATTATGTTTTCTGAACTGCTCTTGCCAGCCTCTAAGAATTTTTGCCAAGAGACTGGAACCACTTTATAGGGGCACCATAACCACAGAGTGTGCGTGTGTGTGTGTGTGTGTGTGTGTGTGTGTGTGCCTGTTTGGTGGGGGTAGGCGGGTGTTCTTTCCATGTTATTTTTCACTGCAAATGTGATGGTAAAGTGTATCACCCCGAAAGTAAAGGATCACATAGTTTCTTGGCCCCAACACAGAGGTCCTGGTGACCTTATGGCAAGGGCATGAAGCCCTAAGTTTGCGACAAATTGGTAAGTGCCGAGTGGTGCAAAAGCTACTAGATGTTTCCGGTTCGGTCTGTGTCCCAGCAATCTGTTGTTGTGTTTGGTTTATTTTCTCAGAACACTGAGTCAAGGTCATGTTTTTGGTGTTTACTTTTCATTTCCTGCTGGTGTGTTGGTGCGTATGTGTTGTCTGTTTGTGGGAGCATTCGTGTATTTGGTTTTGTGCTTGACAGTGTGTCTGTTTGGGTATGGGTGGGAGGAGAGAAGAGGTCAGAAAGACAAAGAGAACTAAGAGAGGGTAAGGAAAAGAGGAAGACAGGTCACAGAGTTCTTGTAAGAAGGAGGTTGCCTGGATTTACCCAATCTTTCATTCATGCCCCAGACTTTTGTGACTGGCACTGTTTTAGGTTCTGGGTCTACTGCAGTCACCTGGAGGGACAAAGTCCCTGATCTCCTAGATTTACCGTCCAGTAGGGACACTCATAATAACGCGTGAGTCATAATAAGGTAATTTCAGATAAATTTGCTGGTCTGATTATGGATTAAAACACCACCTTCCTTCTCAGGAGGGTCTTCCCTCATCCCTGGATATTCCTTCCCATGGGAGATCATCTCTGGAAAATACATTTGTGTTTCTCTGGACAGACAGGGTTCTGCCAGTACGTAGACCACAATATCCCATTTTAAGTTTGTTTTCTTAAATTCCTTCGGCGTCCGTGGTTCTCAACAGGGGATAACTTTGCCCCTCACGGGACATTTGGCAATGTCTGGAGGCATTTTTGGTCGCCACGACTGAGGGACGCTATTAGAATCTCATAGAGGTCGGGGCACCTGGGGGGCTCAGTCGGTTGAGCGTCCAACTTCAGCTCAGGTCATGATCTCACTGCTTGTGGGTTCGAGCCCCACGCCGGTCTCTGTGCTGACAGCTCAGAGCCTGGAGCCTGCTTCAGATTCTGTGTCTCCCTCTCCCTCTCAAAAATAAATAAACATTAAAAAAAGCAATTAAAGAAAAGAATTTAGTAGAGGCCAAGGATGCAGCTACATGTCATCCAGTGCACGGGCCAGCCTCCACCACAGAGCCTGATTAAGCCCCAAACGCCAGCGGGCTGACAAGCTGCTTTGCATGTTTATTTTCTGTCTCCTCCACACTTGCTCCCTCTTGTATCCATAACGTTGAACATCGTGTGGATGCTCGATAAATATCTGCCGGTCTGCGTGCCTGTAGTAACGCTCGATACACAACAATGGTATGAAATGTTTGCTGAGTGAACATCTGATAAGCTCTGTGACTTCATGGCGTGTGACTTTGGTGAGCCATCCAACCTTTGTGAGTGCCAACAACTCTGCTCAACAAAGAATGATCAGACCCACATGTCACTAGGGTCGAGGTTGAGAGACCCTGACTCAAGGACAGTTGGAGGCTGAGCTAAGGCACCCATAGGGCTGGGGCTTGGGAGTGTGGGATTATGTGTGCATGGGTGTGGGATTCACCAGGAAGCCCGACACTGAGCCTTCAGGAAGATTCCTCATCACCACCATTTGTCTCTTTCCCCAGGAAAACGGCCTCCCGGACAGCGCGTTTGGAACCCGCACAGCCTTTGGGGGGACGGCCAGCCAAGTCTTGCTGTAGAATGGCTCACCAAGCCAAGGGGCTGGGACTCTCAGGATGCCAACATCCTTGGAAACTTGGGGCTCACCCTGGGGATACGTGTCCCCAGAAAACCTCAGCCATCCGGTCCCTTCCTGTCCAAGAACATTCATCAACAACCTGCTTCCTAAGAACATACGGGATCTGCCTGAAATGACTCTGCCTATAAATTCTGCCCCCACAACCACTTGTCAGTGGGAATTCGCTCACGAATCCCCCGTGAACAGGAGAGAGGCTTCACTACCTGAATGCGCTTACTACCGCTGCTGTCTGAGGCGAGGGGTTTGGGGAAGGAAAATAGAAATGAAATATATGAGAAATCTGAGACATTGTTTTAAAACAACGGTTTTTTAGGGTGTTTGATTTACTATTCAACTGTGCACAGCTGCTGTTTGGAAAATAGGACGCGTGCCAAGTGGAGATAGCTGGTGGAGAGGGTTGGGGAGAGCGGGGACAGAAGAATCAACTGTGGTATTTACACACTTCACGTGTTAAGTCGACTCTAAAACAGATCCGGGTGGCTGACCCTTCCGAGAAGCCATTGGCTGGCGTCTCGCTCGGTCGCTAGTCATCTGCTGAACTGCTGTTCCCCCGAACCTCACGTCCTCTTTGTCTTAATTAAAGAGATTTAGAGGACTGCCCTGCCCTCAAAGTGCACATTTTTAATCAGTGCTTCAACAATCACTGCCTCCTTGTTCTCCTATTTTCTTCGCCCTGGCATCAAGACACCCACACAGGGACGTGGGAGGGTTTTCCTTAAATTGAGGTAAAACTGACAACCTAGGGGCGCCTGGGTGGCTCAGTCGGTTAAGCGTCTGATTTCGGTGCAGGTCGTGATCTCACAGTTTGTGGGTTCGAGCCCCGCGTCGGGCTCTGTGCTGACAGCTCGAAGCCTGGAGCCTGTTGCAGATTCTGTGTCTCCCTGTCTCTCTGCCCCTCCCCTGTTCACTTTCTGTCTCGAGAATAAATAAACATTAAAAAAAATTTATGAAAAAACAGTTTGCAGTTCTTTCGGGGAGACACCTAGAAATCGAATTGTTGGCTCATATGGCAATTCTCCATTTAACTTATTGAAGAATCAATCATTAAAAATTTTTTTTTAAAAAGTAAAAAAATTTTTTAGTTTATTCATTTTTGAGTGAGAGAGAGAACACGTGCATGCATGTGCACACGTGTGTGCACACACACACACACACACACACAAAGTAGGGGAGGGGCAGAGAGAGAGAGGGAGACACAGAATCCGAAGCAGGCTCCAGGCTCTGAGCTGTCAGCATAGAGCCTGTGTCGAGGCTCGAACCCAAGAACTGCAAGATCATGACCTGAGCTGAAGTTGGACGCTTAACCTAACCACCCAGGCTCCCCATGTTTTGTTTTTTTTTTTTTTAGTTTATTTATTTATTTTGACAGAGACAGAGACAGAGTGAGTGGGGGAGAGGCAGAGAGAGAGGGAGAGAGAGAATCCCAAGCAGGTTCCACGTTGCCAGCTGTGGAGCCTGGCGTGGGGCTTGACCTCACAAACTGTGACATCATGACCTGAGCCGAAACCAAGAGTCAGTCGTTTAACCAAATGAGCCACCCAGGCACCTCGAGAAATCACTAATTTTTTAAAGCTCTTATTGCACAATCGTTCTTGGTGTCCAATCAGCTAATGTGTCCTCCACCCAAGATGAGCCCAGAGTTAATCGCGGGGTCACCCCCAGAGCTGGCTGTCTCCCCAGGACTGAGAAGGTTGTGGAGAGGCAGCTTCGCCCACAGAGCCCTCTTTCTCTCCATCACCAGGATAGTTAACTTGCACTCAAAATGACACGAGTGTTCAATCCCATGAAAACGCTACAGGGTGGGCATCATTCTCCAAATTTTTTGAAACGAAGAAATAGAGATCCAGAGAGATGAATCCCTTGCCCAAGGATACGCAGCTAAGAACTAATGGGCCTTACTGGGTCTAAAGACCTATTGAAGCCATATCATCGCACTCAAAAGACTGTCTGCTTGCTGCCTAAGAAAGCAAAACCCTTCAGAAAGAACCGCCCCCAGCTCCAGTCAAAACACTGCTTCCTTTTTTGGGAGAGTTTGATCCACAGACGGACTACAGGCAAAGGGAGAGTTCCTTCAGCCCAGGTGACACAGGAACCAGGGATCTGCTTTTTCTGAAAGGTCGCCGGGTGGCCTGTGTCACCGGGAATGAACACTTCCCTAACAGTTTCCTGTCCCGAATGTCTCTCTAAGGAGGAAACAGCTGCCTTCATCCTTCCTCCCCATCCTATCCATCCCATAGGGGACGTTCCTTTTAGAGAAGGTGGGAAAAGGACAGAAGAAATCAGCTGTCTCTTTCCTAGATGTGCTAAGTTCTTCCTATATATGAACATAATCCTTCCGCCAGCTCTGTGAGTTTGGTGGGGGTATGGTTTTCATTACGATGAGAAATTTGATGTTCACAGAAGTTAAGAAACTTGCACAAAACATCCCAGCCAATAGGTGGAGGAGGTAAGAGTCACACCGAGAACTTTCTGAATCTAGAGCCTATGGAACATGTGTACTCCTCCAGGCCAATCACCCATCAATCACCTCCTATGACTGAGTGTCCTAGCACCCCGGGCTAGGTGCTTACACACATGGTCTCATTGAATATTTGTAAACTTCTGGCTTATACAAAAGGAACTGGGGGCTCAGCAATGCCCAGTAACTTACCCAAGTTCATGCAGTCCACGCAGCCAGCCAAAGACACTTATTGTGGGGCCGCTGGATTCCAAAGTCCTGCCAGGTCCACCCTGTTATTCTAGTTCTTTGTCCCGTGTGGTGCTGAGCTTATCCCAGGATCAGGGGTCAGGAGAAATGGCTTCCAAGAAATCCTGCTTGGTTGCATCATAAGTTTCTGACAGTCTCATCTTCCTCCGACTCTGGTCAACCATTTGTTGTGGACGTAGCCGATTCCCACATTAGGACGGGGTTCTTGGAGGAAAATGGTTTCCAGAATTGCCTGTGGTTAGTGATTTTCCTAAGATGAATTAGAAAGAAAAATATTTGGAAGGGAGGTTAGTTCATCTCAGCAAGAGCTGAGGTATAGCATCTCTGTGTTAGAACGTGGGGGCAGGCAGATATGGAGAAGCATATGTACGTACAGAAGCTCATTATCCTCAGGGGTGCCTTCCAAGACCCCCAGTGGATGCCTGAAACCACGGGCAGTACTGAACCCCCTATAGACTGTTTTTTTCCTATTCATAGATACCTATGACAATGCTTAACTTATAAATTAGACCCAGTAAGAGACTGGCAACAATAACTAATAGTAATACATAACAATTATAGCCATATACCTGCAATAAAACTTACCCGAATGTGGGCTCTCTCACGAAATATCTTCTTGTACTGTACTCACGCTTCTGCTTGTGATGATGTGAGAGGATAAAATGTCTACGTGATGAGATGAAATGAGGTGAATGATGTAGGCATTGTGATGTCCTGTTAGGTTCCTACTGATCTTTTGACAATATTTCAGAAAGAAGATTCTGTATAATGGCGCCCTTCTTCTGTATATGCTCAGGTGTGTGTGTGTGTGTGTGTGTGTGTGCACAAATCATATGCATTCAAGCGTTTGTTTGCAAGAGCGGGTCTGTCTGTCTGCGTATGTAGAGGTGAACGCATTTGAGTGTGCATGTGTATTTCTGAGCACTTGCATAGAGGGGGGCTGACAGGAGAGGGCTTAATGGAAGACAGCAGACGACAACTCCCCACTATGACTGATTCTTGAGGATCTTGGGCTGGAAGAATCATGTTGGGTTCTCGGGGGTGAGAGAGTAGGGCTCTGTGTGTCCACAGGGATCTTCCTGCTGGATGAAGACCGCAGTTTCCTGGCACTGGTGCCCTGGTTCCCTGGCAAGCGTCTCCATTTAGCCTTGGTTCCTCCATGCCTTGCTTGTCACTTGGAACCTCCAGCACCATCTTTGTGCGGAGTTCGGATCTGACCTTCCCAACAGCCCCGGAGTAGGGATCTCCAAGTTCAGGTTGGTAGGGCTCGTCTGGGAGCTCCCTTCACACGCAGAGTTCCTGTTACCACTTCTGGATTCTGACTCAGAAGTTTTGGTTTGGGGTCTGAGAATCTGCATTTTAACAAGCTCTTGGGTGCAGGTGACACAGACCACTTCTGGAGGCTCTCTGGCTTAGAAAGCCTGCAGGGAATCACTGACTTGTGTCCATCTTGAGCGTCTATCTCCCAGAATCTTCCTCTGACATGCTCCGTGTTATCACTGAGGAGATCACTTCCTCGAACCTGCGGTGTCCTATTTTGAGTCTGATATTCATTCAATACTAAAATCAGATTCTATTTCCTCTTTTCGCTGAGCAGCTCCGGACACATTGTCAATTGTCTACCTGTTGATGGACCCTCAACGATCCCTCAATGGCCACTATGGAGGCAGGCCAGGGGTCTAATTGTACACCTCTGCTTTGAAACCAAATGCCCAGCAAAGAATGAGAAAATACGTACTGTAGATTATCAAGGGGTTTCTTTTTCCTAAAGTCCGTAGAATCTACTGACTTCAAGGATGTTTTCAACGTTAAAATCCCATCTTGCTCAAAGCATACTCTAGTCTTTCGAGCAAGAGTTTATAAACAATAGCCGTGATCTTCTTATCCATTGGAAGCGACTATTTCAACTTCCCATACAGAATCCTATCTTGGCTAGAAGGAGGTTTTTTGTTTTTCTCCTTCTTCTCCTTCTCCTTCTTCTTCTTTTTCCCTTTTAACCTCTCTAAATAGGTGAAGGTAGGCTGGCTTGCAAAAACTATTTGGCAAGCCATTTCTTCATCCTCATCAACCAAATTCTGATTTCATATGGCATTGGAATGCAGACTACAGTCCCTAAAATAGGTGTGTGTGTGGGGGGGGGGGGGATGGGAGACTTATTTGACAGTGTTACAAGGAGACAAGCTCGAAGCAAACATTTGACACTCCAGCCCTGGAATGCTGTAAAAATTTAATTAGGTGGATCCATTAGTCATGCCCACATGGAGGTTTCATACGGGACTTACAAAAATACAGGCTACTGAGGGAAAGTTTCAGACCTTCCTGTAAATACCATTTCCCTCATTATTGGGAAATGTGGTCTCGGTGGGACCATTGAACCAGGCTTTGTATTTACAAAATATGGTCAGGACCAGATTAACAGCATGGACTGAAGGGGTTTTTGGATCCAAACAAGGGATGACTTTTTTTATAAGGGAGTTTACCCAGGCCGACTGCTTCTGAGTCAGTTGGGCTGAGAGACGATTTCGGTGCCCGCTGCTTTGCCTCACTTCCTGACTTGAAATCTTAGGTTTAAAGGTACCCAGAATGGTGGTGGGTGGTAGGCTCCAATGGGATGAGCGTGTGCCTTTTTTTCAAGTTGAAAATACGTAGGTAGCCTCCCTAGTTCCAAAATGGGGCATGGTTAACGGGGGGGTTTCATTCAGAAATCCAACTCTGAGATTTCAGGGCCTGGGATACTTATAGCTTGATTTGCAAGCAAACATTTTTAATTGACAAGCACCGTTACTTTGATTTGAAGTCTCTGATTGGTCACTGTGGTCTGGAAGGAGGTAGATGAGGAAGATCCTTCATACGATTAATCGTATGGTGAAATTTGAAAGACACTGAGAATTAACTCAACACCCTTAGTTCTTCATCACTTTGAATCAGATACAATTGTTCACGTTGACCACGGGCACTGTTTCTTCAGAAAGATTTCAAGTGACTCAGACTAACAGGGTCTAAGCATTCAGCCAACAACGAAAGGGTTTCGTACGGTATACTATTCCCGTTCTAGGACCACAGTCCCCTGGAGACTGGCTGTGGACTAACTTTTCTGGCTTCATCTGTATATATTCATGCATGTATTTATGTTATTATTTCAACAAACATGTATGTCTTTACGCTCCAGATTGAGACAAAAAGTTTACTGAGAAGCAGCCCTTGCCCTGGAGGAGATCAGAATCGAACGGGAAGACTCTAGTGACTTTTAAACAAGTAACCACAGAACAGTGTGATGATAATTACAATGCTAAGTGCCTATCCATCAAGGAACTTACCCACATTAATTCAAGTGTTTTTATTTCTCAACGTTTTTTTTTTTATTTATTTCTGGGACAGAGAGAGACAGAGCATGAACGGGGGAGGGGCAGAGAGAGAGGGAGACACAGAATCGGAAACAGGCTCCAGGCTCCGAGCCATCAGCCCAGAGCCTGACGCGGGGCTCGAACTCATGGACCGCGAGATCGTGACCTGGCTGAAGTCGGACGCTTAACCGACTGCGCCACCCAGGCGCCCCAATTCAAGTGTTTTTAAAAGCAAGCCAGAAAGGTGGGATTTTAATATGATTTTTTTAGTGTTTATTTATTTATTTTGAGAGAGACAGAAAGAGTGTGAGTGGGCGAGGGGCAGAGAGAGAGGGGGAATATCAAGCAGGCTCCACGCTGTCAGTGCAGAGCCCAACGTGGGGCTTGGACTCATGCAACTGTGAAATCATGACCTGAGCCAAAACCAAAAGTCGAGTGCTCAACCGACTGAGCCACCCAGGAGCCCCTGATTTTTTTTTATAGATGAAGAAGATGAGACCCAGACAAGCTTAAGAAGTTTCTAGATACATGGCTAAGAAATGCCAGAGCTAAGATTTGATTCCAGGACAGTCTAACTCCATTAAGCCATATTGCCTCAGAGTCTGGGGTCAGTGCAATGATTGAAGTACGTGATAGAACAAGAGTGCACAGAGGACTCTTGGAAAAGAGTCAGCGAAGTTTGGGGGTGGGGTGGGTCCTTGAAGGATGATTAGCAGTCTGCAAATTAGACAAATAAAGTGTTTGGTATCTTTCAGGGAAAGCCTGCCACGTGGTAACTAGTATTTTCTGGCCATTGTTTCTTAGAAATAAACCTCAGTTTGAGATAAAGAATCCTATTTTATATCACAAAAGATACTGTGTCCCTAAAAGTCCCGTGGCTTAGTAAAGTTTTATAGTCCTCTGTTTTTTCCCAAACCCATTGCACATGTAAAGATTTCAGGCTCAGCTGAATTTGGGAACCTCTTAGGAACATGTGAGCAGAGGAAGTGCATAGCTTTGGGGAAACTGAGCTCCAATGGGCAGAAAATTAGCGGGTAGGGTGGACAAGTAACTGGCAAAAAACACAGAATGTCCGTGAGCGAGGGCTGCAGGTTTCTGGATGGCAGGCATATCGTGTTTGTGTTTGGGATGTTCAGGAATCCGAAGAAGTTAGACTGTGAGCCTTGTGAGCTTTTTCACATCTTTGACCCCAGACACTTTTGATGTGAGCTCGGTCGCCATCTTGGTTGAAAGCTCATTGTTTGGGGGACGAAAGGAAAAGAACAGACTCTAGCTTTTGTTTCGCCGAGTTTCACTCTTCCAAATTTTCTGGGAATGTGTAAAGGTCGATTTATTCTTTCAACTCCTCAGGCTTCTGGTTTCTAAATTCAGCCACACGGGACAAGGCTTCTTAAAGTAGATTGGTGAAAAGCAAAACAAGTCTCACATGGTGGCCCCAACACTTGAGATCGCTGTCTGAAATTGAGCTCCTCATCTATCAAATCCCAAGCAGTGCCTTCACAGTAAAGAAAAGCTGGACCCTTCTGAAAGGCAATTTTCATCAGCCGGGACAAAATGGCCCGTTGGTCTCTATCCTTTGGTCTGTCCATCTCTGGTGGACGTCTGATATTTGTGTCCATCAAACACTTCTCTTTTCTCTGGGGATCCCACCCCCATCTCCCATTCTTGAACTTTGCTCGGGGAAGACTCCCTAGGTTCCTGGTTCCAGAGGTGATGGCCTTGACCAAATACCTTTCCGCAGTGTTGGATTCTGGGATGAGCAGCACACTACCAATTCAAGCCAAGAAAGCTTCCCGTCCAGAACTATTGAGAACGATTGGAAAAAAAGAAGCTCATTCTGTAGGGAAAGTTTACGGCAAAGATGATTTAAGATTGGAGTTTCCAGTGGCCGTATTTCTACCTCAGGGGGATCCATGCAAAGGATGAAGGCAACACAGGAGTGAGTGAATCGGGGACCAGTAGGAACCAGTTCCTGGTGACAATGTTGATAACATCTGGATCCGGACACGCCAAAAGCCAGCATCACCACTGAACTTTTCAAAACGTAAGCCAGTACGTTGTTGCGGTATGTTCTTAACCCAGATTGCATTGAGTCTCCTGTCGCTTATGAGCAAGAGTCCCGACACCGCCTCTATTTAGGGCTCCTCAGACTGCCTGCAGACGACTTAGAGCACGTTATGACATTCTCAAAATATACAGAAACACTTGTGAGTTCACTTTCATTTAAAATAGGAACGTAGGAGTGGGATGCAAACGTTATTAAATCCAAAAGACAGTCAGAAGGCAGAGAAACGGATTCAAATTAGGAACCGTTCACTCCACTGTGACCGACTCATGGCTCACTAGGGCTGAGCCGTCCAGTGTGGGAGCCACGAGTCCCACGTGGGGAAGGAGCATTTCGTCTCCGGCTCGTTCGAATGGAACAGAAATGAGCCGTGTGCGCAAAACGCACCCTGGATTTAGAACACGGGACGAGCAAGAAAGTGTAAACTATCTCACTAAACATTTTTGCATTGATTATGTGTCCAAGTAAAAATATTTTGGAAATATTAGGTTGAATAAAAAAGTATTATTAAAATCACCTTCACCCATTTCTTTCTTTCTTTTTTTTTTTTTTACTTTTTGTATTATGGCTGCAAGGACAATTTTAAACGATATATATGGGTCACATTACATTTCTACCGGACCGTGCTGCCCTAAATGTGGAATTGCCACGAGATTCCACTTTAGGCTAACCAGAAATTCTGCACTGGACACTCCCACCCTGGTTTTCTTTATCTTGAACTAATGTGGTTGACGGTGTGGGAAGAAGATGTGGTTCAAATCATTCTTCACAGTACAGCCCCTCTCTCTCCGAAGCAGCCCCCAGATTCTTCCCATAACTCCTCTCTTCTAGGCCAAACACTCCATGTTCAACAATCACTTTTCATAACCTGCTTGCCTCACTTTTCTCTGGACACCTTCCAGTTTCCCAGAGATCCTCTTAAAATACGGTGCTCAGCCTTCTCCCTGGCCTCCTATCGGTAGTTGGGGCACTGATGTTCTCACCTCCCCACACTAGACACCATATTTCTATTAATTTGACCCCTCTGCTATTACCATCTTTGGAAACTGAGGCTTCTACCAGTGGTTCTCAAAGGAGAATCCCCAGACCAGCAGCATCAGCATCACCTGAGAACCAGTTTGAAATGCAAATTCTCTGGCTCCACCCAGGACCCAGATCCTGAATCACAAACTCTGGGGGGGTGGGGCCCAGCAATCTGTGCTTTAACAAGCCTTCCAGGGCATTCTCATGCATGAATGAGTGTGAACTATACTGGTTTAGACCCAACACCTTCTACAATCTTCTGCCTGTGAGCCAGATTTCCCATTGTAATGGCTGGGGTTTGTTTTTGAACCATAATGCAGGAACTTGCCTTTGTTCCTGGTGGTGCATCATAATGCTGGGCCACGGATCTAACTTGTCTAAACCTTCTGGAACATAGATTCTGCCATTTCTCCCTGCATCGTGTGAAATGCACACGGACAACGCTGCCTTTCGTCTGTAGGCAGAGCTCTGATGTGAATGTTGAACAACACAGGCTTCAAATCAGGGTCATGTTTCCCTCCATGCCTTGGGTCACGCCGTTCCCTCTGCTTCGGAAATATGTTTCCGAAGCCCATCTCCTTCACCCACCGATGGGCTTTCCTGCCTCGCCCTACCAAGATCCGCAGTATTTTCACTTAGATGTCACCTCTGTCAAGAAAATCAGGTTCGGGGGTGGTCATTCGAGCCTCCTGCACCGACAGCTATGAGTGTTTGAGTGACTTGTCTTCTGGAACGCTGATTCTCTACAGGCGCCGCTCTGCTCCCAGGGGCAATTCTGGAGTGCTGATTCTCTACGGGCATGGCTCTGCTCCCAGGGGCGATGGCTGGACACATTTTTGGTGGTCACAACTTGGGGAAGCTACTAGCATCCAGTGGGTTGAGGCCAGGGATGCTGTTGAACATCCTAGAATGCATCAGGCAGGTCCCCCAACAAAGAAGGACGTAGCTCCCCACATCGACAGTGCTGACGTTGAAAAACCTGTCCTAGACTCTAAGTTCTGCGTCCCTTTTACTAACCAGTTTTAGCCCCAACAGAATGAATGACCCAAAGGGAATGCCGAATGCTGAAGGAAGAGGTGACATCTCCCCTGGTGGGAAGGTGAGAGAAACCAACCAAGGCAGGTTGATAACTCCCTGTTTTAGGAAACAACTTGCCTGGGGGCAAGTATGGTTGAAGACATTCAGAACTCATTTTTCATCAATAGATAGACCTGGTTTACAATGAGTATACCCATTGCTGATTCATACTTGGGCTTCTAAGGTGCTCAAAAGCCACTAAAACATTTCTCGGTCTGTAGGTTGCCTGAGCACCTCCTTTTGCTATCCTATTGCCCTATTAATGTGTCGAGTTATATGATATTCATTCACCGTGTGGACTTGGCCAGCTTAATCTCTCCAGGCCTTAGTTTTCTCAGAATGGGTATAAATACACCAACACTTCCCGGGGCCTGGAGACGGGGATACGAGGGTGAAGTCAGATGGAGTTTGAATGTCCTGAGCATGTATGCATATGGCTTGGTCTGGAGCAATCCCCTCCTCTTGGGAGTGACTATTTCACATTTAATCCCTCTGGCTATCCTGTGGGTCACTAGCAGGTACTGTATAGTCTTAATTTAAAAGACAATGACTCTGAACTTGAGTCGGCCCAACCGGCTGGATTTTGTCCAGCTTTCCATCAATGAAAACATCTTACTGGTGTCTATAATTGATTTTGACTGATGTAGAGAAACTTTTTCTGTCATTGACAAAGCTTTTCTGAAAGCTTCTCGAATGTTAAGAAGGACGATTTTCAAACCATCCAGCATGAGGATCCACACGTTTGCATCCAAGGTTGGCCGTGACTCCCAGACATCTCCAGTGGCGTGGGCTCACAGACGGGAGAGAAGACTCCCGTTTAAAGTGATGATATTTGGGGCGCCTGGGTGGCTCCGTCGGGTAAGCGCCTGACCCTTGATTTCGGCTCAGGTCACGACCTCACGGTTCGTGGGTTCAAGCCCCGTGTTGGGCTCTGTGCTGACAGCTTGTGCTTGGGATTCTCTCTCTTCCTCTCTCTCTCTGTCCCTCTCCGACTTGTGCTTTCTCTCTCTCTCTCTCTCAAAAATAAATAAGAAAAAATTTTAAGTGATGACATTTGAACTCTCGAAGGAAGCCAGCAAGCAGGGATGGGGAATTCCGTACTAGCAGTGAGGCCTGAAGGCCTCACTGGAGCCTTCTCTGGGCTGCACTTCCAACCAAGCTCGCTCTGTAGAGACCACATCCACTTGGAGCCTCATGGAAGCTGCTCTCCTGCGCTCTGCTGGGGGAAGAGCCCTGCCCGAGCGTCTCCCAGGGGGAGGCAAGGCCTGGGAGCCAGTGAGTCATTCTGTCTTGGCACAGAGTCCCCAGGGCTCTTGGGGGAAACAAACAGACTTTGTTGAAAGGAAGCCCTCCTGCGTATGAATGGCCACCAGTCAGCTCTTTGGTGGAGCCCTATAACCTGCTCCTGCCCCTTCTTCCCCTCTTGGCCTGGAGAAACCACAGTGGCTTGGGGGAGGGGGTGGATGCTTGAAGGTCAGACCTCTGTTGTCAGCCTGGAACAAAGACCCAGGCCCTGGCCGGAGAGACCTCTCCTGGGGCCCGATAAGGGGCCCCTGCTTCTGACAGAGTTTTAGTGGCCTCACCATTGCTTGGGTAAAAGGAGAGTCAGGCTGGACACCTCCTTCCCGTCATCTCTCTTCCGTTAGCTGGGTGGCGGTCAGGCATCTCCCTCATGTTGAAAGTGCTCTCCCTCCGGGAGCTCACTTCTGTGATGTTTATTCACCTTTGTTGGAGGAATTTCTCTGCCCGACACACAGCTTTATTATGTAATGCCACGGGGGAATATTTTCCTCTCTTGGCAGCTGTATTGAGAATTTCTTATGAACAGACACCCACTCTTAGGAGAGAAGAATATTCAAATCGGTCTGTTTGGGGATCGGGGAGGGAACCGATCTTCTTGGGCCTGAATGGGAGCAGGCCGAGGGAGCCGGGGACAGGCTTGTGTGTCACTCCAGAGAAGGAAGGAAGAAGGAAGGGTAGAAGCGTGGGGTTACTGCCGGCGTGGTGTCCTAAAGCCGTCCGTGTGCCCCTGTGACCCATCCAGTCCTGGGATCATCAACCTTTCAGTAAAGGCCCCGCGCCCGGAGTGTTTCAGATGAGTGGCTTTCTTTCAGAAATCCCTTTAAGATACATGCTTCTTGTTCAGCTGGATGAGGGTGACAAGCCACGTGAGCTCAGAAGCTGGCAGAAATAGGAGGCGATAGCTCTTGGGGGAATTCGCAGTAAACTGCGGGGACAACTCTGGGTTTTTGAAAATCCGTGGAATTCGGGTTTGGACTAATTTTAACTAAATGTGCTAGGAGTGAGGGCTGTGGATAACATCTGACTCACACTGTCAGTGTCCCTGGGCTCGCCTTCACTGGTACCCACGGTTCTCTCCTCCTCTCACAAAGAGGAGGGGGCTGGGGCTCCATATGCTGAGGCTCGCTGCGATCGAGGGCACGACATGGTCTCCGAGGAGGAGGAGGAGGAGAAGGAGGAGGCGTGACCCTGTTTATTAGCTCCTTGGAGCAGGGCGAGGGAGCCTGGACAACGTGGCAGGTGTGCGGGAAGCCCTTCCCCTCATTAACCCAGATGGAGGTCACGGCTCCATCCCGGCTGCTGCCAGGAAACAGCGGCTTGTCAAAACTTCGGGCGAAACGCAAGGTTCCAGCTCATTGGAACCCAATTCCGCGATGAGCGCGGGCAGAAGAGGGAGCTGTGCTTGACTAGCCCCAGAGAGGCCAAGCAGATGTCGTGCGAGACCCCTCTCTGCCAAGCTCCAGCACTGGCTGGGCTCATCACCCAAACGGGGCCCCGGGGAGAGCAGCTGATGAGGGCCTCGCCGTGCAGGGAGCCACGGAGCGCTCGGCTCTGCCCCCTCCCCCAGGGCGGCCTGGCCCCCCGCCAGCTCAGTTAGGAAAGGAGGCCGGGCAGCCAGTAGTACATGGGGAACTCCTGCAAGAGACCCAGCAACGCTTTTGGACGACGTCCAGCCGTCACGGGCTGCAGGGACTTCAGCCGGGGCGGGGCCGGCCGGGAGACAGAAGCTGGGAACACGGACACGCTCCCACCCCCCCACGGGGAGAGAGGTGGACATAAACTGTGAACTCCAAAAGCAGGTCTCTTAGCTGCTCTGTCTGCAGTGGCTTGGAGAGCGATCACGGCCTCCCTCGGGCCGAACAAGTGCCTGCCCTGGAACCCAGACACCTTCCGGAAAGCAATGAGGGATCCGCACGCGGACACGCGCGCCCATGTGTGTGTCTAAATGGTGTGAGTGCCTGTTCCGTACGGGCGTGCGTTTGAGCGAGGACATACCGGTCACCGTGTGAGAAGATGGGTGCGGTCAGTTGCGGCGTGTACACACGGACAGTGGGGGTGCGCTTTTCTTCACGTGCCTGTGTGTGTCGTGTTCTACATGTGCATTGCCTGACCGTACGTGTGCCTGCATGCGCACGGCCAGTGTGTAGGTGCTTCCCTGGGGGTCTGTGTGCGCATCTGGCCACATGGTCAGCCGTGCCTTTGTTAGAGTACGTGTCCTCTGTGTGTGGAGAGGTTCCTGGACTATGATGTGTGGGCGTGCCGACCACAGGCCCCAAATGCATGCGTCATTCTAGCTGGTAAACTGCGTGGACGTCCAATGGGTGTGCACGTCCCCTGTGTGTGTAGTTTTTATAAAACCCCTGCATGTGTGTGTGATGTGTGTGTCAGTTGTGTGAATGCATGGGAGAGAAAAGGCACAGCGCTGGAGACGATGTGCGTGCACGCACCACTGGTGGCCCATCCAGCCTATCCACGGCCATCTCTGGACATCGAAGCCCCTTGGCACGGCACGTGGGGTTGGCCCCCCACAGCTCACCTATCCCTCCTCCAGGCCAGCCCCGTTGCCTGCCATGCCCGGTGCCCCCGTAACTCCCTTTACTCTAAATTTCTATAAACCTGCTTACAGTTCCATGCCCTTGGGCCTCTGTTCGTGCTGGTCCCTCTTCCGGAACGCCCCTTCCCTTCTGTCATCTTTCTGCCACTTACTGATGGTTTCAGATTCGGTTCAAGGGTGGACACATCTATGTAGACTCCTTGATGTTGAAGCTGATCATTTCCTACTTTGTCTCCCAACTATGAACGCAAACACATCTCCCCAAAAGCACCTCTGAGGTTCTAGGCACTTGTTTGCCTGCACATGTGTTTTCCTGTCCAAGACGGTGACTCCCGGGGGGGAGGGAGACCGTGCTGGCTTCTGCTCCCTGAGCACTAGGGCATTCCAGACCTTCTGCTAGACCTACTCAGCCACATGGCAGTCCTGTTAGGCAGGTGACTTTGTTCTCACTCTAGAGATGGGGTCGCTGAGGCTCTCTGAAAGGATCTCGTAAGTGGCTAGGCAAGAACTGAACCCTATATCTGACTCTGGGGCTCAAGTATTATACGGTTACACCATTCCTACTGAAGAACTTATTCTTCTGATTGTTGACTGATTCATTGATTCCAGAAATATTTATTGAGCGCTTGCCATATACCGGTTGCTGTTCTAAGCTCCTAGAATACAACCCCAAATTGCCTCATGGAGCTTGAATTCTAGTTCTGGTTGACCCCAGGAGGCTGGGATGGATGGATGGTGTGTGTGTGTGTGTGTGTGTGTGTGTGTGTGTGCGCGCGCGCGCGCGCATATGTACATGTAGGCGTGCATTCTATCTTTGAGCCGGAGTGCCCCAGGATCCAAGGTTATCTCAGAAGGAGATGCCCTGAAAGATTAGTCGTGCAACTGCGGAGTGGAGAAGATGAGAAACAGATCATCAAATGCCCACATCCTACTGCCCGGAACCTGTGAATGTATTAGGCTCCATGGAAAAGAGAAGTTCAGGTTGCAGATGGAATTAAGGTTGCCAAGCAGTGGATTTTAGGAGAGGGAGATTATCCTGGATTATAAGGGTAGGGCCAGTGAAGTCACAGGTGTTCTGAAAGGCGCCAGGGAAGACAAAAGGAGAAGGCGTCAGGATCATGCGGGAAGGACAGGACTCACCGTTGCTGACTTTGACGGTGAAGGAAGGGGCCGGGAGCCAGAGCATGTGGGCAGCCTCCAGAAGCTGGAGAAGACGAGGAAACAGATTCCTTCCTGGAGCCTCCAGAAGGAATACAGCCCTGCTCCCAACTTGACTTCAGCCCAGTAAGAAGCATGTTGGAATTCTGACCTCCAGAACTGTAAGAGAATGAACGTGGGTCACTTTAAGTTTCTTGGAGGTGAAATATTAATGGTGGCCGCAAGAAATGGATACAGGAGCCAGGGTCTCAGGTCGGGAGACACGGGTTGCATCAAAATAAAATCTGGATGCAAGCTTCGTGAGCTAACGGCATAATAAAGGGTGAAGGATGTTGAGTGAGAAGCGCCAATGAGCAAGTTCCAACTGTGTGAGAGGTTGATGGCCACGGTGCATGCACACTGAGCGTCTGGGGGCCCTTGACTTTCACTCAGCGATAGATGCATTTCCCAAGCTAGGGACAGCTGCTTAAAGGAACAGCATAGCCTGCTATTCCTGCTGCTGGTTTTAGGAGAAGAGTGAGACCCACTGGGGACTGAGGCAACGGTTCCCATGACAATGGGAACGCGACCCCAAACCAAAGCTCCCAGAAGCTCTGTAAGCAAGGCTCTGACGATGGGGAGCCTCAGGCCTTGTCCCAGAAGAAGGTCATTCTGACTCCAGACCGAGCTGCTCCACTTGGACGGCATCCCCGCTATCCAAAAAGCCCCGCGGGCCAACGGGCAGCGGCATCGGCGGCATCAATGGCAATGAAATGAATAATTACATATTTCCTTCTATGCTCGTTGTTGGGGGCTGAGAGAAAGGGCCACAAATAGGGCTCCAGGAAGGAAGCTCATGAGGGAAAACTGGACCAAAGCTGAGCAATGACTGGGGGTGGGGTGGGGGGGGGGTTCCATTACTGCAATTAGCACACTGTATAAACAGCACTTACGGGCTCTATCTGGGAGTTTGTGGTAATCCATCTGAAATAGACAACTATTTTATGCAGGGAGGAATGAGGGGGACTATTTCCAAGTCAATTTAATAGTCTAGTCTGCAAACAATCCCCTTCCTCCTTGTTCACGCTCTCCCCTTCTCTCCCCTTCTTGGCTCAGAGCCGCGTCCCCTCCTCACAGCTGTGCTCACTTGAATGGTAAATCAAGCCCCCTAAAAACCTGGCATGTGGAAATCTTTCAGCATCCTCGGGCTGTCTTTATCCCACGGTGGGGTTTTGCTGGGCTTCTCCTTTCTCGCTCGCAGACAATCAGAACTGGACTTGTCCTCTCCTCTGTGACCTTCTGTCTTGCACACAGGAGGATGGGTTTGCAGTAGGGGATGGTGTCTCTGTAAGGAGTGAAGAGGTCCCAGGAGCTTCTGACCGACACCTTCCTGATTCTTCTCATGCTTCTGAGGGCCTGCCACGGTGCGTGTTTGTGTGCAGCTCCCGAATCTCTTTCTCTCAAGAAACCCGGCTGAGGGTACGATTTTGTCATCCAGCTGGTCTCTGGGTAAAGCAATTTGGCTCAGAGCTGGGGAAATTCCAATTACCAGACTTTAGAGACCGAAATGCTTTATACCTTTTTCTAGCAACCTATTCTGTCTCTCTGTCTTGCTCGTCTACCCTCCCTTCCACCATCCCCTCTCTCTCTCTCTCTCTTCTGTTTTGGCTCTTTGGGCAGAAATAGCCAAATATTGTCATGAAGGCATGTTCAACAAGTTAAAAAATATATATAACCTTGACAGTACAAGTAGAACAGGGGCATGGTTTCTCTGATCTGTCCCCCATCTTTGTGTCTAGGTAATTTGGGGTTATACGCATTTTCTTTGTAGAGATTTCAAAACGTTGAAAACGAATGCCCGAATTTTGACCCATTCATTGTTAGCAACTCAACGGATTTTTCTGGAGCACCAACATGCCACATAGACGGTGGTGGTAAAGATGGAAATTGTTGTGACAGTCAAATCCATCCCCAAACATTGCCAAATGTCTCCTGGGGGGGGGGGGCACGGTGACCCCTGGTCGACAACCTCTGCCATCACGGAATGAATTTTTACAGCAATTCTACAAGTTCAAGGTTTCACTTCAGAGTAGTGAATTGTCTTGCCTGAGACCACCCAGGCTTTAAGAGTCTAGGTTTAAGTTCCTATCTCAGGCTCTTTCCAGAGCTGTGCAGCTGCCTGCCCCACGGACTGTTTCCGAAAATTCCACATGGCCTGATGTGGGGGCGGCCCATCCTGGGTGCTGTCTAATGGACACAGCCCAGTAGAGCTCCATTTCTCAGTGCACAGAGGGCTTCTAGATCTGGCCGCAAAAAAAGAACAACACCGTCTCTGTTATGAAGAAACCCACAGCTTGGAAAAAAAAAAAAAAGCAGGGACACGTCTGATTCATCAGGATGACTCATACCTGGGATCACTTCGCCTCGACTAGGCTTCCCGTGGCCTGTCGCGACTTGTGAAGGGCCACGGTGAGTTGAGGAAAGAAAAGTCCCTTTTGCATGTTGGGGATGGATCCACCCGTCTGGGTGCAGAGAGAGCTCGGTGCAGCCATCAAGATAGCTTTATGGGGGACGCAGAATCAAACTGCAGGGAATCCAGCGTGCAGCGCTTGGGAGGTCCTTAGAAGTTTCCAAACCCGTCCTGGCCAGCCCAGTGTGCCCCTCCGTGGATAGCTCACGAACCTGGAGCAGTGGCCAGCTACAGCGTACAGGGGAAGGTATTCAATAATTTCTTAGCAAGACCGGAGCTCGGGGGGGAAACGGATCTTCAGGTGCGGATACGGTGGTGATCATCCTGGCGAATGCACCAAGCTGCGGAGTTCATCCCTTTACATATAAACCCTTGTCACCACCGTGATTACATCAGGCCTCTGGGAAGCCATGTGCGCGGCCCTCTATTATCTGTTGATAGATTACTTGGTAATCACACTCATGTCGTTTTCTTGAGGACAAGAGGGTGTAATCTTCCTGCTTCGTGGGTCTCCCATTTCTTGGTGCGCAGCTAATCCCCATCCGGCTCGCTGAGTGACTGGGTTGACAGAGGAGCCGGTGAATTTCCACCAACCCCATTAGGGGTCTTTGTGCCCCTCCAGCAGACGGTTGCCCAAATTCCACCCATTAAAAAAAAGAATGGGCTAATTAAGCCTGCCAGCCTAATTTTGTGCTTTCTAATTTTGCCCTTTAAATGCATCATAATTATCAGATGCAAAATACATTTTCAAATGCAGAGCCACTGACGGGTGTATTTTTAAATGTGCAGGGCTAAGACGGGAGTTAGCAAAGAAGCAGGCAGTATTTTTAACTTGCATCGGGGCAGGAAAAGGCCATTGCCTCACCGATTCCTGCCAGTGTATTTGGAATGAAAACGGCACTTATTCCTGTGTTACTGAAATGGATGTTACTGTAGTGCTGTGCCCCGCAATGCTGCTGGGTGCCATGTCCTTTGGGGTGCACTTGGACAAGTGGGGGTGTGTGTGGTCACAGCTCTGGGACTCTGGGCTTCACGTTAGGGCATGGGGTACATGCCTCCCCAGACACTGCAGAAGTGAGGGTTGATACAGGCAGGGATTTGGAAGAGCAAGCCTTTTCACCTTGTTATTATCTTAACAGCTTTTCGTTGTTTTTGTTATTGACCAAAGCGTGCACCTAAAACCTTTGGTTCCTGCAGCTTTTGGCCCGAAATAATCTTCCTTCTCCCCAGTCTACCCTAAGAGGCATGGCATAATTCTATTCAAAATGAATGCTGAAAACAAAAAGCGTCATAAATAATTACATATCATATTACATTTAAAAGATACAGCAATTCTATTCAGTGTATCCAACCCCTATTAAGTTGCACTATATAAAGCAGTGTAATATAATGCATCTCAATGGGTCTAGCATAAAAAAAAACAACAACACAAAACAGCCATGCTAGCACATTAGCTTGGGACTCAGTACCATGGAGCTTTCCCCTCTGAGTTTATCGCCCCCATTTCATAAAGCCCTTCTATTTACAGATGGGGAAACTGAGGCGCAGAGCGTTTGCACGGGAGAAGCAGGGTGGGAACAATTCTTCTCCCGTTCCCCTTCGGGACAGAGAACATTGCAACCCCTCTGGGTGGACCCACTATTCCTTGGATCCCGACGAATGTTCCCAGGGCGTGTTGGCATCTGGCTGCAGGGTCGTGACTGCGAGAACAGCATCTTCCCGCAAGACTCTGCCAACAGGGCTCTGGACGCTACTGGGCTCCTTCCGGAAATCCCTTCTACATAGGCATGACAAAATGGATGACACGAATGTCCACAGCAGCACTATTCATAACTACCAAAAGGTGGAAAGAGCTCAAATGTTGATCAACTGGCGAAGAGGTAAACACGTTGGTGTTGTTTCCATGCGGCGGAACGTTCTTCGGCCGTAAAGAAAAGAACGAAGCCCTGATACGTGTTACAACACGGAGGGGCCTTGACAACACGCTGAGCGGAGGAAGCCAGACACAAAAAGTCACATTTTGGAGGTCCGGAAGAGGCACATCCATACAGGAAGGAAGTAGATTAGTGGTTCTAGGGGCTCGGGGTAGGGGAATGGGGAGTTACGGTTTGTAGGCACGGAATTCCTCTTTGGAGATGACGAAAACTTTCTGAAATTAGTGAGTGGCGATAGCTTCTCAGCCTCGTGAATATACTAAGAACCACGCGCTGTATCTTTTAACGGGTGAATTTTATGGTACGTGAATTATGTTTCTCTAAAAAATAACGGGTTACGTTATAAAATTGAGAGCCAGGACGGATTACCATTTTGCCTCCGTGGTTCCCGCAGAAATGGAAACCACGCAGTAGCTTCCACGCTGCTTTAGTGGTTTCTGAGGTCCTTTCTGAGCACCGTCCATGGGTCTGCCAGCATCGGATGAGGGCCCACCGGAGGGAAGAACCACAGTGATCATCCAGGCTCGAGAAAGGCAGAGGTCGTGTTGAGGTCACAAAGGCCAATGTGAGAAATTCAATCAGAGCAGAAATGCATTGCCCTTGAAGCTAGAAGACCTGAATTCAAATCCTGACCGTGCCACTCGGAGCTGTGTGACCCTGGGTAGATCACTTAAACTCTCTGTGCTTAGAGGACCTCATCTATAAACTGAAGATACTGATAACACCTCCCTTGAGGAATTCTTATGGGGATTAAATAATGAATTGTTATTTGTAAAGGGCTAAAACAGGGTCCTGCGCTGTGTGAGCACCACGTATATCTTTATTAAGATAATTTTGCAGGTGCATTAACTTCCTTTTGCCACTCTAATGACTTACGACAAACTGAGCAGCTTAAAACCACACACATTTATTATCTGCCAGATTTGGAGGTCAGCCGTTCCAGGAGTTCTGGAAGTTGAAATGGGTCTATGGGGCTAAAGCAAATGAGTCGGCAGGGCTATAGTCTGGAGGGTCTCGGGGAGAATCTGTTCCTTCCCTCTTTCAGCTTCTAGAGGCTGTCTGAATTCCTTGGCTTGTTGCTGTGGGTCACTCTGACCTCTGCTCCTTTGTCACATCTTTGACTCGGCCCTTCTTGCCTCCCTCTTGTGAACACCCTGGTGGTTACACTGGATCAACATGGATAATCCAGGACAAGGAAATCTGCAAAGCCCCTTTTGCCACATAAGATGACGTATTCACAGGTTCCGGGTTTAGAACGTGGACATCTTTGGTGGGGGGGGCATCCATCTGCCACAAGAATATATTAATTTATCATACAGGTGGTTGAGCTACGTACGCTTAATCAGGGGGTTAGGAAATACTTGAGACGCTCTGAGATTTCTATTTAATTCAAATACACCAAAGGGTCCGGGATCTGAGGGAGGCTGGGCCGGCTCCCTAAGGCTTAATCCCCATCATTCTAGTTGCTCTGACGTCAGTGCAGGGGAGGCAGGCATTGTTCCTCCTGCAGGTACCCTCTGACCAAGAGTCCTGGTGCTCTCTGTTCCCCGTGCCTGAACACAGTTCCTCGAAACTTTCTTCATGAGTTGGCTCAGGTGTCACCTTCTCAGGCTCACTCTGACCATCCTATTTAAAAGTGTGACCCACTCGAACCTAGCCTTCTAAAGATTCCTCCCCTCCGCACCGCGCCCCCCCCCCCCCCCCCCCGCCCATGATCCCTGCCTCCTAGGATTCACACCTTGGTGCAATTCTCTCCCCTCGAGGGCTGGGCCTAGATTTTAATGAACAGAATATAACAAAAAATGATTGGCTATCCCTTATGGATTGCCAAAGCCCATGACTTCCATCTGCCACTCTCTTTTGCTCTTTCGTTTGCTTGATCTAATGAAGCCGGCTGCCGTGTAGTGAGCTATCCTATGGAGAGGTCCACATGGCAAGGAACTGAGCGTGGCTTCTGGCCAACAACCCACAAGGAACTGAGTCCTGCCAACAGCCAGGTAAGTAAGCTTGGACGTGGCTCCCACTCTCGCCGTGTGTTGGGCTCACTACAGCCCCAGCGGACGTCTCGATTATAGGCTTCTGAGAGGTTGCGAAACTGAGGACCCGGCGAAGCCATGTTGGATTCCTGAGAAACTATGAGGTCATGAATGTTGCTTGGAATTGGAATGTTTTGGGGTAATTTTTGTAGTAACAGGTAACTAATATAACAGTCGACATCAATCGGAGGTCGGCAGGCAGCGCGCCAGATATATTTTGCACATAACCGTATTTGTCCTTTACAATTGGTACTATTATTAGCCCATTTTAAAGATGGGAAAGCTGAGGCTCTGTAAAATTGGGGCTCGACCAGCATCCCCGAGCTGGTAAGCAGAAGAGTCAGGTGAAAATGACCCATGTTGTTTTTTATCAGCTGCATGGACGGAGTTCAGCCTGTGCTTGGGGAATAGTGCAATTTCCTGTGGATCAATGTGGGAATCAGATAAATATTTGGTGGAAGCGTCCATACGGAGAACTCTCTCCTTGGAGTTGCCCACAGCCTCCTCTCATGAGCAACTCTCCCCGGCCTAGTGACATACCCATGTAAGAACTAACCAAGGAAGACTGCATTTTCTGGGCATTTTCCTTGGAATCTTACATCAGGCCTTCGATGTAGCTGGCAAGGGCCGGGAACGGGCGCTTCAGATGTCCATCTTCTCTCCCGAAGCCATCTAGAGGGTGAGAGTGAAAGTCTACCCTGACTTGGGGGTCTATAGAAGGTGTGTTTTCCCCAGGAGAGACCTTTAAGAGCCCTTGGAAGCAAGCTAAGGAGGAAGAGAACCAAGAGAGTTCTTTTCTGCCTAAATTTATGCAAATCAGCGGTTTGTCCTCTAAACGTGATTTTTATCTCCGTTTCCTTTTGCAGCTGATTGAACGATCGGAAGCAAGCACTGCAGTTGTGACCCCCATCTGAACTCTGCCCCTCTGAAAACCCATTTGCTTCTGCAAAACCTTGCTACCTTGAGCCCACCACTCTTTTCCAGGGGAGGATCCCAAGGGTCCCAGTCTGAATCTCCCGCCCTGTTGTGAGAATCCTACTTTGCACTGAAACTGACTTCCATTCACTAACTGAGACATTCTTGGAGGTGGAAGGCAGAGGCCACTCTCCTTAGCCCTCTGGAAAATGAAGCACACGGCCGATCAGGTTGGTTTTCATCTGCACAGAGTCAGGATGTTGACATCTGCAAGGTTTGGGTGAACACCAAGTTCAACAGTCTCATGTTACAGACAAGAAACTGAGGCCAGAGAGAGGAAGGGATTTGCCTACGGTGACCTAGTTGGCTGGGCAAAGGGCATATCTTGAGGGCTGCAGACACGTAAGGATTGGGACATCCTGGTACAAAGCTCAGAAGGCTCCTTCCAGCAAGCCAGTGATTGTACAGCAGTGAAAAGGGGTTCTTCGGTTCTCCGGCACTTTGTAAATGTTATCTCCATCTTCACAAAAAAGTCCAAGTCCACAGTGGTTTCTTTATTTTTTTTTTTAAAGAAGTTACTGACCTAGTTAAAGGATCTGATGAAATACGAAACTCTTTCCTTCGTAAAAAAAAAAAATACAATATGCCAAAAATTATATTACGTTTTAAGGACTCTTTGAAGGCCCATGGACTCCAGGCTGAAAGCACCTGCTTTTAAGTTTGGTTATTTTCCCCATAGAGCACACGGGAAAACTGAAGTTCAGAGAAGGTATGTGCTATGCTCATGCCTAGTGTGGTGATGTATGCCCTTACACAGAGATTGGCTGAACTCCAAAACTCAAGTTGGTTCACTCCCCCAGATTACACTGAGATGAAATACCACGGATTCTGGAAAACAAGTATTCACTCATTCTTTACCAATCAATATGTTGTTGTTAAAGCCTCTACTGAGGCCCTGGCATTGGAATAAGAAATGGCACCTTGGAACTTACGCAAAGTTTGGCATAGCTGGCTTTCCTCTCTGCAAGAGAGAGCCTGCAACTGGGAACTCATGGCCAGCCTTCCCAAGATGTGTGTGTGTGTGTGTGTGTGTGTATGTGTGTGTATGTGTGTGTGTATTTTATAAGAGTAGATGTGCAGCAGTCCCCAGCGAAGGAGATGGGATAGACACCCTACAGAGGGCTTCACGGGTTGAACAGAGCAGAGACTAAGGAGCAAACTCAACCAGGAACCAAATGCGTTCCATCGAAGTTGACATGCAGTGTGTCCAGATCCGACGGGAGCATTCCATCCTGTTATTTTTAGGATTAAGACTTTAGGCTTTATATCAGAATGAAGCTATATGGCTTGATAGGCTCCTTGTCCTGCCTTCTTTAGAGGTGCTGGGGCTGGAAGCCACATGTCCCCTGGATGGCCCTTTCCACCATGGTCATGGGGATCCAAGTGATGGTTAAAGTAAAGGGAAAAGAATCAGCGGTGGCAGTGGGGGTCACCAGGAGGAGACTCAGTCTGGTAAATGAAAGAGACAGTTTAGATCAGAGCCAGTTGGCTGGCCCGGTTTGTACAGTTGATGCTGGGTAATTGTCTTCATTTTGATTTTTGCCTAACTGAGTGACTTCTCCCCAGTCTCCGTAATAGCCTGAGTTTCTCCTGAATCTGGTCCCAGGATACTTTCCCTGATTTCTGGCTATTAGGTTTTCCTCTACCTGTCCTCTAAGCTGCTGAATCGCATTTAGAGATTTTCTAGTAGTCTAAAGATGTCCTAAAAGACTTCCTTCTAGCTAGTCCAGCTCTGTGCTGGCCTCCATGGAGCTGGAGCTCCGGAAATCATCCCCCTTGGAGAAGTACCATCAGAAGAGGTTGTGGGGGGGGGTGCGGGGCATGGAGCAGGTATAGTTGTGGAAAACGGCACAGGAGGCTGACTGAGGTCCAGTGGTCAATTCGTCGATGGTCTTAAAGCAAGAAGAGAGCAAGGTGGAAGTAATCCTCAGCAGTCCCCTTGGATTTGATCACTCAGGGAAACTCCCCACCCTCCTATAGAGTAAGTCCCTTGAGTTCCAATCCTGTCTCGGCCACCAAGTCTGTGTGATATTAAACAGGTCCCTTCTCCTTTTGGGGACTCAGTTTCTCCATCTATACCGTGGGTGGGACCACATGCTTTCCCCAGGTCTTTCTGCCCACTCCCCCCAAATCTAGACTTTTCTGTTTGAGATTTGAGAAAACATCCAAAATGAGTTTCTTTAGTGGAGGTGTACTTTACATACAGCGAAACGCTCTTGACTGTACTGTTGAGTCACTTTTGACAAACACATACACTTGTGTAACTTCACTGACCCCAACCGGGACACAGAATGTTTCCATCCCCACAAAAAGTTCCCTTGTCCCGTTTTCCAGTCAATTCTTTACCTCAGAGGCAACCACGGATCTGATTTCTATCACTGTAGGTTAGTTTTGCATATTCTAGAATTTCATATAAATGGAATTATACAGTATGTACTTTTGGGTTTGACTTCACTCAGCACATTATTTTTGAAATTCATCTACATTGTTGTACGTAGTTTATTCCGCCCTTTTGTTTCTCTTTCTTTCTTTCTCTTTCTTCCTTTCCTTTCCTTTCCTTTCCTTTCCTTTCCTTTCCTTTTTGCTGAGTAATATTCTATTATATGAATATATTACAGTTAGTTAATCCATTTTCCAGTTGATGGACATTTGCTCTTTTCCCAGCATTTGGCTGTTATGAGTAAAGGTACCAAGAACGTTTGTTCATACACAAGTCTTTTTTTGTGGATCTCTGTTTTTATTTTTCTCGGACAAACATCTAGGAATAGAATTGCTGGGTCATTAGGCAGGTGTGCATGTAACTTTTTAAGAAACTGTTCAACAGTTTTCCCGAGTGGTTTTTACCCTTTTATATTCCCACCAGTAATTCATGAGTATTCTGGTGGCCCCACCATCTCTCCATCATTTGATGGTATCCTTCTTCCCCTCCTTAGACATTCTAGGGAGTATATCATGGCTCACAATGATTTTTACACTCATTTTTATTTATTTTCTTGTTTCATTTTACCACTGAGCCAAAAGCAAATTGTTATCAGGACCCTGCTAAAGAATCAAAGATACTTTGAACGATTATTAAATATCCGCATTTTTTTTTCTGTTAAATTCAGTCTTTAATTTCTTTTTTTATTTTCCTTTTCTAAAATTTTTAAAATTGTATTTTTTAAATTTACCTCCAAGTTAGTTAGCATATAGTGCAGCAATGATTTCAGGAGTAGATTCCTTAGTGACCCTTCCCCATTTAGCTCATCCCCCCTCCCACAACCCCTCCAGGAACCCTCTGTTCTCCATATTTAAGAGTCTCTTATGTTTTTTCCCCCTCCCTGTTTTTATATTATTTTTGCTTCCCTTCCCTTATGTTCATCCATTCTATGTCTTAAAATCCTCATAGGAGTGAGGTCATAAGATTTTTGTCTTTCTCCGACTGACTAATTTCACTTAGCATAATACCCTCTAGTTCCATCCACATGGTTGCAAATGGCAAGATTTCATTCTTTTTGATTGCTGAGTAATACTCCATTGTGTGTGTGTGTGTATACATACCACATCTTCTTTAGCCGTTCATCTATCGTTGGACACTTGGGCTCTTTCCATACTTTGGCTATTGTTGATAGTGCTGCTATAAACATGGGGGTGCATGTGTCCCTTTGAAACAGCACACCTGTATCCCCTGGATGAATGCCTAGTAGTGCAACTGCTGGGTCGTAGGGTAGTTCTAATTCTAATTTTTTTGAGGAGCCTCCATACTGTTTCCCAGAGTGGCTGCACCAGTTTGCATTCCCACCAGCAGTGCAAAAGAGATCCTCTTTCTCCGCACCCTCCCCAACATCTGTTGTTGCCTGAGTTGTTAATGTCAGCCATTCTGACAGGACTGAGGTGATATCTCATTGTGGTTTTGATTTGTATTTCCCTGGTGATGAGTGATGTTGAGCATTTTTTCATGTGTCGGTTGGCCATCTGGATGTCTTCTTTGGAGAAGTGTCTATTCATGTCTTTTGCTCATTTCTTCACTGGATTATTTGTATTTGGGTATTGAATTTGATAAGCTCTTTATAGATTTTGGATAATAACCCTTTATCTGATAATGTCATCTGCAAATATCTTCTCCCATTCTGTCAGTTGCCTTTTAGTTTTGCTGATTGTTTCCTTTGCTGTGAAGAAGGTTTTATTTGCATGAGGTCCCAATAGCTCATTTTTGCTTTTGTTTCCCTTGCCTCCGGAGACGTTATTTTGGGGAGAGTGCAAGCAGGGGAGTGGCAGAGAAAGGGGGCCAGAGAATCTGAAGTGGGCTCCGCGCTGACAGGCTGACAGCAGCGAGCCTAACGTGGGGCTCGAACTCATGAACTGTGAGATCATGACCTGAGCTGAAGTCGAATACTCAACCGACTGAGCCACGCAGGGGCCCCTAAATATCCACATTCTTCTGCAGATGGCTGGTCTGCCAAATCATGCCTCCTTTACTGACTCTTTTCATCGCAGATAATTGCATTCCATTTCTTTTCATAAATACGTTATCAATTGCCAAATATGCGTAGGTCTCTAGTACTAGATTCCTATCAAGATAGTAAAGAAAAGTAAGACTGGATTTAAGCTCTCAAGGGCATTATGGGAGAGGCAGAACCTAATGCCAAAAATGGTACCTTGCCACGCCAATGTAACCTGGAGGAGACCAATTTTTTGAGGAGCCTATACAGGGAAAAATAGCTCCCACCATATCTGTCAAGGAAGGAGAGAGATACAGTTTTGAAAATCTGTATGTAAAGCAATACCAGAAGCATCAGGAAAGAAGTGGGCAGGGAGGTTAAAACCTGGTTGTACCCCCCTCCCCCCAACTTCCCAACCTGGCATGTATTAGGTATCCTTGAGACATGGGCACACTTAGAGTGATTAGTGGAGATCGGGAAGCCAGCCCAGGGAGCTGAAGCATTGCACCCACAAGTTGGTACCAGTGAGAACGTGCTGGAGAACGTGCCGACAATGGGCAGTGGCATCGCTGGGGCTGAGTGTAGAGCATTAAGAAGAGGAGGGCATGGCTGGGCTTTCTCCCTAAGGTCTTGACCTGGGAAAGCACGTCCAGCGTCTGAGAGACGGGTGCGTAGGCCTTCCTTGAAGGATATGTCACCGATATCCAAACGTGGCTTCATCTCCTCGGGGAGCCTGGTGTTCTCCGAGGCCCTTAGGGGAGTAAAGGGTCTGGCCACACAGCGATGAGCCCACCGTGGCTGGGGGAGTGCTGGATCAAGTTGGTTAAGTTTTCTTTCTCTGCTCTGGCTGGAGTAGCCCCCCCCCCCCGAAAAATCCCATAGCATGGGGCCTGGTGGAAAGGAGGCCATAGTCCCTTCCTGGTTTCACACTGATTGAGGAGAGGGGTGGGCAGAGCCGTCTCCCCATTCCTTCATTACAAGATCCAACATTTAGGGAGTACGCACCGTAGGGAGTATATTGTGAAAACTGCAGATGAAAGTTGTGGCATACATAGGGGTAAAACGATCATTATAAAACAGGGCAAAGAGGGCTAACACAGAGCCATACATTGGGAACTCAGGCGGGGACACGTAATCCAGTTTGGAGGTCTCTGGGGGGCAGGATGCTGCCCAATCTTAGACAGGAGGGTGGGGAGGGCTAGCTGGCAGGTAGGGCAGTGTTTGCCCAGGTCTAGGGGAAAAGAAGAGCCTGAAAGCTTAGGGAGTGAGGTGGACATCATTCAGTGGGGGCTGGACACAGATTGCTAGAGGTCTGCAGAAGTTTGCAAGCCCTCATACCTCTGGCCCACTGAGCTGTGCAAACACACTATCCATTTTCCCAAGTTTCTTTCTGAACAGTAGAACATGGGCTCTGTAAATGTGTGTGTGTGTGTGTGTGTGTGTGTGTGTGTGTGTGTGTGCGCGCGCGCGTACTCCAGATTCTGTACCTGGAGGCTCTCACAGTTCTGGGTGACCGCGATCCGTTTGGCCTGGCTCCCACAGTTCGTGACGGTGGTCTCTTTTCTGCTGCTGGACATCACCCAGTGGCTCTTCTGTAAAGCGTGGACTTGCTCCTGAGGAGAAGGAGGAGAAAAGCAGAAAATGAGACATCACCTACAGAGCCCGGCAAATTGTGCTCAAAATTATTTGAGCTGCCACTGGGTTTAGAGGATGGGGGTGAGGATACTCTGATTAGATTTCCAGGCCGCCTGCGTCAGAAATGATCCCCAGGCAGTTCTTCCCGAGAACAACTGGAAAGGACCCTATTGTCCTCAAGCCCACCAAAAGAAAGGACTTGAACCAGAAAATCTCCCACATCCCTCCAAAATCCCATGCTAAAGAAGGTCTCTCTCGAGGCTACACAGGAGCCAGCCTGTTATGGGTAAGGAAGGATAAACACACTCAAAGTGAAAGCTTTACCTGTTGTTATGAACGGCAAGGCAGAATCTCAACACATGCGGATCAAAATTGCTAATGAAAAAGGAAGCGTTGGGGCGCCTGGGTGGCTCACTCAGTTAAGTGTCCAACGTCGTTCAGGTCATGATCTCGCGGTTCCTGAGTGTAAGCCCCGCATCAGGCTCTATGCTGACAGCTTGGAGCCTGGAGCCCTGCTTCAGATTCTGTGTCTCCTTTCTCTGTCCCTCCTCTGGTGTGCTCTCTCACTCTCTCTCTCTCTCTCTCTCTCTCTCTCTCTCTCTCTCTTTCTCTCCCTCTCTCTCAAAAATAAATCAACGTTAAAAACAATTTTAAGAGGAAGTATTCATGGCAACTCCGATACTAGGAAGATACGACTCAACTATTCGTAGATCGCGACACCAGGAAGCTGGGAAAAGCCACGTGACTCTGCAGGAGACAGATTCTGTGGCTATTACAACCCTGATTCCCCTGAGGATGAAGGTTTGGTTTGGCTGTGGACCACGAGCTAGACGTTGACTAGTCTGACTCTCTTGTGGACCAACCACAAGCGTTGAGAGAGAAGTCTCTATTTCAACCCATAAAGTTCTGGACACGTATGGGGGTCAGGAGGAAGTAGGGCTTTGGGAGTAGTTAGGAAACCAAAGTGCTTGCTGGGAGGAACCATACATTTCTTTTCAATCACGGATTCTCAATGGAACGGTCTCAGGACTAGCCCAGGTCCCAACAGTCGTGTAGCCAGTCACCGGAGATCCCTCCTCACCTTCTCCCTCCACGTTGAACCCACCTCTAGTTGGCCCCCAGGTTCTGCTGGCCGACCTCCAATACCTTATGAATTCACTCAATCTCAGTTATAATGGTTGCAGCTCAAGCCATTCCAGTCCTTCCCTAAACAGGCTTCCTGTCTCCACTCTTACCCCTCTTCTTCAGACTAACTTATGCTTTTGGGTCACAGAGAGAGAGGTTTAGAACTTGAATCTTACTCTGCAATGATACGACTCAACCTCCAGGTCTGTGTGGGGGACGCAGGCTAACTTCCAGAACTGAGGTCACAAGATCTTCCCTGATCTAACCTGGCCCACCCCTCCGGTCTTCCCACCCACCTTGTGCCACCTCCCCGCCTCCTTCACCACACAGCCGTTGGCTCCCGTTCACAGGTACCTCACTTACTCCTTCTTACTTCTGTGGTTTTGTTCATCCAATTCTTCTCCGTGCATTGTGTTTCCACTCAAGCCAGGAAAGAATCCAGGGCATCCCCGACCCAAACCTTTTGTTCCACTTGCCACATTGGGGCAGAGAGATTTGTTCATGCTCGGATCTTCCTCCCTGACCTCTTGAGGGAGCACCACGGAACGCAGGCCGACCTCCTCACCTTTTCTGGTGCCGGCCACGTGTCAACAGGCAGAAAATGATCCCGAACGAGCAAATGGCCAAGTATCCAGCTAGCTTACAGCACTTATCCTTAACCTAAGCTCACGAGGCGGGCTACAGATTTTCCAGAGATGAGTTCAAATCCCTCCACCGTCATTCTCCAGCGGTGGGCCTGGCAGCAAGTTTGACTTCATCCCTTGAAGTCTCCTTGTTTTCGTGTGGAAAGTGGTGAAGACAAGTGGATTGTTATGCGAATGACCAAAAAAGAACATAGGCTAAGCTCTCACCACAGTGCTTCATGTGTGCTCTGTAAATAATTCATCTGTTGTCATTACCATCATCACCATGAATCAGCAGGACTCTGTCTTCAGGGTTCCTGTACGCACTTCTCACTTCTGTGTTTGGCCTTGATTTTCCTGATGGCCTTTCTTCATCTTGCCATCGTGGGGTGGTGGGAGACAGACGGACTCGCATAGAATACCTTCCTTCTCATCATCAACTAACAGAAACAGCAGCCTCCCTGAGATTCCATCTGTGTCCATCACTGCTAACAAGTGTGGTGGGCTGGAGGCATTTGGAGGGTGTGCACAGAAAGAAGAGGGAGAAACTAAGCACAGAAGTCTCACTCGTCCTTCTAAATGCGTAGCATACATTATGCACCATATGTTTTGTTCTTCTGAAATATGTTAGATCGAAGCCGCAAGTCTGACTTTGGTCTCTGGCCCAAAGCGGCTACCGAAAAGGGGCTATGACCTCATCCTCTGATCTTGCACTCTCAATAAGAAACCTCATTTTTCAATTTAGGGAAATCCAAGAAGCGATGATGTGTACGAATCCAGGGAAGGGCTCGTCCTATTCACACTTGTTACCACATCCAAAACAAACACAGTGAGGCCTATTAACATCCAGGGTGTCAACTTGGGTGGGGGTCCTTGGAAACCCAGAAGTCTCCACTGGCAGCTTCTGTCAAGGCTGACTGCACTTAACTTGTCAGGAAAGGTTGAGAGATTTACCAATTTAAATCCCTCCCGTGGCCTTCTGGTCTGCTGTTGTTCTCTGACCTACCACAGACCAAAACAATCATTCTGGGTGTCAAATTCACGGTTGGCCATTGTGCAAGAGCCCTGTGTTACTCAGGAAAGATCTTCAGAAATGATTATGACAAATCCTGTTATTGGTGGTTGTCTCTTCCTTTTGTTAGAACTTTTCTCAGCCTTCTGTCCTGTCTTTCCCTTTAAGATTTCACAGTGTTTTATTTGAAATAAGGGGAACTGTTCTAGATTTTTAAAGTGCTATCTGGGCTTGGTATCACATTTCTTTTTAAAAGAGACAATAATTGTGGGATTCAATTTGTTGCCAGGGACTGTATAAGATACTTACTATATTGGAGGGATCTGTTTTTATCATCACGATAACCTGAAAAAAAAATGTGATATCCATGAAGAAACTGAGGTTTAGAGAAGTAATTGAACTTGTCTAAGGTCACACAAATAGTAACCAGTGGAGACAGAATTAAAAACCTTTTAGAGCTTAATCCAAATTCCACACATTGCATTACCCTGTCTTTTTTTTCTTTCTTTCTTTCTTCTTTTTTTTTTTTTTTTTTTAATACCTCGGGGATTTTGTTTCCTAGTTACAACTCTGAGCGAGTTTTTCCATGGAAGAGACTATAGTCGGGGAAATGCCATAGTGGGAATCCAGCAGGAAGAAGAAAGCCTCCTGTCTCTTCATAGGTGGTGAAGACATTTGTTGGGCCAAAAATTAAATAATATCTACTCCTCATCAAGGAGGAGAGGTGTGGGGAAAACAGCCTGCAGAAATTTCCCTTTGAGTTGGGAAAGCTAACATTCTGTATCTTCAAAATACAAGATCACTTCAACTATAGCACAGAATGTAAAATTTCTTTCCAGGTGTACCCAGAGACTATTGACCGCATCTCGAAGAGGGAGGGATTCTGCTAAAATAATCATGCGTTGGCATTCCGGTAGACCCTGAACTTCCAGAATCCTCCTGCTCACCATAGAGATGTCCTCAAGTCTTCTGCTGGTAACATGAAGAGTCTCCCTTGGGTCTTAAACCTAGCTGCTGCCAAATCTGGGTCACTTCTGCCCAGAAGAGACTGTTCCCAGTTGCGATGGATCGGTGTGGTTGCTTCTCTGCCAACAACCGTTGTTGAGAGATTTGTTAGTTCCAGAATCTGGAAGAGCTGCCTATTAATTGCATTCCGTTACGCAAGACTAGATCGTCAAACATCTTCTAGGTACTTTGTGCTTTGTTTTAGGCACCAGTGTATAATTTGGAGGTATAAATAATGCAAATTTCCCTTTTGGAAATCTCAACTAGTCCACTGTTGTACCTCATGGAGGCTGTTCCTTTGCTGCGTGGGAAATAAGTTTTCCTGTCTGCACTGGAGTTGTAGGTAACCAACGAATCGTTCTTGCCCCAGCAGACAGCGTTTGGCCCTAAGCAATCTGTGAATAATTAAGCAACAAACACAGCTGCAAGTTCTAAAATGTTCAACATTTAATACATGTTAAGTAACATTTCTTCCCCCCATTGGAGAGGGAGGGGGCTAGACAAAATAATTATCGAGACTTAGTCCCGCTCTCCTCAAACTCATTTTGATGATCACTTTGTTCACAGACCAGCATTGAAGAACTGCCCCCTCCGCCAAGCAGGGCCACGGGCTCAGTGAAACTTCACCCATTGCCAAGTCCCAGATCTGTAAAGAGAGCGGACAAGCTGTCTATACAAGCAGTGTGGATTACTGCAAGACCGGGGGTTCTGTATCTCACTTGCCCAACGTTTGCTGGGAGGCCGTGGGTGGACCCCAGTGTATCTGTCTCATGTTCTTTCCCTGCGAAGCAAGAGGGTTGACTTATCTGATTTCGGAGACCCCTTTAGAGCTAATGTTCGGTGTATTCATGCCAAAGCACAGAAAAACCTGGCGTTGTTCCCAAACGCACTAAGAATGGGCAGGAGGCGAAGGAAGGTGGCGAAGGGCCAGCATTGCATCAGAGAGACCCGGGTGCAAATGTTGCCTCTAACGCGCTGAGTAATCTCGAGGGAGCTGCTCTACCTCTCTAAACCTCCAGGTTTCTTTTTGTAAGAAAATACTTAATAATACCGCATCCCTCGAAGAGAGAAGCGAGGCTGAACTGTGATAAATATAAGGCACTGGGGACGGTTTTGAGGCAGAATGAACTCTCAGTTGCTGACTCTGAAAGTCACAATTTGAAACTCAATGTCTGGCACTTACCCTTATTTCGGATGTTTGCCTCCTGAGGCTATCTTCTTTGATCTGTCCAACCTCGCGTCCCTCTTGTTGGAGGGCTCCTTAACTCCTTCTCCTGCACCCCTCATGTGTGTCCTTTGTCTGAAAAAGAAGTTCCAGTTTATTTGCTAATGGTTCAAAGTAGGGCTAAGTTATCTCTATAGTCTGCAGAACTCAGAGCCTGCCTTTCACAGGAAATTAATAGGGGCACTTGTTTATTACGTACGCGGGCTAGACTCAAGCTGGTCTCCCCATTTGCCAGTCCGTTCGACACACAGTAGCCAGATGATCAGATCCATCCAGAAGTACAAATCTGTGGAGTAGCTTCCCACTGATGTTATTACTCGATAAAATGGAAATTCTTAACAGACACTGCCAGTTTTCCCAGATCCACGTTGTGGCTCTAGCTTCTGCAGGGATAAGCTTCCTCCCACACCTAAAAACAGCATGCTCCTTTATGTATCAGAACCCTTGACACAATGCCTCTGCCATCGGCAACGTAGCACCCCCCAAGTATATTCTTCCTCCCCATTCAAAGCCCAGCTCGAATGCCTCTTTCTCAAGGAAGCACTCTCACTCACTCCATTTAAGACAAGATCATGACTTCTTGGTAAATGTGTGCATAAGAAGCCTACACTTCCCGGTACCTTTTTTTTTTTAAGCAATAGTTACAATCAAAATTTAACCATTATTGCTACAACTCATAAATTGATGCCTGTCCCGTCTTCCACCCTATGTAAATTCTAGGCTCAGAGTATGACTGTCCTTTCCACTACCACATTTCGACTGCACAGTACAATGTCTAGCACATAGTAGGTATTCAATGACATTTAGTGAATGAACTTTGGCTATTTGAATGAAGACGTGCACGTACAAAATGAAAACAGTCCATCCTGTATCGCAAGACGTGGAGTTGGATGCTCATAAATTATTTAAAAAGTTAGACATTTGACAGGAACAAAACGATCCTGAGATCCTGGAAGGCTCCAGGATGTACAGTTGTTGAAATGTCACCTTTAAGACGTGGGTATTGATTTACAGTTTGCATTCTTGAGTACAGAGGATTCTGTACTAGCAAGGAAAAAAAAATCCAATTTCTGAATCTCAGTAAAGGAGAAGACTAAGTCAGGTTTGGTATCATCTGTCGGAAGGAAGGGAAGGTTGTGTGTGTGTGTGTGTGTGTGTGTGTGTGTGTGTGTGCATGCACTCATTGAAGGGTTTAACATTGCCTGGCATTCTTGGTGGTGAGAAGAAAAAGCTGTAAGACATTTTATTTTCATCAGAGATTAGTTTTGCCTATTTTAATACATCGCCTGAGTTTTATCACACAGTAGTACTCTGGTATCTGACTGCCTGTGCTCAGAATAGTTTTGGAGTTTCACCCATGTTGTGGAGTGCACTAGCAGTTTGCTACTTTTCATTGCTGTGTAGTATTCCACGGGCTGGCTATACCACAAATCTTTAATCCATTTCATGTGATGGACATCTGGGCTCTCTATAGTTCCTTATACTATTAATGAAGTTTTTTTTTTTAAACATTTCTTGTACAAGTCTTATTGTGTATACAAGCTTTCCTGTCCTTTGGGTAAACACCTAAGAGTGGTATTCTTGGGTCACGGGGTAGGGATATGTTGACTTCCGCGATATCGCTGGACTGATTCTCAGAGTGGTTTTTGCCATTTTGCATTCCAGTTTCACGGCAGCCTCTGGTGTTGTTGATCTCTTATTGCAGCCATCCTGGTGGGTGTATAATATTATCTCGTAGTTTTAAATTGTATTTTCCTGAAAACTAACGTGGAAGTTTTCTTCATGGGTTATTGACAATTTGATATTTTTCTTTCTTACGTTCCTATTTGAGTCTTTGTCCATTTTATTTTGAACAGTGTCATTCACCTTTTAAATATTGGGTTTTAGGGGCGCCTGGGTGGCTCAGTCGGTTGAGCGTCTGACTTCGGCTCAGGTCATGATCTCGCGGTCCGTGAGTTCAAGCCCTGCATCGGGCTCTGTGCTGACAGCTCAGAGCCTGGAGCCTGTTTCAGACTCTGTGTCTCCCTCTCTCTGACCCTCCCCTGTTCATGCTCTGTCTCTCTCTGTCTCAAAAATAAATAAACGTTAAAAAAAAATAAAAAAAAATAAATATTGGGTTTTAGAGGTTGTGTATAGATTTATATATTTTGAATAGGAGTCTTAATCAAATAAATGTATTACAACAATTTTCTCTAAGACTGTGACTCACCTGTTCACTTCTTAAAGGTGTCTGTCGAACGGAATGTGCTTTATATTCATGAAGTCCATTTTCATTCATTTTTTCCTTCATGGTTATTACGTTTCGTGTTCTAAGAAAACTTTGCTCTCTTAAATGTTGTGAAGATGTCCTCTTTGTTTCATGATAGAAGCTTTGTTGTTTTTGCTTTTACGTCTGGGTCTATGAATCATCTTCTCAAATTGATCTTTGAATATGGTATAAGGTATGAATCAAAGCTCATTTTTTTGTTCCATATGGATCTATCCCTTTCCTCCACTGAATGGCTTTGGTCTCTGAGTTGAAAGTTAATTGACCATTTCTAATTATTTGACATTTAACTATGTTCTTTAGTTTATTTGCACCTGTATGGCGAAGATATTATATAATGATTCACGACTGTACCTCTCTTCCCAAACTCTACGTTCAGGGGCATCAGGTTGGTGGCTTGAAATCGGCCATGACGGGAACATTTACACCATGGAAACAGGGTACAGATCAAGGCTTAAGTGTTGTTATTTTGATTCTCCAGAGTTCAGAATGTATTGGGAACAATGTTAATAATGTAGATGCACCTTAAAGTGGTACCACGTTTGCAACTATGAGGCTGTGAAAAGCACCCAAATTGTAAGAAAACTTGTGGCCGTATTTGAAAGCTGTTATCACTCCAGCAAAGAAGTCATGCGCATCGTTAATGAATAGATGCTTCATTTCGTCTCCATCCCACCCATTAATGTAAACACAAACACCAACAAACATTCATGCGGGCACTATCCGCACTGTTTATCGCAACCGTAGGTGGGGCTGAGATACGAGTGTGTAACAAAAATGCCAACAAAAGCATTTTTGTGCGAATTAATGGACTATATGGAATCTATTTAAAAAAGAGTATTAACTATTTCATTATTATTTGTAAATGCCTTGCTTTATATTCCTTATATCAGCAACATTTATAATAAATTTGTGCATGTATAGATACCCACACTTTCTCCCTCTTCCTAACGAGAGCCAGCTGTTAAACATTTACCAGCCACACAACACTGCCTAACTTACAGTGCTGTGAAGAGTAAGTAGACGGAGCTCCATGAAACTGCTTGAATGTTGCTGGATTTCCATCAGGTCATGCTCAAGGTCTTGGCCAACTTGGAGAAAGTGAAGGGAAAGCTTTATGGGGGGAAGGGCTCTGATGGCTTTGCAGGAGGAAGTAAGGCGACACGGCCCGTGAGAAAAGCCCACGCTCAAGGCTCAGCCTCAGGAGAAGCACACAGGTGGGAAAGCAATCTTGGGAACGGTCCTCCCTCCAGGTAGGGCAGCATGAGGGCAGGTCAAGGCCAGTGGTGGGGAAAGGCAGGGAAAGTTGGCTTGGCATAAGTTTGTGAATACCCTTGAATTCCAAACTGTGGAGTTTGTACTTGAAATAGCAGGCAGTAGGGAGCCATTGAAGATCTCTGAGTCAGGGAATCGCACGGCTAGAGTTGTGTTTTCTGACAGTTAATCTGGAGGCATGGTAAAACTGGAGAAGAAAGGTTGAAGTTAGAAGTCAGGCTGCTGCTTTAAAATACGGAGGAAAGCAGGTGCCATGAGCCCAAACTAAGCCAGTGGCCATCGGAACAGAAAGGATGTGAGTAACGGAAGAAACAGATCCAGGGTAGAAGTGACAGCACTTGGAAAAATAATTCTACTTTCAAAAAAAAAAGAAAACCTTTTTATTTTTAAATTTTCTTTTAATGTGTAAGTTTTATTTTTCATGGAGGTTTGGGAATGTGGGGAGGTGTCAATGAATCAGAAAAGCATAAAACAAAGAGACTGAGGTGCTAAAAGCACTCAGGAATTTTTACACCAAACCCTCATTGATGTTCATTTGCAGGATTTGGGGTGATTGAGGGTTTTTGCTCCCGTGAATACAAATATTTTTTAATTAATGTACGCTTTAACTCTTATTTACTATTTCCTTCCTAAGGGCTTGCTATTTAATAAAAGGAATAAAATAAAGTCTTGTTTTTTTTTTTTTTTGTTTTTTGCATTTTTTTAACCAGAAATATTTATTTATTTATTTTAAAAAAATTTTTTTTCAACGTTTTTTATTTATTTTTGGGACAGAGAGAGACAGAGCATGAACGGGGGAGGGGCAGAGAGAGAGGGAGACACAGAATCGGAAACAGGCTCCAGGCTCCGAGCCATCAGCCCAGAGCCTGATGCGGGGCTCGAACTCACGGACCGCGAGATCGTGACTTGGCTGAAGTCGGACGCTTAACCGACTGCGCCACCCAGGCGCCCCTAACCAGAAATATTTAAAGAATGTTCTCTGTTTGCCTTTGAGTGCATTCTGGCGAGGTGACTTTAGGCCATAAAGACTTGAGTGCTTGGGTCATGTCCTGTCACAGAGCTTTGTCTTGTTTATTTGGAATATAGAGGAGATGTGGTAGAGACCACTTAATTCTCAGGAGCCATCTGAAAGCAGCCAAGCATAATTCTTAAGAAAGAAATTCTTTTAAAAACGATTTTTGGGGGGGGGGAGGGACTATAAGGTATTAGAATATTCTAGAAGTTCTTGAGGTTTGTTTAGGGTAAAATCATTCTAAAGAGAATATTCTCACAGACCATACACATCCTTTGGACTCAAGACAACGGGCGAGTTGATATTGTAGCTAACCTGGTGTGAGAGAAGGCATGTCTGTTCTTTTGCAAATCACATTGTATTATTTTAGTATTTTATTTACTTACTTATTTGAGAGAGAGAGAGAGAGAGTAGGAGAGCGGAGAGGGGGAGGAGGGGCAGAGGGAGAGAGAGAGAATCTCAGGCAGGCTCCACGTTCAATGATGAGCACAACACGGGGCTCGATCCCACGACCCTGGCTGGGATCATGACCTGAGCCGAAATCAAGAGTCAAATGCTCAGCTGGCTGAGCCAGCCAGGAGCCCCAGATGGCATTATTTTAAACCATCTTTTTGCTTTTGCAATTACAAAAGATGGGACTTGAGGTTGTCAAATAATTCAAATAACAAAAGGTATCATGCAGGGGGTCAGGGGGTGCATTGCAGTGTCAGAAGACCCGAGTTTGCATTTCCACACCTTTCTTGTTCTGTGGCCTTATGCGCAAAGCTTCTTTAAGCCTCTGTCTCCTTACCATCACATATGAGTAACGACCGAAATTAGCTCATAGGGTTGTTGTGATAACTAAGTGAGAGGGAGGAGATATATGGATATGTAAAGCATTTAAGTACTCTAGGAGAGCTACATGAATATATGAGACTGCATGAGAGCCAGTAATGGTTTAGCGATCTGGAACCTTACCATCATCACTATTTTATTACAATTGCACCTTAACTGTAGAAAGCAGAATAGCACCTGTCACATAATAAATGCTCAATAAACTACCTAGTATCTTAAGTATATAAGATGAAAATCCTCCAATCACAATCCCCAGCAATAACCACGATAAACAATAATAAATAATCATAGTAAATAATGACATCACTATGAATATGAACATATGCATATGGGGAAATATATGTTTATATTTTTCTATTTTATTTTTATCTCATTTTTTAAATGTCTGTTCATTTTTGAGAAAGAGAGAGAGAGAGAGAGAGAGAGAGCGAGCGAGCATGGAGCATGAGCAGAGGAGGGGCAGAGAGAGAGCAGGGCAGAGGATCCAAAGGAGGCTCTGTGCTCACAGCAGAGAGCCTGATGCGGGGCTCAAATTCATGAACCGTGAGATCACGACCGGAGCTGAAGTTGGACGCTTAATCGACTGAGTCACCCAGGTACCCCTATATATTTATATTTTTTAATACAAATGGGATCATACTAGATATATTGTTCTGAAACTTGCTATTGTACTTCAACTTTAAGAATTACTTACCCACTCAAATACACCCAACTGACTTTTGACAAAAGTGTGAAAGGAATTCAGTCTGATGCCCTACATCATACTGTTATTTGAATAATTTGACAACATAAAGCCCCATCTTTTGTAATTGCAAAAGCAAAAAGATGGTTTAAAATAATGCAATCTGGGGTGCCTGGGTGGCTTAGTCAGTTGAATGTCTGGCTCTTGATTTTCAGCTCAGGTCATGATCCCAGGGTCATGGGATCAAACCCCACATCGAGCTCTTTATTGAGTGTGCAGAGTCTTCAACAAATGAGGCTGGGGCAACTGGACATCCCTGGTCAAAGATCAGAATCTCAACCGAAACTTCATACCCTATATAAAAATAAACTTAAAGTGGATCATGATTAGAAATGCAAAATGTAAAACTATAAAGCTTCTAGAAAAATAACAAAAGAAAATCTTTAGGATCCAGGTCTAGTCAAAGGGGTCTTTAGACTTGATATCAAAAGTATCTGCAAAAGGAAAAATTGAGAAATTGGACCCCATCAAAATTAAAACCTGTTGCTCAGGGAAAGATTCCCTTAAGATAAGACAAGCTATAGATTGAGAGAAAAGACTTTTGCCATGTATCTGACAAAGGATTAGTATCTAAGATATACAAAGAACTCAACACCCAACACTAAAAAACAAAACAACCCCCTCCCTGCCCCCCACCAACAAGCAATCCAATTAAAAAATAGGCAGAAGGCATGAATAGGCCTAAATACTGATGAGGATGTAGACAGGGCAAAGAGGACATAGGGCGCATGAAAAGATGTTCCGCATCGTTAATCATCTGCATCGTTAAGCACACCTTAAAACCACAATGGGACATCTCCACACACCTATCAGAATGGCTGAAATAAAAAAAAAAGTGGTGACACCACCAAATGCTACTGAGGAGGCAGAGAAATGGGTCACTCACACATTGCTGGTGGGAATCTAAAATAATGGTACGGACACTCTGGAAAAGTTTGGCAACTTCTGATACCACTAAATACACAACTGTCCTGTGGCTTAGCCATTCTATTCACTTTAGGACATTTGTCCCAGAAAAGTAAAAATGTATGTTCATACAAAAACCTGTCCATGAATATTCAGAGCAGCTTTGCTCATAATGGCCCCAGACTGGAAGCAACCCAGAGGTCCTTCAGCAGGTGAGCCGTCCAACTGTGGACCCATACTATGCAATACTGCTTGGCAATAAAAAGGAATGAGCTATTGATTCATGCAACGACTTGGATGAATCCAGATAATTTTATGCTGAAAGAAGTCAACCTCAAAAGGTCACATGCTGTAGGATTCCATTTATACGGCTCTCTTGAAGTGAAGAAATTATGAAAATGGAGGACAGATTAGTTGCTGCCAGGGGCTACAGACAAGGTAGACAAGGGAGGTTTTAAAAGGGCGGCAAGAACGATCTTTGTGTTGACAGAACCGGTCTGTGTGTTGCGTCTGGTGCCCGACACAGGCACCCACGCGTGGGATAACACTGCATAAAGCTGATGTGTAGAACTGGGGAAGACTGAGAAGGAGCAGACAGTATCTGCATCGATATCCAGGCTGTGATATTCGACCATGATTGTGCAAGACGTTATCACCGGAGAGAAATGGGGTAGAGTCTCCGTGAGATCTCTCTGCATTATTTCTTGCAACTGCCTGTGAACCCATAGTTTTCTCAAAATAAAAAGTTTCAGTTGGGGGTGCCTGGGTGGCTCTGTCGATTAAGCATCCAACTCTTGATTTTGGCTCAGGTCATGATCTCACGGTTTGTGAGTTCAAACCCTACATCAGGCTCTGCACTGACAGCACAGAGCCTGCTTGGGATTCTCTCTCTCTCTCTCTCTCTCTCTCTCTCTCTCTCTCTCTCCTGATTCTCCTCCTCCTCTCTCTCTCAAAACAAATACATAAACTTTTTAAAAACGTTTAAACAGTGGAATATTATAAGTCGTTAGCAAAACAATTAAAAGTTTTGACTCATTTCAACTGTTGGCACTTAATTTTTTTTTTTTTCTTTTAGGCGCTCACTTGCCAAGCATTGATTGGCCAAGTTCTATCACGTTTATTATAAACAATTCCAACAAGTTGTGCAGGGGCGATGCAGTCTAATGGCAGCAGACGGAAATGGTGTGTGAGGAAACTGGGTTAAAGATCTGGAACCACAGCTGTGCACTTAACAAGTTCATTTATTAGGGACCTCATTGCATATCCGTTGGGAAGGGTAATTAAGCATGAAGATTAAGTCGGGTAGTACCTTCCCGAGGAAGGCCGCTCTGGGTTACAGACGGCCTTTACCAGGAGAGTCAAGACTTGGGCAACTCCCATCTAGTTGGGAAATTCAAGCCCATTATCTCTTACTGGGGAGGCGGTAATGACCGTCATGGAGGAAGAAGACCTCAATTTAAGCAAACAGCTGTTTTTCCTTGACAACAGAAGGGGAAACAGGGCTCAAGTCGGCCCTTAGTGAACTGATCCATGGAAAGGTAGTTGAAACAGATTCTCTCCTCGAGCACCAGCCCTACGTGAGTAATGCGCAGAATCCGAGAAACGCCGTTTTGTGGGGAGCCTGCAAAGCAAAGGGACCCTATCCTCTTGTTGGCCTGGTTTCTGATGCTGTCCCCAGGCAGGTCCGGGACCCGCGTTCTCCTTTTGGGAAGATTATTCAGAGCCCCCGTCCAGGAGGGTTTGTGGCTTGTCCCGAGAGGGTCCCCGTGTCCTATCCCGGGTGTCCCAACTGGCGGGCCCTCCGGTCAGCTTCCCTCGGCACCGTGAGGTGGCTCGGCATTAAAATTCTTCAGATTTGCTCCCGGCCTCTGCAGTGGGGAGGATTTGATTGCAGCACTGGAGGGCTGGACAAACCCCACTAACGGTTGCCAGTCAGCTGTGATTTTCCATTAGCCGCATCTCATTATCCCGTCAGGGCTCCTTCGTGCCTATCGATGAGAAACAATGTGTAATCACTTGCGACTGATTGCAAATCACTCTCCACGGCCTGTGCGAGCCTTGGCCCACGACCACGTGGCCTAGACTGCCAAATGGTCCTCAGGCCCGGTGGCCTCACACTGCCTTCTTAGCGGGGCTCCAGGAGTTTGGGGCACGTCCTTTCGTCTTGGGGCGAGGCGGGAGACAGAGAAACGGGTGAAAGGGGAGTACTGGCTAATCGCAAGCCCCACAGAACTCCAGAATCAGGTTCAGAATGGCCATATTGTGGGACTCATTTCAGAGACAGAAAAACATCGCAGCCCCTTCCCTTCACGGAGAACTAGACGGATTCTAGGATTCTAGAACCACTGACTTGGTGGGAGCAGGGACCACGTCTTTTCTAACAGAGTAGAGCATACTTGTACAGCTCAGGCAATGAAGGCCCTCAGATCAGACTCAGATTCCGATTGCTACTACCTATACGACATCGGGCAAGTCGCTGAATCTGTTCGAGCCTCAGTTTTCTTATCTGCGAAATGGGAGTAATAGCACTACCAAGCATTTAGAGATGTTTTAATGATTAAACGAGATCATAAATGCAAAACTTTTTAGAATTCACTGAATGCCACTGGTTGGTATTAATATAATTTGGAGTTAAAAAAGATACTCATTTCTTGGGGTACCCGGGTGGCTCGGTTGCTTAAGCGTCCAACTCTTGATTTTGGCTCAGATCGTGATCTCACAGTTCCTGAGGCCCCAAGTCGGGATCTCGCTGACAGCATGGAACCTGCTTGGGATTCTCTCTTTCCCTCTGTCTCTAGTATGCTTCCTCTCTCGCTCTCTCTCAAAATAAATTTATAAACATTAAAAAAAAAGGCACTCGTTTCTTAGTACTGGATATCACCACCCATACTGTACTCTCTTTCTGCCTAAAGGAAAAAAAAAAAATACATGACAGAAAAATCTCAAGTTCCAAACGTGTTTTCTACCGAAAACTATGCCTATAATAGAGGCAGACAAATGTAGTCAAATATGCATGGAAAAGGAGCTTATGGACTTCAAAGCACATTAGCACAAAAAAGGAATGAGGTTTGTCATAGCTGCACGTTGGAATCACCTGAAGAACTTAAAATAAATATCTACAACCAGCCAGCCCCTACCTTAAACCATCAAAATCAGAATGTCTCCGGGTGAGGCTTTGACGTCTTTATTTTTAATGCCCTGCTTCCCACCTCCTCCCCCCGCACCCTTCCAACCAGGTAATCTTAACAGACGGCCAGGGTCAGAGCTAAAGTTTCCAAGAGATCTGAGAGATACTACAATTATAAAACGTGTCCAACTTTATTTAAAAGTAGCACTACCTACGCTTCTCTGACAGAGCAATACATCTCTTTCCATCTCTCTTCCTCCTCTCCTTCCTCCTTTCCTCCTCCTCCTCCTTTGAAATCCATGCTGAGCAATCATGCTGGAAACCTTCTCCAGCTTCCCACCTGGGTGGAAGGCTTTCTGACTTGATCTTTCTCTGGCGCTAAAGAGCTCCCGAGAGGCAGGGAAATGAGGGAACAGTCTATAATTACCCTGATTATTGCCAACAAGAAGGCTCAGAAAAGGCAGAGTCACAGACATGCCCAGACCGTTCTGCAGGCATCCAGAGAGCTCGCAGGAACCCAACTGGGCAAGAGCTAGCACCTAGAGTTCTGGTAGGGAGGGAGAAGTAATGAACCTTGGAGGTCTGAATGCCAAGGTGTTGGGCTCCTTGGTGTCAGCAGGTGACCGAGCTTCTTGCTTCTGAGCACAAATGGCAGGGCTGTTTTCTCCCGTCATCGGAAAGTCTCTTCAAGGGTCGCAGAAAAGGAAAGAGGGTGTTGGAGCTCCTGTAGATGTTTTGTTTTGTTGTTCTTCGTTTAAATGCTCGTCTCTTGCCAACTCCCTGATAATCACCACACAACTTGTTGGGAAGGCAAAGCACGCTAAGGGAGATCCCACCCTTGACCCAGCTTTGGCAACACCTCAGAGAATAGGAGACAGGGTCAGAATTTACCGAGAATTCAAAGTTTGGTTTAAGGTAGTTCCTCTAATCTGGGGACGTGGTGGGTAAGGATCCTATACAGAGTTCAGGATTGGGGGTACACGGTAAGCATTCAGAGACTCTTTGGTCACCACTTGACTGTCGATACTTTCCATGGTGGATCTTCAGGGAAACTCGCGCAATGAATAGACGCTGCATGGGCGAGTGTCACTTTGGGTAGCGAAGACATTATTGAAGACAGAGGAATAATAATGCCGTGATAATGTAACACAGACAGCAAGTCGTGTGTGTGGTGGCGTGGTTTCAATTTTCCGTGTCCAAAGTGTGTGTGTGTTCGGCGGGGGAGCCAATGACTTCATTTCTCACTTTGTGCTTATCTTTATTACAATGAGGGAGAACTTTCTCTCAGACCCGAATCTCCTGAAATGGTTATGCTTCCCCTGGAAACCTTTGTGATTTGGCCTTTGGGATATTGCAAAGCTTGGGATCGATCTTGTGTCCTTCCTTGTTTTTGCCTCATGGGAGTTCAGAGCCAAACCACCTTCAGCAAATGTAAATCACCCCACTTTCGGACATACCCACGGCCCTCTGGTTTGTGACGATCCCAGTCTCCATGTTTCTGTGTGTTTGTCCGGAGCGATGACGGGTGAAGTGTGGGGCAGGATTCTGTGATGCCTTTTCACGGACCTCACTCCCTGGGAGGAAGGAAACGGATGCCTGGGGGGAGAGGCCCTATGTGTGAGTCTGGGTGCCCCTTGGCCGTGGTTCTTGGTACAAATGGCTTGAATCTTAATAGGAGAGAATCCCAGAGGGTATCAATCAGTCAAGAAGAAAAACTCTACTTTTTAATTTAGCGGTTCCTGCCTTGGGAAGTGTTTTTGTCTCCCCGACCTTTATTTTTTTACCAGTATTCCTTTAATTTGACGTTCCTGCGAACAATTGGGCTTTGTTCCTTTAATTATAATAGTCATAGCCATTTGTCATATGCTGAAAAATATACATAGTTGCCATATTGTTTCAAGGATAGAAAACATTTCAAGTATACGCAAAAACATGGAGACCAACGCAACGTAGCCAGTACGGTCATGTCTCAACTTTGTGAAATCTAAATTTTTCTTCTGACCATATTCACTTACAGCTTTTTCCCTAAATAATGCACTCTTACAAAGAGAGTTAAAATCCAATGTATCTACCCCATTTCACCCTCTGCCTCTCTTTTTTATTTATTAAATATATATATATATATTTTTTTTTAATTTTTTTAACGTTTATTTATTTTTGAGACAGAGAGAGACAGAGCATGAACAGGGGAGGGGCAGAGAGAGAGGGAGATGCAGAATCCGAAGCAGGCTCCAGGCTCTGAGCGGTCAGCACAGAGCCCGATGCGGGGCTTGAACTCACAGGCCGCGAGATCATGACCTGAGCCGAAGTCGGATGCTTAACCGACTGAGCCACCCAGGCCCAAAAACATATATATATATTTAACTTTTGTTTATTTTTGAGAGACAGGGAGAGACAGAGCGTGAGTAGGGGAGGGGCAGAGGGAGAAGGGGAGACACAGAAGAATCCAAAGCAGGCTCCAGGCTCTGAGCGCTCAGCACAGAGCCCTGCATGGGGCTCGAACCCACGAACCATGAGATCATGACCTGAGCTGAAGTCAGCTGCTTAACTGATTGAACCATGCAGGCGCCCCAATCCCTCTCCTCTTGCCAGAAATAAGCAATTATCCCGATTTTGGTGATTAGCATTCTGCCTCATGGTTTTACCCCTTTACTAAATATACGAAAGCCCATACACAACATAATCGTGATGTATTTATATTCTCAGTTTTATCTAACCAATAACCTTCTGCAACTTTCCCTCTTCGTTTCATATTACGTTTGGGAGATTAATTCACTCATTTTGATACGTGTACTTCTCATCAATCCATGCTATCTGCTGAGGAGCATTTTATTGAGTACACCAATTCACTTCTCCATCGTCCTGCAGACAAGCATTTGGGTGGCTTTGCATTTGTGGCTATCGTCAACATTCCAGTTTCCAGCAGTAAACATTTTGGTATCTGCACATCCTCTGCGTGTGGGCAAAGGTTTCTCCCGGGCCTCGTCCTAGACTTGCAACTGCTAGGTCTCTGTTCATCTCATTTTCAATTTGACACGGTTTTGCAAAACTGCTCTTCGAGGTGACTGTGAACAATTCTACTCCCGTCAGAAGATGGATGAGCACTTCTTCTGTTCTGCTTCCTTGCCAGCACTTGGTATTGTTAGACTTCTCAATTCTAGACTCTCTTATGCATGAGCGCCGTCTGTTAGAGCCAATTTTGTTTGAATTTCCTTTATTCCTAGTGAGATTGGGCATCTTCTCATTGGCTTATTGACCTTTTGGGTTTTCCCTTCTGCGGCCTGCCTATTCATAATTTTGCTCATTTTATTAGAGGCTTCTTTGTCCTTTTCTTACTGACTGTACGATATCCTGGGTACTAACCCGTTGATGGTCGTAAATGTGGTGCTATTATTTTCTGGTTGTCCTTTTAGCTTTGCTTACAGCGTCTTTTGCTGCATATAATTTTCAAATTTTTTTATTAAATTTTTTTTAACGTTTTATTTACTTTTGAGACAGGGAGAGACAGAGCATGAACAGGGGAGGGTCAGAGAGAGGGAGACACAGAATCTGAAACAGGCTCAAGGCTCTGAGCTGTCAGCACAGAGCCCGACGCGGGGCTCGAACTCACGGACCGCGAGATCGTGACCTGGCTGAAGTCGGACGCTTAACTGACTGAGCCACCCAGGCGCCCCAATAATTTCCAAATTTTAATAACACCAAACTTACCAGTCGTTTCCTTTAGGTACTATGCTTTTTTGAGTCATGGTTAGGAAATCTTTCCTAATGGAAGGCATCAGGGTACTGTCCTCTATAATCTGCTAAGTTTTAAAAATTTTGTTTTCCACGTGTATGTCTTGGCCCACTTGGAATTGTGTGTGTGTGTGTGTGTGTGTGTGTGTGTGTAATGGGGAAGGGAACTTATTCGTCTTCTTTTGGAAAAACAGTTGTACCAGGATTCTTGATTATGTAGCCCATCCCTCCCGCCCCCTGCCCCCTGCCCCCAACCCACTGATCTCTGTGCCTGTTACATTCTAGGTCAAGTTTCCACAATTGCTTGGCTCTGCTTTGGAACTTTCTGTTGGTTTATTTTTCTCTCCCTCTAACACTGCCACAGTTGCTACAGATTTATAATAAACCTTTATACCTGCTAAATCTTACCTTAATCTTACTTTATTCTATTTATTCAAAATGACCTTGACTGTTCTTTCCTTTCACGTCCCATATGAAATGTTGGTATTGTCTTCTCAAGTTCCTTGCTATGGTTTTGACTGGAGTCACTTTGAATTTAAATGTAGATCAACTGGAAAGAATTGCCCGTTTATGATCTGCTCACTGTGACCACGATCTATATTTTCATATACTGAGATTTTCTTTTATGGCTTTTTTTATGACGTTTTCTATTTTTTATCATAGAGGTAGATTTTTGTTAGACTTTTTCTGTATTTTTTATTAAAATGTTTTTTCAGGTTCTTTTATATATTTATTTTGAGAGAGAGACAGAGACAGCATGACAGCATAAGTGGGGGTGGGGGCGGGGGAGAGAGAGAGAGAGAGAGAGAGAGAGAGAGAGAGAGAGAGAGAGAGAGAAGCCCAAGCAGGATCTGCACCACCAGCCCAGAGCCCGATGCTCAAACCCACGAAACCGTGAGGTCATGACCTGAGCCCAAAGTGAGAGTCAGACGCTTAACTGACTGAGCCACCCAGACTCCCCGTTCTGGGTTTATTATTTAGTTGCCAGTGTAAATACCACCAATTTGATAGTATGTTTTGTAATGATGTACTGTTGATGAATAAGAACACAACTGACTTGTGTGTTTTGGGCTTGAACCTAGCAGCTTCGGTGACCTCTCTTATCATTTTTAATATTTTGTATCTAAAATGCTTTTAACCATGAGTGGGGTAAGGGTATCACCAAAACGTCAAATCAGTTGTTTCTAGGTAAGGTGGTTATGGGTATGATTGATTTCTGTTTCTTTGTACTTTTCAATACTTTAAATTTTGGACATTAGGCATCATCTCCTTAGTAACTGGGGGAAGAACTGAAAGTTAATTAACAATAGTGTCAGTAAAATCCATCGTTTGATTAACACCTACGCTTGTCAAGCATGTGGTAACTGCTCCGCATACATAATTTAATTTTAATCCTGACAGTAACCTTGCACAGAAGATATTTCTTGTCCCATTTTTAAACAGGGAAACTGAGGCACAGATCAACTTGCTTCAGGGGTCACCCACCCACTAAATAGGTGAGCTGGGTTTCACGGTGCTAGGCTGTTTTCCAGGCAAACTCAGAAGGACGCTCTCTTGTCGTGGATTTTCCTTTACTGAATTCATCTATAGAGGGTTAGTTCATCATTGACAGGGCTGTTTGTCCTTATCTCAGGGCAGAGCCTCCGGGACTCCAGGGAGGACAACTTTAGAAAGACTGCCTGCTGGGCCTGCAGCCTCCTGGGTCCCCCACGGTTGTGGGGAGACCAGGATGGCAACCAGCTAGATGGGAGCAGGATCCTGAAAAGGAAAGCCACGGTTTGAAAGAATGGATGATACCCATGGAGGTCAAGCTTTTCTAGGCTCCTCGGCAGGCAAGAATGCCATCGAGCAGTTGCACTCTTGGGAAAAGGAAGCCCATCCCTTAAGGGTGAAGATTGGGCCTTTGTCTTTAGTCTTCCTAAAGTTTAATAACGAGAAATCAGACTTGAAAGGATTTCAGGAATCTAAACCCACACATGGGTTACGGCAGAGACGGGGAGGAAACATGGGACTATACCAAGTAACTTATTGCCTTGGTAAGTCTGTTTCTAGCGCATTAAGGATCCGGGGAATGTTAAAATACAACTTTTAGTAATTACGTCTAAGTCACAAGCCGGCTGTCTAGCCAGATAACACAGGTAGAAGTTATCTCTGGAAGAATCGTTATCAACCCCTATCGCCACACACAAGGCCTCACAATTGTGTCCTATAAACCTCTGTTTCTTAGTCTCCTCCTCCTCCACCCCCTCCCGGTGGCCCCTCTGCTCTGCCCTAGGGCGGTGTTCGGACTTCTGTGGGCCCTCCACGTGTTTGCCCTCATGGGCACCTTCCTCCATAAAATGATAATCGAAATAGTATACCTTATGCCAGCATTGATGTAAAGATGAATATAATCCACGCAGGATTCGATAGTACAAGTTCATTATAATTAATTACATTCACTTTTTTCTTCTGACTTTAAAAGAAATTAAAATTAAAACCTTTCTGTGGGTCCTGAAAGTATTGTGGGTCCTGGACATTGGATGACCTGTACCTGAGAGAGAAATCAGCCTCTTCCCTCCCTCTCTCCCTCCCTCCTTTACCTTTCTTCCTTTCCTCCTTCCTTCTTTTCTTCTTTTCTTTCTTTCTTTCTTTCTTTCTTTCTTTCTTTCTTTCTTTCTTTCTTTCTTTCCTTCCTTCCTTCCTTCCTTCCTTCCTTCCTTTCTTTCTTTCTTCCGTTCTTTCTCTTTCCTTCTTTCTCTCTCTCTCTCTTTTTCTTTCTTGCCCCCTCTCTCTTTCTTGCTTTAAATTTTTTCCCCTTTCCTGTCTAGACTGGGCATACTGACTTAAAGAAAACAAGTTTTCAGATGCTTCTATATCTTGCTTGCAATCATTTCTGTCCTAAGATGAAACAAATAAGATATTTCCTTCATCTTCCTTAAAACCAGACCAAACAACAACAGCCAACAGCGGAAATCTGTGAATCTACATTTTTCCTGGAATCCTAACCAGCGTTTTTTTCATCCCATCATACGTAGCTTACATTTGCTAGATTTTTCTTTTTTTCAGCTCCGCTTACATACTACTACCATTCATGAGGAGCCGGAAGGAGCTGTTAGCAATCATCCCTAATGCCGGCTCAACTTCTGCGTGCGTTCCGTCTTCCTTTCGAGTTTAGATACTCGGGATTTCTGCCGGCATGAAGGATGACAGGGGAAAACACGAAGTGAGAGAGGCATGGCCCATCCTGTCGTGGGAGAACGGAAGGCCACTGTGAGGCACCCGGCTGCCGGGGGTGTCCACGGAGGCACCATGGTTTTCCTCTTGCTTCTTGGGCGGCAGCTAGAGTTTCCAAACTGGTTTCCGTCGCTCTTAGAGCAGCACACAGGCATTCAGATATAGCCCTTGGGAGTTACGGGGCCTTCCTCTTTGCTCCCTTGAACTGCAGGACTGTGAGTCTGTGGGGGCGGGCAGGGGGCCGAGGAGGATCAAGGTTGGCTGTCCTTGTCCATGGGCCGGTGATTTACAACCTCAGAATGTGCTCCAGGTTTGAGCGAATGCACCATTTAATACTGGATCTGTAGAAGGCCTCCCCCTGGGCCACATCCTTCCAGCCTCGGGATGGAGGGACAGTGGGCTCCCCATGGCGGAGCGGCTTCTGGAGGACACTAGACCCCGGCTACCTGTGTTACAGGAAGTGGACGTGAGCTGTGGGCAGAGAGATCAGAGCTTCTGTTATTCACGCAGCGTGGAGTGTCTCTGCGTTTCACATTGTGTCACATCGGGTCGGGGGGGGGCCGGGGAAGGAGAATGCAGAGTCATGGTTCAGGGCCTGTTGGATGTAACTGCTCGGTGGATCACTTGGGGGGAATCTGCACCAATTTCCTCCATCAGTCTTCCTTTCTCCATCCTTAGGATAATAGAGACTCTTTATAGAGTGACTACGAAGAGCCTCCGTGTGCCGGGTCACAGCTATGCAGACGTTGTGCCGTAGACAGCGTAACCACATACAGAAGGAAGCATCGCTCTCTTTAGTTCACTGTGAAGAAACTGAGTCTCAGAGAAGAGGACTTCTGGGAGGGGGGATGGGAGGACACCTAGCCAATTCTTAATCTGAATCTGTGAGATTGCTTGATTTATTTTTAATTTTTTTAACATTTATTTACCTTTATAAATAAAGAGAAAGAGAGAGAGAGCAAGGGAGGGGCAGAGAGACAAGGAGACACAGAATCAAAGCAGGCCCCAGGCTCTGAGCTGTCAGCACGAAACTCCAAGCAGGGCTCGAACCCACGAGCTGTGAGATCATGATCTGAGCCACTAGGAAGCTGAGAGAGACAGGATGAAAGAAGAAAGAAAGAGAAAGAGAAAGAAAGAAAGAAAGAAAGAAAGAAAGAAAGAAAGAAAGAAAGAAAAAGGAAGGAAGGAAAGAAAGAAAGAAAGAAAGAAAGAAAGAAAGAAAGAAAGAAAAAGAAAGAAAGAAAAGGAAAGAAAAAAGAAGAAATAAAAGTGTGATGGCTATAATGAATAATGAACAGCATTTTGATCAATTCTGGCCAACTTTTGTGCTGTGTGACTCTAATTAAAATCTAACTGGGTTGGTCCAAAGGAAGTACTACTTTCTATAGAACATGGATTTGATCTCCTTAAATGAACACTGAAATGATGTCTACATTATGAAAACAGCAATGAGCTATTCCTTGCCTCCTTTAACTGAACAACTTTTGATTCGACCTAACATAGGTACATCTGGGCAAACAAAATAAATAAAAATGTTTTCCCAGTCCTAAGCAAACTTTGGAATTCTATTGGTTTAGAATGGTTCTTGGAAAACAGCTACCTCGTTGAGTTCTCGGGTAACGTATCGCCAGGAATGAGAGCCACAATTCCACCCAAATGAACACCATCAGCTTTGCAAAACTGCCATCCTTCCTCAGCGTCTTCACACAGGTTGTTCCCTCTTCTTAGAATTCTTTCCCTCTAGGCTTCACCTAGCAGAATCGTACTCATCTACCAGGTCTCAGTGAAACATCTCTTTCCATGAGAAACCTCCTCCCCTTCCTATGAGCAGACCCTAGGGTGGCCCCCACGATTCTTGGCCCTGTGTTAACACACTATATAACCCATTCTTGAGGTAAGCAAAGTCTTGACTTGTCGACGGCCAACTGGATTTTACAGATGTAATTAAGGTCCCAAATCAGTTGACTCTATGTTCATCAAAAGGAGATTATCTTGCCTTACTGGGCCCCCACCTCATCAGGTGAGGCCCTTAAGAGAGACTAGGCTTTTCCTGAGACAGACTTTTCTTGTGGGTTTGATGAAATGGGAGGCCACAGACAGGTAGAGAAGTCTTCATGGCGAGGAACTGTGAGCTGGCTCTAGGCTCTCAGGGTGACCTCCAGCCAATAGCACAAAAAGTCTGGGATCCTGGGTCATACGACACAGGGGAATCAATTTGGCCAATGATTTGAATAAGCTTGGAAGTGCATGTGTCCCATTTTAGCCTTCAGATGAGAACATGGCCCAGCCAACTCCTTGACTGCAACCTTATAGGACCCCAAGCCAGCTGGACCATACTATGTTCCTATTGCAGGCTTCCCATGGAGCCCAGCCCACATTCTCCTTCTAGCCTTCTTTCTGGCATTTTCCCCTTGCACTACAGCAGGGGTTGAAAACGACAGCCAATGGGCCAAATTCAGGCTGACACCTAGCACCTAAACACTTTATGTAGTCCATGAGTTGTTTCTGTACATGGTTGGAGCAACATTTTTAAAGAAAACTATTTTATGGCACTTAAAGATTCTATGAGATTCAGAGTTCAGAGATTATGAATACAGTTTAATTGAAGCACAGCCACACCCATTGGTTTATAAGATGCCTATGCCGGTTTTCTCACCACAGCAGCAGAGTCGAGCAGTATGGACCACAGACACAAAATTATTTACTCTGTGGCCCTTTAAAGTAAGAGGTTGTCAACCGCAGACCTAGAGCTTGAGAGCTATAGATGGAGATGATAAGGCAGAACGAGCTTTTTCCACCTGCTGGCCTAGGTGGTCAAGCAGGGGGTTGAGTGCAAGAAGTGTGGCATCTCAGGCTTACCTGCAGGGGGAGCACCTGAGGAAGGGGGAACAGACACCAAGGTGCACAGAGGCAGCAATGCTGTGGGAGAAACACCACCTTCCAGTAGCATTTGGACAGCTGCATAGGGTCTTAAGGAAGATGTTTTATTTTTTTATTTTTTAAGTTTATTTATTTTGAGAGGGGGAGAAGGGGCAGAGAGAGAGGGAGAGACAGTGAATCCCAGACAGGCTCTGCTCTGTCAGCACAGAGCCCAATGCAGGGCTCTCCCTCACAAACCATGAGATCATGATCTGAGCCAAAACCAAGAGTCAGACGCGTGACCCACCGAGCCACCCAGGCACGCCAAGGACGCCGTTTTAAGATCCCATATGACATTCCCTGAAGCCTCTCAGAAACGATTGGGGGTAACTCCAGAAAGGTCTAAGGGCTTGTATGATATGCCAGTGAAGATGAGTCAGCAAAAGTTTGTATCAATATTAACGTCACTCCGTTTGAACCAACTATTCGTTGAGGGGTGGGGAAAATCCCCTTTGAGCTGAACTGCTAAGACATCCTGGCTGCCGGCCACAGACTCGACTCAGCAGCTCAGAAACATGGCCCATGTCTACGTGCCCAAGATGAATCTGAAAGCAGAGGCAGTTTTCAAAAGTGTGAAGTCCAAAAAATCGTGTTTTGTCCAAGGCAGCCATCTAAATAAATCAGAAACAATGTTTATTACTGTGCATTTTTGGGGTCTTTTAAGTTGTTTTCTCTACATGCATCCCCTGATTATTGAAGTAATGTGTAGTCATTGCAGTAAATGCAGGGCTTCAGAGCAAAGTCCAAATGATTATAATCTCACCATTCAGAAGCAATTGATTTAAACTTTGGGGCTGCTTCCTTTTTATTTCTCTATTTTCTTCCTTCTTCCCATCCTTCTTTCTTCTTCTTTCTCTTTTCCTTCTTTTGCTTTTGCTATTTGTTTGCACAGATAAGATCATACTATCTGCTGGATTTTTTACTTTTCTGTTTTTCGTGCCTTTTATATATTGCATATGTAATTTCTAAGATTATTGAAAATTTGGGAAGCGTTGTGGACTAACACTTCTCAATGTGGGGCGGGGGTAGTTTGGTCTCCCAGGGGGCGTTCAGCAACGCTTAGAGACAGTTTTAGTTGTCTTTATTGGGGGAAGGGGGCTGGTCTTAAGTATCTTACAAAAAGCAGGGCAGTTCCCCACAACAAAGAGGTATCCTATTCCCAGTGTCAACAAAGCATTGGTGTTGAGAAATCCTGCTGTACGTACATAATTTTTATTTTTTAATTAAAAAAAATTTTTAATGTTTATTTGCTTTTGAGAGAGAGAGAGAGAACACGAGCAGAGAAGGGGCAGAGAAAGATGGAGACACAGAGTGCAAAGCAGGCTCCAGGCTCTGAACTGTCAGCACAGAGCCCGAGGCGGGAGTCGAACTTAGACCATGAATTTGCAACCTGAGCCAAAGTTGGACACTTAACCGACTGAGTCATCGAGACGCCCCTGTAGGTACACAGTTTTTTTTACTGAAGTGTCATTGACATGTTATATTAATTTCAGATGTACAACATAGTGATTCAACATTTTATATACATTATGAAGCGATCACCGCGGTAAATCTAGCTACCTGCCATCACCATACAAAGTTGTTGCAATATTATTAACCGTTTTTCTTATGCCGTACATCACATCCCTATGTCGTATTTATATTATAACTGGAGGTCTATAGCTTTTACGGTCTGACATTTCACTTAGCATGATACCTTCTAGGTCCATCCATGTTGTTGCAAATGGCAAGATTTTATTCCTACGCATGGACACTTGGGCTGCTCCCCTATCTTGGCTATTATAAATAATGCTGCAATGAACATAGGGGTGCACGTATTTTCCCGAGTTAGTGTTTTGTTTCCTTTGGATAAATACCCAGAAGTGGAATTCCTAGATAGTAGAGTAGCTCTATTTCTAATTTTTAAAGGAACCGCCACACCGTTTTCCACAGGGGCTGCACCATTTTGCATTCCCACCAGCAGGGCACAGGGCTCTCTTTTCTGCATATCCCTGCCAACCCTTGTTGTTTCTTGTCTTTTTGATACTAGCCAATGTGACAGGTGTGAGGGGACATCGCCTTGTGGTTTTAATTTCGCGGCTATAACTTTTGATGTTGCATGTTGTTTTTATTGTTTGCAAGCCTTTTATTTATTTCAACACAGTTCTCTGTGGCTGGGGATTTATTTTGATTTTGTAGCCGAATGCAAATAGTATCAAAACATGCTCACGTGTTTTGAATTAACATGAAGCATTCATATTCCTCTCGTTTTCCTCTAAACCCTGAACCGAGTTAAAGCAGGGAAGATTGCAAGGGCCAGGTGACCATGGCTCAGCGGTAGGTGCGGGCTCCCCAGAAGCGAGGCCTGTATATTTCTTTGTAGTCTCAGGGCCTAGCAGACAGCCTGGAACGTAATAGTCTCTCCGTAAAAACAGCTGCCATACAGTGGTTAAGAAATGTTTGTGAATGCTTGCTGGTGGGGAAGGATGGCGAGGTTTGCCGGCGCAGCGTTCAGTCCACCATTTCCTTTCGTCTTCTCGTGAACTTTGTTGGCTCTGAGGACTGGTACTCAGGAAGCAGGTTGTTAAGTCACTTCATTGCTTTTGTGCTGTTCTGCCAACATCCTGGGGATTTGAGGGATGGCGGTGTTAGTGTGTCATTGTTACGCGACATCAGCAACCATAGAGCTGAAAGGCATCGGTGCAGACACAGAGCCCGAGCGGCTCATTTAACAGAGGAGAACACTGAGGCCCAGCAAGGAAATGGCGCCACTGACGTTTATATACCCTGACCTATTAGGCACGCGGCCAATGAGAGAGGGCCATTGCCTCTGGGGCCACTGGGCTCTCCCTTCGATATGCCGGGAAGAAACCCTGCAGAGGCCTCTTGGGCCTTGCTCTGTAACAGCTCGTGGAGCTCCAGGCCACAGCGAGCCAGCACCTGCACACCATGCTCCACGCTTGTGCGCAGAAGCCGGCGGGCCTTGCCCAGCAGTGGCCGGGGGCACGGGCCTGCTTTCCCGGCCCCTGGTCACAGCAGCCCGTGGAGTCAGCCCCGTCTCCCCTGAGCTGCAGGTCGATCAAAGTCTCTCAAAGCGTGGTCGTGGGCCACCTGTATCAGGACCCCTGGGACTCCTGGGCCCTCTGCCTGCCCCCAATGCACCAACTATTTTATAAAAGCTCCCTAGCAGATTCTCAGGCAGCGGTGGGCTAGGCCGGGGTCAACAGATTACTTTTTTCCGTAAAGGACCATATCGTCTCTGTCCTGATGACTCCGCTGGGCATTGCAGCATGAAAGCAGCCATGGACAGTACATAACTGTCCCACGAGCCCGCTTGCTGGCCTCAGAAGAGGTCATCCGAAAGAACGTGAAGTCTCATCCTTGGGGAAGTTGGTTTCTATTCTCATGTGACAGAAGGAGACTCTCCATGAGACACCGGCTGGTCTCACTTCACTGAGAGGTCTGGGTCTCATTTCAAGCGCTGCTCCTGTCTCCCTGTGTGGCCTGGGCAGATCGTCTCTTCACTAGGAGGGTCCCCACCTTGCACGGTTGACCTCTTCGTTTTCCATCAGCTCTCCCGGCATGCCTCCTTACCTTCTCCTCCATCAGATGGCATCTGAGGGTCCCAGCAGGGTGGGCCAGCTGCCCGTGTGGGGCTCAGTGGAGGGAAGGGAGGGTGGGGGGCCCTGGCTGGGCCAGGGTTCACTTCCCAGCAGCTTCTGGGAGCAGCTCTGGGCTTCTGGGCACAGCCTGGAGCTCCCAGGGCCAGGGGTGAGTCACTGAGCAGGGCGGGACTTGCCCTGCTCACCCCTCCCTGCAGGCGCTGCCCTCCAAGGCTCCTGCTGGAGACCCTGGCAGGGTGGGAGGGAGGGGCCGCCACCACCGCCTGCTGGCCCTGCCCCCAGTGCCGCCTGCTGGCTCTGATAGGATCGTAGGGTCCTGTGTCACACAGGCCGGGAAAGCTTCAAGAGCAGGGACTGTACTTACTGCTCTGTATACCCTCAGACCTCAGGCTTGTCTTTGTACGCCCGGGAGCTTCATCAATGCACGTCCAACAAAGTTCATAAAAGCAGGTTTCCGTTTTGGGCTTTCCGCACCAGGGAGTGACCGTTTGGACGCTATTGCCCCCAACAAGGAGAAAGAGCAGGGCCATGAACTTATTGTAGGGAAACTGAGGCTCCTGGAGGCTGAGAGGTCCCGGGTGGGTTCTGCTCATCTACCCCCACCTTTGCCTTCGTTTTCTTCTTCTTCCTCAGTTGCACACGCCTTGTCTCCCAGCGGTGGGCCTCGTCCCTGTTTTGATCTTGGGCACTCCTTTTCCTTGATTTCTGTCTTTGGATTGTGGTCCTCAAACCGGAGAATGCCTCTGAGGGTCTCGGGCAGCCTGGCGCGTGCTCAGATTTCAGGGTCGCCTGAGAGAGAGAGTGGGGATCCGTAGGGCTCGGGAGGGGGGTTCAGGAGACCACTTCCAGCGAGCTCCTGCAGGCGGTCCGTGGCCACACCGGGGCACATTGCTCCCCGCTGTGCAGCCTGCTCCGCTGGCCTTTTCTGGAAACTTGAGCTGGCACCTCCATACCCATCACTCCCAGCTATTTTCTTATTTAACAAGAGGTCTCTGAGACTGACCCCAAGCCGGATGTTGATGTCCGCACTGAGATAGGAATGGAGAGCTTAGGGATGCTCCCTCCCTTACGAGGGACACGTTTCACGGCGGGCCCTAAGGTAGTTTTCCAGGACGTCATTTGAGGACCTCTATGATCAGGCCACTCTGGGAATTCAAATTCGATCACCTAACATGCCGTTCCTTGGGGCACCTGGGTGTCTCAGTCGGTTAAGTGTCTGACTCTTGATTTTGGCTCAGGTCGTGACCTCACAGTTTGTGTCTTCGAGCCCTGTGTTGGGATTCTCTTTCTCTCTCTCAAAATAAATAAGTTAAACTTGAAAAAAAAATGCCATTTCTTGCTCTCTCTCTCCTCCCGCCAGCTGCCTCGCCCCGACTGCTTCTGTCAGAGGACCAGAATTCTCAGTCCCAACACCCGGTTTCCGTGTGGCCCCCACATCACCTGCTCCAGCCACGCCGGCATCCGGCCTTCTTGATATTCCACCCGCCACACTGGTCTCCTTCCTTGTGTCTTGTCATTCCTCGCAAGGTGCTTAGAGCTTCCTGCCAGACACCGGCAGGAGATGCTCACTTCGCCACGCTGCCGTCACTTATTTGATGATTTGATGCTGGCCGTCAATATCTCCTTATTTTAATTCATTTGGATCCGTCCTCTAGCGCCCTGTTTCTCAAGCCATGCCACGCTCTGTGATCACCCAGAAATCCTGCGAAAATGAGGCCCTGGTTTTGGAAGATGGCCTGACGTATCACAGTTGACGCTCAGGTTCTGCTGCACGGGTGTCACTTGGAGAAGCAGCGTCCCAGAGCACGTGGCTTCCTCTGTGGAACTCCCCTTCTCTTGGCTCCATTGATCGTCACCCATTAGCCTAAACCCCTCCATTTAGACTGGCATTCAGGGCCTAAACCTGGCTCGCGGGTCTCCTTCCTGCCCCGTTCCCCATCTTGGTTCGTGTATCTTTCACGCCAAGAATGCCACTATCTTTCCCTCTACTTGGATATTCCTTACTTACCCTTCAATGTAAGCCAAAGTTCTATCGCCTCCACTTTTCTGGTGCATAGACCCCTGGCCACGATTAGAATTCCCGAGATACACACCCTGAAACACACTTCTCGGATATGTCTCAGTAGCTGCCAATTTAATGGTAGTGCCTTGTCTGCCCAGCTAACTAGGTTTTGAGTACCTTGTGGCCAGCGCTGCACGTTATCTACGTGACAGTGCTTGGTCCCTTCTCGAAATTAAAAAAATTGTACTAACAATGGCTTTTATTATCCATCTTTCGTTGATGGAAGTTACGATTTTTGTTGTTGTTGTTGAGCCCACTAAGCTTTGGGGTACTTAGTCTTTGGGGTACTTCTATTCTTCTTACAAATGTGTTGGTTCCTCTTCCTGAAACATCCCTTTTCGTGTCCGTTCGCCCTTTGCCTGGTTAACAATCGTTTACTGTATGGGTCTCCTCACAGATGGTCTCCAATCAGTTTAGTTCTTTCCAGATTGGTTTCTTTTCATCCGATGCCATTTGCAGAGCACTGTATACACCTCTTTTGTACTACAAATCACACTTGGAATTATTTTCATTTGACTATTGTTCCCAACTGTTTGTTCCTTTCCCTGTCAGATCATGTGTCCTTGCCCGTTATCACATGATCTGCAATTCCTCTGCAGGAGGTGAACATTCTTCACCCCCTCCATATGAAGCCTGGTCATGGACTTGATTTGGCCAAAGGATGTGAGAGGAAGTGATGTATGTCATAACCCAGTGAGCCGTAGAAACCACTATTGTGTAATTGAACCACTATGTTCTTTCCCTCTATAACAAATAAGCATGCCCTGGATAGAAACTGCTCCTTCGGTTTGGATCTAAATTTGAAGAAGAAACAGATTAAAGCCATGGAGCAGAAACTATCCAACCCACAGAGGAACTGTAACATGAGGGATAAATATACCTTTGTTATTTGAGCCATTGGGACATGGGGATTGTTTGTTCCTGCAGCATAACCTAGCAAAAGCTGACTGATACAAGGTCTAGCTACCCTGACAGATTACTAGCTATGGAAGGTCAGTGACAAGCTTACCTTATGTACCAGTGACTGCTCTTGACCTACAAGTGTGCTTGCAACTACAGGCCCTTTAGTAGATACTTGTCTGATTGAAACACTCCTCTGATGAGCTTGTCTGTACTGTCATCTATATATTAAATGAAACCTTTATGGAATCTCTCCAATAGACACTGTGCTAGATACTATCTTGTAAAAGGCGACACAGAGATGAATCAGATGCTGAATCTGCCCTATTAAAAAGATTCATTCCTGGGGCGCCGGGGCGGCTAGGTAGGTTACACGTCTGATTCCGGCTCAGGTCATGATCTCATGGCTCATCGGTTCGAGCCCCACATTGGGCTCTGTGCTAACAGCTCAGAGCCTGGAGCCTGCTTCGGATTCTGTGTCTCCCTCTCTCTCTGCTCCTCCCCCAATCATGCTCTGTCTCTGTTTCTCAAAAATGAAGGTTAAAAAATTTAAAAAAAAGATTCATTCCCTAAATAAAGTAAAAAAAAAAATCACGTTTTTAAATAAAGAAAAGACAACCATGCCTGATATCCACATACTTGTGATACAGCCCATAGATGTTTCTGCAGATTATATTAATGATCCTGATCCCTTACCTTTGTCTGTATCATGTACTTTGTCAGGTGACTTTTCAGTCCTTCCCACCGAAGGAGTGGAGTGCATTTCACTCTCCTTGACTTTCTCTTCAGCCAGGCGTCTTACTTTGGCCAATAAAACGATGGTATGCCACTTTCAGCCTTGAAGATGTGTTGTTTTCTCTTTGCTCTCTGGTGTCTCTGCTGTTGCCGTGAGAAGACCAAGGGCAGACTAGCCTGCTGATCCCAGGAGGAGGATGAGAGGCAGGTGCAGCAGAGTCAAGCTGGCACCACAGCTGGTCACCAGGAGTGTAAGTGACCCCGTCAAGACCGCCAAAGCCACTTCCACACCTAAAAGCCCTCCAGGACTTTACTTCAATACCTTCAGTGGCTTCTTTGATTTGTTTAAACTCAAGGTATTTAACACAGAGTGTAGCTGTGGCTTTAGGAGTAGAGCCCAGCGATTCATCTCTTACACATGACACCCAGTGCTCATCCGGAAGAGTGTCCTCCTTAATGCCTGTCACCCATCTAACCCATCCCCTCCCCCCAGCAACCCTCAGTTTCCTCTCTGCATTTAAGGGTCTTTATGGTTTGTCTCCCTCTCTGTTTTTATCTTATTCTTCTTTCCCTTCCCCTATATTCATCTGTTGAGTTTCTCAAATTCTAAAAATGAGTGAAATCCAGACTCATCTTGTTCCATCCATGTTGTTGCAAATGGCAATATTTCATTCTTTTTCATCACCGAGTACTATTCCATTGCATATATATATATCTATAGATATATCTATCTATCTATATCTATAGATATATATTACATATATACATATATATAATTCCATTCTATTGCATATCTATATCTATCTATGTATCTATCTATATATATGTATATATATGTATCTATCTCTATATATATCTATATCTATCTATATATGTATCTATATATATGTATATGTATATATGTATCTATATATATATGTACATATATAGATAGATAGATAGATAGATAGATAGATAGATATTACATCTTCTTTATCCATGCCTCAGTTGATGGACATTTGGGCATTTCCATAAATTTGCCTGCTGTTGACAGCACTGCTATAAACACTGGGGTGCCTGTGCCCTTTGAATCAGCATTTTTATATCCTTTGGATAAATTCCTAAGAGTGCAGTTGTTGGGTTGTAGGGTAGTTCTATTTTTAATTTTTTGAAGAACCTCCATACTGTTTTCCAGAGTGGCTGCACCAGTTTGCCTTCCCACCAACAGTGGGAAAAGGGTCCCCTTTCTCCACATCCTCACCAATATCTCTTGTTTCCTGAGTTGTTAATTTTAGCCATTCTGACAGGTGTGAGGGGGTATCTCACTGTGGTTTTGATTAGTATTTCCCTTCAGTGGTTTCTTCAGTGGTAATCTACCAAGTCAAAATACAAATGCATCACATGGCTCAGAGCGCCCCTCTTCTCTCCCTTATTCTCTCCACCTTTAAAGTCACCATTCTGGGGCTCCTGGGTGGCTCAGTAGGTTAAGCGCCTGATTCTTGATTTTGGCTCAGATCATGATCTCACAGTTTGTAGGTTTGAGCCCCATGTTGGGCTCTGTGCTGACAGTGTGGAGCCTGCTTGAGATTCTCTCTCTCTCTGCCCCTCCCTTGCTCTCTCTCTCTTTCAAAATAAATAAATAAACTTAAAAAAAGTCACCATTCTCTCCTTGGATCTCTGAATATATGAGCCTTCTCAAGTCTCTGAGTCTTTGCATATGCTGTTCCCTTGGAATAAAAAAGATTTTTCTCTTCTCTTTTGTGCGTATAACCTCTCCTTATCTTCAAGGTCTTCCCTAGAGTCTCTTCCTTAGAGAAGCCTCTCCCAACCTCTCTAAACAAGCTCAGGTATTTTTACCCTATGTTTCCGTGGTGTCCATTCTGAGAGTCAATGGTAGACAGTAAAACTGTGCAAACCACTGTATCCATACTGGTTCAAATATCGAAATAGTTTCATCACTGTTGATGGCTAGCTACTGCCCTTGCTCCCAAGGCCAAACTCTGGCCGCCCTGGCTCTCCCTGGGATACTGCCCCTCCGCCCCCCCACCTACTCCCCATATCTGCATCATCGAACTGAAGATGTGTCGCCTTGCCCTGCAAAGAACTTCCAGAACCGTGATTTGGGTTTACAGCCAGCTCTGACTGGAATCAGTTAATTGTGATTGATCCACCTAGCCCATGCTCATACTTCACTTTATGATTTTTTGGCTAATAATCATATTGTTCCATTTGGGTCTCCAGAAAGCAGGGACAAGTTTTGGGGATAGAGACCTGGCACTAAAAGGTCCACAATAGGTACATTAACTGCTAATGGCATATAATTCTCACAACGCCATGAGGTAAGAGTTGTCTATTATTCCCATTTCACAACCAAAGCTTCAAGAGGAAAAAAAAAAATCCATGCTGAAAAGAGGCAGAAAGAGAAAATCCACAGACTTTACGTCTTGAGGCTACGTCTGTCTCCTTGGAACATTACAGGGGCCGCCAGGTATCATGATGGCTCCTCTTTGGAGATGCTTCCATGAAATGGTTGGAGGAGAGGGTCACTGTGGCTAAGTCCCACCCGATTCACCCTGGAGTAGAAGTTTCTAATGCAGATGCGGACGGGACTGCCAAGCTGTGACGCTAGGGAACCAGCCCCATTATGCTGAGACGTAGTTGGGGCTCCTGGTCAAACTCAGTTTGATCTCCATTTGTATGGGAGGCAGCCCCTGAGATGGTCGCCAATGATCCCTCCTTCTTGCTATCCATGTTGTTGTGTTATCCACCCTCCGTGAGTGTGGGCTTGGACCTACTGTTCACATCTAACAGAGAGACTATGGCAAAAGCGAATGGATGTCCCTTCCGAGGTTCAGTTTCAAAGATAACACCACTCGTGTCGTGCTCACTCTCGTTTTCTGACTCACTCTGAACCAAGTCAGCTGCCACCTCACGTGCCACCTCACAGAGAGGCCTACGTGCCAATAAATGGAGGCCCTCGGCACCTCAGCCCACCAAGGAGCGAATGGCGACAGTAGCTGTGTGAATGAACTTGGGAGCCTCCGTCGAACCTGCAGATGAGACCGTAGCACTGGCCATCACCTTGACTGCAACCTCAGGAGAAACCTCGAGACACAGGCACCCGGCTGAGCCACACTGGGTTCCGAACCCACAGAAACCATGAAGTGACGGATGATTTGGTTGTGAATCACTAGATGTGGGGGAACAATTTGTTACACGGCAACAGGCATCTGATAGAGTTTGTTAAGGGAGTATTCAAGCCTTTTTTTAGCGGCAGAATAAACTCACCTCCCCCACACGAACAGTCGGATCTCAATTCTACAGATTAGGTTTGGCTTCTATTTTGTAACGTACGAATCTACACGCTAATATTCAAATTCCCCTGACACTCAATGGTGACATCCTGCGGGCCAGACCGTGAACCGTGGATTCCTGGCAACGTTGTGTTCATCTCCGCACCCCAGGATCTCATCCCACTAGAGCGATTCCGTAACTATGTGTTGAATTAAATTCTCTCACCACTGGTTAGCTATTAAGACCCGCATTTTACCGAGAGAGGTGCCTAGGGCATAACGAATTCAGAGAGGGTCGTGTAAACGGCATTAGGTCTTCCACACAAATTCTGACGTTGCCATCTGTATTCCAGAATTTCTACAGTGGGTAAAATAGCCCACTGCGATCTAAAATGGCAGCGTTTCCCTTTCTCCTTAAAATACTAGCTCAACATAAGCAGGTGGCTTTTAAAAAATATTTTTATTCAAGGGTTTCCTCCAAAAAGTCTTTGTCATCCATCCCCCCCTCCCAAGTACAGTGAAATGGCCTTTACCATACTCTAAACGGACTCCTGCTGTACAGTTCTTCCATGACGACATGTTCAAACTAAGTCACAATGAGGTTATTTTAGTCCTCACTAATAACGCTCACGGAGCAATTGGTGGGGTTTTTTTTCTGAGTTAATAAGAAACATTTGCAGCAAAGGCATGAGAGTCTGCAGATAAAGCGATTGGCGAGAGATGGTATGTTTAAATACCACAAAGCAGCCCATATCCAAACAGGTGTGCGATAGAACAGTATAAATAAACGGCTTGGTATGCAGTTTAGCTCAAGCAAAATTGTGTAAGAAACCTCCCCCTCCCCATTCTGAAACAAATACATATAGACGTATGTATATATGTATTGTATGTATAATATATGTGTGTGTGTGTGTATATATATGTGTGTGTATATATATATATATATATATATACACGTATATATATATTTATATATACGTATATATATATATTTAGAGAGAGAGAGAGAAAACCAAACCAGCTTCTCATATCCTCCTCAAACGACACAGCTGGAAAAACAGTTCTTATTCCGAGAGCTGAAAGTAAAAGTTATTTTACTTTTTTTTCTTTAAGGCCCAGATAAACAAAACCTTGCTGGGGGAGTGATTCTGCTCTTGCACATGTGGCCTTGAGCTAGAATCCTGTGGAACACTCACCTCTTTTCAACCCTTGAGAAATATGTTTGCCTCTTCGAACTGGCGATGGTCACTTCGTGTTGCGCTAGGATATTTTTAAAAAATGTTTTTGTTGGTACGGTTTTCTTAACCACGTGGGCACTTGACTTGGGGCGTTAAGAATATAGATGCCGGAGAGAACTGTTTGGTTTCCATTAAGACCTGCTAAGTGCACAGGAAACACGGTTTGGGGCAGAGAGAGGTTATAAAAACTGTCCCTTGCTTCATGCCATTTCTTTCCGGCCAGGAACAAAGGTGGGGCAAGGAGTTGGTTCATGCCAGAAAGTCTGGAGGTATGTGGGTTAAATATTTCCCACTGGGCTGTTCTTGGTGTTTGCGATCCTTTGTCCTTTGCCAACCTGTGTCTAGGTGGGGGGGGCGTGGCACAAGCAATGTAGACATAGCCCAAAGCCGCAGGAGGTCACTGAAACTCTCTCAGTGGTGGCCGGGGGGGGGGGGGGGGTGTCAAGGCATAGGGGAAACTGAGTCCCCCTCGGCTCCTGAAGAGCATGGCACTTGCCCCCTCCCAGCCTTGTATGCAGGGCAGCTATGGAGATTACCTGCAGTAAACACATGCAGCGTCTGTCACAGAGCAGATACTCAAGCGATGGCCACTTTTTTTTAAGTTTATTTATTTACTTTGAGGCGGGGTAGGGGGGGTGGGGAGATCAAGTGAAGGACGGGCAAAGAGAGAGGGAGAGAGAGAATCTCAAGCAGGGTCTGCACTGTCAGGGCAGAACCTGACACTGGGATCGATCCCACGCACTGTGAGATCATGACCCGAGCTGAAATCAAGAGTCAGACGCTTAAATGACTGAGCCTCCCAGGCGCCCGAGTCGATGGCCACTTTTACCTTAACTTTTGTCCCTGCTTCACTCAAGAGGTTTCCCCTTCGGATGCATCTCTCCTCTCAACACACACGTGCCTGGTTCCCTCTCTCTTCCCCTTGGAATAGCTCTCCCTACACATGGTGCACCCAGTGGGACCATGCTGAGCAGAGTAGAAATGAAAACGGTTGTGCAGAAGTTCTTTGGTGTGGGAGCTAAAAGTGTGAGTTCTGGGGGCACCTGGACGGCTGTCGGTGAAGCATGTGACTCTCGACTTCAGCTCAAGTCATGATCTCACGGTTCATGAGTTCAGGCCCCGCCTCAGACTCTGTGCTGACAATGCGGAGCCTGCTTGGGATTCTCTCTCCCTCCCTCTCTGCCCATCCACTGCCTCAATAAACACATAAAGAAGCAAACAAGCAAACAAACTTAAAAAAAAAAAAAGTGTGAGGTCTGAACTGAGACCTGCTCCAGATTCCATCCCATTTCCTTTCTACCCAAGTAAATCCTTCGAGCCTCAGTTTCCTCACCTGCAAGATGGGAATAAGAGCATCATACTCTATAGAGTTGGTCTCCTCAAAAGGCAGAGCACGGGTACCAAGGGGGCACCCAAGCGCTTCCTTTGGGGGCACCCCACAGACTTCAAATGGTCTCTTTCAGGGGTTCATCAGGGATCCTGCCCCATTTCCCATCCTTAACTCTAGCAACTGTTTCAGGTAGTTCCAGCCCGTGACTAGTCACCTCCGAGCTACAAGTCACTGGTTAATATTTCAAACCCTATGAACCAACATTCTGACTTCTGCAGAACTCAATAGTTCAGAGGTAACAGTCACTTAATTCAGTGTCTAGAATGAGATGGAAAGCCAGCATTCCTCTCTGAAACAGAATTTTCTCCAAGAAACCAAGGGTGAACACTCAAAATAAAAATTCCCCTCTCGGTTATTAATGAGGGTCAGCGAGCAAGAGTCAGCAGCACGGCTAACGGTGCTTGAAGCACATTTGGTATCGTTCGTGCGGCACTCTCTCTCCGCCTTGTTTTTGCGTGTTCTCTTCCCCCCCTGTGGCAAGTATTATAAATAGGCCTCCTTCCTATCTGATCCGCCCCTAAATGTTTTTCATTTGAAAACCACAGTTAATTTTAGATAATTGTCAAAGATAATCTCAAATTTGTGTGCAATCGAGACCCTAGTTCTAAGAAAAACATGTTTCTGGAAGACCTGGTCTGGGTCCCTCTTCCTCTGGAGGAACATCTCTGAAAGCCAACATCTCTGACTGGCTTCCGGCGCTTGATAGAGACAGGCCGTACCATGAGCCTGCTGGATCCCTGTTCTCGAAGCAGAGACTGCCTTCCTGGTACTTCCCCTGTGTGACTTTGAAGCTGAAGCGGGGGTACTGGGGAAAGCAAGGAGTGGGCCCAACGACACTGCCCCCGGGATCAGCTTTGCAGCGATGGTGACCCTCACCTCCACCGGGCCGGGCCCCTCGCCATCGGCACACAGATAACCCTGCAGCTGACATGTGTAAAGGCTGCTTGCTGCACGACTTTGCTTGTTTTTCAGAGCCTGGGCCACATTTGTCCTGGCCCGAGTTAAGAGGTAAAGAACATTCCAGTTGTGAGCCTGGATGGAAAAAACATATTTGAAGGTTTTTTTTTTTTTTTTTTTTTTTTTTTTTTTCTGCTAACAAGGTATGCACAGGACTCAAATGCCAGTAAACGAAGGTTAAAGACGGGCTGGTGTGCAGAATACAGTTGCCTGCCCCCCTCTTTAATTTTTCCATAAAGTGCCAGAAAAAGCCACTACACTAACAAACGTTTTGGGAAGGGAACAGGCCCCAGGCCAAGAAGCCACAAGCTTAAATGGGGAAATATGAACCCTCAGGCACAGTCTCCTGAGCAGAGTCATTAGTCAGGAAAGGATCAGGCATGAACAGCTGTCCCCGAACCAAATCTACGGCCGCCCTGGGTCCCCAGGGCCACGCGGGTCAAAACAGAGCGACACCCTCATGTTCATCCTATAACTTAAGGGGTGCAAAGGGCACACTTCCCCACAACTCAGGTTCGGCACCCGACAAGCACGCGTCTTGCTTCGTTTAGAGAACGGAAAGCGAACCCAACACAACGACAACCAAGAGTCCAGCTGCACATATTTATTGTTTTAATTTACCGTTGTGAAACACGGAGATACTACGCGAAAATGGATGCGGAAGAATAAAGTTCCTCCGAGAGCGAGGTCAAGCGTGAAAAAGAAGAATATGGAGGAGGGGCTAGCCCTCCAAAATATTGACATACTACAAAACCATAATAATAAAATCAGTATGGTACTGGCTCAAGAACAGAGACCGATGAATAGAGCAGGCCTATTTATAAACAAGCACTTGAAATATGATTAACATAGCTTATAAATCATGGGCAACGGTTAGATTATTTAGTAGATGCCATTGAAAAACTCACCATATGGAAAACAATAAGATTTGTATCCCTCTATTAGACAAAGTTGGATTCCAAATGAATGAGAGATAATACAGGTAGCAAAATTATAAGGTTCAGAGAAGAAAATTGAGAAGACTATTTTTGTGGTTTAGAGGTGGAGAACTTTCTGGACAAGAACGAAACTCATAAACCGTAAGGAGGGGGGGGAAGATGGTTTTGATTGTTCCAAAATTGAACATTAGTTTTTAATAAAGAGTAGCAAAGATGAAGTTTAGACAAAAATAGAAATAGGAACACAATATTTGCAATATCCGAAACTGAGTACCAACCAATCCAGGGTATGTGAGGGACCCGTATAAGGTGACCAGAAAAGGATTATAAAATCCAGTAGAAAAGGATTTGACAGATACCTCAGAGAGGTAGAACTCCAAATGGCTCACACGATAGGAAGAAGTGTTCAAACTCACTGGTCGTCAAATCTCGTGAGGTATAAGCTTTAGACCCATCAGACTGGCAAGTGTGGGTCTGAGACGTGATGATGATTCCTCATCATCATTGCCCTGGGGAATATAGTGAAGTCATCCTAAAGAATAATCTCATAAAATGGAGCATCTGTGTACATTAGAATCAAGGGTTCCACTTCCAGAATATTCCACAGAATCCTCACTTGGGTCCATGAGAGAGAATATGAACGTTTATCATAGAGTTGAGACCTGAGGATGTCGGGACAGAGAGGCAACCAAGAGGTCCACAGGTGAGGAAATGGGAAAGTGAAATGCCATGGGATCTATTATGGGATACTTTGTATGTAGCATTCAGAAGAAACTAGCGGAATTAAATTACTAATCAGCAGTATGTGAAGTTCTTAAAAATGCAGTGCTGGGGCAAAATATAAGGGAAGCAACCCATCAGGACTGTTGAAAGGATCGAATGGCAATACAACACACAACATGGGGACTGACCCAAAGGAGGGATTTGATTCTATCAACAGGTAGGTGGAACACCAGAAGGGTCCATCCAGCCCAACAAAAGATCCAGGACTGTAGGACAGGGGGTGGTATAGGAAACTATTCACAATTGAATTGCTGGACTGTCTGCCATTTAATGTTCCTTTTCGTGTCCTTTCTCGCTTACTTGGTGGCCGGATCAGAGCTTCTACGAGAACAAAAGCTCTGAACACGGAGAACAGCATCACCGGCAGAAGGTTACCCATCTTGATGTTAGTGGGCAGATTCTAGTGTTGCCCCAGCCAGGTGCCAGTTGGCCAAAGTCAACTCTTACATATTTATTTCTGTGGGTTCCTAATTCACCACGGCCTCTCTTGACCTTCCATAGGCAGCCTGTGTTTCACGGTCGTGGACGGAATTTCACTGCTATATGCTTCACAGAGTATACTGAGTAAATTTCACGTAAGATATGAAACGTTCTCTCTTCCTCTATACCATGCAAATACCGTAAGGCATTTGCACTTTAGGGAGTGGACTTACTGTCCACTCCCTAAACATCAGTAACCAAAAGCTGTGGAAGTGAAGAAGGAAATGGATGAGCTCGTTTGATACTCTTGCTCTGGGAAGCGTGAGAGAAGAGATTCCATTCTGCGAGCAGGAGGCCAGGGAGTTCTTTCTGAGTGAGGATACAGCAGGTTATTTACACTGTATTTGTGATTAGGGGTCATAGAGAGGGGCAAGGAGCTGAATTCCAAGAATGGAACAGAATCCAGCTCTCTAAGGAAGTTCAGGGTTTGGAAAACTCCCAGGGAGCAATAACTCAACTGAACTAACCTGATGAACTGTTTTTAAATCAGTTTGAGAAATATAGTCAAACATTGAACAGCTTCCTAGAACTGAAGCAACCGGGCAAAGGTAAGCTTTTATTAGACCTTAGCGGTACGCCCAGAGCGCTGGGCAGAGTGGAAGGCTCAGCTCTATCTGGAAGGGGGAGAGGAAGACTTGCTTTTATTCTCCCCATGAGGAGATTCTCTAGAACAAGGCATGTTTTCCACCTCCTGGTAATCAGTGATTCGCAGCTAAAATGCTGAACAAATGAAGTTAACTCAATATACTGAAGACCTACTGTGTGCCTGTTGGTATGTGGGGGCTTTTCCCTATCTCATCTCATGAATCCCTTCCCACCATCCTTCAGGGAAGAGATCGTCATTCCCCATTTTTCACAAGATGAAAGGCAGTCTCTGGGAGGTTAGAGAAGTTCTCAAGGTCGCATGGCTTTTAAAAAGATGTGGATTCAAACCTAGACAGCTGATTCCAGATGGGAACTTTCTTCAGCCCAGACTTATACTTCTAAAAGACATCAGGCATCCCGAGATGATCCCATAAAGGACCCCAGGATATCAGGGTTGAGGGATAAATTGTCCTCTCGCCATCCATTTTCAAGCAAGTATGCTAGAGGGGAAGTTGTGTCCGGGGGAAGAAGGAATGGTAATGACAGTGACAGTAAGCTCTTGTTGAGTTCCTACTATGTGCCAAGTACTGTGACAAATGGTCTGCATGACCTACGAGCCCCTGAACTGGTTACGGCACTGTCTCTATTTTTCTATTTGGGAAACTCAATTTCAAAGTTTAATTTTTTAAAAAGTTTATTTATTTTGTGTGTGTGTGTGTGAGAGAGAGAGAGAGAGAGTGAGAGAGAGAGCTCCCAGGGAAGGGGCACAGAGAGAGGGAGAGAGAGAATCCCAAGCAGGCTCCACACGGTCGGCACTGAGCCCGGGGCAGAGCCTGAATCCATAAACTGGGAGCTCGTGACCTGAACCGAAATCAAGAGCTGGACACCGAAGTGACCGAGCCACCCGGGCGCCCCTCAGAGTTTACATCCTTGTTCAAATTCAGCTAGCTAGCGCTTCACGGAGTAGATCCTGAATGTGACGCTCAAACCAGTGTTTTTAAAACACCGCGCGCAGCTGTTTTCCTGGGATATGACGGGGTGCAGCAGTGGTAGCAATGGCAGCGAACGTGGTGGCGTCAGGGTGGCCTAAGCGGGGATGTTGTTGCTGTTTCTGGTGGTCGTGGGAGGGGTGCGATGATGTGAACAGTGGCGGCAGGGTGGCTGAGGGTGGGACGGTGGTGACAATGGAGGTGGCGGTGGAGTGGGTGTTGGGGGGATGGAGGTGATGATGGTGGAGGTGATGGGAATGGCAGTCCTGACTGTGGCGGGTGGGGTTCAGAGCGTTAGCGACGGCGGCAGCCGTGAGGATATTGGTGGGGGTTGTTAATTTCCGCGGCTTCCTCTGGAGAGTTTCTGAGCAAAAGCGTCTTCTCTTTTCTCTGTGCCCGGAAGAGTTGAGTCACTTTTTCTTCGTAGGTTGGCTTTTCATCCCCCTGCCTCTATTCACTTCCACGCTATTGACAAGAGCTGTAGTTGTCCAGGAGCCGCTGGGGAGAGACAGACCCCGTGACCGTTTCCCCGAAGGCGGCCTTTGGCCGCTCCGTGCGGGAGCACATGACCCCCTGCCTCGCCCCTGGCACATTAACCAGGTGACTGCCTGCCAGGGCCCGGCCCAGTCCAAAGGGATTTGGGATTCAGTGTCCCAAACAAGGCACTGATTAGCTGGTAATCAGGCAGCGATTAGCAGATCGGGTCACCCGCAGTTCAGTGCCCATTGTTCCCTGCAAAGTCCCGGGATGTTTGCCACGCGGCCAGAGAGTCTGAATGTCTGAGGATCCCAACGCCTGCAGGTCTGCTGTGCGAGAGCTGTGATTAGGGAAAAATCCTCTGTTCCCCTAAGCCCATCCCCGCCGAGGAGGCAGGCGCTGTGAATCCCCTCTGCCGATTCACACAAAAGGCTCTGGGGGAACGAATGGCCTGCTTAAGAGCCCAGCGGTGACAGGGAGGTGAGGCCCCAAGGGTACCCTGAAGAACTAGAAGCAAATGAGCACATTCCTCTCCATGCACAGTGTCGAGAGAGCGCACACAGGGGAGTCGGGTACGACTCGGTCCAGACTGGGATTCTGCTCCGGTCTTGACGTGTGACCGTGGACAAGATATTTAACCTTGAGATTTGGTTACCTCGGATTTTAAGATGATTAATAAGAATACTTGACTCTTAGGGTCGTTGGAGGGGTAGGTTTGAAAAATGAACGTAAACCAGCTAATACAGTCTCCAGAATAGAGCAAGTGCCCAGTAAATGCTGTCACGGGTACCGTCGGTCAGAGGAGAAACATCATCATTATGTAAAGTACTTTATTTAAAAAAAAAAAAAATGCCCAGCAAGATCACTTCTAAGATGAGGCCAGCGCCTCCTGTGCGGGCCTTCATAAAGATGAGGTGGGGACATTCTTAGAAAGCATTCAACCCAGGGCCTAGTACATTATTAGCACTCAAAAAGTGACACAACACCGAGGCTAATCATCATTATCATTTTCTTAAAGGCAAACGTAAAAGGATTTTTGCAGCATACCTCACGACGCTGCAGTACATTCTCATGAAAAGTCAGAGCGTGATTTTGAACTAAAAGGGGGTCAACGAAATGATTCGTGGAGCATTCGCGTCATTGGGTCCCACACAGGTCTGTGATCACTGGGTCCTCGAATCATCTGGAGATCTTAGTAGAACGCGGCTTCTGATTTCGTTAAGTCTGGGGGGAGGCCCAAGGCTTGTGCGTTTCTAATGAATTCCCAGGTGATTCCAGGGTTGCGGTCCATGGGCCCCACTTTGAATAAACAGGATACGCATTTTTGTGATGAAGAAGTATGCGAACGTGTACTTCTATACCGAAAACCTTCCTAGGCTGTCCTCAAGTGCCAGCATCTGTAAGTGAGGGACTGGAAGTCCTTTCTCCCCCCTCCCCCCCTTCACTCAAATGTTCTATCTTTCTCAAAAATTTAATCATGAACATGTAAAGAAAACATTAAAAAATGCGATACATTTTATCAATATAAAAAGATCTCCCCTTTCCTTAAATCTTGTCCCACGGCCACGTTTTCCAGCACATTCCTTGCCGGGTCTCTGTGCCTGATGCTCTGATTTTCTCCTACAGCCACACTAGGCCTTCGCAGCGGGTGAACCACAAGGAAATCACATTATTAACACACGCGCATTCCGTAGGCTTCGACTCTCTGAGGATAAGGTGGGTTCCAGCTCCGATACAGCGGCTGGCCAGGGTTCGAGGCCCGGAGGCATGCAAGCCAGCCAGGTGCAAGATGGACAGCTATTCACTCAGAGGAACGCAGAGAGTTCTGAAGGCTGATTCTGGCTGCATGTGGAGAAGGCATCCCAACCAACATGGTGGGGTGTCTTCAGGAACTGGAAAGAGCTCAAGAAAGTCCGTCCTACCAAAATGACAGATTCACTGGCCCCCCTCTCAGGACTGGGATGAGGGAAAGATCTCCAGGATCTAAGGGTGGGTGGGCCTAAGATCTTTTCTTCCTTTTTTTTTTTTTTTTTTAAATTTTTTTTTTTTCAATGTTTATTTATTTTTGGGACAGAGAGAGACAGAGCATGAACGGGGGAGGGGCAGAGAGAGAGGGAGACACAGAATCGGAAACAGGCTCCAGGCTCTGAGCCATCAGCCCAGAGCCCGACGCGGGGCTCGAACTCACGGACCGCGAGATCGTGACCTGGCTGAAGTCGGACGCTTAACCGACTGCGCCACCCAGGCGCCCCAGATCTTGTCTTCCTTTTGAGAACTCTCCCGTTACCCCCACGTCCCTCACCCCGCCAGCAAAGAAGAGCAAAATTGGGTATGGGAGCCCAATATCTCCTCCTTAACAGACTGTTACGGTCTCGGAGAGGTTGCCAGGGTCTGAATGAGCACAGGGAACCCGGGTTGAATTCTAACCTTACGGTTTAATAGCTAAACTGCCTTAACTAGATCCATGGCTCTGTTTTGGCCCATGGGCAATGGGAACAGCAGTAATATCTTTAAGGTTAGTAATTTCTGTAGCTAAGAGATCCTAGCCGCTGGTCAGGCACAAAGCAGGTTTGCTTATGCCCATGCTAATAAATGTTACGCTTTGTATTCAGGATTCGCTGCCCTTGTCACCATAGCATACACCTTGTGCCTATCTGGAAGAACCCTCAGCCGCCAGGAAGTCCCTTTGACTGGCCACCCCCCTCCCCCATCACCGTATCCGTTCACAGGTCAGTCAGACGTCGGGGAGAAACAGATGGCATTCTCAGACTGGGTAATAGGAGGAGAGTTTAATAAAGGACTTTTCACAGGGGTGAGGACAGGGTTTAGGAAGTCCATAAAGGAAAACATAAGGCCCCAGGGCTAGCAACAGTAGTGGGGATGGTGGTTGAAAAGGACCATTACGCAGCTCTCCTCACGGCTTGAAAGGCCAAGGGGAAGAAGCAATACAAGAGCCCAGAGAGGGGAGCTGTGTGGAGAACATCGCCCGACAGGGGCAGGGGCTCTGGTCTTTATTGGGGGGGGGGGGAGGGGACAGCCAACTCACCAAGGACGGGGACACTAGGCAATAAACCCAGACCCCTCTCTTCCTACCTTCCTAAGCCTGCTTATGCTCTTACCTTGGTGCACTTTTTCCTCTGATCGCTTTCGCCTGAATCCTTTCTGACCCTACTGGGTGGCTATTTTATGGGCTCAGTTACACGCTCGAGAGATGAAAATGACTTTTCCAAAGGGGGCCACCATGGCGACAGCAATGCAAGATGTACAACCCAGAGACAGAACATGTGGAAAGTGAGATATATCTTAAAACGGATCTGCAAACCACCATTCTGGGACCCTTCATCCTGGATATCCAGTCTCACTGGTGAGCTAACCATGAAACTCACTGAAAGACTTCCAGAAGCACATAACTCCTAGAAGAAGAAAGATTCTTCCCAAGTTTTGATGGAACACGATGATGGCTCCATTCTGTGGAACCCAAAGGGAAATCAGATGGCAGGAGAAGCCATTGCTGTCGCTTTCCAGCAGGTTGAGGGAGGGGTTGTCCCCAGCAGTGTTTGGAAGGAGGAAAGTGATCTGGAGGGGCCCAAGGAACACTGTAGCAACTCTGTCGATACAAATCTGACCCTCACTTCATAAAAGCCCTCACTTCAAGACAACCCACCCTATCACATCCCTCCTTGGAGCTCACACATTCTTTTCGTGTCTGACATTCATTAGTTTGTATCAGTTCTCTATACGAATACATCACTTCCTGAGTAGATGGTCAGATCCTTGAGGGCGGGAAGGTGCTATACTATAATGATAACACCCTGTGCTTTAGGACATGTGAAGGTTTAGGGGGCGCCTGTCCGGCTCAGTTGGTGGAGCATGTGACTCTCCACCTTGGGGTTGTGAGTTCGAGCCCCATGGTGGGTGTAGAGAGTACTTAAAGTTTTTAAAATCTTTTTTAATGTCTATTTATTTTTGAGAGATAGAGGCAGAGCACAAATGGGGGAGGGGCAGAGAGAGAGGGAGGCCCAGAATCCGAAGCAGGCTCCAGGTTCCTGAGCTGCCAGCACAGAGCCCGATGTGGGGCTTGAACCCATGACCCATGAGATCATGACATGAGCTGAAGTCAGATGCTTAACTGACTGAGCCACACAGGTGCCCCAGAAAAAATTTAAAAACCTTCAAAAAAATTCCTGAAGGTTTAGAAAGATAATATATACAACATCTTTAGCATGTAACTAACTGGCCACATACAGAAAGTGATGGATAAATAGATTTATGATTATTAACTCTTCTTCTATTCTTTATATGCCTCACCATGCTGAAAATACACCCCCATCTCTCTCTCTCTCTCTCACTCTCTTTTTTTTTCTCTCTCTCTCTCTTTCACACACACACACACACACACACACACACACACACACACACACAAGCACAAAAGAAACTCCGCTTTCTTCAGCACCTTCTGTGGGCCATTTATTATGTAGAACTTCCCATACATTATCACAGTATTTCTACAACTTTCTTACACATGGAAAGTACATTAAGGTATAGGGAAAAAAAACATGACACATTCTTTTATGTATGACACTATGGAAGACTAAATTTCGTTTATTTAGAAAATACAATTCTGTTTAACCTCCTAATGTGCATTGCTCCTACGACACGATAACACAAATCAAATTAATCATTTAAATGCAAACAAAGCTACAACATATTTAAAATTCAGGCTAACAGTTTGAATTAAGTGTGACAGATTATACGGTTCTGGCAAGACTGGCTCAAAACTTGCTGTGTAAAAATGTTACGGGAGGCTGGAGTATAGGTACATGTTCAGTTTGCCCTGCCTGCAGAGGGTGATGGGTGAAATACGTTATCACTGCTCCCCATTTCTACTGGGAGGTGGGAAGGAGCTTGCATTCATTTTGCAGCAAAGCATGATTTTGAATCTATTTCCCTTTTTTTTCTCTTCTCATTTGTGGAGTCCATGAAATTGGTATTATACATGCCAACTGGTTTGCAATCATTGGCTTAAAACATAGTAGCATTGCTTAAGTATAAAAGACTATCCAGATAACCCAGAAGATGCTTTATCAATTTTACTTTAGAATGAGAACACAAGAGTCAAAAATCTGGGCAGAGAAGAGGCGCCTGGGCAGCTCAGTTGGTTAAGCGTCTGACTCTTGATTTCGACTCCGGTCGTGATCTCATGGTTCATGCTCTGAATCGGGCTCTGCACTGACGGTATGGAGCCTGCTTGGGATTCATTCTCTCTCTCTCTCTCTCTCTCTCTCTCTCTCTCTCTCTCTCTCTCTCTTCTTCTCCCACCTCTCTCTTCCCTCTCCTTCTCAAAATAAATAAATAAACATTAAAAAAATTGGGCAGAGAAGATGGCTTTAATGCCCTACCACTGTTACATGGCACATTGCATAGGGACCTTTAATCTCAACAGGTTGGGTTTCTTTTTTCTGTATGAGGATATTGAGGCTCGGGGGGGGGGGTTCAGTCACCTGCCTAGGTTCATACACCTAGTACGTGGTGTAGTGAGACTCAGATCCAAGCCTCTGTGTCTCCACATCCAGTCGGTTTTGTTTTGTTTTGTTTTGGTTTTTAATAAACTCTACCCCCAATGTGGGGCTCGAACTCATGACCCTGAGATCAAGAGTCACATGCTCTACTGACTGAGCCAGACAGGTGTCCCTCCACATCCCATCTTTTGATTACATTGAACTATCCTTTCGGTGTTATTGAGTGGCTAATGCTATACTGATACATATTGGTGGTGAGGGATTGGGGCGGGAAGTGTTGAGGAAGAGAGAGAAAATGAGAAGGGATGCCTGGTCAGAGATGGTGACATAAACCCAGTCCACTGTGATCTTGCAGTGGTGGTTAGATCCAGAGCAATGGGGAGGTGGAACCATGTGGAAGCCAGGTAGCCATGCAGATGAGGCTGTCCTCTGCACACTTCAGGTAGGGCTACTCCTGCCATCTCCACATCTGGCTTAGCAACAATCAGTCCATGAAGAATTGAGATGCATGAAAGGAAAGTTCCAGGTTGTCCCTAATCATATGATTGATGATCCTCCTTCCAGGTATCTGCTGTTTCCTGCCTTGAGTCTGCTGCTGGATGTCCTTTCCCAGAAATGTTCGTATCGATCCTTTTGGGTCTTCACAGAGTTATGGGAATGGCAACCCTCAAGACCATCCACGTTCTGTTGGGAGAGCACAAATCTGGGGCCCTCTGCCTCCAGGAATGAAGAGGGGGCCTGGAAGAAGTGCTGTCGATGGGTGTTCTCATTGGGAAAGCCATAGGAAGGTAATGCTCACCCTTCAAACTCCAAGTGTCCAGAATTTAGGGAACGGATACATTCAGGTAACTAACAGGCAGATGTGATAAACTCTCCAACAGGTTAATGATGCTCAATACAATTTTTCTGCGGCTCACAATCCTGACAATACGGATGGTCTGCTACTATAATTCTACTTTCCCTATAGAAAAGTTAATGTTCTGTTATTTTGGAATGTCAAATTGAGTCATGTGAAGTTTCAGAAATCACACACACACACACACACACACACACACACACACACACACACACCCCAGGTAAAGCCATAACAAAAGTCCCTTTTGCCTTTCATATATTTTGAGGACAATGAAACCATTCAATCAGTGCCCAAAATGATAATTATCTTTTTGGACACATGACCTCATATTCCCAATCTATTAAGCACACAAAATCTGAAAATGAGTGGTATTAGCGATTCCACTGAAATGGATACAAGGGACTTGAAACAAAATAAAGCCTGCCTTAGTTTTGTAATCCCCAAAGGAATACATACTGAGAGGACGGGTGACTTAGGACCCTTAGAAGAAAAGAAGAACACAGAAAACTAAAATAGTGGATGCATGTGGTTTTTTACTTGCTAGATGCCTGAACTTCATTGCTTCAGGTCACCTCAATTTGGGGTGGAGGTGGGGGTGAAATGTTGACTCAGGTGTGGGTAGCAATTATGATGGCCTATGACCAAATTCCATGTTAAAGTGATTGGTTCCCCAACCTCCCCACAGTGCTTATTGCTGTTGTTGTCAAGATCCTGGATAGCCATTAACATTCTGCTAGCGGAGCCAATCCACAGACTGGTTACCTACATCAGAAACAACTCCTGCAGTCCAGACTCCATTCTAGGGGCAACCTCATCTTGAACCCTCTTTGTCTAGAAACGTGGGTGCCAGTTGCACCCAGCTGGGGCGTGTTAGAAGATGTGTTGCTCTCACAAACGATTCACTGATACGGACCCATCAGTGATCCAGGAGAGAAGACAGGCATCTGACATCTCTCCAGTGTAGGGTCAGCACTCCCCCCAGTCTTTCTGGGACACTTCCTGCACAGAAAAGGAGCTGTCACCTGTTTGAATCTTAATTTCGTATTGCACCATCCATAGTTCCCAAAGTCATTGCCGTTAGTTCTCCTAGAAGTCCTAGAAGTGGGTTCTCAGGCAAATGGAAACCTTGGGCGGGCCCCAGAAGTTCTAAGGTGGGAATGCTGATCAAGTGTCTCGATTGCCATCCCTGGACCTCTCTGAGGCTCCCATTCTAGCCCCCTGGAGACCCACATTAAAAATGCTTCAGAGCACGAAAGCTGGTTGATGGATTAATCAATCAACCAACAAGTATTTACTGAGAGCACCTAATTTTTACTCAGCAACTGCTGACTGGAGCGGATGGTGCAGTGACAGGTAATGGAGGACTCTTCAAAGTCAGACAGAGGACGTGAAAATGATACTCAGCTCGCCACGTACTCATTCGACAGTTAGCCGTTGAATACCCACGCGTGAACCGTGCAGTATTCTGGGAGATGGAGGCAAGGAATGCAGATTAAACTTTCATCCCATGGACTTTATAGTCTATCAGAGTCGTGATTTTTTTGGAGTACTGAAAATAAAGATAATGTGTGTTATAATTGGAAAACAGGCTGCTTACAGGCTTATGGTGGTCAAGGAAGTGAGGAAATTTAAACTTTAGACTTTTGAGACCTGGAAGGGTATAACCAGGCAGTGGTTTGGGGATCCGTTTTGGGTGGTGGTTGATGAGAGGGATGGAAGCATGTACTGGGTTGGGCAGTGTCTCCTCTCCCCAATTCATGTCTACCCAGAACCTCAGGATGTGACCGTATTTGGAAATAGGGTCCTTGTAGATGTAATTAGTTAAGATGAGGTCATACTGGGTTAGGGGGTCCCTAAACAAATACTCACAAATGACTGGTGCCCTTTGAAGTAGACCTTGTGAAGATATAGACACACACAGGGAAGATGGGCATGTGAAGACAGAAGCAGAGACCAGAGTGACACAGCTAAAAGCCAAGGGACATCAAGGGTTGCCGGCTGTCATCAGAAGCTGGGGCAGAGGCAGGAAACAGTTCTTCTCTGAAGCCCTCAAAGGTAGCACGGCTCTGCTGACTCATTGATTTCAGACTTCCAGCATCCAAAGCCACGAGAAAACAAATTGCTATTGTCTTGAATCACCCGTTTGTGGTAGTTTGTTACGGGAGATGTAGGAAACAAGTGCGGATACTGAACTGGAGTCACGGAGATCACCAGGCTATATGATGGACAAGTCCTGACTCAGGGGGTTGGAGGGGGCTGGTGAGAAAGAATAAGTGTAATTTTGTGTGGTTGCATGCAAGATGACGATTGAATACCCTAGTCGAAGAAACAGTATCTTCTCAAGCTCGTTTCACGATCGGTAGGCAACCCATAGGAGCATGAACTGGAAACTACTGAGCTTCTGAAGGCTCAGCTCCATTCGTGGGACAGAATAAGAGAGGAAGCAAGTAGAGAGTGACGGAATCGCTGAACACCTTCCATTCGACTCCACAGGTATTTATCGAGCCTGGCCTGCTTCATGCCCCCAAGAAAGTCAACAGTGCAAATCAGGTGCAGAATGAAAACAGTTCAAACCAAGGGGATCCTGGCGATCACGAAAATAAAGGGAAGGAATTTTAAAAAGTGCTGAGAAAATTAATAACTTTCTGTTGAAGGGTGGTCAGGCTGTCTTCCGGAGAAGAAGTCACCTAAGCAGGGGTTAGAAGGATTGCTCAGGGCCGGCTGGTAGATAAAGGTGGAGGAGAGAGGAAAGACTCAGAATCTGCTGTTACGTCTGAACGATCGAGGAGCAGCCACGCCTGACTCCAGAGCCTCATCCAGCACACTGAGGCACACAGAGGCCGTTGAGGGAGTAAATGAATGCATGAACTAATGAAGTGACCCAGAAGCCAAGGGAGGAGAGTACTTTGGCAAGGAAGAGAGGATGATGCACATGGTCGAAGGCCAGAGGGAGGCCAAGGAGGACAAAGATGACCACAAAGCAAAGAGCAGGTTGCTGGAAGCTTGGGAAGATCCGAGCTTCAGAAAAGTCCAAGGGAGTCTCCTGGGAGCTGAGAAGAAAAGAATAAGCAGGAAAAGTCACTTGGCAGGAAATAAAAAAAATATATATCAGAAAAGGGTCCATTGGGAGTGTTTGAGGGGCAGATTGTGTCTGAAGGTAGAGGAGAGGGAAATGCGAAGACGTTGGAGACATAGCTCCTCCGGACCCAGGGGTGGGTGGATAAACGAGGCAGCCAACATTATTAAACACCTAGTCCATGGCAGGCACTGTACTAGCCGTTTTCAAGTACATTGTTCTCTGCACCTGATATCAAAACTTCACCTGAAATGTTAGCTTTAGAAAGAAGAAACCGGTTTTCCTTTAATAATGGGGAGGGAACAGGGCAGACAGATGGATCACAGAAGCAAATGGGTTGATAGAGATTTCCTGCTCATTCACCAAATATCCAATGGTTACCTTCTCTGTGCTGGACACTCTGCTAAGGGCCTCAGATACTTTACCCAACGGGAACCTTATAGCAACCCTAGAATGTTCTGTCATGATCCTCATCTTGGAGATGGGAAAATGGACGCTGTTCAACTTTCGTCAGATTATTTCCACATATAGGCCATTACCGATAAATCCAGGATCCAAAGCTGAGTGGGTCTGGACTCAGTTTCTTCATCTGTAAAACTATGTCTCAGGGTTACTGTCAGGTGGAATCATGGAGAAAGTGCTCAAGAAATGGAAGGTATTGTTGTCCCTCTTTTTTGCCCTTTGGAATGAGGTCTTCAGGTCCTTGCTAGACCTTCACCCCTCTGCCAACATTCTCCATTGCTCTTTGGAGTTGGAGACTTCCCGGAGGCCCAGAAGGGTGTCATAAGCAATAGAAAGTCAAATCTATCTGCTACCTTGGGCCCAAGATGTCTGCTCCTTGCTCCCAGAAAAGAAGCCATGTTTGGGATGCAAACCAAATGCAGAACGTGACCAAAAAGCAAAGGGTGTCTCCAAATGGGATAATGCAAACTGAGACAATAGTTTCACAGATCAATAGGAAACCTTTAAAGGCCACTGATGAGCTAGACTGCAGGGATGCTCCTGTTCTGGAGAAGGAAAATAAAATGGATCAATAAGAGACGAAACTGATACAAAATGGCTGAGATATACTCCCTGCTCCCAGGTGCTCTTTGCCAAGCTGATTCTCTGGTCAGATTTGTTCCTTCCCTTCTTGCCCTCGGTGATGGGGTCCTAAGGCCCCAGCATCAGAGAAACAGGCTGGCAAACAGAATCCTGATAGCAGATGGTGGAAGAAAAGCCATAGGTCTCGTCTCTCTGCTCTGGTTACTGGTTACTACAACCAGGGGCAATTTGCCTGATTACAACCCACTGGGTGTAGGGAGAACCTCAACTCTTTACCCCCCACCCCCCAATCTCATTTATATCATGCATCAGCAGGGTGCTGCATTTTAAAGAGTTTTCTGGTGCAACTGGGGATTCATCTACCAACCGTGTGATCTTGGGCAAATGTCTCACTCTCTCTGTCTCAGTTTCCTTATCTATAAATAGGTGAGCACTGTTGTGATGGAATAGTATATAAGTGACCAGTGTCCTCTTCCTCGTCATGGCCAGTAACATCAGCATTGCCAGCCCAGCAATTAATACCGAGATGGCTGAATGACCCCGTGGCTTTGTGGCAGGGGGCGGGTGGTGTAAGGGCCAGAAAGATGTAACTGATTCACTAGCTGGTCTTGAGCAAGTTGCGAATCTCCTCTGATCATCGTGGAAACCATCAGGGACCCAGCACAACATCTCTTCTGGTTAGGTGAGGAGGCAGATAAAGCACTTAGCACATGCTGGGCACGTAATGAGGACTCAGTAAGGGCCCCGTGACTTAGGTCTGTGATTGGTTCCCCAGCAGAACTCTTTAAGCTAAAATCCTGGTGAGCCCAGATTGACAACTCAGAGTCCAAGTCAAGAGAAAGACAAAAGGATCCATCTGGGGGAGGGGGAGGGAGAGCAGGTGGAACCCTGCATCGTCTAGCTGGGCGCCGGACTGAGAGAGATCCAGGCAGGCTTAGCACCCTTTGAGAGAAAGCTTCTCACGTCCACCTTCCTCCTCGTTTGTCTTTCTCCTGCCGTGCCACAGAGCCCCCACTTTCACTCAGGCTGCTTGGGTGCCGCTAGGCAGTGCAAAAGGATGAAGGGCTTTTCCTCTCGGGCCCCTGAGCACCTCCTTTCAATAGCTGGGAGCTTCCTGTCTCCCCACCCAGCCCCTCCATACCCACCTTGCTGCTAGGTGGCTCCATTCTCGGCCTAGGATCACAAGGGCCAAGATGACCACCCTTGTGCCATACGAACGGTTTCATTCAACACGACCTGAGCCCCTACTGTGTACCAGGTACCATATCGGGCAGCAGGGACCATCAGATAAACCAAAAACAGTCTTTACCGTTGAGCCCACCCTGCACTAGCCCGTTAACTGCAGACATCACATAACGCCCCGCTCCCTACCACTCTCAACTATGCCTGAAAGAGACACCTTTGGAGAATCTGAAACTCCGTTGTGTTTTGAACTCCTTGTGCTGCTTCTTACATAACCCATAAGCTCCCAAAGGCGCCTCCTTTTTGTCCTTCACCATGATGAGTTGTTTACTTCTCCGCTCACCCCTCCTGGCTTTTTGTTCCGCAACATGTTCTTTCTGGTGTTACACGGGAATACTCTCCCCGCATCTCGTCTCTGCTCCTTGTTGGCCAATTTTCCCCACTGGCAGATGGAGACACTCTCTTTCTGTGTCTCTATTTCTCACGACTCTAGATAAGTGAATACCCAAGAGTCTGGGTGTCCAACTCTGGCCCCCCCCCCAACCCGCCAGAGGGGAATCTTATTAGCCTGACAGCCGATGTTCCCTGTGTGTGGTCTGCAGCGTGTCTGGGTGAGGCAGATTGTAAAGAAAAGAGAAAAGGCAAGCCAACTTTTCCCTCCTACTCCCTTACTGACAAGGAATCATTCCACTGCAATGTTTCTTCTGCTGTCCCGTTCTTATCACATGCACAGTGTGGTCCCTCTGAGTTTTCTTAGGTCATTTTAGATTTCCCTTTAGCAACTGCGTCTTCCACAAGGACCTCCTCTTTGAACACAAAGAAAACCTCTGCATGCCGCCTTTCTTTCTTTTTTACCTCCCTCTTCTTTATCTCTTTTCACGTGCTGATTGCTTGGAAGCATGACAGGGATGATTGCTGGGAAGCATGACATCTGTTGAGTGCCCTACATGCTGGGTGTTACAACATCTTCCACGAATAGAGCTCATGGAGAAGCGATTAGCCTCTGTGTAACCGTGAGGAAACTGAGGCTTAGAAAGCGTAAGCCACACGTTGTAGATCACACATAATTACGTGACAGGTCTCCAAGACTCCGTGCTATCTGTCCTTTGAAATTCCCACACATGGATGACATATGCGAATGTATGTGAACCCAGCCGGTTGGGTCCGTATGACATTCATTATAGAAAATGTTTGTTTGATTATTCCTCATTCCTGATCCTCAATGAGGGTCTTTGTGCTGGCTTTGGAATTACCATCTTCTAGGTGATTCTGGGTTCGAAGTTTTACAACGAAAAGGATATACATTTGGGCAAATCTAGGGCAGGGAGAAGAGCCAGAATGCCTGAGTTCCAATCCCAGAAATCCCTGTCAGATGGCCTCAGGCTATGAGGAACAGTAGGAGCACCTTCCTAGTAGGCGTTGCTATGGGTCTTTTGCTTCTCAGCTGTCCCCTCCTGGGGACTTAGGGTGAGGATCACGTGGTCAGTAGACTCCTGCTGGGCACATGCAGTGCTATAAATGGACACTGATGATTTCTTATCTGAGATCTAGCTGCACTCGTTACCTGTGAGACTCCTGACTTCAAGATAAATCTCTCGACATCACGAAACTTCATTTTTCCCGTTAATAAAACGGAGGTAACACTCTCCATGTTGCAACTTTCCTATGAGCCTCCGATGAGATAAGCCACGTAAAGCTGCTAACTCAGGCACTTGGTCATAGCAGGTGTTTTCTGGCTGAATACATGCCAGTTCCCTTCCCTGTGTTTGAGCCAGCTCAAAGCCCTATGTACTCAGGATCCATGGAAGGAACTAGAAGAGGGAGACAAAGAAACAAACAAATTTTGGGGCTGGATCTGGCTGAAGATCAGCTTCACAGGGCCAGCCAAGGAGGCTCTTATTCTCAGTTCCCACCAAGGGGTGGTCTGGCTTGAGTAACCCACTGAAGTCCACCCCACCCCTTTCCGAGGTGGTCCCCCAACTTCCTGGTGAGTGGCCCTACAGACGTGGCTTCTTTAAGGGGGACGGGGATGTAAAAGATTATTCATGTCGGCATCGGGCTCTCTCTGAGTCACTCCAGAGCCCGTGGTAACTGGAAGAAAACATCCCAGATCAATACCACATTTCCAGATTTCATTAGTTTTTAATAGCCCAGTGCTCTTTTGGAAGGCAGCTTCGGGCATGCATAAGTTTTTGGAGACCAAGAGAAATGTTAAGAGGCCACCCTTTGACTTTGGACTGGAGGACACCCTGGATCCTCTGACTGACATGAGCTGTCTCCCTAGAATGCCCGGGGACCGAGTGTCTCTCCGTCCTGTGCAATCAGGCTTTCCTAAGGACACCATGAGCTTGGTCTCAGTGTCTCTCCCCAAATCACCAAGTTCTGACGGTAGCGTCACTCAAATGCCCGCCTCTCTTTATCTACCATGACCCCCCTAGTCCAGGCCAACACCCCGGGAGAGGTCAGCGTCGGCAATCACCGAGCCTCCCGGCAGCCAGAGCGAGCTCTGCTGACTGTCACGGGAAGTGTGTGCCATTCTACCAAGCCCTCGCTGGGCTTCCACTGGGAAGACAGAGCTGCCGGCTCATCTCGTGAAAACCCCCTTCCTCCTCTGCCCCCTCCCTCCCTCCTTCTAATTCAGCTCTCCGGGGCCTTTTGTTGTTTGCTTCCAAAACATGCCAGGGGTTCGTAGAGTCACGGCCTTCATCTCTGACCTTCCCGTAGCCCCGGACAACTCTTCCTCCACCCTTTGATGAAGTTTCATGGTTATTTCATCGGTCACGTCTTGTTCGCCTCTGAATACCCCGTAAGAGTACTGTGCCTGGTACATTACACACAGTAGGTGCTGTGGCACACAGAGTAGGCCCACACTAAATTGTGTTGAAAGAATGAAGGAGTGAGTGCGGAAAGGGATCCTCTGGGAGGCTCGCAGTTCTCAACTGCATTCTTGGGGGTGGGTAAGGTGGGTATGGGTGTATGTGAATGGAGGAAGAATCTTCCGGAGTTTGGAGTGCTCCCTGCTACCACCCTTCGATGGCTCCCCACTGCCCCCTGGACAGAGCCCAAAGTCAGCTTAGTTGATAGGGCTCTTGATGAATTGTTCTGGTCTCCCCTTCAGAGGTTCCTCTCGTCCCATTTTTCCCACTCCCTCCGCCGCACATATAATGTGTTTCTGCGCCTGTGAGGCTGGGCCCCTCATGCTCACTGTCTGTACCTTGCTGCCACTGGGACCGTCTCCTGTGATGTTCTCTCCAGACAGCCTCCATGGCACCTCTGGGGGGGCGGCTGGGTGCCCTTCCTTTGTGTCCCCTGCACTTTTACCTAAAACCAGAGTCTCCAAAGTGGGCCAATGCAGGGCCTTCTTTTGGGGAAAAATATCAACTACATTATTTTTTAAATTCCTACCTTTGCAGGAATTAAAATTCCCCACCAATGCACCTATATTAATTTTAAAAGAGGAACATCAATGTACACAGGGGAATACGGTCAACAAATTCAGGGGCGCCTGGGCGGCTCAGTCGAGGACGTCTCAGGACGTCCTTAACTCAGGACGGTTAAGCAGCCGACTTCAGCTCAGGTCCTGATCTCACGTCCTGCGGGCTCGAGCCGCACCTCAGGCTCTGCGCTGACAGCTCGGAGCCCGGAGCCGGCTTCGGATTCTGTGTCTCCCTCTCTCTCTGCCCCTCCCCTGCTCACGCTCTGTCTCCTTCTCAAAAATAAATAAATATTAAACCAAATTCATAGCAAGTGTGCATGGTCAGAAAGGTTTGGGATCACAATGACATATTCACAGGGCGATGTATTTGTCTGGCTTTTGTCTCTTCTGAGACGTCCTGAGAAATTCACCAGGAAAGGAATGATGTACAGAGCGGCATTGTCCAAAGGTGGCAGAGGAAGTGGATTTAGAGGGTACACAAAGAAGGAACCCCCGAAACACTGACTCCTGCCCTTTCCAGTTCTCGCTCACACAGGAGACAGTGTAAGCTAGCTGTGAGCCTGTCAGCATTCTGAGACACCCCCTGGGTAACACTTGCCAGTTTCCCTTTTTATTTGTTATTTTATTTATTTTTTTAATGTTCATTTATTCTTGAGAGACAGAGCATGAGCATGAGCAGGGGAGGGACAGAGAGAGAGAGAGAGAGGGAGACACAGAATCTGAAGCAGGCTCCAGGCTAAGCTCAGAGCTGAGACGTGGGGCTCGAACTCACGAACCGTGAGATCATGACCTGAGCCGAAGTCGGACGCTTAACAGATGGAGCCACCCAGGGGCCCCAGCCTGTTTCCCTGTTTAAGAGAGAACTTCGGCTCTAGGTTCGAGCCCTTGAGAGGGGCCTCCTACGCGGCCAGAATCCAACAAGAAAGCTTTATTTTCATTGCTCCCTGTTATTCGCGGCAAGTAACATTGGTTTTTCTCTGCTAGCTTTTTTTTTTCTGTGCACACTGTCTTAAATTTATTTAAAGAGTGATTAAAGTAAGAAACTATTTAAGTAAATTGTAATACATGTAAAACCTGGATACGACAGCTCATTTACATTTGGGAGACACAAGGGCAGTACAGTCAACATGATCTTTGAAATATGGAGACTTAGTTGGGTTTCTGACCCTGGCAGTGACTGAATGAGTGACCACTGGTAAGTTTTCTCTGAATCTGACTCTGAAATGGAGGTCAAATTATTGACCTCGCAAGGTTTTTTGAAGATCAGTATTAATGTATGTGAAGACATTTCCCAGGGCCCGCACCCGCTTGGTAACTGACGTAGGTTTATTCAGTGAGTGAGAGGCGAGTATGAAGGAAATGAATCTCAATCAGTGAATCTGTGAGCCTGGGTCCTCCCTGAAAATCCCATCTTTCTTAGCTGGAATGAGTCAGGTTCTGGAGGGTCCCATTCTCTCTCTGCTAGGGCCCCCCATTTCACACCCTGTAGGCCTTTTCCCCGGGAACCTGGGAAAGTTAATGAGCCCTACCCAGTCCCCGAATTTGCTCCTTTGGAGGGATTAGTTGTGAGAGGACAAGGGACCATGGGTGAGACCTACACTTACTTTATGACTCTATGGAATCCTGGCACAACACTGACTGCAGAACATGCCAGGTCTAGAAATAGAACTTCTGCTCTGACAGTAGGTGAGTTCCCCACACAAAGAAGTGGTCAAGACCAACGGTGCTGGGGGGGCTGGGTGGCTCAGTTGGTTGAGTGGCCAACTCCTGGTTTCGGCTCAGGTCATGATCTCGTAGTTTGTGGGTTCGAGCAATAGGTCGGGCTCTGCACTGACAGCATGGGAGCCTGCTTGGGATTCTCTCTTTCCTTCTTTCTCTCTCTGCTCCTCCCTCACTTGTGCTCTCTCTCTCAAAATAAATAAATGCATTAAAAAAAAAAAACAACAAAAACAGACCAAAGGTGATGGCCACCAGACCCAGGTCCTGAGACTCACACCTTTTCTAAGAAACATCGTGTTCATCTTCCTGAAAACAGAGAGACGGCTGAAGGGCATCATGAACCAGGTCTTGAAAGAGTGTATCTGGAATCTTACACATAGGCTCTGCAGGTGTGACCTTATAGGCCAACATTCAGTCCCATCCCTAACACAAACAAAGCCGTCCCACTTTCCTTTCAAAATGAAGGCTGTGTTTTTTAACGAGGCCTTTTAAACAAACAAATGAATGAGCAAACAGACTCCTCTTATCTACATGGTTTCTCATTTTTTACTAGCCCAGCCCAATCTGCTTCATGCTTTGGCCCCCAAAGGGTGAATGTGGAAATGCCCAGACTTCTAAAGGCACAGTATCGCTTCTGTTGCATTCTGTAAGTCCATACAAGTCAGAAGGACAGCAGAGGTTCAAGGGAAGGGGCTCCTTCTCTTGACAGAAGTATTGGCACATGTGTGTGGGAAGATGAGCAATTGTAGGGGCCTGTTGTGTAGACGATCTAATGCACATCTGCGCGCGCACACACACACACACACACACACACGCCAATTCACGAAAAGTAGGGTTCACTTCTGCTAACATAGGGCTCGGGATGAGTATCAGTCCTCCCTGATTTCTGCCATGGGGTCTCCGCTGGATCCGCAAGAAAAAAGACCTCGAGTCCTTCTGTGTTGCCCTCACTGTCGTTTCCATTGGAGGAAAATGCAACAGAAAAGGGTTTGAGGTCATATGTACAAATATGCTTCTGGGACCCAAAGGAGGGCCTTGGGGTGTGTGTGTGTGTGTGTGTGTGTGTGTGTGTGTGTGTACATGTGTCTATACACACAGCAATGTGTATCTGGAAGGGAGATGGAGGTTATTTTAGACTTTAGATCCGTTTCTTGAGCTGTCCTGTGATGCCCTGCTCTCGGCCCATCTTTTCCTGCCCCCAAACCTTTGCCCAGACACCCCTCATGCACGACCCACCTGCCTCGGGCACAAGACCATGTCTTTTCCCTAATTAGCAGATCAAGGCCCACCCACGCCCTGCCCTTCACCATGACTCTTCTGACACAAACAAGTCTAGCAATCTTAACTTTTCTTTACTCTGAGAGCTGGTAGCTGGTGGATAGGAGCTGGCCAGATGGCAAGGCAAGCCGGGAAAAGACAGAAACCAGACTACGTTAGGTTTCGGATCTGGAAAAGAGAACGGCTACATAGCTATCCAGCAGGATTTCTTTTCTGGTTTCCCCTCACAGAGTCACTTCAGTGGGGTTATGGGGTGAGAGGAGCTGAGCCTTATAAGGAAAAAAGACATACATACATACCCATCATCTAGAAGCAGACGCTAAAACGTTGAGAAAGACTTTAGGCTAGGGCAACAACATAAAGAAAATGTTTACACTTGGAGATTTATATTTGGTTTAACTTGTTTTGGGCAGAGAAGATAAGCACGAAAATGATTGTAACACATTTCGGCGTCCTTAGCAATGATTTTCCCTTATTACCAACCCAAGGCTGTATCTGTCATGATGTAGCTAACTCTCTTTAGCCAAAAGGGAGAGAATTTTCTGTGTAAGTCAATACATGCATAATTCCATTCATCAAGTACAAACAGAGCCATCGCTTTTAAAACGCTGCACCCCAGAGAGTGAAGTACCCCTGTGCTTACAGAAACCAGTAGAAACGTCCCCGAACTGGAAGCAAATAACATGAAATGAAAACCTCCCTTCAAAAGTAAACACTGACCGATGAAACCGAGAGTTGCTGCTTCTCTGGAAAGATCCACAAAGTTGACGTGCCTTTAGCTACAACAACCAAGAAGAAAAAGAGAGAAGGTTCAAATTACTCGTATCAGAAATGGAAGCAGGGACATTACCACCAACTTGACAGAAACAAAACAGGTTGTAAGAGAATCCTAGGAGCACTTGTATGCCAACAGATGAGACAACCTAATTGAAATGAACGAATTCCTAGAAACACGGACTGCCAAAACTCGAGGAGGAGAAGAAGGATATTGAGTCAGTAATTAAACCAAATAAACATCGAACAAGGAAAACCCAGGACCACATGGCTTCGCTAGTGAATCCTACCAAAGATTGAGAGGATAACCGACACCAAGCTTTCTCAAACTCTTCCAGAAGGTGGGAGAGGAGGGACCACTTCCTTGCTCAGTCTGAGACCAGGATTACTGTGATACCAAAACCAGGCAAAGGCATCACAAGGAAAGAAGTCTACAGACCGATAACCCCTGTGAGGAGAGACACAAACCTTCTCAACAGGGAAAGCGAAAAGACAACTAAATGTGCCCTCCTCAAATTCGTGGGTGAAAACCCTGCTCACCACTGTGATGGTATTTGCAGGCGGGGCCCCTGAGAGGCAATCAGGATGAGATAAGCTCATGTGGGGGGAGCCCCTCATGAGTGGGGTTAGTGCCTTTGGGGAGTCACCGGGGAGCTCGCTTCTTCCGCTCTGTTCCCCGTCATGCAAGGATACAAGGAGAACTGGCAGTCTGCGGTCCGGAAGAGGATTCCCAGCGGAGCCCAAAGATGCTGGCATGCAGCTCTCAGAACGTCTAGCTTCCAGAACTTCAAGAAATTCATTTGATCTTCCCAAATCAAAGTTTATTATTATTTTAACATTTAGGGGCTTGCATATATTTTTTTCCTCTTTTGCTTCTTGCCAAAAAATCATCAATCAATCAATCAATCAATCAAAGCAGTGTGACATTTCGTCCTGGGTTTTTCCTTTTTCTCAGAGCCAGTCCATCTGCAACATTGTTCTTGGCCGCTCTTGGTCATTCAGACCCACAGAAAGGGAAGGTATGCGGGTTTACAAATGGTAGGTACACAGCCCCGGTACAGAGTCTAGCTCCTTCCTGGGCCCGAGCCTGCCCCAGCCTGATTCCCTGAGTGACCTCTTCCTCATGCCTGACCACTCCCCCGTCGGCCAGGCCGGCCCTCCCAGCCCGAGCGGGCCTGGCCTGCAAGAGAGCTGGGTTACCTCTGGCTGGTCTGCAGCCCAGTCCGGTCTTCAGCGGGCCACTGCCTACCGCCCCGGGCTGCGGCTGTCTGTCACCCTGTCTCTGCACCCCTCTCAGTCCCTCTGCTGCTCAACTGGAAGACAATGCTCCCAACTAGTCCTTCTCAGAAATGGTTGCTCCTTGGGGCGCCTGGGTGGCTCATGCGGTTAAGCGTCTGGCTCTTCGTTTTGGCTCAGGTTATGATCTCGCGGTTCGGGCCCCGCGTGGGCCTCCACGCTGACAGTGTGGAGCCTGCCTGGGATTCTCACCCTCTCTGCACACCCCCCCAAATGCAATAAATAAAAAAAAACTTAAAAACAAAAAGAAATCTTTACTTCCTGCCTCAATTCATCAAAACGTTCCTTCTAAGTCCATGTTCTGGTTATGTTTCTAACTACAGCATTCTTCCCAAATAACGGGCTTTGCCCTCCCCCGCGTCTTTTCTATCCATGGTGAGCATTCCCCCAACCCACATGTCCATAGAACACATGACGATTACAGCAGGTGTTTCGCCTGTGGATCCGGGGCTGGAAAGAGGCCCCGGGGTCAAAGCCGGGGTGTCTGACCCAGGAGCCAGGGCTCTCCCCTCTCCAGCGACAGTCTCTGTTATGAACGCTGAGGCTGTCACTAACCACCTTCCCACACTGTCACCTGAGAACCAGTTCCGTGCAGAATGGCTGCTCATGGACACAGGTTTCTCTTTGTGGCAACGAGAATGTGCTGGAATCAGGTAATGGTGAGGGTGGCGGAATTCTGCGAATACACTAAAATCCCCTGAATTGCACATTTTAAAGGGTACGTTTTATGGGAGGTGAATTATATCTTAATTTTTTAAAAGAGAACTCATTCGCTCTTCTCTAACATCTCAGCCCGGTTAGAGAAAATGTGAATAATTTATCACTTCTGATGGCTTCCTATCACACTTAGAAGTCCAAATGACTTCCAGCCTGTTAGCAGACTCTGAGGGCGCCGCACCCCCGCTGCCGGGCACGCACCCTCCCCACGCACCCCTCCTCCACACCTCCTGCAAACACCCATAACTCCTCACCTGACCGTTTTCTCTTCTCTGGAAGAGCCAGGGTCGCCCCGCCCCCTGGGAGCTGCCCACAGAAGGCCATGGATGGGAGGTAAAGAAAAGCCGCCCACTCGTGTTCCAGAGCTGTGCTTCGTGGGTCCCACGTAGGGTCCCACTTGCCCTTGTGGCAGTCGGGTAATAACATCACCTGTATTGGAATCCCTCCCTTCCCTTCTCACCCCCCCTTCCTGTGCCTCCTCGTTGGTTTGCCCTCAGACTCTCAGCTCAGGGTTTTCTTCTGGGAAAACCTGACCTAAGACAAGCCTTTCCTGGAGGCAGCCGCCACCGGTCTCTCTGCCTTCATCTCCCACCACTCACCCCCTACCTGGCTCTGTTACACCCGCACTGAACTGCCCCTTTTTCAGCACACCAAGTTAGTTTCTACCTCAGGTCCTTTGCACTTGCGCTCGGTTCTCTCGGACAAGAGCCATCCGGTCCGACTCCACACATCAGTGGCTTCTTTCTGTCTTGTGGCCACAGCTCACATGCCCCTAGTCAGTAGCCAAGAGAGGTCGGCCCTCCTTGAAATCTATCTAAAATAGACCCCGCATTTCATTTCATTACACCGCATTTCATCACTCCAAAGCACTGATACGTAAGAATAAGTATAGGTGTTGGAATGTTTGAGTTTGTTCCTCTGGGTCTGGTCCCTGCCCTTCTCCACTTTCTTTTGTGCTCTGGGAAGCTGATCTTTATGGAGGACAGTAGGGGCTCCCTGGACGTCAGGCTGTGATTTGGACTTGGCCATGGAAGGTACTCACAGGCGTTAGCGTAGGAAGACTAAGTCAGAACACTGACTTCCCTGGTGCCCTCTCGGCTGGGTTCCTTGGCTTACCCTGAACCTGCCCTGAACCTTTGTAAATAGCCCCTTATGACATTGTCCTTAATTATTCAGGTTGTGCATGCTGTTTTGTGGAGTGTGTGTATGTGTGTGTGTGTGCTATTATACGCTCTCTAAAATTATTTTAAGTATCGACATTTCTGTCCTCTCTTCCTATAGTCATGCAAACTTCGTGAGGGGAGATATCCTGCCTGCCTTGTTCACAACTGCATCCTCAGTGCCTAAAACCATACTCAGTATAGAATAGGTGCTCACAAAGATTTTTGAAGGTAGATTCTGAAAGATTCTGAGGATTTTCACCGAGGGAAGCTGGCATCTTGCTAGTGGGTCAGGTCCCCTACCTTTCTTGAGGTGACCACCTCTCTCCAACTTAGGGAATAAATTAGAAACTGTGGTAGGCAGAACAAGGGTTTCCCCTCCCCAAAGATGTCCCTGTCCTAATGCTTGGAGCCTATGACTAGGTCAACCTTATACACGGAACTGGGATTTGGGTTGCGGGTGGAAATGAGGTTGCTAATCAGTGGACCTTAAACTACACAGATGACCTTGGATTACCTGGGGGTGGCCAAATGTAGAGAGGCCAAGATATGAGCGCTCAACCCACCCTGACTGATGGGCTTCGAAGGTGGAGTAGGGTCCACAAGCCAGAGAATGCAGGCAAGGAAACAGATTCTCTCCTAGAGCTTTCCAAGGAATGCAGTCCTGCTGACTGATGCTTCCCTGCTGCTACTCTGATTTTAGCCCAGCGAGCCCTGTGTCAAACCCGTGACCTACACAACTATACGATCCTAAATTTGTGTGGTTTTGGGCCCCCCCCAGTCTGCGATGACTGGTTACCGCTGTGACCGACAACTGACGGAGAAACATAACCATGCTCTCCTTTCTAGAAGGGCAGCCATAGTGCCTCTCTCCAACACCAGATATTTTGTGTGCGTGTGACATTTCAATTGTGCAGACATGAGTATAGAGTCACTTGGGCATACTGTTGAGTTTCCATGAAGATATATATTTTTTTTACAAGTACACCATACATTCCAAGTATTCCCATCAAAATGGGAGGTGCCCATAAATTAAATCAGATTTAATCTTTCATTTCCCAGCTCTTTTGCAAGAAGTAACGAAGAAAAAAATGTCGAGCACCCAAAAGTGTGTTGAATATTGAAGTCCTATAGATGGACAGCTCTTTGTTTTGCCAGCCAGCACAGTTGGTGAACTGCAGGACAAGGGGCTAATACCCAGGAAGATGGTCAGACATGAATTGTGAGAGAAATTGCAGATGCCTAGAGCAGTGCATTATTTTAAAATTCCCTTTTCCTGCTTCTTGCTTTCCTGCTTCTATGGTGTGAAGGGAACTTGTATTTCTTGACATGTTCCAGCTAGCTCAGACGCTCCGAGAGAGCCAAATGACTCAGTCCCTGGACCACTACCAACGTTTTCAGGGTTGAATCCTGTCTTATTTTCTGAGAAACAATGTTTAACTGGCCTCTGTGGCATTGTGTCAACTGACATCACCCTGTAACTGCAGATATATCACGTTAAGCTACCACCAATATTGAAGAAAGGATCCCAAGGCGGGTTAAACAATATGATGGAAGCTGTTGTGTGTTTTTCACACCCCTGGCCAAGGGGAAGTCCGTGTCATGAGGAAACATATAATTCAAGCCCCCTCAGGATGATCTCAAAAATGCTAAAACAGGTTAAATCACATTTTTTTAAACGAGCTATCAAGGAAACTAGTTTGACGATCTGTAAGAGGCACCGCATTCTGCGGTCATCTATTTTAAGTAACTTCAGGTAGTTCTCAAAACACACAAGCTAGAGTCACGCCAAAAGACTTTTGATTTCCCCCTGCGACTACCAGTGTATGTGCAATAAATTATGGGCCTGGAAATAAGTATTCTCATACGATTGCTTAGGGATTTGGAAAGTTAGCATCTGCATGGAAGATGATGAAGTCATCAGCTCAGTGGCCTCCGAACTAGTAAGATCCTGTGAAACAGACCTTGCCCAAACTTGTTTTTCAGTGCCAACAGACCAGGAGTGGATACAAAGAGAATTAGCCTCGTTACGAGTCCTTTAGAGAACGGTCCCTGTGGATCTGATCCCAGGCAAAGTCACTGGTTGGGCCCAAGTGCGATACTCGACTTCTCCTTCACCTGAGAACAATAGCTGCCTTTATTTATTAACTTAGAAAAGGGGATCGCTGATGATCTCTTTCATTTTATCCTGTGAGAAATGAGAGAGAGGCCTTGCTTGAGGATCTTCATGAAGGTCATAGGAGACTTTCTAATTTCTGGGCAATGAGAAACTGTGACCTGCATGGGCCTCAGTGGAGGCACGGAGAAGAAAACACGGTGGAAAGACTGTCATGGAGCTAAGGAGGTCTTTGGATTTTCCTGAAAAGAGTATACTGTTCTCTGGTTGACGGGTACAGACTACCCCCTCTTCTGGGTGCATATGTAGAAGTAAATGGGGCTGCAGCCAGCCCTAAGTGGAAAACCAAGATGGAGTAACCAAGGATACAGATTTCATGGGAAAGACATGGATTTGGAGCTATGATCGGAATCACAAAGCAAGATGGCAGACCAAGAACTGTCAGCTCAAAGGGGATCCTTCAAGATATGTGCAATATGCATTAAACTAATTTCATACAGTCTCTTTGTTGTCTGAGCCCTTACAGTTTTTTTTTTAAGTCTATTTATTTCTGAGGGAGATTGACAGAGAGAGAGCCAGCGGGGGCGCGGTAGAGAGAAAGGGGCACAGAGGATCTGAAGCAGGCTCTGTGCTGAGAGCCGAGAGCCTGATTGGAGCTTGAACTCACAAACTGTGAGATCATGACCTGAGCTGAAGTCAGATGCTTACCAACGGAACCACCCAGATGCCCTGAGCCCTTGGAGTTTTAAGGTGCTATGGACTGAGTATTTGTGTCTCTCTAAAATTTATGTGTTGAAACCTATGTGATAGCATGGTGGGGGGGGGGGCGGCTGGGGATGCAGAGACCTCTTGGAAGAGATTAGTACCCTTATAAGAGACCCCAGAGAGTTCTGCTGCCCCTTCTGTCATGTGAACACATAGCAAGAAGATGGCTGGCTGTCTATGAACCAGGAAGTGGGTCCTCATCAGACACCAGATCCGCTTGTTCCTTAATCTTGAACTTCACACTTTCTGTGAGAAACAGACATTTGTTGTTTAGGGCATACTTTCTGTGGTATTTTTGTTATAACAATTCAAGTGAAGGAAGACAGTATCATCTTCTGTTGCTGGTATTTGACTGTGGAGCTCTGACTGCCTAGATCACCAGCTCCAGTCAGGCACTACTCTGTCTATGAAAGAGGGAGTGGCCAGAAATAGAATAAGCAAGGTGGGGGCGGGGACAATAGCCTGAATGATGGGTGTAGAAGGAATGAACGTAGCCCAAAAGATCACACAGAGCATTTGTGACTACAGCTTTCAAACAGATAAAGTTGGCTTTGTCAACAGTGTCCTGTTTTCTGGCCTCTGGCTTCTGGTTCACCACTTGGATCAGGCATTCTCTTCCTCATAAGACGTTGAATACCTTGAAAAGCACATGCTGGGTAACTCATGAGTCTGTGTCTCCAGCAGACGAATTGCTATCTTCTTCATTATAATAATACTCGGTTCTAGGCAAAGTACTAGGCACTTTCCATATGTTATTTCATGATTACTTCTCTGACATGTATTTTAAAAGAAGCTCAACACAGGTCCCAGCAACTTAGCCCATGTCCTCCTGGATGACCTGACTGTGTATCTGTCTGCAAAGGTACCGACCGGGTGAGGCTTAAGCCAAGGGTGGGTTGAAAAAGACCGGCACATTCTAAGGCTGGTGTTCAGTACTTTGCCACTTAAGGCGACTTCAGATTCTCAGACCAAAATGAGATGTCAAAGCTGACAGCATGATTTCCATGCAGCTCGAATAAGTTGGTGAGGAAAAATAATCATAATCCTCCCAGATTTGGCGACGTTAGATTTATATAATCTCACTATCTCCCGTAAGCTCAGGAATGTTCTAGAAGAGTTTTCAAAGTGTGGTCCTTGTGTCCAAAGGCCAGCTCCTGTCCTTCGGTGGATGAGACTCCACAAATCTAACTTGTTGAACAACACCCCTGGGAACACCCATTTGTAGGAAAGTTCTGAAACCACTGTTCAGGGGTATAAGGTCTTAAAATCTGGTCCCTCTCCTTTCTGTCTCCTTCTCTCTGTTTCCCCTTCTTCTTCCTGCCTCATGACTTTAATTTCTTTTAGGCTTTTATCTCTTCTTTTCCCATATATATATATATTTTTTTTCCCCAAAGTTTACTCTTATCCACATGCCTGTGAGAAGAATCAAGATGAGGGCAACTAAAAGAAATACAATTACGTAGTTAGGTTTAAGTACATGAAGGAAAGTGTATTCTCTTGTGAAAAGCAAGATGTGTGCTTAGAAAATTTCCATGGCTACTACTAGGGACACAAGCTCAGGCCTCCAGGGACCTCGATAGGAGCAGAGCGGCAAGACTCTGCAGAGGGCAGAGAGAGGAACGTGTTTGCTACTTCTCACAGAGGAAGGGAGATAAGGGAGAATGAGGGGCAAGAACCAGGGAAAAAACAAGATGGCCACTTCCAGCTCTCTCCCCAAATCTAAATGAAGTATACCAAAGTGTTCATATAACTAACGGTAATGGAAGTTTGTAGTCAATGAGAACTAAATTCTAGGTCAAATGGATGCCTGAGAAAAACAGAGAACCCAGAGGAGCAGGAGGAAACAACCCTGAGAAACGCAGAGATTCCTGGGAAACCTTGGGGAAGGATTGAGGTTGCCTGTCATAAGCCCTGAAGCTGGGGTCTGAACTGAGTTTCAAGATCCCTTAGAAACACAGTAATGGCATAATTTATCAGAAGATCTGGACACTTTTTATTTTTTTATTTTAAAGTTTATTTATTTTGAGAGAGAGAGAGAGAGAGAGAGAGAGAGAGAGAGAGAGAGAAAGAGAGTGGAAGAATGGGGGAGGGACAGAGAGAATCTTTCTGCCTGCACAGAGCCCGATATGGGGCTTGATCTCATGAACCATGAGATCATGACCTGAGCTGAAATCGAGGGTCGGACACTTCACCTACTGAGCCACCCAGGTGCCTCAGAAGATCTGGACACTTTTGAGAATGAAAGGGCACGTGTGAAATATGCAAAGATAACAGCCATTCCCGGGGGAACTGACCATTCTACCTAGAAAGGCCTCCGCCCTCTTGAGTCCATAGGAAGGAGAGGACGTACCGTAGAGATGGTTCTGATGTTTCCCCTAAACTAGGCTCAGGCATCAAAGGACAAAGTAAAAGAGAGAAATTTGACGGCAGCTTGGGGGAATAGCTCAGGAAGTGAGCTGTGGGCACCTTCACGTTGAGCAAAGATCAGTTTTTGTGATCTTGGGTACAAGAAGATAGTGGATTCAGTTTTTGCAGGAATTAGAGACACCCAGAAATATTGCCAATCCTGGTCAAAGAAAGGGGGGAAAAGCAGTAAAGGAGAGAAAGGAGGAAGGAAGGACAGAAGGGAGGGGAGTTCTGGGTGTCTTCAGCCGCCTTCCTCAATGAACTGGGGGGTAGATTTCCAAACTCTGCTTTCAGTGACATGTCACAGAACTCGGGGTGGCCGACAGACAAGCGCTCAGCTGAAGGGCAGGCAGGCAGTGTGGTAACCGTGGAAAGGGTTGAGGCCCAGAGATCAGATGGAAATCTGCCTATCATCCCATGGAAACGAGATGTGAGCAAAACGTTGGCTGCTTCGAAGAAGAGTCTCTAAGGGGGAGTTACAGATTCCAAGCACAGCTTGTCCCATACATCCATTGAAAACAAAACACGGGGCGCCTGGGTGGCTCAGTCGGTTAAGCAGCCGACTTCGGCTCAGGTCACCATCTTGTGGTTCATGGGTTCGAGCCCCGGGTCGGGCTCTGTGCTGACAACTCAGAGCCTGGAGCCTGCTTGGGATTCTCTGTCTCCCTCTCTCTCTGCCCACCCCCCCACTCATGCTTTGTCTCTCTCTGTCTCAAGAATAAATAAACATTAATTTTTTTAAAAAAAGAATAAAAACAAAACCCAACCCTGACTATTCACCTGATACCGTGTTACATAAGACAGTTGACAATATCACAAAACTTGCAGGATTCCCTTGGGATGGCTGGACTTCTAACAGAAGTGCTATCTCACAAAAAGATTTCAGCATAGAGGCTGCCCTCTGTCCCAAGAAGTAGACAGTTACCCCTAAAGTAGCCGAAATGGAAGTTCAAGGGAAAGTCCCTGTGACCTTCTGCTAGGAGAGATGCCATAGATATTGGTGATGCTGTAAACAGAACAAAATAAGCAGCAGCAACAACAACAACAACAACAACAACAACAACAAAACTGATTTCGAGTATGGGAGCCATGTCAAATGTCACAGGAGAGAATGTTCCAGTCTTGAGAGGCTGATGTGTAATTTCTTCTCGCAGGGGCGATTAGATGTAGCACGTTTATCTGGAGCAGCACAGGGAAGGCAGCTGGTCCAAATTAATTCTCGCCTGCAGAAGCCTTGCTGATGCGAGTGTGTGTGTGGGTGCGAGCTGGCGGGGGGGACGACACGGGGTGGTGGAATCGAGTGGAGAGAGGGCATATGGCCATGATGCCTCACTCCAGAGCAGGCTTGTCAGAAAAGCCACCAAACGTGGGCAATAACAGTGTAATACATGCATAACTAAAGCCCTGCTCCGGGCATCCTTTGGAGGTTTAGTCAAAGCTGGAAGATCTATCGTTTCAAATCTAGGCCTTTTTCTGGTGAAGATGTGACTGCCCCTTTGGGACACAGTATGTGCTATTCTCTCATCCGAGAAAGATTCTCTTTAGTGGTTCATATATAAAACCAGTACCACCCAGGGCTCTTGAGGAAACCCCGTGAAGAAAGGCTGTGGAGCTGAATGCAGGTATTTTAGAAGAAAAAGTTTGGTAACTTAAAGCGGACTGCTTGGCCGAACCACCATTCTGTTTCCAGTTTTTTTGTATTTTTGTTGGGGACCGGGGACTGAGATATTTCTTCTGTTCCACTGAGATTAAGTCCGACCTGTGTCTATGAGCAGTGGCTTGTCCTTATTGATAGAAGCATACTTCTGTGAAAGGGCTTGACACAGAAGGGGACCGACGGATACGTGTTGATGGTGTTTTGAGAAAGCTGCCGCGGAAGCAGAGCCGGGCCTGTCCTGGGCCAAGACCGCCCTGAACCACTCTGCGGATACCCTGGCGGGAGAGGCCCCGCAAAGTCAATGGCTCAAGGCTTGGAGAATCGTCTGGGCGTCACACAGCCACATCCCGGTCACCTACTTGGGGGTGCGTGTGCGTGTGCGTGCGTGTGTGTGTGTGTGTGTTTGTGTGTGTGGAGTGAGATCGGGGGGATGGAGATACGTGCTCTTGAAGGGAACAGAACCCCCAATGTCCATCATCCTGAGGTCAGCACGAGGGCAGAGGTGGAAGGGTGGTCTCAAACCCCTGGGGCCCAGGCTGGTCAGGCAGGGACACTGGGGCTGAGGCTTGAGGTAGTCCCCTAGAGGGAGGAACAGGTCTCCCTGCACAGACAGGGAAGTCACACCACAGGCAGCTCGATGGAGGCCTCATAAGGAAGAGTCTGGGCCTGGGGCTCTAAAGAGGGTCACTTTCAGTTCTCGTTGATCGATTCTAGTTACACTGATAGCCGGCACGACAGTCAAATCTTCCTGGAGGCCAGACAAAGCCAAGGAAGCGGCCGCGAGGACAGCAAAGATCTAAGCCGGTGAGGGGAAATCTCCGAGGGGAGGGAGGCCGCGCCCCCAGACCGGGGTCAGCATCTGCCTGAGGCGCCTGAAACGAGGTCTGGGGAAAGCACACAGACGAGAAAGGGCCCTGAGACGGTGCCACAGCAGATGCCAAAGGCTTGGGCGACACTGTTCCTGATACGTCGCAGACGGGGGTCGCCGAGGGTGGGGGAAGAACAGCGGCAAGCAGGGGAGACCTCGCCCCATCCCCTCATGGGCTCGGCGGCCCCATTCGGACTTGAGATTGGGTGAGGCGGACGCAACGTTCACATTTCAGCTGCGGCCACGACGACCATGAGAGCAGACGAGGACAGCGCCGTAGGGACGCCGTCGCCGCTCTCGTTAAAAAAGGAAAGGAAAGGAAAGGAAAGGAAGGGAAGGGAAGGGAAGGGAAGGGAAGGGAAGGGAAGGGAAAGGAGAAAGGAAGGAAGGAAGGAAGGAAGGAAGGAAGGAAGGAAGGAAGAAAGAAAGAAAGAAAGAAAGAAAGAAAGAAAGAAAGAAAGAAAAAACAAAAAAGACAGGCTGGTCCCAATGGCTCGAACAACTGTAAAATCCCTCTGCCTCCCCTCTCCTCCCCTCTTTCCGAGCCGACTGTTCCTTCGAGATGAGTCATTCCAATAGGAATGTTAATGTATTTGACATGTGTCAACATCACCCCGAAAAAAGATGTTGAGCCATTTCGCTGGCACACGCGGCGGCCCAGAGAACTAACGATGGGTGTGTTCGCCTCAGCCCGACGCTGACAGGGCTCCTTAGAATCTAATATTTCGGGGAATCCTTACGTCAGTCAGCGGAGGAGTCTGCTCACCACCCATGTTCCTGCCACCTTCCTTTTCGTTAAAAATGTGCCCTTGCGGGGCACCTGGCTGGCTCGGTCGGTTAAGCGTCCGTCTTCGGCTCAGGTCATGATCTCGCGGTCTGTGAGTTCACGCCCCGAGTCAGGCTCTGGGCTGTAGGCACAGAGCCCGCTTCGGATCCTCGTCCAACCCCCCCCCCCGCCCCGCCTCTCCCTCCTCCCCCTCTCTCAAAAAGAAATAAACATTGAAAAAAACTAAAAATGTGCTCTTGATAGAGTTAGCCTTCTTTCCTTCTTGCATCAAAAACACGTATGGAGACTTTCTCTAATGCACTAGATACCGGCAGTGTGAAAAGACAATATCTACAAGAACGTACGAAGTTGGCTGTAGAGAGATGGCACACGGTAAGGTGTGTGAAAATGGAAGTGTTTGCACTAAAAATAACTGCAGGCTTTCTGATTTTTCAGTTTGCTCTGATGAAACATATATAAAGACGAGATGTGATCTCAGTCATACGTGCGTACTGCCTATATGCTGACTTTCTCTTCGACCCGTTCCCTGGAGTCAGGCTCTGATTCTTCTTTCTGCCCAGAGCGTGGCTGCTCCAGAACATTCTGAAGGGTGACACGATGTGGGATCAAAACTTCCGCGTGCCCTCATCTGACTTGTGCCTTCTCGGTTCCTTTCCTGTTGGCCCAAAGAACACTCTGGAAATTCCATGGACTCTCAGATATTGTGCCAAACTTTCAGGGTATGAGTTTTCTACTAATATTTTCGGTATACTCCTGTAATGGTTCTTGGTATGAACAACAACAACAAAAATAACTAAGGTCCCGAGGGAGTTACAGCCTGGAGGTTGGGGGTAGGAGCTGAGGGCAAGTTTCCAAGGTGATTCTCAACTTGAGTGGGGAGAAGCCTGTTCAAATTTTAAAAGATGGCCAGTCTTGGTAGAATAGTTGGCTCCTCTCTCAGATCGCCCCATCAGGCCGGGGTATTTGATGTCTCCTTTCCCAAGACAGGTGCCGTTTCACTTGTAATTCACACGGGAGCTTGGCAAGATGTTTGGATTAGGTGTTCCCTTGTTCATAAGGCTTGTTATGTTCGAGGGAGAATTTGGTCCCTGCCTGGGGACTTGGCTAAGGAGGAGGTGAAGCCTGGCTTTTCTGGAACTTCAAGACAAGCTGTACCAAGGAAGAAATGCCCCCCAGGCTGAAATGACGGATCGCAGTGTGATCCTGCCGTGCACGGTGACACGTACAGATATTCTACAGCTCTTGGAGACGCGGGGAAGTAAAACCAAACCGAGGTTCACAACGAGACTCGTTCACAACGAGACTGCCTCAGACTTGGCCAAGAAAATTAGCAATGGGCGTACCTCATAAAACATTTAAGTTTGGGCTCATTTCAATTAAGCCTCTCAGAGCCCCAGGTGTTTGTCCAAAGCTTACCTGAGCCTGAACTCTTGGAACCAACTGAGTTTGCTGAGACCTGCAAGGACACGCATCCCCATGAGAAGTTTTGCAATGAGAACCCCCCCATCTCCACTCCAGCCTGAAAGGATCCCATCTGAGGACCATGAAAAGTAGGTTCCAAACATTTCTAACCTACAAGAAGTTAAGCTTTCAGTTTAACTAGGCAGGCCCCAGTATCTGCTTTTTTTTGGTGGGGGGCTTTTTTGGGGGGAGGATGAGATCTGAAAAATTATCTTTCTGTCCCAGATGAATACATCACATAATATGGAACGATGCTCTCTCCATTAGATGAAAAATCAGTGAAGTGCAGAACACAAATTGTGGTCCCCTCTTTCCTATCCTGGGTTGAGATAGATTCGGGGGTCAGGTCAGGCCAAATGGGGTCCTCCTCCTCTCATTTCCTACAGTCATGAAAAGCCCTTATCTAATGTATTTAATAAAAATGATAATGACAACAATAACTGACCATTAATGGAACCCTTACTCTATCCTGGCATCGCGCTGAGCATTTTATAAGTGATTACGTCATTTCCTCCCCATGGCTACTCTCTGGACCGGGCACTGTGATTATCCACATTGTACAGACAAGAGAAATGGGCTGTAGGAGACGACATGAGTCATCTGAATTCACTGTCACCAAGTGTCAGGAATCGAACTTGGGTCTCTCCAGTCACAGAGCTCTTGTTCCGCTGGATGAGTCTCCAGTGAGATACTTTTCATAAGAAAGAACAAAGCTGTCATTTAAATAAATGAATCTGGTGCTGTTAATAAGATAATGTGCATGAAAATGCTTTGAGAGTTGCACAGCCTCACATAAAGGTTAAGAATTAATTATTACAAAGAAAGAAATTCTATAGTGTGGGAGGAATGGCAGAAAAGGGAAAGTGGAAAAGATATTGATCATGAAACGAAAAGAACTGTATCTTGGAAGCATATCAATGTAATGATTATGAATTTGTAAAACTCAAGCATTCAATGACTGGAAGGGAGAAAAGCGGAGGAACGGAGGGAGAAAAAAGATTAATTTGCGGGAGGTGTGAAAATAGGGACAGATCTTTTCTCTCTTTGATTCAGATTTCCATTAGATCATTTGTGCAAATTAAAAAGGCCGAACGAAGACTGTATGAATCCACGTTGAGAACTGGGCATTCAGGCTGATTGTGTGGTTAACCAAAGCTCCTCTCCTTGTTCTTAGAGATGCTGCTTTGGGTGGATCTCGACTCCGAATGTGAGTAAATGGCCTGGTGACCCTCTGGAACTGTAGACGCTCAGATTCGTTGCCAGACATTGTCACTCAGAAGTGCAGTGAGGCCACGGAATCTGCCCTGTTAACCCGTGTCCTATTTGAATTTTAACAAGCCCTTCCCATGGTTGGGATGTCAGTGGTCTACAGATCACCCTGAGTGAGACAGCAGAATTCACAGTTCAAATGAGAGGACCTTATGCCCTGATTATTTTTTTTTTTTCCCACAAATGTGGAGATCAGTATTCATTGTATGTAGGTATTATTGATTAAGTTCCTTGTCAGAAAACCAAATTTTCCTGATGGTGGCCCCGTGTGAATTTGGAGGAAGTCGTACACACTTTAGTACTATGGGAGACCTTTTGTATATGGTCTTATTTCATACTTAAGGTAACTTTGTGAGACTAGTATTATTTTGTAGGTAAGGGAACCAAGGATTAGGAAGGCTTAAATATCTTGAATGGAGTCATACTTCTAAGAAGGGTTGGAGTCAGGATTTTAAACCAGTCTATATTTATTCCTTATAGTGTATCGTGGAACTTCGAGACCTCTGTCTTGGGGTGAAATGTATTATGGGTCTACTGTGATTAGAGCAACGATTATGCAGGCGGAAAGCCGGACATTGTGGACGGATAGTTCAAGTTCACAAAGCCAAAGCCAGCCTTCAGTGCATACTGATCTTGCTGGGGGAATCTCAACTCTGAGGACTGATTGGAATCTCAGGTACACTGGGGCCATCGGTGCAAGCTTTCTCCTGCTTGGGACTACCTCTTACCCTCCTTCCCGATTTGGGACTCGATCCATTGCTACCATTGATTGGCTGCCGTGACAGAGGAGAAGCTTGATACGGCCTATACCCCCATTCTTGATTTTGTCATGGTCATGAGAACGAGAGAAAGTGGAACCTTCTGTGCAATTATCATCATGAACATCACTTTATTCAGTGGATATTTTTTGGACTCTGTCTAAGGCTATGTGCCAGGCAGCGGAGGGGAGTGGGGTTTAGCACTGAACAAGACAAAGGCCTGGTCCTCAGGAAGCTTATGTTCTAGAGGACAGAACCACAGTGGCAGATAGCAAATAAACAACTAAGGACATAGGAGGCCAGAGAGTAAACACTGGTGTGAAGAAGAAAGCATGGTAAGGAAGCTAGGGAGCCAGGAGTAACGAATCTATGTACTAGCCATACGTATGCATATATATTAATACACATTAATGCGTAGATATTTTTGAAAACACTGAACACTATTAAAAAGAATACAGAGGGGCGCCTGGGTGGCGCAGTCGGTTAGGCGTCCGACTTCAGCCAGGTCACGATCTCGCGGTCCGGGAGTTCGAGCCCCGCGTCAGGCTCTGGGCTGATGGCTCAGAGGCTGGAGCCTGTTTCCGATTCTGTGTCTCCCTCTCTCTCTGCCCCTCTCCCGTTCATGCTCTGTCTCTCTCTGTCCCAAAAATAAATAAACGTTGAAAAAAAAAAAAAAAAAAAAAAAAAAAAAAAAAAGAATACAGAGTCTCACGCATAAGCCTACTACATCGAGGTAAGCGCTGTTCACTGCCTGACCTATTTTCTTTTGAACTTTTTTCTCTGTATTGAATTGGGATCCCACTGTACCTGCTTTTATAATGCAACCTGCATTTTTTTTTTAACTGAACATGCCATAATCATTCTCCCGTGTCATTAGCATGAGTTTATATTTAAAGGTTTGCTAAGTGCCATTGTAGGAATGCACTACAATTGATTTAGCTATTTCCTCTGTCGTTAGGCCTTTAGATCACTTTCCATTTTTCAGCAGTGTAAATATCACACTAATGCTCCTTCTTATCTATAAATCTTTGTGTGGACATCGAAATATTTTTTTCAGAATAAATTCGTCTGCTCTTGACTCTGTTTTCTGAGGTTCTGGATGGACCTTGCCAAATCGCCCCCCAGAAGCAGCACAGAGGCTCAGCCATCTAGCCACGCCAGGGCGTAAACCCTTTGCAAAGCTCTTTGAAGAATTCTGTGCTGGGCTTGCATTTCATTTGGCCTAATCTCAAGGGTCCAGTTCTCCCAGGTCTGGGGACAGGTATGTGCCACTCCCCACCATGACATTCCTACAGGACCCTTTCCGTCTGCACAGTGGAGTAGGTCTCTGACCACTTGGGTCCCTTCCCCAGAATCTGAACGGATGACCTTCGTCCCCTCCCCCAACCTCTGCTTGAGTGCGTCTTAATCTATTCCTGGCCTCCCAGGGCCCCCCTCCAGGATGCTGTAATCACAGCACTAACCTGTGTTCACATTTCCCATTATCGAGCAGAAATCCCCCTGTGCATCCCCGCAGCCCGGCTGCTTCCTAATGGCCCCAACTCCCAACTTCTAATGGCCCCATTCTCATTTCTCCCAAGAGCCAGCTCTTTTTGCTAGTGTTTCAAGACTCCTGGTCCAGACGAAATTTCCCCCCATGATGTCCATCTGGCCAAATTACAGGTGATGCAAGCAGTGAGACACAGGGACGGGTATGTCTGCATCAATAGGACAGAGGAACCTCCCGAGGCTATCCATCTTCTGTCTCCTCCAGTGACATCCACCCATGCCCCTCCTTGTCTGTGATTTGGGGATGAGAGACGGCATCCCTAATTGCTGGTGCCATGCCACAGAGACAGGGGGATGCTGGTAGTCTGAGGAGAGCCCTCCCTTCTCGCCCGAACACTTCCCGGACACGCTGCTTCTCTCTTTGTGGATAAAAACCAGTGGACAGGGTGGACTTGCCACTTTGCAGTTCATCACATGGAAGATTTCACCTTCAGAGGAAATGTTAGCAAGGGTACAGAGACTCCTCTGAATGTCAAATCGTTCCAGGGTTTGAGCTGTGTGTGCGGGGGCCTCAAGAAGGAGGCCCTCCCCTCTCGGCCTCAACGGCAGCTTCCTCAAAATGGATAAATGTTGTGCTGATGTAGAGGATGGTGATCAGAAGTGATTACAAAGCATGGTGCGAGCACAAAACTAATGATTGTTTTAAAAAAGGAAAATATTGTAAGCACTGGACAAAGCCAGCGTCTCCTTTTTTTTTTTTTTCCCTTTCTAGTTCTTATGAAGCCACCTGGGAATCAGGTTTTCCATTTTTCTCTTCCTTGACCAAGGTGAGAGATTATTCATGTGCTTTCACAGCCGACTGCTAAGTACCCGGGTTTTATGCTAGGCACCTATTTCTGGGGAAAGAGAGGGGTGGGTTGGCGGGGGCCGGGTGAAAGGGAAAAACGTTCTTCAGTTGCAGACTCAAGAGGTTATCTCTGAACTTGGATTTAATTGTGAATCGGTAATTAAATTATTAAAACAAAGAAGAGTCCTCTTTCCAAATCCCCAAAGGATTCCGAGGAGAGCAGACTGGAGCCTTTTTGAGTGACAATAGTACAAAACAGCAGGACATTCCCTGGAGGTCTGGGTGACTCCAGCTGCCCCCTGAAATGCTCGCCAGCCTTCTCGGAGTTCCTAGAGTTTCTTAGCTTGAGGAAGAAGTCATTCGCTGGCTCAAAAAATAAGAGAGGCTCCCACTTGGTTTCAGGAACTCTGCTAGGTGCTGGGGGTTCAGAGGTGAGCAAGCCAGAGAAAGTTCCTCCCCTCATGGAGTTTCCAATCTAGTGCAGTAAAGGCAGTTCGTCCACTGGTCCAGAAGGAAACAAACACAACTTGAGGGCATGGGCAGTTCTTGCAGGAAATAACTGGGGAAGGTGATTAAATGCAATGCTCAGGAGTGCCTGGGTGGCTCAGCCAGTTAAGCGTCCGACTTCGGCTCAGGTCATGATTTCATGGGTCGTGAGTTCGAGCCCCGAGTTGGGCCCTGTGCTGACAGCTCAGAGCCTGGGTCCTGCTTCGGATTCTGTGTCTCCCTCTCTCTCTCTGCCCCTTCTCTGCTCGGGCTCTGTCTCTCTGTCCCTCAAAAATAAACATTAAGAATTTTTTTTTTAATGGTAGCAATATTAACGACGGACTGAGGCAAGGTTATCTTCCCCATCTCCCCTTCCACTCGCAAGAGCCACAGGGAATTTTTTGAGGGGGGAATGTGATCATGCATAATCACTGGGATTTCACGTGTTATCACCGGCCCTTTAGACATTAACTTTTCCCTTTCCACTAGGAGGTAAATGTCATGAAAACAGGGCAAGACTCCTTTGTGAACTTCACCCTTCCTCTACTGCACATAGTAGGAGTTCAGTAAACATTGTGCGATGGGTTAATGAATTAAGAAAGGCTCTGTTTGAGGAGGCTGCTGTGACGGACACTGATGATGGGTACTAGCTAATTGGTATCCATCAGGGAAGCACAGAAATGGAGACATCACGAGAAGTAGTACATGATACCTGTGGAGGTGGGAAAATGAGTCCACGTGCTCTGAAAGTGGCAACTCCATTGCCCTCCCCACCAGCCAGGCACAGAAGCCTGCAGAGGTGAAACTCAGAGCCTCATGTTGGTGGTATTACATCTAGGAGGGCTTCCACTAGGAAGAAAAATGGGAAGAATGGTTGACTCAATTACCTTATCCTCGTAGTTCAGGCTCCTAAGAAGGCAGAAATTCGAAAGAGCAACGGAGTAGCCCCCGAGGGCTCTCAGACACCTCATTTGTGATCTTTCAGAAGGTGTTCTGGCTTCTGCCTTTTATGTGTGGGGTTGGTGTCATCTCTAAGTTAGGAACTTGACTGTGAGTACGCCTGATTCTGGTTATGCCCACGGACTTTGCTTAAACATCTCCATCTATACCTTTCTGGGAAAGGGTAACGTTTTCTGTTTGGTTCAGTTGGAAGGCCGGAGGCCGGAAGCTTTCGTGAATCATTGAAGATCTGAAAGTCAACCAGGCTTCATCAAAAAGGCAGTGAAGTCCCCAGGAGAGGAGGGAGAGATACAAGTGGAACCGGGGTCTGTCACAGGGGTGACGTATAAAACTCTGGGTCATAATTGTAAAACAAAGTAAAACAAAACAAACCAAAACCAAAAACCAGTTGCTGTGAAGTCCTGTCCACACCTGACCCCGTGACATGAGCCCATGACACGACACATTCATCCTGTGGCCATCAGAGGATACTTTAGCCAATTCTGCGTCCTTGACTCACACACCAGGAGCCGGCCCCCAAGGAGTTCCTGGGCCTCGTTGTGTCTCATCTGCAGAAGGGGGTCGAAGAGTTTTACCAGCCAGTGTTGCTGCTTTGCTGTCAGGGCTCTGAGAGGGTCCTACTTAGCAAACGCCAGGCTCCCGCTCAGCAGTTAAATAAATCTCAGTGTCATTTCATTCTGAACTCTCTCAGTTCAGGGACACTGAGAGTTTAAACGTTTTTTTAATAGAAGCTACACCGGGCCCAGGCAGAAGTCACTAGGACTCGAATGTACCCACTCCCTGATTATGGAAGCAGTGAAAAATGTGTTGATTTTTATCCCTTTGGTGAGCTGTACGCCCACCTAAGAAAACCAGCCCTAAACATATGGTCCTAATTTCTTGTCTTAGGGGAACGACCAATGTTCTTCGAGGAGTTAATTTTCACCAGTTTCAATAAAAAGTCATGTCCCGTCCATGGAAAGTGGGTTGGATTCCAACAACAGGCTTGGCTAACTGCTCTCAGTGGCCACGTGGATATCAGACCTGGACCCAGGAGAGGACAGTTGTCCACGAAGTCTGTCCTGATGGCTCCCAATGCCTTTAAGTTGCCCCCTGTGATCGCATCATGCACGTCTGTTCCCTTTGTGACACAGCTAATGCTGGAAATCTGGGCCTGTGGTGGGGTTTGAGTAACAGTGCTTCACCCAGTTGACTGGGAGCATGGGGACGGTTGTCCCCAGTGCCTAGCGCAGAGGCAGAGCAACTCTAGGGAAATACGGCGCAAGAAACAAGGGGCGGCCTGCGTGGCTCTTGGCTAAGAGAATACAGAAGCGGGAGAGACAAAACACCGGGCGGGGAGGCGGCTGGTTGCACTGGGCAAAGCTTGAGGAAGTAGAGTTTGCAACGGGAGGGATTTAGGCTAGGGCTCAGGAAGAGAGCTGCTTTGTAAACATTCTCTCCAATTCAGGGCTGCCTAAAGCATTACAGTGGGTACCATGGAAAACCGCCAGCAATTGTATCAGCCTCTGCAAACACAATAATCTGCTCTGCTCCCATCCCGATTTTTATTTTCCATAGGTTTTAAAGCAAAGTTTTAGCAGATAAAGTTTACGGCAACAGATTATGAGGAGGGTTTTGGCTAGGCTTTTTAAGCTAGGGGGATTTAAGGAAGGAGACAGAACTATCTTTCTGGGACCAAGGGAGTCTCTGGGGATGGGTGGAGCTGGAGAGGCTCCCACCGGCTGGGTAATACTGGGTATGGAAGTTCAAACACATCTCCTTTCAGTCATCAGGAAAGCAACACCCCTTAGGCTCCTTCTGTGTTAGGGAAGGAGGGAAGCCTGCCCAGGTCCCTCTCGATCTGGAAAGGGAAGAAGGAAGGCTAGTTGGGGCCTTTTTGCTGAGCCTGTTAGGCAACAGCAGACTGAGTACAGACACGCTTCTCTCCGGTGCCAGGCTCGGAACAAGGGCTAGGGTGGTAGGGAGCCATCTGCCAGGGAGAAACCAGCCTCACCGGGGGATGCTCATCCACCGGTCAATCCTGCTCCCAGCTGGGGCCCAGTTCCAGGCGGTCTCGGACAGGGCAATAGAACAGATTTCATTTCTCACTGACTCTCCCTCTCTTCCCTCCTCTTCCTTCACTTAAAAAATCCCCAACCCCTACATTTTGTTGTTGTTTTAAATTCATCACTTAATCACAGGCATTCTTGGAAAGCTGAGAAGCTAGCCACAGTGCGGGGAGAAAGGGGTGGGGGGGGGGAGGTCTGGGCTCCAGTTCTGAGACTGCCACTGAGTGACTGTGTGACCTCTGGCCAGACGCACTGCTTCCCTGTGCCTCAGTGTCCTCACCTGCGAATAGGGTTAATTTCACACGCCCTAGCGATCACCACAATGGTGAAGCTATACCAAGATGAATTAGAAGAAGAGGAAAAAGGAAATCTTGTAAGAAAAATAAACACACGTGTCACATACACTCAACTGCATAGTTGCCCACAAAATTCAAAGAAAACAGTGGTTCTTGGCGTGCAGTTGAGTTTATGTGAGTCTGCAGCCCTTTGTGAGAGCAACACTTTTACAGGCTTGCTCTCCTGGGCAGATAACTGGCTTTGAGGTGTGATGGATGTGCCAAGTTAGAAGCTGTGCAGCCTTGATCAAGTCATTTTTCCTCTCTGAGCTGTAGTTTCTGAACCAAAGAGAAGCTTCATAAGTGAATGTGTATTGCAGCATGGAGATAAGACACTCTCCAAAGAGACAGAACCAGTGTCTTTCTTCTCTACTGGATTTCTTGAATCCTTTTTTTTTTTTTTTTAATTTTTTTCAACGTTTATTTATTTTTGGGACAGAGAGAGACAGAGCATGAACGGGCGAGGGGCAGAGAGAGAGGGAGACACAGAATCGGAAACAGGCTCCAGGCTCTGAGCCATCAGCCCAGAGCCCGACGCGGGGCTCGAACTCACGGACCGCGAGATCGTGACCTGGCTGAAGTCGGACGCTTAACCGACTGCGCCACCCAGGCCCCCCTTGAATCCTTTTTTTAAAAAAAATTTTTTTTAAATGCTTATTTATTTTTGAAAGAAAGAACAGGAGTGGGGAAGGGGCAGAGAGAGAAGGAAACATAGAATCTGAAGCAGGCTGTAGGCTCTGAGCTGCAGCACAGAGGAGGAGTCAGGGGCTTGAACCCGGGAACCGTGAGATCATAACCTGAGTAGAAGTCGACGCTCAACCGACTGAGCCCACTCAGGTGCCCCTCGATTCTTGAATTCTTGAGGAAGATCCACATAACATGCAAGTGCTAAAACTAGGGACGGGCCTAGGGTGAAGACATGCCCACTGGGGGCATTGCTGGCTGCCCAGTGGGGGGATCTAAGGACCCCCATACCACATGGGCTGTCCTAGAGTCCGGCACCAACGCCAGGAAGTGGGTAGAACGGTGGGGTTCTGGAGCCGGAAACAGACTCCGGATGGAGTCCTGCTTCTGCCTGGCGACCTGAAGCAAAGTGGTTCACCGCTCTTGCCTCAGTTTACCGGTCTGAACAAGCTTTCAATAGGAGGAGCCCGGTAATTGCTCAGCACAGCGTCTGGTACAGCAAATGATAGTTCTTCCTATTACTTGATTAATGGTATTATTACGAATCCCACACACCCAGAGCTGTGTACAGCTCAGTTCTCATTCCCTCCCTGACAGTTTCCATTTTCTCCACTGAGGCCCTGCTGTGCAGCACGGGGAACTTTTCAATGCCAGACGCTCCACACCAGGCGTGAGCTGTACGCAACGTGCAGGGGTTCAACGCTGGGGAAGTGCCCCAGCGGCCACCCCGACGCGGGGAAGGAAGAGACTAGAGAAACGGCATCGGCAGCTCTCGCAAAAGTTCACCGAGTTGATAAAGTTATTAAAACATAAAACACACAGAGGCACCAGGCGGGGGGGGGGGGGGGGGGGTGATGCATGAAATCAAACAACCCGTGCGTCCAGCCCTTTACCTCCAGGCTGTGCAAAGCCAGGAGGGCCAGGGAGCCAGGAGAGGAGGAACGAGTCTGACAGGTGAGCCACCCCAGAGGCTCAACCTCCCCGGGCAGGCGAGGCGCAGGGAGGCGTCCGCCCCTCCCAGGCTACACCCCCAGCTCACTCCCGACCCCTCCTTAAAAGGAAAAAAAGAAAAGAAAAGAAAAGAAAAGAAAAGAAAAGAAAAGAAGAAAGAAAGAAAGAAAGAAAGAAAGAAAGAAAGAAAGAAAGAAAGAAAGAAAGAAAGGGAAAAAAAAAGAAAGAATGAGCCACTGGCCCTGGCGGAGGGGGTGGATTGGAGCGCACGCCCTGAGCTCGCTCACCAGGCCCGGGGAGGGGGGAGGAGCCCCGACGCCTCTCGCGCGCCATTGGCCCATCTGCGTAGCAACAGCCGCGGGCGGACCAATGGGGGCCGTGCAGCCACCGCCCCGCTCCGGCCACTCCGCTGCCAAAAAGTTGCCTGCCCCTGCCAAGAAAACAGACCCGGAGACTCTTCACACTCCAGCGCGGACTTCGCGTTCTTTCTCTCCCTCCCCCCACCCTTTCTCGGTGCACCTCCTCTCTCTGCTGATGCTGGCTTCGGCCCCCTTTTCGGAAGGCCGGCTCTTTCCCCACAAGGGCATGGGGCGGGGCGGGGCGGGCGGGGGGACCCTATTTAGAGGTAAAGGAGGACAGGCTTTCAGGTCCCACTCGGAACTCATCACCAGCGACCATTTGCAAACCTCAACCACAGCAGCTCCACTCTTAATATACATAGTGTGCTTGGTTGGAACAGATCTGCAAGATTTGTGCCCAAAGGAAGGGCAGTGGGAGTGCTTGTTGGGGGCCAGGGTTTCATCCCTGGGGGGTGGGGGTGGGGGGATGGTTACTGGTCCGATTGCTTTCAATTCTCCCTGCAGTTCCAGGCAATGCGTCTCCCTGTCTCTTTTTAACAGATGGGAGGTTGAAGTTCAAAATGGCAAGCGGGAGGGTCCCAGGAGACTATTAGCCCGTGGTCTAGTACGGTTCAAACCCAGGCCGGTCTAGTTCCAAAGAGCACCCCATTTCCATGCTGTCACGTGCCTTCCCCAAGCACATTTCCCTGGGATGGATCCTAAAGAAGTGGAGAGAGTAGCAACTAGTCTGAGCCGGACGGGGTCAGCTGGTGCCCGAGCCAGGACCAGCCTGATGGGTGTGTGATCTGCACAGTCCCAAGGAGCCTTGTACTCAGAAGGTCTCACACTTGGTTTCTGGCTCTCCTGTTGCTGTTTTGACGTTCTTAGGAAGTTTGGAAGAAGGGATCCTGTGTTTTCATTTTGCACTGGTCCTGCAAAGTAGGTAGCCAGCCCTGAATCCACGTACAAGAGGCTAGCAGGACAGTTCTGAGAAGGCAGCTTATTTAAATGTCCCAGAGGAATTACCCATTTGGGGAACGTAGACTTCAAGTAAAGGAAGAGGCTTGTAAGCCTCTCTCTCTCTTTCTCTCTCTCTCAGTCTCTCTGTCTCTGTCTCTGTCTCTCTCTCTCACACACACACACACACACACACACTTCTGCACACACCCTGTGGATTAGTCAGTTTTATTACACTGTAACTGTAATTTGAATCCCTGGTCTATTAAATGGGAGTGTATATATTTATGGCTGTGTTTATGGGTGTGCGTGCGCCTGCGTGTGCTAGCTGGGCCCGGGAATAGGGGATTGGGGAATTTACAACACACAGACACAGCCCTGATTATTGACTCTATTCTTTCCCTTTGGAGACATTATGGGGGATTTGAACCAGGCCCTGCTTTTATGAAATACATACTTGGGAGGTTTTAGAGTGGCCGTAAACGCTGGTCGGTGCGAGAGTGAGGTTGGTGTGGTGCCAGATCCTCTGGGAGGGGACAGGCATTGAATACACTCTCCCCTGGGCCTGGCAGAAAAACCACATATTCTTGTATCTGCTTTACCCCCAAATCAGAGTCTTCTTTCCTGGCAAAGAGAGGCCTGGTTTTTATTCTCTGGATTGTGCTGATTTTACTCTCTGAGTTAAGAGATTACCCGTGAATCACCGATGGTGTGAAAGTCTGGAATAAATGAGAAGAAAGTCTGGATGTGTCCCTGATGCTCATTCGCCACCCAAGATGTAAATCCTGCACTGTGGGGATGTAGGGGACTCTGAGACAGCCAGTAACTTTGGAGTACTTTATTTTGTTTTTAAGGAAACTGAGGCCCGGAGCACTGAGCCAAGATACTGCAGGTTAAGCAGCGGCGTGGCACTGATATTTGGGTTAGAATCTACTTCTCCCGATTTCCATCCCAAGCCTCCTTCTTGCTTTCATCTTTGTACGAAGCATTATATAATCAGTTTATGTGGGGAGACGTGGTTCATTTAACGAATAGCCATATGGGGTCAAAGGGGTCGCTAACATTTGCTGGTGTTTGCTCTTTGCCCCTGCTTGGCCTCCACTGGTCTCATCGAATGGAATCTTCAGGACAACATGGAAAGAAGGGAGGGAATGTTGATGTCATGTAATGGATGGGACAAGTGCGGCACAGAGTTGTGGTGTAACTTGCCTGGGTCCCTCGGCTTGTAAATGGATTGACTAAGATATGAAGTCAGTTCTTCCTTCCTAATCCTCAACAGAAGAATTACATTATTCAAATCATTATGTGATCGTTCCATGGTGGCTCCTTTGAATGCGTGTAAACTAAAGAGATGACTCCATACCTTCCCAACAGAAGTTGTTTGTTGTGGTCATTATTCAGTTCACTTGGGACTATTAATTACTTTTAATGCAGTTTTGTCTCCATTTTTGGTGGGCTTTCTGGCGCTGACCAGCCGCTTCGCTTTGAAGCTACAGACCATCTGGAAGGTCGTGTGATAGTGACTGAAAGTCTCAGTCTGGCCAAAAGAGAAGCCTAATAGTTTGCTTGGTATTTCAGAGACAAAAGAAATGATTCGCGAAATGGCTTCACCGATCCAAGCACTTGGTTCTAGGTGGAACCAGCGACATTGGGCAGCCGTCACAATGGCCGATACCTCCTTCTGGCTGCTTCTGCTCGCCAAGCGGAAGTGAGTCGGTGGAATGCACAAATTACAACTATACAAACAATACACTTGCATCCTGGGAAACACAGATTAGTAGTCCCGTAAGGCACCCAAGAAGGCATGTCCAAGTCCTAACCCCCAGCACCTGGGAAGGTGACTTTGTTTGGAATAAGGGTCTTTGCAGAAGTAAACAAGTTAAAGACCTCAAGATGAGATGACCCTAGACTTAGGGTGGTCCCTACATCCAATGATGGGCATTAGAAGAGAGGAAGCAGAGACAGGGTGAAGAAGGTGATGTGAAAGTGAAGGCATAGCCAGAGTGGGGCCATCTACAAGCCAAGGACCCCCCCAGGATGGTTGGCCTGCAGCAGATGCCAGGACAGAGGCAAGGACTTGATTCTCCCTCCAGATCCTCCAAAAGCAACCAACCCCGCCCACAACCCAATTGTGGATTGCTTTTGTCCAGAACTGTGGAAGAATGAATTCCTGTTGTTTGAGGCCAGCTGGTTTGTGGCAATCTATCCCGGCCCTAAGAAACTAAGACAAGTACTAAATTATTTTACCATATTTTAACAAGTAAAGAAACACAGGCATTAAAAGAGCACTAGAAGAATTCCAAGCTGAACTGTCTAGAAATACATTAGAAGAGATATCGAAAATGAGATTTGTATGTCTCTCTTCTCTCTCTCTCTCTCTCTCTCTCTCTCTCTCTCTCTATTGTTCACGAAGTGCAATCAATCGATACTTAAGTATATAATCCAGAAAGGTTTAGCTTAATTTGATTAACTTTTGAATGGCTGACTGGATATTAAAGCAACTTGTTGATCTGGTCTATATCCTGCATATGTCTAAAAGAGAAGAGGGTATTTGCTAAAAGCTTAATGTTTCTGCATAAAGGAGGGGGGGGGTCCCATTTCTGCCTTGGGTGTAGAAAGCTAGGCAAAGTATTGCTCCTACCGTAACAAGAAGAAAAATCCAGATGAACTGACTTTCCTTGAATCCACAAGAGAGTCGAGATTACAGGGCAATTTCCGAGTAAAGACAGGCCCTCTCCAAGGAGAGTTGGGACAGGGGCACAGGTTTACCACGTGGCGGGCCATGGGAAGAAGCAACACCAGAAGTATCTTAAAATGTTTAATGGCTTGTAAAGATCGAGGGCAGGCTAGCACCCCTTCAGGGGTGCAGGCCTGGAGGAGGAGAGCCTGCCACCATGGGAAGGCAGGAAGGCCCTCGGCACCCTCTTCCCTACAGCACAAAATCCTTAAGCTGCTTGGAGAGGGCAGACCCTGTAGCATCCAGACCCATTAAGGCTGGGGAAGGATGAAGATAAAATCCCTCTATATATCTGGGTAGGGAAAGAGTTCTGGGCTCCATACCCTAGACCGATAGGGTATAATCGTGATCTACTGCTGCAGGAGGGACAGTTTTACTGCCCAGAACAGATGCAAGGCAGAGCGTGGCTCTTACCCTGGGCAAGAGAAGCAGGAACATCCAGAAAACCCATGCTTCAGGCCCAGGCGCACAGGCCTACCTTAGAGAAGAAATCAAGTTTATTTCTGTAAGATTCTTTCACTATCCACGTAGGGTTAAAATACTGTTCGTAGGTTGACTGCAATCATTTAAAGAGTAAACCCAAGGGCAGCTACTAAAAACAGCTAAAGAAATAGGTGTAAATAATGAGTCAATAGGGCAGGCTTTTCAACAAATGGTGCTGGATTGATGGGACTTCTGTATGTAAAATAAATGAACAATACCTTGCACCACATACAAAAATTAACTCAAAATGGATTATGGACCTAAATGTAAACCATCTGAAGAAACGATGGGTTAGGCAGGGATTCCTTGGATACAACACAAGTACAATCCATTTTTATAAATTGGACCTCATCGAAATTAGAAATGTCCTCCCTTCAGAAGACACTGGTAAAATGCATAAGCCGGCCACAAGCGGTGAGAAAACATTTGCAAAAGAGCTATCCGATGAATGATTTCTATCTAGAATCTATAAATAACCCTCAAGACTCAATAATAAGAAAACAACCTTAGGAAAAAAATGGGCAAAATATCTGAAGAGACACTTCACTAGGGAAGACAGAGGTGATACATAAGCCCATGAAAGGGTGCTTAACATCATTAGTCATTAGGAAAATCCGAGTTAAAACCACAATGAGACATGACTGCCTATTTGTTAGGATGGCTGGAATAATTTTAAAAATTCAAATTGGTAATACCAAGTGCTGGCAAGACTGGGAACAACAGAAACTCCATATGTCGCTGGTGGGAATGCAAAATGATGGAGTCACTCTGGAAAGTAGTTTGCACTTTCTTATAAACATTACATGTGACCCAGTAATTCCATTCTTTGGTATTTACCCAAGAGGAATGAGCAAGGAGCCCATACTTTCATACAAAAGCCTGAATACAACTGGTGCTAATGCATTTATTCATGATCTCCAAAAAAAAAAACAAACCCCCAAAACCAAAGAAGCCCAGAACACACAAATGTCATTCAACTGCCAGAAGGGTAAACAAATTATGGTATGTCCATACAGCGGAAACACAACTCAGCAGCAAAAAGAAACGCACTTCTGAGACATGCAACCCGCATGAATGAATCTGACGTGCATCGTTAAGTGGAGGGAGCCAGGCGCTAAAGTAAACATGCTGTATAGTTCCATTTGTACGACGTTCTGGAGAGGGGAAAAAAATAATAAAGCAACTGTAGGAACAGAACACATACGAGTGAATGCCAAAAGCCGAGGATAGAAGGAGGGCATAAGAGACCTGTTTTGAGGGATGGAAATATTCTATATGTTGAGTAGCATGGTAGCTACGTGACTGTGTACGTTTGGCAAAGTTCATATAAGGAACACAAAGGGTTAATTTTGTTGTTTCTAAACCATAAGTCAATAAACCCGACTGGAAAAGGAAACACAAAAACCTTGGCGATGAGGAAAAAACGATCCTGAGATAGGCACGGAAACAGTGCTCATCTGGCTCTGGGAAGAATGGCCAGCGTGCCTCATCACAATTATTTCTCAATTGGTAAGCTCTGGTGAACGTCAACGACTTTTAAATATAGGCATACCTTCTCCTTCTGATTTTATGGACTCACATCCTAGGTTCCTGATGCCAGGTGGGAGTATTTCCCAGGGGAGGTGAAGGCGTCAGAGCTATATTCAACATGGCCATCACCGCCATTCAACCCTCCTTGCGGAATCCCTACAACTTATCTCTCGGGACCACCAAGCTCCACGGAGCACAGTTTGAGAGTGCCAGGCCCAGCTGACACTATCCGGAGGTGCGTTCTGTAGGATACTAGGCCCTTTGGGTGCTCCATGGATGAGAGGGTTCTGCGATGCTAAGTAACTCGTGACAACTCTGCCTATCACACATCTGTCTGGGAGATTCACAATGCACACTGGCATCTAAGCGCTCTGAGAAGGCGTGCAGGAAAGAAACCTGCTTCTGATTCCTTTCATCTACTGTTTCTTCACTTATTTGACCTGGTTACATAAAATCTGCAACACTGCAGGTTAACCTCTGGGAAACCGTTCCTGTCTTGCTTGTAGAAGGAAACAGAGCAGCATTTCTGGACCATTTGCTATCAACTCAGGCCTGCTTTAGCTACTTTCTACATATTGTCCCATTTCATCTTTTCCAGGATGTGATGGGGCGGATACAACTATTTTTCGAAAGAGAAACTGAGACTTAGAGACACCAGGTAATGTGTTCAGGTCTACACAGCTAGTGGGTTGTCTGTCTCCAATATCTAAGCTTCGAGGCTTCGTGGATGATCGAATAAAATGGACTTCACGAGAGCGTCACTGCAAGTGGCTCAGGGGACCACAGGGGACATCTGGGACATGCACTTCTTCCTGGTCCTGCATTTTCAAATTGGACTCGGCTACTGGGGGGATCTCGCTTATCAGTTGGCATCTGAGACATCTTTTGGTTGCAGAGAGAAACACCCAACGACTCTAGAAAATATAAAGAAATAGATGGAGGCACGCAGAACACATTAAAAAAAAAAAAAGGAGCATTTTACGAACCTAAGGGTAGAGCCGGTGCCTGGGCCTCAGGAGAATTAGGAACCAGGAATGGAAAGAAAGCTTTCAGGATCTAAGGGTATCTCTCTCACCATCTCTCTTCTTCTGCTCCTACCTTATTTCCTCCTATGGTATCCTCTCTTCCCTCAGTGGGTATGCCCCAGGTTTTCAGTCCCTTCCTCTCCCACCTTCACCGGGCAATGGGACAAACAGGGCCACCCTGAATCTCCTTTACATGGTCTTACAAAGGACACCACCTGCTACCAGGTGACTCCCCTTCCGACGTCCCAGGTGAGAGAATGTGATCGGTCCAGCGTGATGAGGTGTGCACCAGTGTGCAGAGGGGAGTGAGTTTCAACTGACCTGAAACTGAACAGTTCAAGTGACCGGTCTTAGGAGAAATTGACGTGCCTTTCAGAAACAGTGCTTGATTCAGCCCATAGGCTATAGCGCGTTATTTCCAAGGTCTCTCCATGATGGTGACCGTCACCTGGGGAACTCGCGGACGCTCCCCGAGGCCCCAGGCAGACCTGCTGAATTACAACCTTGACGGCGGGACTCGAACCGGACCGTACACAGGAATACTCGGGGAGCTTTAAAGCTACTGATGCCTGGATCCCACAGCCCAAGCTTCTGATAGAATTGGTCTGGAAGACAGCTTGGCCATCAGCAGTTGTAGGAGCTCCCCAGCTGAATCTAACGTGCAACCGAGGTTGAGATCCGCAGGAAGGACCTGGGAGGCTATGTGCTTACTAAGCATCCCAGGGGATTCTTACGATCAAAGGAGTTTGGAAACTCTGTAGGGGCAAGGAGGCAAGCACCCTGACAGGTTCTGTGAGAAGAGGATGTGGAGAGAAGCCAGTGTGGGCGTAGAGGTTGCTTAAAACCAGGCTCACTTGGAGTCATTTGATCATTTCCTAGAAAATGGAATTTTGAGCGGTGGGTTGAACAGATAAAGAAACAGCCAGAACCTCGGAACCACTAACTGTTAGTTCTATCATCGCCTTATGCAGTCAATCCTTTATCCAATTCCACACTGACTGATCATCTATTACGTACCAGGAGCCACACTAGTAAAGGGGCTGGGGATTCAGTGATGAATAATAATATAGACTCATTGGGATCTTGTAATATTTAAAATGCCTTTGGCAGGCTTAAATGACTGGGGAAGGTCTTGACTTAACTGAAAAATAAACAAGATCATATATTTGCGTCCTGGCCCTTTCCGTGGTACTTACTGGTTCTCAAAGAAAGCTACCATGTAATGGTAGCAACGTGCTTTGAAATCCTGACTTAGAAACATTTCGCTACACTTGTCAAAGAGCCGCATGCTATTTTTAGCGTCTTAGGAGAATTGAAACAAACAAACAAACAAACAAAATCTCCACCCAATGGGGCAATCTTCCCCAAGGGAAAATTATAGCTTTCTGACCAAATTGTGTAGATGGATTTCTAACTGTTAGCCACTGGCTACAGGGATACGCAAGTTCCAAAGTCACCCCTGGGAAAGAGAAGTTGGTGGGCTTCGGAAGGTGGCATTCTATTGCAGCTCCTGGAAAAGCAAAGAAGCAAAAGGGAAAAGCGACGCTTTCCTCCAGCTCTTCTTCCTCCCTTCAACCCCACCCTCCTCTATCCTTGGAAGGTTCAGTGTTTGAGCTCCCTTGTTGGGCCGGCCACTGAATTCCGTTCAACCTCAGCACGTCCAGCGTCTGATCCTTTCTGGTGGTGCTTTTATGCCCGGCAAATGTAAAAACTTAGAAGCAGTGTTCCCAACCGAGCTTTTCTTTGCCAGGTGGTTCCTGAGCTCCTGGTCTGACTTCAGATGCACGCGATTTAACTTTCTCCCTTGATGTCACCCAAGTCCAGACCTGAACAACTTCACAGGCCGCCGAACTTTGTTGTACGTGAACAGCACTGCCCGGCTGGGGTCGTGCACCCTCCAGGGCACTCTGGACTAACCTGAGTTCCAGGGGGCTTGCAAGGTTTGCCTCTGTTCATCTCTTTCGACCTCCCACCGCCTGCCGTGGGAGCTGGAATTCTGTCCCACATTAGAGTGGCGGAAGTGGAATCTTGGGGGGTTTTAATCTCAGGGCTTGGGGGACAGCGTTGGAGGTGCTGACCTGAGTAACCAGTTTTACTTGCACTTGTTGTTGGGGTTCACTTTCACGTCTGCGTGATTTGGTGGGCGGGGTACAAACCAAACCGAGGCTCCCATCAGACCCCTGACAACTCTGCCATCTTGCACGGCTTGGCGTGGGGTGCGTAAAAGACTTGTTTCACCGCAGAGTTTTGCCTTTCCTTTTCCCGAAGTGTCTGGTGGGGACAGATATGCCTGCTCCTGGTCTTGGAATGAGAAGCAGGTGTGACGAGTCTGGTGGCTGCAGGACATGGCCAGCTGCACAGGGCTACCGTGCACCGATCGGCCCTAGCAAACGTGGGCATTTTTGCAACACCCTGTTCACAAGGGCCTGTGCCCTGTTTGGGGGTGTCTCATTCAGCTAGCATTGTCCCGGCGTTCCCAAAAGGGCATTCTGTTTCTAGGAAGAAGCTGAAACAGTTCATTCAGGCTCAGAGGGAGAGAGCCGCTACTGTATTGGAGGGAGCATGTCAAACCCACAAGCTGTGTTTTACTGCGTGTTCGGGGGGGGACAGGAAGGTGTGAAAACCCCACAGCACCGTATTCAGCCTTCCCAGAGAAACAGTTGTTCTGGCACTTTCTTTAAAAGGAAACCATTTTCTTTGTGGGGAGGTCGCCGATGTATGATTTATAAAAGTTCCACTCGAGTGTTGTTTTCTGAAGTTCCTCTCACGACTGCTGATCTGAGAGCTGTATATGCACATAATCTGTATGTATTAATGCATCCCATTATATAGTTACATATTTACATGTGTGTTTACCCACATGTATGGATGCGCGTCCATACGGATGACACATGCATATGTATATGGTGGAATGAATTCCGTCTTTGCTTTCCTTCAGGCCTAAAATTAAGCAACTGGAGTTATAATTTGCAGAGTAACAGTAATATCGAATCGAAGTTCGCACCTGGTGATCCTTGAGAATGTCCTGATTTCTCTCTTTCCCTCTAGTCCTCCTTCGTGTCTCCCCCACGCGGTGCCCCGGGGGCTAGTTTCAGCCCTCGCTCTGCCCACACCAACGTGGACGTCAAGAGTCGATTTCTCTCCTTGCCTTTCCTCCAACACCATAAACTTAAAACAAAACACATGGCCCAGGGTAGGGTGCTGTCTTCAGTTTCCATTGCTTTCTTCTGATTCGTTCTTGTTGGTTTTGGATTCTGTCCCCCCCAAACCCCAAGAGCACACTTTCTAGGTACGGAGCAAAATAAGTTGGGTTTTTGTTTTTTTTTTTTTTTTTAATTCCTCCACTCAGCGGAATCTTGCTGAGTGTGTCGACCAAGTCAGTGGTGCAAGATTTGATTGGAAGCAGCTGAGAAGCCCCAGCCATCTGGTAAGTGCACTCACCAAAGAGGCTGTCCCTTGTGGTTGCTTAACAAAAACATTTGTCTCCGGTCACCACTCCTTCCTCTTTGTTCTCCTAAATGCCCAACTGAAGCTCGCTTTTTCCCCATCGGCCTGGGATGAGGCATCTGAAGAGAGGGACCCCAGATCCGTGTACCACAATGACCCCGGAAGGGAACACGGTCCTCCCAGACCCTTCCCCTTGGTCCTTATGGGGATTTCTATTTCCCTCCTGCCCTTCTGTGCTTAGTCTCTTGGCTCCCCTTGTAGATCAAGACGTCACTGTTACCTCGCAGTGGGGCAGCCTCCCTGTTTTGTCCAGGAGACTGGAAGCTTCCCGAGGCCGTCACTCCAAACACAGATTCGTGGCACACAGCAACTACCTATTGACTATTGTGATAATACTTCCTAAATGAGCCTGGCCTCTTTCCTCAGCCTCTGTAACCCAGGGCTGGAGGCAGGACACAGACTTGGAGAGAGGGTTGACTCTTTTCTTCAGCAAGAGTCCAGATTGGCTCTGGGGACCCTGAAGCTATGGATATTCCTACTGGCCAGATGGGCCCCACAGGAGAATGCGGTCAGACCCTGCGAGTGAATATCAGAAGCCCATGAGCTCCAACACTCATTTCACTGTGTTTGCCTGACTGGGGTCCCCCCTCGATCTGGGCATAGTAGCGAGAGCGTGGCCCACAGTCAGTAAGGCAGGCCTCTATTTCTTATATGCGTTTTAAACACTTAATGTAGGGGGGTCTGGGTGGCTCAGTCGGTTAAGCGTCCAACTCTTAATTTCAGCTCACGTCGTGATCTCACGGTTCGTGGGTTCGAGCCCCATGTCGCCTCCGTGCTGACAGTGTGGAGCCTGCTTGGGAGTCTCTCTTTCTCTCTCTTTCTCTCTCTCTCTCTCTCTCTCTCTCTCTCTCTGTCCTCTCCTACTCATGCTCTCTCTCAAAATAAGTGAATAAAAACTTAAAGATAAAAAAAAGATTAAAAAAATAAAAGATAAAAATTTAACGTGTATTTATTTTTATAAACATTAATAGACTCGAAGAACCATTGCAGAAATACGCAACAAGTGAACAGATAGTACAGAGTTTCCGGATGAACTTTTCCATGCTTCCCGCGGGCAGTTTCCCTTATGACGAACATTGTACATCAGGATATCGCATTTGTTACCATCAATGAACAACCTGTGCATCACTATTAAGTCAAGTCCAGAATTTATTCATATTTCTTTAGTGGTTACCTAATCTTCCTTTTCTGTTCCAGGACCCCACGTTATATTTAGCAGTCACGTCTCCTCAGGTTCTTCTGGACTGTGACCACTTCTCAGACCTTTCCTTGTTTTTGACGACTTGGACAGTTCTGAGGATGGCTGGTCAGGAATTATGTCGAGTGCCCCTCAGTTGGGATTCGCTGGATGTTGTTCTCATGATTACACTGGGGTTATGGATCTGGGGGAGGAAGACCCCAGAAGTGAAGTGCCATTTTCACCACGTCCTATCACGCCAAAGGCAGATGACTTAGCATGGAGGATGTCGCCCTTGACAGCCTGGCTCAAGTTGTGTTTGTCAGGTTTCTGCGCTGTGTACCTCACTCTACAGTTTACCTGTGCCCTTCTTTCCATGTTGTACTCTTTGGAAGAGAGCCGCTACGGCATCTGTACTCTTGTTCCCCCATGTGAGCGTGGTGACGTCCGAGGGTCCATACGGCAGTGACAGTTTTGTGGCCCTGGGTGTGTGCAGCTCCATACATAGAGAATAGATTCCCTATATAACTAGTTTGATACTCTGTACATTATGTAAAACACAAAGAACTTCATGAGAAAGATGGTGTGGGGTGGGGGGAGGGGGCGGGCGGCCTGGAGAGATCAGAATTCCACACAAGGAAAACTTAATAGATTTATTTCTGTAACAAAAAAAAGAGTGTAGTCACCGTGTCCAGACCTATTCCTTTTAAAAAGAGAGAGTATTTAGCTAAGGAAAAGCTGGCTAAATGGGCATGACTGATACAGCCATGACAGCAACACTGACACACATCAGGGGTTGAGGAGGACCAGTCCCGTCCCAAGGAGTTTACAGGCACCTTATTTGATTTCGTATCAACCTTTGAGACAGCCATGTGGCCCTTGGGTAATTTACCTAACCTCTGTGTGCCTCCATTTCCTCATCTATTGTGTGGAGAAATACATAAGTCATCAACTAGTGCGTGGGAAAAATGAGATCATAAGTGTGTGGGTCTCTGCGAGCTTCATGACTTGCCCACGGTTGCTCAGCTAATAAATGGCAGAGCCGTGGCGCGAATCCATGCGCAAATCATGCCAAAGCCACGTCTGTGACCACTAAACTAGATGCTGTGCGTCTTCCCAGATAAAGTGTCATGTGGTTCGCATTATCCTGGAAGACGGGAGGAGGAGACGATGGGACCACCAGCCAGAGGTGCTGTTTCCCATTTTCTCCTGCTGCCAGCTAGTTTGCAGGTAGGGTTTGTTCCTCTGCTGAATAGGTTTTTCATGTGCTTTTTGTCTCTTCCCAGAGGAACACCGCGGAGCATTCCAAGACCTTGGCAAAAAAGTTGCTTTATGTTCTTCCCTCCTAAAGGCTGGATGAACGGAGCCATGTTAGGGGACACTCCTCTCTTTCTTTTCTCGCTTGATGAGCTGTTGGTCAGCCCTCAAGGAGCCCACCATCCCTGCACATGTGGTGTGCTTCTAATCTCTACTTTGCTTTTGGGAACAACAACCTAAGCGGATGCACTCTGAAATGAAAATTATCGATAAAAATTCCAAACTACCACCACCGTTGCCTGCTTTGTGGAGTTATCATGTTGACTTATTTTGACTCCACCAAACTCCCTAGAGAGGGGGATGAAACTCATCCTTAGCCTTCTGCTACTCAAAGGCATGCTACAGATTGTCTGAATCCATAGCAAAAGAAAAGTGTGTCAAGTAATTCGCTGTAAGGAGGAAAAATGCAAATGTTTAAGTTGGGGGCTGAAAAAAAAAAAAAGAACGGTGATCACTGCAGAAGACTCTGGGAACAAAATTTCCCCTCAGGACCCCTAAGGAGTAGGAGAACTGATTCTTTCTTGGATGATCTCAAGTGGTTTGAATTGTAAATCTTTTTAATGTTTATTTATTTTAGAGAGAGAGAGAGAGAGAGAGAGAGAGAGGGAACGAGAAACAAAGAGAGAGAGAGCAGGGGAGCGGCAGAGAGAGAGGGAGACACAGAATCTGAAGCTGGCTCCAGGCTCTGAGCTATCAGCACAGAGCCCGACGCGGGGCTTGAACCCACAAACCATGAGATCATGACCTGAGCTGAAGTTGGACGCTCAACCAGTTGAGCCACCCAGGTGCCCCAAGGTGGCTTGAATTGTAAGTATAAACTGGTTTTAACTGGCGTCCAGTGCAGTCTTGCAACCCAAGACCAGAACTGGTCAAAGATTCGCAATCCCCCAACCACAGGGAGGGAATGAAGGCAGGTACTCGGTCACTCAGGGCTTCATCAGCAGGCAAAGCCAAGCCTTTAGTTTGTTGTGTACCACAGTCAACAGAAAATTGTTGCTTAATTAACCCCTCTGAATGAATACCTGGTAACTAATAAACCCATGAAGTATACCCTAAGGCTTTAAGTTGCAGAAGGCTCCTCTCTTCAAATGAAAGAGAGGGAGAGAGAGAGACAGGGAGGGAGGGAGGTAAGGAGAGAGAGAGAGAAGGAGAGAGAGAGAGAGAGAGAGAGAGAGAGAGAGAACCAAAACATGCTGAACTAATGGGAAAAAACTCTTGTAGAAGGCAAAGCAATTAGGATTAGTGAATTCCATTTCATTTAAAGTTCCAAGATCTAGAAGCCATTTATCTAACAAATTAATAATGGCAGTGACTTGCCTAATATAGTGATAAGTCCTTATATTTTATTAGTGGAAATCCAAACTGAGTAATTTAATGATAGACAAGCTTCCATATATATAATTTTTTGTTATGCTCTTAAAAAATATGTCACTGCACCAAGAGAGTTTTAGATTTATGCGTCTCTTCTAAATTAGTGCCCACTTCAGTTTGGAATGATACATTTAATATTATGGCTCTGTAGAAAATCAATATTTTTTAGTGTTTTCTTTCATTTTAAAGAGCTTTATCATCTGGCTAATTGTGTGACCAGGAGAAAAGAGAGGGGTTGATAAGGGGGTTTGTGTTTCACAGGTATTGTTAAATTTGCCGTAGAGTACAAATGGGGACCAATCGGGGGGTTGGGGGGCTGTCAAATGGACCATGGGTAAGCTGGGTGGTAGGGCAGAAGGATGGTGTTAATTTAGGGACACAAAACTAATCTTTCTCTCTAAATTCAGAGAAAATATGAGATACATCCTCATACGGTAGTGATATCATGACAAAGATCCACTGTGCTTAAGTTTCTCATGGAGCCTCTGGGAGTTTGCATGCGGCCCAAGGAATGTGACCAGACCCAAAGAGCACTGTCCCTCCAACACTGTCTGAGGGGGGGATCCATTCACCCATTCAGGAGACACTTCGTGAGTCCCTGCTCTAAGCCCGTGTAGGAGACTAGCTCCTGCCACTTCCTTAAACCAATGGGGAAGCCACTAGAGTCGTCCTTACATGGCCCTTCATGCTCAGAAGTGTCTCTCACTTTGATTCTAGAGAATAATATGCCCCAAAGTGGTGAGGGACAAAAGCGACTAGCTGACGTGACATGCAGTCCAAAAAAAAAAAAAAAAAAAAAAGCAAAGACTTTAACGAAAAGCAGACTGATGTTCGAGTCCTACCAGCCATGACGGTCAGGGGTCTGAGCCTTGGTTTCTACCACTGGCAAAATAGGAATGTAAATACTTTTTCACATAGACTAGTTACTGTCCTACAGGTTCTGGCATATGGTGAGCATCTAGGAATGCTAACAACTTCTCCCGTGTTCTGCCCGAATGCAGTCTCATAAGGATCCCAGCACAACTAAATAATATTAATGAGGATGATCATGGCTACAGCAATAGTAAGAGTAAATACGATGCCAGGAAGCTCACAGAGATTTTTTTTTTTTCAACGTTTATTTTATTTTTGGGACAGAGAGAGACAGAGCATGAACGGGGGAGGGGCAGAGAGAGAGGGAGACACAGAATCGGAAACAGGCTCCAGGCTCCGAGCCATCAGCCCTGAGCCTGACGCGGGGCTCGAACTCCCGGACCGCGAGATCGTGACCTCACAGAGATTTTTTAAAAAAATATTTCCAACAACCCTAAGACATTACCCACTAGCCCATTTTAGAGATGTAGATGCCGTTTCTGTCTTTCTGACATAATCTATCACTAAGTCTTGTTACTAATAATGAATGAGTATTGAGTATTTACGGCCATATGCCAGGCACCTGACATTTTTATCTTGCTTATTCTTCATTCACTCATTCAACAACTATTCACTGAGCGCCAGGTATTTGTGGTGGCCCAATCGGTATAAACCAGTTCACAGGAGTGACATCACGAACCCGGTCGGGAGAGAACACACAAGAACCAGGAAGCGGATACTGTTGTTATCTTTAGTTTGCAGCTAAGGAAAAGGAGGAACTGAGATGTGTCTAGTAAATGGCAAAGACTGGATTCAAATTCAGATGTTCTTCACTTTTAACCTTGATACTCTATTGCCCCTAAGAAAATCATGTGGGCTCAGGGAAATTCAGACATTGGGGACGCGGTTGCTGAGACGAACCGCCCTCCAAGACCGTGAGTTCTTGGCAAAGATGGTCAGTGTGACTGTAGGTTCTTCCTTAACACCCATCCCTAACAGCGACCAAGGCAGGGGACCCAGGGAAACCCCAGGCTCTGAGCCAGCTGCCTTCATTCTTCTGTTTGCCGTTAGTAACCATGCAACCTTGGTAAGGCACTTCTCAGTCAAATGGAGATAGTCACACTTGACTCAGGAGGAGCCCCGGAGAATCAAATGAAACTGTAGTGAAACTGTAATGAAAATATGTTTTGAAAGCCAAAATACACAGCATCCATTTTAGCAAACGGTGGGAGAAATTTATTGTTTGGAATGAAGTTAGATGGACTTATTTATTCGTTAGTTGCTCTACTTTGACACCCTCTCTCTTGATTTCGCCCGGAGACTATTGATGATGAATACCTAAAGGAAAAGTGCCAAATGAAATGGAAAATAGGAACTTTCAAGAGGCTCAATGTGAAAGTCGAGCATCGTTTCCGGTGATCCCATGTATCTTTGCCTGTTTCTACTGACAATGAAACTAGTTCTCTACTGCTAAACTTCTTGGTGAAAGCATCTTAGCAGACATACTCTATCCCTGCCTAGTAAACAAGCCTTCGCGCACGGAGTGTCTCTGATATTTGTACAAGGGAATCAAACGCATACATCTAAACGCGCGTGTACTCAAAGATCAATTGTATTCAATAATATAATGGGTGCGTTTTTCATCTTTAAAATTCCTGCAAGAGTAGTTTTCCTTTGCAGGGTGAATTAGCAAAGTAGGAACAGATGAAGTCAATTGTCAACTGTTCAAATGCAGGTACATATTATAGAGACAGATCACAACCTTGGGGGCTGCTAATGTGGAAAGATAAATCCCTCCTCATAAAACGAGTATTAGTAGCAATCTGCACGAATGCATTTAATTTCGCATATCCTTGTAAATCTTCAGAGCTCGAATGAGGTGCTTACTTCCTATTACCTCTCTCAGATCAGAAGGTTCAGGATCATCCTAAGAAATCCCTCTTTATTTTCCCAAACTGCCTCACTTCATTCTAGAGGACTGTAGTGTCCACATTTAACAGAACTAGTTAACAGGGGTTTTAAGAAAATTAAAGGTGCAGCCAAGTCTAGACATCCCAAAAGAAGTGGATGGGGGGTACATGCCTTTGGTCCAGTTATCCTGGCCACCTTCTTAATGGACAATTTGGATCGCTGCACAGTCAATCCGCTTAATTGCCTCTGTGTTGGCCATTAAAACAAATTGAATGCGCTATGGCCAATTTGGTCATGTCATAAAGAAATGGCCTATAGGGCCCATCGAGAAGCAGAATTTCAGCCATTATTCGATTATATCTGATCAATGGAGACAGCCTGTATAGGAAATCCAGGAGCCAGAGTAGATCATACAGGAGCCCCCCGCTTACTTTGCTGACCACATTATTAGGATCAGCTGTCAACAGCAATGAAATTAGCCAGGTGGTTGACAAAGCATCACCTTACTCCGTCCTGGGGAGAGAAAAGTCAGTGCCTCATGACTTTGCCTAAAATACCCAGTCAGCAACCCAACAGGTCGTCTTTTCCACTTTGAGTCCTGAGTAATTTGAGAAGGAGGAAAAAAATTCAAAATCTCCATTGGCTTTGACCTCTAATGTTGGTATAAAAATAGACCAGAGGCTGCATTCATTGTGATTAATGCTGGGTAAAGGTAATTTAAACAGGGCCTAATTTTCTGATTTTTCTAGATCTCATCTCCATGTACTGTACCTTTTCCCTGCTTCTGCTCATCTGAGAGGTCTCAGGATCTTCGTTTGGGGCCTCTACTGCTGGGACTGTCATCTGAAGTCACCTTGGCCTTCAGCATGTTGGTGAAGTTAGACAAGAAGAATGACCTTTAATGAGGTATTGCTGGATTATACTTTCAGTTTTTAAGCCAAGGAGAAATAACTGTGGGCAATATTTACTGAACATTTGTTATATGCTAGGTGCTAACCCTCAGCATTTTAAATCTATATCTTCGTTTAACTTCAACTGACCCTGAGAGGTAGGTTCTGGAATTTCGACCACGTACATGAGGCAACAGTTACTTGGATTTTAATGACTTGTCAAGGTCAAGGTCATCCAATAGTATCAAGATCAGAATGCCACACCTGGCCTAACTTCAAAGCTTGTATTGTCACATACCATAGTGTCCTAAATACCACTGGCTGCTCCCTCAGCCTATGGCAAGAAGTGTTCTCAGCCAGGGGTTCCAGGTTCATGGGTAACTTAGAAATGCTACATGAACCGAAACCAAAAACAAACACAGACAAACAAACAAACAAGAAAACAAAAGTGCCACTAGCAGAAGATGACTGTCACTATTCTGTTTGGACTAGAGACCCTATGGGACCATAAAATGCTGATGTTGGACACGGGTTGGGTCATCATGCAGATGGCCCATACAAGTAAGTGGTGGGTCATGGCATATTGTGAGAAAGCCTGAGGGCATAGCTAGAGCTACCTCTCTCACACAAGCTGTCTCCTAGGGGTCAATGGCATGAGTTGATTAGAAATGAAAAGAGCCATAGTAGCTTTAAAAGACGAAAAGGAGAAGAAGGAAAATGGTGGCACATGGCAGAGAAACAGAGTTCAGTGGGGCAGGTAGAATGGGTCTGGGATTGGAGAGTTCAATTTGGGAAGAGGAAGAGGCAGAAAGGGAGACAGACATATTAGGTGGGTAGACAGATGGAGACATGAAGAGAAGAATGATGGTTAGAGAATGAGCAGATCTAGAAGCTGATGGGAAAGTGGATGCTGAATCACAAGGGCATCCAAATTATGGCGCACTTTCTGTGGACCATAGGTAGTGCTTAATGTGTCCTTATTTAATCCTCATATCAACCATTTGATTTCTTTAAAGATGAGAAAAGGGAGGCTTAGAGAATTCTAGAAAGTTTCTGAAGGAAACATAGTTACTACAGTTAAGTTTAACTATTTCAGAGAAGACAAAGACAGAAGAATTGGGCAGAGATAAAGAACTAAATAAAACTCAAGTTTTTGCTATTATGGGTCAGCCTATGGTAGAGTCAATCAATGGTTGGGAGTCCTTCCCAGCAATCCTGACCAAGTCTGACGCTCTAGTGTTTTGCCCGGTGTTTGAATCCTGGTGGCAAGTTACCAGCATCTGGGAAGTTCGCTGTCAGTGTGGCCAGCTTGTAAGCCGACACTCTACTGGGCATGGTCTGTCTGGCCTGTCTTTGGGAAGACCATTCCTTCGTCTCCCAGAAGCAGCTCCTCCAAGCTCTCCACCTCCTCCTTCTGGTGTCCCGTTGAGTACAGAAAGGGGCTTATCTTTTAATGGCTGCTCTTTGCACAGATTCTTTGTTCCTCTCTGGGTGTAGCTAAAGTCTTCAGCGAGGGCTCCAATGAATGACTTGAATACAGACTGACATACTGGTCTGTGTAATAAACATTTTATAAAGTCTTCTAGTAATCTGTTTATTTTCATTTCTCTTTCCTGGCTACAATTCATTGTTTTCATGTGTTTGGAAAGAGGGATTCTCTTAATCATTTCTAGCTTAATGCTAGACTTCCTCATTTCCACAAACTGTCTTAGAGAGCCTGGGGGATGGGAGGGTGTTTGATTTGCAGAAGCAGGAGCTAATGCAGAGAACATTTAGTTCAGTTTGTTTAGATGAGGAAACAGAGACCCAAACAGTTGGAATGCATAGACCTAACTGGAGGTGAATTTTTAAAAGAGTTTATGTTAAATGTCTGACAGATTTAGAAGCTTTACATCTCTTAATGTTTGGGGATTGATAAGCCTGAAGTCAGAGGTGCATCTGAGGAGGGAGGGGAAGGAAAAATGAAATAAGTCCTTTTAGTAGATGGGTGGTCACAACTTTCCTACGATTAAGGTTTAAAAAATATATAATTTATAAATAGATAAGTTACAAAAGGACTATTCATTTTATAAACCAAGATGGTACAGAATTACTTCCAACAGACGTCCTGCGAATGAGTTTTAAATCATATGGGATTTAACAATAATCAATTACATGCAACTTTTCAGCAAAGCAGTTATTCTGTAGAAGAACAGATACCTGGAGCGTCACTACCCGAAACACCTTGTAAAGATTTTATCCACCATCTTCTCTTAGATCAAAGCATTAAAAGGTTGGCAATCTTCATTTCAAGCTACTTCTGGGGCCCTTTTAAATGTTGTTATGGGCTCCGTTGTGTGTGTTTGTATGTGTATGTGTATTGTGTGTTGTGTGTTTGGCAACAGACGGGGTTCAGAGGACAAAGATATTTTGAGAGGGGTTTCTCCCTCTCTAAGCCAATCAATGAACAAACCTGTAGTTTTATGGTTCTGGAAAAAAAGTACATCATACATCTTTTGGTTTGGGGGAAAGCAACATAGTGGGTCAAAAAGTAGGGGTTGCAATCAAGAGACCAGTACTGGAGGCCTCTGTTCCATCTTACAAGCCAGCTGACCTTGCAAAAATCCTTTGCCTTTCGGGGCCTTAATTTCCTTATCCCTAAAACAGGGATCATGATACTCGATGGTGTTGGGGTTCAACAAGACAATATACAAATATTCAAAATGATGTAAAAGCCTACCACAGTGCCTGACAAAATAAATACTTGATAAAATGACATAAAACAGACGCCTAATAAGTATGCTTAAAAACGTAGAGGTTTAAGTATTTACACCAATTGGCATAAGCCTTAAATCCAGAAGAAATCAGAACTGCAGCATGCAATGAGGATTGCACTTTGTTTGCTAAGTGAATGGTAACACTTTAAAGAACCCCAAAGGATTTTTGATGTGAGCAAAATGGTTCTTCATTCCTTAAACCCGCTACCCAGAGCTTCATTCTTTAAACCCGGACTGAGCTATGGTTTCTCCTTGGTAGGTTTTCTTCTTGCCAAATGAGATGATGGAAACCCATTATCGAAATGACTCGTGTTGGTGCTTAGACGGTATCAGGTCCCTTGAGGGAAGGGTGAATAGATATATCAAGATTTGGGGGCCCACAGGTTTGCTACATGACAAGTGGATCCCCAGCACCCAGACTGGCTGGATTCGTTCCAGAGGAATTAACTAACCAAAGAAAGCCACCAGCCAAGTGTGAGTCTGGACACAGCTGATGGCTTCTCAAACTCCTCTCCTGCTGGATTAGTTATTCAGAACTGGCTCAGGCATCCTGCCTCTCCGTCCTCTCCTCAAAACCCACGGTGGGCTCCCAGACCCCCACAAAACTACTCCTCCTGCCACTCAAGGCCTTTCTGCAGAGGCTCGAGGCTTCCCCTTCTTGCCAATGCATGGCTTCTGCATCAGTTAGCGTTTCTCCTCAGTGCCTTCTGACCTCCCCAGTGTAGACACCACCACCAGAGATCCTTATTTACAGCTGTTCCTCAGATGTCATCCTTTCCTTTCCTTGATCTCATCCCATATAGCCACTGCACACTGCTCTAAACATCCTCTATTCTAGGGGAGCTCATCCATATGTCGGGGCTAATAATGCCAACATCATTGCCTCATTGGGGTCTCACGCAGGGACCATGGCTGACACCCCCCTGAATCCTTGGCACCTGGTAGAATGTGTGGCATGGAGAGACATACAGTACATGAGGAGTAAATGGAGACCTGGAGGGAGCTCTCCACTTCCGTTCCTGTTGTGTGTTTCCCACTTATCTTCGGAATTCTTTGAAATGTGTTGAGATTCCTGCATAGAGAGTAGTCCTCTTTATCACTCTGGGGAAAGGCGACCCAGCCATGGTAAGGTGTCCAAACCATATTAACCCTTTGTATTAGTCCTCTGAGGCTGTCATAACCGATGCCCGCAAAGTGGCTTAAAACAACAGAAACGTACTCTCTCGTAGTTCTGGGGGCTGGAAGTCCAAAATCAAGGGGTTGGCAAGGCCCTGCTGTCTCTGAAGGCTCGAAGGGATGATCCGTTCCATGCCTTTCTCTTAGCTTCTTGTGTTGCTGGCAAGGCATTGCTTGGTTTTCCTTGTATTTTCTGCCTCCATGGTCACACGGCATTATTCTCCCTGTGCGTGTATACATCGTCTTCCCTCTATGAATGTCTGTGTCTTCGTGTGGCATTTATTTGTGTGTCTGTCTCTGTGTCCCTTCTCTTTTTTCTTATAAGGACACTAGTCCCCTATGAGATCGAGACCCAACTGTACTCTGGTGTGATTTCATCTTAACTTGCCTCTTAACTACACTGGCAAAGATCCTTTTCCCAAATAAGGTCGCATTCGCAGGTACCTAGGACCTCCACATCCCTCTTGGAGATGCAATTCAACACCTAACAGGCTTGGGCAAGCCCCCGGGGCTCCCCCACTCAGGGCCTCAGTTTCTGCTTCTGAAAAACGGGGATAATCTTGAGGTCTGGTGGGGATTAGGATTACATGAGACAAGGCTTAGTGACTTGTGCACAGGAAGACTTAACTATGATTTGTCTTCCTCTTCCCTTCTAGTCCCCTCCTCAGCTGCCTCTAATATCATATATATAAAAAGTTCTAGTAGGTAGGATTGTGATCCCTACGACAAAGAGAAGTGCAACACTCTCTCCATTCTTGCACAGCCACTCCCTCCCGACTGGGGGACTTTTGTTTGCGGTTAGCTTATCTGCTAAGCTTACTCTTCTCTATGTAGGACACAGGGGCCAGACTTGCTCAACTGACTGTAATAAAAGTTTCGGGTGATCCTAGGACACAAGGCCGAGATGTGTGTCTTTGGCTGGCTACCCCTGGCATGAGTGGTTATTTCTTCATGGTTAAAACCAATAAATACACAGAAAGTGCCTAAAACCTATAGGGAGTCAAGTTTCCCAACTGTGTTCTTGCGGCCGACCTCTGAATCACAGTTTAGTAATTAAAAGAAGAAAACACCAAGTTGCACTTGGCAATGCAACGTAAATGGTACCTTCGTAAAGGCCAAATACTAGCCGTGATTAACCAGACGAGATACACTTTATTCTGGTTAAAACAATCCTGAATCTGAAGACTATTTCTAGGATTCCACACCCCCTATCCGACCCTCTTCCTTGCAGTTCACCGTTGGAATCTGAAGTGGGGTCTTATTTATTTTTTTTTACTTTCAATTTGTGAGATGACTTCCATATACTGTGGTTTGGCATCCTGCACTTGAGCGATACTATAGCATTATTGGGGTGCCGACAGCGGCCCTAGGATAAACAAGCAGTGATGCATGGAGCTGGCAAGTCCGTATGGTTTGGAGAAAATACAGTGAAATAAAATAAAAACATTTGCAATCAGCTCTGGAGTTTTCGAACGCAACCAGCTTCAGCACCACGCTGATGCCTCGCATGGCTTTCTTTACAAAAAATAAATAAATAAAATAATTAGAAATGGGAACATTTTGTTTTGCTGGGAAGAATGGTTTACTGTGTCGACGGGGCGAGAAGCCTCGATTTCTAGCAGATGTTGCTTGTCTCTTGTTCGGGGTCCCGCGATGGCTCTGATGTGGCAAAAGCCAATGGCTGGACTGGGGGAGCCGATGAGATCTCCTCCTGCTTTATCGTCTCAGACAGGGCAGGGCACCAGCACTGTCTGAAACCCCTGGCTTTCCAACCCCCAGGAGTAGGAAATCCCCTCCCTACCCCGTTGCCCCTGGAGACCACAGGGAGGGCCGAGAGGGGAGTGGGACACCTGAAAAGTTACACGAGCCCTTTCTCCCACAAAGGGAAGTCCAGGATTGTGTCTGGTATTGTAAGGTCATATGCTTTTATTTTTAAACGCGGTAGGAATAATAACATTAGCAGCCGACACTCATGACGGTTGAGGCTGGCTTCTGTAAAGCGCTTTCCTATTTACGAAGCATCTGTGACTGCACAGTCCCACCTAGGGTCCCTGGCATCGACCTCTACTCGGATCCCACTTTCTAAAGATGTGACCTTGCCTCCGCCAGTTCACTTCTGCAGATTGCTCATATATAAAGGGGGCACTGGGGTTCCTTCCCCAGGTGTTTACATATGATGCTTTTTGATAATCAGTGACCTGAATGGAAATCAAACACAAAATAAGACACTTCCTCCGCCCAGTGTATACGGGGGAGAGGGTGTTAGTTCTTTATAACAACACTGCCTCTTTCAACCGATGTGAAGCTCTGATGGGCAGTTTCACAGGCCTTCAAATCATTTATAAAACTGGAAAATGAATCAGTAATTACATAAAGATGCAGATTGAAAAGTGGAAGGAAAGTCAACTGTGTGAGGGCAGGGACTTGGCTGTCTGGGTTCTCTCTTCTCCAATGCTGGGCTGGTACTGAGTATTTCTGCACAAATGAGTCCACTTCTCTGACCTTTGGTGTTCACACAGAGAAAGCCGAAAGTGGATTTCCTACACCAGAGTGCTGGCACATAATAAGGGCTCAATAAATATGGGTTGAATGGATGAATAAATAAGTAAATAGGTGTGCCATCTGGGGGGCAGAATGGATGACAGTGGTTTTCAGCATCAGTGTGTGGACAAATTGAAAAAAAAACTGAAGTCATGGGGTGCCTGGGTGGCTCAGTCGGTTGAGCGTCTGACTCTTGATTTCTGGTCAGGTTATGATCTTGCAGTTCAAGGGATCGAGCCCACGCCAAGCTCTGTGCTGACAGTGCAGAGCCTGCTTGGAATTCTCCCCCCCCTCCCCATGCTCTTTCTCTTGCAAAATAAACATTAAAAAAAAAATGAAGTCCATGGGGCACCTGGGTGGCTCAGTTGGTTGAGCGTCCAACTTTGGCTCAGGTCATGATCTCACAGTTTGTCAGTTCGAGCACCGCGTCGGGCTCCGTGCTGACAGCTCAGAGCCTGGAGCCTGCTTCGGGTTCCATGTCTCTCTCTCTCTGCTCCTCCCCTGCTCACACGCTGTCTCTCAAAAATAAAAAAAGATTTTTAAAAAATTAAAAAAAAAAATGAAGTCCCGATTTGTAGCCATGAGCAGTTTTTCTGGTGAAAACATTCCCACCATGGCTGATTTCACGCTACCAGTAAAGGGTTACTGAATGCTGAGTTGGGAAGAGATGTGCTCAATCAGCCCCGGTGAGCGGGAGCCCTCCAACTCCAGCAGACCTTTGGCTTGGGGGTGGGGGGGGTGGGTAAAATGGTTGGAAACCAGTGCTCCATTTCCTGTTTGTTTTCAGGAAGCTTCTTGCAATCAGGCCGAAAGGTTTGGGGACTTCCAGATTGCTTGAGTTTGCACAATCCTAATTCTCCAGCCAGTGTCCAGACGTTTCCCTTTATTTTGGCAGAGAAGAGAGAAGGGCATGAGCTGCCTGGTGAGCCTGTCGGTTGGCCACTGGTTGTAAGTATCCTGCAGAGAAAGTGCGTCCTATTATCTTTTCCCGCTGTCCTAGTCCTGGGAAACCCTCCTTCCCTGCTCCCTAACGTCTGCAGCGATTAACCCGGGCCCTTTCGAGTGGGCCACGCCCGGTGGCACCTTTGTGACTCCTGGCACTTCCTGGACTTTACAAAGTCCCTCGGTTTTTGTTGTCTTCCCAAGAGTCATTTCCTACCACCGTGATCCACCGTCTCCCATACCCCTCTTGCAAAATCGCAAAGAGTAGCATCAGCACATCTTTGTACAGTCGGCGAATATATTTGGAATGCTTATTTCTGAGGGCCGTTGAAGACGGGGACAAATTTTACACCACCCAGAAGGACTGCCAATAAATTCAGGAGTGGCAAATGGAACCACTGTTCTGTTTCCCTCTCGGTAAATAAATAGCTGCAAAACCAGGTACTCCAATACCAGAGCGTCAAATCCATGGCGCCCCGATGATTAACAATGAAAAGGTCTTTGTGAAAAACAATACATTTAGAAGAGTCCTATGCAATACGTGTAGCTCACACCAGAAGCTGACTCTGAAGGTTTATTTTAATGTAGCACAAATCAGAGCGAACTATGTGAAAGGAGTTCTGTTTCCCCTAGAAGATGCCACTTGTATCTCCTCCCTGGGAAACGTCTTCCAGACTCTTTGCTCAGTGTGCAAGGTGAACCACTTCCGCCGTGGCTGCACTGCCCATCTGGAGATCCTGGGGCCCACCGAGAGCCCAAAGAGAGTTTGGGGGTCTGGTGCTAGGTCGGAACCGGAAATGGTGTTCCTGAGCGATTTGATGTAAGTGAGAAGCTCCCCAGGGCTGCCTATTTTCTTTCACACCATGCAACCCCCACATTTATGTCGGGGCATACAGAGATGAAGTGTGGAAGGAAAACACACAGTGCTTCCGTGGAATGACAGCCCATTTCTAGTTCGAGGATGATGTCGATTTAACAGCAATAGCACACAGATTCATAGATGGTAACCACATTGGAAGGCAAACACGAAAAATATTGCACAGAGATGGAGGAGAAGGGGAGGAGCCAGGGGAGCGAGACAGGGTAAGAAAAGGAAGAGAAGAAAGATTATGCCAGAAAGTGTCGCTGCCCTTTGGAAACAAGCGTTTGCACACGCTGTTCCCTTCTTTTAGAATGCCATTCCTCTCTTTCTTCATCTGGCCAACTCTGGCTCAACCTGTGAACCTCAACCTGAGTGCTATTTCCTCAGGGATACCCTCCATGAACCCCGAGACTGAGCCAGGTCCCGTAGGATGGGGTCTGACGAAGCCCTCTTCTTTGCGGGATCTCTCATGACCGTAACGATCGTAATTATATCCTTGGGAATGTGACATTTGTTACATGCCTGTCTCCCCCACACACGTTAGATTCCAAAAGCCTGTGGCCATCCCTGCCTCTGAGCAGGGACATCAAGACACCTATTGAGTGGGTGAAGGATGAACGGACAGATATTTATGATAAAAATGTGTTTTATTATCTGAGTCTTGCTGGCTTCGCTTTGCATAGCCCTGTCCACATGCAAGCCCCTCAGGAAAGGGGTTCAGTGCCCCCCAACTTTACATGCCATTTCTCAGGTCCTAAGGATGCCACTGACTTGCCAAGGAGTGTCACCAGCAGATCCGAGGCAGACCTTGGACAGGGTGACAGGATCCAGTCTTTCACCACTGGAACCTGTCCTACACCCCCACCACCCAGTGGATAGGTCTCTCTGCAGAAGCGGAAGGGGAGGGTTCTGAGTTTGGGGAAAGGGCAACAGAAAGGCAGAAAGAGTAGTCATGACAGAAGAGATTTAGTCCGGCCTCCTTCTCCTTTCTTCTTGCATTAAGGACAAGCGTCGCCTGAACACGTAAGCACAAATGGGAACATGATGAGGCATCACTTTTTCCGGGGCTGTGACTAACTCCTCAGGGGAGCAGGAGAAGCTGTCCCTCTGAGTTAGCCCTTGACAATTCCCTCAAATTTCTCGCTGCAGGAAAGCCCTGCCGATCATCCCTGGGCTTCGGCGGAGAGCTGTATTTGTTCATTCGTTCCACAAATATTTTTCAAGGGTCGACCCCCGGTGCCGGGCACTGAGCTACGAATGATATGCGTGGATTGAGTGAAGCTTGTAGGTTCATCCGCTGTCCCCAGTTCCCTGGGATGAGGGACTCACTATGCGTAAACCCAGACAGTTGGCCACCCTATTTTGGACGGGATCTTACGATGCAGTGTAACGTACCGTAGAGACAGTAGTTCCCAAGAACTACCACTGTCAAGGTCACCTAGAAGTGTTTGCTAACATGCAAATTCCCAGGGGCCCTGCTCCACACCTGTCCTTCAAAACCTTCTTGGGGCAGGTCTAAGAATTTGCATTGAATAGCCACCCCCCCCCCCATGTTTCCGTTATGCATATTTCAGTTTGAGAATAGCTGAGCAAGTGCCTACGGGCATGGCCTTTGAAGTCACTCAGACCTCCATTCAAACCTGTCTCACGTCACTGAAGACATATATGAATTTTCCGGGGTTACATAATCAATCTGGGCTTCAGCTTCCTTACCTGCAAAATGGGTCGGATAGTACTATCTCTAGGGTGTTCTTGAAGAGATTAAATGTGAAACATGGATTAAAGTCTTACCTAATATCTATTACAGAATTAACTGTGCACGGAATTCTCATTACCAAGGCAGAGACCATTGGCCCGGTAGCTGGAATCACCAGTTTCTGCCCCTGGATTTGGGACGATTCTATCCTTTTTGACACCACAGGCAAAAACAAGTCTTCATGAGGCCTGTTATAGAAATGCGCTTTTGACAGAAATACCTTTTTCCTTTTTGCCATTTCCCCAAATGCACGAAACGCTGCTTCTGGCTCCCAGAAAAGGTCATGCACTTTCACAGATTTGGGCCCTCACCGATGCCGTGGTTCATGTCAGAAATGTTGTTCTTTCCTTAGCCTGGTGATTTATTTTTCATTCTGCAAACTCCCAGCTAAAGTACCTCCTCTTTCTTTCGAGAAGCCGCATCAGCTCTGCCTGCTTCTTGACTCCCTCTCTTTTCTATCTACCTAGGCACACAACAAACGATGGTAAGAAAATACGACGCCTTCCCCAGTGAATATGGGCTCTAGCCTACTCAGACCACATCAGGGATTGCAACTTATGGCCTGTGCCAAATCCAGTTTGCTATGTATTTTTATAAATAAAGCTTTATTGGAACACAGCCACCTTCATTTGCTTGTATATCATCTATACTTGTTTTCACACTACAGTGGCAGAGGGGAGTCATTGTGGCAGAGATCTTATGGCCCACAGTCTGCAGTATTCATTCTCTGGGCTGTAACAGAAAATAACTGTGGATCGCTGACCTATATAATGGCCTCAGAGTGTAGCGTATGACATAACATATAGTAGATTCTCAGTAGGTATTTCCAATAGATGGATCAGTCCATCAGTGGATAGATTAGGACTCTGTCATTGGCAGTACCAACTGTCCTCTCTAAACGCATCCTTGTCTAGATCAAGGACAGTTCTAAGTCACACCTAGCCCCTTGCTTCAGTCCACAAAATGGCAGAGAATACTTTGACCAAAGGGACGTCCCTGTCAAGGAGGCTCAGCTACTTTTACCCACTTCCTTCCCCAATTTTATTTTAACCAATTGTCAAGAGTTAACTGGAATCAGGCATCTAAGAAATCTTTCCAGGCTTACCCATTCAGCCCTGCCTTCCTAGTGTGCCTCTCCTCCATCCCCCCCAGTGCACAGGAGGGTGGTGAAGCTCATAGTAAGATCAACTATGGCGACTGATGTCCAACTTCACCTTCACAGGTGCCTCTCCCTTCTTATCCTAGAGTTCCCAGGACAATTCTGTATACAGAGTGGACAATCTACCAACTCCTAACGATCACGGAGCAGTGAATGCACGGGAGACGGTGACATGGTGGGGGTGAAAGTCATTTTTCAATTAAAAATAAAACAGCAAGTCCAATGCAGAGATGATGCAGCATGTGGCACTTGGGAGAAGAATCATTTGTCAGCCATCAGAGAGCACTGAGTTTGGCTCAGGAATGAGTACACCGTTGACCCCTCACAGCAGCTCAGAGACCTGCACCCGAGCTCAGAATCAGAGTCCAAAAGTAGGTTAAAGTCTTAGCATGATATACCTGGAATAGAATTAACTGTGCACTAAGTTATCACCATCAAGGCTGAGACTGCTGCTGGTAGCAGTCTCCATCCCTGGTTCCTGCCTCTTGTTAAAGTCTGGATAAGGCCGGGCAGGTGAAGGGTGGAACAGCTTACATTACATTGTCCCAGGATCATCTTACATATAGAGAAAGTCAATGTCCCACTGAGAAGCAAAGTTCTCCATCTAAGGGATCATAAATTCCTTTGGATACAGAGATGTCTGCAGGGAAGAGAAAAGCAAAGAAGAGAGGCCTGTGGCCAGCAAGGCCAGACAGAACTGGGAGCCAGTTCTCATTCTGAGACACCAGATTGCTTCCTGTTGGAGATACCACGGCCGTGGGAGGGTGGGAAGCAACAAACAGCAGGCTGGAGCTGGGCCAGACCTAAGGAACTCTTCTCTAAGCCCCTGGTTTTCACCTGAGGACATGGAGACCCAGAGACCTGGAAGAATTTGCATCACACCTCATCGACAGCCCCAAGCTTAGAGCCCAGATGGTCATCCCATATAGCATATTTGCTTCCTTGTTTGAAAGCCTGTTTGCTTGTTTGCTTGTTCGTTTGTTTTGTTTCTTTGCCTTGGTGCTACTCACACAGACTTTCAAGGGCTCATCTCAAATTAGAGAACGTTCTAGAAAATGTAAACTTTGTGTCGGGCCTATGGGGAATGTAGGGGGAATATTTGTTGGAGATGGTGTGGGAAAAAAAGAGGGGGGTGCTTTTGAGCAGTGTAAAGGCAAGGCTTTCTAGGTAGGCATTACATGGTCTTACGCAGCCACCCAAAAGTTTATCCAATATTTAGAGTTGGTCTTCTGAGTCAGTCGCACCAGACCCCAAAGAATTGTGTTGTACACCTGCTATCTGCCAAAAAGTCTCCGAGTGTGGGTGTCGAAGGTACGCGGACCTGCTCTCAAGAGCTGACTACTCTAGATGTATGAGCACAAATAAGTCCTACAGTGTCACCGAGCAGAACAGGGCTGGCAACAACACTACCGTGTGTGTATCACAAGGATCCAGCGAGGTCATATGTGGAGACACAGAGCACAAGCACCTACGATTTCAACGCTCCTTTTCCTACTAGGTGACCAGTCCCCACTTAGCCCATCACGAAGCCCCCTCGGTAACTTCTGCCTCGAGCTCCCAAGAGGAAGCGTGCCGAATGTGGACTTTTTCTGCCCCCCAACTCATGTCCACCTGGAACCTCAGAATATGATGTTATTTGGAAACAGGGTCTCTGCAGATGTAATTCATTTAGGGTCTTGAGAAGAGGTCATACGCAAGAATGAAAGAGTCCTTGTCAGAAGAGAGGGCACACACCGGGAGGAGGCCATGTAAAGATGGGGGCAGAGATCGAAGTGATGTGGCCACAAGCCAAAAGATTCCAGGAGCACCCGAAGCTGGGAGAGGCATGGGAGGGTCCTCCTCTAGAGTCTTCCAAGGGGGCACAGCCTGCTGACGCTTTAATTTCACCTCTTGTAAGACCCCCCCCCCTTTTGTGATAGTTTGTCAGGGCAACCCTGGAAATGAGTGCACGAGTCCAGCCCTGACTTCATCACCCACCGCTGTATCTGCACACACCCTTACAGACTCCTGGCAGGTGGAAAGTACCCACTTTTTCAGGCCTGCATGCCAAGGCCTTGTGTAATGTAAGTAATAGAGAGGCCTGCCTCTCCTTGAAAAACTTGTAGGCCCAGATAATAGGAAAGTTCTGTTAAAAGGAAAAAAAAAACCACCCACAAGTAAACTAGACATGCAAGAGAAACATGAAGGAACCAAACTGCATAGCTGTTTCTACCTTTCCCCGAAGGTAGGACCAGCATTTCGTAGGTAGCTCAGGGGCATTTTGTGGCAATGTTTTACAAGTTTGTTTTGGCGGTAATCTGGTCCTTTCCTTTCTTATGTGACTGCCAGGCCTTAGGGTTGCTCTTCGTTCTCCGTCTGGCACAAGTCCCAGCCTCTTGGGCTGCTTTCTTTCCTCTCCAGGGTGACCATCACCGACTCCACGTCTCGGGCTCCCTATTCCCCTCAGTCAGGCGGCCTCCATCTTGATTGCCTTAGAATAGGACAATTTCATTGCATAAAGTCTTCCGCGTTCATCAGTGTAGGAAGACAAGAGGATAAGAAAAATAGCAAATGGTTCTAATGGCCAACGTTGATCAAAGGCTTCTAACAGGTCAAGGGTTTACCTCCCATCTCTCATTTTAGGCTCATGAAATTCACACAGGCAGATGCTATTGTTACTATTATATTGTATTCACGTTAAAGATCAAGATTGTGAGGTTGTGGGAAGTTCAGAAAGTTGCCTGAGGTCACACCATTGTTAACAAGGAAAGAGGGTCTTAGGGGCGCCTGGGTGGCTCAGTCAGTTGAGCTTCTGACTTCGGCTCAGGTCATGATCTCACGGTTGACGAGTTCGAACCCCACGTCAGGCTCTGTGCTGACAGCCTGGAACCTGCTTCGGATTCTGTGTCTCCCTCTCTCTCTGCCCCTCCCCCACTCATGCTCTGTCTCTCTCTGTCTCAAAAATAAACAAACATTAAAAAAATAAAAAAATAAAGAAGAGGGTCTTAGACTTTATTCTAATGACTCCAGAGCTAAGGTCAGGAACCAAGGTCCTACATAGAACTTCATCAAGGTCAAGATCGGCCTCCCTCCTGGAGTTTTGACTCAGTTTCTGAGATATTAACTTGCATGTTGTTATGGGCTGAATGTGTGTGTCCCCTGAAAATTCACATGTGGAAACCTAATCCCCAGCAAGACGGTATTAGGAGGTGGGGCCTTTGGGATGTGATTAGGCATAAGGGTGCCGACCTCATAAATGCGATCAGTGCCCTTGTAGAGGAGACCCCAGAGAGCTCCCTTGTTCCTTCTGCCATGTGAGGACACAGCGAGAAGATGGCCATCTATGAACCAACAAGTGGGCCCCCACCAGACACCAAATGTACCAGCACCTCGATCTTGGAGTTCCCAGCTGCCTGAACTGTAAGAAATAAATGTTTGCTGGTGAAGCCACCCGGTAGGTGGTAATGTGTTATGGCAGTCCAAATGTGCCTGGACAGATGGCCATGACAAAAATTTCCAGAACTTCTTTTGTATTTTTGAAGGTGATTTTACTCTACCCTCTCAGCCCCTTCTCGGAGAATCTGATTCGATGTGAAATAATTATTGCCAACTAGAATCTGTTTAGCAGGACTTCTGTTTGGGAGGGCATGCAGATTGAGAGGAAACGTGCTCCTGGGCCTCTGCAACAATGGATACTGTTTTGTTGGCTGGTTATTTCCTAGAGGTCATTCCAAGTAATAGGTGTGCCTTGAGGAAAAAAACAAAACAAAACAAGACAAAAACAACAACAACAACAACTTTCCATGAGCAAAGCCCTCCAGAAAACCCTGAGATGAAGGCTTTGTGACTTTAGAATCTTTTGTTGGCTGATGTACTTTAGTATCTCAGATGAGGCAATAATATGCATCCATTGTTTGGTAACAGAGCCCTCCTTTTGTGGAAGGTTCCACAGGACACACTTTGGGAAACACTACCTTAGCTCCTTCCCTCATATCAGGCATTTTCTTCTTTGTGACTTAGGGATGCGAGTCCACTCTATATTTCCTGGGAGTTCATTATTTTCAAAACCTGGTCTGTGTAAATATCAAATCACTTACAAGACATGGCAGGCCTTCCTGGTGATGAAATCTACAACGACTTCATCTTTTCCATAATCACTCAAATGAGTCCTGAAGTGTGGGCCTTCGGCTGCCGGGAAATAGGAAACAGAGTCAAGCCTGGCCCTATCTGGAATTGTATGTGACAGCTCCCGCTCAGTTTCAGTAACAAGAAATGTGTCGAGCTAAAAATATTCTAAGCAGATGTAAATCTGGGAGATGTGACTGCCACACACCCATGCTTGCCATTCGTTCTGCTTCGAGGGTCTCCCAGTGCACATTCGCCACTACTCCAAGCAACTCCAGTGCCCCATACAAACAATTTGTGTAAGCCCACTTCTGACTCACCTGGAGGTGGTTTGGCGAACACCCTGGCATCAGCCAGGCACAATGGCTCCTGGCAACCCCAGACCGGGCAGGCAAAAATCAATTCCATTGCAGGAGAGGTGTTAGCTTCTCATAAGCAAATGCTTAGACACTGGTCTCTTTTTTTCCAGTATTCCACTCTATTATCAAAAGCTTGATTCCATCCTGTGGGCAGAAGACACACTATCCCCAAGATTCCATGGGACAAGCTGGCTTCCACTCGGTACAGGAGAACCATCAGCCTGTGGGCAATGGTGGAAACTCCCCATCATGCAAAACAGTGGCACGTAGGAGTCCTTTGATGTTAGAGTCTTGTTTGGAAGCTGAATCCTGGTAAGAAGTCTCTCAGCTCATCTATAAGAGATGACAACTAATGCCCATCTTTTACACAATGAGAATAAAAACAACTATTGTAGTACATTGAATATACCTTATGTGTTAAGCATGACAGCCGATAGTAGCTAGTCTCATTTATTGGCCTCTGTCATCAAGCTTCAACCAATATGGCACCCCAGTGAACTGGAATGTGTGTTTGCATTTTCGTGGAGCCAATATGAGGTTTCACATCTTTTCTTTTCATCTTGGGGTCTTCTAGGAATCTGAGAGTATATGTGAGACTTAACTTGAAGAAACAGAGTTATTCTGACTCCCAAGTTTTCCGGAAGGTTACTCCTCGTGTGGTCAGCTTTCTTGGAAAAAGGAATGTCCACCACGAACTTACAACCCTTTCCAAATGGATATGATATTTGGGCTGGGGATTGGGAGCTGGCAGGTAGTATGTCTTGTTTGATCCAGACACGGTCCTTACGGGAGCACTCAGATCATTCTTGAGGAGAGCTGAGTGTAGAGCCCAGTCACAGCCAATTGAAAGTCAGACTATCAAATACTCTACCAGATTCCACTGGGGGAGCCCAGACTTGGAAGTCAGGCATGGAAGAACGTGATTCCCAGTTCTGTCACTTGAAAGGTCGGCTTCAATCCTATAAGCCTTCTTTTCTTCCTCTCCAAAATGGGGATGATCATGTCCAGACAGTCAGAGTAGGTGTGAGGTCATAGTGATGACCTGCGTATAATGCGCTTAGCTCATGGTGGAGGCTAAACGGCCTCCACTGCTGTTGACAATGTTAAGACTTGCCATGAGAGTTACCAACCTATCTTTTGTGTTCTGATTGGGTTCATGGCCCTTCTTGTCTCTGAGCGTTAAAGGCTTTGCCAGGAAAAGTGGCAACATCTCAGACTGAATCAGCCCAAGCAGGGACTCAGCCACACTGCCTTCCCAGAGCTGAGCCTGGACCTGTGAGTCACACGGCCTTCTCCGTGTGGACACCACAGCAAATCACTTTTCCCATTAGGAACAAGCAGACACTCCACTGTGGAGACAGAAAGCAACTGTGAATGTAAATGATCTAACCAGACATGGATTCCACCAAGGTTTAACCCCTGGATTCCTTTTTTTTTTTTTTTTTTTTTAACATAGTAATCACGCACTGTCCTGGGGCAGCCTGCTGAGGGAGAATCATTACAGAGAATTATGTGATCCATCTGCCCATGGAACCACGGGCTGGGGTTCAGACTGGGGCATGGCAGACACATCTGGCTTTACTTTGGGCTTTGGTGACACCAGGAACATGGATAAATGTCCGGCCTTAAGTATGGGGTATTCCAGATCCAGGAACAAATGTCTTGCAGGCTGTGTTCTCCTTTTTCCAAGCCGAGCTCCGAGGTTTCCATTCTGATGTGGATATGGCCACAGTATCATTGCTACTCACGGCCCTTGTATTCCCCCCCGCCCCTCCTTGATGCCTTGAGCTCAAACCCCAGCAATCTGAGCTATGGTCTGGAAAGGCCAATGTGACTCTGGTTACAATACCACTGCTTAGAGCTCAAACCCCAGCAATCTGAGCTATGGTCTGGACAGGCCAATGTGACTCTGGTTACAATATCACTGCCTTTATGATTGCTTTTCATACTATTACAACCACTACCTTTAATATGACTAATACCATAGTCACCCTTTACGCTGGGCCAAGCCCTGAGCTACCCACATAGATTTTCTTATTTAATCCCTATGAGGACACATCACTATTATTCCCACTTCCTAGGTAAATAGATGGGGACACACAGGGGTTAAGATTATGCGTCTAATAATGTATCACACAGCTAATACACAGCAAAGTCAGTTTCATGGCTCCTGAGTTCAAGCTCATACTGTTTACAACAACTGTCCTCTAAGCTAAGAGTTCCACATCATAAACATCAGAGTAGTGGAACTGACTTTATTAATATCATACCTAGAAAACTCACCCAAAGATATTTATTGATATTTTAAAGGAAATCAGAAGATTGTACCAATGGATAAAGAAGGATAACTTGTTTTTTAAAAAAAAGTAGTCAAGAAGTACATAGAGAATCCTGACATGTGTTGCCATTTAAAGGCTTTTTTTTAAGTTTATTGATTTATTTTGAGAGAGAATGGGAGTTGGTATGCACATGTGAGCAGGGGAGGATAGACAGAGCGAGAGCGAGAGCGAGTGAGAGAGAGAGAGAGAGAGAGAGAATCCCAAGCAGGCTCCATACTGTCAGTACAGAGCCTGATGCAGGGATCGAACTCACAAACAGTGAGATCATGACCTGAGCCGAAATTCAGAATTTGATGCTTATCCAACTAAGCCACCCAGGCACCCTGCCATTTAAATATTTTACATGGGGAATGCTACACCTACAGCAAATTGTGTCAAGTGCACTACTCTTATGTATATGGCTTGATGATATAGACTCCAAGGCACTCACCGGTGAGAACCAGATATGAAGCATTTCCAGATCTCCAGAAGGTTCTCTTGTGTCCCTTCTCCATATAGTCTTCTTCCCCCCATCCACTTTTTCACACTTCCACTACTAGTTGGAATTATTGATTAGTTTTGCCTGCTTTTCATCTTTCTGTAACTGGAGTTACACCGTGTGTACTCTTTTGTGTGTGCTTTGTATCGCTCAACAAAACGTCGGTGAAATTCTTCCAGACCAATTGGAAATGGACAGTCCTGTTGTACCAGCAGCTTGTTCTTCTTAACTGCTATATAGGATTCTGCCGTATGGAGAAACCACACCTATTTATCTTTCCAGTAAGGTGAATAAGTCTTCTGGAAACATGCTTGTGTATGTCTGTTTGGGGCACAGGCTGCCATTTTTAGTAGATAAGGTACCTAGGGATGTAGTTCCTGGGTTGCAGGGTAGGTGTGTGCATTGTTTGACTAAAAGCTGCAAACAGATTTCCAAAGTAGCTCACCATCAGTGAGTGAGAGCTCCTTTCGCGTCCTTGCTAGCACTTAGTAACGTTTGGACATTTATTTCTGATGAGCCTCTTGTGCTTTTTCCACTGTATGAAAGAAAGCCTGAATTGTGTCTGTGAAATAAATCACATGACATTTAATGCTACCCCCCTCCCCCAACAAAGATTGACAACAAAGTCTGCTGGCAGCTACAGGTCCGTCCCTGGGAAGGGGTGAGATGCGTAGATGAGGGGATAAGAACAACAGGCTGTAAAGCAAAGGACCTTTGGGGCACCTGGGTGGCTCCACTGGTGAAGCTGAGGTCATGATCTCACAACTCAAGTTCGAGCCCTGCATTGGGCTCTGCGCTGGCAGCGAAGAGCCTGCTTGGAATTCTCTGCCTCCCTCTCTGCCTGCTCCTCCCCCGCCCTCTTTGTCTGTCTGTCTGTCTCTCTCTCAAAAATACACAGATAAATATTTTTAAAAAAAGAAAAAAAGAAAAGGACCTTCAAGTCAGGACAGAACACAGATGAACAGAATCATCACGGAAAGCCTACAACGAAAGTTTTATTTCATGCGCGCGTAATTCTAGGTTTATGACAGCCCCCAGATCATATTTTATGAAGAGAAAGCTCAAAGACTGGTTCTCTGCCATCTACTTAATGAGCTGATGCATATATCCCAATTTACCCAAGTCATCAGATGGCAAATGTTTTATTTAGCCGGAATTAAATATTCATTGAGCCACTCCAGGGTTTACTCATTTATTCATTCCTTCATTCATTCACAACACAAACATTTATTAAGCATCCAGGGTGTGCCAGGCACTGTGTTCAGCCTGGGGACCTGACACCAAGTAAGACCAGCATAGAGGTGCTGCCTGGAAAGACGTGACATCAGGTCAGCAAATATAATATAGCCCGCCATGTTCAACGGCAGGGGAAGGCGGTGTTCTATTATTCATTCCTTCAGTGAGCACCTACTGAGTGGTTCCTGTGCGTGTATACACAGTGCTCGCATTCTCTATGCTGGGCATGAGACACAGCCGTAAACCCTGTAGCTGCCCCAAACCGTGGTTCACAAGGTGAAGGGAAACAGGCCTCAATGCTATGTTCAGGGGCATCTGCAGCACCGCATGAAGCACCATGAGGGTAGAGACCACAAGTATCCGTGTTAGATTCACCCCTCCCCCGCCCAAAAGCCCTTTGCTCAGGAACGGCCAGGGGGGGATGTGCTGTTCCTCGAACCCCTTTCCACACGCTCAACACTGTCAAATCACAGATCCTGGATATGAGTTCGGGAAAAGGCTGGGCAGGGAAGCATGTGCCAGTGATTGGACCTGCCCTTTGCATGGATGGCACCCAATCCCAGGCACTATAATTAATACTTTATTAAGTAATTCTATTCTGTTAAGTAGAAAACCAAGATTCAGTCAATTTTAACACGCACGCGGATGCATTTGAATGTAAAGAACTCAGGCTTCCAACATCCTGGGCACTTTTTTTTTTTTTTTTTAAATCACAACGTCTAGGATCTCTGTACTGTTAAATGTGCAGAGGGATGCCTGGGTGGCTCAGTCGGTTAAGCATCCGACTTTGGCTCAGGTCATGATCTCACGGTCTGTGGGTTCGAGCCCCGCATCAGGCTCTGTGCTGACAGCTCGGAGCTTGGAGCCTGCTTCAGGTTCTGTGTCTCCCTCTCTCTCTGCCCCTCCCCTGCTTGCACTCTGTCTGTTTCTCAAAAATAAATAAACGTTAAAGAAAATTAATAAATGTGCCCAGATTTTCATATCGGGATCATTAGTAGAGGCATTTAGGAAATCTTTCCTCATAATGATGACGGTGATCATACTGAGTATAATATCAGTGACAATAACCCATTCCTATCCCATAGTTCTTGTGCAAAGCCATCTCCGGGTAGGTAGCAACAGGACAAGTAAAATCTAAGCAGGCAGCCGGATGCCAGTGGCCCCTGTTCAGAAGCCTTCTTAAGAGAAAGTAGGCTAATTTGAACTGGACGAATCCATCATTCACGGCAAACATTTCGCGTGCCGCAGGGTGATGAAATTATGTACCGTCTCTTCAATGATACTTGAAAACAAATGGGCTGCATGCAGATTTAGGTAAGGTACAAAGGCACTTTTCAACTCTGCTCTGCCCTAAGCTCCTCACATTCCAGAATAATGAGGTTGTCTCTATTTTGTGTGATGTCAGGATTTCCCTGCTGGGCCGTGTCCACTCTGATGAGGCCCCTTTGTCCTGGGAATCAAATGACTTGGTCTCTTTAGACAAGCCGGGCGGGGAGCCCTGGCTCTCACGTGGCCTCTGGACATGTCAAGTCAGAGGGCCAGGGGACCCCAAAGCCTTCCCACTTCCCGGGTGGGTGGCATACTGCATGGCAGGTGTTCTCTGTGAAACGGGGGATAGATAACTCGCAGAAGTACTTCAATACTGAGCACTCACAACCCTGGCATTAAACGCGCCCTTTCTCTCAAAGCGACTGCTGGTGTCTTTTTTTCAGCTGATTGCATAGCTAACACACATCGTCCTGTAAAGAAGGCCGCTGACTTCCCACAGTTTGGTACCTTTAACAGAGAACGCTAACTTCTCTCAAATACTGAACTTTCTCTCTCTCTCTCGTTTTTTAGAAGTGACATGAGGTTACTAAAAAGAAACATCTGCTTGGAAAGGCTACGAACTTTCAGATAGTAAAACACATCTTTTGGGGTTTTTCCCCCTACCATTCTGCCCCCACCCCCAACAATAATTTGAGAATCACCCCCTCTGGGATTAAAAATCGACTCTTTTCAAGGCTTTCTGAGTAGGTCATGATCTAGGTTCTAACAGGGCAATGTGCCACTTGGAGCGAGCAAGTCCCAGTGAAAAGGACAGTTTCCATGATGACTCTCAGCCCTTCTAATCCCTCCTCTTTGTGGTGAGCCTACGAGAGCTGGCTTCTCATAGCTGCAACCCCGAAAGACAAAATGCAAACCAAACAAATAATCCATTTCCAAGGTTTGCTTACAGAGAGAGGGATCTATTTATGAAACATATATTGTTCAGTTTCAGGGGAAAATCATGTAATCATTGCAAGGGAGAAAGCATGGAAAGTGCTTTATTTTGCATAAAAATCTCCTTGCTCTATGATTTATGTGGCTGAGGGTTTCAGGCTGGGGGAGCACGGGTCTCAGTATCCCACCAAAGGGAAATGGAATTTAAAATGCAGAAAGAATCCCTGGTCACAACAAAACACTGGTGTTTATTAACCTGGGCTGGGGTGGGGACGGTGGGTGGAGGAAGGGGACGGGTCGTGGATAAAACAGAAAGATAAAAAAGTATTTTGCTTTGGGGAGATCTTAGAGGATAAAGATTGACCTGCGGCTTACTACCTAGAGCAGACAAATCATTTCCTGCAATTAATATCTGAGGACTCCGGCGAGGTTCTGCCGAACTTAGGCGGAGCGTACGGGCCATCGACATTGATTTAATTTACCAGTTACCTTGCTGCTGAGGAGTCACGTCTTTCCCCTTCCTGGCAGAGAAGGCTTTATGTAGTCAGCTCGTGTTTATGAAACGCCCTCCGGGCATATCTACCACTCGAAAGGGACAGTCTCCTAGGACCTGCCGGCTAGAAGGAAACTAACAAGCCTTTTGGCCCAAACATCTTTGCGGGGCTCCTACCACATCCTGGAAAAGCGGTTGACAAGCTTCTGCTTCAACGCTTTTGGAGATGGGGGCTCAGAAGCCTCCCTGCAGCCCCTTCTATGGTCAGCCGACCGGGGCTGTGATCTCTTTATGTGGAGCCAAAAATTGGGTCTCTTTTACCTCCTGGTTTGGCTCCTTCTTCTGCCCGAAGATTGCACTTTAGATCTAACCCCTCTGTGTGGCATGAAGTAGGTGCAAACTGAAGCCAGTCTCGTCTGAATAGACACGACAGCTCTACCATTGACTGGATCTAGGATTTTAGGCAAATTGCTTCCTCCTTCGAAATTCCCAGATACTAAGTGCTATCTGTATCAGTCAGGGTGAAATTTGTCTTGCAACAGTAACAAAGAGCTCCCATATCTCAGTAGCTTTAGATAACTAAGGTTTTGTTTCTCCTGCAGCCGCGTGGGCATGTGTGGAGCATGGCCTGCAGCCTAGCTAGGGGCAGGTTCTGACCTATACTGCCTTCCCTCAGTGGCCCAGCAGTTGGGTCTGATAGGTCTGACCCAGCTGCTATGTGCTCCCACCAAGAAACCGTATATTTCATCTGCATGCACACATAGGTGGCCAAAGAAGGTTACCTGACTATGCCTGATTTTAAAGTGCAATCCTTCCATGTCCCTCGAAGAGGAAGAGGGAGGGCCAGAGGAGCTCGGCGAGCATTGTGGGCCCATGTCTCCTCACAGGCTTGCTCTGCGGACTTAGAGATTTAAGGCATGCGCTCCATGTTTGCAGAATGCCTGATACCTGCCAGGTTTCGCTCCCCCAGCAGTTGGCAGATCACGGAAGGTGCTCTCTGGGTTAGATATTCTTAGCTCCTTCCACTGTTCCTCTTGCTACATTATCTTTAATCGTTTCACCATCCTGATTTATGTCCTCTAAATATCCTACTCGAATATCCCTGTTAATGTGTGATCCACCAAAGGCAAACACCATATTCTAACAGAGTAAAGAGCTCAGAAGGAGAACAGAACAATCTCTTTCCTTCTTCCAGATAACACACCCTAAAGTCATACTTTTCTACCTTTCCCTTCTGGCAATCATGGCGCACTGTTGAATTTACTGCCCGTGAAATGTTCTCCTCATCTTCGTTTTGTCCTGTGAAGTCGTTTCTCTCTAATCCCATACATGTGCCATTAGCTTTCCAGTTACAAAGAAGAAGTTTCACATTGTCTCCCATTAAATAGCACGTGTTTGATTTGGCCATCCTTCCGACTCAGTTATAACTACTTCAGATCAATACCTTTCTCATCTAACTTTCAGACAAACACTGTGGATTGAGAGGGTGTAAGAATATCCACCTCTATCTCTCTATCAGAGATTCTGAGGTATGGCCCAGCCTTGGAAACAATTGCCTCACCATTCTGGATGACATCTTTTTACTTCATTTTTGACAGCTTTATTGATGTGCAATAGACCACATGTATTGAAAGTATATAGCTTGAGGTTTTGATATTTGTATACACCTGTTAAATCATGACCACGATCAGGACAATGAGCATATCTGTTAGTCCCAAAAGTTTCCTTGGGCCCTGTTCTAGTCCTTCCTTGTTGCCCAGGAGACACCTTAAACCAGGTATTCTATTCCATTGATGTCTGTAGAAACTAGCACAGGGCTGAGCACAAAACAGATTAATACATATCTGCAGTGTACCAAAGAGGTATCCAGAACAACTGAATGTTTTCTATGCCCATACATATTCACATGAGGTTGGTTCTTATGAGAGCTCTGCGCAGATAAGACAACAGTACCAAGTGAACCAGTCCAATCCTCTTTGGAAAAATGAGTATCATCAGAACCAGCACATGCAGAAGGGGAGACACCCGTTAGCATCCACTGGGCCTTTGTTCAATCCCAATTCAGGTCATTCAACAATTATTCACCGAGTATCTCATATGTGTCAGGCATTATTGTAGGCACTGGGCATTTAGCAGTGGAAAAACATGATGAGAGCCTGGGAGAATAGTCTTTGAATGCAGATCAAGAGTGAGATGATGCAGACGTGAATCAGGAAGGGAACAAGAAGATATGAAAATTAAGGAGCAGGGAAGGTCTGACCGTTTGGGGGAACTTTCCGAGAGAAGCTTTACAAGAGGAGCCTCCTCAGCTTTATTATCCTGGTGCATTTTTTATTTGCTTTTGTTAGGGCAAAGAGTATGCTATCTCATGTTCTTTCCACTTGAACTTGCCCTGCCCGTTCAGCACCTGGAGCACACATTCTATGCAACGTGTTTGGAAAACAAATCCTCATCAATTCATTAATAACTGTCGTCTGGAGCTCCAAGTTGATGTCTTGGACACAGAGGGCATAATCCCGAAATGAGGGAGCATTGCTGTTCATTTGGCATCAAGCAAGGTACCTGAGCTTGTCCACTATCACAGTGGGACTGACCTCACAGAAGGACTGTCTTCTCCATGAGAGAACAAAGGGAAACGATTTGGAGAAATCCAAATTCTATCGACCCACACTGCACAAGCCCTGCATTATTCAGCTTCAAGAACTAATGTATGATGCATGCTATTACCATCTAACTTGTGTTGCAAATAATTCATGCTTGGAACTTTCGAAAGATATATTATTACCATTATCACCAGCAGAATTGGACTGGGTGAAATTCTTGGAACTTGATGGAAACGATCACTCCAGTGTTCAAGATTCTCTTTAAGTGTTTAAGCATTTGAGTCCCTGTAAGGAGAGACAATAGAACAAGGTAGAATTCGGCTCCTTACCGCCAAATAAGCCTTAGTTCTTCCTTTTCATTTTGAAAACCCTTTTGAATCACCATTTGGAATAGGCAATAATGCTCTTTACCAATAACACTTTGAGGAAGCCAGATGGGATTTGAAAGCAGAAGCAACTTCTTCGCTGTCTTGTCAGGCTCTTTGGGCAAATAGGTATCATGCATGGTCAATTATATAAATTATCAAAGATACGTATGTTGAGTCACCACATGCTTCAAAAGATTCACTAACCCCAGAACATCCTGTTCATGGAAGCTAGTATTAACTTGATGAATGGGCTGGTGTCTTCTGAAATGACACTGGTTAATTTCCTGTAGCTATTGTGAAGTTCAAGTTCATTAGAGCTCTAGGCTCAGCAGTAAAGCACTCTTCCATGGAAGGTGCAAGTGGCAATGATAAATTGACCTTGTAAAGGGATCATGGTGATACTAAGTAAAGTACTATATATACTTTCATTTCTTGAAGACCAATTAAGAAAATACCCTAATTAATCGGAGGGTTTGTAGGTGATCTTTGCTTTAGGGCTGTGTCATGCTCACCCAGCAAGGGTGGAGCTGGTTTGCTTACTTCCATTGACTCACAGTGCTTTTTTCAAGGACGAAATGTGATTTGTTCCTATGTCAGTTTTCCACCAAATTGTTGGAAAATAAAGCCTTTGGCAAGAGCTGTTTATTTCAGATGCCCTTCTGGTAAAGAAGATCTGTAAGATGCTCTTGAAAGGTGTGCACTGGTCTCGATATTCCCCAACATTCCCTGGAAGATCTTCTCTAGGCAAGAGACCCTGGCACAGGCATTGCTAAGCAGATTATTCGTTTTGAAGTGAAGTATGTACAGTGTAAACAAAAGCCAAATGCAGTGGTTCTACTGCTGCTCATTAGAAAAAAAAAAAGTTTTTGGTATTTATAAACAACTGTAAAATCTGCCTGTAATAGTAGCTATCGCTTTTAGAAAACAAAAGGCTATTAATTTGTGTCTTGTAGTGACTATTTCTGGAAAGCAGTGAAAATGCCCTTTCCTTTCAGAAACGTTTATTGAGTCCTGACTGCACCTGAGACACAGTGCCAGAGAAACAAAGATTAAAAATAACATCCCCATTCTTGAGGATGGCTCCCACAGTCTACTGGGGGATGCAAGTCTCGTCAACCACCGTAACCCAATTGTATGGGAGCCTACCTATGACGGGGGGTGGTGTGGCAGGGAAAATGTAACTGAGATGGAGTTCAGTGCGTGAGCTCTGCAAACATGCTGGGTTGTTCACCAGGTCAGGGAAAATGGAAAGGCCACCGAGGCAAAGAGAACAGCAGATTCGAAGTTAGGATAGAAAGAGTGTGGCGAATTCAGAATCCAGGGGAAGATCTATGATATGGAAACAGAGGCCTCAACAAGAAAGGACAGAGAGGATGGGGTCTACCTGGTGAGCCAGGGAAGGTTTCGTGCAAGGCAATTACATGATCCATTTTGTGATTTAAGGCTCTCAACATGGCAGAGGCTGGAGAGGGAGGGTCCAGTGGTGGACATGACGGGGCCAGTTGGAAGACTGCTGCAGAAGAGAAGGGGATGGGGAGGACTTGAGCAAAACCAGCTAGCCAATGGGGAGGAGAGGAGGAGCAGGGCTCCCCTGGAAGATACCTCAGCAGCAGACTCAATTCATTTATTCCAGTTGGCACACACTTTTGTGTTCCAGGCATACCAGGCCCTAGAGACACAAGACAGATGAGACAGTCTTTGTTCTATTTTATTGTCCTCAGCTTACACAGCACATCTTGTAGGGCCCTCCCTGACTTGCTACATATGCCAGGGCCCTTGCTAAGTGTCCCCACGGCACATGATCATCCAAGCACCCTTCTGTGTTTCTCATTGCACGTTTTTACAGTCAACTATTGAATTGAAGACTTCCCCTCCTGCATATAATATTCATTAGGACAGGGACTACTGTGTCTGTCTCGTTGACCATTGCATTCATCAAATACATAATCGGTGCTCAGTAAAATTAGTTCCGTGAACACAAGAACAAAATTAGGGCTCACCAAATACTAGAAGGCCACAGGTGGATAGGTTAAGAGTAACGTGATGCAATAAACACTATTAGTGAGTGTGCTGATAGACATGTAGACGGCATAGTGGGGGCAAGCAAATCTCTAGGCTGAAAGGTCCACAAAGACTATATGACTGAGACCACTCTACAGCTGAGTCTTGAGTCATGTGCTTGGTGAATCCATTTCTGGCAATGAAGTCTTCCTCATGCAGGGCAGATGGAATAGTCTGGATAGAATTATGACTCCCTCCTACACAGGAGCATCAGAGAAGCTGTTCCAACCAAAAACGTCATAAAAGCCTCCCCAAGAGAGAGCTCCATATTGGCAGTCTGGGCTGTCTCCCACCTTGGGCTGTCAACGGAGAAGGCTGCAGTTTCTTGGACAATGGTACGCCAGAGTGTGGGGGCTGGGAGGGGTGAGGGGGCTAAGGGGACATGCACGAAATGGAAACACATTTGCTGGCAGCCAATGACCTGCCTCCAGAGGCAGCCTCTGCAAAAACTCAGAGGGCAGTCCCAGTGTCCAGCTTTTCCTTTCTCTTCACCTCTGTCTCTGGTATGCAGTGAGGCTTCAAGAAGGAAGGCAATCTTGATGTCTATTCCAGCCAGAAATAATGAACCGCAATCACAGACTCACAAATTGTTGGAAATTAGAGGAAATTTCAAAATCTCATATTGAGTTGTTTATAAATAAATTTATAGATGTAATTTCATAATAAGTATATAATAAATACATTATGTAATACATATAAGTAAGGGAGGAGGGGCTGTGTGGGTGAGGAGGGGTGCAATGCAGACCCACTGATTAGTGACTTTTCTTCTTTCAGGTTTCACATTGGATAGCCTTTCCTTCTGGAAATCTTCCCCGATTCCCCTAAAGCTGGATGGAGAGACCATCCTAGAGAATCTGACTTTTCTGTGATGTATCACAATACTTTCCATATCCATCACCACTCTCAAGTAGAACATAGTGCCCATGAAGATAACCTTTGTTCATAAGCCATTCAGTGAGCCAGGCTCCATGGATATCCTGATGGTTAAGAACAATGTGATCCCTTCCTTCAAGGAGCTTACCTTCTGGAAAGTTTACCATACCCGTGATTTGATACTTAAGCCAAGCAGTCATCATCAGAGCCCTCTCTATATCTGTTGAATGAATGAATCAAACAGCAATAAAAGGAGTCTGGGATTAATATTGTTATTTATTGCACCACAAATACATTTTCTAAAATTGGACCACAGCCGCTTTGAGAATAGCCCATACTGATTTTTAGAGTCTAGATAAATTATTCAATCTGTCTCTGCTCAGACAATTTATCAATGGGAAAAGAGGCTTTAAAAACATTTGCTTTTGGGAGATACTGGCAGACTAAGGAGGCCACTCCATGTAACATCACTAAGAGGGTACGGCCATTGTACTTTTCATGGCTTCTGTAGGACTGACTGAAAGGCACTACGTACATCTGTGAGGGACATCGGCCTAATATGGCACACACTGGTTGTAGCCCGCCGTGTCCTCTCCTTCCTTGCTAACAGACCCCAAGCTGGCTTGGGGCAGCAGTGGCCTAGTCCCATGCAAGACACTGCCTATCTCAGATTCTCCATGGGGTCACAGGTCTGCTCAGTCCTATGGAAGGGGCCGTCTTCTCGGGGTTCTGGGAAGGCATTTCCTTTCCTGACAAATGGAAAAGACACAGCTATGGCATAGCTTTTCTCCCCTGCCCCATCGCCCTGTCTCAAACGTGGGTATGGCTCAGTGGCCAATTTGAGACGATGAGGTGAAGGCCAAGAGATGGCCCTTGATATCACTCACTACTAGATCCGGAGTTTTTATTCTCAGCACTGTTGATGTTTGCGGCCAGATAAGTCTTTGTTGTGGGAGCTGATCTGTGGAATGTTCAGCAGCCTCCCTGACCTTTACCCACCAGATGCCAGCAGCATTTAGTGACAATCAAAAACGGGTCTCCCAGTTGTCGCAACCCAGAATATATATAGACATTGCCAGATGATCCCTGGGAGGGCAAAATCATCCCTGCTTGAGAACCACTGTATTAAACTAATTCCAGAAACTTCCTACCACCAGATTTCATGCAGTAAGAGAAAACTAAGTGCTTATTTGTTTAAGCCTCCGGAGTTAGGTTTTCTGTTACTTGTAAACAAAAGCATTTCTTATTTTATTTATACACACACACACACACACACACACACACACACACACACACACACATATATAGCCAGTCATATATATAATAAATTTTTTTTCCATTTCACTATCACCATGACAGGGTATTGAGTAATGGGCCACTCCACTCATGGGCTCTCTGGGACCATCTCTCTCTTCAAAGGCTACCTCCAAGATGACCTCTGTTCCTCTCCACACCTCCTTAGCACTTGTGTGTACTGTGTATTCTATTCTTATAGATATGACAACTCAGGGCAGTGTCTGGCTCTCAAAACCATTTGCTCTAGTTGGTGGCTAAGAGTACAGAATCTGGAGTTAAACTACTTGGGTTCATATTCTGACTCAAAGAAGCTGAGGCAGATGGCCTGAGGAACATGTCTTAGCTTCTCTGAGCCCCGTTTCTCTCATCGATAAAACAGGGATAATCTGCCTCCACGTCCGTTAAAAGGATGAAATATTATTGATCCAAGTAGTGCATACACTTTTAAAAGTGAGGCGCTACAAAGATGGGGAAATAGTAGAGTTGGGTCCCTCATAGAGTATAAATCAAGAAAGAAAAGCCACACCAAAGCCCTAGAAGCTCTGGGCACTGCACTTTCATGGGAGACTTCTCCATTTCCAGTGAAAAGGGCATTGAAGTTAGTGGAATTGGCATATTTTGTGCCGCAAACATGAAACCACAGATTTACCCTTTTTATTTTTATTTCCAAAATCCTTTGGCTTTGTCACAAAGCTACAGCCCAGAAAAACTGGTAAATGCGAGAATATCCTTCTGTAGCACGTGGCCATCCATTATGTGTATAAAGACATTCCCAAAGCCCAGACGCTCGTAGACAAGCCTCTCATTGATTTCTGCCTGTGCTGTAAGGAAACTCTTCCTTCTATGTAACTCACATTCCTCATGGTGCCCGGGAAGACCATGTTCTCTTAAACCGTCTTCTCAGAAAACAAATTACAGCCCAAGAGTGTTGAGTGCCTCAAAATCACATTTAGGATGTTAGATATATCTGGATCTTTGGGAAACAATCTGTTGTGTTTGCAAGCTTCATATTCTACGCTCAACCCGGTGTCTCCATCTTCATTAACGGAGACCCAGTGCATACTCTTTCAGAATATGATACGGCCCACAATGAAAGATTCCCAAAGGGATAATCCAAACCATTGGTCATGTCTTGAAGAAGCACAATCTCTTAAAAGAAGCAGAGTGGTTTTTCTCACCTTTCTCTTTTCCTGGCTACAGGAGTCAGAGTGGAATCCCTAATAGCTGAAGTTTGTAATAATTACAACTTGGGCCCTGCCGTCATTTCAGTCTGGGGTGAGCGTTAAAAATGGAATTTCTTAATTTGAATTATTGATCAGTACGTTCACTCAGGCAGCCATGCTCTCCCTCGTATGGGCGGTAAATCTCAGCTGACAAAGACTCACATTTTGAAAAATATTAACAAACTCTGGAGCTCCAAATACAGTCATGGGTTTTCTCTCTCAGGCTGTGGGCTGTCTTTGTAAGACATTCTTCACAGACTATGGGCAAAACCCACCGTACCAGCAGGAGCAGATGATCATGGCAACGGGCATTGCCCTGGTGGTCTTCTCTGACAGTGCTTCACAAACTATGTGCACATCAGTCACCTGGGGAGTTGGTCAAAGTGCAGATGTGGATTAAGTCTGGGGGGCCTGGGACTAAGCATTTCTAGCAACTCACAGGTGATGTTGATATTGGTCCATGATGGGCCCTCTGACGATGGTTCTAGCACATAGGGTGTTTTGAACAGCCCAACTACAGGGCTGATTCTGCCACTGAGAATAACACTTTCTTCCAAACCCTACAAACACTCCATTCCCTGAGTGTTACCACGGAACAGTTGCATCCCATGCTAGAAAGTTCTTAAGCAGTGTGATCCAGTGAGAAGGTTATCTCAGGGGAACCTGGCAATGGCAATTGCATATGCCTGGCCCGCTGTTCCAAGAGATCAAAGCATGACCTGTATGAGGTAAGGCCTCAAAGCAGACCTACAAGTGCTCAAGGAATAAATGACAGAACAACAGAAGCAAATGAGAAATGATATAGCCAAATTCAGGAAAGCTGTGTAAAAGAGACAGAAAATCATCACAGAAATCAAGACCTTTGGAAGCCACTAAAGGGGGAATTGCTGACAAACCATTAGGGACATGAAGGTACACTTGAGACCAGTCGTTAAAATTAGATTAAAAAAAAGGGCAAGAGTTTAAAATAGATTTTTGAAAAAAAGGGCATTTGACATAACTGATACATGTTAGTTTTATGCATCACTGATATAACTAAGCTAAGGCAATGAATAAAACATTTAAAAGAGAAAGAAAATACATATTCAGTGATATAATTCAAGAATGTTTTCCTGTGATAAAATAATATGTGAAATTATAGTTTTAAAGAGTTAAAAGATATGAGAGACAAAAATAATAGCTCTGGAAAACAGAGGAGATTAGATATTACACAATGTTGTGCCTAACACAAGGACCCGACGACCTAAACAAAACAGAGAAACAACATTTGAAGATGAGGTTTGAGAGGCCATAATATGTCCTAGGAAATACTGATAGAAATTCATCTAACCTGAAACATATTCTCACATAGTTTCAGGTTGCAAATAAAAAGTGGGAATTTCACGGCAATCCAGTTACATATAAGGAGAAAAAAAATAATCAGAATGATTGCGGACTTCATGTCAGTGATAATTCAACGCTAGAAAACAGCGGGACAATGTCTAAAACACCCTCAGGGAAGCAAGATGTGACACCTGTAATGTATAGCCAATCGAATCATCATTCAGCTATTAAGTTAATGGATAGGTCTCCTACCATGCAAGAACTCAGGAGATGTCGTTCTTCTCCCTTGGATTTGAAAGTGTCTCTTTGATGGACATCAGGACAGAAATAATCTGGTTGTTCCATAGAATTTTTAACGTATATATGACTACTCCTACCACACAAAGATGGAAATTTTGACATAGACAACTGTCCTTGTCAAGATGTGCAAGAGAGCAAACCATGTGGATACAGCTTCAGTTGTGCTGAGGTGTCCTAGGCAAGCCCCGTGTTGCGGGTGTTGCTGCTTCCTTTCTTGGGAGTTGGTTTAGTTTAGTGGATCAATTAATTGCTAATCACTGAGTCTCCACTTCCTGCTGCTGAGATGGGCCGTTGACCATAGCTGTCTGTAGAACAAAAGGCCACGTATGTCCCAACGCAGCCTCGACATCCTTCTTTTTACTCATCCTCATCAAAATCCACTCCATCTAGCCCACAGTTTCAGGCGGAGCATCTTGAATCATCCCCCATTCATTCAGCAAACATTTATTTATGCTGATAATGGGCCAGGTGTTGTGCTTAACACAGATAAGAACGTGACAGTAAAAAAAAACAGGCACTGTCCCTGACATCATCAAACATCAGATTAGAGAGGGAGTGAGAGGCATTAATCGAGTAACTCCACACTTACGTAATTAACTAGCTCAGTGATAAGAAGTGAGGAGAATGCAGAAGCCAAGGGGTTATGCAAATGTACTAAAGGGGCCATTCAAGCATTAAGAAGGGGTAGGAAAACTTCCCAGGAGGTAGTTGGGTGGATGTTGAGGCTGGAAGGCTAGTGATGGATAGGAGTTCATCCTCTGAAGAAAGCAGAGAGTATTTTTCAGGAACAAAGGTAGCATGTGTGAGTTGGGCAGGAATTTACCAACTTGAACTAAAACATCAGTGGTCTAAACTGTCATGAGCAAGGGTGGGTGGAAGGTACTAGAGGATGCTAAAGAGAGAAATGGCATCAGACTGTACATGATCTCTAATGTCTTGTTGAGAAGTTGACACCAATGGCTTCGACAAATACAGACATTTCCTCATGATAGGATGACAAGAGGAATCTACGACTCCTCAGTAAGTTATTGCAACAGACTTCTGGCTGGCCTCCCTGCCTCCATCCCAACATTCCTGTCTAACAAATAGTTCTTTTAAAAATTTTTTTAACGTTTATTTTATTTTTGAGAGACAGAGAGAGACAGTATGAGCGGGAGAGGGCAGAGAGAGAGGGAAACCCAGAATATGAAGCAGGCTCCAGCCTCTGAGCTGTCAGCACAGAGCCTGACGTGGGGCTTGAACCCATGAGCCGTGAGATCATGACCTGAGTTGAAGTCGGGCGCTCAACTGACTGGGCCACCCAGGCTCCCCTTTAACAAATAGTTCTTATCAAATGATGCTGCTGCTCAGAGTGGGTCAGAGGCTCCATGTTGCCCAGGGGATGGAGTCTAGACCCTATCTTCTGGTAAGTGAGATCTTTCATGACCCAGTCAACCTTTCCTACCCTGCTTTACTTTCGTCCCCAACATGCACAGTCCACTCCAGCCAGACATATGTATTTACCAAGTATGGTCTTGGTTTGTTCATAATTGCCTGTGCTGAGTTGCCAGAAAGCTTTCGCTTTTCTCTGAGTTTCAAAAACACCAGCGTGTGTCCAGACAACAGCGTCCATTGGAAAGATTATGGGTGTTGGTATTGCATAGATAGTGATTCAGATTCTGTCTTGCTACTTACTAGCCATGTAACCTTTGGCAAGATCCATTTCCCCATTATAAAAAAGGGGTAAATAATGGTAGTTGCTGTAAACATATAATATCATAGATTTTGTGAGAATTAGATAAGATCCCTCCTCTGTCTCTCCAGACACACACACACACACACACACACACACACACACACATTGCATATCATACATTTCAAGCCTGTTCCTTACTGGAGATTGAAATAATACTATGCCATTTGTTTATTTCTATTGCTGTTGGTTATCACTGCTACTACTTCCAGGACTACTAGAGCTACTACTATTGATATTTTCTAAGTTCTGTTTTTTTTTTAATTTTTAATTTATTTTTTTGGGGGGGGGAGGGACAGAGAGATTTAGAGAGAGGACATCCCGGTCAGGCTCAGTGCTGCCAGTGCAGAGCCCGATGTGGGGCTTGAACCCAAGAACCGAGACATCATGACCTGAGCCAAAACCAAGAGTTGGATGCTTAACTGACTGAGCCACCAAGGCACCCCTCAAGTCTTGCTGTTTCTGTTAAAAACTTCTTGGGTCGTTAAATTTTACAGGAAATTCCCTCTGTCTAAAGGTGTTGTCGTTTGAACTACTCACTTAATATCAGTTACATAATGCCATTTACATAGTTCCATATTCTGTATAAGAATGCGGCAGCTCTTGTCTTTGGTCGGGCTTTGTGAATGTGATAACAGCCTTATAATCTACCAGTTGATGTTAAACGCCAAATGGTAAGTAGGCTCATCTACCTTTCAAGCCATGGAAGCTTTTTACTTAATTGTTAGTAAGACAAAAATTTCCAACCAGGCCTTCTCACTTAATTTCCTACGTGTGTCTTTTTTTATATATTTGATGTTTATTTATTTATTTTGAAAGAGCAAGAGAGAGAACATGTGAGCAGGGTAGAGGCAGAGAGGGAGAGGGAGAAAGAGAGTCCCAATCAGGCTCTGTGCTGACAGGACAGAGTCCGACATGGGGCTCAGTCCCATGAACCACAAGATCATGACCTGAGCCAAACTCAAGAGTTGGATGCTTAACCAACTGTGCCACCCAGGCACCCTCCTGTGTGTGCGTTCACTTTGAGGAAGCTGATAAGCCATGATGAGTTTCCATAGCCTCTTCTGCAATCTATGTAGTCCAGTGGCTTCTCATTCAAGCCTCTCCTCTCCTTCGGGCTCTTGATTGAAAAAGCAATGGTGCCAACATCTCAGAAGACTTTTCATTTAGTGTCACACTGCCCTGGTGCCATGGCTACTCCTTGTTTCCCCTGTTCTTTGCCCAACTTAGTAAGGTTTTTTTTGTTTGTTTGTTTTGTTGTTGTTGTTGTTGTTGTTGTTGTTGTTGTTTGATAAGAGCTTTCTAGGCTAATGTCATTCTTCTGCTGGGCACCTATGACCTCTATTCATTGTTCCATCCATTCACCCACAAATATTGAGGGATGTTCTTTTTATATGTGAGGCCCTGTGCTATGCACCGGAGATACAGAAATCCATGGATCCAATACAATTCTTGCTCTTACGGAGTTTACAGGACTTACAGTGCAGCAGAAGACCTTTCCACAACCTTCACTGATCACGATTTCATGGGCTGCTCTTTTTCTGTTGAAAAGATCAATTGTTCATTTTCGGGTGTACCTTCTTAGTGGCTGAACACCCCATACCTTGGGCTGGCTGCTGGGTTTCCATCACTTCTATTTTCCTTCATAAAGACTCTTCCAATGTAATTCATTGCTTAAAATTACTTTCTGCCACACCGCATTCCAGATGCCAAGGGACTAGTGTGACATGATCATCACTCTACGCCCGGCACCTTGAACAGCACCAGGCAAACAGCAGGTGCACAATAAATGCTTGTTAACGATTATCTAGTATTCCAGCATAGCTGTCCCCATTGTACAAAAGGACAGTCCTTGATCTCTTGACATGGTATGTAGAAGCATAGAGACTACCCTGGACTCAGATCCCAGATGGAATCCCAATTTCACCACTTGTGAGATAAATGACCTTGAGAAAGTTACTTGACCTCCCCAAGGCTGGTTGTGATCATACACAAATGGGATCACAACAGTATCAAGCTCATGAATCGGTAAAGATCTAACAGGCACGTAGCACAGTACCCAGCTCCCAATAAACAATGTATGTTGCCTTCTTATTATTGACCCTTTTCTTTGCCATTTGTGAGAGAGGCATCTGGGCTGGGCTGCACCTTCTCATTTGTCTTGTTGTTTTCTTCCTCCTCATCCTCATACCCCGGTGACGATAGAGGAAGATGCTTACATGTGCCATGGGTACCACTGAGGTCTGTTTCTCCTCAGACACTTTTGAACCCTTTTTTTTCCCTCAAAGGAGAGAAACTGTTGTGCATGTTGTTCTGTTCCATGTATGTCTTTCTTGGTGAGCCACTCATTCCCTAGAGGTGAGTCATCGATGACTTCAAGTGCCCCAGAATATCCTTCATGTGTTAACATACAGCTGGGAAGGACCATGTGTCAGGAAACACATACGAGACCTAGGCACAGATGGGAAACACAGACTGACTCATTGCCCAGGACTGTGGGCACAAGCCCTGATGACTTTCCAGGACTTTCCAAAACTTTCCATGATATGAGCTCTTTTCAGACTCCAGAGCGGTGGATCTTTACTTCATTTAGGGGGAGAGGGATCTGTTACAAACCCCTTTGAAAATATGATATAAAACCTGAAATACTGTCCATGTCTATAACTAACCAGTCAGATCTGACTAATTGGAATGGACGTGTGTTGTAAACAACTAGAACAATGGTATTAGTTCATGCCAACTGCATACTAACCCTGCACTCTGCAAACAATTTAATGGGATTTATGGAACCCTGCTCCCCACATATTAATTTCAATGACAAGCATTATTTCCTAAACACATACTCTGTGTCAGGCCCCAGCAATGCCCTGGGGTTACAACAGTGCATATTCTCCGCGTGGTCCCTCAAGTTTATAACGTGGCTGAAGACAGACGTTAAACCGATAAGCACATCAATTCCTACATGATTAGAACTGTACTAAGTGCTATGTTGGGCAAGAGAGGGACCTTACCCCACTCGGACCCTGGGGGTGAAGACGGAGCACATCATGAAAACCTCACTTCAAAAAGCTGTGGGGAAGCACATCCCAAAAGGATGCAGGTGAATGTGGGAGAGTAATACGGCCAAGAGACTGTAGGCAAGGAGACTTTCAAGATGTTGAGGAGCAAAGATAATGCCGGTGAGTCTGAAGCACAGATAACAAGATAGCCAGTGGTGAGAAATGAGGCTGGGCAGGTAGGCAGAGCATATCGGCCATAGCTGAGAAGGCCACATTGAGGTGCACATAGAACTTACTACAGGTGAAGTCAGTCAGCAACTAGTAAAGGTCTGGATTCATAATTACTTCATTGTCACTGTTGCTTTCACGTGTCAAATTCAGCTGCTGGATCTCACAACCAACCTGTCAAAAATGTTCTAGGTAGCTGAGATCTGAGATTCCAGTCCCAGACGGTTCATCCATCCATCACACGCACCCACCCGTCTATCTAGCCACACACCTACTCATCCACCCACCACCTACGCATCCATTTATCCATCCACCCACCCATGCAGTGACTGATTCGTGCATGCCGTTCTCCAGGGACAGGACTGTACAGGTTGGTAAAGTAACATGGCGCCTACCACACGACTTTCACCTTGAAAAGTCTTACAGTGAAATAAGAGAAACGTTTAAATGAGGAAAGGATAATACAAGGAACTCTGGGCTGGGATGGTGGGGAGAATTAAGTATCGAAAGAGCACAAAGGAATGGGGCACACTTTGGAGAAGGTTTTCTAGAAGTGTCGTGAGCTGGGACATGAAGACCGAAGATAGTATGGGACAGAAATGCGGCATGAAGTGCAAAGGCCAGAGTGGAAGAGGAGGAGATGTGGGAGAAGTGCCTCACTTCAGGGGGGGGCTGGATGAGAGGGTGGGATGGGGTGAAAGGGTGAGAGACGGGATGGGAGAGGTAAGCGGGGGGTCAAGTCATGAACTTTGTGTAAGGGTCAACGGGTAGCCACTAAACATTTTGTTTTACTTTGCTCTGATCCTTTTGTTTATGATTTTTGTTTCTGATTTTTGTTTCACTTGTTTGTTTTGTTGACTGGTCGGTTGTTGTTGTTTTTTTGTTTGTTTTTTTTTTTTGCAGAGACAAGTGTATGAAGAATATAGTTTCAATAAATTATGCTCTTGGGAAGAGGCCATTTGATCAACACATAAAAACATGATTTTAGGAACGACATGCGTAATGGAATAAAATTAAAAAAAAAAACACTGACTGAGTGCCCACTGTATGCATGCAAGGCACTTCGCCTAAATTTGCTTCCTTTAATTTCACACCAGGGGTACTGCCACGGCTCTAAGTGGGGCCCAAGGGAAAGAGGCTCTCTGCAAGGCCACACAGCTCCTGGGGTGCAGAGCCCAGGCGTAGACCCAGGGCTGTCTGATTATGCCACCTTTCCATTACACCATGCTCCCACTCCATTTCTCCCCAAACTGATCATTTCCAATTGTGTGGGCTAGTGATTTTCAAGACTTGAGTTGAGGACACCCCAAATTATCCAATTATACCAGGGTATGATGTATAGTTGCCAGACTTTCTCTCAAAGCAAGTTAGTCTTAAATAGTTTGAACTGGTAAAAAACAAAACAACAACAAAAAAGCCTTACATATAAATTACCTAAAATGTATCGAGTAGTAGCTTCCTTAAGGTGGATGCCATTATGGTCTCCATTTTATGGAGGGCACAGTGGAGCCTTAGATAAGGTGTCTTGCCCATGTGTGCCCAGTGGGATTTCAACCCAGGTGGTCTGACCCCAGAAGCTTCACCTGGAGCTGTGAGACTGGCCCACACATACCAACCTATAACACATCGTACAAGGCTTACCTCCACCCAAAGGAAGTCTTAGGAGGGAGGTGGAGGTTGCTTATGAAATTGATCGAGACACACAGACGCTCAGAAGAGCTGGAAACCAGTTAAGTTCGTGAATGCTCAGCGTATCCCAGAAAATAGCTGTGGTAGAAAACCTTGAACCACAGAAGTGCCAGTGGTTGACCTTCAGGCTGTAGCTACAGCTCTCTTGCTTGTCTTTACTGGGGACGGCACTTTTCTTTCTGTTAAAATGATTTTCCTCTCATCTTTCCTGCAGAAGAGAACCCAGAGCAAGCTTTATGGGGTTCCCTTGAATCTGCTGTGAATTTTCTGTGAGCACTAAGAGCTCCAATGTTATTCCAAGTGACAGTCTTCCTTCCTTCCTTCCATCCTTCCTTCCTTTTCTCTTTTCTTTCTTTCTTTCCTTCTTTCTCTCTCCCCCTCCTTTTCTCCCCCGTGTGCAGTTTATGCAGAACATCTGGTTTTAAAAGTGTCGCAATTTTTAAACATATTATAATGCTCATGGGATCAGAATATCAACAGCTGTCTATTGCGGTGAACCACACGTCTGGAAAACATTCCTTGAAACTGAGTTCTTAAATAAACATAAAGCATCCATAACACACGATGCTGAACAACATCCATTTGTAAACTGAATATTTAGACCAGATGAAGTGCAAAAGATGATTTTCTGGGTCTGACTGTCAAAGCGGGAAGGGAATCTTAATTTATTTTTAGCCCGGAGGGACCATGGGCCTTTGAGCTAAGCTGAGCCTCTGGGGGTCTACACGAAAATACCTGCCTTTGTCTTCTTCCTCTCCCGTTTCTGCCAGAGTTTGCTGGTTTTGACCTCACTCCCTTACTGTTTTCTTATCACGGGAAGTACTTTTCCCCCCTCTATCAAGATCTCGAGAAAAGCAGGTGACACTTGACTTTAGTCTACAGCTACTCCTTTCTCTCTCTTCTCTCTGGCTTCTTAAGTCTCCAGAAAAGAATTCTATGTTGACGTGAGTGTGTGTGTGCAGGAGCACACATGTGTATGTGTGTGTGTGTGTGTGTGCGTGCGTGCGTGCGTGCAGGGGGGTGTGGGAGGGTGGGTGTGAATTCCCAACATTTACTGAGCTCTTCTTACTTGTACCATGTTCCATTCTAACGTCTTCCTTGCCAATAATGAATTAATCATCCAAATTAATTCAGGGTGCAAATGCTATTATTATTCCCAGCTTACAGAGGGGCTAACTGTGCACAGAGAGGTTAAGTAACTTACACAAAATCACACAGCTTGCACGTGGTGGGAGATTAAGTATCATATACGGTTAAAACTGAGAACCATTTTCCCCTGGTGTGATCTGGGTTGTATCTGGGGCATCAGGAAAGGTAGGGGATGTTGTTTTTGGTAAGCCAAATCAAGAGACATAATTTTACAAGAAGAAGTATCTTTATGAGCTCGCTGGAAGAGGCTATTTGAAGAGCTCTTGACAAACTTATGTGCTTTCTTCACGGAATCATTTGAAAAGTGCAGGAGTCTCCAGGTCAATGTCAGTTGGGAGAAAAAACTGTCTCATGAGTAGCTGAGGAAAAACGTGCATAAGTTACCTAGATGAGAGCACAGCTACTTAATTTTGCCCCCCTCTTAAGCGGTCTATCAATAAAATGGGGCAGAGGGAGAGAGGGCAAATCATGAACTTCATTAACTTCCTTTAGTTTTTTAAGTAACTGTTTATTCATTTTTGAGAGAGAGAGAGAGAGAGAGAGCAAGCAAGGGAGAGGCAGAGAGTGGGGGACAGAGGATCTGCAGCTGGCTCTGTGCTGACAGTGGTGAGCCCGATGTGGGGCTCAAACTCACAAACCGTGAGATCATGACCTGAGCTGAAATCGGACTGAGCCACCCAGGCGCCCCTAACTTCCTTTAAAATGCACTTCCTAGACCTCTACCACAGTTCAGCTAAAACAAGCAAACAAACAAACAAACAAACAAATCAAGTGTATGTGAAGGGGGGATATGATTCAAAGTGCATTATGTTCTATACACGATTAAGCTTTATTTACAGTGCGGATATTTTTATTCCACTTCTTCATCAGAGACACAGCTCCTGAACAATGAAAAGAGATGTGAATAGTTCTTAAACATGCCCTTTAATCATATTTATCATTGATTCCAGAGTCATGGGAAGAGCCCCCACCGCATCAGGTCAGCAAGCATACTAGTCTCTGTGCTACCCTTTAGCATTTTGATTTCCTTGACCTAAAGTTTGGTGTTGTGGCCTCAATAAGAATCTAGCTCCAAATTAGGCAGTGCCGCCCGCCCCCTCCGTGGGGTACAAGCCGGCTTGTAAATAAATGGCTCTGAATAGTCCAACTGGGCTCACGCAGCCCTGCTTAGGGAAACAAGGCATCTATCCCAAGCTCCTATTTTCACCTTGATGTTAATTCTGCAGCAGAAAGGCTCTCACCTCCCTCCCCAGTGTAAAGTCAAAATCTACATTTAAATGGAGACTTTGCAGGCAGTACAGCCTTGGAAAGCCAGTGAACACAGACCCTGCCGCAATGTAACTGGAAATAAGCTCTGATAAGTGAGGGGGTGGGGGTGGGGGGGGGGAGAAGAAAAGAAAGGAAGAAACAAGGGAGAGCAATGGTACAGGAAGTGGTCCATGAATTTCTGTTGGAAAAGGTGGAAAAACCAAACTAAGCAGAAACAAAGGGACACTGATTTGGAAAAAAAAAACTCCCATGAACAGAATCTTTGCTACTATCGGGTGTTTAACTGTAATAAGGCCGTATTCAAGGTACAAAATATGATGGGCTTATCTTTGTATTAAAACAACAACAGAAAGGGAACAAGGGCAGATATGAGGGTGTTTTTTATACTTGTATTTCCAAACCTCATAAAATATTAGTAGCTGCATCAGCAATAAAAATTAATGGCTCCAGATTCTATTGTGTTACCCTCTTCAATTTCATTTTATTAACATTCTCTTTTTTTCCCCCCTTCTTCTCTTTCAGTTTCTGTCTTTCTATCTTCCTAAGTTGTTTGGGGTTCCAGTGTTTATGAGCTTTATAAGCTTGATAAGACTCCTAGGGCAGAATTTCTAACAAAAAAGGTCAAACAAAAGCTCGCCTGATTCCTTACATTGGAGTTTCTATGGTACAGTTAGGTTGTGATAACAGATTGCGATAACATTGTCCAAAAGGAAAGAAAAAGAAAATTCTGGCCTTCATTACTGAGTTTCTTGCAAATTCACTTTTTCTTTCTTTCATGCTTTTTTTTTTCTTTTTTAATAGCAATGACTAAAACTTCAATTTCCTCAGGCCTACCCTGGCCTTTTAAAATGTTTTCAGGCCTCTGCGAACACCAAACTCAATTCTGGATTTGCATTTACATAATATAATTTTTACCATCAATTAATCGATCACATTTAAATTCCTGAAAGTATCCAGTGAGTAATAACTACCCCCCGGGTGCTGTAAAAAGTTAATTTCCAAACACAAAGGCCACTATGACTTTCAAAAAGCTGAGTTGAGTTTCCCATTTGAGTCAAACCAAAAAACAAAAGACGAAACAAAAACAAAAAAAAAATCTTTTTTTTTTTAATGCTCATCGTGAAGATTATTCCAGAGAGATATTTTTCTCAAACAATAAAGGAAACCATCAAGGTTTTGAGGCCAGAGAAACCAATGGAGTGGACTAAAAAGCTGTTTCTGGAAGGTGCCGCTGTCCTAAATGGGTTCGTCATGAATGCTACTGGGCACAGAATTGCCACTCGCCTACGGTCCTAAAATGACTGGCCAGGTGACCCAGATGACCCCCATCTGGAGGCTGAAATTATGCTGTCCGATCACAAAGCGAATCCAAAGTTGGATGTACAATAGATGTTCAATAAATGAACAGTTTTGGGGATGAGGAGGCATGGATTAGAGACGCCCATTCTATCATCGACTAGTTGGGTGTCCTTGGGCACCTAACTCTTCCTCGATGGTAATGTCTGTCTTCAGAGGTGACTGCCACGAGGTAGTTTAGTGATAGATATGGAAGTGCTCTGTGAAGGCTGGGGCAGACAGAAGTTGTGTTACTGGGATAGATGTAGGTGCATTTGGGGCATGCTTTCCGTCCTTTGTTTTAACTAGAACGGATCAAGTTGACTTTTTTAACTAGAACGGATTGAGTATGCAAATTCGTCATCCCGAATTTAGCCTTAGAGACACCCCGTCGGGCTGTTTCAACCCTAGTTGTGGATAAACAGTAACTAATAGCTCGGTAATAGGCTCTCAGGCAATACAACCCGGTTATTTGTAATAACCGAAGTAACCAAGCTATTCGAAAACAAATTAGTTTGGGGAAAAAGAAGAAAAATTAAATAATTTGGGAACCATTCTGGCTCGGGTTTTGCATGTTTCCTGCACTATCGCTCTCTGACGAAACCAAACTCAAGGACAGAAATCAGGACTTATTCACCCCTGGATGTCTTCCTTCTTTTCCTCCCCTCAAGGACCTAGCACCGGGCCTGACTATAGTTGGTGCTCAATAAATGTTTGGTGAATGAATGGACAAATGGTGGGAGAAACATAAAACCAATGAGGTGGAATCTAATTCCACAGCCTGCAAATCAAAAGCAGACCGCAAATGGAGGTCATTTTCGCAGGGATATATCTCAGCGTCACGTGCAGTTAATCAGAACACAGCAATTTTTTTTCATAAGCACAAGACCGATTATATATTTTTTCACATGGCCCCTAAATAGCATCCTCTTCAACTAATTTCAAAACCAAATGGGATGCTTGAAACACCAAATCGAATGCTGATGTGGGCTGGCGTGTGGATAATTCGCAAGGGCTGAATCTTCACCGCCACGACAAAATCAGGCATGTCCGAAAGAGTTAGCGGAATTGATGGGGTGTCCTTGTAGTTATAAAATTGCCCCCAATTTTTCCAGCAAATTGCTCTAATCAGGGCGCTTTGAACTGGACAACCCAATTCTTCTGCAAGTGGACCTGACTTGAGGCATCACCCGGGTAGCAGAATGCACAGCAGAATGGGCACTGGAAGTTAGTCTCTTTACTGGTTTCATAACCCAGTCAGTTTCATCCGGGCACCGTCTAATGCAGATCTGGGTACAACTCTGGCTTCCCTGTAATTCTCTGGTCCTGAGTCAAGTGTGCTAATGCTCTTCATGCAGGACTACTCTACTGAGTTGACACAGCCTCTATGAGTGTCCTATTTGGAGGGCTCTGGGGAGGCACTGTGCAGTGGGTATGCTCAGAGCCCATCACTGGCCCCAGGCTGCCTGAGTGGAAACCTGAACTCTACTACCTACCAGCTATGTGACTTTGAGCAAGTGACTTAGCATCCTGTGCATCACTATTGCACCTGTCCGTGGAGATGCTCTCAACAGTACCTATCTCAAGGGCTGCTGTAAGGACTATATGAGCTGATGTTGAAGAAGCACCTAGAACATTCCCTAGCACACAGGACACACTACCTAAGAGATGACTCTTATATATACGAAGACTGCACTGACTACTATATATTAAGACTGCGTCGAAAGCCACATTTACATAAAACGATTGAACTTACATTTGCTTTCTGAAAAGCAGAACCGAAAACAAAAACCCTTCTTCTGCTCAACTGCTTTTAAATCTCAAGTTGAGACCTAAATGCTGTTGAATGTCTGCCGCAAACCTGCTTCCCCAGATGACAGAGGCTGTTATTTATTTCCTCGGGGTGTGTGACCATAGTTTAGGAGGGCACACAGACTCACGCACATAACATGTGTGTTTTATTCAAAGACACAAACTAAACACTCACTGTGCATCTTCTCGGAGCTAAAACTTGACGACTTACTTGAAGGAAAATAAACAAAACAGCAAACCCATGTTTATATTAAAACAAAGGGGATCTGTCGTAGACCAAGGTGAAACATTCATACATTTTCAGGTTACAGGAAGCCTTAAAGAAATTTCCCATTTGAATTTCTGCATCAGATTCATCTGCTCCCTGCCTCTATAGCCCTGCCCAACAGGTGTCTTGGGAGCGTGGGGATGGGTGCCCTGGGTCACTGCTTCTCAGACTCTATGAGAAGAGCAGGGTTTCCCTGCACCCCCCAGGCTAATACTTTAATAAAATACAACAAAAAGGGATTGTTAGGAAAATGAGAAAAAGGAGCACACAATGCAAGCCCCGTTTAAAAACAAAACAAAACAAAACAAAACAAAACAAAACAAAATAAAACTATTAGATTAAGCAAAGTTACTGGGTCAGATTGCTATCAGATTTCCCAAATGTGGACCTGCCATGTCTCGTTCTGTGGCTGTGAACCGTAAGCAGCTGCTGGACGCCCAGGCCACACTGGAGCAGCCACCCCAGGTGACGTGAGGGTGGAAATCTGAGCCTTTCTGAGTGTGGAGTGTGGCTCTGTGTGGCCTCAGAGTCCAGGCTTCTCATCAATTGATTTTACCCTCGTGCAAAATGTGCAACCATGTTAAAGCCCAGAGATGGCGCTCTGACTCTCTGTTGATGGCTCAGACAGGGTGGGGACGGAGCACCCCCTCAGCAGGATGCACCCCTCCTTGGCATCCCCCGGGTCCCGGCCTCGGATTCACAACTTACTGGATCTCAGAGACACAACTTGCTCACGCAAATCTTTGTCGGTGGTAAGGAGCCCCCGGAAAACGAGTGAGGCGGTGAGGTGGTTAATTTCGTGGTGTGGGAGTTCATTCAGTGCAGTGGATCTCAACCTTTCTGAGAATCCATGGGAAGACGATGCCCTTCCCACTAGGACGTTCCAGTGGCCACGCCCACCTGCATGTACATAAGCAAAGAGGTTCAGTGATCATCTAAAACCCATGCAGATGTCCCAAGGCGTGGCCAGCTTGAGGGTTAGTGTAGACTATTAACCAAACTGGACAAATGCTTCCACCTTCTCCTGATATTTATATTAACCACAAGTCTTTCTGACTTCTCACACCCTGTGGCCAGCCTCACTCCTTTTCCGGGTCCCCCAGCTCCAGGGTTCGAGGGCTCCAGTCTTCAAAGCATGGCAGGGGCATGACGTGATGAGCTCCGCCGACCTTCTCATTGGTTCTGGAAGCAAACCAGGTCGGACCGGGGCAGCTTCTCCATGGTGGGCCGGCCCCTGAGAGGCGGGTCCTGGCCCTACCTAGGGAGGTAGCATCTCCTGGAGCTGACGACTCCGTCCGAACTGAGAAGAAGCTTAATGATGGGCGCAGGCGGGGCTTTGGTGAGAGAAGGTGTCACCGCAGGGGCTGCTCAGAGATGCAGTTTCCCACTGGGTGGGGAGGTACGCCGCAAGCCAAGAGACATTGCAAGAACGCAGTGGTTTTGGAACCTACCCACCTGGCCATGACGTCTCAACTCTGGAGGCCAAGCCGAACGCAGTTAAGCAGTCAGACGACGGGCTTGGGCTGAGGAGAGAAGGCAGCAGACTCTGCTAGTGGCCAACCTATTGTCGGCTGCCCTATTATTCTTCTCTAACTAGACCCGGAATTTGCTCAGACCCAACACAATATGGTGAGAGCTAACATTTGCGCTTGCCAGGCACCGAGGGCTGTCCAAGCGTTTATTAATTTTTTTGATCCTCGTCACAATCCAAGAAGTGAGCAAGGGGTTATCTCTATCAAACGTGTTGGGACCCGAGGCACAGGGAGATCAATAAGGTGCCTGAAGTCAGATAGCGGGTAAGGGGCCGAGGCATGGTTTGAACCCCAACACGCTGGCTCCCAAGTCCAAGCTGTTGGTCACTGAAGGCAAATCACTGCCTGCACCCCATTCCCAGCTCTGAAGGTACGTCTCGATTAGGGAAGCCAAGCAGAGGCCAGCATTTTCTCATTTCCCATTAACTGGTATTGGTCCCGGCCAGACACACGACCTGAGATGGACCCATCAGATGGAAGGAAGGACCACGGCCCACAGCTGGGGGACAAATGCATGGGGCTCAGGAAAGGGTCTCTTGAAGAAGCACCAGCAAAATCTACAGCTGCTGTCAACAATCCCCGCTACCCTTTCACCTAGAAACCCCTTCCCCAGCCTTTCTGTCCCCTCACAAAGGCACACACGTCTCCTCCATGACTCTCTGTCCCCCACTGTCCTGTGAGCCCCTCAAGGCCGCGGCCCATATCTTATTTCTCTTAAGAGCAACATCCCAGAACTGCGCACACCCATCCTGTCCCTCCCCCGGCCCGGCACCCAGCAGATGCCTGGCACAGAGTAGCGGCTTCGGTAAATGTTTGTGGGATGCATGAATGGAGAAGTGAATGGATTTAATGAATCCACACGCTGCTAATTTGGAATTTGTGATACTTTGGAGACAGGGTATTTATTGAGTAAAAGTTTGGAAAAAAATACTCTAACTTGGGCTTTTACTGCTTATGTAGTTCATTACTAAGGAATGCAAGTCTCTTGTCCTCCTCCTTCCCACCCCATTACTTTCCACGTTTTATAATATGTAGAATAAATACAACCCGAGAAACTGCTTTTCTTTTAAAGAAACAGCCAACCTCTGCTATAATGAGATCTCAAAGGTTAATTCGGAAGAATTTTCTTCACCCCCTGGACCTCCCTCCTATCCCCTACTCCTTAATCCGAAAAAAAGTCTCCCCAAGACTTGGTTAATGAGAACTTCACTTTTAGTTCAACTTACAAATAGTGCTCGAGGGTGGATTAGACAACACAGACGATCACAAGGTAAGTTGGTTTTCACAGCAAAATATGAGAAGAAAACTGACGGTCGTACCTTGTCATTGTTTCTACTCGTCTTCCACTTGATGAGGTAAATGTCTTCCGTTTCATATCCAGAAATATAGGAAAGTGAGGACTTTTACCCCTGCTCTCTGGGAGTGGGGGGAAGGGGTGCTGGGAACTTGGCCAAAGAAGAAGGGGACTGAGAATGACGTGGCTCTACGATTTGTCCCTGGACAGAAGCATCAGCAGCACATTCACCTCCTGAATCAGGAATTGTGGAATGAGGTCCGGTAACCTTAAGTTTGAGAATCACTCACTGGTTCTGGCAGAACTTACTCACTCCCCTGATTGTAAAATGTGGATAATATGGTGTCCCTGTGTGAATTAACGAGTCTCTGTGTGTCAAGCTCTCAACACGGCACAGGACACACATTGCTTCTCGATTACAGGTGGAAGGGAGCGAGACATGGAGAACAGGATAAGTCCTAGTATCTCCTCTGTGACTGGCTGGGGAGGTCAGAGTAGGGGAGTAAAAAGGGCTCAGGATGACAGGGAAAGGTTAGAACCTGTGCTCCAGGATGGAGGGAGAAGGGAGAGGTTCCTGGGAAGCCCCGAGGAGATCCAATGAACGTGTTTTAAAGCTTATTCGGAGCCCTTCACAGGGTTAGAGGCTGGGGATCAGAGGTAAACAGTCAGGCACAGGCTCCCAGCCCTCGGAAGGACCAACAGTTTAGCAGATGGCGTGAGAAACTGTGTTTGCCGAAGCCAGCACCCCGTGGAGGATTGTCACGGGAGGGGACACCCAAGCCATTTCTTTGCAGGGAGTAGATCTATAGGTTCTGATGAACAAACACTCCGGCCAGTAGACTTCTATGTGTGGATGGGAGGGGATGTGGGGTCCCATGAAGGCACCCATCACCTTTCTTACTTGGGGGGATTTTCTTCAGGGAGACTTGCTAGAAAAATGTTTCCGCTCTCCTCCTGGTGGCATGAAGGCCTGTGTCCCTTAGTCCCCAATTCATCATTCCCAGCCGAAAGCCCTGACTCAGAGTGCTCATTGCAAAACATCACGGAGATGTTCAAGTTCAGCCCGTCTGCCCGAGACTAACAGCAGCGACCACAGCAACATCAGCTCCCGTCCACTGAGTGTCATGTCTCGTGTGCCAGGAATGAGCTGTGCTTTTTGATGCTGCATGGTAATGTTGTCACCGCTCCAGAGGCTAACAGTATTGTTTTTTTCCATTTTATAGACGAGAAAACAGAGGCTCGGAGAGACCAACAACTGAACCACGGTACACACCCGCATAGTGACTTTTCCACGCAAGCCTCGGTTGACACCCAGGGAAACTGAGTCCGGAGCAACCCAGGGGCGAGGGCTTTTCTCAGAGACTCACAGCCACCAAGGATCTTGGTGAGGACTGAAGCCCCTGACATATGTACTTTCCTCTGTGGCAAACCACGACGCAATAACAGGTTGATGGCAGATGGTTAAAGCCCCTCCAAGAAAAGAGAAAGAGGTCATTGAAGCGACTGGTTAGCATTGGCTGAAAAGTCTCCGGATCTAAAATTCGTCTTAGCCGATTTGCACGACCACCGCAGCCGGGTTTATACGGAAAACATACGGCACACGCTTTGATTGCTGCGACTAATAAATCCACACAGCCCTCCCTCTTCCCTGCAACACAAATCCTTCTCTTCCCGGGCTTTTTAATATGCAAGGCAGAGTGGAACATTAGCAGTGCAAAAGGGTAAATAATCTGGTAATTGATCTGGGATTTGTAGATTTTTACCTCAAATTTCTGTTTATAGTTGAAGGTCGTAAGCTATCCAAACCTCTATTGATCAGAGTCTTTTGTTTAAACAGAACCTACTGTATTTATTTGTGCCGCTCGTCCAAAGTCAAACAAAAGGGCACCGATCGAGCTAAGCAGCCTGGCACCGTGGCCATGTGGCCCATTCGCTCGGCATACAGCTGTTTGCAATCTGCACTGTCTCTTTCACATCCACGTGAGATGAAGCAGCCTTCACTTAGCCTGGGAGACAGGCCAGCAAGAGAAGATACGCACTTAACCCTTCCCAGAACTCTCCCGTTGCCCATGACATGGTGAAGTGCTTCCCGGGAAGTAGGATGTTTCCCTTAGAGGTGCAGCCTGGCACTCAGTGTTTTCGGTCTTAACCACTCGATGCTAGGGGACCAGTACCTCCCCCCACTCCGCTCCTGCCTGGACGACCTTACCCCTGACAGTTCCTCAAAGCTGGAGGCCTCGAGAGAGAGAGAGAGAGAGAGAGAGAGAGAGAGAGAGAGAGAGATTTGGGAAGAAGAATGGTTTCCTTTGATGGCTCTGGTTGGTTCAAACTCTCTTGCACAGAGGGAGGCACAGGATTTTCTAGGACCTATAGAAGGCAGGCATGCTGCTGTGGATAGGGTCCCTTTTCCTATGGTGGCCTTAGCTCTCTCCCCTTTGTTTCCTTAATGTCAAACTTAGCCCAAGTTCGACAGCCCAAGAAATTCTTTGCTGGAGGACGGTGGGGCGGGGCGGGGGGGGGGGTGTCTATCCTATCCATTGTGGGATGTCTAGAAGCGTCCCCGGCCTCTGCCCATCAGATGCCAGCAGGGGCTCTGACTCCCAGGTGTGACAACCAGAAATGTCTCCAGGCACTATCAATGTCCCTGGGGGGTAGAGTCTCCATCCACTAAGAGGCCCTGCCTTGGAGAGATGCTTGTCCATGGCGGGAGCTCTGGAGCAGGCAGGAGTTATTTAACGCTTCTGGCCTCCTGAGAGCTCTGACCTTGGCCAAACGTCTTACCTTCTGCAGGCCCAGCTTCCTCAGTAGGGAGGAGCCCAGGAAAGGCCCTAGCTTTCAGAGCTGCATTGTGGCCCCGGGGGGGGGGGGGGGGGGTGGTGCAGGGCAGTCAGCGCCTCACCCGGGCCTGCACTGAGCGCCTCACCCAGGTCTGATGCAAGACCCTCACCGCTGTCACCTGGATCAGAGCTGGACTGCAGCCCAGAGGACCTGGGGAGCAAGGGCAGTGAAAGCGAGACCCACCCCAATCAAGTGCCGTTGGATTTTTAATGCCCTTTGCCAACGGTAACAACTCTTGAATTTTGGAGGCAGCTGTGTGGTTTGGCAAGCAGAATCAGAATGGATTTGCTTTTTCCTTCCATTCCTGGCTTCACTGAAATACAGACACTTGCCCTCCCTCTTCACAGCTAGAGCCGAAGGCAGGCAACTCGTGAGTGCTTACAAATTAATTGCTCTGAGTAGGCGTGTGTGTTAAATACACGGAAGCCTTTCGTAAAATGGGGTTGCTCTTGGTCTGGCTGTGACATTCTCCTGGCTGCTAAATCTTTGGAAAATGCTACATCAGGACCTGGATAGAGTATGAGTGGCTTTAGTCTCCAGACTGACCCAGGTTCAAGTCCTAACACAGCCACTTCCGTTCTTGGGCAAGTTCCTTTTGTTGAGCGTTCTTGGGCAAGTTCCTTTGCCCTTAGGTACCTCCCGACCCCACCGGTAAATGGATAATGGTGCCGACCTCGACATATTGCTCTGCAAATAAAAAGGGGGCCATCTGTGAGACCCCCGTGTGTGCACATGCACTTGACATCACCGAACGGCAGCCTCATCATCACCATGATTAGTATTAAGGAGCTCTTTATGGGGTGTCTAACGCATACACAAACTCAAAGTAACACTAAATCTCTAATCCAACGTAAGTGCTTTCAGATGCTCCATAACAGATCTTTATGATATCCAGGCAGTTTTCTCTTTGCTTTCCATTACGATATTTGGCGTTACAGGTTCAGTCATCGGGTCTGAGTGAAACGTGACTTCCACCTCCTTCAAACTGAGACGGTATTCCTACCCACAGCAGAGCGCAGCCCCCAGGACCCGGGAAGTGGGGTGAGCAAACGGAGCTGAGGCTCTTTATGGGCAGAGGGAGCAAGCCGCGATCCTGGGGCCAGGAACACATATGAGCACAGCCCCTTGCAGCCCATCACGTGATCTCCTGTGTACTTTGCCCACATGCCCCCCGTTGCTGAGAGGTATGAAAACCTCCACCTCTCAGAGTGGAAATAGGACCCTGGGGCTTTGACTCTGCTTGAGGTCTCTCTCCTGTCAGTGCCTGGGCCAGCCTGAAAGCAGGGAGCGTTACATCCTGGGGCAGGGCGGGGGGCTTCCTGTTTTCTCCCTTGTGCATGAGCCCTTAAAGGCATATCGTAGAGGGTGCAGGAAGAATACTCTCAGTAGCTGAGAGTATTTTATGGACACAGGAGAAGTAAAATCAAGACCCATAGACACTTCTCACCGCGTCCCTGCTTGCAGTGTTTTTCCCCACTTTCTGCTCCTTCCATAGGCCCCCCCGGGGGCCCCTCCCTCCCCCAAGACCCCCGCCTTGCTTGCATTTTCCTTTAAGTTCACGTTCGTCTGTTTTCACTGAATGAAGCGGTTTGTCTTTGGGCCATTATTGCTAGGAAGCTTCTTTCTTGAAAGATGTATTTTCGAGACACACAGAATTCCATATGCCATCTGAATGTTAGCCATGAAATGATTACAAAATGCCTGCAAAACAAGGCCTTCAGAACCGTAAACCAATATCGGCAAATCCTCCTTCCCAAGGCCCCTCTCTTTTCCTCCTCAAGCCACCGCTCCCCTGAATATTATGTTTGTCAGTCTCTTGTTTTTCTTTAAAGTTGTACTTCTTATGCAGGTTTGCCTCAACTGTGTGTGTGTGTGTGTGTGCGTGTGTGCACACGCATGCACGTGCCTTGTTCTCAGCTTTGTAGAAGTGTCACCGTAGGCTACAGAATCTTACTTTCCTTGATTTTTCCTCTTGACGTTATGTTGCTAAGATGTTGGTGCCTATAGCTATATGTTGTTCATTTTTGCTCCCTACTACGCAGTGTTCTATTCCATTCATTTATTCTTCTGTTGATGGAGAATGGAGGTAATCTTCAGTGACCTGGCTTCTGGGTTGTGGTTTGGCTTTTAGAAATAGGACTATATGACATTCTTGTATATGTTTCCTGAGGCACATGAAGAAGAGTTCTTCTGGAGTATGTACCCAGTAGTTGAACGGACAAGGAGTAAAGGGTCTGTAGATCTACCCCTAGGGTGGGCCCTTTGATTATCGAAAGATTCTCATTAGTCTGTTCCAAAGCAGCCGCCCCGTTTCTTTCTGTAGAATTTATTTTTCAGAGGTGAGTTTCCACTTCCTGACTTCCTGACCAATGGCCGCCCAGGCAACGTTCACCTCTCTCTCACTGGCACAGTGGAGGTAGTTTGAGAAGACCCTCGTTGGAATCCTGCTTCTTCCATTTACTAGTAATGACCTTGGGTAAATCTTGTTCACCTCACAGGTTTGCAAAGAGAATCCATGTAGCTAGAGTGAACGGCCATTATGATAGAATAGACTTCAGGATTAGGACGTCTGAAGAAATAGAACTAGAAGAATATTCTAGACTCATTAGTATGCTATGGAAGGGCAGGGAAATAGGGGAATCCAAAGGAATCTCTAAGCCTAACCAAAGGCCGTTCTCTGTGCATTTTACGATAACCTCATTTGTCATCATTTCTGTATTTCAGATTGTCTTGCATTCAAATATATAGTCACTGGGGTCACTGGAAAGGGGAGAAGACACTCTCACTTAGGGGGATCTTATGAACACCTCCAAAGGAAGGTAGGTAAGTTCATCTTGTTCTTAATTCTTGCTTTTTATTAGAGGTAGGAGAAAGTTGATCTCTACTCTCTTCCCAAACCTCAAAAACTCTATGTCTCCTGGTACACGTACACACTTGCACACATGTGTGCACATGCACATACACACACAGTGTTCTGTGGAAGCCAGTTGTTGTATTGTATATATTTAAAAATATATAATATGGGGTGCCTGGGTGGCGCAGTCGGTTGAGCGTCCGACTTCAGCCAGGTCACGATCTCGAGGTCCGTGAGTTCGAGCCCCGTGTCAGGCTCTGGGCTGATGGCTCAGAGCCTGGAGCCTGTTTCCGATTCTGTATCTCCCTCTCTCTCTGCCCCTCCCCCGTTCATGCTCTGTCTCTCTCTGTCCCAAAAATAAATAAACGTTGAAAAAAAATTAAAAATATATAATATATTTTTATTTAATATATAATATAATATATAATATATTTTATTTTCTATAAATTACGATGTTTTGAAATCTTTAAAAAACCTTTACATTTGGGGAGAAACTGTCCCTCTCTGGACTAACCAGTTTTTAAGGTAGCAAAGGACCAAGAGCATGCCATTGATACACAAACTATTCCAGAGCTGGACCTCCTCTATTTGGCCCATATGCACCTAGGAGGCAATATTCCTCTACCTTAATCACCCCAGGGCCACCTGCCAGGCAGCTAGGGATGACCCCTGCAGCCCAAAGCCCGCCAAAATTATTCAGACTAGCCAACCTTAAGCTGTTTTACCCTGCCCTGTCGTGCCAGTTACCTCAGAAACCCTAACAAAGACCGTGACCTAAAGGCTTCCTTTGCTCTTGTCTTCTACCTCCTGACCACCCAGTGTCTTTCCCATGTGGCCCACATGTGGTCCCTCCTGTCTCTAGCACCTGTTGATAACTCTGTTTTCCTGAACCTCACTGTGTCTCCTCTGGTAGGTGCACCTGGCTGACCATCACATAAAAGAACATAAAAGCACTGTGATTTAGAATTTATCGGGACCTCACGCCCTTCTGTTGTCACTGAGCACACAGGTTGATGAATGCTGCAGTAGCATCTTGAATCTTGAACTCCCTTGGCCTTTGTAATGAATTAGGCTATTCACACTTGTTTTAAATCCACAGAAAGCAACCACTTTCCTCTGTCTAGGAAGAAATATGAGCCCCTTCTAGGGGCAAGAGGAGACAGACTTGTATAGTCCGTGGCAGTTCTTTGTTTTATGGCATGCTAAGTCTTCCTGGGAGGCTCAAGGGCATTTCAGATGGGAGGGCCTTGGCTAATTTATGTCTCGGGTCTCCACATTCAAGATATCTCCCTCTGACCCAAAGCTTCAGCACCTTCACCTATCAAAGGGACATTATAGCAGGTAACTATTAAAAAACACAACAATCATTACAAGTAATTATAGCTTTTACACCTGCTTTGGAGATCCAAGATGAAAGACACTTTGTGAAGGTAGATTTTGTGACAGGTGAGCAATGGAATTAATTAAACAATCTAATGCATAATCACACATGGAGTGTTCACTTGCCGCGAGGCTGGGTCATGGAAGCTCCCAGGTCCCTCCCACACGCTGAGGTTCAAGGGCATCTTTCATCTCCCTCCATTCAGCTCATCACACCAAAGGCTCCCTGGGCTCACCCCTCCTCTATAAATTGAGGGCAATACCAGCACCCAGCTCACAGGCCTTTTGCGCACACAAAAGCATTGTGAGTTGATTAGCAGGCTTAGTGGAAAGTGTTTTATTTAAAGCCCTTGCTTTGAATCCTGACTCTTACTTATTAGCTTAGTTCCGAGCAAAATTGCTTAATCTCTCCCGGTCTCATTTTACTCATCTATAAAATGGGATAATAGGGGCGCCTGGGTGGCGCAGTCGGTTGAGCGTCCGACTTCAGCCAGGTCACGATCTCGCGGTCCGGGAGTTCGAGCCCCGCGTCGGGCTCTGGGCTGATGGCTCAGAGCCTGGAGCCTGTTTCCGATTCTGTGTCTCCCTCTCTCTCTGCCCCTCCCCCGTTCATGCTCTGTCTCTCTCTGTCCCAAAAATAAATAAAAAACGTTGAAAAAAAAAATTAAAAAAAAAAAAATAAAATGGGATAATAACAGTACCTAAACCTTGGAGGTGGTCTTGCTGATTAAATAGATAATAGCCTGATGCCTGACACACACATGAAAGCTAATATCAATGCACTGCAAGTAACTGGCACTTTCCTGAACACAGTTAAGCGACTTTCCCAGGACTGTCTACCACAGTCCTTGTTCTAGGCTGAAGACATATAGTTACCATATACCTGCATACCCCTATAACTAAAATAAGGCTCTTTGGGTAGATAAAACTAGGTGAATGGTTTGTTCACCAGACTTGGAGGGTGTGCTCAGATCTGGTTTAAATTTTTTTTTTCAACGTTTATTTATTTTTGGGACAGAGAGAGACAGAGCATGAACGGGGGAGGGGCAGAGAGAGAGGGAGACACAGAATCGGAAACAGGCTCCGGGCTCTGAGCCATCAGCCCAGAGCCCGACGCGGGGCGCGAACTCACGGACCGCGAGATCGTGACCTGGCTGAAGTCGGACGCTTAACCGACCGCGCCACCCAGGCGCCCCATCAGATCTGGTTTAAAACAAAGGCTAAGTGGTATATAGGAGCGCTGTGTATTCTGTACTTAAAAAAAATAGGCAAGCATCTTCCAGAGTAGATCACAATGAGATAACCGCATAGGGTCCATGTGGCTCATTGATGAGGAAAGTAGTTCGTGACATATGAAGATCAGAGCTGGGGGTGGGGGGTGGAGAGAGAAAGAGAATAAAACTGAAGGTAGACGCCTTCAGAACCAGGTGTGGTCTGAGAAGACCCTGTTGCTTACGAGGGAAGCTTCATTTGGCAGAGAAAGCAGCCCCAAGGATTTATTTTTGTCATAACGATTAAGGATCATCCTTAGCAGCTAGTGTAAAATACACCCATAGGGAATCATCCAGCCAGATTCCTCAATACGGTCCTAGGTTACTTACACTAAAAACTCGGGGCATCTAGTCTCCTGTGGAATTGGCCCAGGGACAATCCCAGCCCTACCCCATAGCAAGTGGAAGAAAATCAGGACACACGGGAAAATGTCAAGAGGAATGAGGGCAATGAATAACGGCTGTACTCTTACATGGAGGACATCCACAGCATCCTAGGGCATGGTCAATGCTCTAAAACTCCCACTTGCAGGCACACCCAGGTTGCAAAGCCATTTTAGCCTTCATATGTCATGTGGTTCTTTCAGCAACCACACAAGGTAGACATTACTACATCCATTCCTTCCTACTTGACCAAAATGGAAACTCAGGCTTGAGGAGGCTAAAAGCCTTTCCCGAGGATGCACGGGTGGCCTCACCTGTTCCTCATAGCCTCAGAGGATTTGTCATTTCAAGAGCTGAGCAGGTAGACCCAAAGAGACTCTAGAGACTAGAGGAGTACAGACCCTGCAAATGGGGGTCTTGTGGGGCTGAGTGAGGCAGGGAGGGGGCGGGCACCGTCAGCTGGTCTTGGGCAAGAGACCGGCGGATGAAATTACCTTTGCCTCCCTTGGCCTCACCAGCAGTCACGGCTGTCATGTCCCTGGGGTTCTGCTTGTTAGCGGTCACTCACCGTGCTGCGTGGCTACAGAGAACGCACTGGAGTCTGCAGGCCTGGGGCGGGTTGCCAAGGCCAGGCTCCGGGAGCAGACAAGCAAAGCAGGGCCCGGCGCCTGGGCTCCCGTGTGCACCTTGCCGGCCCCGAAGGAGACCACAGGGTCAGCGAGGCAGGGAGACCTGCAATCCCATAGGCTGGGAGGGGTGGCCCAGCAGGAGCCTCGGAACTGAAGGAAGCAGGCCAGCAGGTCGCAGACAGCAGGCCCCTTCCATTTCTCACTTTCTATCAGTTCTCAGGGGCTCGGCTGCTCAACACTTTGTACACGCATTTTGTTTTTTCCACAACTGTCAAATCAAATTGATTTTCAGTCATTTTAACCTGAGTAGGATCAGCAAACCAGGTCCCCCAGGTGAAAAGCTACTTTATCAAAGAAGTCATTTATCCAATTCTTCTGCGATCAGAATAGAATTTTTGAGTGGCTTCGGGTAAATGAATAACCAATTCCGAAGGGTGTTGGCAACAATAATCACAATTACCATTTATGAAGCATGTACTACATTTCTTCACTTTAGATCCCTTTTATACTTTTCCAACAATCCTTTGAGGTAGATAATAGCTCAATTGATGAGTACTTACTTCTAATGCATTCTCTCATTAAATCCTAACTACCCTATGCGGTGTGTGTTATTATCCCAATTATTTAGCAGATGGAACTGAAGCTCCAGAAATGCATGTCACTTGCCCAAAGTCATACAGGCAGCAACAGAGTTGGGTTCTGACTCAGGGCTGGGTGGCCTCAACCCAAACTTTCTGCCTGGGCCCCTTGGACCGGGTCCTTTCTTCCTTATCACCACCTTATCCAAATATGCTTTTGGATTCTGACTCACCTGGGGTAGCAGGTACAGTCAGGTGCTCGTCTTTTGTTTGTTTTTTTTTAAAATTTTTTGATATGTATTTATTTCTGAAAGAGAGAGACAGAGCATGAGTGGGAAAGGGGCAGACAGAGAGGGAGACACAGAATCCAAAGCAGACTCCAGGCTCTGAGCTGTCAGCACAGAGCTCTATGCGGGGCTCGAACTCACGAACCAAGAGATCATGACCCGAACTGAAGTCGGACACCGACCGACTGAGCCACCCAGGCACCCCAGGTGCTTGATTTGGAGCCAGAGACCTTGTAAGGGTCTGGATAAAAAGACAGCGGGACTAAAATCCCCCAGTGAACGGTAACGATCACGTGAGCCACTGTGTGAGCCATTGAGTCTGGCTCTGCAGCTCTCCAGCGGGACCAGCTTCTACATGGGTGCAGAGGGCATCGGCACAGATACAAACAGAAATGCAAATCCTACCCCTCGATGAATGTATGAAGGTGGCATAGACCCCGGGATATACTTGCATCTGAGTGACTGCCCGCTCTAGCCCTGGGTTATACCCACGAGACCATTTCCCTCCATTTGTCCCCCTCTTGCCAGGGATGAAATCGGCTTGCCGTTCGGCAGAATGGTCCCACTTCAGCCCTCCCAAGCAGGCGGCCTTCCTGGAAGAGCGTGACGGGCATGACCTCAGACCACCAGGTGTCTTCCCAATTCAGCCACTGAGGTCAGGTCTGAGTTGCCAATAAAAATACAAGAGGCGCAGTTAAATTTGACTTGGAGATAAACAACATGCGGTCTTTGAGACTGAACATCTCAACGCCTGTGCCTTCTCTGTGTGCTGGGCATGCCTGTCAGTGGTTAGCTGTTCTCGGCAGACGGTGAGCCCCGCAAGAGGCCCAAATCCCGGACATGCCTGGCACCACCCGCCCTGGGTGCTTGGATCTGTTCAGGAAAACACAAGCAGCCCCGAGGAGGACTCGGTGTTGGTCCCCTCCCCCGAGCAGAAGCATCTCTGGGGATCAGAGACTCAAACACTGGTGCAGATGATGAAAAACAGGTATTTCCCGGGGAAAAGCTTGATGTGAGGGCAAGTACTACCATACTGGGCCTTTCTGGAAGAGGCTGCACCCAGGTATGTCTTTGCCACGAACCTCCCTTTGGGCCCAGCCAGCGGGAGGTCCCCGGCTCGAAGAGCAGGCACGCTGGCCCCTGAGCCCATGCTTGCTCTGGGCACATCCTCTTCTCTCTCCATCCTTCTTCAGAACATAAGGCAGCCAGTGGGTCTCAACTGGGGCCACGCTTGCCCCCCGGAACACATTTAGCAATGGCTACAGACATTTCATTGTCACTACTAGGGGAGGAAGGGCATGTGGCCTCCAGTGAGTGGAAGCTGGGGACACTGCTCGGCCTCCTCCAGGAAGCACACCAGACGGCGCCCCACGGCTCCAAATGCCAACAGAGCTGAGGCTGAGCGGCCTTCCCCCGCCATGGACATTCTGCGAGCGCAGGAGAATTTCCTCGCCTCTGCTGGCCTTAGCATTCTCACCTTTGCAAGGGGAGGTCCGAACGAGGTGGGCATGAGGAGCCGAACACAGGCACCATTAGCCACACTGACGACCAAGCTGTACCTCCCACTGTGGGGCCAGCTGCCGTGGCCACCGTGGACGCTCTGAGCTCCCGAGCTGGGAGCCCCTGCATCCCAGTGAAGTGGCTTTGCCTTCCCGGCTGTGAGGGCTCGGGACGCCCAGCCCATGCCCGTCCCCACCCTTCTGGGTCATTCCCCCCGGCCCCATGCTGGCACGGCTGTCAGGATTGGCAGGCCCTCCCCCAAGGGCCTTGCCTGGATCCCGGCACACCTCACCTCCATTGCCCAAGGACTGGCACCGGATCAAAGAGCTCTGGGTGGAACAACATTTGGCAGCCGGAAGTGGCTCAGCAAAATGGTCCTGGCCTGGGTGCAGTAGAGGGCCCGGCTTCCTAGAGCGTGCTGTGTGGAGCCTCTGTGTCCCCTTAGCACCAGGACCTTAGCACCCCGTTCCCCACCTGCCTCTCCCCCACTCCGATCCTAGGGTCCCGGGGCTGGAGCGCCCGCAGTGGGTCCCGGGCACTGCGAGTTGCGGGCCAGCTTCCCGCCTCCTGCCCTAAAGTAAAATATCAGTGGCCACGGCTACCATCTTGGGCGAGGTTCCGAGCCCTGCGCTTCGTGCAGTATCTCGCCCGATCCTCACCACGACCCTCTGAGGGGCATTTTAATCCCTGCCTCTTAGGCCGTCACTTGAGCTCTTTGGACTACACGACTTCCTCTTGGCTCACTGAATCCTCACCTAGCATCGCCATGAGGTAGGTCCTAGTCTTATGCCTGCTGACAGCTGGGGAAACTGAGGCACAGAGAGACGAGTGAGTAGCGGACCTGGGATTGAGACCCAGATAGTATGGTTCCAGAGTGGAAGCCCTTAACCATTCTGCATACTGTCTCCCCAAATAAGGAAAAACCGTTTCAGAGGCGTTAACTTCCTTAAGGTCACAAAGCTACGATGTGTCACGGCAAACAGTGAGACCCAGGTCTGTTTATACAGCGCCCCATTCTTATTTATTAAGCAATAATGATATTCTATATAATATAATGTATGAATATATAAAAACGTAATATAATATATACATATATAATTATTTTAAATACATATTTTATATTTATATATCACATATATACAAGGTAACACTGATAAATGAAAAACAAGTATATAAATGAAGGAGCTACTTACCTTCTATTCACTTGTTTATGTATTCATCTTTGAGAGGGGGAGGATTTTAAAACATACATATGTAGATAGTCTGTGACAATTTCATTAATAGTAAATATACTTCAAACCAACCAGCAGTAACAACCCACGGCTGACTTTATAATACGCAGAATATTCTGAGAACTGGAAAACAGCCCCAGTTGTGGTCCCCAGCAGGCTTGGTGAGAGAAACTAGCCACGTGAGCATACGTTGGTTCTAACTGTAAAAACTCTTTAAGGCGCGTAAGTTTTCTATTCCGATAAAGAGAACGAAGTCCAGAAACTTAACCACCAAGGACCTGAAGCTAAGCTGGGTCCCAAGACCGCCCTGTCTGACCCCAGGACTGTCCTTTACCATTAGCCTATCCTGCCTCTTCCACGAATCCAAAATCTGAGGCAGGCCTTTTAGACGTGGTCAGAGAGATCTGAGGGCAGGTGGCTGAGGCAGCGGGAATGAACGATGACAACCGCCTTCACCTCTTGCCGGCCAGAGAGCCCTGTCCCATATAGAGCGGAAGTTTTCACAGTGGTGCGTGACTTAGCGAGGCGCACAGGGCTTCATTCAGTTGCAAAATGCCCTACAAACTCCAGCATCTTATCATTCTCCACTGGCGCTCTCTGGCTTGGCAATAAGTGTGTTGCCGTGTGCGGAAGCTTAGCCTGGCGGCTCCACATTTGGATTGCACAAAGCAGCACGAGGCCTGCTGTTGGCTTGGAGGCAGGCGCAGGCCAGCCGCAGTCCCGGGATCTGGAAACCTCCTTTTGCATCCAAGGAGGGGCCGCAGCAGGCCAGAGCTAGACTCCACCTCGAGGGATGTCTGCTTCTTAAGAAGCGCGGCTCATGACTACTGGTGAGCTTGCAGAATAGAAGCCATAAACTGGCAGTGGAGGGGGCTCGGGGGGCAGGGGCGGTGGGCGCACTGTGCAGGACAGCTGCAGGGAAAGGGTGAGCGGAGAGCAGAGACCTCCCTCCCTCGCTCGCCTCCCCTCTTCCCTGTCCTCCCCTCAATGAACCCAGCTCCCCTTCCTGGTGGCTTGGCAGGTGTCTGCCATTCACACGGTTAAACTGTCCCAGACCTGCCCATGGAGGCCCCACCCTGCCACTCCCACTTGTCTGCTCCCAGGGCAGCGGTGGAGCAAGAAGCCCCACACGTGAGCTGGCCTGAGGGACACAGCCCAAGAGCCTCCTTGCCCGGGACGCTGGGGCAGCGGGCTAACGGGCAGGTCCGTCACCGGAGCAAGGTGACACGGGTGTGAGGCTCGAGCGCTGGCCCAATCAGATGACCAAAGGCACCAGGTGAGAAGGGGCTTCCGCGGGAAGCAGTGTTTCCTACTGACACTGACCGCCCTGGCAAAGGCCGCTGGGGGCCAAGAGGAGGCGCTTTCTGCAAGTGGCCCCCACGAAACGTCGCCCACGTGGGCCGCACGTGATGAGCACCATGGTCTTGCTGAAGCCAGTCCCGCCTTTTCTCGCGTGCCAAAGGGAAACGGTAATCCAACAGCCAAAGATGTGGAAAATGTAGGTCCTACTGAAGCCTTCCCCGGGGAAAGGGATAGGGACTCCATCCGGCACCAGAAGGTTTTCCGAATCCCTCTTTGAACACTCTTGCCACACACCCACCCCCCCCAGGTCTGCTCCGAGAATCTGCCCCACAGCGTCTCCCATCACCGGCTTTACGTCACTGGCTTTACGTCGCCACCTGCCCTCACAAACCCTGCAGCTTTCACAGCCGGCTTTGCAAAGCAGAAGGGATGAGGCTTCACAATGCCCCAGTCCAGTTAGCACACCTCAGGTCACAGCAAGCCCTGGAACCCTTACTTGCTCCAACAATATACCCATTGTTTCTTTGCTTGTTTTCTTCATCAGTTAAAAACCTATTGTACATCTTACTTAAACAGGACACGGTATCCACCGGCCCAACCTGACTGATGTCAATATGGCTCCCTGGCTTTGCCTTTCGATCTCGAATTCTCCCCCTGCCCCCTCTCTCTCCCACACGCACACACGCATTATGCAGAAGGTAAAGCCCTACAGCCCATTTCTATTTTCTCCCTCTCTGGACACATTCCCATGCCTGTCTAGTGAGTGCCATTTGGTCTGGGTCCAGGATAGCACCGTGGTTATGAGTGCAGACTTGGAAGCCAGACAGCCTGCCTACGAGCTCCAAATCTGCACGAACGAGCCAGGTGAGCTGGGGCACGTTGCTTACCTTTTCTATGCCTCTGTCAAATGGGGAACATGGTAGCGAATTAAGCGCGGGTGCGAGAGTCAAATGTTAGTATACTTAAAGTCCCTGGAACGGAGCCTGGAAAAAAATAAATGCTTAATTAATATGAGCTATTAGGATGATCCATAAACAATAAATAGAATAGTTTTATGCACGTGTTTTTAAAAGTTGCTTAAATGGTGTCATAGCATTACACCTACACACACACACACACACACATACACACACACACTCCTTCTGCAACTTGCTCTTCTCAGGAACGCTCATTATGTTCAGGCATCCATTTTGATACACACGATGCCTTCATTCTGGTTGCTGAGAGTGGCGTATCATCGTTGTAACTTACATTTCCCTGATTCCTTAGCCTAAAATTTGGAATAAGTAAAGAGCCAAAGCAACCTCAAAGATGAGGAACAGTGAAAGGAGACACGCCTGATTACAATAATGATATTAGGACTTATTTAGGAGCTTAAACAGCAGTGTGTGATGGAACTTTCTATAATCACAGAGACCCTGAACTTCTGCTATTCAAAATGGTAACGACCAGTCAGTCACATATGACTACTGAGCACTGGAAATGTGGCGGGTGTGACCAAGGAATTGACTGTTTACTGTGTGTTTTACGTTAATTTAAATTTAAATAGCCAAATGTGATAGCGACTCCCGGGTCACACAGCCAAGACTTAGAGCATGAAAACACTGTGATAAAGTAGGAGAGGTCACTTTATTGGGCGGACCAGTAGGCCAAAGAAACAGAAAAGGGAGCCTAGAGCCAACACCAATGTTTGGTATGTGACCAAGAAAGTATTGTTAAGTGAAGAGGGAAATGACGGACATATTTTTTGCCAAATATTTGGCTTTCCTCTTCTTTGAATTTCCTTTATTTTATCATTGGGCTATTCCTTCCACCACGCATTGAGCTGCGTATCTTTTATTTATTAATATGTCATAATTATTTATATATTTGGATGTACTATAAAAATCGTATTTCTCTTCGTCTGTGAATTTCTAAATTAACACTTGTTGACAAGTTTTACATAAAAAAAATTTCATTTAAGGATTGTGCTTCCTGTGCCTTGTTTAAGAAAGATTTTTCCACTCCAAGGACCTAAAATTAGTCTCCCCTTTTTAAAATGGTGTGTTAAATTTTGCATCTCAAACTAAGATATTTAATCCAACTGAAATTCATTATTGGACATTGTGTGAAACAGAGATCTGAGTTAGTCTCCCTCCCTGTTGGGATGCCAATATTCTAGTGTTTTGTATGGAATGTGCCATGCTTTCCACCTGATTTAAAATGGGTTCTCAGCACTTTCATTTTCCCGATAAATTTTAGAATAATTTTGTCCATTTCCATGATAAGCTCTTTAGATATTTTTATTCACATTGTATTAAACGTATAGAATAATTCGAGGGAATTTCCATTGTTACGTATGGATTTTAGAGCTATTTTTTCAAAGCCCCCAAAACTCCACAAATAATAATAAAAACCAATTAAATAAATTCCGTAAAATTGCAGGACACAAAACCAACTTGCAAAAATCAATTGTGTTTCATACACTAATTACAAACTATCTGATAAGGAAATTAGGAAGACAACCCCCTTAATAATACTTAGGAATCAACTAAGGAAGTGAAAGACTCGTACACTGAAAACTACAAAACGTTGATGAAAGAAGTTAAAAAAGACATAAATGGAAAAGACAACCCTTGTTATGGATTCGACTTACTGATATTCAAGTATGTGTACTACCGAAAGTGATCTACGGGTTCAACGCAACCCCTATCAAAATCCAATGGCATTTCTTACAGAAATAGACTGGATGACATCTTGAAAGAGGAACATAGGGCTCAGCATGTACCTGCAGAGAGGTGGCAGAAATGTGGCAAAGCTTCAAAGCGCTGCCTATAAACACTACCCTATACCATGTCCCAAATCAACTAGATGGAGCCCAGTACAATTTCCCAATCCAGCAGCAGAGGTTATGTATGTATATAAAACAGAGGCACAATGAAGAAAACTCTCCCATGAACATCAAAGGAGCAGAAGGTGACTTCTGGATGGCTCAAGTCTTCTCGGGGCAGCTGACTGTTAGTTGAGAGCTGGTGGAAAGGAATTCTGTCACCTGCCCCATCACATCTCATCGTGCTACCTATATGTGCTATGCGGATGACCTTCAGGGCTCAGGAGCACTAGCTCCCATGAAATAAATAGCAATTGTGCCCAAAACACCAACACCAACCCAGGCACGCGACCCCATTGCCAAAGACACCCAACATCCAGATGGGAGTTTTGGCAATGGCTCTAGCGGCACTCTAGAGAGGCCAGAGGAAGACAAACTTGGAAGCAGAAAGCACCACTGCAAAGTGAAATAAGTCAGACAGAGACAGATAAATACTGTGAGGTCTCACTTAGATATGGAAATATCAAACTCAGAGACACAGTAGAAATATGGTTGCCAGGGGGCTGGGGGTGGGAGAAATGGGGAGATGTTGGTCAAAGAACATAAACTTCCACTTACAAGGGGAGTAAATCCTGGGCATTTAATGGACAGCACGTCACTACAGTTGACAGCTATCTGTGCTCACCAAGGATATGGTACTAACTCTCTGTGGCAAGCATTTCAAAACATGTGACTCTATCAAAATCACCATACCCCTTGAGCTTGCACGATGTTACCCGTCAGTCATATCTCAATAAAGCTGGGGGGACAGAGGAGAAAAGCATGAAGCAAACAGGGAGAATGCTCAATCAGAGAACTTCCTCCAGCTGACAGGCTCTCTTGGTACTTGAATACACTGTGGATTGTTTTGCTTGGTTTTGTTATTTTGCACCTACCCTTGATTCTGTACCTACTGTTCCTTCTAATGGAGCTCTTTTTTTTTTTACTTGGTGAGCTCCCCGTAATCATCCACGAATTTTCTCAGCCCTCAACTCTTCCAGAAAGCTTTCTCTGACATCCCAGTCCATAATTTGAGGGAGGGGACTCTGTGTTCAAGACTCTAGAGACTTGTCCTGGACACTGGTCCTGAAATCGCATGCTTGTGGGTGTGTTTTCTTGTGTAGACCATGAATTCTTTGATGGGAGGGTTGTACCTGTCTTATCTGTCTCCCACACTTCTGGAATATACTGAGTACTCGGCACACATGTGTTGAATGCCCCGAGAAAAGGACTGACTCCACGAGCTGAGAGCGAAGTGTGGTTATGCCACTCAGCTTCTAGCCAGTGTAGGGTCCAGTTCCTTAGCTATATCCCAGGGCTCTCTGGGGCAGGAGGAAGTTGATTTCTTATAGCCAGAAAAAAAAACAACAACAACAACAAAAAGCTTCCCTTCATGAACGAGGGACGAATTCCCTTCAGCAGCAGACACTAAAGAAGATCTCACTGGAGGTGGCATCTATTCTCTTTGAACCTGGCTGTAGTTGAGGGGGTGTTATAGGCACCAGCCCTTCACATAAGCTCCTCCTGGATGGCGATGCTGTCCTTCATCACAAGTTATGTGTGCCAAGAGTTAGGCACACATAACTTCTTCAGTCTAGAATGCCCCCGACTTTTCACTCCACTAACATCCATGCATGCACACGCGCGCACACACACACACACACACACACACACGCACATGTGTACACAAAGTACATTCATGTTCACGTACAGGCCCACACACGTGCACACACATACGTACTTGGCCCCTGTAAGGCCCTCTCCTTCAAATCTCTGTCACTTCTTGTGAAAGCCTTTGTCACTTTTGTCATAGTCTCTCATGGAATGGTGCCCCTTTCATTCAGATTAGTCCAGTTTGGATTTCTATAGCCACTAAGGTGGTTACCTAATGCAAGTCTGTCTTTCCTTCTAGGCCATAAGGTCCATGGGGGCAAAGACTATCTTGATTGGTTTTTCATCTCCTGGGCTCAGTAGGACATCTAAGTCTTTAAACACTATCAAACGCATATTGAATATTAACAAATGTCTCTTTGTCCTTACTACATTGGAATAGCATCCTCCTATTCCTCCCTATATAATCAAAAATGCATGAGCCTCAATGGTACAGACACTACCAGCCTCCATTACAGGCAGACGATGATGACGTGGTGGGGATACCACTTCAGAATTTCCTCCTAAGCCAGGTTATAAGGCGCATAAGATCAGCCTCATTAATTTACTGTCACATCTCACTTCACACCTCAACTGGGAGTACTGAGCCTAATCAACCACCTAGGTTTGCAGAATTGGCCAAATGCCCTTGAATCATGTCCAAAACAGAATCCTGTCCCTCAGATGACAGTGGCATGTGCATTGGCCCGAGGATCTCAGCACATGGTCAGATTTGCTCATGGGGACTGTGACCCTCCTATCCCAGCCCCAGACTTCAGCACAGAGCCAGGTACTGCAAAAGCACATGGGCTCCTGGCCTCCCTTCTCCCTCTGACCCATCATCCCACTTGCGTTTGGGTCATGTGTGGCCAACAGAACATGATCAGACCTGACTATGTACCAGTTCAAGCCAAGGGCTGGGTCATGTTTGACCAACAGAACGTGATCGGACATGACTATGTACCAGTTCAAGCCAAAGCAGTAAGAGGTTCTGCATGTTTGTTCTCATCTTTCTTGATCTCCTGTCTTCCACAATGGGAAGAACATTCCCCAGGTGTTGTCCCTACAGCTTGGGTCTGAAACTCAGAGGCGTGGGGAACCTCTGGCCAAAGCCAGATAAGCCACAGCAGGAGCAGACATGGCAGCAAGAAACAAAAAATGCCTATGGCTGTAAGCCACTCAGATTTGGGAGTTTGTTCTTGACATCACTGGAGTTAAAACATCTGGCAGTGACCCCCATTTAGAATCATGAGTCTCATCCAGGTGTATTTTGAAGGGTGCAATGCTCATTTAGATGGACGGGTTGTGATATTATTTACAAATCAGTCATACGGCTGAATACGTGTATTTCTAACGTGGCTGTAGTAAACTCTTCACCTTGGCCAACAGCCGTAGCTAAATCTTGGGACCTTTCTGGAAAGCTGGTGGTTTATCATCTACACATCCACACATGTTGAGCTCAAACCAGTGAGTATCATGAATGCTGTTTCAGGGGGAAATATGAGGAACTTACCTCATAATATAAGGCTTTGGTCAGGTTTCTCCTATCAGAGTAAAACACTCAGAATGAATTAAGTTTTACCCTCTAAAAGGCAATTACAAAAAGAAAAAAAAAGTCCAAAGAAACCCTTTTAATGCCTATAATTTTCCTAGTACTTACATGTCCCATTAAGAAGAAAAATGACATTAAAATAATTTTAAAGGTTTTGGCTTAAGCCCATCGAAATAAGGAAATTACCCTGCTTAGAATCAAGTTCTCATTATTTTGGCCCAGCCTACATTAAGGATGGACCCCTGTGGAGACGTGGTCAGGTGACTGGGTTCCAGCTGAGAATGGCCACGCTGAAATTAATATGGCGCCAACCTTCTCATAATGGGTCCTATGTGGCTCCTTGGCCTGGTTGTCTCTCAAGGGCTGTTGAGATGGAAATCTGCCAAGTTTCTTCCTGTAGCCAGTCTATTTGGGGTTTGTCCCTGTGTGGTTTCCCGATGCCCATTCTGGCCTTATAAGATTTTTTTGTTCTTCTTTACATAAATGTATAGATTCCTAGCGAAGCGATATGCAGCTGCTCAATGTGAGGTTTTGTAGTAACTCTTTCATCCTTCACTTCTCACTGTCTCCCATTTTTCTCCCTGGTTTTAGTCGGATTTAACCACTGTTAAGAGGTAGGCAATGGAATACAAACAGAAGAATGGATAAAGATGTGATATAAACACACAATGGAATATTATCCAGTCATAAAAAGAAATGAAATCTTGCCATTTGTGACAACATGGATGGAACTTGAGGACATTGTGCTAAATGAAGTAAGTCAGACAAAGAAATATAAATATTGTATGATTTCAGTTACATGTGGGATCTAAAAACAAAAAACAATGAAAAATGAGCTCATGGGTACAGAGAACAGGTTGGTGGTTGCCAGAATTGGGGGGTGCAGGGTGGGTGAAATGCGTGAAGGGATCGATGAAAAGGTACGAACTTCCAGTTATAAAATGGATAAGCCACGGGGATGGAATATACAGAGCAAGGACTATAGTTAATAATACTATCTACATATTTGAAACTTGCTAACAGATCTTAGTTCTCATCATAAGAAAATAGTTTTGTAACTACATACGGTGAAGGATATTAACTGGATTTGTCGTGGTGATCATTGGGCAACATATACAGTATCGAATCATCAGGTGGCACACCCGAAACAAATATGATGTTTTAGGTCAGTTGTACCTCAATTAGAAGAATCGTGATTCAGGTACAAATAAAGAGCCACTGTGGGCACACCCACCAAGACATCAAAAGAAAAAAAGAGGGAGGTACATATTGGAATCTTTTGGTGGGCTATTACCTGGTAAAGTGATAAGATCTTTTAACCTGTTAAAGTAACAAGCTGTTGAGAGAGAAACCTGGTAATTCAGTTCCTGTGATTTCATTTACTCCATGGTGTCCCTCCTGTCATGCAGCCGTTTCACCTAGAAGGAGGTGCAGGAATAGGGCACCGACATGTTACTGGCCGCCTGTCAGGCAGCTGTCAAGTGGTAATGATTTTCAATCACTGCCAAGCAGGTTCTAGATTTGAACCAGTGACCTAGGAAGAAAGTCTCCATAGCCCATTACCAAATTATTCCCTGAGACCTTTGCTTCCCTGACTAACACCCTTTCCAATAAAACTCCATTTTTGTCACCGAATCTGTCAACATGCCTACAAATCCCTGAAGGGTGAAATTAATTTGAACTACAGAGTTGGACAAACAAGATCAAAAGTAAGTTCTTTGGAAACAGAAGCCAATATTTCAGACATCAATCCATTTGGAAAAATAGCTCTGGCTTCCCTCTTGGAGCTTGAGTGGGGTGTCTGGTAATAAACAAAGACGTTGTTATATAATTTACTACATGGCAAATCCTAACTGTTCCAAATTCTAAATTTTTATGGCTTCAAGTAGATGAATCCTGCATGCCCGTGGCCAAAACTCTTGGAGATTAAAAGCTAGACCCCTTTTTCACTTTTTTTTTTCTGTAAACCATGGGCCCACTGTCAGTAGCTGAAGCTTCCTGTGGTAGGAAATAGATTATCTCATATGTTTTTATCCCACTAACATCTGCACGCTTCAAACGTTGCTGGAAACCCAACATATTTTCTTAAACTTTGATAATATTTGTTGTGAAACAGCCCAGAGAATAACTAGATATTACATGAGGCTAATCTGAGAACCTTCTTTTAACTTGAAGGAAGGGAGTTGTGGTAGAGAGTGAGGGAGTCTGTTTATTCTTGTCATGAGTTGATGATCATGTCTGAACCCCTTTGACCTGGTCCCAATTCCTGGTGTTGATTTTATGAGGCTTTACATACACACAGAAGGTACATATGTGTTTATCTAGGCCTAAAAGGTATCCACATTTTATCACAGAACATACTTCAGCCTTGCCTGGAGGTCAGAGAGGCAGAGGTGAGGGGTGGATTTCAGAAAATAGACAGATATAAGCCCACAAAATACTACCTGGAAGTGTCAGAGTTAAAAAAAAAAAGTGAGTTCCGTTCATCTATTAGACAAATCTGTATTTACCACCTGCTCTGTGGGGGAAGTGTGTTCTACAGTCAAAGGCCTGGGCTCAGATTTTGGCTTTCCTTTGCCAACTGTGTGACCGCAGGCCGGTAACTGAGGCTTTCCGACTCCCCGTTTCCTCAGGTGTGAAGCATGAACCATAACGCCTTTGACATGGGGTAGCTGAGCGGGTTAAACGAGGGGTATGATGAACCCGCTCTGGTAACTGCCACAGGACAGGCACGTAGTACCTGGCTATTGCTGTATCCTCAGTGCACCATTGTAATTACCACATTCACACTTCTCCAGGACACAGCCTTTTGAGTTACAGGAGACTCTGCAGGTGGCCAGTCAAGCTGAGGGATTTGAGCTGTAAATGTTTCTGATTCCCTGCCTGAGGGCCTTCTCTGGACATTCAAGGGCACATCAGAAGTGCCAGGGAGTTAACACTCTGGGAACAGCCATGACAGATGGGAGTTACAGCATAACTACCCCCTGGATTCTTGGCTGGGTGTCTTCTACAGTCTCACAGACATCTGTAGTTGGACTGAGCCCCAACTGCCCACACCAGTAACCTCCCCACTCATGCACCCTACCGTGGCCTTCTCACCTCCCCTTCGAATTTGCTGCCTTCCTTACCAGTGCCTTGACACCACTTCCCAAATAAACCATGTGCACTCAAGCTTTTATACCCAGCTCTACTTTCAGCTTTACCTAAACCACTTTAGGCAAGTCCCGAAATGACCCTCAAGCTCACAACCTCGGGTTGCCTTACAGGAATCAACTGGATCCCAAACAGCACTGACAGTTCAGACGGTCTGACCTTGTGCCTTCAGGTTTGGGCTCATGTTTGAAAGCACTTTGTTTCCTTCCCTAATAAATCTAATACATATGGCTTGTCCTGGCCACAGAGTTCTCTTCATGGGCAGCTATTCCAGAGAACATGTCACTATCTTTATGAGGGGAACCTACCCTTGACACTCCAAAATCTACTTAACATACACAACCCATCAGACCATCTCCCACATACCCTCAAGACCTGGTGAAAATCCATCCAGGCATTCCACATAGTGTAATGGCAGGCACTTAATTTATTAATAGGAACAAACTATCTAATAGAAACCCTCTTCTGTATACATACAGCATATACAGAATACCAATGATTTTCCAAGTATTTTTCTCTTGCATACACCTAGGCAGAAGAAACAAAATAATGACCCAGAAAGAGAAAATGAATGGAGTTAATTAGGTTTATAATTTAAGATGAGTGAATTTAATGATGCATAAGTTAGAAATATGTGACAGACCAAGCCTGGCACTTTCTCTAATGTCATTGCTAAAGAAATGTATTCCAATGACCTCACAGTTTTTATTTGAAAATAATTATTGCTCTTTGCATGTATAATTGTGATCTGGGCAATTAGAACATAGATTCTCCCTTGGTCTCTCCTCTGGGCTCGGTAGTGGAACCAGGGAAACAGTCTTGACCAAAGTGATGTCCAGAAATAGTGCACTGACATAGCACCTTGGTTTTAGTTCAGTTCTGCATCGGAGGTCCAGACCTTGGTTTGCACACCAACTCTGCCACGATGCAACCTGGACAAACCTGGAGGTGACCTCACCTACCTTAGCTCCCGTCCCTGTCAACAAAGAGGGAGACTGACTTCATAGACAGTCCTGAGTTTCAATGAGATAAAGTGGATATAATCACTTTGTAAACTGCGTACACACTAGATAGAAGTCAGTTAATGTTTTTGTTATCTCAACCGATCTTTACAATTGCTCTGTAAGCTAGAGAGGGAGATTAGTGTTTCCTTTTCACAGAGGAGAAACTGGGAATTACAAAGTTTAACTCGATTTGGCCAGTAAATGGCAGAAGCCAGACTAGCACCTCTGGTCCCCCAGTTCTGAGATGAATCGTCTTTCCTCTGCCACAGTGATTCGGGAGCTTTTCCAAACGCTAGACCCAAGCTGAGGGAGGGGGTGGGAGATGTTAAAAAAATGCAGATTACCATTCTGTTCTCCCTACCCTAATCCCATCCCAAAGATACTGACTTAAAGGGTCTGAAATTGTTAAAAACTCTTCATTTTTAATAACACTCCAGATCATTATTTTTAAAGCTTATTTATTTATTTCTAGAGAGAGAAAGAGAGCATGAGAGAGCACATCCGAGTGGGAGAAGGGCAGGGAGTGAGGGAGAAGAGAATCCCAAACAGGCTTCGTGTTGTCAGTGCAGAGCCCGACTTGGGGCTTGAACTCACCAACTGTGAGATCATGACCTGAGCCAAAACCAAGAGTTGAATGCTTAGCTCACTGAGCCACCCAGGTACTCCATACACTTCAGATCATTCTGGTGCAGCAAGTCCAGGGACCACATTTCCAGAGGACTCTGCTGTTACATGTTGTCTATCAGGATTAAGTTCAGTAAGGACAACCCTTCGGATTAAAGGAATTTCCAATCTGCTGGTGTGAGGGAATTTGGGTAAGTTGTCATTACTTGCATTTTTAATAGGTATAAGCCACTGTGCTAAATGTTTTATGTGCATTATCTAAATGGATCCTGACAAAACCCTTGTGTCCTGGAGTGCACAACTCAATGAGGTCAGTAGCATCACCCTTCCGGTTTTATTGTGAAACATCTCATCTCAGAGAGATTAGGTTTTCCAACAGTTCTCTATACAATAAATAGCAAAGGAAAGACTAGAAGTCAGGTATGTTTGACTTCAAATCCATGCAATTGGCCATTTTATGCCATAAGGAACAAATAAATAAACGAGGGGAAAGGATTCTGCACAAGCTGAGTCTCTAATTCTGAGAAGGTTACACCTTGGTTGAACAAATACAGAGCAAGTTACGGCTCACTCTCCGTGCAGTCTGTAAGCCTGATTTATTCCAATACGGAACCGTTGCAGGGGCCTAGTTCCCAGGTATCAGATCTCAAGAGTGAGGTGGTGTATCAGTTATCTATCTATTGCTGAATAACAAAATGCCCCACAGGTAGCAACTTAAGACAACAAACACGTATTATCTCATAGCAGGAGTTTGAGAGCAGCTTGGCTGGGTGGTTTTAGTCCAAGATCTCTCCCGAGGCTGCAGTCAGCTGTGGGCTGGGGCTGCAATCATCCTGAAGGCTTGAAAAAGGCTGGAGAATCTGCTTCCAACACAGCCTATCACACAGGGGTTCGGAGGCCTCGGTCCCCACCCGGAGGTGGCCTACACAGGGCTGCCTGGGTGTCCTCATGACATGGCAGCTGCCTTCCTCTATAGCAAGTTGCCCAATACAGAGATCAAACCAGAAGCCACAGTGCCCTTTCATGGCCCAGTCTCCGAACATGCTTACGATCACTTCTGATTCATTCTACTATGTACACGTGAATCACTAACTTAAGTTCATACGCATGGGAAGAGAACGAGGTTCTACTGCTTGAAAGGAAGAATATCTAGGCATCGGTGAACACATTTTCAAAACCCCTAAAGGTGGGATAGACTGGGATAGCTTTATAATCTCCTCCTATCCTTCTGTGCCAAGTCAGTTTTCTTGGAGACTATTTTCTCTCCTTGTATCCATCTGTCCATTCACCCATCCATCTATCTGCCCATTCACCCATCCATCCATCGACTGATTCATTCATCTGTCCATCCACCCATCTATATCCGTGCAATGAACTCTATCTAAATTCCAGAAGGAATACCAAAAGAGTGGCCCTTTGCGGTTAGGAACTTATCATTATTGAGAAGGAGGGTGATTGTCACGGTCAAAAATCACATAAGACAATCTGTATTAAGTATTTTACACAAGGGATAGATTCAATGTACCGGGTTTGGTGACAATGAGATTTCTTTCAACTTGAAGAGTGGGAAGATTTCAAACATTTTGCCCTGCGTAAACCCCAAACACACTCCCTGACAAAGGCAAAAAAGTTAAGCTCGTTTTGTACGTAAAACTCTGAATAGCTGGATAGAACATGATCTTGCTTACTCTTCTCTCTGGGGTCTGCTACTAATTGGTGAAAAATTCTCTCTACCTTTGCAGACTAGAGACACGCTCGGGGAAGAACATCCTGCCTGAGCTGTGAAACACTGTGGGTCCTGAGAATTCACCAGCGGCTGCAAGCCCCTGTTGGATGCTACCTTTGCGACCTCTGTGCCTTGGGGACTTCGGGGGGATTCTCACTGGTGAAACAGACTAGGCGTACCAAAATACGGAACTTCGGAAGCCTCACAACCAGAGCGTTTCTTTGCGCTGTTGTGTCACGTACTCCTTCTGTGACAAAAAAGTGAAGAGTCTGCCCAGCCCGTTAGTGGAGGATCCATCCCCGTATGTCTAAGATATGACAATGGGGATCACGTGGAATGGGACTTGGCAAATGCAAGACACAGCTCGGGTCCCATGTTGTAATGGAGGTCAAACTCCACCTCCAGACACAAGACCACTTCCTCTCTCTGCTGAGCCACTCACTTCTTTCTCAAACCACAACACAGAACTTAGCGCACCTGGCTGTCTTCAGCATGATCGCAATTCATTATAGGTCTGTCTGTCTCTTCCAGGCTGCAGGCTTCTCGAGGCCAGGGCTGAGTATGACGTCACTCTGTCCTATGCTCATTGGTCTACAGAACTAGTCTGGTTTAGCCCAGGGTAAGTGGCATAGACATGCACAATGTCCCAGGAGGCAGAACCAGTTAAAGGGAGAGAGGGAGAGAGAGGGAGACAGAGGGAGAGAGAGAAGGGGAGGAAGGGAGGGAGAGAGAGAGGGGGAGGGAGAGAGGGAGAGGGAGGGGGAGAGAGAGGGAGAGAAGAGAGAGGGAGAGAGAGAGAGGAGAGAGGGAGGCGGGGAGAGAGAGGGAGACGGAGGGAGACAGAGGGAGATGGACGGAGAGAGACAAGACGACGGAGAGAGGGAGAAGGGAAGAGAGGGAGGGAGGGAGAGGGAGGGAGAGATGGAGAGAGAGACAGGGAGAGAGGGAAAGGGAGGGAGAGAGGGAGGGAGAGAGAGGGAGGGAGACAAAGGGAGAGGGACAGAGAGAAACGAGACGGAGAGAGGGAGAAGGGAAGAGAGGGAGGAAGGAAAAGACAAAATTCTTTATACCCTTGGTACCTTCTAGTAGGACTCTTACTAATATGGCTCTCTCATCATCTGTTTATTTCCTCATCACACCCTATACATCCCTCACCATAAACGGTTCCTCATGGGTTGGCCACCTGACCCAGCAGATTATCAAAGGCCATTTGTTGAATGACTGATTCAGTGGCAAGTGACTACATGAATGAGGTAGCTCTAAAATTTTCCTTCGTGGTAGAATCGGACCCTTCTTGTGAGGTCTAAGAGTCTGGCCTAGGAGCAGGGTCCGGGCCGGGTGCCGGGGAAAGACTTGTTCATCCTTCGACCAGCTGTTGCGTGAGGTTGTGGCAAAGTCAGCTCCATGATCAAACGGATCCTAGAGTCTGCAGGGGAAGGGGGACACTGGCAGGCACCAAATCATTACCCAGGTGAATTTATAGTTATAGACAAAGGCACTAAGAGCAAAGAGCTCCGGCTCTTTGTCACGTGTGCATATAACCCAGTGGTTAACAAGGGTGCTGTGCAGAAGGGAGGAGGTGGGGAGGCGGGAGACAGAACAGCATCCGGGCGGAGAAAAAGGCATGTGCAAAGGCCCAGGGCATGAGGAGCATGGCACGTCTGTGGAACTAAGACAAGCGGATCAGCTGGGGCACGGAGAAGCGAGGGAGCTCGGCTAGAGGGCCAGCACCTGGAGCGTGTCTGAGTCAAATGTGAGGGGCTTGTCCTCCTCCGAAAAGGTAATCAGAGATCATAAAGCACTAGACCGCCAACGTAGCATAGGAGACAGAAAGCTAAGTTTTTATTAAAAAAATTTTTTTAATGTTTATTCAGTTTTGAGAGACAGAGAAAGACAAAGCGTGAGCAGGGGAGGGGCAGAGAGAAAGAGAGACACAGAATCCGAAGCAGGCTCCAGGCTCTGAGCTGTCAGCACAGAGCCTGACGCGGGGCTCGAACTCAGGAACCGTGAGATCATGACTGAGCCGAAGTCAGACGCTCAACCGACTGAGCCACTCAGGTGCCGCGAACTCTATAAGCTTTTAATCAGAGTAAAGTATGTTATGGCAGGAGCACCTCGGTGGCTCAGTTGAGTGTCCTACTTTGGTTCGGGTCATGATCTTGCAGCTCACGGGTTCGAGCCCCGCATCGGGCTCTGTGCTGACAGCTCGGAGCCTGGAGCTTGCTTCGGATTCCGTGTCTCCCTCTCTCTCAGCCCCTCCCCTGCTCTGTCTCTCAAAAAAACAAATAAATAAACATTAAAAAAAAATTTCTTTAAGTATGTGATCTCGGAAGAATTGCCTGGTGACAGGAAAGGGCACAGCAGGGGTCTTAGCCACTCAATCCACGTGATGTCACTGCGGGCAAAGTGTCACTAACCTCTTACACTTTCATGAAGGTCCTGGAGTGCTGTGTCTATTATTTCATGGTTGCATCCCTGACGGCTTCCTCTCCCACGGCCGTGTGGAAGAAAGCCCTCCTGTTTTCTAGAATGGTTTTGTCCTCACCTGCAGCTTCTAAGTTTGTCTGGTCTGGCATCTCATCTCTTGACTCAGCTGTGCCTCTAACAGTTCTGGTTTGCACATTCCCAGCTTCGGCAAAAGCAGAAGGGCCTAGATTGAAGCATCTGGCCTGGAGAGGGTACAGACACTCACAGAAGAACTTTAGAAGTTCTTGGTTCGAGGGGCATCTCAGCTAGAAACGCTATCAACCTCCGGAAATTTGAGCTTAAAAAAAAAATCTGTTTGTTTGTATGTGGGCTGATTTGTTTTCCTTTTATGTAAATAAATGTGTCTGTGCTGTGCCATAACCCTCTGAGCAAAGGTTGCAAGTCAGGAAGATTTGGAGCTTGTAACATTGAATTCTTTAAAACTAAAATAATAAAAGTAGCAATCATAATAAAGAATTGGCTGCCGGTTCCCCCACAGCAGGGCTGTCTCCCCACTTACGAGTGGTTACATTTTGATTTTCCAAGCTTGCTGCAAATGGGTCTGAATCGGACTCGATTTCCCATCATAATTGCTTTCTGCGTGAAGAGGTCTTTTCCAGAACTGTCTGCTGCTGTTTTAATGGGAAGCCTGTCTATTCGTATGTTAATAGTTTCCTCTGTGTTATTGGGTTTGTCGACGGAAAAGCTCAAATCAGATGCTTGACTATTTTCAAGGTTTACTATTAATCTCTGGATTTTTGTGCTAACACGAAGCCATTTCAGCCCCCTCTGTTCTAAGTCCTCCTGATGGAAGCGTGAGGACGGAGGAGTGACGATCACAACGTGCTTTCTGACACAAAGCAGAGTCGTACCAATAGGCCCTCGGCGGGCCGGCCCCGGGGAACCCTGGTGCCCGTGCAGCCCCACAGGTGAGTGGGGCTAGTGACAGCTGGGCGGCCCGTGCTCATGTCTTCTGGCTTGGCTGAGTATGGTCATCTGTACCAGGTGAAAGAACACTGTAGCCATGCCAAGGCCGTGATGAGTCCCCGGGGGGAAACCAGGACCTCAGGGCTCGAGAGGAACAAGCTGGCCTTTGAATTCAGACTCTGCAGGTGAATGTCTCTCTAATACACCGCCAGCCACAGCCTCTTGAATTTGCAAGTTCCTCACCGTTAAAAAAAGAAACAGGAGCCCCGGTCCGAAAAGATATGTCCGTCCCTATGTTTAGAGCAGCGTTATTTACAATAGCCAAGATACGGAAAGCAACACAAGTGTCCATCGGTAGGTGAATGGATAAAGACGACGGGGTATGCGTCCCCAATGGAATATTACTCAGCCATAAAGAAGAATGGCATCTTGCCATTTAGGACGACACGGGGGACAGAGAGGGTATTCTGCTGAGTGAAACGAGTCAGACAGAGAAAGACAAATACCATATGATTTCACTTATATGTGGAATCTAACCAAACAAAACAAACAGAAAGGGGAAACAGACCCATAAATACAGAAAACAAACCGATGACTGCCAGAGGGAAGGTGGGTACGGGGATGGGCAAAACGGGCGAAGGACAGTGGGAGGTACAGGCTTCCTGTTACGGAATGAATAAGTCACGGGGATGAAAGGGACAGCGTGGGGAATATAGTCGATGGTACTGTAATCGTGTGGTACGGGGACAGATGGGAGCTACACTTGGGGTGAGCACAGCATAATGCATACAGTTGTAGACTCACTGTGTTGTACCCCTGAAGCGTATACAACATGGCGTGTCAACTATAACGAAAAAAAAAGTTTTTCAAAAAGTCATGAAAACGGAGGGGAGTCATGAACAGGAGCAGCACTCGCTTGTATTATTTATCTTACTGATCGTGATGTCTAATTGCATAGCGTCCATGAAAACACCTGATGCCTGGCTCTCAGTAGCCCTCTGAGACACGATTGTTCAAACTCAGAACTCAGAATCTGGTCTTTGTAATTCACTCATCCATCATTTTGTCCACAAGGACAGGGATTTTAATCTCTCTTGCTTCTCCGCAGTGCATAGGATACCCGTGTGCACACAGTAGGTGCTTAATAAGTAATTCTAGACAAGATGACTGAATGGGGCTCAGTCATCACATACTTATGGTGCACCTGCTCTACCCCAGTACTTAGGCCAAGCACCAGGACCCTAGGAATGAAAATATGTTGGTCTTGTTCCTGAGAGCTCTTGACCGTTGAGGGGGTGGTCGGTGGAGGTCACAGAGAACAGAGATATAAATACATAGTTACAACAACGTGCACTTTCTTAAGAGTATGGCCTGGGAAGTGGCTGAATGAGAATCGCCCGGAGCATGTCTTAAAGATACAGATCCCTCCATGGCAGGAGACTGACGGAATCAAAATGGCTGGGGGACGGGCCCTGGGAAACTCATTTTTTACCAGAATCCCAGAAGACCCTAACTTGCCCTCTTGTTAGGAAACCCAGCAGACATGCATCTTGAGGACGGTGTTTGAGTTACTGCAAAGTTTTGTGACAGCTACAGTCGGGGCCAAGGGGACTCAGGGAAGCCCACTTAGGGAGGTGACTTTGGAACTCTGGTTTGAGAGGTCAGTAAGGAAGAGATTGCAGATCAAGAAGGGTCTGAGGACGCCCTGTCAGAGGGGAGGGCACAGACCGGTCCCCACTGTTCCCAAAACAGCCAACAGAGGAGGTCTGAAAGAGAAGGCGAGACAAGTCAGTCCAAGGAATTCAGACTTTATAAAAAGCAAATTTTGCAAGCAGATGACAAAACCAGATTTTTAAAATTGAGGTACAACGGCATGCAACATGACCTTAATTTCAGGGGTACGACGTCTTGATTCACCATCTGTATACCCTGCAAAACGATCACCATCAGCCTAGCTAACATCCACCATCACAGTTATCAACTTTTTGTTTTTCTCTTGGGACAAGAACTTTTAAGACCTGCTCTCTCAGCAACTTTCAAATGTGCAATGCAGTATTATTCGGATTTGTATTTTTTTTTTAATAAAGAACAATCCTGTCGATTAATTCAAACATAATTAAAACACTGAATTGACAGAAATTGCAGACAGATGCAGGACTGAGTGTGTTTTGGCAATTGAACCAAGGAGCAAAGAAGAACCCTTTAACAGGACCCACGAGCCTGAAAGTTGCTGGGAAATAAAGGGAAATGGCAGTTGGAGACGATCTATAAATCAACACGAGCAGGAGAATGACCCAGAAGCAGGGAACGGACCGTGAGTTCATTCTGCTAAGCGAAATGAACGTTTTGGGTTTTTTTTTTTCTTTTTTAAAGTACTGTTTGCCTGTTTAGATTCCTTTCGTGTCATACTGCCTCTGAATCCAACTGCTTGTCCGGCTCTCCATATTTTTTCTGGATAAAAACCAGGGCACGAGGTGTGTCGGGCCCATGCTCAGGGTGGGGTGGCCTGGGAAAGGCAGGATTTGGGGAGGAGGGGGTGGGCCTTGGAGTCCGGGATTTGCCAGTCATAGCCCTGTGACTTTGCCCATGTTCTAGACCCTCCCAAAGTCTTAGTTTCATCATGTACTAATGATGTAAATATTAGGTGTGGATAGTAATAACTATTTCCCAGGGCCATTTCAAGGGCTGACTGGTATAAGGAAAAAAAAAAAAAAGCCAGGCATGCGGGGGGGGGGGGGGCTTGGGGAAGGATGGAGAATCACGGGAAACGGTGGCAGTGATACAATCATTATAAAGATAGCATTTCTTTATTCCCTGGGGAGCTGAGCCTGGAATCTTCCCAATCACATTTTTGCTTAGAAGAGTTTGGCTGGGAAATAACCGAAACTGGGAGGTTCCCCTCCCAAAACTTGTGTGCAGAGGGCACCCGCTCTGCTCGGGGCACAGCAGGCAGGGCAAAGGCGCCTTGCTCTGGTGACTCAGCTCACATATCTCCATGGGGTGACCGGTGCCGTCTCCTCCAGGACCCGAGCTGGCTGTCCCGGCCGCTGCCCTTACTGAGAAGGTGGCAGGAGGGGCCGGCCTGGCCCTAGAAGGCCCTTCACTGAGTGACAGCCGGAGCGCCTCGTCTGACTCACCGCTCAGGGCGGGGCACGTTGCTGGGGCATGGGTGTTCCAGGGGAAGGTGGGCCTGTCGTGACAGAGCCCCCAGACTCAGTGCTGAGTCACCCCCTGAGTGTCCTCAGCCCCCACTCCCTGCCTCTCTTCCCTTCTGGACCTGACCGGGCCCATTCTGGGAAGGTATTAGGCAATGGATCGCCTAGAGACCCCAGTGCACCTACAGCCCAGGAAGAGTTAAATAATTATCGCAGGAGCCAAGCAATTGCTTGGCTCAGAGAACCAATCATACTTAAGTGTTTGCTGTATACGAGACCTTGAATGGGGTTGGAATAGGAGGTGGAGGATGACAGAGAGCGTGGCCAACTCGCTCCTGTGTGCCCGGGGCAGCACCTGGTTTTCAACGGAGGAGTCCTGGGTCCCCCGGAAGCCCCTCTGTCCCTGGCAAACAGGGGAGCTGGCCCCTGAAGGGACAGGGTGGTAGAGAAGACAGGCGTCTGTGCCCAGAGGTGCTGACTGGTGAGGACATGCTGCTGCCTGACGTTTACATGCGTGAGTGTTTGCTGTGTGCCTGGCACTGCTCTGTATTCCCTTGTGTAAGCCCCAGAGCGATCCCACGAGGCAGGTACCATCCGCGTTTGCCAACGAGTAAACTGAGTCACAGGAGGGCCGAGCGATTCTGTGAGGTTGCAGGAGCACTAATGTCAGTGCGTGAATCTTGGCGGTCCGGGTCCAGGCTGAGCCCCATCTGAATTCGTTGCTTGGATCAGTACACACACACACACACACACACACACACACACACACACACACTTAGACACAGACACACACGGGTCCCCCGTGGCACAGGGCTGCAGCAAATGTCATTTCAAAGAAGCCCGGTCTCGCAGTGGAGGACGTTACGGGGATCAGGAACAGAAAGATCCCAGCTCCCGAGCAACCCTTCCTAAAACGTCTCTTCCCTCCGTTCCTTTGCACCTGGTTCACGTCTACTCTGGATCCTTCCCTTTCTAAACTTCCAAAACCTTCTTCCCCTTCTTCCCTTCCTCTCTTTCTCTCTTTCCCTTAAAAAAAAAAATCGAAAAACAAACAAACAAAAAAACCCCTCCCCGTCTGCCCGCTTCTCCCAGCCCCTCTAGAAAGAGCCCTGCCAGGGGCTGACCACAAAGCAGGCTTCCTTCCCTCCTTCCGGGAGCTTCCCCTCTGGCGTCTTGCCACAGGGGACCCAGGCAGGTGAGACAGAACTTTCCTAGGCAGTCAGATGGGAGGTGTAGGTATGGAGGAGGAAAACTGGGAGCCCCACACATTAAACCACCCTGTTCCCTCACCTCTGACGCTGCTCCCTCTGCACCCATGGCCGAGCCACAGACCCACGGCCCATCGCCGTCAGGACCCCCAGAGCCTGGGTAATCCTTCAGACCCCATATCGGCATCTCTTTTCAAGCCCATGTGCTCGCTCCTGGTGTCTGTGCCATTCTTGCTGGGGTGGGGCTTTCTACAAAATCCCTCAAAGAACATTTAGCGCATTTTGTTTACTTAGTGCATATTTCAAGCTCCTTCCTGGGCCAGGGTTCCCAACCCCCTGGGGGGACGGTGGGTCTGACACGCACTGTTTGACTGTGGGGTCCGCTTCACTCGTGCCACGGGGCTCACACCCAAGTCCAGGGAGCCTGAGACCACTCACAGGGAGATGAGTTCAATAATACCAACATTTTGTGGGGGCGGCTGGGTGGCTCAGTCGGTTCAGCATCCAACTCTTGATCTCGGCTCAGGTCACGATCTCACGGTTTGTGGGATTGAGCCGTGCCCCCCTCTGTGCTGACAGCATGGAGCTTGCCTGGGATTCTCTCTCCCTCTCTCAACCCCTCCCCACCTCAATCAACACCTTAACAGGTACAGCCGTAACCATTAGAGAACACACCCAAGATCAAGGTTGGTCCCTGGGCACACGTGTACTGAATGCCTCCTGGATGCCAGACACACCTCCAGGGGCTGTGGTTACGAAGACACAGAACATGGCCTCGGCCCTTGTGCAGATACGAGCCTAGGTGAAGGGGTGGGCCTGTGGGCAAGAACAAGAACGAAACAATAGGCTCTGGGTGATGACAGTCACCGGGATTATGGATCACGGGATCCCGGGAGACAGGTGCTGGGAGCAGTTAGCAAACACTTTGTGGGTGCAGAGGACCAGCAGGAGGAATCAGGAATGACAGCCGTGAATTCCACCTGCAGAAGGGACTGTGCTAATGCTTCAGCCCACAGGACGTGCTGTAGATTATTCTGGGCCAGTGCTGTACTGGTTCACACCCGAGTGTATGAGACAGGCAGTGCCCCGTAACAGACACGGGAGACGGAATGGCACGTGCGATCATGATTATTACCAACAAGTCCAGAGTGTTACGGGATCGTAAAACCAGAGGGTTGGTGCACCCAGGAGACCTCCTAGAACTAGGAACTAAAGCATGAGTGGGTTATTCACAAAGAGAACAGACACGTGTGAGAGGGCGTTGAGTCCCAGAGAGACAAAGACATGAACAAGTGTGGCCCACTGGGCAGGGTGGGTGGAACGTGAGGGAGGGAGGCGGATGGAAAGGTGGACCGGGATGGGGGCCCTTGGCTGAAGAGGCTGTGTGATGCGGCGTTCAGGGGTTTGACTTCATCTCCCGAAGACAGTAGAGAATTAGACAGTAGAGGCTCTTCTCACTGTTTTTGTAAAGCCAACAAAAAGGCCAGTTCTTACTTATCAGTGTTATGGGACAGCCTCCCCAACATTTTTACAAAGGCATGAGTTTGCTAAGCAATAAAGAAATGATCACTTTTATTAAATATTTATTAAATATACACTCTATGCTGAGAACTGAGGACTGGTCCAAACCCAGGTGACGGGAAGGGGGGCAATGGAGATAGGGTGCCTCCCTCGGGAGCCCACATCCTCGCTGGGAGAGGACACTCGCACCCCAACTGATATTCAATCCTTTAGTTTAAATTATGTGGGTATCCAGAACAGGGTGTGGACCTGAGAACCATGAGATCTGTTCAGCAGGAAAAGTCTGAAGGCTGAAGGACTCAGGTGAATGAAGGGCCTTGAGGCAGAAAGAGCTGAGCTCAGATCTGAAGGTGGGGAAGGCATGGGCCACATAAAGGGGTGGATGCAGGTGCTGTGGGCAGATGGGCGTGACCGACCCCGAAGCAAGGTGTAGAGGTTCAGGGATGCGCTGAGTGGGCTGAAAGCCACCTTCTTCCCCCCCCCCCCCCCGGCTCCTTCTTTCCTTCTGGCCCTCTCGTCTCTTACTTTGAGAAAACTGTAAACACCCCCGTGCAGTTACAGCAAATAATGCACAGAGATTCCATATATGTGACACCCAGATCTCCCCATCTGACATCTTCTATAATTCCAGTATAATATCCCGACCAGGAAACTGAGAGTACACTGATGCCCATTTCTTTTTCTTTCTGTTTTTTTTTTAAGAAGATGAAACTTCACACATAAATAATAACACCAGCCACTTCATTATCAAAGAGTCCCAGCATCAAGAGTAACTATTTCACCTCCCCGAGACAAAGCTTCACGTCTCTCTGGGCGAAAGAGCCTATGTGCACACACACGTGTATGCATGTACGTATATAAGGGTACAGATGCACACATAGACAACTAGATGATTTTTTCCAGCCTATTAAATCATCTAGCTCAAAATTGGAATTGTTACATTATTAACTAACCAAAGACGACTCTTCTCTCTTTAAGGAAAAAAAAAACGAACTCTAGCTTTAAATAAAGTATTTGAAATAGGATATTAAGTGATAACTCCTGGGGACGGGAGCTTGTAATAATTATGTTGAACAGCTCCCTTGGTTTTGAGAAGAAAGTGGGCAGGCATATTTTTTCCCCTTTTTATATCATTCCAATTTGGCCCTGGAACACTCATCATTTTATAACAATTCCATGTGTCATCCCTCCTACCATCATTCTATTAGAGCCTCGCTTCCCTCAGGATTTTTGAAATAGATTTCAGGGAAGGGGAAGTCAATGCAATGCCTTTTCTTACACACCAACATATTTTGCTCCTTGCTGCAGGTTCACATTCCGAGTAAAGATTCTGTCCCGCGATACAGTTAGTCCTATTTTCTGTCAGGAGGAAGAGATCGAAAAGAGGAAGCAAATGGAAATGTGAACCGGGGCGCAGGAAAGCTACAGGGTATTTGTAAGAATCAGAGTAATGTGCCTTTTAATAATGCACAAAGAATGCACACAGACACTCCGACAAGAGCTGGTAGTCACCTGGCTAGGTCCTTTACAAATAACTTCCCAAACATCTACAACAAAGCTACGAACTATGCCTTCCTTATTCACGCCCATTGGCCAGATGGAAAACAAAAACAAAAACAAAAACACAAAACCAAAACCAAAACAAAACAAGTCTGAAGGGAAGAAGGCAATTGTTCTGAAAGTCACAGAGAGTAAGAGAAAGACGTCGTGAGTCAAACTCAGGTCGGTGCAACTCAAGACCCGGTGATCTTTCCACCGCATCACCTCGCTGGAGCGCAGTTGATTTTTTTTTTTTTTTTTTTTGATACAGTGTTGCTGAGGACAAAGAGACTATATCCCTTGGTGATCTGAGATAGAATCCGGGGCCTCCAAGGTTGTGTAACTAACTGATAATGAGACTGGCTTGGAGCTCAGATGAGGACCTTTTGGTAACTCTTGATCCTTAAATTGTACCTGTGGATTCTTGTCCTTTCTCCGGTGGCGGAATACCACATGGGTTTTGAAAGAAAAATCGTAATTATAGATCCCCATGGGCAGTTCCGAGGCCTTCAGGAGAATGGCACTCCCAACCATTCCAAAGTTTTACTCGGAAGAAGGTTAGCCTTGGAAGTTTTCCTCTCTCTTGCCATGGTTTGTGGAATCTGACCCCGGCCCCCGTCCTATGCCTTATCTGCATTTACTTAATCGTTCCTTGCAACAACCCTTCGAGTTCCAAGTTCTAAGTTCTAAGGTTACCTCATGTACACATGAAAAACCTCAGAGGGGTGAGGAACTGACTCGGGGTCCCTCGAAGAAGCAGCTGCACCCCAGGGACGGGAATCCAGGTCAGACTGTGCTAAAAGGAGCTGGCTAATAACTCGGAAGCTAATCATGGCAGAAGACTGTCTTTAGCATATACTTTTCTAAATAAAATGCCCCACACCGGGCCTTCTTCGCCTACTCTGTTTGGATGGCTATCACATAGCCTTTCCAAAGCCCTCTCCAAGAATACAGCACTAGACTTCACTTCATTTATGCCAAGGACATATGCAATGATGCCCCAAACATGCACAGACGATCCTCATCACTCACACATTCCATATTTCCTAGAATTGATTTGTCACCCCAAAATTGATCCTTGCAGTGTTTTGTGGTCACTCGTGGACAAGTGCGGAGCAGCAAAATATCTGGGTTGTTTGATGCTCGTGTTCCCTTGAGGTAACGAAGGAGATGCCCTGCCTCTGTATTTCAGACTATACTGTAAATAACGTCCTTTTTACAGTCTATTTAGTGCCACATTCTGGTGCTTTGTGTTGGTGAGTTTGCTGTTTAAAGTGTCCCCTAGACACAGAGCTGGAGTGCTGTCTAGTGGTCCTGAGAGTAAGAACACCGGAATGTGTCTCATGGAGAAAACAGCTGTGTTAAATACGCTTCACTCAGGCATGGGTTATAGTGCTGTTGGCTGTGAGTTCAATGTTACTGAATCAACAGTATGTCTTAAATAACCTGACAGTTATATATTTATCAGTGATGAAAATGCGACCAGAGGCTTGTAGGAACCTAACCCTGTATCTCCCTTAGGAGCAGTGGTTCAGTATTCACTAATTCAGTATTCACGAATTCAGTATTCACGGTGACTTTATACAACATAACTCTCATCGCTACAATACCTACAAAATAAGAAATAACTGAAAACAATCTTTGGATAGGAGGACAATATTAAATTAACGTATCCATACAATGAAGTTATATGAAGCCATGAAAGCTAAGTGGTCAGAAGAATAAAAAAATTACCATTATGTAATGCAAATGGAAGGGATGGGAGCAGAGTAGTAAGCTATGTAAATCCCATGGCTCAGAATTTACATAATTGGGACCTAGCTTTAAACACACACACATGAAACCCAACTTGGAAGGAAAGTTTCATGGTGGTCACCTTTGTGTAATGTGCTTATGGATGTTATGGAGGGTCTTCTTTATAATTTATAATATTTTTAAGTTAATTATGCTATATATATTTAATTTATAATCACAACTGGTTCAACAATCATAACTGATTCCAAATAGTTTCATCATTTAGTCTTCATAAATATGTCCAACCCTTTTGGAATAATATACAGATACATCAAGCACCATAAAGTGCTCATAAACATTGCCCTGGTGATTTGTATTTTAAGGAAATAAGTTAAAATTTGGTTAAAAATTTGGTGCATAAAGACATTTATTACATATATTTTATTCAAGAAACACATCTGAAGCAAATTAGTAGAAATGCCAGCAGCATGAGGTCAGGAACATTGCAACATGAACACAATGAGATACCATGTAGCTATTATGTATCGTGTATTTAAGAAATAGTTAATCAGCACTTACTGCGGGCCAGAGATATAACTGTGAGCAAAAATGATACATTGAGGAACTTCTGTTTCTCCAGAAGGAAGCAGATATTAATCAAAGAAACAAACACAAAAAAGTAACACTGCTCTGATCAGTGTTAAGGAGAATGGTCCTTTTGTGATTTAAGGGGGAATAGTGACCAAGTGAGGGAGTGAGGATTCTTAGCTCTTTCCCCAAGAAACATGTGAGTGAGCTGAGATGTGATGTTTATTATGACTCTGAAGACAGATGGATGAAAGATCTATAAATAAAAATAAGACTGGTACTATAATTACAATATGTAAATACACATATGTAGACAGAGATAGGAATTTGCAAAAACAATGGAAGCAGGTCTATTAGGATAGTGAGATAGTGGGGGGTGATTTTTTTCTTAAAGTGACTGTTAATGTCCTTGTAGTATTTTTACAGTTAAAAACTTTAAATGTAGTCATCTCACATTTTTACTTGACCCAATTATATTTTTACATACTCAAAATTATAAATTTATATTCAAAATAACATTTTAATAGCCTTGCAATGGTTTATGTTATTATCTTTCCATATAAATATTCTATCTTAGGGATTCAAATTAATATACGTTCACTATCAGAGCAATTGCTCAGGGTTAAAATGTTCTTCCTTACCCTACTGTCAATCAAATGCTCATAATGATTTTGTGAGTTTTTTTTTTCAACTCCCCTTTTTCATGGTTTTATTTGCTTTTCATATCAGAGTTAAAGACTGAAAATATATCAGTGCTATCTAATAAGGTTAAATCTGACTCTGTATAATTTCTCCCCGTTAAAATAATCAATTGTTTTTATTAAAAAAGAGAATAGGAAGAAATATACAACACACTGCTGGTCCAAGGGTAACAGGTTGATCTGGTCAGCCCCTTGTCTAGAATTTGTGTTTTGTGTTCTGGATCCTCTTCCCCAGTGGGAGACAACAGCGGTGGGTAAGACAAAAGGATTGCAAAGGTCATAGAAAACCCACCGGGGTGAGTCTATTCCAGAGATTAGCAAAGAGAGCTCAAGTTCATGTGCACCAAACAGTGCTCCCACGAGGGGAGCTCAGAGTGGGCACCCCTCACCCCCAAGCATGTGCTGGGTAAATTAATACATTTCAAAAGCCTAGAGAAACTACACTTCTTTGTGAAAACAAGGATACCTGGCAAAGGTTCTATCTAGGTAGCTCCCCTTGCCTAGGTCCTTGGAAAGACAGAAGGCAATGCTAACCATAGTGCTGAGCCTGCACCTACCCCCTGGGACAGTGGAATGTCTACCAAGAGTATGATACAGGGCCACCTACCATGTTTTAATCATCTGCAACAGCTGTAACTTCTAGAGCACTTTAGAGCTCTGAGACCTGACCAACAACTCAAGACTGAATCAAACTTTCAAGAAAATGAACAAAAGAGCATTGGTTTATGGCAAACCCTATGAGGGACCATCTCCCCATCTCCTGGCCTTGTCTTATTTCTTCTCTCTCTTCTCCCTCTGCCTGCCCCACCTCCTCCTTTTTATTCCTTCTTCCAACTTGGTCTTCCCCAATTCTGTCTTTATTCTGGATTTTGTTTCACAAGAGAAGACCCTTCTTCTGGTCCCTCTGTTGATTCTCTGCAGCCATTCTGTTCCCTCCTTTCAACCTCGATATTAATCCTTTCTTGGTCCATTCCTTTACTTTTTTTTTTTTAATTTTAATGTTGATTTTTGAGTCAGAGAGAGACAGAGCATGAGCAGGGGAGGGTCAGAGGGAGAGGGAAACACAGAATCTGAAACAGACTCCAGGCTCTGAGCTGTCACCGTAGAGCCCGACGCGGGGCTCGAACCCACAGACCGTGAGATCATGACCTGAGCCGAAGTCGGACGCTTAACCAACTGAGCCACGCAGGCACCCCCTTTGGTCTGACTCTTTAAATGGGAAAACTGATAACAAGGCATTAAAATATTCTCCTTGGTTTTTCAGATCTCCACTTTGAAGAAGGAGCTACTAACCTTCCCTTTAGAAGTGACTGAACTGAGTGTCCCAGAAGTAAGAATGTAGCCCCAGTCGGGCTGGGCCGGGGGTCAGGGGAAGGCAGAAAGGGACACTAGGTAGGGACTCAAGACCTTTCCCCTGGATATTTCGGGGCTCCACATAGGTGTTCTCCCTCAGAGAGGTTTTCCCTGGACACCCTACCTTGAAGGAGGGTCTCTATGGTGTCCTCTCAATTCGTTATCCTGCTGGTTTCTTTCCTGGCACTTTCCACACATAAAACCTAACTTTTGTATTCAAGTTAAATGTATATCTCATTTGTTTGTTTGTTTGTTTACCTTCTGTCCCTGCCGTCTCTGAGAATGCAAGCTCCAAGAGAGGAGAAGAGACAACAGATATGCTGGGTCCCATTCAATCCCCAGTTCCCAGAGCAGTTCATGCTGCCTGGGATGTGCTCGATGAACATTTGCTGAATAAACACATGATTACATAAAGAAAACTGACTTTTGGGGTAGAGCCTACGTGGTGCTTGGGTGAAGGGTTCTATGGCTAAGAGACAAACAACTTTTCCTTTTTTTTTTTTTTAAAGCAAATACACGACCTGAGACTTAAGGATCTAAGCCAGTGTGAGTCATGCATGAAACATTTAAATGAGGTGAAAGAAAAACAGTCATAAAAATAATGACATAAAAGTGTTTTTCAGGTATGAAATCTTTAAAAAGTCGAAAGAAATCTGTGGGTTCATTTTAGCAAGATGTTTTGCTTAACCCCACGTATCCAAATTATTATCAATCTGACGCGTGCTATCAAAGAATCACGGAGGAGTTCTTTTGGTCCCTTTGTCTTGGAGCCTTTATTTGAAATCCAGCGTGTGTTGGACCGTGAAGCAATCTCCACCAGCCCGACCTCAGGTCCTCCGAAGGCACATGTGGCTACGGACCCTGCACAGCAGCGGTAGCAAAATCTTTCACTTAAAAATTTATTTATTTATTTTGAGGAGGGGGAGAGCAGAGAGAGAAGGAGACAGATTCCCAAGCAGGCTTTGCCCTGGCAGCGTGGAGCCCCACGCGGGGCTCCAACTCGTGAACCGTGAGATCATGACCTGAGCCGAGACCACGAGTCGGATGCTTAACCAACTGAGCCACCCAGGCGCCCCAAATTCTCTTCATTTTTGACATCAGGACCCTGAGGCAAAGAGGGGTGGGGACCGAGCTATGGCCATGTCACAAGGAGTCTGTTCTGAGCAAACTCAGGCCACAGCTGTGGGTTCTCATTCCTCATGCTGTATACTATTCACCTTTCTAGAAGGGGCTATGAGCATGGTCTTCACCTGAGCTGCTCGGTTTCGGTCTCACCAAGATCTCCCTGCAGCTATGCAACCTTGGGCAGATGATTCACTCTGTCTGAGACTCAGTTTCTCATAATTTGAAGAGGGTTCTTCATAATGAACCAGAATCAAGTTATCCTAAAAATTTTACTTGAGTAAGATAAACCCATGTCATGGGATAAATTACGTCCTCTGAAAAGATATGTTTAAGTCCTAACCCCCAGTATCCAGAACTTACTGGAAAATGGGGTCATTGCCGATATAATTATTAAAGTGAGGACATACCGGGGTAGGGTACACCCTGCACTCAGTATGACTAGTGTCATATGAGAAGACAGAAGACAGAGACGGGGACACAGGGAGGGCTCCCTGTGACCACAGAGGACAGGCAGAGATTGGCGCGATGTGCCCACAAGCCAAGGATTGCTAGCTGCCGCCAGAAGCTAGGAAGAGGCAAAGAAGCTCTGCTCACAGCTCCAGTGGGGGCACTGCCCTGCTGACACTTTGATTTCAGACGCGTGGCCTCTAGAACTTAGGAGAAGAAATTTCTGTGGTCTCAAGCCACCCAGTGTATAGGAATTTGTTACAGCACCTTTAGGAGTCGAATACACCCATAAACAGTTTGCCAGATGAAACACGGAATGCCCAGTGAAAGTCTAATTTCGGATAACAAAAACAAAACAAAGCAAAAAAAAAAAACTGTTTAGCATAAGTATGTCCCATGCAGTATTTGAAACATACTTATACCCATTCGGTGTCCTGTGTTTAGATGTTCTAAACCTGGCAATGCTACCCATAAATCACACTGGTGTGCATCAGCCACAGCTTTATAGAACATTAGCTATTGTCAGGATATTATTATGGCTCGATTAGGAGAGGAAATATGTAGATATACACATGCTGTGTGTAAATGAATATATACATGCTATAAACATTCTAACTTTGTAGGTAGTTACGAATGGATGTTGTAAGATTCATTTTATTATTTTCAATTTTTTTCTTTAAAGTGTATTTATTTTTGAGAAAGAGAGAGAGAGAGAGAGAGAGAATGAGTGGGGGGAGGGGCAGACAGAGAGGGAGACACAGAATCCGAAGCAGGCTCCAGGCTTCGAGCTGTCAGCACAGAGCCCGACGCGGGGCTCGAACTCACGGACCGAGAGATCATGACCTGAGCCGAAGTAGGAGGCTTAACTGACTGAGGCACCCAGGCGCCCCTGTAATATTCATCTTAGCTCTGACTGAAGTTAGAGCACTGACACAATCTGATAAATAAAAATGAAATCGAATTGCCACATGACGAAGGGCCCGTGTGGCGGCTCTCGGCTTCCTCGGGGCTCTGCAGGCCCAATTTCGTCACAGGTGGGCCGATGCACGCGCAGGCCCCAGCGTGCTGCGGGGGCCGCGTGCCTGGGCAGGCCCCAGTGCCTTGGAAAGCCACTGTGTCCCAACAGCCTGTCCCTCCAGCGCTGCTTGTGGGTGCCCTTCCCAAACGCTCCCACCGGCTCCTCCCGCTGGAGCAGCAGCCTGGCTGTGATAAACTGTCAATTTGAATAGCCAAGCAGATGTTATCAATATCTGCAAGATGCACCCATCATTCTTTCAGTGGTATGAACGGGGGACGGTTTCCTTTTCCGTCCCCTCCTTCTCCATCCCTTCCCGCCCCCCAGCTGCGGGCTTCCTGTCATTCTTCCCGCAAGACTGGGGGGGGGGGGTTCGGGCTAACACGATCTTAGTGGGCGGAGATAAACTGGGCTGAATATTTATGATCCTGCTTTTCGGGAAGAGCAGATTCTGGGTGTGTCTGAAGTTCAGGAAGTTGATGGAAAAGAGGGAGAAATCAAGAAACAGATGTTTTGGGGATGTGTGTGTGTGCGCGTGTGTGCATTACAAACAACTATTTAATTTTGTAGATCCGAGATCCTTACTAGAACGTGAATCACAAGTTTCACATCCTAGAATTAACTGACAGTTAATCAGCCCCGCCAATATTTATTGAGAACATACTATACACCCATGATTTAAATGCTGGCGATCTAGCAGTGAACAAGAAAGACTAACCCTGCTTGTCACGAAATTTTCCTAGCAGTGAGAGGAGGCAGATAAGAAGATAGTAAATAGTTAAGGGCTTGAAATGTTGTCTGTAATAATGTCTGGCAAGGCAAAATGATAGTGCTGAGAGTGTCGGGAACAGGGACATCTACTTCAGGAAGGGGTCTCTGAGGAGATGGCATGAAAAAGACTCCTCCCCAAAGGATAAGGGGATAGCCGAAGGAAGGCAGTGGTGAGCCACGGAGGGTTTTTCTAAAGAAGACGAGCTGGTATCCAACAGTGCCACAGGAACTTCACCCTAGAAGCCTCTAGAAGAGCTGCTGCTCATCAGAGAACCATGCTGTAAGCCCCCCACTGCATGTCATGAACGGGTTTCTCCTTGCTGCATCTCAAATGATTCTAGTTACACATCATCCTTGGATGAGTTATGGAAAGAGCCTCCTGAATAATTTTCTGGGTTCTGTGGTGCAGATGATGAGCTCGGGGTGAGAAACGCTTTGAACGTGAGACACTGTGACCAGAAATCCAGGACGTGCGATGATGGGGAGAAGAAGGAAGTGGAAATAGAGATACACGGGACGCGTCTCCCGCCTGAGCCCGTCTCCTCCCCTGGAAGTGGGCATCCTGACGCCTCCCTGGAAAGAGTCTCGGGAGGTCGAGAAGAGACAACACAGGGAAGCGTGCTCAGCTCGGTGCCTGGGAGCAGGTAGCGTCTCTTTCCTTCTTTTCTCTTTTTCTCCACGGTCTAAGGAACCCAAATGAGAGTGGGGCACATCTACTAGTGGAAAACTGCAAAAATCTCTTAATCCCAGGTTTTTCAGAGGATGTAAAACTATCATGGGACCCAAAAAGCCATTTGAGGACCAGACAAGGAAACACATACACACACACACACACACACACACACACACACACACACACACACACTGCACTCCATCCCTTCACGTACCACAATCTTACTGTCAGTAACAAACATGCAATTCCCTCCGTTCTGAACACAAAATCCACAGTCCAAACTGACGTAGCCACGGGAGAGATGGGCGTGGAGGTACTGTGGCCAGAAAACTTGCTGTTCGGGGTTTTGTGCAGGCCTTCACGTCCCCCCCGCCCCCATGCACGTCTCTGATGGTCCATCCGTGACCCTGACTTCACCATAAAGTGTTCCAAGGGCCAAAAATCTTCCTCAGCCACTTGACAAACTTCTGTTAGTCTCCTAATGCACCATAATGCATTCTTCCGCATTCGTACATATGCTCCAATGGACAGAAAGGCGTTCACACCAAGAAAACTCACTTGGAACTAACTACGACCCTTCTATCACAATGAACCATAATTGCCTGATTCCTTCTCTTGCCTGTTACTTGACTGTGAGCTTCAGAGGACTGAGACTTATTTATTTGGCTTTGCTGTGTGCTGTTGCTGTCCGGCAACAGCTATCTGTTGAACAAATAAATACAGCTAAAAAGCAAACAAATGAGCTCAAAACCACATCTGCACAGCCTGTATATGAACTCACACATAAATCCCCAACTCACGGACAGTCCCGATCATAGATATACATCCACGCAAAAGCCACGCGAGTCAGGTGCACACACGGGTATCCACCCATCTCTTTCTAGAGCTCAAGTTGTTCTGTACGTTCCCCCAACATCCCACATCTTCCTGCATGTAGAAAATTCTCACTAATGCCAGGTGCCTGGCTGGCTTGATATGGTGGCGTCCTGGCCTGGAACAGATGAAAGAGGCTACCCCAGAGATTTTAGAGCCCTCTGTTCTTCAAAGCTCGCTGATGGCACCCAAGACCAGGTGCTCGGCAGGGGTGATTGTGGTTCATGGGCCTGATTCTGAGGCCTATCTTGGAGGAGTCAGAACTTCACATCAGCCAACAGGGGAGACTTAATCTATTTAATACACTCTCTGCTCTGGGGTCCCAGATGGTGAAAAGGCCAAGCAAAGATGTCAGACTGTGTGTGGTCTTTAAATAGCCCTTGATGTTTGTCCCAAGAGTTGAGCCTGGGGCCTGGATCCATTCCAGTTGGTAATTGATAATTCCAACTGGTAATTACGTGCTCTGGGTAGTTTCGGTTGGCGTTCCGCACATCCTGTCCTCAAATGGCGAGAGGTGTTCCCGGGTTTCATGCCAGAGGTGGCTCCATTTCAAGCCCCATAAAGTTTCTAAATACCTTTGGAATGCTGCAGGATGAAGGATGCTGCCCTCATTAACCACATGGGCTTCTCAAAAGAAAACCCATTACTCTCTGATAATGACAATTTTTCCTGGTCCTTATGTTCCTTGTTAAAGGAAAATGTCAATTAATAAAGAACACACACACATAACCCTTCCCAGGAATTAGTTAATGATGTCAACCAATGTCCTAGGGGGCCAAACAAGTAATCTGCTTGCAAATTATCGTATTCTTCAGAATCTATAGAGACATTCTAGATTGCCTTGATGCCTTTCTTCCTCGTTTTTCTTTCATACCTTTTGAGATCTAATTACTAAATGCCCGCGGACTGAGGTCTGCTCACTTGTCTTTTCCTGGCATATACCTCCATTTAAGAAGACACAGGCCTATTTCTACCCTCTGCACAAAGGACACCGGCCAGGGATTTATGACAGTCATACCAGGAATAAAACTGGAGCCTTCCTTTCCGTGTTCTCTCAAAGGAATTCCAAAGCAAAATTCAGTTAAAAACATGAGATGTTGATCACAGACGCGAGCAACTGCAAGACTCGGGAGACGTAAAGAGTCTTACTTGGAGCGGCCCCTTCCCCACAAATTTCCTTATTTCCTGAAAATGCATCTGGGTCTGTAATGAGCACATACCCAACTCATCACCTATGCGTTTAGCTCTCTGTTGCTATGAAGCGCACCAAAGCGCACCAAAGTGCAGTGCCCTGAAAGATGAGCACTATTTTATCTCTCAGTTTGGGGGAGGATTGTGCTCATCTGGGCGGATCTTGTGCTCGTCTCACCGATGGTCCCTCTCACAGTTGAGGCCAGATGGTGGCTGGGGCTGCACTCATCTGAAGACAGAGACATGAGATCATGCTGTCTCAGGGCCGATTCTTTCTATGTGGCCTCACCAAGTGGTCTTCGCCCAGCGGTCTCTCCCACTTGAGCAGCTGGACTTCTTCCCCAGGGTCTAAAGGCTCCCAGGTGTGAACATTTCAAGAAGCAAGAAGCAGAAGCCGCCAGTCTTCTTGAAGGCTGGGCTGGAACCAACAGGACATCACTCCTTCTGCATTCCGTAGTTAAGCAGGAGTGGGGCCAGCTCAGGTTCCACGTGGAAGGCACTACACCAGTGTGTGAGGGCTGGAAGGTGTGGCTCGCTAGGGGCCACCTTCGAAGACGAGCTGCCACACCATCACGGTCTCTCTTGTCAACCTCCACCAACGGCTGCTGGTCACACTTGACTGGGGATTCCTCATCTCAGGCTCACCCCACTCAGACCTGGAGCGCCCCCTTCTCTGGCCCGTCTCTCCCTCTATCCTGTTTCCCCTTTGGGTTTTGAGTTCCTGCTTCTCCTCCATGGCATCGACCCTGCCCTTTCCCCTGTGTTGAACTTCAGTGACAGCTCATAATGACCTCTCCTCTCTTCACTTGAAATCTGATAGGGATTCCATCCAGCTTCAAATCAAATATTGTTAAAACAAAACAAAACAAGATTGAGAAATGGTATATATAATATGATTCTGTTTATGTTAAGAAATGTAAATGAACAGTTGCATATGCTTATGTGAGTTTGTGTATCCACGTAACATAAAATACAGGGTAAATACACATGATGGAAATTTCCAACACAGATTGCCCCTAGGCAATATTTGGATGCTGAGAAAGGGGTGATAGGTAACTTTTTGATTTTATACTCTAATGGATATTTTAAAAATTTCCAATGAGTTCACACTCCTTTTATAAAAAAAAGTAATGCAGAAATATAATTCAATTTTAGGAAATATTTGCTGAATTTCTAACAAGAACAAGACCCCATTCTTGGACTACTGATTTTAAAATTGATAAGACATGGTCCTTTAAAAAAAAATTTTCCAGGGGCACCGGGGTGGCTCAGTCGGTTAAGCATCTGACTTCAGCTCAGGTCAAGATCTCACCGTCCGTGAGTTCAAGCCCCGCACCGGGCTCTGTGCTGACAGCTCAGAGCCTGGAGCCTGCTTCAGAGTCTGTGTCCCCCTCTCTCTCTATCCCTCCCCCACTGACACTCTGTTTCTGTCTCTCAAAAAATGAATAAATGTTAAAAAAAATTTAATTTTTTTTCCCCCAAAGGAATTCTCGACTATTTTGGCCATTCGGAAACACACACACACAAAGATACATGGACGCACACACACACCACACACCCATCATTAAGCAGCAGTATTCCACATACATCGAACAAGGCCAAAGCCTGCACAATATTTACAAAATCCAAACTGGGGCTAAGAAGTTAATATTCTCAATTTTAAAATCAAAAGAGCGTGACCAGGCTCTGCCTCATCCATTTCATCCCTGTGTTCAGTATGGAGAATCTTTCTCTGGCATATTGATGCCAGAGTCTGGCTCTCGGAGCCCGGCGCGTGCTGACTGACGGCACCCCAGGTAGGAACCACCCGTCCTGCTCAGGTGCGTCTCCAGCCCATCGATTGCCAATCTCCCAGAATCCCTCTCTCTCCAAGTGGGCAGGATGCAGCCTAGGGGTCATTCCCAGATCACACAGATTTCTGAGAACATGCTCTTTCTTGAAATGGTGATGTAATGCGGAGGAGAGTTTCAGGGCTGATCAATGACAGCGAGGACTCTGTCAGGATGTACAGTAATTTGACTCAGCTCAATAAATTGAGCTTCTGGGGCAGGAAAAAGACCCCAGGTTCTAAAAATGCTTGTACAAAGAACCCTGTGCACTTCTGTCTCCTCTGCCCAGCCCGCTCCTCTTAAAGCACCCCCATCTCGCTATTACTAAGATTCACACCAGCAGGATGGATCCTGGTGGGAACATATCGGGCATATTGAAAAGCCCATTGATTTGCAGCCTTCGCCAAGCCTACCATTCTGTCTGACAGGAGCTCTGTGCGCCTGTGAACACACATACTCCTCGTCTGCCCACGAGAGGCCCGACCATCAATCATGACTCTTGCACCCCTCGAGGCAGAAGCAGTGTTAGAATCTTTCTGGGGGTGCTGGGTCGGTCCCAAGGACTCAAGGGTCAGAGCAAGGGCTCCCCAAACAAGAGAGACAGGAAGGGGCAGGCGTGGGCGCTTGGAGCTGAAACACGGCTCATGTCCCGTTTGCCACGACCCCGTGAGGTCGGTTCCGTGAACAGTCCCATGTTTCAGAAGACAAAACTAATGCTCTGAGATATTAAGTCAGTCTGAGCCTTTAATTAAAGCCTGGGTGTTTATGCAAACCAGCCAGAAACACTCCACTTTGATCCATTCCCACATACGATTTTGTTAGGACACAGGACTCTTCTGCCAAAATCAGGAATGTCCTGAAGCCTCTGAACTAAACCATCCATTCATTCTCTCTATTTTACAGACAAAGGGCCTAAAGCTTAGAGAAACAGAGAGAGTTGCCCAGCTCCACGTGGCCACTAAGCAGTCGGGAAAGAAATGAAGCGGAGATCGAACGATAATAATTATATCTGCTCTTGGTGACGAAAGAAGCATTGTGCGTTGGGTGCCATGCTCCTCACGTGGGGTGTGATCTCATCCTTAGGACCCAACACAACAGAGGTAACACCGCACCTCTCTTGTGGGATTACCATGAGCGTCCAACAAGACGAGGCACTTGTTAACCCTCTGGTGTGCCTCCCAATGTGCGTAGATCTTGCTCTAAGATCAGCTAAGACCATAGAATGTCCTAGCCGCAGAAACTGACATGAATCTTATTCTCATGCAGTATCCAGAAATACGTCGTCATCTGGCAGGCCTATTTAACTGTGCCCTCAGTGTGTGTGTGTGTGTGTGTGTGTGTGTGTGTGTGTGTGTGCACAGCACAATTAGTAAGTACATGTGCTACAGTGATGACTTTCCTTTTCCTTCAAGAAATTTGAATTGCTTGTGAAACCTTTAATAGAGATTAAATAGCTGATAATCAGCTTTCACCACGTTATTGACCCTGTCGACATTTGTCTTAGTGATCTCTTGCATCTGAAATGGTGTGCAGCCTGTGGGATCCGTTCCTTTGACTGGTCATGGGAAAATTCTACCTATGCCTCAGCCCTGTCCAGGGCCAAGGAGTTGGGGCAGGGGTGGGGTAACTCCAGCTCACTGCCTCACCCCTCTGTATCTTGCCCACAAGTCCCTCGGAAATGCCACATTACGCACCAGCAAGACAGTCTAGTATCTACCTATGTGGCCACTCGACCTTCCCTATCTCATGCGGGCCTGAGAAATAGAGGTGGTTAGGGAATAGCATGGTCAGGTTCAAAGAACATGGATAATAGCAGCTCCGACATCTGCTACCTTTGGGGTCTGGGGGTCGAAGATTCAGCCTCAGAGATTCTTTCTCAAAACAACAGTCGACGCCCTCCACCGGGCCCAGGCTGGTGTTAAGTATCATGTGAGCTCCATACATGTTGGCAACACTTCCTTCCCTGACACAGAGGATCTCAAGGTGTACCTCCCAAACTTTGTCAGAAAGGCAAATTCTCAGGCGCCACCCCAGGTCCACTGAATCAGCATCTCTGGGGGCGGGACCCAGCCATCTGAATTTTCTGATGCACAGGTGAACCCGAAAACGCCTCCTCATACTACTGCCATTTTGCAGCTCATACACCTAGCCCTGGCAGTAAGGAACTTCTTTCCAGTGCCTCTGAGTTTGCATCTGCACTTCTCACGGGACATCATTCCATGTCCCTTTTATACTCCCTTCCTGTCCCCGGAGAAGCCCCACTCAGCTTTCAGATCTTTCTTTAGAAGTCACTTTATCCAGGAAGCATTGCCTGGATGGCCCTGGCTGGATCGAATGGCCCCGAGCCCTCTGTATTTTGTTCCACATATACCAGATTGCAGGAGGCTTGTGGGTCTAAATGATCTGTCTCCCTAACCAAACGGTAAGATTCGTACTGGCAGGGCTCATGTCAGTGTTGTCCCCAGTGATGAGCAGGTAGGTGATCAATTACTGAAGCGACTGTTCCTAACATTCAACCCCAAGGGGCCATGCTCCCTCTCGCTCTCAAGACTGCCTTCCTCCATCAGGCCTTCCCAGACATCTCAGACACACACATACACACTTCTGCCCTTCCCTGGCTCCCTGTGGGACTTGGGATCTGATCCAGGGAAGCAGTCTCTGGATCATACGGACGAACTGCCTCCAACTAGGGCAGGATCATCTCCATTGTTTGAAGGCTGTGTCCTGCCCCAGGGTCTGGACATCAGAAAACTGAACCAATTTATGAAATTTGTCTCTGTATATTTCTCTAGGAGCACAGAGGGGACACTCAGTAAATAGATGCTGATGTGGTGAAAAATCATGACGAGATGACATTGGAAGTCGAGCAAGCCCGATTATTGATTGTGGACTTGCATTGAGGGAAAAAGGAACCAGTTTGGAGAGAAGAGACCCCTGCATTACACCCTCTCAAACTGGGAGACAGGAGAGGAAAAATTAAAATCTGCATATAATGTAAAAGAGGAAGGGGGATAAAGGGTAAAAATAAGAAAATACGACATGGGGTAAGTTGTCGAAGTGAATGCAAAAAATTTTTACCGAATTCCTATCAGAGAATGCCATGGGAGACGTGACGTGACATACGAGTCCCACTGTACCTGCCCAAGTGGATAGCCTGGTTTAGGGAAAGACTGAGATAGTACAAGTAATGTGAACAAGAGCTCACAGGCTATTCTGAGCTGTTGGAACAAAGAAAGCAGTCTGGGGAGGCTCCCTGGAAGAGGAAGGACATTGTGCACAGAGCTAACCATGAGAACAAAGCAGGGAGTTGATGAAACATGCAGATGAGAAAGCTGTTCTGCAGGAAGGTCCCCAAGCGTGAGCAGTTCTGTGAGAGGTGACAGGCCCAATGCGGGTCACAGAAGGAGGCCTTTCCTCCAGAATGGTCCATCTTTGACGGCTCCTCCCCTCTCCTGCCCTAAGCTAGGAAGACAGCGCCTACCTTAATCCTAAACCAACACTTCTCAAACATCATCCAATGGAGGGCATATTAAAATGCAGACTTCTGGGCCCCACCTCTAAAGTTTCTGATTCATTGGGTGCGGGGTGAGGCCTGAGAATTTCACTTCTGTAAAGGTTCCAGGTGATGCTGGGGCTATTCCCCAGATAGACATCACGTCCCAGGCAAGAATGGTGGAACAAGCAAGGATTATAAACCGTGGCCTGCTGGTCACTAAATCCTTGGCACAGGCTTCGGGAACACTCTGAAAGCCAAACCGCTCCCCAGTTTGACTCTGGCCTGCCAAAGTCAGGAGCCCAATGGCTAAGCCAGCAGGGGGCCCGCCCTGCACGCCACAGCCTCCCAGCCCCAAGAACTCACACCAGGTCCAAGAGATCGCTGGGGCCTTACAGTGTATATCTAGATACCCGAGACTTGGCTCCCGTTGAAACAGATTCTGCCCGCGTTAATTATTCCATCAGCGAGGGACTCAGAGGAATCACCGTGGCTAATGACCAAGACTCCTGGCCCAGGAGCAGATTCCAAATTGGGTGGCTCCAGATCCTGAATGTGGCATTCACTCCGATGAGGCTGGTGCAGTCCTTCATTATTGCTGATGTTAACACCTTAACCCGAGTTTCTTCATCTTTGAAGTGGGGCTGAGGTTGCTTTATTGTTTCAGGTATGGGTGCCCGGTTGCTGCTTATTAAATGCTAATTAGTACATGATAAGTGCAATTAGAGGGTCAGAGCTCCCTGCTAAACCCTCCCGGCAGCGAAGCTGGCCACTCCAAGGAAAACCAGTTCCCCAGCTCGAGGAGAATAACTGGGAAGCAAGACAAGTCTTGAAGACTCATCACCGAGTTCCGGTCATTGTTGAGATTTTGTGCTTTTTTACATTTTGCACTTATCTTAGAACTTTTTAAGTCTATTTATTTATTTTGAGAGAGGAAGAGCATGCAAGCCAGGGGGTGGGAAGAAAGAGAGGGAGAGAAAGAGAATCCCAAGCAGCTTCCACACCATCATCATGGAGCTCGACACAGGGCTCGGACTCATGAACCGTGAGATCGTGACCTGAGTTGAAACCGAGAGTCGGATGCTTAATGGACTGAGCCACCCAGGGGCCCCATGTTTATTTTATATCTTATTTCTCTCCCCCCCCCCACCCCAGTGAGTGGGCCCCTCGCAGGTATGCCCTGTGAGAAATGGCCCCCCACTCATGAGGAGGACGGACTGTCTTGCGTGTTGAATTCTGTTGAAAATGCAGGAGGTTTGCACATAAACCTGTGAAGGAGGCTGGAGCAGGCGTTGTATCATCTGCTCAAGGACCTGGAGATGTCAGACATCTTTCCCTTGTAAGCGTCACAAGGGTTCTGCATTTTTCCCCAGATTCCATAGAGAAGTGAGATTATACAGAATGTGTCTGTCTGGGTCTGACTTATTTCATTCAGCGTAATGGCCTCCAGGTTCATTCACCTTGTTGCAAATCACAGCATTTCTTTCTTTTTCATGGCTGAATAATATTCTGGTGTGTGTGTGTGTGTGTGTGTGTGTGTGTGTGTGCATGTGTGTGTGCATGTGTGTGACATTTTCTTTAGCCATTCATGCATGATACGCTTTTCAGTTTTAAGATGAGTAATTTCTGGGGATCGAATATACAGCATGGCAATCATCATTAATAACATGGTATTATACACTTTTGAAAAAAATGTTGATTTGTATATTTTGAGAGACAGAGAAGGAGAGAGAATGGGGGCGGGCATGAGCAGGGGGAGGAACAGAGAGCTAGAATTCAAAGCAGGTCCTCTGCTGTCCGGGCAGAGCCCAACACAGGGCTTGATCCCATTGGCCTGAGCCAAAGTCAAGAGTCATATGCTTAATTGTTGAGCCACCCCGGCGCCCCTGATAATACAGTATTTTCTACTTGAAATTTGGTAAGAGAGTAAAGCCTGGGTATTCTCACCTCACATGCACACGTGTGCGCACGCACGCACGCACACACACACACACAACGTGGTATCTACATGAGGTGATGGAGATGTTAATTAGCTTGATTGTGATCATCATTTCATAATACACACATTTATCTTACATGTCGTGTGTGTATAACCTTACATGCTGTGTCATTTTTACTTACCAGCTATACCTCAATAAAGCTGGCTTGGGGGAGGCTTCTGCTACTCCAGGCTTATGAAATCATTTGAGGCAGGGGTGCAGGCTGGCTCAGTCAGTTAAGCTCCGACTTTGGCTCAGGTCATAAACTCACGGTTCAAGCCGTGTTGGGGTTCGAGCCCCATGTTGGGCTCTGTGCTGACAGCTCAGAGTCTAAAGCCTACTTCCAATTCTGTGTCTCCTTCTCTCTCTGCTCCTCCCTACCTCGTGTTCAGTCTCTCTCTCAAAAATAAATAAACATTAAAAAAAAATCAGTTGAGGCAGAAGATGAAGGCATAGATGACCCTGTCCTCTTTCTCTCCTAGGAAAGCCAATACAGGCAAAAAGGGTACCCCTTTCCCAGTGGGCTTTCCTTTAAACCTCACTGATGGTTCTGTCCTGTGGTTACCCTGGCCCCAAGGGGATCTAGGAGAGCAAGAATTTCCCGAGTGGTGGGCACATTGCTGTTCCGGATGCATCTGGAATCTCCTGAACAAGAGAAAGGAGTGGATGGGCTTGGGGCAAGCTCTGCCCATATCTATCCGGTGGCTGTTTGGAGGCACTCCCTATCAGGAAATCCCTTCTCTGCCACTTACTAGATGTTCAGCTTGGGCAATCTAGACCTTTCCAGCTTTGCTATCTGTGTAATTGTGGTAATAATGCCCCCAAGGTGTTTGAAGGGTTTAAGTGATGTCACATGTTGAAATCACCCAGCACAGTCTGCAGCACCTAGCATGCGAGAGTAACTACTATAATTAGCAATGACAATGGCAATATTACTCCTTAAACCCCCTGACTCCGGCTCAGCCCCTCCATGTGGTGCTTTGCCACGTTCCTAGAGCCCTGCCTGGAAACCCAGGAAGACCACCTAGTCCCTGTTGTTACCCAACACACAGCCTCGCGATTCTTTCCAGCAAGCTGGACTTTGTTCACCCCTGCGGACAGCACATCCTGAAAGCATATGGACATTGTAACCACAATTCGGTTTGACCTTTAAGCTCCCGGAGCATGAAACCTCCCAGTGTCTTGTTTTTCACGGTTAGAGTCCACACTGCCATCTCCGCCCTCACATGGGGCTGGCTCCGGGCCAGTCTGCTCCCCCAGAGCTACGAAGGACAGAGACTGATGAGCCCAAATTGATATGTAACTTGCCCTAATATTGACCCTGGTCCTGTGGTTAGTGATTCCCATCGCGGGGTAAATGATTGGACTGTTTTGGCTTTCACCCATTTGACTCTTACACCATCCCCACCACCATTTTGAACACCACCACCACCAAAAAAGAATCTCCGTTAAGTGTACGATACAGGTAAGAGTCCTCTTGAGGGGACATGGCAGCAAACTTCACAACGAGAACTAAATCCACTAGAAGACTGTGACAGTCTTTCATTAAACATGGTACAAGTGAAAGTCCCCCCCCCCCTCCATTGGAGATGTGTCTGTGAAATATCCAGGTAAATCATAATCCTGAGAAGTAATATTAGCTGAATGCTCAAGAATCATCTGGTGTGCCCAAATGTTACACGAGATGCAACGATTCCTTCCTCTTCTACAAAGTTCCAAATATCTTCTAAGCTCCGAATCAGGCACTACGCTGTAAGGTGGAGATGACATGGTTCCCACCCTGTGTGGGGATTCAGGCCGTGATTGGCTCCGGTCATTAGGGCTGGGGGGGCGTCCTAATTATGGCTAACAGGAATATCGCAGTTGGCAGGTCTGAACTGAGTGTCTGCTCCATGGTAGGTGTTTAGGATGCATTATAAGTTCAGCCAGAATGACCATTATGACTTCCTGTGGGTTCTCTAGTAATCCTACTTTGTTGTTGCTTTTTTTTTTAACGTTTATTTATTTTGAGAGAGAGAGAGAGAGAGAGAGACAGAAGGCATGTGCAAATGAGCAAGCTGGAGTTGGGGAGGGGCAAAGAGAGAGGAAGAGAGAGAATCCCAAGCAGGCTATGTGCTGTCAGCATAGAGCCTGATGTGGGGCTTGATCCCAAGACCTTAGGATCATGACCTGAGCCGAAATCCAAGAGTCAGACGCTTAACCAACTTGGCCACCCAGGCACCTCTCTCTTGTAATCCCATTTTGTAACCAATGTATCTGAAGTTTGGAGAAGGTTGATGGTTCATGGGTTCGAGCCCCACGACAGGCTCTGTGCTAACAGCTGGCTCCTGGAACCTGCTTCAGATTCTGTGTCTCCCTCTCTCTCTGCCCCTGCCCTACTTATGCTGTGCCTCTGTCTCTCAAAAATGAATAAATGTTAAAAAAAAAATGAAGTTTGGAGAAGGTTAAGTGATCGATCCAAGGTCATACAGGGTGAGGATCCGGGTTGGACTGGAATCCTGTTCCAGCTGAGTACAGATCCACACTCTTACCACCAGAGCTAGGCCGCTTAGAGTCAAATCCCAGTTGTGCCTCTTGCCAGATTTGCAACCCGGGGCAGATTACTTAAGCTCTCCAGACTCAATGTCCTGATCTGTAAAATAGATTTTATAATATTACTTATCTCACGGGGTGGTGGCGAGGAGTAAATGAGGCAGCGTGTGCCGAATGCCGGGGACAGTTAACACACACAAACGCTGGGACCCTCTCTGTACCACCTGATGGTCAGCAAGGGCAGACCTCTAACCCAACTGGAGAGGTCACAGCTGTGCTGAGCTGTGAAGAAGAGTGACTGAGGGTTGCCCCGGTGGGGAAGGGAAGAGAGTCCCGCAGGCAGAAGCAACGTTTCTTCCAAAGGCGTCGAAGTCAGGAGGGCAGGGAGGGTTTGGGGCGTGCTGGCCAGCAGTGTGGGGTGGCCTGAAAGGCATTTGTGGGGAGGGAGGTGGATGGGACTGAGAAGCAGGCAGAAGCGGGACTCGAGGGCTCTGGAGCTTGTTCTAAAGGCCACGGGGAGAGGATAAAGGGTGTGAAGTGAGGAAACGACTCACTCTCCCCAAAAGAAGAAATGATTCCAGAACCCAACTCCAGGGCCTTAAGTCCTACTGCAGCCCATGCTGAAGAGAAGGAGAATGACTCCTGGCTGCCTAAAGGCCACTTCCTCTGTAATCCTCCTCTGGGGCTGGCCTTAGCAGGCAAGTCGGGTGCTCGGCTTGCTGCTTTCCAGCTCCTTCCCTGCGAGCCTTCTGCAGGGGTTCCCAGCCCTGCACAGAGGACAAGCTGGGGCTGCAGGGAAGGCGGTCGGCTCTCGTTACCCTGTGATCGTGGGTGAGGGCTGCAACCTTCTGGAAACAGCTCCCAGCCAGGGCACCCGGGCCCGGGGCTGATGCCTGGCTTTTGGGCACCCTGGGCTCTGGCATCTGTCTCAGGGGGCTCAGGTTCAAACGTGCAGTTTTTACTTACAAAAGAGGGAGGCGTGGATTTGCATGTCTCCCCAGGGTTACGGGGAGCCTGCACCTGCCAGGACCCGGATCCTCAGAGGATCGGTTTGCCTTTGAAGGACTGGGTCAGTGGTTTGGTCCATGGGGACCTAGCAGTGAGTTCTGTTCTCAGACAAGTGCCCCCGAGGAAGAGCATGGAAAACGCTACCCCGGGCCCCGGGCCGCCCAGGGGAAGAGGGCTGGCCTCCACATTTTCCCAGATCCGTGTGGGCAGCTACAAAGGAGCTTTTGAGGATAAACAAATACAGAATTGAGAAAATAAGGAAGGAGCTGGCATTTGAAGAATGTGAATATTTAGAAAATGCTGGGGAGTGAAGACAGAGCTGGCTGTTCTCTTGTAGGTTAGATGTCTGACGGCCTGGGACGGGGGAACCGCAAAAAAAAAAAAAAAGAAAAAGAAAAAAAGGAGGGGGAAAAAAAAAACATCTTGGTGGAGACAAGGTTCCTTCAGGGTGGATTGTTTCCCACAGGCAAAAATGAAGGATGTGAAAGCAAATGATTCCAAGGGAACAGCATAGACACTACATCATTTCACGTCTCGGTCAATGTAGTGGTAGAAAGACCCCCCCCCCCCACTGTTCTCACGTTATAGTTTAACTGTTCCTTATTCTGTTCTTGTTACTATTATTTGTATGTATTTATTGGCAGAGACACTCAAGGACGGGAGCGGTTTGAACCCGGCAGTTTCTGGAGCAAATCAGCATAGCAGCCCCGAGGCGCTGGCCGAACATGCCTGAAGCAGGTTAAGGGGGAAACTCAAGGGTGAAATCCACGAGGGGCCTACATACCTCCAGCCGCGGCAGAGAATGGCAAACAGCAAGGAACTAATTGTTCATGCACCTGATCTTAAATTGGCAAATCCTTCATTGGACATGTCCGAGGCCCCTTTTCTTCTTGACTCGAACAACTTTGTTCATTTGTTTATCCATTCATGTGTTCAACAGACACGTTTGTACGTCTAACAAGTACTAAACGCGTCTATGTTAGCCCAGGTCTCTTCCGTTAAATGTTCAAGTACTATCTCATTATTCTTAATACTGTCAGGTATGTGCTGTCATCACGCCCCTTTTATTTATTTTATTTTATTTTATTTTTTAAGTTTATTTATTTATTTTGAGAGAGAAAGCACAAGTCAGGGAGGGGCAGAGGGAGAGGAGAGACAGAGAATCCCAAGCAGGCTCTGCAACGTTTAGTGTGCAGAGCCTGATGTGGGGCTTGAACCCACGAATGGCGAGATGACCTGAGCCGAAGTCAGACACTTCACCGACTGAGCCGCCCCTTATTACCTGCATTTTAAAGATGGTGAAATTGACGCTTGGTATATTAGCTTCCTAATGTCTCTGTAGGAAATTATCACGAACTTTGTTGCTCAAAACAGTACGAATGTATTATCTTGTGTCTCCCGAGGTCAGAAGTCCAACATGGCTCTAACGGGGCTAAAATCAAGGTGTGGACAGGGCTGCACTCCCTTCTGGAGGCTCCCTGGGACAATCTACTTCCCTGATTGTTCTAGAAGCCACCTCTAGACTTGAGGCTCCCCACCTTAAAAGTCTGAAACTTCAGGCCAAGTCTTCTTCAGAGAGCATTACCAGGACACTGACTTCTTCCTCCCACTTCCAATTTTAAGGACCTTTGTGATTACCCTGAGCCCACCTGGGTAACCAAGGATAAACTCTCTATTAAGGTCAGCTGGTTAGCAACCTTAATTCACTCTGCAACCTGAATCCCCCCTTGCTATTTATAGGTAACCTATTTATAGGTTCCAGCGATTGGGATGTGGCCACAATTCAAGTGGCTCATTCATGGTCAAGGGGTCAGTGAGCAGCAGACCTTGCACTGAGTCCTTGGTGGTCTGGCTCAGTCTGCTTTTTACCTCTCTTCACCTCTTATTTTTTAATTATTATTAAAAAAAATGTTTTCATGTTTATTTACTTGTGGGAGAGAGAAAGAGAGAGCAAGTATGCAAGCAGGGGAGGGGCAGACAGAGAGACGGAGACACAGAATCCGAAGCAGGCTCCAAGCTCCGAGCTGTCAGCACAGAGCCTGATGCGGGGCTCGAACTCACAGACGGCGAGATCATGACCTGAGCTGAAGTTGGATGCTCAACCAAATGAGCCACCCAGGCGCCCCTTTTTTAAAAATTTTTTTAATGTTTATTTTTGAGAGAGAGAGAGTGAGAGAGTGAGCATGAGTGGGGGAGGGGCAGAGAGCGAGGGAGACACAGAATCCAAAGCAGGCTCCAGACTCTGAGCTGTCAGCACAGAGCCCGACGCGGGGCTCGAACTCACAGACCGCGAGATCATGCCCTGAGCCGAAGTCAGACGCTCAACCGACTGAGCCACCCAGGCGCCCCTCTCCCCAGTATGTGCCAACGACTCCTGTAGGGGCTGGGGACACATCAGTACAAACCACTGTCCGTCTCTGACCTTATGGCCCTTTTATTCCGCTGGCGTCCTTGGAGCTGAGTCTCACGCACTACGGACAAGAAAAGTCTGAGGCACTGCCAGACGGAGATAAGCTCTGAGCTGCACGGAGTACAGGAAGGAGTCAGAAGAGCAAACACAGTGAGCACCCGGGGATGCAGGAGGGGGTGGGTGAGGAGGTGGGCACTGAAAGTACACTGGGACAACAATCAAAGACATAATCAGCTATGATTAGGCACTAGGGACTCTTCTGGGACCGAGTCCCTTTCTCTTCCTTTGATTATGTGTTGACCTGTGCACCGCCTGAGTGCTGGCATTCTGTTTTTGTGAACTTTGCCCATGCCCACATCTACCAACGTGCCTTCACGCGGCCCTGGGCCATGAGGCATTGCACACACATACACACACACACACACACACACACACGCACACACACGTTCACATGGCCCTGGGCATGTCCAGGCCTGAGCGGCCGCCTGACCAACCACTTGACTGCCGCTAGCTAGTGCATTTCTCCTGTGTCTGCTGGGCGTTCACAGGCCAAAGCAGAGTAGAGGAAGTTGGCCTCCAAAGTCGGCTCCTGACCAGGGACCCGTCACTAACCCACCCTTTTGGAATTAGAGGACCTGAAATGGAGCCTGATCTCTGGCAGGTGCCGACCGATGGACATCACCCTTCCTGAGCGTGGGTTTCCACCCATGTAAAAACGGGCCTGGGGATATGCCTCCGGGGAGCTGTTGCAGAGAGGAATTATGATAAACGTGGATGCACTTTGTGACTGTAAGACGTATGCGAGCAAGTTGTGTTATGAAAGCAGTGCTTGCGGACGTAATAACGGGCTCTCTCCAGCGCCAGGGAGAGATCTATCTGAGCTACAGGGACGGGACTGTAAGGACAAGAGGAGATACGTTTTAACGAATCACTCGGAGATCACTCATTTCAATGAAATTTATCCACCTGGGACACCAAACACATATTTGAGCATAATCAAGAAGTTTTTATTCAGTTTGCCTTTTGGACCTCTGATCTAGTCATTAGGATGTTCTCAGTGAAGAAAATCTCCATCTTTACAGGGTAGACTTGATTTCTTTTTTTAAAAAAGTTAAAAAAAAATTTTTTTTAATTTCGAGAGCAAGAGAGACAGATCATGAGCAGGGGAGGGGCGGAGAGAGAGAGGGAGACAAAGAATGTGAAACAGGTTCCAGGCTCCGAGCCATCCACACAGAGCCCAACCGTGGGGCTCGAACTCTCTCTTTCTTTCTCTTTCTTTTTTTCTCTTTCTTTCTTCCCTCATTCCTTCCTTCTTTTTCTTTCTTTCTTTCATTCTTTCTTTCTTCCCTCCTTCCTTCCTTCCTTTTTTCTTCCTTTTTTTTTCTTTCTTTCTTTCTTTCTTTCTTTCCTCCTTCCTCTTTCTTCTTTCTTTCTTTCTTTCTTTCTTTCTTTCTTTCTTTGTTTTTTGAAGAAGCCAAAAGACAGCCACTGCCAAGTCTTGTTAATCAGGAGGAGATAATGGTTTGGGGACAAATGCTGTGAACTGGCTGAGGGAGATATTCCCAAGGAAAAGCTTTCAGATCATTTGTGCAAAGACAATGTTGTAGGAATCACAGGAGAGCTTCTTGAGAGAAAACACATAGCTGGAAATGTCAGATGTGGCCAGGTTGTAGGACGGCTTATTATGCCCATTCATCACTGCAGAATTTTTGTTCGAAGGTTCCGCCCCCACCCCAAACCCAAGAAAGTACAGAGCCTTCTTCTCTACCTTATATTCTGAGCCTAGGTGATAATACAGCTTTTGTATGCTCTGAACGAGGTTTAGTGAACTCGGCACCTGATTTCTAACCTTAATCCAATACTTTTTAGCTGGATGGTCTTGGGATGTCACTGAATTTCATCACTTCACTTTATTCACTTACCCAGTGATTCTCAGCTGGAAGTGATTTTGGCCCCTACGGGTCATCAGACAATGCCTGGGGACGTTACTGGTCGTCACAACTTGGGGGAGGGGGAAGGTGGGGTGTGCCCCTGGCATGTATGGGTTGAGGCCAGGGATGCTGCTAAAAATCTTACAATGCACCACACGGCTCCCACAACAAAGAATTATCTGGCCCCTAATGTCCATAGTGTCGAAGTTGAAAAACCTTGTACTAAGTAGAAATAATAGCAGTACCAACCTCCCAGGGCTGCTGTAAGACTCAATGTACGGAAAATATTTCCCATGTCGCTTGGTGTGAGTCGGGATATAATCAATGTTAATTATACTTGTGAATAAAAGTGGAATATTGACTATAATATGCAACCTGTGGGTATACCCACTGCCCTCCTCTGTTCTTTGTACCCTCACCCCTACTCTGAAAATCATTACTTTGATGGGCACATCTGGTGTGCATTTTCATAGACACCTTTGGAGATGGAAAAGTGGTCATCCATGCAGGTCAGCGGAGTCTCTATGTCCTTGAAAACTCACACTTTTCCCACCACTCAAATTCTCCATCCTGGGATGAAGGCCAAACACCATTATGAATATTACTACCTCAATTAAAACAATAGTTACCATGTATCTGGCACTTTATATACATTATTTTCATTTAATATTTCCTATAACCCAGAAATGGTACTACTATGGTCCAGATGGCTGAGGCTCAGAAAATATTAAGTAACTTGGCCAAAATTAAATGGCTAGAAAGAGGCAACAGCCAGATTTAATCTCACATACATTTGACTCATGTCGAACATTCCTTGATTCCCTGAAGCTGGGGAAAGACATATTGAGGAGACTGCTGCACTTTGGCCATAGAACCAGCATTCTGAGCTAAAAATGCCTGCTCCTTTTCTAAAGAATTTCTTTGTGCTTCTTTCCAGCTCTCTACCATTAAGGAGAGCTGTTAGTTGCCTAATTAAACATATTTGTTTCAGGCATGAAAGTGGTCTTCAAGAGTGAAAACCTCTGAGTATTTGCAATCTGTCTTTCAAATGGCATTAAAAATTCATTTTCTAGAACACCGATAGATCTCTGCCCCCCACCCCAAGCAACAGAATCTATGTTTTCACAATCCATAATTCAAACCCAATCTTGGAAGAAATGTTAAAATGATAAACATGTTACTTGTGATGTGTGGCTGTTTAATGATGATGTTATTGAGCAAGGAAATTAGACCCATGTCAGATGTGGTTTTGAAGGAGATGCCGGCAGGAGGGAAAGACTGGCAAAGAGATTTTTCTTCCTGGGAAGAGCATGCTATTTATGTACCTCTCTTTCCGAAGTTTCTTAAAAACACATTGGCCTTTTGGCTTCCTCTCTGACTCATGTTTCAGAAGCGTGTTGATGTGTTTGTTTTAAGCTTTCTCTGGCTAAATGGAATCATAATTGATTATTCCTTGAATGTAAGCTTTTGTTATTGTTGTTGACTTTTCAACGTGGTTAGGATGGAGGTATCGGCAGGGGAAGGGGTGGTGGTTTTCTTAATATCGAACTTCTGAACGTACTCTCAGATTTTCTCATGTTCTAAAAGGCAATATAAATGCAGCAGAAAAGAAACAGTCGAATGAGTACTTTAACTTTGTCCTTGTGTCCACAAAAATGAATTCATGGACTCATCTCTTTACCAACAGCCAGACTTCCCAGATTTGCCCGTTAGTGTTTCATCTGCGTCTTTTCTCTGATCACAGGGACTTGCTACTTTTAAGTGTGGTCGGCAGCACCTGGGAGCGTCTCGGAAATACAGAATCTACACTCCACCCAAAGCCATGGGACCAAGATCTGTACACTGTGAATTGCCACAGGTGACTCATGGGCACTTAACACTGGAAGAGCACAGAGTACAGAGTCCCCTGTCCAAGGATGCGTCACCAGTCAGTATCAGCCTTAGACTTCCCCCCAGTTAAAAGAGGGTGTGGGGCAGAAGCTCCATTCTAGTCCTGAAAACAGTGACTTAGTAACCACTGAGCAACTTTTCTGCACCAGGTTCCATACAAAGCATTGGAAGCATCCTTCATGCAAGGTCCCTGTTCCCTAGGTGCTTTCCCATGCACAGGAGACAGATGATAGAGCGGCATGCTTGAGTAGAATGTTCTGCAATGTTCTATAGCCATAGATGGCAGCCACTGGCCATGTCTGGCTATTGAGCACTTGACGTGTGGCTAGTGTAACTGAGGAATTGCATTTTAACTTTACTTAATTTCCATGAATTTAAATTTAAATAGCCGTGTGTGGCTAATGGCCACCATGTTGGATAATCCGGCTATGGATGACACGGAGGTGGTAATGGCAGTGTGAACAGAATCCGTGGGAGCAGCAAGGTGAGCGAAGATTTCCCAGCCCGGGAGGGAGGGGCGCAGGGTCAATGTCAGGTCAACGTCAGGCCTCTGTGTATCTCCTTTCATCTTGGATTGGCTCCCAAATTCGGGATGACATGAGCAGACTCAGGGACCAGCCTTTTGGGAAGTTTAAAATCCATTATATTCCCACCTCCTGCCTTCCCTCTCGTTTCGGGCCCTCCCTCATTCAGAGGTGGAATCACTCTTGCTTTGCATGGTACAAGCTTCCTAAAATGTCCGGTCGGGCACTTCTGCCTAACTAATTCCTTTGCATCCTTTAAGAGCCCATTCGAAGCCCATCTTAAGATTTCTGCTCACTGTCACTTCGGCTCGACTCCCTTCTCCCGGGTGCCCCTTCACGGCAGAGAGCAAGCAGGGCAGGGAGGTTGTGTGGTTGGTGCTCTCTAGGCCTGGGCCGGAATCCCCGGCTAGCTTTATAACCTTGGGCACGTACTCTAACCTCTCTAAACTTCTGCTTCCACATCTGTTCTGCGGAGATGCAAAAAAAAAAAAAAAATGCATATGCTCTCCGGGTGATTATGATTTAAATGACTGCCTACACGTAACTCCCTCAGCACAGTGCCCAGTATACCGTGAGCCCTCGAAGAATATTTGTTATTGGTACTATGTTTTTACCAGTATATCCTCGATATTGCTATATTATTTATGCCTCATTACAAAACTATGTGATCGGAGCCCCCCGCTCTAAAATGTTTTTATGACTCCTTTCTATGCAGCAAAATGCCTGGCCCCAAGTAGCTGTTTCACGAACGTTTACTGAATGCATGCATAAACTAATGTGCGGGTGAATATGTAGATGCATGAATGGTTACATGGCTAAGTGCCTGATCGGCCTGTGCAGATGTCCAATGGCAATGGTGATTTCTCTCAAGGCCAAGAGCATTTGAAAGTGACCATCATTTGGGGGGCCTGTCTCATGCTTACTTAGCTTAATTCTAAAGCCGTTCCCTCACCTATAGCCTCATGAAAAGAACAGGAGTTACAATAACAAATACTTCTTCATCATAGAGAATAACAAGATATCAGGGGAAAAAAAGAACAGTTAATTTAATTTAAATGTTTATTTCTGAGAGAGAGAGAGAGAGAGAGAGAGGGAGGGAGAGGGGGAGGGAGAGGGAGAGAGGAGAAAGAGAGGAGAGGAGAGGAAAGAGGAGAGAGAACACATGCACAGGAGGGGCAGAGAGAAAGGGATACAGCATCTGAAGCAGGCTCTGCTCTGACAGCACAGAGCCCGACGCAGGGCTCAAACTCGCAAACCTTGAGATCGTGACCTAAGCTGAAGTTGGACATTTAACCCACTGAACCACCCAAGCTCTCCAATACAACAATTTTAAAAGAACATAACTCCATCATCCACATAGAGCTACTGACACCTAAATGTTGGAGTATTTCCTTCCAGGCTTTTTTCTGTGTATATTAAAAAAAATTTTTTTAATATTTATTTATTATTGAGAAACAGAGAGAGAGACCGTGAGCAGGGGAGGGGCAGAGAGAGAGGGAGACACAGAATCCGAAGCAGGCTCCAGGCCCTGAGCTGTCAGCACAGAGCCCGATGTGGGGCTCAAACTCACAAACCATGAGATCATGACCTAAGCCGAAGTCGGATGCCTAACCGAGTGAGCCATCCAGACACCCCATTTCTGTGTACATTTTTAAACAAATCTGTGATTACACTGTATTTGTAATTTTGGCTACATGTTTAAAATTAAAAAAAAAAATCTGACACACAACACCAGGTTGGCAACTATTTGAAGAAAACTAGAGCCTTCACACATTGCTGGGAGAAGTAGAAATTGGTATAATCATATGGAAAACTGGTCTGTGGTGTCTGTGAAAGCTGTAAACAAATGAATTTCCAATGATCTGGCAATTCTAGGTACATACGCAACAGAAATGTGTACATATGATCACGTGAAGAAGCCTTTTCATGAATAATCGTCGCTGTACTGTTTGTAATGGATAAAATTGGAAACAATCCAAAGGCTCACGGACGGTGGAACGAATAAGTAACTGTAGCATATTAACACAATGGAATGGGGATCAGGAAGCTACAACTCCCACAATGACCTGCATGAATGTAGCAAACAAAATATTCAGGAAAGAAAGGGACAAATGAATATAGAAACTATGACTCTATCCAGTTTCAAGACCCGCAAAACCGAGCGAAAGTCTTAGAAGGGGTTACCCTGGGGGGTGGGGGGTGGAGTAAAGATTTGAATGGGTGGAGGCCAGGCTTCTGGAGTTCTATGATGTTTATTTCCCGCCCCCCATCCGGATACTGGGTAAATGAGTGTGTTCATTTTGTGAAAATTCATTGAACTGTATGTTTGCTTATGATCTGCGCACTTTTCTGCGTGCGTGTTATATACATCAATAAAACTTACTGTACAAAGTCTGCCATAGTATTAGTATAAATTCCTTTTACACACTCATGTTGATGGCTGCAGAATGCTCCATCTACTTGATGCACGGTGACTTACTTAACTATTTTCCAGTTTGTCACCCTTGTCAGTAAATGCTTCGACGACGATGTTCGTATGCGCTCGGAAATGTGGATTAAGGCTTGGGTCCTCAGGATTGATCCCCGTAAGTGAAATGAGAGGCTTTTGAGGCTCTTGGTGTCACTGCACATCGCACACTGAGGGCAGCTGTGGTTGTCATTCTTGCTGCTGGTTTACTTGTTGGGTCAGCATGAACATTTGATCATATCCCCACTAAATGTGGGTGCTCTCAAGAAAAAATATATATATATTTTTTTTCAAGGAAAAACGTTCTAAGTGAGAATTCATGGTTCTCACTTTGAATTCTGTTTCCTCGAGGATGGCTTTTCCAGCATCAGGCGAGAAGGCGCCTATTCTCCAGGACCCAATTTCCCCAACGCAAGGAAAAGTCAAACGAAGCCCGCTACGTGCACAGGGTGCTGAGAAGCGGAGATTCCCACGCAGAACACAGGCAATTTCATGCACAGAATGGATATTTTGCTCTGTTTGCTGAGCTGAAACCAAGGTGCACGCTGGAGGCCTGACAGTTCCCAGCTATAGCAGCACAAACGTGCGGTTCTAAGACTTAAAAACTGTTTTGAAAGATTTGCTTAGTTTTCCAAAAAGAATTGTCAGTTTCCCAGCTAGTGGGAGGCTGGCTGCTGAGGTGGGGAAGGAACGAAAAAGGTAAGTAAGCATCAGAATCCAAATATCCTCTTCACATTAGTGTGGGGCAGATTTGGGGGCGCGGGGCCGGACTTAACGCTGCGGCTGAAACACGCCGTGAGCCCGTCTGACGAGGCGAGGCTGAAAACCAGAAATAGCAGGAATTGATTGAAGACATTCACTCTCGCATCCAGTTCGCCAAGAAGAGCTTAGGACCCTAAGGATCGGTGCTGGGGGACGGAGACAGACGCTCCAATCATTCTTCTTAAAAGGAGGGAAAAACAGAGCAAAAACCTTTGCGATAACTTGAGGCAACTGGTTTTCATTTCTGGTCTTAGGGAGTAGGTGACTCTTCTCCGAGCACCTCTTAGGTTTTGCACCAGGTGACAGAGGGGGAACTTCCCGTCGGAGTGACCTCGCTAAGTAAATGTGGCCAAGGTCTGACCTGAATCTCTGGCCAAGAACAATGTGAGCCACCCTGGACTATTTTGCTGTTGTTGTTGCTATAAACTGGTTTTTGCCATGAAGAAGATGGTAAAACAAACTCTCAAAACAGCTGGTTCAAAAGATGGGGTGGTCTAGCTAGATAAAGGGCAGGGGTCTGCAGGGAGCACAATGGGGTTGGGGTGGGGCGGGAGGATGTGGCACAGGGGAAGGGGTCTGGGGTGGGGGACAGAGCTGTGGCACAGGGATCCCACTCCAGGAGGAGAATTTAGGGTCTGGTGAAACCCCCTACTCCTTTCCCGCATGTGTGGAAATTACACACCTATCAGCAGCTCTTAGCGGCTTTTCCCTACGTCAAATACAATGTCGGTGTTTTGTCCCATTTAAAGCAATTTACAAAACGCAACTGTACAAGGATATACACATAAATCGAATCTAAGTGCCCTTTTGCACCTGTGGTGCCTAAAGCTAGCAGCGGATTAGCTCTAGGACCCGGGTGGCACCTCCACACGGCAGGGCTCCTGGGGTGAGGCCATCAGAAAGAACCAGGAGCCCCTCAGACTCTAAGGCAAGAGGATGCCCATGATCTCTTACTGTGGGCGAAGGCCAGTGCGGAACTGGATCGCACATGCCTGCTAACAATCTCTCCTGCAAAGGGGAGCAGAAACCTTCTCTCTTATTTCACACATTTCTGCACTATCTTCATTACCAAAAAAAAAAAAAAAAAAAATCAGTAACTAATATTTCTCCAATGGAAAAAAAATATGATGAAAGCAATCTCTTGGATTGTTAAGGGTGTGTTTTTCCAATATGAAAGTACGTGTTTTGGCAAGGAATTTAAAATGGACACCTTCTGGGGCGCCTGGGTGGCTCGGCCGGTTGGGTGTCTGACTTCGGCTCAGGTCATGATCTTGCGGTCCGTGAGTTCGAGCCCCGCGTCGGGCTCTGTGCTGACCGCTCAGACCCTGGAGCCTGTTTCAGATTCTGTGTCTCCCTCTCTCTCTCTGACCTTCCCCCATTCATGCTCTGTCTCTCTCTGTCTCAAAAATAAATAAACGTTAAAAAAAATTTTTTTAAATGGACACCTTCTGCTGTGGCCCTAAACTGCTTGAGGTGGAGGGGGAGACTGATGCCTCTTTAGGAGCAGGGTTGTAGTTTGGTTTTCTGGGGTTCTGCTGTTTTTTGGACGATGACCCTTTTCCTACATTCTTTCAGAGAAAGAGAGAATTTGCAGCTTTGCCGGGAGGCCCAGAGGGGTCTTGCCCAAGATCATATTTGCTGGAAGCAGCAGAACCAGTCCTCCAGTTAACACGGTCTGACCCCAAATCCCAAGACAGGCAAGTGCCCAGAGCTAGTCCCGTCCATTTATATCTCTAAAATGGAAGTCATATTGGTTGGAAACATTGGTAGCCGCTCATTTTGTCTGAAGAGTGCAAGTTCAAATATCATGCTCTGTGGTTTTAGACTGTTCCCTAGCTGTTCGACTTTGGAAAAGTTGCCTAACATCTCTGTGCTTCAGTGTTCTCCACTATAAAACAGGGACAACAATTAAATTTACCCCTCAGGGTTACTGCGGCATTACAGGAACTAATATTTGTAGAGTAGGAGAGGTGGTTTCTGGTATATAGTAAGAATCTAATAAACGCTGACTGTATTTATTAAAAATAAACTTATTTTTTTAACCTTTGGCATATCAGATACCTCAGTTTTCTCATCTACAAAATGGGGACAGTAACACCAATTTCTCGGGGGTCTTATGACAATTAAATGAGATAATATATGTAAAGTGCTTGGTATTAGGTAGAAGCTTAAAAAATGTCAGCTCATTTTCCTATCTGATTTTCCTCACCGGATGACCCTCACAATGCAGGGGTGATGACATTTCTGTGAACTGGCTGTTGGCATTTATGAGGAAAGGGTGCTCCAATTGGGTAGGGGTGACCTGGAGAATTATTTATGAGTCTGACAAACAGAGCAGCAAAATAAGATGCCCAACATTCCTATAACCAAATATTCCTGTGCCCTGAAGCATAAAGGATGAAGTGGAATAGGGCATTCAAAGAGCATTCTGGAAGCCCCTGGGAAACCATGAGGGCAGCAGATGGGGGGAAGCAAGTTAGCATTTCACAGACTGAAGGAAATCCTCCCAGACCCGGTGGAAGAAACTTTGCTAATCCAACATACAACCACACAGAAAATGCAGGCGTGTTTACCACAGGGGACAACAAACACCGGTCCTTCACTGCTAGGAATGGCCTTGATGGGTAAGAAATACATTCAGGAAAATCAAAAGTCCCTTAACCATAACTGTAAAACTTAGACCTTTCGACATCAATATCCCTGTGTCCTTTACACCTTTGGGGAGGAAATAATGCAATATATGTTAAAGGGCAAAAAAAAAAAAAAAAAAATCATCCAATTCCTCAGTGAAAATACAATCTGGGGCAATTGTTTTCCATTTAAACCACATTTGCATTGATTGAAGTGAGTGATAACTGTGGTATTGTGCTATTTCTAGAATTCTTTTTTTTTTTTTTTTTTTAGTGTTTATTTATCTTTGAGAGGGAGAGAGAGGGAGAGAGAGAAGAAGAGCACTAGCGGGGAAAGGGCAGAGAGAGAGAGGGAGACACAGAATCTAAAGCAGGCTCCAGGCTCTGAGCTGTCAGCAAAGAGCCCGATGCGGGACGCGAACTCCCAAACTGTGAGATCGCGTCCTGAGCCAAAGTCGGAGGCTTAACTGACTGAGCCACCCTGGTGCCCCTCTAGAATTCTTGATTTCATCGTTCCCTGATGTTTAGTTTTTCAAACCCCTCCACCCCTCTGGTATTTTTTGACCTAGCATATAAAACCGTATTTTAGGGGAAACGCACTTAGCCATGCTGAACAATATATTTTTTTTTTACTGAAAAGGCAACAGGGCAGAGTGGTTGAGAGTCTAGGGCTAGCACTGGCTTTGGTTCCTGGCTCAGTCATGTACTAGCTATGTGACCTGAGCAGGTTTCCTGCCCTGTCTGTGCTTCTGTGTTCTCCTCTGCAAAATGCGGATAACAGTGCTTCCCTCCTGGGTGTCTTATGAGCATCGAATATGACAATGTCTGAAACGTGCTCAGCAGAGTACTTGATATACTGGATGTGCTCAAGGTACGATAATTATTATTTTTAGCATTGTGACTCGATCCTTGTTCCATGACCCTAACGATTCTCTTGTGACGAAATGGGGAGGTATCTTACCTGCATTATCAGCTCTGCAATTAATTTGGCTATTTCTCTGTTGTCTGGTTATGGGTCTTAGTGGGACTTTGTGACTCTTTCACTCCCCCATCTGTAAAATTGCAGATAATAACACCTTGCACGAGTTTCGAGGGGATTAAATGAGGTAATGTCTGTGGAATGCCTGGCCCAGAGTAAGTACTCAGCAAATGATAGTGTCATGAGTCCTTCTTTCTAAAATACTCAGTATTTTACTCCTAGGTAAGAACACCCCATTTACAAGCACTCTGATTTTAGCTTGTTTTTATTTACTTTATGACTAGTGAATTCAAAAAACTTGATTGATGTTGTAGAAAGCATGTGAGGCGATCAAGTAAAGTTCTGAAGCAAATGTTCATTTTGGTGCCTTCATTTGTCATGCATGTGTACAGGTGTTTGCAGGTTTTATTATTTTTTTAAATTTTATTTGCCTCATTTCACTTATAAGCTCAAATGTGTCCCTAGAATACCTACTTGAAAGTAAGAAAATAAATCCACATGCAAGCAAACCTTTAGTATCTCTGTTTTTCACTGCTAAAACTGTAGCCCGGGTACTTTATATACATTAGATGCCCAATTAAAGTTTGTTGAATAAACAAAATGACCTAGGAAATTCCCTTGTAGTACGTCAAGTTTCTGCCTCTCCACTTTTCTGGCCTTCACAGCTCCATGTTATTGGGGAGCGGGGTATTCCTGCTGGTGTCTGGAGGAGATACGGGGATAGCCAACAAGTAAGGTGTAGCCAGCGATAAAGCTGCCAAGGGGTAAGGCTGATGATCCACAATTGCGGGACTTAGCGATAGCTCTGCCTGTGTGACCTTGGGCAAATCACTCTCCCTCTCTGAACTTAAGGTTCTTCATCTGAAAAGTGAAGGGCTGGATTCAGTTACGTCACTGCACCGCCTCCTTTTCTCTGCTGATGGAGAGTTGGCACAGCTTGACCCGAGGGGGACTCAGAGCCAGCCTTCACTTTGGAATTTGGGGCTGCGGGCAGGGGCAGACAGACCTTTGGGTGAAATCAGCTTTTGCAATTACCAGCTGTACAAATGAGGACAGACTTCCCGACCTTTTGCAGCCTCAGTTATCCTCATCCGCAAACAGGAATAATCAGACGTCTTCCAAGAGCCGTTGCAAGCGACCCTCAGGAACTGAGCTCGGGGCTGAGCACAAAGTGAGCACTTGATATGTGGTGCCCATCACTGTGCGTCTGCTTCTCTCCTGGCCGGGCCCCTCTGTACGGCCGCTAACAGCCGCTGCTCTTTCCTGCAATCTTCTCCTGGGCTAATTATGAGCAACCTCCAGGAGGGACAATGCTGATGAAGCCAATAATATGAATTCGGGGTTTTCGGAATGTGCAATCAGGTCACTCGGTGCACACTGGCCCTTCTCCATGTGCTGCGGAGATACGGCATTTGATTACCAGCATGGAGATCGGTTCCTTCCTCTCTCAAAGCCAGCCTTATTGATCTCCTTATTCTAATGGGGGCTGGGAAGGAAGGAGAAATGGGGAGATGTTAGCAGAGGAGGTGGGTGGGTCCACTTGTCCTCACCCGCAGAAGCAGTGTCTGGAGAAAAGACGGGAAGGAACCCAGTATCGACTGGAGCTTCTGGCGTTTTGATCCCTCTCTTCCAATCAGCTCCTAGCAGGTAGCCATTTTTTATTCCCCTCTTATCTCCCTTGATCAGAGGTCAGGCCTGTTTGCAGGGCAAAGATTAGAGAAGTGGAAGATAAGCGGCTGATATCGCTGGTAATAAATGAATGTGAGCTTCAGGCCTGGTGTAATTAAAAATGTATAAACTCACATCTTATTCCCCCTTGGAAGTTTACAATCATCCTTTGGAATCCTTTTTGAACTGCCGTCCAACTTGCTTTTGAGTCATCTGTGCTGATAAGGAAAGGGAAGGAAACTCGGGATCCAACAGAACTCACCCCCTCTGCGCACAATCAAACCTCCCGTTGCAGGTTGGGCGGCGCGTAAACCTTCTCCTTGGCGTCTGCAGGGCCACCAGGAAGAGGAAGATGTCACGGTCACCCTCCTATCTACCTCTGCAGTTCTCAAGCTGTGAGTCGAGTCCTGCTGACTCGAACATCGCCAGGCCTGGCACAGGAAGGGGGCTGAGCCCACCCGCCCAGCGGGGGGTCAGCTTCAAACGGGGAGTCATCAGTGCCCGGGCCAGGCTGCCATCAGCAGTGCAGAACCAGCGTTTCCTCCAGCGCTGGAGGAAGTGCACCCCATGGTACCTACAAATGCCACCACTGTGTGCTCTTCGGGGTCTGCAAGGCTGCCATGCAAGGAGATACGCCGAATGTGGCCACGTCTCGCCCAAGCTGAAGGACTGTCAGAATTCCAGCAAAGGGAAAGCTTCCCCTTGAGGGCATAGGGCGGCGGTGGGGGGAGGAAAGAGAACTGGCCAGGCAGTATCGTAGCTTCCCTGAAACGCATGGTTTCGCTCAATCTTGGCCACAGTGGTGTGAACGAGATTGTTGCCACCATTTTACAGATGAGGAAACTGAAGCTGCTACAAGTGCCTGGCTCTGGGTCTTGCTCCCAAGGAGAGGAGCCCAGCTCTGCTCTGGCTTCTGCCCAGCCCCCTCCCCCTCTTCCCTTTCAGCAGTCCCACAGGGGCAAGAGGGCTGGGGCTGCTGCTGGGGCTGTCCCGGCCAGCGAGCTACTCTCCTCCTGGCCGAGTTTCCGGAGGAGATGACAGTCCTGGGCGGTGGCTCTGGCCTCCACGACGAAAGCCCCCACCTTGCCTTTCCAAGAAATTATATCGGAACGAGTGACAGAGTAGCTTCCTCCTGGTGGTAAAAGCGCTCGGCACCGAAGGGGTTACCAACCATTTTGTTCAACCAGACTATTTACAAGTAGTAACAGAGTATCTGTTTCCTGTCATCTCCATCATATATCTTAAGGCAGAGAGATTGGAAGCCCATTACGGTCTGATATCTAATCAATACACACCGTATTCCTACAGCAGGAAGTAAAAGAATAGGCCCTTGGGAACCAGAGTTCAAATTACTCTACTGTCGATTCCAGATAGCGGCTAATGATAGGCTGGGCTAGGGTGGGGGAGGGGCGCGCGGGGTGGGGGGATGAGAAGGGACCGTAGTTCGATGGGACAGTTAATTCAGCGATCAGATACGTATTCACATTTGCCTCGTTTTAACACTACATGTAGACCCTCCAAAGAAGGAAAGATGGGCATGTCAGTGTCACGCGCTTCCTTTCTGGCTTGCAAAAGCCACTTGCTTTCCTTTGTGCGGCGCCAAAATGTAGTTTAGACACACACATGCGTCACACAGAAGTTAGGTATGTTCGCGTATCAACCTGTATAACTGGATACACATTCCTATTGTACTGAAAGCAGTTAAATCTATGTACATTTTTAATTTCATGGGCATTTGCCGAGCGCCCAGGCTCCTGTACGCGGTGTTGACGCCCCGCACGCAGCTCCCGGCAAGCCCCCTGTGGTGCTGAGCTCAAGGTACCCACGTGTTAGCGGGGAAGAAGCCCCCACGTGGTCGGTGTTCAAGGCAGGTTCCTGTGACCAAGGAGAGTGTAGCGAGAGTTGTCATTTAGTGAACGCAGAAGAGGGCCGGAGTCACTGAGTTCTGCCTCTCACCAGCTAGCTTTGTGACCCTCTGGAAGTTCCACAAACTCTCTGAGCTTCAACGACTCCACCTGTAAAATGGAATTACTGCGACTCATCTCCTGGGTTAGTGTGAGGATAAAATACGGTAAGAACGTGAGTGTTTTCATCTCAGCACCCGGCCGATAGCCATCCGTCCAAACGGGCCAGCTGCCTGTCGTTTGCACGAAGCCAGGGAGCACCTGCACGCTGGGGAAGAGAACCTGGCCGTGGGGGGGTGGGGCGCATTCACGAAGCCCCGCCCCCCGCAGGCTCCACTCCGTGAGGCTGGGGCGGGGCTTCTGCGCTCTTCTCCACCTGCAACTGGGACCTGTCAGTAGGGGGCGCTAGAGCCCCCTCCCCGCGGGGCACCGGCAGGAGAATCGGGGGGAACCACCTTTTCCTCTCCTGTATTTCCTCCCTGCAGCAGGTGTTGACTCCAGTCTCCAGCACTTTGAGAACCCCAACAAGCAGCCTCGTTGCGCCTCCTTGTGGAGCACGAACACCAACAGACTTGTGGGTCTTAGCACCCGCCCCCCGAGCCCCAGGTGGGAATCGACTGCTCCTACACCAGGCCCAGTCTCCGAGCGCCTGGATTCTGACATCCCCAACATCTACCACTCCGGCCCCAGCCCCAGGTGCGGTAGGCACCTCCTGTAGGTATTACTGCTGCGTGACCTCAGCGTGCCTGTTTCCGCCTGTTGAGTGTTCCAACGCCCGTACAACCGAGTTCTTCATTGGATTCTTCAGCTGAAACAACGCGGTTTGTGTTTTCGGGATCGGGCCTTTGCTGATGCAAGCGGTGAGGGCCAAAGGCGGTTATCGCTTTTCAGGGGAACTTTATGGTTTCTCTTCCTCGGTCTGAGAGCAGCGTGCTTCTTCCCAGAGGACTTGGACCCAAAGGCAAAAATGCGCACGTGCCCACACACATCAGCCACGTGTCCGTCTGGCGCCCTCCATCTTCCAACCACAGGCTTTCAAACTCAGATTAGAAGCTTCATCCAGTCTGCTGTCTTCCTCACCCTTTCAACAAACCCAAACTCCTAGTCGGAGTGGTGACCAGACAAAACTATGCTACGTTGCGGGCTTGGCATCAGGGACCTTTCCATTAGAAATCCGGAGTCTCTGCTCTGCTGGCCAGAAATGGCTTGTAAGAGTGATACGTTATAAAAATAATGAAGAAGAGATTTGAACTCAAAACTCTTCCTTCCTGTATGTGAGGTTTTGCATTGTCTTTGAAATGGTACAAAAAGCCTTAGCACATATGAGAGAGCCTGGTGCATTAAAATAGGAAACTTTATCCAGCCATATTGAAAACCTCAAGATGTTGGGTGTTGCGTTTCTTTACTTAAATCCTCTGATTTAGCCAAGAACAGAGAGCGTGTGGGTTTACTGTCAGTGCTTCCAACAGGGAGACATTTAGGACTCCTGCCGGACTTGAATGGAATCATTGCTCAGGGAAGAGTCAGTGTGTTTATTTCCGTATCCATGCTGCGCCCCCACAGGCGTGCTCTGCACCTAACTTTCCCAGGCCATCTGCAATGCCCTCATCTTCCTCTCTGCCTTATTCTGTGTTGTGCGTTTCCCCTAGAATGCCTTTCCCTTCCCCTCTGCTTACCCAGACTCACCCATCCATTAGGAACCAAAGGTCGCCTTTTAACTGGAATCTTGCAGGCTCTGACTTTAAGTTAAGATCAATCATATGCTGTCTTGTTTCAGTCTCAAATGATTGCAGGCTTATGTTCTGTGTCTTCCCTACTCTCTAGGAACCCAGTCCCATTAAGGAAAGGGTCTATGCCTGACATTCTCTTTTGTCCTAAAAGAGCTGAGCACAACATTTCTGTCTGTGGAGTATTTCTTTGATCTAATTTATGGAGGGAATGTTCTTTCAAAAGTAAGAAATGGAATGTATAAAATTGAAAAGGGAATCCTAGATGAAGTAACTTTTAAACTCTGAGAGTCTAAGTCCCACTGTTTCCCTTTTTGTTTTGGCTGCCAGTAAGCTCCCAGACAAATTTTGTGCTCAGTGTCTAAGGCCACTGTTAGGCTAGGTTTGCTGCTAAAATTATAGCGCTTCCTTTTTATGCTCCGCCCATGATTCTCCACTAAACGCATATACTCTCCACCCATTTCATTTCCTGTATCTTGAACTTTAACCTCCATTTGACACTTTTATTATTTTATCGTATCTATGTTTATTATAAGCCTAAATTATATTTTGGAAATAAGGGAAGTAGGAGGATATACCAGGATTGGGTATATAAAAAGATAATCTGCATTTGCATGTTAATTCATGTACATATAATTTTTTTTTATAGATGAGACCTTTCTACTCCAGAATTACTTCCTCAGTGTATAACTATTTAGTAGCCTTAATTAGTTTTTAAATAAAGGTTATTTTTCCAACATAAAATCAATTTCTTAATTTCCATTAAAAAGTTAGGAAAATACAAAGAAAACAGTAAGAAGAAAGAAAAAAATATGTTGTATAGTCTTACCATCTAAAGACAACCATATGAAGACCCATAATATCTTTTCATGCTATTTCATGCTATTTAATGCTATTCCTGCACAGTTGGCATAATAACAATAATGTGCACATGTATATATATTCTCAATTTCACTATGAAAACATATATTCCTATAATTTTGCAAAACGTTTGCATTTTATAGTTAAATTATCATTGCCAGAAAAACAGAGTAAAACATAACTCCGTATTTCCATTTCTGACTAATGTTAATTAACAAAGATCAGATTTATCCTCTTAAGCAACTAGAAATGAATTATGTATATATATATATAAATTATATGTTTATAAGATTATATAAATACATAACAGCTTTTAGACAATGGACAACAGGCACCATAGGACTATGATTCCTGAAAAAGAGTAAATGGATAAGGTAAACTCTAGGATTTTAACATGTTATTGGCTGGAGTCAGTTACCAGGACAGAGCACAAAGACTGAAAACCTAAACAGACTCAACTCTCAGTCTTGTTGATTAAGGAGACAGAAGTTAGAGTAAAGGAAAGCCTAGACAACTAGAACTTATGGGTTAGAGTAAGATGACAAGAGAGATAGGTACAGAAAGAGCTTGAGAGATGTGCATCGGGATGCCCTGGATTCTTTGGTGGAGTGTTAATTTGTACATGAGTGAGAACAAATTACCCAGGAGAGCGATAGGGAGAAAAGTTCCTTGAGCTCACACAGAACTGAGAATAGTTTGTCTTCCCACCAGCCAGAGAAAAAAAGATCTTAATAAAACACAGGGCATCAAGTAGAATTCTCAGAAAGCTATTGCCTTAGTATTGGGGCCAAAGCAGACTAAATGCTAATCAGCAAAACGAAGTTTAAATGTAAGCCTCAAAAGGATCCAACAAATTCTAAATAACTTAACAGAGAGTCAAAAACACAACAAAATCCAGCAATTAACAATATATAACAATGTCCTATATCCAATCAAAAATGTCCAGACAGACACACAAAAGAGTAGACCAAAAACCAAGAGAAAAAAATCAATCATCAGAACTAAAAATAACAGGTATTCTAAGACAATTTTAAATATATCCCATATGTTCAAGAAGATAAAGGAAAATAAGAGCATGATGAAGAGAGAAATGAATATATTTTTAAGAGACCAAATAGAACTTGTAGACATGAAAAACACAATATCTGAAATGAAAAATACATGTAATGGGAATAACGGATTAGACAATGCAGAAGACAAAAGTAATGACCTAACAGAACAACAGAAAGTTGTTTTTTTTTTAAAAGTGAGGGGGGAAAAAAAAACCACACATAAAATAAGGGTCAGTAACCTCTGTAAAATAGAAAGTAGTCTAACATAAAAGTAATTGAATTCTAAGAAGGAGGTGGAGGAGGCAGAAAAAAAATTTGATGAAACAATGCTTGAAAATCTTACAAATTTGATGGAAACTAGAAGTCTACAAGATCCCAGGGGCTCCACAATGCACAAAAAGAATAAATCCAAAGAAAACTCCACCAAAGCACATCAAAATCAAACTGATGAAATTTGAAGACAAAAAGAAAATCTTAAGAGCAATGAGAGGGATATTGCAAATTATGTACAGAAGAACGAAGATAAAAAGGACAGAAGAATCCTTGCTGACAATTATGTAATATACAATGGTAGGAGATAATAATTTGGATTTCAACATTTTAATGATGAGTTATGGAAACAGTAAATATATAAGCACATATAAATTACTTTTTCCCTTCATTTTCCTTCAAGCAAAAAAACCTCTTAAAATAGAATTGACTACTTAAAGAAAAATAACAGTTTATTGTGGGATTGAGTAGTTCTATAAAGGTAAAATATATGACACAAATATCAAAAAAAATTAGGGGAGAGAATAGATGTAAACTACTGTAAAGCCTCTTCTACTATACATGAAGTGATATACTATTTGCAGGTGGGCTGTAGTAAGTTACATATATATGTAACCTATATAAGTGTGTGTGTGTGTGTGTGTGTGTATACACACATATATCATATATATATATGTAATTTACATATAACTATATATATATGTACTCAAAGAACAACATTTTTTAAAAATTTTTATTTATTTTTGAGAGAGAGAGAGAGAGAGAGAGAGAGAGAGAGAGGCAGACAGACAGAACACGAGCAGGGGAGGGACAGAGAAAGAGGGAGACACAGAATCTGAAGCAGGCTCCAGGCTCTGAGCTGTCAGCACAAAGCCTAACACAGGGCTCGAACTCATGAACTGCGAGATCACGACCTGAGCCGAAGTCAGACACTTAACTGACTGAGCCACCCAAGCACCCCAGAACAATATTTTTAAAAAGATACACAAAGAGCTAGTACGGTAAGCCATAGTGGAGATAAAATAACATTTTAAAATACTTGATTGGTCCAAAAGAAGGAAGAAAAAGGAGGGGGGAAAAAAGAAGAAAGAATAGAAGGATTAAATATAAAACAAATAACAAGATGACAGATTAAAACTCAACTATATCAATAATTACATTAAATGTAAATGGTCTAAGTACTTTTAAAGCCAGAAATTGTCACATTGTATCAAAAAGCAAGACACAATGCATTAACCAGGGTTCTCCAGAGAAACAGAACCAACAGAATGTATATATAGAGAGATTTACTTTAAGGAATTGGCTCATGCAATTATGGGGCTTGCAAGTCCAAAATCCTCAGGGTAGGCCAATAGTCTGGAGACACAAGGAAGAAATGATGTTGCTATCTTGAGTCTGAAAGCAACATGGAAGAAGACTTACTTCTTCCTCAGGCCTTCAGCTGATTGGATGAGGCTCACCCACATTAGATTAAAAAATCTACTTTACTCATAGTCTACTGATTTAAATTTAATCTCATCTAAAAATTACCACAATATTTATACCGGTGTTTGACCAAACAACTCATACCAAAGCCTATCTAAGATGACACATAAAATTAACCATCACATTCAAATACACGCTTTTGTAAGACACCTGCTCTAAACATAAAAACAGAGATAGGCTGAAGTGAAAATATGGTAAAAGATATACCAAGAAAACACCAGTCAAAAGAATATTGGAGGGACTATATTGATATCAGAAAAAGTAGACTTTACAACAAGTAATATTATCAGGAATAAAGAAGGATATTTCATATGCTCAAGAGATCGATTCATCCAGAAGACAAAGAATCCTAAATGCATGTGTACCTAATAGAAAGCTTCAAATTCCATGAAGCAACATATGATAGGACTGAAATGAGGAATTGACAAAACCACAATTATATTTGGAGACTTCGAGACTCCTCTCTCAGTAAATGATAGAAAGAGTTGACAGAAAATCAGTAGGAATGTGGAAGACTCAAACAATGCTGTCAACCACTTTGACCTATTTGACATTTCTAGAACACTCCATCCATTAACAGCATGATATCCATTCTTTTCCAGTGCATATGTAATAGTCACCAAGATAAATTATATTCTGAGCCATTAAAACAGAAATTAGTTAATTACCATAGTTGAAATCATGTAAAATATGTTCCTTGCTGCAATGGAATAAAACTACCAATTGATGAGAGTATGTGGAAAAGCCCAAGACATTTGAAAATTAAACTGAAAACCATTAAGCAAGGGGCACCTGGGTGGCTCAGTTGGTTGAGTATCCAACTCCTGATTTCGGCTCAGCATGATCCCAGGGTGAAGGGATCGAGCCCCATGATCCATGCTTAGCATGGAGCCTGCTTGGGATTCCTGCCCCCGCCTCTCTCTCCCTCTGCCCCAATCCACCCCCCTCTCTCAACACCCCCCTCAAACACACCACACACACACACACACACACACACACACACACACACACACACACACATGAACTATTAAATAATTCATCAACCAAAGAAGAAATAACATGAGAAAATAGATAGTATTTTGGAATAAATAAAAATGAAAACACAAGATGTCAAAATCTGTAAGATGCAGCTTAAGCAGCACCGAGAGGAAAAATTATGCTATTAAATCCTTATGTTGGATAAAAGAAAGGTCTCAAATCAGTGATCTTAGCTTCCACCTTCATAAATTAGAAGAAAACCAAACTAAAACAAAGGAAGCTGAAGCAAGGAAATAATAAAAAATCATCAATCATCAACAAGAACAGATCAAGAAAATAAACGAAGAAGCCAGTTCTTAGAAAAGAGCTACACAATTGGTAAATCGTTAGATTGAACACACACACACACACACACGCACACAAGAGACAGATGAGCAGGGTAAAGACACAAATTACTAATATCAAGTATCAAGAGAAAGAGATCACAATAGATTTTGCAGACATTAAAAGGACAATAGGGGAATATTATGAACAACTTCATTTCAATACATTTATAACAGATAAAATTTGCAAATCCCTTGAAAGATACAAAAACAACCAAAGTTCCTTCAAGAAGAAATAGATAACCAATATGGCTTATATCTATTAACTTATAGCTAAGAATATTAATTTACAGCTAAGAATATCAAAATCATGAAAAACATAAAGGAAATAGTGATAAATTTAATTTTTATCAATGTTAAGACTTTTACTGTTAAAAAAAAAAACTACTAAAGCTGGGAGAAAATATTTGTAAAACATCTGATAAAAGAATTATATCCAGAATATCAAACTCAGCCTTGCAATTTAACAATAGAAAAGCAAACAACTCTGTAAAAAATTGGTAAAATATTTGGGTACTTCCCCCAAAGAAGAGAGAGACACTATGCGTCTAAAAATACACTCAACGTCAACTGTTACTAGCGACATGCAGATTAAAACCACAAGAGATACAACAACACAGCCACTAGAGTGGCTGAAATTTAAAAGCCAGATAATACCAAATTCCAGTGAGAATACGGACCAAGGTGGGGGGGGTCTCATACATTGCCAGTGGGAATGTGAAATGGAAAACCCTAAGGCAGTTTTTCATAGTTAAATTCACACTTGCCGTACAACTCCAGAACCCCACTCCTTGGTATTTATCAAATGAAAGCTTGTTTACACAAAGGCAGTACTGTAATCCTCACACCAGATTTATTTATGATGGCCCATAACTAGGGATAACTCAAATGACTGTCTATGTGAATAGACACATTGGGATACACCCTGACCATGGAATATTACTCAGCAATAAAAAAAGTACAGATTACTGATATATTCAGTAACATGGTTAGATCTCCAAACCATGCTAAGTCAAGGTGGTGGGGCTAAAGACTAAACACAGTGGGATTCCATTTATATAAATTCCAGATCTGACACAAGTGAAGTCATGGAAAGTAAATCATGGTTTTGAGGGACAGATGAGAGGAGGGAACTATCTACAAAAGGTCATGAGGGAGTTTTGGGGGATGCTGGAAAGGTCCTATACTTTGATTGTAAAAATGGTTTTACACCTGGGTACATTTATCGAGACTCATTTATTTAAAAAAAAAAAAGGCTAATTTATTACATTCTCAAAATTGGTGGATTTTATTTGATATAAATTTTGCCTCAGTAAAGCTGATTATAAAAATAGTAGTTGTCTTTGACATGAAAATATATAAAGAAGAAAAATTAAAACCCATTATCTAGTAATATTCAATCATTACAGAATATGTACAATGTATGATTAATGTCTCTATCCCAAGCCCTATTATGGATTTTCTAGCATAAACAGCATATATATATATATATATATATATATATATATATACACACACACACACACACACACACACATATATATTCATATACATGTATACTATGGATTTTCTAGCATAAATGGCATATATATATACATACGTACATATGTATATACATATATACACATACACATATACACGTGTATATATACATATATACACATATACATATGTATATATGTCTAGACATATATACACGTGTATATATGTCTAGACATATATACATATACATATACACATATACATATACACATATACATATATACATATACATATATACATATGTATTATGTCTAGACATATATACACGTGTATATATGTCTAGACATATACACATATACATATACATATATACATATACATATATACATGTATATCCCATTTATACATAAACATAAGCATCTATACAGGTATATGCTATTTATACATATATACACATATACTTATATAAATATATATCCCATTTATACATATATACATGTCTATGCTATTTATGCTAGAAAATCCATAATTGGGCTTGGGCTAGAGATGCACCTATGTACACAGAGTCACTCACATGTACATAAAATAAATTACTTAATACTTTATCAAGTGTATGGGCCAGATTTTATGTAATCATATCCTAGTTATGGGAACTCTCAGTTGTTTACCATGTTTTTCCATCATAAAAGATGTTGTGATAAACATGTTTGCACATAAAGGGTTTTTCTCAATATTTCATGACTTCAATTTATTTTAACATTAGTCCCCCACCCCCCAAAAAAATGGTCTGTGTAGGACTTTGGATACAATAAGCCCTTTTTCTTCCTAGGAATTTCACTCCTAGCTGTGTGGCTGCCTGAGCCTCAGAGGGGATCAGCGGCAGACTAGGGAAAACAACGGGTCTTCCTCTCTCGGTCGTGGGCTCCTGTCGCCTACGTGAGAAGTACACTAGCTCACACGTGAGAAGCACTTACAGGTGTCAGAAATATTTCTAACCAAGTCTCTATATTAATTCACCTAATCTTTACATGAGCCTCTGACGTAGGCACCATCAGGTTCTCCATTTTGTAAGGTGCTCAGGACTGGCACGGAGGTGACATGTCTCGCTCCCGGTAACACGGTTCCTGAGCGGCAGAGCTGGACGGGGGCTCATTCCAGCCTCCACCAAACCGCCACTTGACATGTGATAGTAATTCCACCACGGTAACTTTTCCAAACGGAGGCATTTTCAAAGGAAAATGATCCTCCTACCAACTTTCTCCTTCTTGTTTTTCTTTCCCTCTCCCTGGGCACTGAAGTTTCCACGCTACCCAAAAGACTTTGTGGGAATGGGTTAAAATATAACGAGAGCTTAAATAATCAAAAGAATAACGTGCTACGCTCAAAATTCCAAGAAACAAAATGATCAAGCAGCAGGGCCTAATAAATCCCTTCTGTACTGGATTTCAAAATGGGCAGCGTTGGAGTGCTGACATAAATCCTTTGTGGGTTTAACGCTGACATTTTCCTCCATCCTGACGCACTGGGGGACAAACAGTGTAAATCCTCTGGTTGGAATCGGTGCCCTGTTTTGTGTGCACAGCTTACTTTCTGAGGCCCACCCTGTGATACACAAAACTCGTTTCAGAGACCAGCTCCCCAGGCAGGACGTCTAACTGCCTGATCTGCTTTGAAATGAACTGAGATGTTCTCAAGAGGCTGTGTGTTCCTAAACCTCTTTTCCTGGTCCTCTCTCTCTCTGGGGCCAATCTCATCCTTCCCATGGCTTTCCATACTTGATCTCCCAACAAAATCTCCAGCCCAAGTCCTTCCTGAGACAGTCAGACCTATCCACCTTCTACCTTCTCACTATTTCCTGTTGGAAGTCTAGAATCATCTTAAATTTTATGTCAGTCAGAAACAACTCCAATTTCCTTTTTCTCCCCAACCTGGCTCCCTCCTATCTAGTCTATCTCCTTAAATGGCACCACTATGTACACATTTGTTCAGGCAAAAGCGGGGAGAAAAGGGGTAACTGGACCTCACGCTTCCCTTCCTCACGTCCAAACACGAACCCCATTGATTATGCCTACTTCCACCTTCTCTCTCAATCACCCTCCCCCTTGCTTGGATCAGTGCAGTAGCCAACTGACTGATAAGCCCCACGCATTGCTGGTTCTCCTACAAATCCATTCTCTCCCGGCAGCCCAAGTGATCTTTTTGAAACACAAATCTGACCATATCACTCATGGCTGAAACTCATCGGTGGATTCCCATTGTGCAGAGGATAAAGCGCAACTCCATGGCACAGCCTGCCCGATCCTATTTGCTCTGGCTTCTGACCTCCCCGGTAGCCTCACCTCACACTCCTCTGCAGCCACACTGACGCATCTCTACTTGCTTCCCTGTCTCTCCAGCTTCCCAATTCATAACTCATCTTTTTGTTTGCTCAGCTGGAGGGTCCCTTCTTCAAAGGAGTTTTCCCTTGCCCACCCACATCCAGGCAAAGGGTATCCATTTTCTCGTGTGTTCCTGTCCTTGGTTGATTTACTATATTTGCAATTATAAAGTCATTTTCACACCTTCTTACCGAACGCTTGATTCTGTCAGTAGACTTTCAGGTCCGTGGGGGCAGGATCTATATCTTACGTGTTTATTGTGAGATCTCCAGAGCTAACCCAGAGCCTGGCCACACAGTATGGTACTCAGTAAATGCACATGGAATCAACAAAATCAAAAAAGGCTTTCTGTACACAGGCAGAAGTTAGAATCAGCCCTAACCCTCATAGCAGTGTCTGAGTCGGCACAGAAGTCAACGTGCCTTTGTGAAATCCATGCTAGGACTGGACATCAAGTTCACTAGCCGCTGCAGAGTCACCTCCTTCAAACACTCTCTCTGCCTACTGGTGATACGCTCCCCACAGCCACGGGAGCTTCTATTCCCTCAGAGCCTGAGACCTTGGTGGGCCGGAGCACTTGGGTCCACCCCTCCTGTAAAAACTGAATCCAGAAAGAAAAATAAATAAATAAAGAGAAACCAGAACGAGAAGGCTGCCTTTATGACAGCTAAAACTGTTGGCTTAACTTCCCAAAATACCGTTGAATTTTCTTTTTGCATACAGCTGTGTTTATAGAAGGCAATATCATGTATGTAAATAAATTCAGATGCCGCTTGAGTTATTTTAAAACAATCAGTCTAACACTAATCAGCTTACTCAGAGACGTAATCTTACCCTAAAAAAGTGACAAATGAGTACACAGTGTGCTGAGTAAAATACATGGAGAATAAGTGGGATGTAAGTGTTAGAATGACGCCTGTGGTCATTCCAGATGCATCAAGGGAATGGCCTTGCCCTTCACTCACCTCCTCCCAGCTTCCTGGAAGTATAGCAGGTGCGCATGTGACGCTAGCAATAATTTTGCTCCCGATTCTCTATGAAAGCCGCGCCTTTCCCACCACCATGCTTATGCTAGTTTCTTTGCTGGAAATCTGTGGGACCTCTTGGCCTTACAGAAAAACAGCCTCTGCTTCAAGGTCCACCTTACATATCTTCTCTTCCACAGATTATATTTTCTTGCCTCGTATTTATTTTTAGAGCACCTTCCATAATATGGATAATGATTCTAATTCCTAAAAATTATTGAGCATGAACTGTGTGTCCGACACTCTGAAAGACACTCTATGTGTATTCATTCAGTGAGTCCTCACCCATGAGATCCTACGAGTATCCCCTAATTTTACAGGTGAGGAAACTGAGGCGATGGGTGGTTAAGAGCTTGCCCAAGCTCACACAGCTAGCAAACGGCTAGACCAAGGATCCAACACCTCCTTCCCTGCCCATAGCTGCTACTTATCAGTCGGCACCACATTGTGTATTACGCTCAAGTTATTTCCAAGTGTGCAAATTCAAAGAGAGAAATTTGGTTGTTGGAGAAATGTGGAAACAGGCTGAGGAGGACAAAGTAAATTGGTAGTCTCCGATTTCTCAGATAATAAGGGATGAGATTGGATCTCAACGTTCTCTCTCTCCCTCTGTCTGCTTTCTTTCTAGCCAAAAACATGTCAAAGGGCTAGTTTAATTTCCCTCTGGTTATTTTTTTTACAAATAACTACGTCTTGAGGGCGATCGCCAGCACACGATAGTTGAACAATAAAGTGGTTCTTATTGTTTTAATTGTTGTTGGGGTTTAATGGGTACCATGTGTGATGCAAAGAACATCCTTGGGTTTCTTTTGAAGAGTTTACAATCCAGCTGAGGACAAATTGATGCCTGTGCCTTCACAAAGTGAACACTAAGATTTTGTGCTCCGTAACCCAATCTGGCCTTCAGAAGAGGGTGACAGGAGGGCTCTAGGAGGCTGGCCGGGTCCCTGGTGAGACGAGCGGGGCTGGATTGCAATCCCAGCTCTCCTTGGACCAGCTGCGTGACCTTGGCCAAGGTTCTGCCCGCCCATGAGCCTTTGTCCCCTTATTTATAACATGAGAATAGCATCCTCCTTCACGTTCTGCACAGGAGTGAATGGGGCACGTGGCAATGCCTGGTACTGGGTATACTGGGGAGGCATAGATCAGGGCCAGTGCAACCTGGATTTTCCTTTCACTGGGCTGTTCACTATCGCCAACGGTAAAGAATGAAACAGGGAGCTCACAATTTCTCCTGTGCGTTCCCTGTGTTCTGGCAGGAAGCCCCACCCCGCCCCCCAAACCGTGTGGCAGACTCCAGGATTATCTCCTAGAACTTCTCCAAAGCCATTCATTTCTTTTTATAGGGCATATTTATCTGCTTTTTGAACTTCGTAACACGTGAGAGACTCTTCGAAACTAGCCAGCGTACAGCGCTTACTATAAACCAACCCTGGGAATTTTGAAAGCACAGGCCCAAGAGGATGGGAGGAACGTTTATCACCATGATCCGCAGACTACCATTGCTACTATGCTGTAATCATTATTATTGCACTGGTGTCTATCGCCATTACAATTTCTGAAACTATTACTATGTCTCTTCCGACCACTACAAATGCTACGACCACTACCATTCCCACCATCGGGTCTATACCTCCGCCTACACCCTTCACTGCTGCTACAACTACCACCACTATCCTGCTAGTCATCCTGCTACTGGAAACTATTCAATTTTTGGTAATGCTTACTAGGTACCAAGCACTGTGCTAAACACTTTACCTACATTTTGCACTAAGCCATCGGAGAAGTTCTGTGTTGGAGGATTTCTACTGTTCTCATCTGACGGGTGAGTAAATCGACGCTTGGGGATTAAATGACCATCCCACAGCCCTGCCCTGGTAAAGGGCAGGGCTCAAACTCCCACTGGGTCTCTCTGATCCCCAGGCCTGTGCTCTTTCTGAATCTCCACGCAGCTTCCAGTCATCTCAGCTTTTGCACAATGTGTTTTTGACATTTTTCTTTTTCCATGTTCTTGGGCAGGGAGATGGGAAGTCCACCCAGGAGGGAAGGACAATGACTGGACACGGAGCTTCAAGGTAAACAGGAAGCTCACACAAAGCCGCCAGCCAGCCGGGCAGCTTGTCTGCTGACCTTGGCCTTTGTCATCCTCCCCACATCCCTCTGAATGAGCAGTTCCACACCTGAGCTAATCCACGCAATGACATTTCCAGGTAGGCGTTTGCCATCTCTTGCTTGGATGACCAGCAAGAGAACCACAGATGGGCGCGCACACACGCACACACACACATACACACGTACACACACACATAGATCAAAGATGGTGGGTAAACATCTTACATTTACACAGAGTCTTTGTTGCCTGGGTCCTCTTTGCCTGCTCTCCACTCCCATCTTTGATCCTGCAGTTGAACAGGCACATCCTATTGACCCATGGAAAAGAAATGGACATTACTGACTATCCCTAATGCTGTGGCGCTTTAGTCTGCGTGAGGGGCAAAGCTACTAGAAGGTGCATCCATTCATGCATTCAGTTAAATGGCCATTCCTTCAGTAAATATGTAGAAAGGACAGAATTCATGCCAAGACAACGATGTTGAACAAGATGGAGCTTTCTTCACTCTTGAAGCTATCCTTGCTCTCATGGAGATTACGTTCTAGTGGGAAGGTGATGAAAACAATAGAAAATAAAAACAAGGTAATCGTAGACTGTGGTAAAAGCTAAGTAGGAAATAAACGAGGATCACAGAAAGAAAAGGAGGCTCAGACCAACTATAGACAGGGTGGTAGGAAAGGCCTCTGTGAAGATTAACCATTTAAGATGAGACCTGCAGTATGGCCAAGGAGCCAGCTGGAACATGTTTTCTGTATCACATAGGGGACAACGTGTGCAAAGCCTTCATACTGGGAGAGAGGTTGACAAGTTCAGGAAGTGAGAAAATCCAGAGCAAAGAGAATGAGTGGAAAGCCGTATAAGGTGGGATGGGAAGGTGTTATGTGTTTGCATGCTGGTGGGCACGGTCCATTCCAGAAAGGAAACAAAATGAGGCAGGAAAGACAGAGGATATCTTGATGAAGACAAGTCAGAGAGGCTTTCTGGCCTCTGCCTCTGATTCTTGTCACCTTGTTTGGAAACTGCTTCTGATGCTCCATAAGCTTTGGGTTGATGAAAGCTGGACAGACCACTGGCTAAATAAGGAACTCTCTGACTTGGAAGTCAACAATGCTAGAGCAGTTCCCCAAAGACCTTGTGTTCAAGTTGGCCAACATTTCAGTTATGCTGAGTGAGATTATCAGACTTTTTTTCTTCACTTTGCCTATAATCAAACTCAGGATGTGATGTAGAAAAATCCAGTGAAGCTCCTGGCACATAACAGATGCATAATCGATATTTGTTAAGTGAATATTGAATAAATAAACAAGCGAATTAAGGTGGCTCTATCTGGTAAGGAGACTTAGGATAAGTATCATCATTCTAAACGGTAACAGACTGCGTTACGAGTTTGGGACAGGCTCTGAAGGTTTGGTGGGTTGGAGACCACGTCCTAATGGTCAGCTAAGTCAAGAAGGGTCCAATAGGTACCAAGCCATATACAGAAGCTCTGGAATGTTAATCAGGAGATCCCTATGATGTCACTGCTGATTTCATATTAAGCCTTCCTAACATGCTGTTCAATACGAACACACCAGGACTTGAAGTCAGAAGAGAGTCAGAGTTGGCCTGAGATAAAGAAGGAGAGCCATCTATGCCCCTCTTTGGACCAGACTTGTCGCCCCAGGCCAAAGCAAAACCTGTACTTTTGCAAGGCAAAGAGCCTCCTCCCTGACAAGGGCTCCCATCACTTTTATCACTAGCCAGTACCATGGATCCTTGGACGTGCTGGGGCAGAAACCCTCTATATCCCTGAAAAACCCACCCTTCCACAGGGTGGGCCTCATTTCCCACCTGTTTCCTTTTCAGAGCATGTAGGGCTAAGATGATTACTGTCTTTTTCTCTATAGCTACCACACATCCTAGTTGAGGAGCAGGAAAAACAGAAACAAAAATATTGCAACAAATCTGGAATCTTGGAAGGAAACCCTGTAAATCATTTTGGATTAATGTAAAATGATGTTGATATTAGATGAACTCAGCGAGTGCTGGAGAGCTAGGGAAAAAAACAGTTTCCTATGAACTCAAAAGTCAAAAGTCTGACAACTTCTGTCCTGTTTCTTATTCTCAAGGAAGGTGGGTATGAATAACCAGATGTTATTGTCCAAGAGAAACAGGAGTGGGGTCTGGCCACAATAAGCACACTGAGGCCGGCCCCTGGGTGGGAAGGTATTCAAGGATAGGCTATGGATTCTTCCAGGAAAACAAAACAAAACACATGATTGCCACCATAGGTAACAGTCAACTCTCAACCAATGAGACATCCTATCGTGTGATTCATTAGGTCAAGAAAGATGCCTGTCAGTGGTTTGGTTTATGCCACTGTTGCCCGACATAGCTAACGATCAAAGAATGGGAGCTGGCCTGACCATCGCCTCTCCTTCCTGACCTCCCTCCCTTCCTCATTCCTTCCTTCCTTTCCTTTCCTCCTCACCTCCTTTCTTTTAACTGAGGGGGTACCTGTTTGGATACTGACCGGTGTGTACCCCAGTCCTGACATTCCTACATCCATGTGGTATTTAATTCTTGTCCTTGCAGTTTGAGGAGTTGTGCAGAATGCAGGCTGACTTGGGGGGCGGCGGCGGGGGGGGGGGGGGGGCGCGTCCAGCACGACGAGTGTCACCTTTCATCCTGGAGCCAAAGGCAAATCCTGGCTCTGGAGTCCCAAGCCTGTGATTTCACCTCTTTGGGCCACCATCTCTGAACCTAGAGCATGCCAAAACATCATTGCATCTGTTTTGTAGGATGGTGGGGAGGTTTAAAGAACATAATCCCAAATAGTGTCAGAACAGTGTCTGGGCTACCTTGTTGGCGCGGATGAAGTTTAAGCCTCAGGCCTTTCTCCCCTGTAGGCTCCTCCCAACGCCCTGGAAATATTTGATGTTTGCAGTATTTAAAAACTTGTTACGAGTTTATAATCTTCTCTTTCCAAATAAATATTCACTTTCGCATTTGTCATTTTGTATTTATAATAGTGCATTATTTTTCTTAAGGACAGTCCCCAAATTACATAAGCTTCGGGCCCCACACAACCTGTAGAGGGTCCAGAGCTCAGAACCTGGACAGCATGTAGACAGAACATGTAGACGGCATGTGCTAACTGGTAGATGGCAGGGATTCTATTTAATGTTTTAGGGTTTTTTAAGATTTTTCATGTTAATAAGTTATAAATCATGGTGGCAATTAAAAGGGAAATACATATCCTGATTACATATCATGATTACATATGATTACATATCATACATACATACATACATTACATTACATTACATATCATGATTATCAGTATGAGTGACGGTATTTACAAATACGCTCATTACATCGACAGGAAGCCGAAGAATGGGTAAACTTTTCATCTCAGGCTCTTCCGGTGCCTTGTGGCCAGAGTCACAGAATTTCTTTAAAGTCTCTAAAACAAGGATGGGTAATTCGCGAATTGACCAGGGGGAGTAAGAGAAAGGCCTCCTAACCATCAGTGTCCGGTGAGTTCTTCTTCCAGAGATCAGTCTTTCTGGACCTTTCCATTAATGAGACATGGCCCTTCCACAACAGTGTCCAAGGGGCCCGGGGCACCCCTCACCCACGCAGAGAACAGTCAGCTATTTGCGTTCCCTCCATTCTTTCTCACAATTGGAGTCTGAGAGGCTGTCATCTGTCCCACTCTCCTCGATACTGTGGTCTCATTTTTCTGCCGTGTCCAACTCCGGAGATAACATGGGTAAAAAATGTGAATACTTCAGTTCGCCTTAGAACGCTCTTTGTTTAAATTCACTCCCACCCCATTTCTGTGCAAGGAGCCTGGTGAGGAGGAAGGCGTGAGCAAAGGGAAACCGCCAAGTTGCATATTTAAAATTCCATCGGTTTGATTTCTTTAATGCAATACGGTCATTTTTAATCTCGGTCTGTTTGATAAATACCTGCATTTCAAGTAATTGTTCAGATTGTGTCTGTTTTTATTAGAACGTATTTGTCATTATTTGACAGTCGTTTCTAATCACATTTGTCATGTGTTTGGTCTCCTTTATGAATACTGATAGCTCCTGGAAGAGAAGTTTAGGAAACACCATTCATTCCTTGAACACACGCAGTGTGCCCACCACCCAGGATACCGTTTTTCTCGTCACTCAGAAATGAGGAAATGAATAGCAGAAATGAGTGGGAGGCTTATCTTTAGACAGAGAAACTAGAATTGTTTGGAAGTTTTTGGAATTCGGAGGACAGATGTCTATGCAGTCAATTCAATCAATTGTGTAGTCAGGGAGTTTAGGTATCTGGGCAGTTTGAACACAACACATTGACAAGTTCAGATGCAAAGTTGTCTACTGTATTGGTTCAGCCTGAGCTCCTCGCACTGTGGGAAACTTAACGTAGCCAAGTCATGTCATTCAACAAATAGCCATCCGTCTGTTCATTCAGCAAATATTTACTTATTTACAGTATCCATTCACTCGGATATTTATTCACTCAATAGATGTCTATTCAGCCATTTAGTTAACAAATAATTGTGTTTTCAATGGACATTTGTTAAATTTCTGCAGTATGGAAGACACGGGAACGGGCCGTCTTGGCAGCTGCATTGTTCACACCCAGACCGTATAAATCCCAGGAAAGGCTTCCTGTCTTCATGTCACCATCACAGAAAGGCCATAATCTTTGCTTTGCTGATGCCACACGGTCTGGAAGCCTCTGTGAGGTAGGATAATGGGAGCAAGCAAACGCTGCAGACCACGATGGGTCCCTCTGTTGCTTTTTTTTTTTTTTTTGTCTTCCAATGAACATCAACAAGGCTCTTCTTATATATATAAAGCTTAATACTAGGTACTCAGAGTGAAAAAGATAAGGAAGACATCAGCTCTACAAAACCGTATAGCCCAGAGGCGTACCGGACGCTTTGGGAACCCAAACTTGAATGGAGGAGAGAGGTGGGGGTCAAGATGAACAGAGGTGTATCTTGGGAACGGGCCTCTGTGCCTGCCCTGGAAGGTGAGTCAAGCAGAAAAGACCTCCAGGAACAAGCAGAATCAACAAGCAGCCCACTCTGGCTACAGGCCTCGAACCCCCCACCAACGCAGGACTTAATTATCAAAAGGAAGCGGGGTGGAGCACTTTCCAAACCTTTCCCATGAGTAGCTCGGGCTGAGTTTGGACTCGTGGCAGCCCTCCCTATCATCACTGCAGGGTCTGCCTGGCTGGATGTCAGCCCCTGGGTCTGGAAGGGGGAGTCGTGTCCATCCAGTGCCAGAGTGTCTGAAAGAAGGAGAGGCGACTGGCGGGTTGGGGTGTGTGTTTGAAAGGCATCAATTATAATATACCCAGACCTCCAAACGCTTTCCCTCCCCAAGCAGCTTGTAATTAGGGAAGGAGAATCATGAGCTTAGCAACTCCCAAAGGAGCACCTTCACAAAGTGCACATGTCCAGTAACATCTGTTAACCCTTGTGGATGGAGAGTCAGGACGTGGTCTGCTCTGACTGGCTGCTTTCAAGGTGAGCAATCATAAAACCAGGCAATGTATCTAAATGCCCGTGACTGCATTTCTCATGGTACACGATTAACAGCAGGGATGTAGTGGGAAGTTTGTGGGGGGCTGAAGTCAAAGAGTAAAGACAAGATTTTCAGTCTCACTTCTGCCATCCGTAAATATAAAGCCTGAGCAACTTCCTCCAGATCTTAGACTCTCAGTTTTCTTATGTGCAAAATGGGGAGAAAAATCAAATCTACATGGCGAGGTTATTTAAAAGTCAGTGTAATGCCTGTAATGTACTGGGGTGGTGACTACACACAGCTGATAATGACAAATATTACTTATATTAATACAACATACTATCACTTTACCAAAAAACAAAACAAAACAAAACAACATACATTCCCAAATCCATATTTTTGCAAGATTAGCATGGCCTGTACAATTACCGAGTTCTTTATGAAACCTCTTATTTCACTCTTAGGTTTTTTTTACGATAAAGTAAAAAAGGACATAGGAGCTTCGTTTTGGAAGAAAACTCTTCATTAAGATAATTCAGCATTTCAAAAGAACATAAAATCATTTTCCAGTTTGATTTGGAGTTTAGCATCAGTTAATTTCTCTTTGTTCTTCTCCTCTGGTTGTGCAATGTCCCCTTTGTGCGCGTACATTTGTCCAATGCAATCTAAGAAACAATCACCTTAATTGATCGGGCATTAACCTCTAACAGCTTAAGACCTGGGCTCTTTATCTATCGCTCAATCCTTGCTGCAGATGTAATTCCCTGTAGTGTTTACATCTTTGTCACCATCACCAGTGGCTCCTTCTCAGGAAAGCATGTCAGTAAACGTGACTGTGAACAAAACAGACCGCTTACTCCAGAGGCCCCGCCATCGCAGAAAAGCCTAGCTGTGGTCTTATGCTGTGGCTGGTGGTGTATATAATGATAAATTTCATACAGGTGTCACCCTTTTCAAGACCTCGGCGAGGATTGATGGTTTACAGTAGGCTGATCCATCATCCAGGGCAGGTGGCACCCTATTGGAATTTCAGAAATCTGTTCCCAATCACATTCACTGTTGGGTGACTCAGTAACGACCCTATTTGCCGTGCGTTACTGAAAATCAATGTGCCGCATTCAAGGTCAATGTACTGTTGGAAAACTCTTTAAGCACTGATGGATGGATTGTGCTCATTCAGAATAAATGTGAGAAAAAAGTGACAGCTGAGCATCCAACAGTCACGCCAACTTTCAAAGACGGACTTCCTTCTCTAGCGGGCAGTGGGATTTCCAGGGGGGTGACATCACTCATTTCCTCTTGTTCTCTGTTTTGGGGGACATGTCTGCATTTGTTAGTGCGTCTTCCCTCATACAATTAAAAGCATCAACATCCAGAATCTCTGTGAATATTTTATCAGCCCAATGCTTTAAAATTCCGACAGGTCAGTTTGGGATGAAAGGACTCCATATGAGCAAAATCAAAGCCCAGAACAATGTGGACTATTTACAACATGTATCTTTGGAGAAATAGTGTGGAAAATAGCCAAAGGTAAGAAAGTCGTTCGTTCATTCAGTTAATTTCCCAAAACATAAAATCTTCATAACATGCCATGCAATGAACCTGGGTTCAGGGATGTGAAGAGGAACAGCCCTGCTCTGTCCACTCCAAAAGTTTACAGCCAAGGAAGAGACAGAGATGCACAACTAAATTATTAAATGCGATGCAACGAATGCCTGGTGCACAACTGTGTGGGGAGAGAGGTGAGTGCATAGTGATATATACAAGCGATGAACACACAGGAGGCCAGTTCTCCCCGGGGCCGTTACCAATCTGAACAGTTGTGATTAACATTTAGGCAAGTGGCAAACAAGTAAGCTGGGGTTTGTTCAGTGAATTCTGGTTGCCAGTGTACTTAAATGTTTTTGAAAAAGTGACCCAAAGTGGCAAAGGAACTTTTGACAGTGAGAGATACTAAGGTTATAAACAGATTGCATTTTATCACCATAACACTTCCCTCCTGATGACCTATTTATCAACCAAGCAGAGATAATACTTGACCAAGCTTCTCAGTGTTTCCCAATGGTAAGTTAGAAGCCTTTCCTGGGGAAAAACAAAAAAATATACATTGTGTGTCCTTGGGTAGAGAGTAACTTTTACTTAAAAAATCTTTTCCTTTCTTTTCTCTTTTCTGTTTTCTCTTCTCTGTTTTCTCTTCTTTTCTTTTTGTTATTATAATTATTAGCTTCCAAAAGAAAAGGAAATATGATTTGTTGCCTGTGTAATACAGACAGGCAAAAATTTGGCAGCTGCTGAAATATAAGTGATCTCGGGACTATTTAGAAATGTTTCATAAAAACAAAATGGTGCTACCAAAGACACCAAGAGTACCTGAAATGATACAGATATTTCTTGATTCTCAATAATCAAGTTGGATCCACCTAATGATATGTTTGTAGGTTTTTCTTCTCTATATAGTCAGTAACTCCCCTTTATAGATGATCTCCAGCACCCACTACAGAACCAGGCATATAGTCACTGCTCAATAAAAGCTATGAATGAAAGCATGAACCACTCAGTGAATGCATGAACTAGATGCACAGATTAGCTACGAGGTAGAAAACCACAGTTTTCTATTGTATGAAAATTGCCTTTAACATTAATTTGTTTAAAAGATCCTTTTTGTGTGCTCAGTTTTCTTTATCATTGGATAAATCAAGAGCCTGAAGGATCAAGGATCAAGGATCAAGAGCCTGAATCTGTACCTATTCTGTCTGGTTACACCATTTCTCTGGAATGCTCCCGAAATCTCATCTCCTGGTTGGGTTGATCAAATATGAGTTGCTAGTTTTGCTGATGCAACAATTTTCAGGTCCCTGGATTCCTTTCTTTATTTTACAGCCTAGTTTCCACGCATTCCAAGTCAGACTTAGTGCAGAATCCACTCATGCATCCATTATTCAAGCATTTACTAGCATACATGGCAACCCAGGCACTTGGGAGTTAAAAAAGAATAGGTGAGACCCCTTCCACTGAGGCTACTCATAGTCTAGGGTGTATAGGGCTTCAGCAGTAGGTCATCAGACATGTAAACGTACCATTTTAAATACGACATAATAAGAAATATAGCAAGGGAGCTGAAAAACACAGGATATGGAATATAGGAGTGGAGATAACAATTTGGGATGATTTCCTACCAATATAATATCACAGCTGAGCTGGGGCATCTGATGAGAAGGGGCGCTCAGGTGGGGAAGAGAAATGGCATATTCCAGGCAAGAAGACCACATTTATAGAATCAAGAGGATGGAAAACATTTTGGTGCTCTTGACAAATGGGGGGTACTGCAATCAGGTAAGTTTTGGCAAGGGAGAGAAAGGAAGAAAGACTGGAGAGGTAGATGAGAATTTGATCATAAAGAATTCCGATCTTCATTCACAAGGCCTTAGAGTTAAACTTGCCAACAACAGAAGGCATCTCACCTTTCTACAACACTGCATAACATACATATAGAAAAAGGAACAGAAATGAGCACACCCCTGTTACAACGTCTAGATCCAAAAGAACGCCATGACCAGCACCCAGGAGCCCCTCCTCCATGCCCATTTCTAGTTACTTCCTCACCAAGGGCATCCACTCTCCTTATTTCTAACAGCATAGATTAGCTTCCTCAGTTTTGTACTTCATGTAAACACGGTTCTATCGTATGTATTTTTACTCAGTCTTATGTTAGTTAGATTCATCGTGTTGCTCTGTAGAGTTGCAGGTCATTCCTTTTCATTGCTGTATAGCATTCGATTACAGGAATATACTGTAATTTTTAATACCTTTGCACTTTTGATGAACATCTTTATGTCATTTGCATTTTGGAGCTAAGACAAATAGTGCTGCTGTGTATGTTCTAATACATGTCTTTCGGTGAATATATGAACACATTTCAGTTGGGTATGTATTCAAGAGTGTTTAGTTTTAGTAGATAATATCAAATTGGTAAGTGTGGTTGTTCTAACGTATGAACCGGTCATACAAGGAACTTCTGGTTATTTCACATTCTCAACACAACAACTACATTTTTCGTGTTCGTTTATCCAATTAATGTTTATCTTTCCAACTAGACCATAAATTTCATGAAGACGAGAACCACACGTAACTTTCTTTTTTTTTTTTCTTTTTTTTTTTTTTACCATAGCCTCTCTAGTGGTTAGTACAATGCTTGCTGCATCGCTGGAGATATATACAGAATCGGTGCAATATCACGTATTTTTAACTACTGGATTTATTCCGGATGAAAATGAAGAGTTACAAGTGAAATAATGTATTAATCTCCATGCCACACCAAACTACTCAGTGAATTTGGCAGGTTGATCCAAAAGCCGCTAATGTAATGTGGAAGAATTTTCTTTTTTAATTCTTTAACTTGTGAGTAGAAAACAACGGTCTGTGTTCATCTCTGTTAGAGACGTTTTTGCATTGTCTTCAACAGGGCCTATGTCTGCTTTTGTGAATGAGCAGCAGGTAAAATATCACAGGAAAAGTGTAAAAGCAATACAGCTATGTGCTTTACCAGGGCCTCATCTCCAAGTCCACATTCACGGTCATCAATTAAAGAGCTGGCTCTCTCTCCACTGATTAATTTCCACTTGGCCATTATTAATAATGAGGTTAGAAAAATGTGTTTACACAGGGCAAAATGAGATGAAACACAATATACGTACATAAGTCATCATTTAAAGAGCATCAGAGGTGAGAGGGTGGCTATATTAAGCCCCAGACCCTGCTTCCTTCCTGAACCCTCTTGCCCATGGAGGAACCTGCAGTCATGTTAGGTTAGTTGTAGATGAATGATGATGACACAAACATAGCCTTGGAATTAGAAGGGGCTTTAGTAATATATTAGTTCATGCCTTCCCTGTTGTATAAATCTGGTTATCTGTAACTATGGAACAGATCATCCCCAAACTTAGTGTCTTAAAACCACGGTACTCATTGTCTCTCATGGTTTCTATTAGTCAAGAATTCAGGAGTGGCTGCCTGGGCAGTTCTGGCCCAAGGTCTCCCATTCAGTTGCAGAAGGGTGCTGACTTGGGTTGGGATATTGTCAAAGGCTTCTTGACGTTCATGTCCAGTAACACGCTGGGAAGACTCAACCAGAGGGGGCCTGGAGAAGATGGGGCTCCCTGGGCATCTCCCACCATCTCTGTGTGCTATCTCCAGGCAGACTTGCCAGCATGGTGAGGTCAAGGTAGCTGGATTTCATACATGTTGGCTCTGGGCTCCCAAGGTACATACTCCAAGAGAGAGCCCCGGACAGATGCTATTTTAACTTTATTACCTATTTTTAAAAATATGCAGCTCAAATCAAGGCCCTCAGCACCAGTGACGTTGCATATTGTTAGAGCACCCACTGTTTGACCCAGAAGTAGTTGCCAGACTCTGAGTAATAAAATGAGGCTATCATTTCCCTACTTTTGAAACTCCATTTATTATAAAGTAGTCTACCAAGTTTCCTAGGTTCTGTTTCTTATCATCTTTCATGAAACCTTAATTTTCCTTAAATGTGCCAGGATGTTATTATTATATCCTGTAGTCTTTATAACCATTATGTGAATTCAATATTGGTATACCCATTATAGAGATATAGATATTGAGGATAAAATAGGTTAGCAGAGATATACATCTAATGATGATGCCTGAATATGCATCTAAAACTACACGCAACACTTTTCATTCATCTTGTGTCACTTTCAAGGTCTACATAAGGACAGCACTTTAGCCTTCCCTTGAGCAAGGGAGTGAGGTCGGAGGGGCCTTTAAAGGCTTCCCTGATTGCATTTCCTTACCTTTTCTTTGCACCATTTGAACGCATTTATGTGCACATTTGCTATATAAATTCTGATCGTAAAAATAATACATGTCTATTTTCTACAATTTAGAAGGTGTAAATAAGTTCAAATCTAAAAATAAAACCCATTATCATACCAGCTTAAGATGATAGCTCAGATATTCCTTTTTTTCTTCCAGATATATCTTCACACACACACACACACACACACACACACACACACACACACACACACACACATATTTTATGCATATAATATATGCCTATATTTCAATATCATAAAAGATTTCTCATAAAGTTGATTTTTCATGGCTGTTAAATAATTCCCTTGTGCATATGTAGCCCAATTTATGCAATAATTAACCTTCCTTTTTAAAAGGACAGAAGATCACAATGTAATTCTCATGACATCATTAACTACACTTTCTTGTTAAAACACTCATTCCATTTCTTGGTAAAAACCAACTAATTCCTTTGGCTGAGAATATGACCTCTTAGCCTAATATATTCTATCCGTATATCTATACGAAGTAGCTGGAAGGATTCATGGAAATCATGAACTTCAACCCCTTTATCACACATGCAGAGAACCAAGGCCTAGAGAGAGGAGAGGGGTCTTGCCAAGGTCAACAGCAAAATCTGAGCCCTCCAGAGCAGAGATCATTGCTACAATCTTCATAGAGCAAGGCGTCTTTGCTGTTCCTTTGGTTGTTCAACAAATATTTATGGCATGCCCCGCAGGTGCCAGGCACTACATATCAAGCAGGGAATGACACAGACGTGCCTCCTGCCCATGGAACTTAGTCATCACATCCCCTCCTTCCTCTCCAGAGGTCTCCACAGTTTTCTGAGCACGAGGCTTGCACCCCTCTGCCTGAAGCCATTTTCCAGCTTCAGGAAGGGGGTGAAACCTCCTGTCGTACAGGCTAATGTGTCTGAGAATTAACTTTCCAGTGAGAGTTGGTGAGTTGACACCCCAGCTTTCTTGCATCGCCTATTGTCAGTGGGTCAGTTACAGGACATGTTCCACATAGCCTCTAGTGGGTCCCCAGTGGCATGGAGCTCAGTGCCCACCCCCTCCCGCCCCCCCCCCCCCCTGAGGAGCCAGTCTTGTTTTTGCTCACAGGGCCTCCTGGGATCACCTCCCCAGATGATAACAAAAACAAGGCAAATATAACTACAAACTGCTCTGTTCTTTCATTATTCTGATGGTTTTGCACTGAAACCTCTACTGTGTGGAGAAAAGGAAATACATACTTAATCTAGGAAACATTATCTTTTTCTTTGACCTAGAAGTCAGCTGCCATGAAACCCTGGTCTCAGGTTCCACTACTGAGGGAAGTCCAAATCAAGACAAGCTCATACCAGTGTTTACCATATGCATTCTAACAAAAACAATTATAGGACAGCGTTAAATAATACAGCAGGGAAACTCTTGCAGCTATCTGCTGCTACATTACAAACAAAACTTAGTGTCTAACATAGTGTCTGATATTCATAATTTATTATTATCTCCTATGGGTCTCAGGTGGATGAACTCAGCTGGATGGTTCTCACTTGGGGTCCTTCCATGGATACAGTCAGTTGGTAACTGAGACTGGAGTCACTTTTTCACTCACTTCCGTGTCATGGGAACCGGTGTCTGTATCTAAAGGGAGCTTTTCCATAGAGCTAGCTTGGGCTCCCTCCCAGCATGGCGGTTTCTGGCCAGTCAGACTTTTTACATGGTGGACACCTCATAACACCTAATCCAAAAGCCACCCATTGCAAATGGTCAACATTAAAGGCTGAGCCTAGAAACTGGCATAGTCTCCCTTGCACCATATTCCATTGGGCAAGCAGTCAGAGTGTGCCCAGATTTGAGGAAGTGAGCAGAGACCCCACCTCTCAATGGAAGGTGTGTCAAATAGATTTATCAGCAGTGGTAGGAGGGGTGAGGTAACATCTTTCTGCAGAAGAGATATTTAAGGTGGGCCCTGAAGAATGTAGGCAAAAGCCAGGCTGATGGGCTGGGGGAGGACATTCCAGACCGAAAAAAGTATGTGTGCAGACACTCAGCATTTTAAGGACTTAAAAGACAGTGGGGGTGGACAATGGTGGCAAACTCAGAAGACACATATTGGGGGAGAGTCTAAAGGTCTGATGAGGCTGGGCCACATAGGGGATGTTAACTATTTTAGTTCACATTTTTAAAAAATTTTTAAAAACGCTGATTTATTTTTGAGACACAAACAGAGCATGAGCAGGAGAGGAGCAGAAAGAGAGAGGGACACACAGAACCTAAAGCAAGCTCCAGGCTCTGAGCTGTCAGCACAGAGCCTGACGTGGGGCTTGAACTCACGGACCGCGAGATCATGACCTGAGCCAAAGTCAGATGCTCAACCGACTAGCCACCCAGGCGACACTTTAGTTTGTATTTTAATACAAATCAGAATCAGGGGGGAGCTGTGATCTGATTTATATATTTTTAAAATCTTCCTAGTTCAGTGACACTCAAAATGTGAGCCTCAGATGACTGCCAGATTGCAAACTCTGTTTCTAGATCATAATAAGATGACCACCAGAATGGTGCATGGGCATTTAAAAATCTCCACAGTGTTCTGACTGCTGCAACACCCAAGCACATTTTTAATGCATTTCTTTGTATTTTACAAGAATGTTGGTCCACGGTGCAATGGGGAAAAATACCTTATCTTTTATCACAGGTGGCTTGAAAAACATCTCTCTGGCTACTATGCAGAGTGGCATACAGGAGGCCACTGAAAGAAGGGAGGGGAGTTGGAGACTATTATGTTGGGAACAGTGACATGGGCAACTGTGGAGGTGGGGAGTAGGAACAGACTTAAATGAAGTATTGAAGATGAAATCCACAGCCCTGGTGATGGGTTGGTGGTGGGGAAGAAAGAGAGGTGGGTTTCTAGGTGGCTCCCTGGTCTGTGGTTCCAGAAGAGGTTTAATGGAGGTTCCATGCAATGAGAAGCGAATGACTGGGGAAAGAAAAGAGAACTCAGCTCTGAATTGCTTTGCCTTTGCCATCACAACTTTTTTTTAGTGAAAGTTCTAATGGTCGTTGAAAAGGAAATACGTACTTAAGGCTAAGACACATTATCTTTTATTTTAATTAGAAGCCACCTACGACACAGAAACAAGTCAACATAATTCACTTTTTTAATCAAAGAGAATTCTTTGAGAGGAGAGGAGATATAGCATCCAAATAAATGAGTTGTAATTTTCTTAATGAACTAAGTCATCATGAATCACTGTGTGGAATCGCCCCTGTGCTATAGACCCTGTGACATTTCCAACAATGCGACACTATTTGGTAAATATTAAAGACTGTTAGAGAAAGAGGAGAAGAAATGACCTTTCAATCTATATGGAGCATGTTAATTACTAAAAAGGCGGCAATCGGTTGTAAAGAATTGTTCTGCTGTCGTCACCGCTGGAGCACGCGCCCGCCCCTTGGTTATGAATTATCCTTAGGAGAAATACGGACACATGACATTTCCATTTGCAATGTCACTTAGCATAAGTATGCATTCTTATGAAGGCCTCTAGGTCCTACACAGTCTTAAATATGGGTATGTTTTTAAGCTCAAATGTATTTTCGAGTTTTCTCCAGGAATCCTCCAAGGAGGCGGTGTAGGGACTGTAGGGAGAGAACGGCAGTGGAGTCATATGTTTCTCATCGTGAATCATGAACTCCCACTTACCACCAGTGTGATCTAGTTTAATTGTACCTAGCCCAGAATGTCCCAAACTTACTGGATCGAAGAGGCCTTTTTCTTGCATAACACCTCTTGATAGTCCAGTTTTGTGGAATTCACAGTGTTCTAGTGATTCACAGAATGGGAATTTGGAATGTTGAGCCTGGGTTAGTGTCCCGGCTCCATCATTTACTAAATATGGGTATGGAGCCTCTGTGACCACTGCTTGTTTTCTTTGTTAAGTGGGAATGAAACTCTTTACCTAGCAGGATCGTTGCTGAAGAGAATAAAGAAAGTGAGGAAAAGGCAACAAAAGTGGTTGGCAAAGAACTAGGCAAATAGTACGGCTTAGTAGACGGCAGCCATGATTTCATTTTTAGTACCCTCTGTGTCTGGCACATAATAAATGCTCATGGCCTGTGACATTCCTTCTAGGAAGAGAGTGCAGAAGCTAAGGGCCCAGGATCGGGGCCAAATGGCATGTCTGAGACAAGAACCCAAGTGTCCCGAGGTCTGTTTCCAAGGCCCTTTCATTCTAGACCATGGTTTCTCCAAGCTGGAAGAGACTCGTGTGTAGGTAAAAGAGGAGGAAAGGAAAGTTGAAGAGAGAATGGAGTGAAATTAATATTATTACTAAAGAAAGAAATGATGAGGGGAAAGGAGAGGAGGGATTAATGATAGAGAAAAATAAGGGAGAAAGGATGGAAAGAGGGAAGGTGGAGAAGAGGGAGAAGAAAGGAAGGAAGGAGGGAAGGAAGGAAGGAAGGGAGGGAGGAGGGAGGGAGGGAGGGAGGGAGGGAGGAAAGTGTCCATTGTAAATAGGAATTAAGTCTCCAAAAGAAAGGTCAAGACATAGAAAACTGCCATTGGACTCACAACAACTGAAGCATAATTTAGCAGCTAAGAGCTGTTCACTATGGAACTGGATTGGTTCAAGCCTGACTCTAGTCTCCACGTATGAGGGTTAGTTTATCTAACCTTCTTAATCCTTGTTTCTTTACCTCTAAGGTGGGGGAAATAATTATTTTCTTTTAGGGTAGTTACAACAAGGAAACAAAACAACACATGTAAAACACTTAGCCAAGTGTTTCCTGGCCCTTGATAACATGTAATCAGTATGGGTCAGTACATGATTCTCATAGCCAGGCTATAACCTGTGACACTTTCAGAATTGCAAATCTCAGGGTCAGATCAGTGCCAAGAAGTAAGACTGTGCTTACAAGAAGTAAGAGGGGGAAATGGATGGGTGAATTAAGTACTTGTGGAGTGGGGATCAGTCTATGAATGTGGAAGCTCCTAGAATGAACACCTAAATGAGAGATTTTGTAAGAGTTAGGTGGATTCCTTGGATGCAGTAAAACAAACAAACAAAAAAGATAGTGCTATGTGTGTTTCCTAACAGCAAATTATATAAAGACTGGAAGGAAAAATAAATGTGGCCTATCATTAAACCACCGTCTAAGATCACATAGGTAGGGCAGAAGAAGGTGTAATTTAATAGGCCTATTAGTAGTCTGAAATGCATGTCTTTTTAAAATGAACTTGGATTTCTATGCAAGAAACACTAGAGGGTGTGGCCTGCAGAGGAAGAGGCTCCCTTTGGTAATCAATGAATACAGTCAAAATTGATTTCTCAAGATCTGAAAATGTGGCAGAAATGAGCAAATTCTGTTGTTTGAACTCAGGAATTTCAGATATACGGTGATTGAGAATGAAACGCTGCTTGCCTTTAAAATTCTGGGAGTGTTGGGACATGCTAAAAATGTGTAGAAAAACGTTCATAGGTAGGTTTCAGGAAAAAGAGTGGGTCTAATCAAGAAAAGGGAAGATGGTACATGGCATGAAAGACACCAAGTAGAAAGAACTATAAAGGCAGGAAACAGGTGCAAGAACCATCAGGAAATACTGTAAGCCCCCAAATTAAAACCAAAGGTGCCAATATTGGTGAAAGGACGCAAGTTACAATTATTTTTAGTGACGAAAGGAGCCTCCTTTGAGAGGCAGTGAGCTCTATATGACTTGAGACATCAAAACAGATACAGATGACAATCTATCAGGAATGTTGAAGTGGGAACGACTTCGCTGAACAGAAATGTTAGGTTCAATCACCATCCCCCATTGTGCTCATCAAAATGTTGTTAGAGGATATTCATAGTTATTAGAGAAAAAATATAGAGAGGACGATTTGATGGTCAAGTAATTAGGGGAACCATTAATTAACCTAAGTTCAACATGTCGTAGCATCTTTAACACTGCGACTGTCCAAGACGGGATATTAGTACACACCACTTCCGACAGCGCAACAGAAACTTTCTGCAAGGGTGGACGTCACGCTGGCGGCAGGGGGAGAGAGGTGTGGCAAAATGATCTTTAGGAAACACTGGTGTCCGTGATCTCCAAAGTATTTTCAACTTGAATATTCCCTGAGTCCGTACGAGAAGATCACATCAACGTCCCTAGCTGTGGCCAAATTTAATGGAGTACATAATGAGAATAACCAAGAGTACAGATGTCATGGCAACACTAGGGACCATCATCTTAGAGGAGATGAAAGGGAAGAAGGAGAAAAATAAAGGCATCGAGTGATCTCTGAGTGACTGGGAAGCAAACGGAGTGGTGGGCCTAAGATTCAGGGTAACAGACAACTTATAGGTTGTGAAGAGAATAAGAAGAACTGGACGATGGCAGAATTAAACCACCAAACGAGAGCCAGAAAGAATGGGAAGGACGTGAAGCAGCAGTGGATGTGGGTGTGTCTTTTATTTTTAAGTATGAGATGTACCTGGCCTGAGGCCAGACCAGTGTGGACATAGTCAACTTCCTTCCGGATGGGAAGAGCTCCTCCGGAAATCCATCCCGATGGTTTCACAGGAAACGTGGACGCAGACAGAACCGGCCCTTGGTGACCAGAGACCGTCGGTAAGCGCACTGACCCGATGAGGTTGCTGCCCCCTCCCCTCGTGGGGCATGGCTGTTGGGGGAACTGAAATCAGTGCCCAACTCCTTGGACTAAAGACTTGTGAAGTGCATGTTCCTTCTCCACGTCTCTGCTCCCCCAGCCTCGGGGAAAGTCCTGACACTTCCCTAGCGTCAGGTCCCGCTTCCTAATCACCTAGCCTCCCACCCCCACCAGCTGGTCATAAGCTCTCCTGGCCAGGAGTTACCTTTTCAGTGCACTTCCAACATCCATCCAATACCCGACAGAATCTGAACCCAGCAGCCCTTCTCAGCCACGTCTTCCCCTTCCAAGCTCTGAGCTCTCGTGGCAGCATCCCAGCTAGCCCCCGTGAACAGAAAGTTCTATTCCCGCTCTTTGTTTTAGGAGGTGCAAAGCTGAATTTGAAGCAGTCCAACAGAGACACACTCTTTTCAATGAAACATACCTATCCCTTCCTGTTGGGGCCCCGCCCGAGGCCTGTTCTGTCACCTCGCAACAGCTCTCATCTAGAAGAACCTCATATTTCTCACCAAAGCCACAGTGTAAGGAGTCACTTTAGAGCCCTTCAGTACATCTGGGAAGATTAGAGCCTATAAAAAAAAAAGGCTTGGGCACAAGCAATTTAAAGCTCAAAGCTCTAATCTGGAATTGGTATATTTATCCTGCTCTTCAATTATTAATGTTGCTTTATTGATCTGATACCTAAAACGCAAACAACAAAAACTGTTCAAACTAATTATTGTGGGCTTTCTACCTTTTGGGGCTTCTCTACTAGTCTTCGAGTCTAAACCTTTTTTTCCACCAATCGATGGGGTTTAATTCATTAACAAGTTCTAGTGCTTTGTTTAGACGACTTGGCAATCCCCCTCCTCATCCCCAAGCAAAAGGAAGTGCACTATATCTCATCCCTGGCAATAGTCGTGTGGCTTATATAAATGTATTTTCCTTGGACTTTTATTTTAGAGAGGGAGAGTGAGCGTGAGCGACGGAGAGGCACAGAGGGAGAGAGAGAGAGAACAGAGAGACGGAGAGAATGTTAAGAAGGTTCCACACTCAGTGTGGAGCCTGAGGCAGGGCTCGATTCCATGAGGATCATGACTGAGCCAAAATCAAGAGTTGAACTCTCAACTGACTGAGCCACCGAGGTACCTCTTTCCTTGGAATTTTAAAATCAAACTCATCAAGCCCACTGTCTGGTATTCTGTGCCCAGCAGCCACCCTATACTTTACAAAAAGTCTTCATACTTCTTGATTTTACCACAGAGACATGGTATTATTAATGAATTTTATATACTGGAGCAGGACAGGATTGCCATGGAGATACGAGGTCACCTAGACACCTGCTCTTGCCTTCTCACTGGGTCAGGCAACAATGTCCGTTTGCTAGAGATGTACTCTGGATAGTAGTAAAGGATGGGGAGCCTGATGGGTTCAAGCAGGGTGCTACTCGTGAGGGTCATTTCCTTTCACAGCACTGGACTGATTTTTGATTCGTGACTATGGCCCCAGACCCCACCCCAGGCAGCTTGCCCCTTGCCATTTTGTGCTACTGGCTGAAGAGGCAGGTGGAGATGAACACATGCCAAGGTCTCCACCGCCGCTGGAAAACCACCTCTAACCTCTCTGAATGGGTGATATGAAGTGGAAATGTTAATTAAGCATGTATTCACTTAGATCACTGCAAGACACGTGAGCACTTCATAAATACTTGCAGAATTGAATAAATGAATGCCAGTTGTCAGATCATTTGCGATCAAGGAACAAGCAACCCCACAGGGATTCAAACAAAGATACCAAAGACGCATTCTCCCTGTCGCTTATGTGAACCCTAAGGATGACCTATGACATTCTCCGGCCCCATGCCTTCCTCCAAACCCATTTGAATACAATTGTGTGTTCTGTTTGTATCATCTTTTGTGTGATAAGGACCCTATGGTAAAAATTCTCAGTGGAAAAGAGGAGGACTACATTTATTTTGTTGGCAAAATTATCTGCATGCCCTAACAGGGTAGGCACAGGGTAGAGATCGTTCTTTCTTTGCATTGAGGACCTTTCAATGAAAACAGAAAAGCAAGTCAAGCTGATATGAACCACATGAAAAATGGGATGTATCTTTTAATTTTACATGACCCTATTCCTTGGACATAGTATACACTAAATCCATAGTTCTTAAATGCACACACTTCTAGCGACCCTATTCAGACAATCTAAAATAACACTTGAGTGATTTTCAAAATAAAATAAAATAAAATAAAATAAAATAAAAGGTTCTACCTCTCTGGTCATTTGTATTGCCTTCCTTTCAATAATTCTATTTGGGTCTGAAGAGTGAAGGCTATGGTTATAAAGTGCCTAAATGACAAAGGAGGACCAAAAGATTCAGCTATATTCCTAAATATATATACCAAGTGAACATCCAGAAGACTGACAGACTTTTGCAGGGATCTGGCCTGATGAGTTAAAGGCAGAAGTTGACAAGATTATATGTATGTTTAATGTTGTGCTTATACATAGATACAGAAAGTCTTCCCAATATTAAAATCTTCCAAAATGGCCCAATGAAACATGGGCTGAAATTGAGCATGTGTAAGTTTTAATTATGACAAACTGATACTTTCAAATGTGCATGTTTATCTGAAAGAGCTAATATTCTCTAAATCTTGTTCTATAGTTATTTTGCTATTATAAATACATAGTGATGTTTCAGAGGATATATTTCCTTTGTGGTGCCTGGCAAACTAAACAGAATGCTACATACTTGTGTGGAGAACGGCTAAGTCTTTCCTTCAAGATATATGACAGCCATAAAAAATCCCAGGAGCCCAGATGATGTCATATATAAGACTAATTAACACACCTACAGGATAATGTATGTTCTATGGTCTTTAAATTTTTATTAAGGTCACTGTGAAGTATGACTTAAAACTAATGATAGGGAAGACTTTGGGCTCAAACACTACCTGTGGGAGTGGGGAAGAGCAGTGGGGTAGCTTCGCGACAGTGATGGGATATCCCTCAACCCTTTGTCACAAAAGTTCATCATCCCTGAAAGAGTGCCCTCCAAGGGACTGAGACTTCAGAGTCATCAGAGCTTGTCAGGGGGAGGAGCAGAGAGGTGGCATCCACTTACAAGGAAGAGCAGGGCAAAGGCATGGATGTGTGACATTTCAGGACCCACCTAGGGAACTGCCAGTATTTCAACACAGAACGTGGGAAATGGTGGGAGATGCAGCAGCAGGGAGATAGCAAGGTAAAAGCCACGGTATTTTGACTCTAACAGTGAAGGAGGTCGTGGCAGAGACAGTGGTGATCGTTTCTCATTCTATCCACTGCCCCTCATTCCTGCACTCTTGAATTTAGGGGCAGCCCTCCTACCTGCTCTGGCCATGCGCTCAGGCACATGCCATGGCAGTCACTCCCAGGCTGAAATTAACAACAGGTGGACGTGAATCCATTCTCCCCCTCTTCCTTGTCCACCGCTCTTTTCCCAGGGAACACCCAGAGAGCCTGCACTAGAGAAAGCAAAGCCATGAACACCTAGTAACCACATGGAGGTCAATTATTCTGGAGACTTTCCTGGACCCACAACAGACTTTACATGAGTAATGAAATAAGCCTCTGTTAGGTCAACCCACCAGGATTTTGGTACACTCGAGCCTCCTCCCTCCTGACCAATACAGAGAGACGTTTCAACGTTATAAAAGAGGATTGACAAGGTCAGATAGGCTTATTAGGAAGATGTTGTGGCTGACTCGAAACAACTGAATTATTCTGGGGGAGTGTGAACCTAACATTTACTGGCATTTGCAGGGAACGAGTCCTTTAGAAGGATAGATTTTTCTCATTTGATCCTCATAACTCTTTGAGGTTGGTGTTCTGTTCTTATTCCCATAATTTGCACGAGATCAAAAGACTGTGGTGGTGCTGAGATTCAAACTCCGTCTGTCTGACTTGAGAACCAAACCCTCAGCGTTTCAGTATAACCTGAGTTGATTTCCTGTCAGAGTCAGCTGTGTCACTAATGTCCCAGAATGCCTCGGGGTCAAGCATGTCAGAATTCTTGAGAACATAGGCTTCCCTTTAATTGGCACAGTCCTTGAAAATGGATACAGCATCACACACACACACACACACACACACACACACACACACACACACACACTTCCAGGTGATCTCCTCTAGAGTGACAGTCTTGTCCATCTGCCCACATCCCCAAATGACTTATGCAAAATCTGCTCGCAGTGGATTTGGTGCAGTCATCACACAGTAGGCACCTTTCTTCACCAGGACTAATGTGGGCATTGTTGTCAAGTCAGCCAGAGTGCCAGACACAAAGGAGGAGACAGAGGAGGCCGAACCCCGAGGGGCTGCTTTAATGACCCCACTGAAGCCTAAGTGTTGCCAAAATTTGCTAGCCAGGCACAGGCTACTGAGTTTTTCACTGGGATACACTCACAGGCATCTATTAGGACTGTTGATTTGACTCAACCCTCAACAACCTCCAGGTTTTCCCGTGGCTCACTAGCATACCGAGTCTACACGGACGCACTCCTTATTCTCTCTGTGTTCTGTGTCCCATCCAAGGACTCCTCCTGCTCCGCCTGCCTGAACCTCTGGTGGGCCCTCCATTCTAAAGTTCTGAAAAAACAAAGGGGCACAGTTCCACCAGCCATGTCCCTATCCTCCATGGTTGAGGCCCTACGACAAGAGGCTACTTTGTTCAAACATGAGACTTACTTAGGAACTTTATTAAAATGAAGGTTCCAGGCCTCTCTGATGCCTGGAGATTTCTGATTCGGTAGGTCTAAGGTGAATTTCATTCCTCAGCATTTTTAAGATGAAACAGAGAAATGTGATGCAGGTAGATCATCCTTCGTGGTATAAATTACCATGTGTCAGACCTCTATGCTGGTCACTAATGATGGCCTGCACACTTGGCCTCAGGAAGTTTATCATCTAGAAATACAGATACAAGACCGAATCAATTGCAACACAGCAGTAGTTGATATTAAAAAAAAGTGCCCCCCCCCACCACCTAAGGGATTCTATTGTCAGCCAGATTGAGACTCACTAACAGTGGAAGTACATCTCTGCTCCTGTTTAACTAGCATTGTGGACAGAGAAGTGACGTCTGGGATCTGAAGAACTAGGTTCTATCCCAGATCTGCTGTCTCCAAGCTGTGACTCCAAACAGCCACTCGTAACTAATGTCCCCATGCAAAGGCTTTGTCCCTCTTCCTGAACCTTGTATATCAGGAGGCCATCCTCTGGTGGAGCCCTCAGAATCCCACGGCTTCCCTCATTCTGCATAACGCAAACTCCTTGAGACAGGTGATCCTTTTCAAAGCACCCTTCCTTGAGGAAGAAGCAAAGTGATGCTGGGTAAGAACAAAACTAATAATCAAATAATACAAAGGAACAAAGAAGGACTAAAATGGATGAATGCAAAGGGATTGCCAGCCCTGGTAATTTATGGTCCCTAGATGGCAACGGGAAGAAACACAATGCATTTGAATCCACATCTTTGTCCTTCCACGATCATTCTCTTCTGCCAACTGCTAATCCCTAACCCAGCTTAGCGCCATCTCCTCCCAACTTAGAGGAGCTTAGAGCATTCTCTTCTCCCAACCACTTCCCAGACTGGGTTCCCAAGCTTCCTTGGGCCTATGCTGTATCTCCACTCGCACTGTCCTGTAGCTCCCTGTCCTTTTGATTTCATGTTTGCTTACTGGCTCTCTTCCCTGTCCCTGAATCACTGGAGGGCAGGGGCTGTGCCTATGTCATTATAGGTTCTCAATTTGGATCTGTTGTTTCAATTGATGGATTTCTGCAGACTTTAGGTTAAAATGGAAACTTTGCATGGAGCACACACACACACACACACACACACACACACACTCTGAGTGGTGGGGTAGACATTTTCCCGCACTTGACTTGTGTGAATACTAAAGCTCAGAAGTTTGAAGGGGTTTTCATGAAGTCACTGCACTATAAAAGACAGGCTTGAAATGAGGTTGGTCTCACTTCAAAGTCCATGATCCTCTCGCTCTGCCTTTCTGTCCCAAGTAGCAGACTCCTCCTCCAGGGGCCCGGGAAACCCAAGGTGACATGGTTTGGAACAAGCTTGATTAAGTAAATCACGCAAAAGACAACCTTCGGTATTAAGAAGGGAAATCGAGTACTGGGGCCATAACCTGGATCCAGGTAAAAATACATAAATATCACCAGCACGAGCCCCCTGGTCTTTGAATTGAGTTTAACCACATTCTTAGATTGTTAGATTTGTCTCTGAAAGTTCCCATTCACACTATGGTCGTGTCCTAAATAAGATGTGTTCCTTTCCTACTTCCTTGAGTATGTTCTAGAGAAAAATAGCTCCCCTGAGGATTCCAATGACTGCTTGGTATTCTGAAATTTTTATTTAACTCAGTAGGTTCCTCAGACGTCTGTCCAGTGAACGGAGTCTTCTTTCAATACCGATTTTAACATTTGCTCTTGGTTATGTGATAACTTTCGAGCTTTTCCTTTGAAAAGTGTTTAGCCATGATAGGTTTTCTGTTTTCCCCCAGGCCCATCATAAGCATTGTCCTTTAGGGACATGCCCCCGAGAAACATTATCATGTTAATCTGGCACTCTCACCTGCCCAAGTGGCAGGTTTGATCAGCCCTTTGCACCCCCAAGTTAAGGGCATCACATGTCAGTAGGTCAGGAGCTATCGGAAAAATCCATAGGTTTGAGAATGCTAAGTGACGGTGAGGGAGCATGAGCAGACTCTTGGAAGCTTAGAAAACCCTCATCTTCCACACTAGTGAGTACAGAGAACACTATGGGGGAAGATGAGGTTGGCAGCAGCACTAGGTAGGGAATTGGTGCCAAGAAGATACTTAGGAGTTCATATTAGGCCTCCTGCCCAAATGGCCAATGGATCTGAAATTGTGCGCATAAAGCAAGAACTTGGCACAGGATTCGAGGTGATGAGTGTGCATGAAGCCTCGGTTTGTACAAGGGAGGGAGGCTGATGGGAAAAGTTTCAAGTCATAGATCTAAACGATGTCTGGGTAAGTCTCATGGAGCCAGAGAGTGTCCCAGCCTCGGACTGCGGTGGTTTTGTTGCAGAGAGTAAATAAATATGCTGCCAATATTGTATTGAGAGAGGGGGAAAGAGATCCATATGAAAGAAAAGCACTTAGAAGCATCTCACAGTTGGCTAGACCAATGTTCTAGGGCTTAGGACGGTTGATGAGTTGTACACAACACTGATAAATACTCGAGATGAAGGCTCACTTTGGTCTATCCCCCATCTTGCAACATCTTGGGGAGGCAGATTAAGATGTCAAAGATGGGAAGTTGGGGGAGAGAAATATCTTAAGTGGGTACAAGTCACTATGTAAGATTCTTTACGTCAATGATCAAAATGTATTTTCATAACAGATTTATCACGTCATGCGATCAGGGCCACGGCCAGGGGGAGTGAGGGAGGCATCAGCTCTACGTACAACATTTCAGGGGGCACCCCACAGTCATAAAACTCAGTTTCTCTCACTGATCCAGTGATCCTTCTCTCACTCATCCTAATCCTGATCCTGTCAGATTCTGTCTTTATTTAAAATTCTGATTTTTTTTTTCATCATGGATTTCTTGCATTACTTTGGAGCTTTATAAATTATTGCATCAAGATATTTTTTATCTTGTTTACAGAGATTTTTGGTGCCCCCTTAAATTGTACACCTGAAGTAAATGTCTCACTCAACTTACCATAATCCTGGCCCTGATTTCTATTCTGCAAATCAGGAAAGCAAGCCTCTTGTAGTAGCTGGCCTTCGCCCAAGGCCGTGTGTCTATTCTACACAAGAGGAGATTTCAAATTCAGAAAGCCCTGACTCTGAAGCCCCACTCTTTCTACCCTCTGTTGTCTCTGCCAAATACACTTATCTACTACCACTTGGGCAGGTGGGAGCACCAGGCAACATGAGAGCATTGCCAGCAACGATGTCCCTAAAGGACAATGCTGGTAATGGAATTGAGGGAAAATAGAAGGCAGATCGATTGCTAAACCCTTTTCAATGGTTATAATATAACAAAGATCAAATGTTAAAATGGGAATTGAAATCAGACCTTATGCATTGGACAGATGGCTGAGGAACCTAAGTTAAACGAGAATTTCTGCATACCAAGTGACCACTGACATTGGCAGAGAAGCCATTTTTTTTAGAACTTAAGGAAGTGGGGATGGAAAACACTGTATTTAGGACTGTACCACGGTCTGAATGGGAACTTCCAGAGACAACATCTAACAAATGATGTGTAGCAGTGATTAATGAGAATTAGGCATGTGGTTAAAATAAATTCCAAGACTGATGAACTCCTGCAAATGACATTATTAATTTTTATGAAGTATGACCATTCACTGGCTTTAGTGGGAAAGAGTTATGTCAAGGGGTTGGACTTTATCACCTACAAATGTCATACTCAAACAGCATTAGGTTGCCAAATATCTATTTTGCCAGTGAAATGATTTTTATTAAGGTTTCTGTCTCCTCCATTGGCCATAAACTCAATGAGGGCAGATGTTATGTCCACTTTGCTACTTCCTCTTTTATCTTTCAAACGTAGTAAATGCTTAATAAACACTTTTGAATGAATAGTAAATTTAAAAATATATGTCTCAGAGATAGGAAATCTCATGAGATGTTGTATCAGAGGTTAGGCTGTATTTGAGACCCAGCACCCTCAATTCACATTCATGGTTACACTCTCTGAGCCCAAGCACGCTGGCTTTTATTTGGTCCCAGAAGAAGCCCCAGTTACTCCTGTCTCATATTTCCAGCACATACTCTACTTTCTGCATGCAGAGACTACTGCCATGATTTTTCTGTGTCTGTCTTATTTCAGCTCTCTGGACTCAACTTTAGTGTCCCTTCCTGAGAGACCTTCTCTGACAGCCAGTTTGGGAAGGGGCCTTTCAGCCTCTTCTCCTCACTGTCCATCATCTTATCCCATTTCTTCCCATTTCCTCCTTCCTGAAAAGCTCTCATACTTCTATTTGCATTCTTCTTTGTTTTCTGATTTGCCCACTAGAATCTTATCTCCTTGAAGCTACAGAAATCACTGGTCTTGCTCAGAGCTGATGAGGTATGATGATTTTGGAAGCATTTGATAAATATTTGTTGGATGATTCCATGAGTCAATGGCTGAATGAAAACTATGCAGCCTTACTATTGTGTCTTACAAAAGAATAAGGGAGAGCTGCATGAATGAACATGGACAAATCTCCAAGACACATGAGGGAAGAGATACATAGAATAACCCAACTTATTTTCAAGTTTGATGATATACATGTATATCTAGACAGAATCACACGCTTGAGCTGATCTGAGGAAGTTCATACAGAAAGCAGTATGGAATAGACAATTATGCTTAATGGAAACATGCATTTTTAACTTGGGTCACAGCCAACAACTAACTCAACCTAGGGAAGAGAATGGAGGATAACCCTTCCAGTCATAGCAAAATGCAGATCATGGTGGAGAACCTAGGGATAGATCTAGCTTCCCATTTAGCAAGTCTAGCACAGTGGTGAGCACATAGCAGACACTCGGCATTTGTTCGCTGGATAAGAAAAGCAAGCTAAACACAGGTAAAACATTATTTGCATCACATTGGAAAGAAGAGAAATCATATGATGGGGCCCGTATGGGCTGCAAAGTCTGGGCATTTGCACCTGCAAAGAGTAGAAATTTCCACCCCTATTGTAAGTCAGTGGGAAGCAGAAACTGAGTTGGAAATTTATATTCAGAAACCTTATTCGGGAAAGCTCTCACGATCAACACATGCATTGGAAATGAAGGAAACAGGACCAGGCAAGGGAGTAGTGGGGCTGGGATGCAGTACTAATGAATGGAGGCTTCAACCAACCTCTCAGGGATCTGGGATTACTCTTTAGAGTTATCTTGAATTGGGACAAGTTGGTCAGCCCTTTATACCAACGTATCTTCAAGTCACTGGATGCGAACTACCTTTCGGCAGGAGTTGGGGCCTTGGACAAGGCAACTCTTGTCAGCCAAGGGCAATTCCCAAAGAGGCAATGCTCTTGGCAAGTGGACAAATGAGCATGTGCACACTTTAGTCCTGAAGGTGGGTCTAATGGCACACCACTGCGTTAGCTACATCACGAATCCCAGTGTGTGAAATATATATAATTGCGCTAAGAATATGGAAGGTAATAAGTGGAAGTTATGATAGCTAGCTCTCAGGTTAATGCCTGAGTTTCATTACTCTGAACCAAGTATTCTATTGCTGTCAGAAAGTCCCAATTCAAAGGATAACAACAATAATAATATTCATTAAGCCATTCAATATTTACTGAGTCTCCATAAATATTTATTTATACTCTCTATTGTTCTAGGTGCTATGGATAGAGCAGCAGAAGAATAACAACAGATGGACAGGCCTACCCTATTTAAACTTATATCGTAGGCGGAAGATACAAGATGAATACAGCTAGCTAGCTAGATGGGTGGATGGGTGGATGGGTGGATGGACGGATGAAGAGCTGGATAGTAAGGCAGATGGTTGGATGGATAGATGGATGGATGGACAGACAGAGCAATAGATGGATAGATTGACAGAATTAGTCTGAGATTGCCAAAAACACCATAGAGAAAAATAAAGCAGAGGAAAGAGTGGAGAAAGGCTGCGGCAAGGGTGAATTTCAGTGTTTATAAGTAAGCATGAAGACCTCCCTCAAAAAAAGGAGCTTTTGAGCAAAGCCCGAAAGGAAGTGACCTAGCCATGTGCATACATGGGGGAAGATGTTCCCAGCCAAGAGAGCAATGCTAATAGCTAGCACTTACTGAAAGCTCGCCTTGCGACAAAAACCCTGTGAGGTGTTTTACAAATTATATCTTCTTTAATCCTCCAACAGGTAATATTAGTTCTCTTTGAGAAAACTGAGACCTACAGAGATTAAGGGATATTTTTTTCCCAAGGTCACGCAGCAACTAAGTGTAGGAGCCAGGATTCGAATCCAGTGTGAAACTTTAAAGCCTTGAAAAGCCTCCTTCAGAGGAAGGACAGAGGAGGGGAAACCAGCATACTTGATCAGAGAAATGCATCCCATCACTGGCTCCATGAAACTGGTTGTGACTGGCCACGCCCAGACATTCCACCCGGTAGTGGAGAAGCGGAAACATTGACCGGGTCAGCCTGATTCCCAAGTGGTTAACCATGCTACTACAGAGACTCCCAAAGAGCCCAGACAGGATTTTAGTGCCCAGACAGGCAGGCCGGGTCAAGGCAAGCCTTTCATGCAGGGCTGCCTTAACCAGGTTTCCTGTGTCTAATTTAATAAAACAACCGATCAACTAACCAACCGACCAACCAACCAAAATGAAGGAAAAAAAAAAGGGAAGATTCCAGGGCTTGGTGAAGAAAAGCAGAAGAACAAGCAAGGCAGGTGACATAGTGTGGCTGCCCTTGTTGTGAGGGAGGCCTGCTGTTGGCTCCTCGCCCTCAGGCCCCATTGTATCTCCTCAACCCCCTGACAGAATTATTGGCCTCTTTGGCACCTGTCCCCTCCAAGCATCCTCCCCAGGCCCCAGGCCACCTTACTCACAGGATGCAGCCTCAGTGAAGAGGGACAGATGGATTGGACTGTGGACGATCTGGCCCTCCCCCGATGCCTCACATTTGGCTTTTCCCACACAAATCAAGCTGATTCTGCATCAGAAGACCCTTCAGCTTTTCTAGAAGATGCCAAACTAAGAGAGATCGAAAAAGAGGCTAAGAATTGTTGCTGCTTTACCCCCGTTAGGTCTCACCCCAGCTTTATTTCTCCCAAGAGGCTTACCAGGTAGGTCTGATATCTCCATTTTTTGGAAGAGGAATCTAAGGCTAAGAGAAGGTGACAACAGGTTAAGGCTATTCCCTTTGGTGCTCATTCTGCAGACACCCACATCCAAGTATTTATGGAACCGTGAACACATCTCTAAGAGGAGTACTCAGTCTGACCCATATTTATGAGCACTTTTTGACCTTCAGGCAGTGAGTTAAGTCCTCGAGATATGAGGATTTAGATTAGAAACAGAGAAATGCTGTCCTCAAGGAGTTCATGATTTAAAAGGGCGCTCTCAAGTCCTGGCTGAGTGTGTTACTGTCACCTATGACAGCCTCCATCACCTCCAAGGAAAACCAGGTCAAACTCTCAGAGACGCTGATCTAGAGACATGCTCGTTGCTAAGAATGTCCTGAAAACTGCCCTCCCTCGATCCCTTCTTAGAGTTCACAGTTGAAAATACTCCTGTCTCAGTGCTCTCTCTCCTTTTCTGTTCTGGCTGTAGTCTTATTGGGGTCAATTTCATGTGCATTTCCCAACCAATGCTAGCGGGTGGTTTGTTTTTACCTCATGGTGGACATTTTGAGCTTTCTGGACCTTGGGGAAAATTCACAAATGAAACTTCCAAAAGGTACAAGCTGCCAAGATATTCCTATTTCTGCATGTTTCAGGCCCTTCTCTTTAAGATTGTCTTCTTGGACTCCTTCCTTATTTTATTTCTTCCCCCACCCCACCCCTTAGCCACTCCCAAATGAATGTGTGAGGCCTAATACAGTTTGAGGGGGGAAGGCAGGGGAGGGAGAGCAGAGAGAAGTACAGCCAGGGATGAACCCAATTGGGAGGAGATGCAAACCTCCCCAGATGGGGGCTTCTGGCTCCTCACTTATTAAATTGCCTGCGATGCCTCCCTGATATCTCCCTGCTTCCCCGATACTTGCAAGCATCCAAATCACCCCATCGCTAATCTCCATTTTGCTTCTCTGACTTTGAATCGTTTAATCCTTTTTTAAAGTCTATTATCTGACTCAGCAATCTTTAAAATATTTTAAGGAAAATGTTTTCCTTCCTACTGGAAAGTAGCCATCAAGTATAACCACGGGCCATATGTTAATTAGACATCTAATCTGCCACTTCCCAAGGGGGCCCTGATAATAGTGTTGCAGAAACTAAATTTGAGATATCTCTTCCAGAAGACTTTGGTTGTCTTCTTTCTTTGGCCTTTACCCGGAAATGTATTCTCTTGAGCATTCTATCTCAGCATTCATAATATACCTGACGCAAACCTTTTCCAAGTAAAATCTCAAAAATTAGGATGTTTGCTACAAATCAGAAGGAAAAAAAGAGAACACAGGTAATTGGGTATTTTTCTTTTCTTATTTTTTTCACTTATATCTCCTCTCCCCAAAGTTAAAATTTCTTCATATTTTTGGATTCCATCCTACCATCACCACAGATGTGCCTATGTTCAAATTCCATCCGTTTCCTGCCTAAGCCAGATGTTTCCTGGCCAGAACTGTGACACTCGCCCAATGTCTTCTGGTGCGTCCTTTGGCCAGGACGAAAGCTATTTCCAGTCACCATTTTCTCACACAGAATGAGTACCTTCAGTGTGGCCTTCCTCAACCTTCCTTTCCTTTCTCACCCTGGCTGCCAAGAGGGGCTCTGAGCAGCCTCCACCCATTCCGAAGCAGGGACAAGTTCAACAGTGAGCTTCCCAGCGCCCAGCCAGGTCAGTAGCACCCATGAAATAGCTTCACCTACCGTCCCCACTCTTTCATTTCTCTTCCTCCCTCCATGGATTACCCCTTGGGTGCTACACTGTGAATACTGAATTTCTTCCAAAGTTTCTTGATGTGAAACATCAAGAAAACATCCTGTAGGATATCTCTCACCCACCTTGAAATACTTCACTTATGGGACTCTGTGATGTCATAGACCACATTTCCTTTCCAGAGAGCATTAATGTGTCCTACTCGGCAATGCATTGAAAATATGTGATCCAACCATTAAAGATGGTGTTACTTATCCTAGTCAGTGGAGAAGAAGAGAAAGCAGCAAAATAAGTGTAACTGATTTTTTTAAGTTTATTTATTTATTGTGTGTGTGTGAGAGAGAGAGAGCACACACAGAGAAGGGCAGAGAGAGAGAGAAAGAGACAGAGAGGGAGAGGTAGAGAGAATCCCAAGCAGATGATGCTTGATCCCATTAACTGTGATATCATGACTTGAGCCAAAATCAAGAGTTGGGCACTTAAATGACTGAAACACGCAGATGCCCCAAGTGTAACTGATTCTTTGGTCATAAATGTGTCATATTCCAACAAAGAGTTAAGTCCCAGAAGGGTCAGTAATTGTATCTATACTTCATTTGAATCAAATTGATGGTGTTGAATAGAGATTGGTATCCCTATTAATTTTATCAGGAAAAAAGTCTGTTTTCCTACCGTGTGTGTGTGTGTGTGTGTGTGTGTGTGTGTGTTCACATAGCTCATATGCACATACCCCTGGTCCATAGTATGAAATGTAACATAAAGCAAAAAGCAATAAAAATGCTCAAAAGTTCAACAGTGCAAGTAATAAGAGGTTTTTAATGAAGAATAACAAATCTAGCCAACCAGAAGAACTATAAATGTTATCAAGCAAAGTAAACATTCCACTTGTAATTGTTATTAAAGATAGATTAATATGAAACCCTCAAAATGGCAGACTCCTAGAGCAAGATCCAGTGGGCTGGAGAAAGAATGTAAAACTTTGTAAGAGTGTAAGTCTAATATGGTGTTGGCAATTTTGCAAAGAAAAGGAAATACCAATTCAAGAATTTTTACGAAGAATTACTGCCTACTTACTATGTTTTTTTAGACCACTTCCTAAATTAGAATGTGGTAAGAGAGAAAGAAACCACTTGATTTTTCTTGGGTATCCACATTCCAGCCATCTTTTAAGCCCCTTCTCAATTCCATCATCTTGCATGATGATTTCCTTGCCATCCAGACTTCATTTCTCTATTATTTCCATTGATTCCCAGTTGGACTTCGTGTCAGGGTGTATGGCTTGGGACAGCCTTGTGTCAGTCACCATTATTATTCAACTAGGCTACAGAGGAGTTTCCACCCGTCATCTTGTGTCCTTTCCTGCCCCTCCCCATTCTCCCTGCTGCGTGCACATCGTGTGATCCTCTTAAAACATGAATGTGTTCGTATTGCTTCCCTGACTTTAAATCCTTCATTTGTTTTAATAAGTGGAATGCAGACCAGACATCTTCCACAGCTCATCAGATCCCATGTGATGTGTAGTGGGCACCTCCCGTCCTTTGTCCTCTTGGATCAAATGCCACTGAACCCCTCTTTGCCCCATGACTAAGCCAAGTTCTTTACTGCCTAAGAATCTCTTATAGCCTCTTCCAAATGCATGGAGAGCTGCCCCCCCCCTGGCACTTTGACATTTTAATAATTTCTCCAGGTGATTTTTTCCTGAGCACTAAAATGTTTCAGAACAAAAAGCAGCAAGCGTGTTCTGTAAAGGGCCAAATAGTAAATATTTTTGGTTTTGTGGGCCAGACGGTGTCTGTTAGGACTGCTCAATTCTGCCCATAGTATCTTGAAAGCATCCAAAGATAATACATAAATAAGTAGGCATGGCTATGGGCCAATAAAACTTTATTTACAAATAACAGAGTTGATAAAAAAAAAAGAAAGAAAGAAAGAAACCAGATTTGGCCTACTGGCCATTGTTTGCCAACCTACTAGTATAAAAAAGTTCTTAAGTAGGGATATGCTTCAGAATCTCATCAGGATCATTTTTCACAGAACAGATATCTGGACTCCTAAGGTATGTATATTTGTATTTTTTGAAAATTTCCATAGCATATCTCTGATGGTCACTGCAGGATAGAAAGAAGTTAGAAAGACACACACACACACACACACACACACACACACACACGCACACGCACGCACACACACACACTTACATATATACTGTATATATAAATTCATGGATCAAAATGAGGAAGAATTTTGAAAAGTTCCATCTGTCCTTCAGGATATTAAATTAGGCTACCTTGATAAGTAGTAAGCTTCCTGTACCTAGAATATTCAAACAGAAAGGCAGTTAAGTCTCTGACAAAAACGATGTTTAGGAATCCATATCAAAGTTCAATGAATGAAATAATGCCATTGCTTTCAGAACATTCTATGGCTCAGTGGTATGACAGAGTTTGAACTTTGACATCACATATAACAGAGTTCAATCCAAGCTTCGCCACTTACTAGATACTTAATTCTGAGAAAGCTTCTTAACTTCTCCGGACACTTGTTTACTTATCTTTATTTTTTTAAATATGTGAATCACTTTTTTTTTTTAATTTTTTTTTCAACATTTATTTATTTTTGGGACAGAGAGAGACAGAGCATGAACGGGGGAGGGGGCAGAGAGAGAGGGAGACACAGAATCAGAAACAGGCTCCAGGCTCTGAGCCATCAGCCCAGAGCCTGACGCGGGGCTCGAACTCACGGACCGCGAGATCGTGACCTGGCTGAAGTCGGACGCTTAACCGACTGCGCCACCCAGGCGCCCCTGTGAATCACTTTTTTTAAAGTTTATTTATTTTGAGAGAGAGAGAGAGAGAGAGAGAGTAAGCAGGAGGGGCAGAGAGACAGGGGGGGAGAGAAAGAATCCCAAGCATCCCTGCATTGTCAGCGAGAGCCTGATGCGGGGCTCAAACTCGCAAACTGCGAGATCATGACCTGAACCGAAACCAAGGGTTGGACACTCAGTTGACTGAGCCACACAGGTGCTCCAGTTTGTTTATATGTAACTTGGAATGACTAATTAATACTTGATTGGCATGGTGTCAGTTTGGATATGTGATACCTACATAAAGTAGCTTGTACAAGCCCTGACCCTACAATAGGTTCTTAATAAATTAAAAGCATTTTTAGTGTTAGTGTTAATATTAGTATTTACTTTGTCCTACATCTCACTACTTTGATCCTGTATGAGAAATTCCAAGTGGGAGCCTAGAATGTCTAAAAGTACATCCCATCAACGCTGGGCTCACATTTCCCCATTTGGTCCACTGACAGTCTTTTGACAAGCTAAGGCCTTTGCCAAGTATCATAATCACTGGTTAATCTCCGTTCCCTTCAACCTCATCTTTGCAGCACCCCACTCAGCCATCTAAAGGGCCCTTGTCTATTCAGTTCATGGAATGTCTGCATGGAGCATTGCACATCCTTGCAGAAGGTTCTAGAGCCTTCCTGTCCAGATGGCGGCCCCCAGAAATTCTCAAGCCATAAACAGAACTTTGGCCAGATACATATGGCTACTGTGTTCACATTTTGGCTCTTTGTGGGCTAGATCTGTGAGCTCCACCTTCCCTGAATTCCCCTAACTATAGAGACCATGTGAATCTCTGAGCTAAGAAATCACCTCTACTGATTCTGGGATGTGCTGTCCCTGCACACTCTCAGTCCAGGCCAGCAGTCCAGAAATTACCCGACAAAATATTGTGCAATACTGGCCTGGATACAGGAAGTTATCAGCGTGAGCTTCCCACGTATCCAAATGGTACTTCTCAGTATTTCACCTTTGGAGGAAACACCGGCCCAAATCATTAGTTTCCAGAGCCACAGATGGTACAGATAACTCTCCAATCAATGTGTGCACTGATAAGTTCTTATCAGTGGGAATGGATCCTAGGAAGTATTCTCTACTTGATGTTATCACACGAAGTAAGCCACTAATAACCCTGCCTTATGTGTAAGTCTGCGGCCCAGAGACTCAATCCCATACCCTAAAACCCACATTAGGCCTGAGCACTGCAAATTTCACACATGCCAGTGTTAAAGTATAGTGGGAGATAAATACGTCTGGTGTTTGGATTCTCCTTTTCTGGCCCTATTATACATTATGAGTCTTTGTCATGGAGAAAGCTTTGTAAAAGTAGTAATGGAGACAAGGGTTTCACTTGGAAAGTGATCTCTATGCCCATCATGAGGGACGTGCTGAATCACCCAGCAGTTTGCTGATTCATCAGGACAGCTCAGGAGCTACCATAGCAATGAGCCAGCTCTCCTCGAATTACATCCCCCAAGTTAATTACAGCTGATTTTCACGCTCCTCTCTTAGAAAATAAATTAGAAGTCCATTCATTAGAAGGAGAATCTACTCTCAAGCTTTAGGTTTTCAAAGAAGTAATGACATGGGCTAATGTCCCATATATGGATGGGATACTTATCTTTCACATGTGTGCCACAATTCCCATGGGTGATAAGTGATTTTTCTGGGGCGAGGCTTATTCACCTCTTTTCTTCGAGAATTCTAAAAGACTCTATACATACCTACATATATGGCTAAAATAAATATAAGGCACGACTTAGGGCAGAATTAACTGGTACAAAATAGGTGCCACTTGTAGGATTTTAAATATTTAGTGAATGTTGTAGATTATACCCATGTGTTGAATTCTACATGTTTGCTGAGTATATTTTTAGTGTCCAATCCACCACTGACCAGAGGGAAGACAGCAGGGAGAAAGACACAGTACTAGGACCACAGAAAATAAAGGCTGGTGGGGAAAACAAATGTCATATAAATAACTAACTGATTCAATAAAAATAGGGGCTGGTATTAGTCACGGTTCTCTAGAGAGATAGAATCAATAATGTGTGTGTGTGTGTGTGTGTGTGTGTGTGTGTGTGTGTGTGTGAGAGAGAGAGAGAGAGAGAGACAGAGAGAGAGAGAGACAGACAGAGAGAGAGAGAGACACTTGCTTTAAGGAATCGGCTCTCGGGATTGTGGGGCTGGCAAATCCAACACCTGCAGGCAAGGCCATCAACAAACAGGCTGGAGACCCAGCCAAGAGCTGATGTTGCAGCCTGTGTGCAAAGACTGTGTGGAAGCTGAATTTCCTCAGTCTTTTTCTCCTAAGGTCTTCAAATGATTGCAAACAGCTCACCTACATTATGGAAGGTTATATGCTTTATTCGAAGTCTACTGATTTAAATATTAATCTCGTCTAAATAAACCTTCACAGTGACATTTAGACTGGTGTTTGCCCAAATATCTGAGTACCGTGGCCTAGTCAATTTGATGGGATAAAATTAATCATCACGGGGCTTATCACCATTAAGTATGGGGTGTCCTAAGAGCATAGAAGAAAGGGGCCTAATCTACTCTGTGGGCATGGAAGGCAGGCTTCCAGTATGGCCTTCAAGGATCCCTGCCTCCTGATATTCACACACCTTTCTCCTCTTGCATATGGACTGCACCAACAAAATACGGCAAAAGTGATGAGATGTCACTCCTGTGATTACATTACAAAAGACTATGACTTCCATCTTGCTGGAAGACTCTCTGCCACCTTCTTGATGAAGCAAGCTGCCAGGTGAGAGAGGCCCACAGGACAAGGAATACAACGTGACCTACAGTCAACAGTCAGAGGAGAACTGAGGTCCTCAGACCAATATCCCCTGGTGAATCGAATGTCGCCAACAACCAACAAAGAAGCTTTCAAAGAAGCTTTCAATCAGGTACTTGCCTGAGACTTCAGAAGAGCCTACGGACCCTTGCCTGACACCTTGACTGTAGCCAGGTGAGATACCAGGACTTAGAGGACCCAGCTAAGTAAGCTACACCCAGATTCCTACTCCGAGGTTACTCTGAAATAATAGACACTGTTTTAAGAGGTTTGGGGACAATTGGTTAAGCAGTAATAATTACTAATACAACCAGCTGATGGAAGTTTCGCCAAAGAAGTGATGATGAATATGTGACATGAAAGATGTGTGCATGTGAGAACGTGTGTGTCTGTATCTTAAGAACATAGCAGTAGGTAGAAACTTCGGGAGTTGGTCAGATTGTTTCTGCTGAGGCTCAAGAGCAGAGGGGAAAATGCTTTGCTTTTTGTACAGGAGAGAATAGCAGAAACAGGGCAGCTGAGTTTCTGGTCACGTTTCAGACATCAAGGAACTTCCCTAGACTCTAAGCCTCATGGGATTTGGAACAGGTTCTGAACGTCTTCATCACTGTATTTTTAATGCTGGCACACAGCAGGCACAATACATACTTATTAAATGAATTAATTAATTAATGATTGAATAAATAGAATCCAGAATTGATCCAAGTTGATTGTATATATTAATAAGCATATTCAGGGGTGTCTGGGTGGCTCAGTTCTTTGAGTGTCTGACTCTTGATTTTGGCTCAGGTCATGATCCCAGGGTCGTGGGATCGAGCCCCACATCGGGCTCTGACGGTGAGCACGGAGCGTGCTTAAGATTTTCTCTCTCTCTCTCTCTCTCTCTCTCTCTCTCTCTCTCTCTGTCTCCCTCTGCCCCTCTCCCCCACTTGTGTTCTCTCTCTGTCTCTCTCTCAAATACATTTTTTAAAAAGCATATTTAGACAAGATGAAGATTTTCAGGGGGAGCAATCTCCCAGCTGTTTGGAGACATCCATTCTCCCTTGGGCTGGTAAGGAGTGTGGAACACACTGAGGTCTTGAAAATGATGAATGATAATACAATCCAATCACAATTCAGGGATGTTCTAACCCAAATCATCTATTAAGAGTGACTGACTCAGCATTTTAAATGAGGAGTAACTGTTGTGAACAGGAATGAGGATGGGATAAAGAGAGTTCCCAGCTGGGCAGGTCACTTGACAATAAGCTAGTCTGGGGCCAGGTCTTTCCTGCTGATGTGGAGTTCTGCAGTTTCAAAGGGCCCCTGGATGGGAATGTGTTGCTGCTGCATGACCCACATGCTTCTGGAATCTCCAGCAGGTTCCATCTCTCCATTGGCTCTGGACATGCCGAGTGGAAACCACCCAGCTATTCAGTTCTGAACCCAAAAGCTGTGGACCCATAAGCAGCGGCATCACCTGTTAGAAATGCAAATTCTCAGGCCCCAATGCCAACCCACACACTCAGAAAATGGGAAGGGACAGAGACGCAGCCATCCGTGCTTTAACAAGTTCCCGGGGAACTCTGATGCATGCTCAGGTTTTAGTTTACCGTGAGGGGAAACTAAAATAGAGGGCCCTGAAACACTCCAGAGGGGAGACAGTGAGGATGTAACCCATGGAGGTAGCAGTAAAAATGGAGGTGTGCAGGCAAATCTAAGATTGTCTTTAAAATTTAGTATTGTTGGATTCGGTGGTTGGTCGATGCAGAAAGCAGATGGGAAAGAAGCCTCCAAGCTGGCTAAGGATTCTAGCGTGGGTATTATGTTGGATGGTTGGTAGAGGCTGCAACAGAGGTCTCCAGGGATTCAGGACTTCAAGTGTTAAGACCGGGAGCACCCTGGGCAACCTCAGACAGTTCCGTTAGTCACCCCAGCAGTAAAGTTTTGGAAATGGATATTGATGATGCTGGTTGCTCTGAGCTGAACTCGGTCCCCCCAGAATTCATATGTTAAATCCCTACCCACCCACCCCCTCCATGCGACTGTCTGGAGATAGGGCCTTCAGGAAGTAATTAAGGTTAAATGAGGTCAGTAGGGTTGGGCTGTAATTCTATAGGACTGTGGCCTTTTAAGAAGAGAAAGGGAAAGTAATCTCCACCATGTAAGGACATAGCAAGAAGGGGCTGGTCTGTAATCCAGGAAGGGAGCTTTCACCAGAATCCAAGTGTGACCTTGGACGTCCAGCCTCCAGAACTGTGAGAAAATACATTTCTGTTGTTTAAGCCACTGGTCTGTGGTATTTTGTTATGATAGTCCGAGCTGACTAAGATGATGACAGTTGTATTTGTGGAGCATTTATTATGTGCCTAACACTGTGAAGTACTTTACATAAATCATCTCACATAATCCTTATAACACTCTCTGAAACAGGCATGATGATCATAGCCAATTTAAAGATTAGTAGACTGAGGCTTAGTCAAGTCAAACCACTCACCAAGATTACACAACTAGTATGTAGCAGGGCTAGGGCACTGGCTCTCCATTGTGACTTTTAGTTGAATCTCTTGAGAGCTTTAAAAAATACTGGTGTTTAAGTCTCACTTCTAAAGGTTCTGATGTGGGATGCAGGGTGCACGCTGAGATATTTAAAACAGGCAAAGCTGGGATCCCTGTAAAGAAACAGATATCCAGCCTGTCTCTAAACTAATTAAATCAGGACTCTCTTGTTCAACCACAGTTGTAAACATCCAGTCTAGAGTTGGAACCCAGATCCACCTGCCTCCAGATGCCAGAAAAGCTACTTCTGATTTTTAAATTTTAAATGCTTGAAGAATATCCAAGCTGAGGAGTTGTTGAGGGCATATATCCTGACATCCCGATCGCTATCACAGGTTGAAGGTGGGACTAGAAATATTTAGAAGTAGACTTAAAATGGTCAACAGAAGCATGGAAATTGAAATCCTGATTCTATGAGAATTAACCAAGCCAATTAAGGTAGAAGTGAAGAATTCCAAGGAACATGATCGCCTTGTAGATGTTGAAATATTTTGCTTCTTTGGGATGAAACAGTCCTATATACATAATATTTTAGTTCGGATCTTGCGCAAGGCACAAAGATCGATCCTGTGGCCTTCTTTGGCACATGCAGCCCAATAGGGTCAGAGACTCTACCTCAAAGCTCAATCCACTGAAGAATAAGAAATTAGCTCAGATTTCGGACTTGCTGCTTGGCAGTTGCTGGTCTCCAAAACACGCTTGAGACGTCGTGTGGACCTTGTGGTTTGACACCAATGACTCAGAAGAGTCAAGCCAGTTAAGAAGCATGATGTGGATATAATATCAGGGAGGAAACCTCTAGACCAAATTAAAAGAATCCAAAGTCTTCTGTTTTTATTGTAAGTGAGACTGCTGCAACTAATTTATTTCTACATCATGAAAGTAGCAAGTGGAAAGTAGGAGGAGTTAGACATTTACCTTTCTCTTATTTTAATTACTCTCTACTGTACTAGAGTCTAGGTGGCCAATTATATTGAGTGGTACAGTATCTTGTCCATTTTTGTAGCCTTAAGGCCTGTTTCAGTTCTTGGAGCATCGCATACACTTAGTAAGTGTTTTTTGGCTGACTTATCTTTCTAAGCCAAAGGATCATAGGACGGGAGTGCTGATGAAATGGCTCAAATTGATCAAAATCAATCAAGGAAATCTTCCAGAGGTGATGCTTTGGCCCAGTTTTGGAAAAGATATGAGGACCCAAATCTGACCATATTTCCATTCTTCTTAACCTTGCAGGAGGGCACATGTTGCTTGCTAATTCATTTGCAGCCATGAGATATGATAACATAGGAGACAGAGGGGCTGTAAGAGGAAGTTACTTGTTGATGGTGGAAAATGTGGGGAAGGCAAGGAAAAGAACTTTGAGACAGAGTTAATCTTACTTCTTATGCCAAAAATCAGAGATCCCAAAACATGATGTTTTCTCTCAATGCTTGTACCTACCTACCTACCTACCTACCTACCTATCTCTCTATCCTCTATCAATCTATCACCTATTTATCAATCATCTACTGCTTTCTAATAAGGAGAGAATACATTCTATATTCTCTCATAGATTTTCAAGATACACTTCTAAAACATTCTCACCCAATTGCTTAGAAAAATTCTCTTGAGGGAACTGGGATCAGGTGATGAGAAATCCAAAGTGTTTGACAAATACTTTCCATGGAGTAATTATCTAGGTGAAAATGACTCTAGATTTTCTTCACGCACGTAGCCAAATTTTGTTAAGTGTCAAAAGTTTCTTTTCTCTCAAAATCAATAAACTGGCAAGAAACTTCTACAAGCCTGCCAGCCTTCAGGGGGCTTTTCTCCTACTGGCAAAAGAACTCAGTTGAGGAAACCACTTATTTGATGAAATTGGAGCATCCCCAAATTCATAAATCAATTTCCAAATTGCAGGAAAAAAATATTACTTTTTAAATGCCTCTAATTGTTATTCATTATTCTAGGTCTGTGAAACTTCACCAGAGTGGTTTATTGATGAGACGGCCCTTCAAAGAACATTATTCAGGCACAGGGGAGTGAAATGCTCAGAACCACACCAAAATAATAGATTGCAGGATAGGGCACCTGATTTGATGTTGTTTGCTTTGGGCTAAGTTTAAAAAAAAAAAATAGAAAGTTGGGTGTTTTTTTGAAAAGTTTTTTCTTTGAGTTTCTTTTTCTTTTCTTTATTTATTTTTTTAATTTTTTTTCAACGTTTATTTATTTTTGGGACAGAGAGAGACAGAGCACGAACGGGCGAGGGGCAGAGAGAGAGGGAGACACAGAATCGGAAACAGGCTCCAGGCTCTGAGCCATCACCCAGAGCCTGACGCGGGGCTCGAACTCACGGACCGCGAGATCGTGACCTGGCTGAAGTCGGACGCTTAACCGACTGCGCCACCCAGGCGCCCCTCTTTTATTTCTCAAGTAAGAAGGAAAAAAAAATTATAGGGGAAAAAATTAAGGCAAGCTGTTGGAAAGAACACAGACACCAAGTCTGATTTTACTCCTAAAAGCCATTTACATGAGCCACTGTGTGTATTTGTAGACTCAAAACTAGAACCTCAGGTCTGATGACTACAACAGGATTTCTCGGGACCTGGCCTGCTAGGCAAGGAAAGTACCAGGCCTCCCTGGGAAGTACTTTCATAGATCCACCTGGATCATCCAGGAAACACCTGGACATATCCCCAACACTGAAAGGAAAATTTATGGCTGTTTTTCCATGAGGGCATTTGAGAAATGAACTGTGTCTTTGATAAGCCAATGCCAAACAATTCATTGTGTGGAGCCCACAATGCTAGAGGATTGTTTGTGTGGTTTGCACGCTTCAAGCAGTGAGCTTTGGGCTTCACCTAAAGGCTTCAACAGTTGGCCCATTCATTCATTCATTCATTCATTCATTCATTCATTCATATATTCATATATTCATTTATGGCCCTTCTTGAACTGATTGATAAAAGACCTTCCACAATGCCCTTAAGCCACAGCCCAAGCTCTCTGCCCCTGTGAGCAGTAAAATTCCTCCAGAATTGCCTAGGTCCCTGCTCTCCACTTCTTCAACTACCATTCTTGCCAAATCACCTCAAGAGCTGATATGGTCGCCATCTTGCCAAGCTCAATGTTCAATGATCTGAATTCCTTTTGGTCAATGGCTTAGTATCATTTGGCACAGTAGACTGTTCACTTCTGAAGTCACCCCAGCTTGCAGATGCCGCCTGTGTTCAGATGCTTCTCTTACTTACACCTCCAACCCTGTCTTCTCCTTTGAACTCCATGGGTACCAACCTAACTCTCCCCTAACTTCTTACCGTGGACATATACTAGAAATCCCTAACACGATGTGTCTAAAACAGGACCTTTAATTCCCCCTCCTCCAAACTCTTCCTCTGACAACTGCTACTGAGTCCATGGCAGGTCTGTCCCTCCTGTTGCTGGACCCCAAATCCCAAGAGTCACCCTTAATTTCCATGTTGCCTTTCACTGCCCCATTATGATGGTTCTATGTCCTGAATACATCTTCCCTCCCCAACTCTGGGTCACTGCCTCCGGTGCTCCTGGATTCCCTCCTGCAATAGCGTCTTCCCTCTCATTTCCACAGGCAGGATATTTTAAATATAACTTAATTTTTTTAATGTTTATTTATTTTTGACAGAGAGAGAGACATTACACGAGCAGGGGAGGAGCAGAGATAGAGAGAGGGAGATGAGGATCTGAAGTGGACTCCACACTGACAGCAGAGAGCCTGACTTGGGGCCCAAACTCACCAACTGCGAGATCATGACCTGAGCCAAAGTCAGACGCCTCACCGACTGAGCTACCCAGGTGCCCCAAAGACAGGATATTTTAAAAGTCTAAATTAGGGGTGTCTGGGTGGCTCAGTCGGTGAGGCGTCTGACTTCGACTCAGGTCATGATCTTATGGTTCGTGGGTTCGAGCCCCATGTCGGGCTCTGTGCTGACAGCTCGGAACCTGGAGCCTGCTTCGGATTCTGTGTCTCCCTCTCTCTCTGCCCCTCCCCCATTCATGCTCTGTCTCTCTCCATCTCTCAAAAGTGAATAAACATTAAAAATAAATAAATAAGCAAACAAACAAACAAACAAAAATAAATTGTAAATCAAATCTGATTACCCAAGACACTACTCCGATGACTTTCCAAATAAAAGTCAGTCATCAAAATAAAACTCAGATTCCTTAACTTGACCTCCTGTGAACTTGCTTTTGCTCATCTCTGACCTCTGACCTCTGACACTGATCTCCTTGCCATTTAGCTTCTCAGTCCTGGGGGCATTATAAATTGTAACTGCATTAGAATTAAATGAAGAATCAAATATAAAATGCCTGGGATTCCACCTGGACCAGTTAAGTCAGGACCTCTGTGGGAGTGCCTGGGGGACCCGTGTCTTCCTGCTCCTCACATACAAGGATCACTATGCAGCAAGAGAACTCTTTGCCCTGTGTCGACACAATGATGTTTTCTCATCACCCAAGACTTGAACCCAGTCCTCTCTCCGGAGATGATTTCTCTGGCCACCTCAGCTGAGGGCTCCCCTGTTGTCTGCCACCTCCTTGACTTATAACCCATCACTCTGTGTTTTCTCACAGCACATGTAATTATCTGAGATTAACTTACTTGATTCCTGGGGCGCTTGGGTGGCTTAGTGGGTGAAGTGTCTGACTTCAGCTCAGGTCATGATCTCACGGTTTGTGGGTTCGAGCCCCACGTCGGGCTCTGTGCTGACAGCTCGGTGCCTAGAGCCTGCTTCAGACTTTGTGTCTCCCTCTCTCTCTGCCCCTCCCCTACTCGCACTCTGTCTCTCTCTGTCTCTCTCTCTCACACACACAAAAATAAGTAAACGTTAAACAAAGAATTTAACGTACTTAATTCCTTACTATCTTCCCTTACGAGAGTCGAAGAGGATGATGATGGGGTCTACCTTCTGTTTCCTGTTGTATTCCTGACGCTTACCACTTTGTCCATCAGCAACTCCAACGCATGGCCTGCCAGATTCCTAGGGAGGCTGGAAAATGTAGGCTAGCTATGATCCCAGGAAAAGAGGACACAGCTGGATGGCCATCAGCATCTCTGCCACACAGAATGCAAAGGATACAGTTTTTCGAGCATCCAAAGAAAGAGTTCCTGCTCCTGACCTCCAGTGGAAGTGGCACCTAAGGAGAGACCTTCAAAGCAGGTAACGGGTACGTGAAGGAAGGGATGAAGGGAGGATGGCATTTCCAAGTAGAAGCTCCACTGTTGTTGAAATAACATTTGAGGATTTGAATACGACAGCATGGCATGTTCCAGAGATTGGAAATAATTTCAGTGTGACTGGGGGTGAGGGGCAAGGAGGGTGGGAAGTCAAGAGCACAGACTCTGAAGCACCTTATAAACCACAAGAAAAAGTCTGCCCTTCCTCGTGGGACCATCTGGGAGAAAGGAAGCATTGCATGGTTTGATCTGCATATTACGATGTTCATTTGGCTAACGTATGGACGGCAGAAGGTGGGGGGCGGGCAGGTGGGCAAGATTTGATGCTCTGGAGACCAGTTACAAATTACAATAATCTGAGAGGGAGATGCTGAATATGATTGCGAAATGCCAAAAAGAGAGAATCATACACTGTACCCGTCCATTTGACAGATTATTCTGTGTAATTAATTTTTGAAAATTGGATTAGCTGTGATGGTTCCTTAGAGTGCCAGCCAAGAGCTCTGCAGCCCTGAGTGGGTCACCTCTTGAGCTTAGGGAGCGTGTTGTTCTGCCCTGCAAAGACTTCTCCTTAGCCTGGTGCCTTATAATGATGCTTTAGGTAGCAAATAAGAAAAACCCAAATTTGAACTAGCTTCAGCAAAGAGGGAAGGTGATGATGATGATGATTATTATTATTATTATTATTATTATTATTCAAGTGGGCTCCATGCTGGGTGCGGCTTGAACTCGTGACCCTGAGATCAAGACCTAAGCTGAGGTCAAGAGTCAGACGCCTAACCGACTGAGCCATCCAGGCGCCCCAAGGAAGTTTATTATTTCTTATAACCAAACTCTGAGGCAGGCAAGGGTGAACAAAACTGTCTGCAGAGTTCTCTCTCTCTCTTCTGCATTCTGGCTTTGAAGATGGGCTTCCTAGATAGGACACCTCCTGACTCACTTCCTGTCACTGCCTCTATCTCTGTGCGCTACAGTCCAGCTGTCCATGTTGCCAGGGAGTTCACAGCAGAGCCAAGGGCACCCACATCTTCCTGCCGTTGGACATGTTGGACCTGGAGTCTGCAATGTCTGCCCTCTTTGCCCGGTTCATCCCCATTAGAACTTTCCTGCTCCAGGCAGCTATCACCTGCTCCAAAGAGTGTTCTTGCTCCTTCCTGACTAGATCAGGGTCTCCCGTGGTGTTCCCCAGCATCTGGCACATCCCCTATCATGTTTGATTAACTCCTTTGACATTTTTGCCTACTTTTCCTATTAGTCTGTGGCCCCTATCAATAGTTTGGCATCTCTTTATGCTCAGCACTGGGGATTGGGTTTGGCAAACACTGGGTGCTTAGGAAGGCCACTCTAACCCAATGGATTTCTGTTGTATGTAACATTTTGCCTGGCTCCAGAAGCATATGTAAGCCAGGCGACACAGTATGTGACACCATCTTCACTATTAGTGAGAGCTCTACTGATTAAATGACAGTATGAGATGACGTCATGATGAGTATATGCCAGGAACCATACTAGGGTCTTTGAGGACTTCTGCCATCAACTCTATTAGAAGGGTACAATTGTTTTCCCATTTTAGAGATGAGCAAAGTAAAGCATGGAAACTTGAAGCAACTCATTCGTGGGCGCAAGATATGAAGTAGTCAATGGCAGAACTGGAATTCAGACCTAGATACATCTGTCAACCAGAGTCCAGAGGGGCAGTTCACCTCTCAGCTGACTTGGCCTCACACTCCCCTCCCTCCGCTCGCTGTTCACCAACACTCTCTAGCCTCAGCCACATTCTCTCCATCCCTTGAGTAGCCAGGCTCATAGAGCCTTCCCTCCTCCTAAGGCTCTCCCCAGCACTTGCTGGCTCAGGAGGCCTCTCAGGATGCTTCTCATCCCCGGAGTCTGAGTTCAAAGTCCCCTCCCTGAGGAGGCCTCCTGGGGCTCCAAATGAGGGAGGCCATTCCCACTGTCTACTCGTCCCCTTCCAGGCTCGCTTTCTCAACACCTACCATTATCTGTCCTCAGGTGGATGATCTGTCTCCCAGGAGAATGTCCACTTCAAGAGGGCAGGGCAACTACATCTTTAAAGAGGGTAAATTATAAGCTGATCCTAAAGATGCCCAATTATAGTTTTACAACCAGTAAGGCTAGTGAAGTTGTTTGTTTAAAATGGATATACTTTTAGGATTTGGGGAATGTTGTGGTGTTTTGGAAACTTGCTTCCTGCAAGTGAAATATAAATGTAGCAGCTTCTGACATTTTCTTTCTTACATTCCAGAGTCCACTGCCTTTCAACTTTCTTGACCTTCGGTACAAAAATAGGATAGGCTAAGAAAGTGAGGTCTAGTCTATTCTCCATATCCGGAACAAGAGCATGAGTAAAAGGAAAGAGAAGATTCTAATGAGTACTGATGGACAGAAAGATAAAAACAGCAAATTTTATCCAGAAATGAAGGTATGATAGCAATCATTCTGTTAGAAGCTCACGTTAATCAGAAAAAGCATCGAAATGAATCTAATCCCACATTTTTATTTGCATTCAGAATTCAGGTTTTCCTAATACTGCCCAACCGAACACTATATGCCAAAGTTAGTTGTTCTGTGACACTTGGTGAAGGAAAAAATTATTTTAATGTCTACTTGATTCTTTTGAAAAGGGAAATAGTTTTTAAATCAGAAAGTGATAAATCAATGGGGTGCCTGGGTGGCTCACTCAGGTAAGCGTCTGACTCTTAATTTCAGCTCAGGTCACGATCTCATGGCTGGTGGGTTTGAGCCCTGCGCTGGGCTCTACACTGATTGCAGAGCTGGTTGGGATTCTCTATCTCCCTCTTTCCCTCTCTCTCAAAAATAAATAAATTAACATTAAAAAAAAAAGAAAATGATAAATCAAATCAACACTGTTATTTTACAAATGAGAGAGAGAGAGAGAGAGAGAGAGAGAGAGAGAGAGAGAGAGAGAGAGACAGACAACAGGCAGGGCCAGTGCCTATCCCCACTCTGGAATCATCCAGAAGACACCCAATACATATCTGTCAAATGAATAACCAAGGTCTGTCTGCCCCAGGAAGATCATCTATCCCTCAGAAAATCAGCACTAGCGACTTGTACAGACACAAAGACCCATCTCATCTTACTAGACAGGTGCCTGAGTCTAAGCCCCCACCCTCACCCCCACTCGCACAGCGGAGAGAAGGGGAAGCGATATTTTTTAACGTGCAGAAGGGAGATGGGCCTCGATTAGCTTGCACACCCCCGTCTCATTACTCTCCATACGGTTTAGCACGGTCGTGTGTGGGCACATCCGAGGAGCTATGGCACAACCGGACTCATTTAACACACAGGGCTGGGAAGGGGGCTGGGAGAGCCTGTCTCTCTCTCTTTCCTCTCCTTCCACAAGTTTCTGGGCAATCTAAACAGAACTAATTCTAACGTGCCAGTTTTCACTGCCCGGGCAAACAAAAGCAGCATTGGAGCCCAGCGATGCGGTCCTGCCACCCCGCTCCCCCTCCGCCAGGCTCTGCGTTGGGGCTGTCGCCATCAATAGCCTCCTTGTTGCCCGTGGCGGCCCCCGTGGGGTTACCAGGGGACTCTCTCCTCTCAATGGGCTCCCTCTCTGCCATTGTCTTCTCATATCAGTTTATAGTCTCGAGGACATAGACTGCATTACAATTAGTCACCATATCCAGAAGCCCCGGAAACTTATTTGCCACACAGAGTTTATTGGCCTTTGTGACTGGGGACAAAGGGAGGCTTGTTGGAAGCTGGACACAAAAGGCAAACACAATGTATGGATTTCTGAATAATACAAAGGCGGGGGGAATAATAGCAGAATAGCTACGTTATTAAGCGGAGAGAGGGCCCTTCCCCCGGCTCTCACCAGCTTTTCAGTGAATTTGCCTGACCTGGTTCTTCAAGAGTTTTCTAGGAGTAAGGAGACAACCTGAAGGAGGCAGGTGGGCCGACAGCCAGAATGCCTAGCGGACGCCAACAGGAATCCTTCTGCGAGCCATACGTGCTGCATGTTCAGGGAGCGAGTCTTACCAATTCCCTACGGGAGAGCAAGACGACTGGAGAATGAACAGCACGTCCGGATGCACACGTGTGTTCAAGCGTGTGGAACGTGTCTGGGTGTGAGCACGCGTGTGCGAGTGGGTCAGTCCGTATGAGTACGTGGGGTGAGCATGTACGTGTGTGAGTACGTGTGTCGGAATGCGTGCTGGGCACGTGATCGTGCATGGATGTGTGCGTGCCCACACTGGCTGAGAGGTCAGCATCAGCGCTGTCACAGGTCGTCGGTCCCCCCACCGTGACAGGCCTGCGATCCCAGTGATGGCAGAAACCCCTCTGCAGGATCCCAGGGAGCCACGGTAGCTTCAGTGACTGCAAAGAGCTCTGCTCCCTGATGTGACCGAGTAAATTCTCTTCCGTATGTGACTGCCACTTCATCTCCCCAGAACGTTCCGTCAGCCTCCTCTACGGGTTTTCCAGAACCTTCTAGCTCCTTCTAGCTCAGAACTATATAAGTTGTACACAAATTTCCTAAGTGACAAGAATAGGATGATGAAAAAAGTCTCAGAAACCAGACATTTCTCTGGCTGCTTCCGTACCCTTACTGGTATAGGTATCCGCCCACTCAAATCAACAGTTCTTCCTTCCTCTCTCTCTCTCCCCCTTTCCCTTCCTTCCCTCCCTCTTTTCCTCCCGTCTGTCCCCTCTGAATGCTTTACTAAGATAGTCTGACTCGGCCTTCTTCCTCTGCCATGCCAACAAACCACCACTGGGCCCTTGCACTAATCCTTACAGCAAATATTTATGAAGTGCTTCCTATAGGAGTCGCTTTGCTTAAAATACATTAAGAAAACATGATGTGGTCGAGAAAATACCATTGCCGTGTCTTGATCATGGGCCTAAGTACTCCTCTTTGCAATCCGATACGTCCAGGAGAGCAGACACTGGGTTTTCATCAACTGTGTACTCTTTTCACAGAGCCTCCCTATAAACCCAGAGAGGCCTGCCTTCCTCTTCATTTCTCATTGATTCCTGACTGCTGGTAATTCTTCACACTTCCTTCTATGTTTCTTAGCAGGAGGTGAGGGTTGTGAACGAGATGTGGACACTTAGCCATCCAGGTACCAGTACCTGTTCGCTGCATAGCAGTGGGAAAATTCTCTCACTCATCCATTTTCTCATTCCTTAACTCACTCGGTGATTTTACAGTTATTTTAAGCATCTCTGTATGAACCAGGTGTCATCCTAAATTCTGGGGTAGCAGCCACTCAGGAAAATCCTTTCCCTGAAAAGCACGCATTCTAAAGGAGAGGGAGGATGGTAAACAAGAAAAGGAACAAACACAAGTTAATTAAAGAGCACTAAATAAACTTAACTTCTTCTTGGTTTCCTCTCTGCAAAACTGGAATCGAAGTACTCCATGTTCCCATGCAGCCACAGTGCAAACGGTAGAGGAACACTCAACACAGCGCCTTGCAAAGAGGAGGTGTCCGAGCATATTCGCCGCTGCCGCATTTAGTCAAGGTGTTCCTAACCAATGTAAGGCCTTATGAGTCAAAATTCTATAGAATTTAAAAAACATCCGTGTCATTAAATTACTTTCTGGGTGGGCGCCTGGGTGGCTCAGTCGGTTAAGCATCCGACTTCAGCTCAGGTCAGGATCTCGTTGTCTGTGAGTTCGAGCACTACATCCAGCTCTGTGCTGACAGCTCAGAGCCTGGAGCCTGCTTCGGGCTCTGTGTCTCCCCTCTCTCTCTGCCCTGCCCCTGCTCGCATTCTGTCTATCTGTCTGTCTCTCTCAAAAATAAATAAACATTAAAAAATTTTTTTCAATTACTTGCTAAGATTAGTGGGTTGGTTTTTGCCTTTGCCAATTTAGGTTGCTAATTCTGACTCCTGGCTCTGACATTCACCAACTGTACAGGATTGACATTCGCTCTTAATTTCTGACTCTCTCAACTACATTGGGACGATGAGATACAATACACAAAGTACCGAGCCCAGGACCAGGTCTAGAACAGTTAAAACTCTCACGTGTCGAAACAGAATAAGAAGACGCTCTGGGAGCCTACAAGACTGCACTCAGCCCCAGCATTACTTGTAACGCTTGAGGCTCCTTGTTGAGTTACTCTGCCCATTCTGTTATCAGGTGTCTCGTCTTTGAAAGTGAACTCATGCTTACCTTGTAGGAAGGTGAGATATAAAAATAACCAGTCCCCTAACCTATTAACAGCGACTGACCAAATGTTAATTCCCTCTCTCCACATACCAGTTAATCAGGGTCTCGCTCCTGAAGGAGCAGATCGGTGAATGGACGAGCCACAAAATGGAGTGGTGTTCATTTTTAATTCCAGTGAGAAAACAAATTCAGCTAAATCTAGCTTCTGTTTTCATTACCTCCCTCAGAATTTCCACGTCTTCGTTCATCTTCGATGCTGGGGACAGCAAGCTATGGCCCGGAGGCCCAAAAGAACCCACCACCCACACTTTTTGTACAACTCATGAGCTCATAACGGCTTTGTGGTTTTTTAATGGTTAGAGAAAAATCAAAAGAAGAAGATTATTTTGTCAGGTGAAAATACCTGAAATTCAAACTTCAGGGCTCACCAGTACAATTTTATTGGAGCACGGCACGCTCGCCAATATGGATTGTCTACGGCTGTTTTCAGGATACGAGGGCAGAGCTGAACAGTTGTGACAGAGGCTTTGCGACCCGCAAAATGGAAAACATTTACTACCCGGCCCTTTAAGAAAAGTGTGCCAACCCCTGCTCTGGTTTGCCAGTTTGACCTTTAATTGTGTTATTTCTGCCATCATCCCCTTAATGAACTGCAATTTTTATTTCCAAGAACTCAAATTGGTAACAACTAAGTTGTCCTTGTATTAATGTTATGATGTCCCACTGAATCAGCCAAGGGATATTAGATAAGTTTCAACTTATCTGTTTCCTCTGTTAAGTCTACTTCCTTGTACATTACCTTTTCTATTTGAATTTTATTTCTCCTTTCCAAAGTCCAGTTCCCCTTCAATGTTGTTATTTCTTGATTGTCTACGGCCGTGGGTAGTTGGGATGGCTGGGAGTCAGGACTAAACAGTGTTTCCCACAGGCCGAATGAGCCTCCCTGACCATCTGTTGATGGAGGCATGTCCGGAATATACGAGCTTCCTCTCTGGCATATAGAGAAAGGGATGGGCTGAGTGTGAAATTAACTTCTCTTCCTACAGGGGAAGGGGGAGCCTGCTCATCACTCTTAGGGTTTCTAAGTCACCTGGGATCATTTACTTCTCCATTTCCTGCACCCCACTCTGGAAATCTCCTCAGTCCAGCCCTCTGAGTGATGAGTCCTTAAGTGAAGGTACACTGATGGTCACCATAGGGTTCCTAAAATATCCAAACTTTCGTACAGAACGTCTAATTTTCTGGAAGACGTTGCACGGCCTGTATCAGTTCCCTAAAGGAATCTATGTCTGCCCAACCCCATTCCCAAAAAAAGGTGAAGAATCACTACACTCACTGTGGAAATGAAGGCAGATCATGAATTGAGGGTATCTCATTCAGTTGCAGATGGTGAGCAGCTTGGGGGCCAAGAACAAGGAAGGCCCTCCTTATTTCTGAATCACAAGAGCCCAATGAGTTACATCAAAGGAAAGGGAACAGACAGGAGCTGGTCCCCCAATATTATGAAAGCCAGCAATATACCAGAAATGGTTCCCGGTCCTCCTGCATCGTTGGTCTCATTCACTCCACATAAAGCCATAAAAATGGTGATGTTCACATGTTACAGATGAAGAAATTGAGGCTCAGAAGAGTTGGATCCCGTCCCTGTCAGACAAGCCTGAGCCAAATCTGATAAGAAGCCTCCAACCGTAGGTCTTGCTCATCCAATGGAACTTCAAGCACTTCTGACTGCTTTATTTCCCCGAGTTTAAAACCCCGGGGAAATTAAACCCAGAGGGACTGAGCTTCCTGCCGTTGTCCAAGCGGCAGCAAGGAGAGCCAATCGGACCTGGACGTTCTGGTCCTGGACCTGCATTTTAATCCCCAAACGCTACTGCCTCCCCATAAGGAGAGTCACCTTCCCTTTAATTAAAATTCCCCTACCAATGTAGACATTCCACTTTTACTAATAATTACTTGGAGAGGATTTTTAGCAATCAGCACTACATAAATATCCGTACCTCCTCTAAGACCGTAAGAATTGCAGTGCCCTTCCCTCCCCCTAGTTTATTATTTATATACTGCTGCAGATAGACAGAGCTCTTTGTGGCAATTAAGATGGGCCTTCCAGTCTCCTTCTGCGGAATGAGGCTGGAGACGATCATTACACCACTTCGATCACAATGACTATTAATTGGAGAGCTCTCCCTTCTCTATAAAATATGTACTATGCAAAAGTGCGATAAACCGCCCAAGGAATATGAACTACATGTATTGTGAGGTCTCCTGATTTAACAAGTCATTTACCCTGTAATTACTGGGGTTGGCGGGGGGGACGGGGGAATCCTCTTAACGGGGCAGTGGGTGACACGCTCCCAACAGCCAGGGCTCGGGCTCCAAGCTGAAATGACTTTCCCATGGTAAAACAAACCATGGGCTGACAGCAAAGGACTCCACAGAGGACACTGGGGTTTTCATTTTTATTTATTTATTTATTTATTTGTTTATTTATCTTTTAAATTTTTTAAAGCTTATTTATTTTGAGAGACAGCAAGCATGAGCAGGGGAGGGGCAGAGAAAGAGAGAGTGAGAGAGAGTGAGAGAGAGAGAGAGAGAGAGTCAGAAGCAGGCTCTGCACTGTGAGCATGGAGCCTAAGGTGGGGCTTGATCTCACGAACTGCGAGATCATGACCTGAGCTGAAATCAAGAGCCTGCTGCTTGACCAACTAGGCCACTCAGGTGCCCCAAGGCGTTTTTATTTTTAATACAGGTGGAGAACCAGCAGGTATCCCTTGGCTCATGAGATCCCGAGGCCTAGCTCAGAAGAACCAAACTTCCCATCAATTTATCATTTACACATTTTTTTGACCCTGTTGTGGGGCAATGCCAGGTCAACTGACTTTGAGTTATAGAGTGAAAAGAGCCATTCCAGAGAAGACTATTGGCCGTAAAACAAAACAAAACAAAACACAGCAAAACAAGGCAAAAACAGGAATTGCCATGTGCCTGCTGAAGTTAAAACTTAGACTCCCACAAAGAAAGTAAGAGCTGGTAAGGAGCAAAGATCAGTGGAGAGATGGTGTTCTCAAAGGCTGGGGAGTCAAAGCCTATTTAGAGTCGGGAGAGGGTCCCTCTGAACGGACAGGGCCCTGGCTGGTGTGCAAAAAGTGTGACCCAGTCAGTCGGTCCTCTCAAATCTCTCAACCAAGAGGGCTGACCTTCTCCCTCATTCTTATCGATTATCTCCACCTCTATCCTGTGGTTCTGTGCAATTAACAGGCTGGCCCCTGCATCGGAATTTTCAGGGCAGCAGGTGAAGGGACTCAGCTGTTCTATGACCAATGTCGCTGGCTTCTGGGTTAAAAAATGTGTAACACGGGGGCTCCTGGGTGGCTCAGTGGGTTGAGCGTTCGACTACTGATTTCGGCTCAGATCGTGGATCTTGTGGTTCATGAGACAGAGCCCCACACTGGGCTCCACGCTGACAGTGTGGAGCCTGCTTCTGATCCTCTCTCTCTCTCTCTCTCTCTCTCCCTCTCTCTCTTTTTCCCTATCCCACTCTCAGTCTCTCAAAATAAATAAATAAACAAAAAGAAATTTGTAACACGATGTTGCCTCCAAGAAACCCATGACCTGGTTTACCGTCAGAGGCAGCCGAGGAACTCAGACACTCAGGACCAGGACTGCACCTAAGCCATCGTCAAGAGAAAGTGGCAGGACAAGGACAGCTGGCCTCTCCTCACAAGACTTGGGAGGCAGACACAGGGAGGCTCAAGCTTTGACTTCACTACTTCCCGCGTGAACTCAGGAAAGAGTTTTCATTTCTCTGGGACTCTGTTTCCACGCCTGAGAAATGGAGAGAATGCTAATGGTCTCGCCCTCACTTTGTAAGGCTGCGATAAGCCTTGGAGAATTCTAGAAGCCTTTCTGCCAACTGTACCCTTAAGATGGTAAGAATTATGATTATGCGTCTATGATCAAGGTTTTTTTTTTTTTTTCCAGAGGAAGGTTTCTCAACGTGGCTGCCTATCGGAACTGTTTCAGAGCCATCAGAAAACACATGTGCCCCACACCAGAAAGTGGGGTTTCTGATTTCTGGGCACAGTGAACTGGACACAGTCAAGGGGGGAAACCATGGCTCTAAGAAGAGCACTGTAAGCATAGGCGTTGATAATTTCAACTGAAGCCTCACTCTGTCCTCAAGAAACCTCCACCCACCCCTACTATTTTATTAAGGTGGGTTTCATTTAAATGCACTGCTCTATCTTCCGTCTTTGAATATAATGAGCAATGGCATTATCTTAAAATATAAAGCATGGCCCCAAGTCCCTCGGCATACAGCAAAACCAACCTGCGCTGTGCAGAGAACGCAACTGGAAGCCGAATCTGCAGGGAGGTTTAAGGGAGAGATAGCCAACCGCGAAGGAAGCGCATGGGTTTGGATATGGCCATTGGTGTTCCTACTAGGAAGATTCTGAATTACCGGGGAGAGAGAGAAGCTCATCCCAACCATCAGAGGACAGGCCTTCTTGATAAAGTAAGAGGAGGACAGTAGCCAAATGGACACTGTGCCAGGCTCTGCGTTTATCGTTTTGCTGGGGGACGGACGCTCCGACCCACATTACAAGCCTCATTCGGTTCGACCTCTCCAAGGTTCCATGACATGGCGGCTATTATCCCATTTCACACCTGAGCAGACTGAGGGGGTGAGCATATGGGGAACCTGCCCAGGGCCACAGAGCTGGTGGGCATTAAAATCCAGGGTTTCCTGCTGCTGAGCCCAATCCCATAGCTAGCGTACTTGATTTAACTGCATTTACTCCAAACTGCAAGGATATGGTGGGAGGACAAGATGGTCTCAGACAGTGGGCTTCAATTAGAAAAATCTGCCTGGGGCGGCTGGTGGCTCAGTCGGTTAAGCATCCGACTTCAGCTCAGGTGATGATCTCATGGTTCGTGAGTTCGAGCCCTGCATCGGGCTTTCTGTGGTCAGCACAGAACCTGCTTCAGATTCTCTGTCCCCCACCCCCACCCCCACCCCACCCCGGCTTGCGCACTCCCTCTCTCCAAAATAAATACACATTAAAAAAAAGAAAACCTGCCTGCCCGGGTCAATGACGCTGTACTCACAGATCCTTCAGCATCCCCTTTATCCCTTTCGCGAACAACCGTGGGGTTCCTGGGAGAGGGCAGAATTTTCTGAAATCGCAAATGAAGCCTAGTGTCTCAGCACCAGTAAGGTCTGACGGGGACTGGGGGGCTCCCCTCCGTCTTGTACCCGTGCCATGTAGCACATGTGGCCTCCACGGTCACCGTGGCAGAAAGAGAGATCGTGATAGAGATGTGGGAGGCTGCACCTGACTGCCTCGCTCTCAGGGTCCCAGGGGAGAAGAGGAAGAACACACACACACACACAGGATTTCGTGTCTGTCACAGCAGCTGGGCGGACTCCTAGGCACCGGCGCGTCGCACGAGTGTCAAACTTGTATCTCTTACGTCCTCTGGTCTCTTTATCCAAACCCAAACCAGACCAACCAACAGAAACGGGGCCAGTGCCCGCACATGGGCAGAAACAAGAATGCCACCAGGTCAGTGTCCTGGGGCTGCCACCACGGAGGATCACACGCTGGAGGGCTTAAAGTAGAAACGTGTTCGCTCGGGTTCTGAAGGCAGAACGGCCGGGTCCCCTGAGCCGCTGGGTGGGATCCTGCCGTTGGTGAAGTTTCGGGGTGATGGTGGAGGTTCGTGGGGTTCGGGGCTGACGGCCAAGAAAGAATTTTCGAAGATGTCTTTGGTTCAAACAGGTGATTTCATTGAAGCACGTGGACAGGACCAGCGGGCAGGAAGAGCTGCACTGGGGTTATGCAGAGTGGCTTGGGTATATACTGGGGCTGGGGGAGGTGAAGCCAAAAGGGAAGTTTCCAGAGAGACTTTCATATGCTGAAGACTCACCCATTACTGGAGGCCTAGCTATTGTCAAGCTAAGGTTGTTTTTCCCTCTAGCAAAGCATTAACATTAAGACCCTAGGGAGTTCCTGGGCTTTAGGCTATTGATGGGTTAGCCTTTTTCTTGTCAACTGGTGCAGACTCTCACCAGTTTAATAACTTGGTTTTTTGCCCTTTTTCTGTTTTGGGGGAGCCAGGAGTGTGCAAGCAGTATCACAGACATCCCCCCCTGGGGTGGCGGGGGGGAGGGACTAGCTTGTACTTTGCCCTTAAGCTCCAACAGCTCTGTGGATTCCTCCAGCTCCTGGTGGTGGCCCTCAATCCCTGGCCTGCACCACATCTCTCCCATCCGTGCTCCCGTTGTTACACGGCTGTCCTCACGTGGCCTTCCCTCTGTGAGTGTGTGTCCAGACTGCCCCTTTTCCTAAGGCCACCACTCATACTGGACCAGGGCCCACCTTAAGGACCTCACCTTAACTTGGTTCAATCTACAAAGACCCTGTTTCCAAATAAGGTCGCCTTCTGAGGTCCTGGGGGTGAGGACTAACGTCTTGTGCGTGCACCGCGGGGCTCGATTCAACCCGTAACACCGACTTTTCATAAGATCGGCATCTGCCGGTTTAAGGCATATTACACTGACTATGACTGTCAAATCACGACAGGCCCCATGCTGCTGGGGAAGGACCTACGTACAATTAATTCCCCGTATTCCACATCCACACGGCCAGCCAAGGGCCTCAGCCCTGCTGCATCTCTAGGCTCATATAGTTAGATGCAGGTGGACAGACTGAAAGGAAATAATGAGGTACATTGGTGTTAACTAAATAAAAATATTTTTTTTAATCCCTTTTGTATACATTCTGGCTTTTCTATAACAGAAAGCACTGTTTCAGGGTTTAAAAACTCTGCACTTGGGGCGCCTGTGTGGCGCAGTCGGTTGAGCATCCGACTTCAGCCAGGTCACGATCTCGCGGTCCATGAGTTCAAGCCCCGCGTCGGGGTCTGTGCTGATGGCTCAGAGCCTGGAGCCTGTTTCCGATTCTGTGTCTCCCTCTCTCTCTGCCCCTCCTCCGTTCATGCTCTGTCTCTCTCTGTCCCAAAAATAAATAAAAAAACGTTGAAAAAAAAAAACAAAAAAAAACTCTGCACCTGTCGTCTGCGTTCACCGAACTATTTTCCAGACTGGACCTTCAGCCGACAAACTTACGGAGACGGAATCGGGTTTCTGGCCGTCTACTCCCTTGACTCGTCCTCCATTATGGAGAGCCACTCCCTGCCACCCGGTGGTCCGCCCAAGGCCCACAAGAGGACACTGTGACTGGATAGTTTTGCCTGTCACGTTTGGGCTCCGGGCACTCCTCGGGTGACTCACGGAGTGGCCTCCGACATGTTGCTGGAGGCTGAGTCCAGTGTCTTTCTGGGGAAAACAAAAGGCTCTTCACACTCCAGACCCACTGCAAACATCCCAGAGCTACTTCGGGTCGGCTTGATGCTCTAAGAGGGCTTGCGCACGTTTCATTCAGATAGGGACTTTTGAGAAATATGAAGCTTTTATACAGATTTGAGCCAAACAGTGACGAGGGACAGAAACAAGGCTATGGCGCGTGTATTTAGTGGTATCATCGAGGGCGTTACTAATTGTCGCTACCCTGAAAATCTGAATGCAATCAAGTAATAGGAGACAAACGAAACAGACCCGGGTGTCAGGAGCTCGCTTTCTGACAGTAAGGGACAAATGAGCCCAGCCAGGTCTCTGTGCCCTGAACCAGGGGCTCGGAGCAGTGACGGGAACTTGGAGGAAGCCTGCTTCTCTTTGAACTGTCAAGGCTCGGTCTTTATTGTCAGCCTCCTTCCAGGCAGTCCCACCTTTAATAGGACTGAACAAGCCACTCAGCCGTCCTACCTCCTACCTGGAGAGTTCCTGTCTCAGGGGACGCCGCCCAAGGCCTGGTGACACAAAATGCCCCATGGCACTCTCTCTGGACTGCCTGGGAGTTACCCCTGTCGGTAAAATTTGCATACATCACCAGGCTGCTCCGTCCACGCCCAGAAGTGCCTCTGGGCCCCGGAGTCTGCAGTGGGTTCCTGCAGCCGGGTGTTACCGGGCTGGAAGCGGGCCTCACTGAGACAGTCTGCTCCCTGAGAGGCCCTGGTGCCAAGCGCCTGAGATTAAAAATGACAGGCTGCATTGAAATGTAAATTTACCAGTGAAAAGCAAGTCTTCACTGGTGGAAGTTTACCTCCCAATAATCTGCAGCTCCCTGCAGCACTGCTTGGGGTGAGGCCAGAACCCCCACCCGACTCAACGCAGCCTCTACTTAATGCCCTCGTATTTCAGAGTGGACAGGGAAGGAAGGAACTGGGGTGGGGACACGCCCGACCTCAGGGAACCTCACACCGTATGTCGATTGACCCCACTCGATACTTTTTCTGGGGTGAGAGAGATACCTACCTACACGGTGCACATACACACAGACATTCCGATGGGATCGGGCAAAATCAGACACACCGGGCTCTTGCCTGCCCGCAGGCACACGATCTCCTATAACACAGCCACCTCCGTGCGTTCACGCGCACACGTGCATATATGTAAGTGTGCGTGTGCTGACACACTTACAGGAGTAGGAAGCCGTGTTGGGGGTGTGGGGACACCTGGAGGGAACCTGCTAGGGCTCTCGACCCAGCTTCCCTGAGACGTGCGATCTTGGGCGAGCAAATTCCAGGCCACGCCAGGCCCATATCACACCAAGAGGAACTATCCAAACACGGAAGACAAATTCTGCACGGTTTCCTTTACATGTGGGATCTAAAACGGTCCAACTCACAGAAGCCGAGAGCGGACGGCAGTTGCCAGGGGCTGGGGGAGGGGTACTCTGTAAGTTTTGCATCGTGTAAAGCATTTCTGGAGATCTGCTATACAGCAGAGGGCTATGGCTAGCAATACTGCGCTGTAGATGTAACATTTTCTAAGAGGGTAGATCTTAGGCGAAGTTCTCAGGTCAGAAAACGACAACAACAACAACAACAGTAAGAGCTGGAGGAAGCGTTGGGAGAAGGTGGGTGTCTCTTTAGCCTTGATGGTAGTAACAGGTTCGCAGGTGAACACTGATCCTAAACTCATTGAGTTGCAGACATTAAATATGGACAGTATTAAAAAAAAAATAGGGACAGTGATTGATGTGTCGATCATACCTCAACAGAGTGTTTTTCTTTGAAAAGAAGAAAAAACGAGCATAATCATTATACCTGTCCTCTGCTTTTCTTCTGTGGTATAACCAAAGAAAGAAACGGAAGTGCATGGCAAACCACAGACACTCAGATTGCCGATATCATCGTCATCATCGCCATCATCATCATCACCAGCGCCACCATCACGCCTGTATTTCCCCCGAAGGACACCAGTGAGTGAACAAGCCTCTGAGCTATCTGCTCCTTCCTGGAGAGCTCTCCGATTGGAACTGCCTATCACCTCCGGCGGACTGACAAACTGCCCAGACAGGTGACACGGCTGAAGAATCAGAACAAAGTTTCTGCTCGCTGGTGTCTGGCTTTAAATGCACGAAAAGGACGCCATAACCACGCCACAAGGAGAAAGGACTCAGCCTGTATCTGTAAGCTTACTGACGCGGAAGCTCCTGTAAGGGCACCCAGGGTCCAGGAGAACGGCTCTTACTACTCAGACATTACAAAGCCATCTAAGGGGCAGAACATGACCGATGAAGACGTGAGAAGATCTGGTCCCCGCCCTCCCGTGGGGCACCCTAGTGAGGGGGCAAGTCTGCACACACACCAGGCGAGTGGGGAAGGGTCAGGGCTTGCAGAAGGGGAACACACAGAGTCATGAGAACCCTAGCGAGGGGGCACGTATGCCTCCTCACTGGGGGAGGAGCAGGTGCATGGGGTGTCCCTGAGGGGGGCTTTACAGATCAGGGAGATGCTGGCTGGGGTTGACGATGTGGATGGTCCTGCCGTGATTGAGGTGGGGAGGGTGTCCCTGGCACTCATAGGGGTGTGGCTGCAGCTCAGGGTTATTAGATAGGGACAGCTCGGCACCGAACAGGGAGGCAGGCGGGAGAGAGTTCTTCCACTGCTCGTGCTGGGTAATCGGGTGCTACATACAGGTCACCGAAATGGAAAGCGGCCTTCAAAATCATCCTCGGTGTCTTTATCATGGCCACAGCCACACAATCTTCAAAGCTCACCTCTTCCGAGAAGCTTTCCCTGACTCCCTGCTATGGTGACCTTTCCGCCATGGCCCCGTGTCTTGACGCAGCTGTGGAACCTGTGGCTCATAGTCCCAAGGCCCTATCCAGAGAACACCGCTCGAGCTCAAGAATAATGCACCGAATGGAAAGAATCAGGCCATTTCCAAAAGGCCAATTATGGTGGGGGAAGATAACTCATTGCTCCTTTTTTATTATGATTATAAACATCCAAAAGCACAGATCCACGCAGACTTGCTGAGCACCCGTGGGGTCAGGAGGAACCCAGCCCCTCTCTCCTGAGTGGCAGCTGTCGGCCTTATCAGGAGGCCCAGAGCCTGCTCCCAGGGCACCTGGGTGGGAGCAGAAGAGCCTACGGCCCGCCCACCAGGGAGCAGGAGAACAGGCCGTCTCCTACAATTGTGGCCTTCACAATTGTGAATTCAAATAACCCGGTTACATAACATGGCATTTGTGACGGCCCATTGTTCTGGCCAGCCCTCTCTGCTTTTGTCCCCTGCTCTGTGCCGGACCCTGAACGCACACCCATGCAGGGACCACGTGGTGATCTGCATTCTCCTTTTCCCCTCTGCTGAAACGGATCCCTGCACCCACCAGTTATTTACCCATATTCCAGTTTCCTCCTCCACAGCATGCCATAGTGTTGTCCAACGAGCTAAACTTAGAGAAGAGGAATCTAAGGGAAGAAAGATAGAAAGAGGAGCTTGCCCGAGAGCTCTGCAAACAGTTGGTGGGGGGTGGGGGGAGAAGGCAAGAGAGACTCTAGTTCACTGCGCGCGGACGGAACCGTCTCTCCCTCCCTACGTGGCTCACTTTATGATGTCAGCTCACACATCGCTCTAATGAAAACATCCCGTTGCCTCTGTGTGCCAGGGTGCTGTTTTGCTTTGAATATTGATCTTCCGTTTTCGGCGACAAACTGTTTTCTCTTATACAGTTCTCTGAAAAAGCACAGGAAAATAAAATAAAAAAATAAAATAAAATAAAAAACAGGCCATAGACATGCTGGCCAAAGTTACACGTCCTTTGGGAAGTTTAAAACGAAAGGAGCAATGCACAGTCAATGAAACCAGAAGCACGTTCAGAGATTTCTACCTTTGGCTCCTTGGCAAGGCTTGAAAAGAACGGATGCAGGGAACAAGGCTGTTGTTAAGTCTCGCTTTGTCTACCTGGAGCTGCTGACTCAACGGTTTTGATGGAACGGATCGTCTTGTTCCTGAGTGCACCATGGCGAGCAGTCCGCTGCGAGTCAGCGACAGGGATGACTGAACTGGCTGCGGTCTGACACCTGCGGACGCATCGCCGCTGAGCCGTGTGGCCCTCCCGGTTTCCAAATAGCATCTCCAGTTGGGATGTCCAACCATTTCCTTCAGGATCTGGCTCTGCATTGCAGGATCTATGGTGGGCATCACCCATCGGGTTCCCAGAGCCAGGAGCATGGGTTGACCTGACCTAGTGAAGTGGTCTGAGTGGCAAAATGTGAGAGCTGGGTTCATGGTGATGTCTTAGCTCCTTCTTGCTGGAGTTCATTCACTCAGGAACCCACTGGGATAAAGAGCGATCACTGTGCAGTGGACATGAATTCAACACTTTAGAGGTGTTATATCACTTAATCCTCCCAAGAGCCAATTATCCCAATTTTATGGATAAACACAGTGCAGCCTACAGAGGTTGACTGAGCCAACTCAAGGCCAAACAACTACCAAGGGAGGAAGAAGGATGTTGAATTTGGGAAGGCTGATGCCAGGGGCCAATAGTCAAAAGGAGAAATACCTATGCCCCATCCAGTCTTTCCCTCAGGAAACATATTTTGGTCCCTTTCATGTTTACTTGTTTGATGGAAAAGTAAAACAATGCCCTTTGTTTTCACAGCGAAAAAAGTGGCGGAGTGAAACCCCAACAGTGTGATATACTGTAATGTCTTCACGGGTAGAGGTCGTATTAATCCTTTATTGCACTGTGACGAATTATCACAAACTCCACGGCTTAAAATGACACCCACTATTACCTGAAAGTCTCTACAGGTCAGAAGTCCAGATGGGACTGGCAGGGCGCTCTGCCTAGGGTCTCACAAGGCCAGAGTCAAGGTGTGAGCCAGGCAAGACTCTACCATGAGCTTCTAGGAAGGAATCTGCTTCCAAACTTGGTCAGGTTGTGGGCAAAATCCAATTTCTTGCTGTTGTAGGACTGAGGGGCTAGCTTCCTCCCTGGCTGCCGGTGGGGCCCCTCTCTGCTTCTCAAGGCTCCTCTGGGGTCCTCATCACATGGCCTCTTCCATCTTCAAAGCCAACAATGGCACATCAAGTCCTCCTGGTGCTTTCAATCTCTCTGACTTCTTTCTGCCACCAGTCAAAGGAAACTCTCTGACTTTTAAGGGTTCATCTGATGGGGTCAAGTCCAACTGGATAATTTCTGTATGTTTCGGGGACTTGGGACTTTACTTACATCGGCAAAACTCCTTCACAGAACCTAGATCCTCACTTGACTGAATAATCAGGGGATAGGAATCTTGGTGGGGGACATCTTTACTACAAAGATAAAATTGGGCACTGGCAGACGGGCATTTGAGCTGTGGATACAGAGGAGTTCGGGAGGGGCTGTTCCTTAGATGGGCCTTTCCTTTGTATGCCCTTGTTGCCTCCTGCCTATGCTTCCAACATATGCTTTCACATCAACAGATGGATTCCTTGTCTTTCTGCTGAGACTCATTTTCCCCATTTGTGGAAAGGGGGGTGGTTAAAATCACTCAAAACCTCTGAGTATTTGAGATAATTAAATTAAGATGATGCTTGTAGGTTTCATACAGTACCTTCAGGTAATAGATGTTCAATAAGCATTGGATATTGTCATTACTGATATTTTCTATGATTAATTACATAATTAGATGCAATGCTGTTCTAGCTAATAAAAATGTAAGTGGGTGATTTTAGGAGGAGGTGATACTTAATATCCTTTTTATTTATTTTTTTTTAATTTTTTTTTCAACGTTTTTTATTTATTTTTGGGACAGAGAGAGACAGAGCATGAACGGGGGAGGGACAGAGAGAGAGGGAGACACAGAATCGGAAACAGGCCCCAGGCTCCGAGCCATCAGCCCAGAGCCTGACGCGGGGCTCGAACTCCCGGACCGCGAGATCGTGACCTGGCTGAAGTCGGACGCTTAACCGACTGCGCCACCCAGGCGCCCCTTAAGATCCTTTTTAAAGACAATTTAGAAAGTGTTTTTAGAAGGTGTTGGGTGTTTGCTTTCAGTCTCATTTGCCCAGGCACACACATTTATTCCATCTTTTACCCCAACTGTGCATTCCTCTGGGAGAAAATGTGCCTAACCAGTGTGCTCGGAAGTCCCCGGAGAAGCTACATCATGGGAATAATAATGACAAAGACAATAGCCAGTGTGTTTAGGACTTGGTCTGTGCCGCGTACTCGACCGCACAATTTACGTATGTTGACTCTTCATCTTTGCTATAACCTTGTGAAACAGATTCCAGTACGATTCTCCTTTTACGGAAGAAGATACTGGGGCTGGGTGAGATCTCACAGCCTGTAGGAGGCAGGGGTACACACACACCCAAGCAGCCGGGCCCAGCTTCAAGTATTTCTCTACCCTTTCTTCCTCTCCTGCTGATTTATCATTCACTTGTCTTCAAGGTGCTCAGCTTATCTGCTCATTTTTGCACACAGCTCACCCACTGCCTGGATTGCCAGCTCCCGATTTCCACTTTCTTTTCTATTTGCCTTGCTCTCATGCTTTATGCATCTTCTCAAATTTTAATGTGCATACAAATGGCCTAGAGACCAGCTTGAGATGAACTGAGGAATTCTGAGGTGGAGCCTGACACTTCAGATTTCTAACAAGCACCCAGGGACACTGCTCCATGGACCACACTGTGAGTAGCAAGACTCGGGTGGATCATGGGCTCCATGGGGGTAGAGATCGTGGCCGTGACTTCTGCAGCTCTGGGGCCTGACAGTCTGCTGGTGAGCTCCACAGGCAGTCCATAGAGAAGTACAGAGTGAATGGAGGAAGGAATGAATAAAGGTATCCCTTCCCTCTAACTGGACCATCTCCGTGGTCAATTTTAAGTGACTGCCTGAAATCAGAGAGGCCTCCATTCGAACCACATTTCCAACCTAAGACACATGTAACATCAAACAACTTAACAGCTCTGGGTCCCAATTTTCTCTTCGAATAAAAGGGCATAATATCACAGCACCTTGCCCATTGTTGACTTTGAACAAGTGAGGGGAAATGAGATCCCTCAATTCCGATCCCACGCTTGGGGTCGATAATATCTCCATTGAGACTAGAGTAGCCCCTGGAGCTTCATCAGCTGTTGGCACATTGGTCCCATGGGCGGGGACATTCCCCCTACCTCCTCAGTCCATTTCCAGTTGATCCACTCACCATCCATATAGTGAGGTTTTGTGCCAAAGAGAGAAGCAGGAATGAGCCAGGGAGTGATCTAAGGAGAGCAAGGATAGGCACTGAAGGCTCTGGGAATTGTTTAGCAGGTGGGGGGGGGGGGGTCCGCCGAGGTCACGGTTTTCCCGGCAGGCATCGAGGTAAACAATGGAGGCCTAGAACATCACTTTCAATGATGGCCTGTACCGGCTGACTGATTCTCCTCTTCCAGCCATCACATTTCTCCACTTCCAAACCTACTGAGAATTTCTCCTGGGAAGCTAATCTTGGCTTTAGCACACACATACCACGTAAAAAATGAGTAGCACAAATCACTGGATCTCCAAGTCCAAGGCAAACTTTTCAGTAGAGCCCTTTATTGAGTATCCCTTCTGAGAAATGACATATTGTTCAAGCTTTGCTGAAATATCTGCTGGGCATCTTAATTTCTCTATTTCCAGGTCTCCTTTGAAAGTTTTTTTTCTTCGGAATGTTCTTTTATTTTTTCCTTTCTTCTTTCCTTTTTCTCTCTCTCTCTCTCCCTCTCTCTCTGTGTCTCCCCCTCCCTCCCTCTCTTTATCTCTCTCTCTTCCTCTGTCCCTTTCTTTCTCTATTCTTCCTTCCTTCCTCTTTCTTCCTTTCCTTTTCTTTCTTTTCTTTTTTCTTTTCTTTCTTTCTTTCTCACTGGATTTCCCAAAGAACATGAGCAAACAAGGAAAAGAAATTCTACTTCCCAGACAAAAATCTAAGTGCTTACCACTATAGACGGTGTGACTTAAGGAAAGCTTTTATAGCCTTCTCTTAAAAAAAAATGTAGTTGAGGTTTCCCCATACAGAGAAAAAATAAAGAGAGAAAATGGCTCAAAACATAAACTGAGATATTAACTGAGAAGTCCATTCAAACACAGGAAAGTATTGAAACGATCACAGTTCACACGGGTTTAGGGCAGAGACCCCCTGGTGCCGACGGGTACAAGGTGAGAACCGGCTGGCAGTCCCTGGATCTGATTTTTGCACACACTTCCCGTCACCAAGAGTGAGCACCCAGTTAATAATGATGGCTGTCAGCCAATGGATGTCCACAATCTCCCCAACCACAGCCCCCTCCCCTTGCCCTGGTCAAGAACATGATGTTCCGGTGGCTTTGGTTTGGGCTTGACTGAAGTGTCCCCACCTCTGAATGCCTTTGTATCCATCTCTGGCAACCCACGGACCTTTCCTCATCTCCACTGCACTCATTTGGGCCCTTTCATGATTCCTAACTAGCGGTTATTCAGTCATAATTGAGGCAGGAATCAGATCCTTGCCTTATAATCAGAGCCAGCCAGTTATCATGGGGCTCAGCAAGTTGATTCAATGCCACAGGGAAAATATATCATTCTGGGGTTTGGTTTAGACATTTGCATTCCCTGATTTCTTTCTCCTTCCAACTTAGACCATTACCCAAAACTCTGCAGGCTCTGAGGTTAAGCAGACCTATATTTGAACCCAGCATCTACCAGTATTAGACTGGAGAGCCCTGGGCAAATTTCCTGTTGTCATTACTTCGTTGTTTGTGAGTCTTTTTGTTGTTGTTGTTATTTTAGTTATTTTTAGAAAGAGTGAGACATAATAGTAAGGAGTCCAAATTCAGTGTGTTTCATTTATCCATGGAATCAGTCATTCTGGGCACACATTAGATACTTTCAAACTAGAGTGTTTGGAGAATAGAAAGCAAGCATACTTTTTGCACTTGAGAAATGGTGGCCGTGGTCAGGTCTGAATCAGTCTGGTTGAGGCCAGGCAAGATGCTCCTCCTAGGCCCCCAGGCATGCAGCTACCCTTATACTCCCATGTTCCAACACATGTGGCTCCACAGAGACACCACATGCAGGTGCATGTCTGGCTTTGTTCATTTCCTCAGACCATCATGCTCATCGCCGGCCTCAGGATCTTTGCATGTGCCATTTCTTTCACTTAGCATCCTCTTCTTTCACTCAATAAGTATTTTTTTCAGCACTCACTACATGTCAGGCACTTGTCTAGGGGATACAATGGTGACCAAGACTGTGACCTCACGAAGCTTATGTTTTATGGGTATGTGAAGGTAGGGGTAATTGTGGGAAGGCTGAAGCAAATAATCCAATCCAGAGATAATCTGAGAGTGATGAGTACTATGAAAATAATCAAACACAGTCATGGGAGAGAAAGTAACTGAACACAAAGGTCAATGAAACCCTCTTTGAGGAAGATATTTGGAATTAAGGAGATATTTTGCACTGAGCTATAAATGGTGCAGACTGTGTGACTATTTCAACGAGGATCATTCCAGACTGAGTAGCAAGAGCAAAAGCCACATGGAGTAACTTGCTCCTAAGATGACTGCTAGGGAGTTCTTCACTCCCCACACGTCTGCACCTTCTCACCGCCGAGAAGTGGAATCATTTCTCCCTTGTTCTTGAATCCGAGCTGGCTTTGGCAATTCCCTTGGCAATTCGAATGGGACAGAAGTGACATGCTGGGATTGTTGAGGCCAGGTCATTAGAAACCCTGCAGGTTCCACTTGGGCCTGCTGGAGCACATTCATGGGGGGCACCCACTCAGATCTCACTGTCGTGCTCCACAGAGAGGCCACAGGCAGATGCACCGTTCAACTGACCCAGCTGAGCTCCTAGCCCACTGCCAACATCAACTGTCACTTACATGAGGGAGCCATCTTGGATGTCCAGTCTTGCAGAGTCTCAGCCAACAGCTGATTGCGCCTATCAGCAGAAGTCACCCAGTTGAGCCCAGTCAACCACAGAACTAGGAGAGGTGATCATGAAGCGTTATTAAATTTCACCACGTTTGGGGGTGATCTGTTGCACAGCAGGAGATAATCACAACACCCTGTGACTCTGCTCTGTCTACCTCCAGTCCATTTCGCCTTGTTAATTCCTTCTTATCTTTCAACTCAAACATTATTCCCATAGAGGAACCTTCCTACAACCCTCACCCCAGATGCTCAGGCACCTTCCTGTATATTCTCAGAATTTGTATTTTACCTTCATAGCACTAATAATAATTTATAGTTTGTATTTATTTTTATGGTTACTTATAATTGCCCCCTTCTATGCTCAATGATAATTCTCTGTGTGTTTTGCTCACCATAACACCCCCAACATTTAGCATAGAGCCTGGCACCTAGTAGGTAATCAATAAATATTTGTTGAATAAAATAATAAAACAACAATGGAATGAATGTGTTGGCTTCAGGAAAAAAAAAAGAGGGCATCCAGTTGTCAAAGTTAGCATACTTGATAACAGATATTGTCCCCAAATACTAATTCATGTCTGGTGGCCATATCTAGCTAGACTTTTTATCAAAGAAAGTTTAGAAGTTAAAATATCAACGGTCCAGGACATGTGGAGCCCCAGAAGAATTGGTTAAAAGATGGTTCTGTGACCTTCCAGAGGATGAAGAGTCCCTAAGTGGGCAGAGACCCTATGGGATAAGAGTAAGATCCTGGGATCCTTCTGGTTCTGAGCTACTCCAAGGAGAGTCGGCAACCTGAGGCTCCTTTAACATCCCCAGCATCCCACACCAAAGCCATAAACAGTATGCACTCAAAGATGCCTCCCGAGCTTCTAAAACACAGCCCACAAAACTCCTCCTGGTTTACCTTCCTTCCACATTAGAAGCCTGTTTTCCTGCTTACTGCCTTTATATATTAAAAATAGTTTTTATGTCTTACTACCAGACATTAAGAACTTATTTATCAGGTACTATGCCAAGTGCTTTCCATGCATTATCTCACCTAATCCTCCCAGAAGCCTATGAAGAGAGCATCTCCCAATTACAGATTGAGTAAACTAAGGCACAAAGAGGTTAAGAAATTTGCCCAAAGCCATGGAGCTAATAAGAAGCAGAGCTAGGTCTCAAAAACAAAACAAACAACAAAGAATCAAATGTGTGTGTGTGCGCATGCACACACACACACGCACACACGCACAGATTTGAATGTGTCCAAAACACAGATTTTTATGCATTCTGCTTCAATGCCTCATAAAAGAGAACACGTTCTCCTGATTTTGCCCCGCCCTGGCTCGGAACCAGTTAACGTGGCTCTGGGCCGGACACACCATAGGAGACGGCATGTGGTGACGACCTACCAAGGTTTAAACCCTGACACTTCCAGCAGGGGGGTCAGACTGCCCTTCTCCACCAGGGCCCAGCAGCCTGGAAGCACATCTGAATGGGCATCGCGGGCACAGAGAAGGAGCTCAGCCCCCAGCCAATCGCAGGCACAGGCGGGCAAGGCGGATCACCCTGTGGCACTCTCAGGACCCAGGGGATGGGGGTGCTGAGTACACTGTCAAGCTGAAGCTGGGGAAAGAGCTTGGATCTCAGGAGAATCCCCCGAGAAGCACGGCCACAGTGAAACATCAGGTGCAACACGGCTTTATTCTGGGTGGGCCAATTTTGAAATTCAAGACTGATAAACATGTCTGGGAATTTGAGAGACTGACTCAGAAATCCCCGGGCCCTTGGCCCTACCATTACGTGAAGGCTATAGATCCCACAAGTGAGCTTGCTCTAATCTTCTCTGCGCTTCCCTGACTCTCCCCGCCTTCCCATCCCCGCCCTGTGTGATAGCTGCCTCAGCAAGTGTGAATCACGAAACCACATAAACTGCAACAAGGCCATCCTCCTGCCGACTTCTGGGAACATAAACAATAATAATGTAAATGCAACGTACTAAAGGCTTAAGCAAAGTGCTTAAAGGAAATCTATATTTTTTATGTAAACAGTCTTCTGTTTACAGACGTGGTAACAGTCGTTCTGCTCAACTCTGGGAGATCTGAAACCAGTTTGCCCTAGAAGCAAAGGGTATAACCTCTGGCCAGGAGAGTGCAAAGGAAAGAGAACGCAAAAACCTCACTTTTAAACGTCTCTTCCCCCTTCCCCTTCTGCAGCGCTGGCTGGTGATGCCTCTGTTTGGTGGTTAGACATCTGCATTTTCCTTTGCATAGCTCTCAAAGAACCCTTTGTAGAGCAAAAGGTATGGGGTGTGTGCGAGCATGTGGAGATGAAAGAGAGACAGAGGAAGAAAGGGGAGGGGGAGGTTAAGGTGTTAGAGAAGGAGCTTAAACTCAGACACCGCACAAACCATGAAAACCTTTCCCACCATTTCTATGTCTCCTTTTGTCTCAGAGCCGAATATTGATCCTAGGTGGTGATCTACATGGCTAGAAAATGTCAGACAACTTGAAAATTCCTGATTGTTGCTAACCACAAATATTCGGGATTTGTGTTATCTAGGTTATAATGAGAACCTGCCAGGGAAAAATTCAGACATACAAATCTTTGTGTAAACTACCTTAAGAGTCTTAAGCTGACAAAAGCCAGAGCAAAGTCTGAAATTTTGTCCTCAGAGTACCCATAATTGAGTCTCTGGCTCTTCATATATTGTAACAGGATTCCAGCAGAACTTGGGTTTTCCACGTATGCCATTATCTGTGGGGGCCAGAAAAGTCTTACTTCGTTCGGTGGCCTCCCTGATCCAAATATCTGGGAACCGTAGGGGTTATGGGGTAAAATGGTTTTCAACATTCTGGGCACTGATGGAGGAAGGGGTGAGAACAGGAGGGGTGAGAACATCACCCTCCTCCTGACTGCTGTCACTCTTGCCTGTCCAGAGTCCAACCCCTTCTTCTTCTAGGTGCTTAGGCCAATCACACCTTCACCTCCAGAAATTTAGACCTTGAGTACCATCACCCAGTCAAAAAACAATGGCAGCTAACAATAGCTATCTCGTCGAAGCCAACGGAATGAATGATGAGATGCCTGCAGTAACATGAGAAAAAGTGGAACTAGTTTTGGTCATCCCTGCCTCCCATCCTGGAAAACCATCCTGTGGTAGGAGAGCTTAACCATCTGCTGAGACTAATTAGCTGATCCTGGCTGTCTGACCGCACAAATGGAGGCACACCTTTGTAGAGCACAGACACAAATCTTTTTTTTTTCTCCTTTTTTTGAGGACGTTTTTGGGGGGCACCATTTTTTTTTAATTCAAAATATACACAACAAAATATGCCATTTTAATTATGTCTCATAATTAAATATACAATTCAGTGGCATTGAGTACATCCACTGCGTTGTACAACTATCAGTCACTACTATCGGTTTCCAAAACTTACTCATCAGCCCGGAGTTTCCTACCCCCCTCACCCCCTCTGACCTACTTTCTGGCTCTGTGAATTTGTCTCACATGAATGGGTCACACATTAATCGTCCTTCAGTGTCTGGCTCATTTCACTTAGGATAATATTTTCAAGGTTTATCTATACTGTAACAGGTATCAGAATTTAATTTCTTTTTAAGGTTGAATAATATCCCATTGTATGGATACATCACATTTTGTTTATCCATTTATATGTTGATGGACATTTGAGTCGTTTCCACCTTTTTGGTATCTGGGATAGTATTGCTATGAAACATTGGCGTGAAAGTATCTGTTTGGGTCCCTGTTTTCCATTCTTTTGGATATGCACGTGGGAGTTGAACTGATGGATCATGTGGCAGTTCTATATATATGTTTTGGAGGAAATGCCAGTGTTTTCCTCAAGTCTTCAACAGACCAAATGAATGGGCCCACTTGACATCTAAACCACACCCAGGTCTCATATGGGCTGATGTACTCTGACTACAGAAGAGAGATTAAGGAATTAACAAAACAAAGAAGAACCACTAACTTGTATAAGACACCTAGAGGGGCCAATCCGGTAGTGACTTCCTCACATTATTTCTTTTAATTCTTACCGTAACCATATGAAACAAGTCTTTTTAATTTTATACCCTCTCCCCAATTATCTTTAGCAGATAAAATTGAGTTTCAAAGCATAGGAAACTTTCCAAGGTCACCACAAAATAAATCTGTTTGGACTCATGTTTGTGCCATTCTCTACCACAGATCCCCTTAGTCAAACAGAACACATATGAGGTAAATGATCCTGAGCAGGGAAATCATCTAGCCAGCTCACCTAGAAGTCTAAACTGGTTTCCTAGGTGAAGCTCCAAATTTGAAGGCAAAGCATGGGTGAGTTCCCAGAAGATTCTGTTTTCTGGCCCCAAATCACACCTGCCTGGGCCAGGGTAGTGAGTAACAAATAAAGAGGAAGGGAGGAAGGAAGGAAGGAAGGAAGGAAGGAAGGAAGGAAGGAAAGAATGGAGGGAGGAAGGGGGGAAGGAAGGAAAGAGGGAAAGGAAAGGAAAGGAAAGGAAAGGAAAGGAAAGGAAAGGAAAGGAAAGAAGATGAAAAGCAGAAAATAGCAAGGCCATCTGGTCAACAGTGGGTCTGTAACCTCCAGGCAATCATGCATTCTGTGCTGGCTAGCCTTTCACATGAAGCTGTCCTGCTGAGGTTACAACCCTCCTCACTGTGGCCTCAAGGAACCCAAGAAACACACTCATTGCTTCTTTGGTTATTATATAAACAGTGCTTGGAAACCACGAGTCATTATCACTCTCCTGACCAGCCAGTCAGACTTTCCATGCCCTTGTGTGCCATGCCCTTAATCTTCTCAAAGCCAGCAGCATCATTCCTCTAAACCAAGAGGATTGTTTACTTTGGCCATAATCAGTGCAGAGTTTAGGTATCAGCCTGTCCTCTCTTAGTGCCCAACAGGGCTTTAGGGCTATAATCCAAACATTCATCCCACCATCCATTCTTTTATGCATGCAATCATCCATGCACTCCTAGATCCTTTAAGTTTTGCCCAGGCAATTATATATTCATATATCCATTCATCCATTCATCTATTCATCCTTCCACCCACCCATCCATTCATTTATTGATGCAAGTATCCACCCATATAGTCCCTTTTAATCTTTCAACTACTTATCAATTCCTCAATGCATCCACCCACTTACCCAATAACCAATACAGTAATTTATCCACTCATTTGTGCATAGATGCATCCATCCTTTTATCACCCACTCAATCGCTCACCGTTTCTTCACTCAGTCACCCAATCACCCACTTATTCAACCACCTAACTACCTATTCCCTAAGTCTGTAATCACCTATCATGAGCCAGGCACCGGTGCTGATGTGGGAGGAATAAATGTGAACAGTACGGTTACCCATTCCCCCATCCACCTACAATCTCCCATCGATCAGCATCTATCCATTTATCCACCCTGTAGAATTCCACCCCTGTGGGCACTGACATCGTTACTGGGAGGCTCCCAGTGAGGTTCAAAGAGAGAAGTAGAGATGAACCCAGATTCAGGTCCATGCAGAGAGTGCAACCAAAATGGTAGGTGGGAAGGACTGGCTAAGAGACAAAAACCAGTGAAGAGACAAAATACCAGAACCGTAGTTAAAAAGGAAGAAAATTTGCAACGGTGCATGTGAATATGGAATCTGCAGAGATTCATTTGGGTACCACCATTACTCACAGAGATACTGAGAAATAATTCTGAGCCTTCCTGAGGGTCAGAAGGAAGCTTAAAAAGGTGCCAAGATGATTAAGACACTTCCATGTATCTATCCACCCATCCATCAATTCATTCATTTATTCACATATCTACACATCCATATATTTATACATCTATCCATCTACATTTGTACTGTTCAACAACTGTAGCACTGGCTCTTAATGAGGGCTCCCTGAATTGGTACAATCACATGAATGCAATTCATCCTTGTACAGAAGTGCAAATTAAATATTTGCTGAATAAATTAATGAGTGCTCTCAGTTATGACTAGATAAACCCAAACCAAAAAGGTGGTGCCCTGATCAGATAATGTGGCTGGCTCTCAGGGTGGTATGAATAAGTTTACTTTTTATATGATTGCTTAATGACAACGTGCGGGATTCATCCTACCTGCATTTGAGAAATGGATATGCCCAGACGAGGCCATGACTAGTTTAGGCATGTCTAAAGGGACTTGGTTTTAGCTGTTTGGCAAAGTGAATCCAACTCCCTCAATATTCTAACACACCACTGGAAAGGGCGAGGGCCAGATTCACGCATTAGGAGCTAATCAGCCAGATCTCAGGATTCAGTAGATCCAATTATTTTTGCTTAACACCACTTTACGAGGCCACCATAGAGACCCTTAATCAAACTGACTGTATGGGATAACTACATTTATGTAAACAGAACTCTGACTTGCTCAGTTGAGGAAGATCACCATGAGTTTGGTCAATATAGACAAGCTGTCTGGACAACCCAGAGTGAAATCTTGCCTTTTATTTCTAAAAAACAAAGTAAGTAAGCCCTTTCAATTAAACCTGGAGGCAACAGCATGTCAGCAGCCACACAGTGGATATGGGAGATAAAGCCAGAGAAAGGTAGATTTCCATCTGGCATCACTTACCACATCTGTGGTCTTGGGCAGGTTACATTGAGCGTCTCTAATCTTCAGTTTCCCCGTCTGTAAAATACAGGAAAACCATCCTTTACTTGACCCAGCTGGATTCTAGTCAGTACCCTATAGAAATATCTATACGCTCGATGCCTGACACAAAGGAGGCACCCAAAATTGGAGCTCCCAGTACGTTGATTTTCTAAATAGTTGCTCTATTTCACTTTTCTTGAGACCACTCATTAAAAAAAAAATTTTTTTTTAACTCTTTTAATACCTGTTAGGAACACCTGACTCTGCGAAGCGCTTCCCTGTCTCTTGCCTCATTTGCATGTCAACATCACCATCGTTGTCATTATCCCCCAAACTATAACCACTTCCATTCTGCAGATAAGAACACCGAGGCCCAAGTGGAATGAGTAACTTACCCACTTCATATCAGACTCAGAACTTGAACCTGTCACCGTCAGGCTCTGAGCCCAGTTTTCTCGGTATCAGCAGGTTATAAATAGCAGACCCAAGAAACCAAATAGAAGAGGCAAAAGGCCACCAAATCGCCTGAGACCCATCCAGAGTGGTCTTGCTTATGTAACAAGTATGCAGTTTGCTAAGAAGACCCAAGTAGACATATGTACTCATGGCGCTTGTGTTCTTCCACACGTGTGAGCAATAGCATTAAACACCATTGTGACCTTTGGATTGGCCTCCAACATACAAGACGATCCTCTAACCTGAAAAGCTGTCCTATTTGCCCAGATTCCTACAAGGAGCCTGTGTTTTATTTCACTGTTTTCCTGGGTGTGCTGCTATTTTCTTATTTATTTATTTGAACTACTAAATTATCTAATTAGTGACATATACCGTTGACACATGGGCCACTATGAATATTTACTGCACACTTGTTCACGCATTTATCTAAATAGGTGGCATGCCAGCGCCATGTAATAAGGAATAATGATTCTTTAGGAGAGTTACAGGAAATTATAGGAGGGGGAAAAAGTTTTGCACAGTGGGTTGCAGCTTCCAACCACATCTATCAATTCTTCCTGAGATAGAGCAATTGCATAGTAATGACAAAAAATTTATAGTAATGAATAAATCAATACTCAGCTCTGCAGCAGTTTCAGATGTTACTTTTATAGGTCTTCCCGTGTCTATTATATATCCCTTAGCTCTGGAGCTGAGAGAGTGCAGTGAATGCCAACAGCTATAGGAGAAAGGGAATAGCTCAGACTCCTGAGAACATGGTGATCCATCACGATCCCCTCTCAGGGAGACCCATTTATATCTCTGAGCCCTAACATGGAGCAGCTTACAGTGATCAACTACTCGGTGGACAAGTGTTTGTTTTAAGAATGGAGCTGTCATTTTATACTGAGCAAAATGGAAATGCAAAAACAAACAAACAAACAAACAAACAAACAATTATGTAGGGAGGAGTAGGATCTCCCAGGGCTTTATTCATCCAGCAAATATCAGCACACAGTAGGCCAAGTGCCTACTAGGTACCAAGCATAGTTCTGGGCAGGGGTCAGCAAAGCTTTTTTTCTGTAAAGAGACAGACAGTAAATATTTTAGGTTTTACAGGCCAAATCGTCTCAGCTGCCACATAGCAACTCTGTCTCTGCAGTGCAAAATCAGCCATATACGATTTGTTAAAAAATGGGTACAGCTAGGTTCCCCCGAAATTGATTAACAAAGAAGGTGATGGGCAGGGCTTGGCCTGTGGGATATAGATAGCCCAGCTGGTATACAGAGCCACATTTCCCCAAAGGATGAGCCCTCCTTCAGGGGACCATGGAATGACTGGGTAGGGACACAGACCTGGTATAAATGACTTAGAATCACACAAGGAGATTCAATGCCAACTATAAGTCTCTTGCAATGATTACACCAAGCAGAGAGTCTCTATAGGGTGCTAGCCTTTACTATTTCTCCAACATTTTGTTAACCTCTTTTTCAACAAAAAGAGAGCTCCCAAGACTCAATATTGGCAAGGAACAGCTTCTAGAGATTCTTCAACTATTGTTCCTTTTTGTTCTGAGTTTCTATTTATGGCAAGTAATGCTTGTTTCTGTTTACCATTTAGAAAGGCAGAGACAGGGTTTCTTAACCTTGGCACTATAGACAGATGTGCTGGAGGTGGGAGGCTGTGAACTGTAGGATGTTTTGTGGCATCCCTGGTCTCTACCCACTGGATGCTGGTAGCACAAACCATGCCTCTATCACTTACTTCTCCCATGATATCGAGCAACTATTTAATCTCCCCTCCCTACCTTTCTCCTCTTTCCAATGGGCATGATGATGACAATAGCCCTAACCTGATTGAATTGCTGTGAGGATTAAATCAGTTCATTCATGCAAAGCAATCGGAAGAGAGCCCACCTGGGAAAAGCATTCAATAAATATCAGCCATGGTTATTCGTCCTAGTAACAAAATGTTTCTGTTTTAAATATTTTTATTTGTCTGGTAACTTATTCAAGGAATCCAATTTGAAGAAAATACTAAATAAACAATATTTCAGACGGCATAAAGATATGTCAGGTTTATGGAGATGTCTTGTAAGTAAGTTAAAGTTGTGAAACTAATGTATTTAAAGAGGGGGATTTGGGTGTGTTTTAATCCGAGCTCTATCACTCATTAGATACGCAACTTTGGACCAGCTACTGAGCTTCGGTGACTTCCGGTTTTCTCACTGGGAGGAAAATGGTGCACTCTCAGAGAGGTGTCGTAAGGCAAAATCGAGACAATGTTCTCAGGAGTTGCTCAACACAACGTAGGTACTCAATAAATGTTACTTCTTGCCCTCCCTGTCCTTATCGTTAGTAACTCTTACTGGTTGCATCAGCCATCTGCTGTGTAACAAATAACGCCAAACCTTAGTGGTATAAAACTACATCCCTCATTAGCTCATGATTCCATGGGTTGGCAATTTGGGATGAGTTCAGCAGGGTGGTTCTTCTGCCGATCTTAATTAGGGCCACTCACATGGCAGCTGGATGAACCAAGATGGCCTCATTCGCATGTCTGTCTGTAGGGCCTCCTGCTGCTATCGCTCTCAACCTCCACAAGGCTAGCCTTGACCTCTGTCTGGAGCCAGGTGTGTCCCAGAAAAGTGAGAAGAAGCTACAAGGCCTCTTGAGGCCTAGACTCAGAAGTCACACCACATTCCTTCTACCACATTTCAGCACTCAAGACAGGCCACAAGGTCATCTCACATCAAAGCATGGGGAAACAAACTCCACTTCTGACAGAAGGAAGAGAGCAGTCACCTTGCAGGGAGTGCCATTCACTGAGACCCTTTCTGTAACAAGCTGCCACGCGGTCTGCCAAGAGCTGTAGTGCACATCCTCTCTCCTATTTTCCCATAAGAACACACTGGATGCCATTCACGTGGCTAACATGCACCTCTGCGGGTGTCCAGCTGTTCACAAAGCCCCCTCAAATCACATGGGAAGTACAGTATATCACAAAGACTCAGAATCACCACAATTAATAATGGCACATCTGTCCAAGGTCACCCACTGCAGTTTACAGTATTGCCAAGAGAGCCTATGGAAACCGTAGTATTTCCCACTCTGTTCTAAATGTTGCTTCTTTTACATTCAAGAAAAAATGGTCAACGTGAGACATACACTGTGAGATTATTACAAAGATTAACCTTAAGTCTCTTCTCCTTGATAAAACATGCCATTTATATCAAATGTTAACACTACAATATTAATAACAAACTGTATTAGTAGATCTCGAAATTGATTTGGGCATGATTCATTAGTCCATGTAACTTATTCAATTTAGGAATTCATTCTCACCCAGTTTTCAGTAGCCACAGTCTAAAAGTAACGTTAGTCTTTTTCTCATTACATTTTCTTCCCTCTGGATCGTGACTTTATGGTGATTTTTCTCCAGCACATACCACCAACCTTTTCAAAGATATACTTTAAGTCGGTATGTTATCATTAGCTGCACCACTTCGTATAGGTAGGTTTAAAACATCAGACTTTCTGGCCACAAACAAGATCACTTCTAATCTACACACTTCAACAGTGTTCACACCCATCAGAGACTCTAGGCTTGGCTTCCCACGCTGTCACCTACCTTTCTCCAGTATGGATTCCATGGTCCACCCCTACAACAACCCCCTGACCTCGGCTCCTGATCCCCCCTGTCTATGCTGTGGTAAATCTCATCCCCGCTTAAACTCACCTCTCTTCTTGCTCCATGCCTGGACCTGAGCAGAATGTGCCAAGAGAAAAACTCACGACCATGCTTACTGGCCTCATGTGAGATTTCTGGCCACATATCTTAAGTGGGCCTTCAGCACCTCCTCCCACTTATCCAGGTAACTACTCACACCTTCTCACTCTTCAGGCAGCAGCCAACACTCACTGTCAATAGATGAGCCTGATTCTTATTTTACTGAGAAAATAGGAGCATTCAGAAGAGTGTGTTTTCTTTTCCACCTGCATCTCTGCATGTAGACTTGGCCTTCTCTATTCCTGTTTAGGATGATCAAACGTCTCTACTGCTTTCTGAACCCACCCTCTTCCATCTCATCTTTGGGAATTTTCTCTTAAAGGTGCTCCTCCAACCCCCAAATCAGCAACCAATCAATTACTCCCATCGGCATTTGGACATGCCCAAACATGGAGCATCTACAAATAAAGACCTTGCAACTCTTTCTGGTATCTCATTATATTTCTTATCTACCCTTTCAGAATACTTCAAAGCTGCCTCCCCTATGATTCCACTAAGAAGTCTCTTGTTAAATTCCTTGGTGGTCTTCATCTCCTTCAGTCCAAATCCCATGTCTTAGACGGCAATGTCTTTGAGTCTCAGTGTCATTCACCATAATTGACCCGGGTCACTCCTCTTGAAACCCTCCATTGCCTTAGCTTTCCCCAGTCACCACACCTCCTTGGCTTTCCTCCCCCATCACTGGCTAATCCAACTTTTGTCTTTTCCCAGTCTTCAGTGTTGGTTCACCCAAGGATTATGGACTTCACCCTCTTCTCTTCCATATCTACAACTCATTCTCAAGGTGGCCTCACTTGGACTCTTGGCTTTAAATATGATCTCTTTGCTGATGACTTCCAAATTCATACCTTGATATATCTAGCTCTGATGTCTCCCTGGAATGCCAGACTCATAGATTCATCTGCACACTTGCTATGTCCACTTGGATGCCTAATAAGCATGTCAAACATTAGAAATACAGAATAGAAGTTTGTGATTTCACTCCTTGAGTTCCTTCCTTCCCCTTTCAGGAAAAGGCACCACCTTGTACTCAGTCAATCCAGAAACTAAGAGGCTGTCCTTGTTTTCTTTCTTTCCATCATCTTTCCATCCGATCCATCAGCAAGTCCTGTTGGCTCTATCGTTAGGATATATCAGAATTTGACTCTCCTGACCAGCTGGATAGCCACCGTGGTTTCTAAGTTGGACTTGTGAAATATTCTACCTGCTCTCCCTGTTTCCAGTCTTGCATCATTACTTAGTTCTCCCCACATAGCAGCCAGAGCGAGCTTGTTCCAGACACACAAAAATTGGATCATGTCATTGCTCTTTTCATAAAACTCCAGTGATTTTTATATCACATATGGACTATAATCCAGATTCTGCACCTTGGCAGTCATGCTCTTACCGCTACCTGCCTCTCTGCACTCACCTCCCATACTCTGCCTCACTCACTCAGCTCCACCGTGTTGGTTGGCCTGAGTTCTTACAGACACACCAGATTCATTCCCACATCAGAATCCTTGTTTTCATGGTTCCCTCTGCCTGCAACTCTCTCCCCACAAACCTTTCAATGACTCACCCACTCACTTTGTTCATTTCTCAACCCAAATATTACCTCTTCAGAGAAGCATCTCTGACTACTTTCCCTCAAACAACCTGTCATTCATCATCCTCACTCTTTGCTTTTTCTTTAGAAGAGTCTTATTACCCAAAATTCCATTATACATGTATTTTATTCCTCACTCACTGTCCGTGTCTCCACTAAAATGTAATTTCCAACAGATCAAGGGCCTTCTCCATCTCATTCACTGTTCGGTGCACAGCACATTGTAGACACTAAATAAACATTAGTTGGATAAATGATTGATATTATTGGCAGAAATAATAATTGTGAAATGTTCTCAGAACTTTCACTTCCTGCATTCATATTAGACATGATCATTTGGCTTAAATAAGAAAGGAAGCAAGGAAGACATAAGCTTGTGTTGGCATATGAATTTCATTTAAATTCCTTACCCACTACCTGTATCTCCTCCAGATCCAGATGGAGTTTAAGAAAATGTAGAGGTGGAACTATTTAATGTCTAAATAGTTACATACTAAATAGCTTTCTCTTCTTCTTTTCTCCTAACATTGCCTATAAACTGGGGTACCTGGTTGGCTCAGTTGGTTAAGCATCCGACTTCGGCTCAGGTCATGATCTCGCTGTTCATGAGTTCGAGCCCCACATCAGGCTCTGTGTGGACAGCTCAGAGCCTGGAACCTGCTTCAGATTCTGTGTTTCTCTCTCTCTCTCTTTGCCCCTCCCCTGCTCGCACTCTGTCCCTCTCTGTCTCTCAGTAATAAACATTAAAAATTTTTAAAAAAATATATTGCTTATAAACTCTCTTTATTCGCATCAGACACATCAGAATTTCTAAGAACCCATCAACATCACCCATTACATGAAGACATGTAAACTATAAGCATATTTAATTGATTTGACATGAACATTAAATGTCATCAGTTTATAGTATGCAACTCATCCCAGCAACTGACACCTATCCAAAGCAAGATTTCAAAATGTTTATTTGGATTTCATAACTCAGAAGGGGATTCTGGAGTGGTATTTTGACAGGTTCTCCCATAGAATTACCATTGGCTTTCATATAGAAGCATTCTTTAGATGTAATATCTAAGTTTACTATTAATTATTCAAGTAGGACTGCTCTCTGGGCCCAGGCCTACTTGGGACAGAAGACCAAGGGAAAAGAGATGCTTTGGCAGTACTGAGAGATGCTGGAAACAGAAGTCCCCTGGCTCACTGGATTCTAGCCTCTTGCCACAATAGCAACACTCAGGGATAGAACTGCACTAAGATGTATCCTAATGACTTCTTTGGTTGTTAGAGTTTGCTCGGATCAGCCTCTTGTCCTATCGAACCGGCCCTCCATGAGGTTACGTGCTCGGCAGAGCCACGTCTAGTGGTCCAGGGGTCCAGGGGTGAGCACGCACTCCTCTATGCTGCCTGGAGCAGCTGTGAAAGTCCTTGGTGCTGTCACCAAACACTTCTGTGCTGTGTCTTCCTGGCACGTGATAATGTTGTATTTCGCCACCCTCTTCTGAGACAGCTATGGCCATGTGACTCGGCTTGCCCGAGGGAATAGAAACAGAGGTGATGTGTGCTACTTCTTGGCGGAAGCTTTAAAAACCAGGGCACAATTTGACCTGTTTTCTCCCTAAGCTGAGGTGATTATAGAAGCACGTGCCGAGGGGGCGCCTCCTTCAGCCAGGGGCCTTGCGTTCCTCTGATGAGCAGACCCTCCTGACATCACTTTGCTAGAGATGGGGCTTGAGGGAGAAGGAGAGACAGACCGATGTGCAGGCAGGGCAGATGGACAGACGGACTCAGAGAGGAACTGATGATGTTAAGCCACTGGGATCCGTGGAGTGTTTGTCTTCCCCAGCATGACCTGGCCCATCCTGACTGCCATTCCCTTCTGAAGTCTCAGGATGTGGGCAAGGGTTGGTAGTCCTGCAGGCTTGGATGTTAATAATTCAGTCATGGGCGACTTCTTGACATAACAGGGTCTGTGGTACAGGGGAGCAAACAGGTGCTGAGACAGTCATTCTGAAAAACCCCTGGAGAGACTGAGTCATCTCCAAAACACTTCCAGAATCTTGTCTGGCCTCCACCTTCATCGGAAGCCAAGTCCCCAGCGGAATGTCTGCACCTTGTCCTCCAGCCCCTTGTGGTTCCAGCCGAGCAGGGGACCAAGACAGCGGCAGTCAGGTTGGCTTCAGAGCACAGAGGTTGATTCACAGAGTAAAAAGGCCCGGCTGGACCCACCCAGGCCACAGGGCCTTCAGTGGCCCCACAGGCTCCCAGGCAGAGAGAACAGAACTCCTGCAGGTCAGTCACAGCAAGATTTTGACAAAACCACACAAATCTGCATCCTAGTTCCTCTAGTTGTGTGGCTTGGGGCAGTTTACTGAGTCTTAATTTCTTCGGCTATGGAACGAGGAACTTAATTATATATACCTCAGCTGGGGGGGGAGACTTCGTGAGATAATAAAATACGGAGAGCTCCATACTGTCCCTAAAACGTAGTAGTTAAATCATATGAAAATGCCATTTTTACAAAGAAAAAATGGTCAACTTCTGGCAGTTTCATATGGTTTGACTTAGAAGTGTCAGGTAAGGGGCACCTGGGTGGCTCAGCTGGTTAAGCGTCCGACTCTTGGTTTCAGTTCAGGTCACGATCTCACAGCTCATGAGACAGAGCCCCATGCCAGACTCTGCACTGCCAGCGTGGAGCCTTCTTGGGATTCTGTCTCCGCCCCTCTCCTCCCACCATGCTCTCAAAAATAAATAAATAAATAAACTGAAAAAAATTGTCCGTTAAGAGGAGCTGGTTTCACTTCTGAAAAAATTCCGATAATTCAGTAAGGGCTACTCATGTCTGTCATATGTTCTTCCTCAGGATTCGCAAACCAGAGAATGTTCAGATGTTTCCCAGACTCTGTAAATGGACTACATGTACTAGACGACCATTAGGCAAGCTCTGTCACAGAGTATGTAAGCCACGTGGCCACAGGTGGCTGGCCTTGGCCAATGGTCTTCTCCCAAGACCAGATCATCAGTACCTGCCCCTGGCTTTGCTTCCATTAGCTCTGCCCCGAGGCACTAGAACAGGTTGGCTATATAGAACCAAAGAGGTGTCTCTGAAAAATTTACCCCAAGAATCCTAAGATTTATTGTCTTCCCTGCCTGGGATGTAGAAGCAGCACGTGGGAGGTTCTTTTTATAAAAGAGAGGGGATTCAAAGTCGTCGGCCTGCCTACTGGGCAAGTCAGCAGCATAGCCCTCTGATTACTTCTCCCCACTCCCAGCCTCAGGTTACCAGGAAGCATTAATGAACTCAGGGTGGCTGCGGAAGGCAATGGGCTATTTCCAGCCTCCACGTGTTTGCTCCTGCGATTCCCTCTACCTGGAATGCCTTTCTTCTCCTCTGTTCCCCTCTTTCCCATACCTCAAACCATGCTTTATCATACACTAAGACTACATGCTTTATGGGAGAAGGGATCCTGTCTGTCTTGTCCATTGCTTATATTCCTAAAATGGCACCTACATTCAACAGATACTGGTTGAATTAATGAGTGAATAAATGAATAAGTGCAAAGGCCTACTCTAGCATCAAGAGCTTCAGAAAACTTGGCCCAGACACACGTCTCGCTGGTGAGGACCCCCCCCCCCCATGTCCTCCCGAGGCACCTCTGTAGGTGTCTTCATCTCTGCTCTCACAACACTAAATGTGTAGCGACACCCTATTGTACAAGGCCAGAGACCACCTTTTTCACGTTAGAGATTCCCCGAGTGAAGACTTGGGATGTGGCTAATAAGGTGCTCTGTAAGTGTATCTCGGGCCCAGTTCCCTTCCTCTCTCTTCCTTGGCTCTTTGAGAATAGCCTTGGCACCTGCAGCCCTAGGCTGGGAGAGTGGGGCTCTCAAACCCTAATGGAAAGATGAGTTCAGCTCAGGGAACCACCTGGAGGGGTGGGGAGGAGAGACTTGGCGCTTTTCACAGTCTATGCAGAGGACTATGAATTCTTCACTTCTAAGCAAAATGGCAAAAGGGAAATATAGGTCTTCAAACAAGTGATTTATTCTGTATCAGAAACGCATTTACCTGGCCTATTTTGCTGAACAGAAAAACCTCAGGTTCACTTAGTAAAACTCAATCTGAATATTTCTATCCTTTATTTCCATACAGATTAGCTTCATATGGCCTCGAGTATAAACACCACAGATTGGCTTGCGGGTTCTATGGGGGGAAAGAGGCAGCGCGGAAGGGAGATCATCGCTATTTTAAGTTTCTTCATGGTTCAGCAGGCGGCTGCCTAAGAGTTCTAAAGGAGCAAACAAAATAAGAAAAGTTTATTGATTAGTTTACAAATAACTGTTGTATAAGAAAAGGTACTGAATGGCAGGCTGGCTTACTGATGGCTTACTCCTCGCAGCCCTTTTCATTCTGTGGCCTTGGGAGCAGCCTCAAGGGGGAAATAAAAGAAGCAAACCAAATGCGTTGTCTGGATAAATAAGAGTTTGCACCGGGTTAAAAAAATAAATAAACAGGACCCTTTATTTGTTGCTGATTCGGAAGGAGACCGGCATACGTCTCCTCTTCTTCATCCCTTCATGAAAAAATCTTTTTAAATGTTTTTCCCCTCCTCTGGCCGCCACAATAAAGCTTGAGATGCCAGACTCCAGGGCACAGGTGACAAGCTTTGATATGGTCCCCTCCAGTCACCAGCCAGTCACTGAGTACTTTTAGGAAAAAAAGCAAGAGCATCAAACCCATGCTTGTTCCTGGGCTTACAGCTAAAAGATCTTGACCTGGAGAGTGAAGTCGTTTCGGGGTGGGGAGATGGGCAAGAGTCCTGGAAAAAGTAAGTACAGGAACACCACCAGGATTTCAACCTGCTCTGAAATGCTCCGTCTTTGTGAGGCCTTGGCAAGGTGTTGGCTGGTGGGGAGGATTAACAGAAATAAGGTGCACGAAAGCCCAGGGACAGGTAAGGTCTCAGGCAGTGCACAGTCGGCACCGGGATGAGATTTCGGTCACCAGAAACTTCTCATGAGATATGGGAGTAGAGTGCAAGAGAGGGGGCTGCGGTGCAAGTCAGGCAGAGAGGGAGGGAGCGTCTAGGCCCCACCAAGGAGTTTGGTCTGATGTCCACAGACTGGCATATCCCAAATGTGAAACAGGCAGAATGAGTCCAATTCGACCTAGAATGTTGACCAAGCACTAATGAACCCTGGACCACAGAGACAGTGTTCTTGCCCTTTCAAACCCCACTTCATAACTTCTGCTTATGCTACGAAGAAAGTCACTTCGATATTGGCGGATCGTCAACATTTCTTGAGCATTTGCTAATTTCTCTTTTTAACACAACCAGGTGCAGGACCTACGCGGCCAATCATCACTGGCTATAGTACAACTTTACCTTTTGTTGACATGGCACTTATTTTCCAGATTACCTTCTTTTACTGGACAGTGATATCTTTTTTTCAACCATGTTAGCTACAGACATATTAATTTTAAAAGACGTCTTTGTAAGTTTTTAAAAAGTGAACTGTCTTAGGCACTCTCATGAATTGGGGGTGGAAATATGAATTGGTACAGCTCTTGTAGAGAGTAATTTGACAATATTTAGCAAGATAACATGCACCTTTAGCTTTTGACCCAGCAAGTTCAGTCCTAGGAATCTACCCTGAAGATAGAACTCCAACACTAAGAGAACATACGCACACAAGTTTATTCACTGCAGCGGTCTGCAACTGCAAACATTGGAAATAACTTTAAATGTCCATACATACAAGATGGTTCAATCAAGTCTGTGATTCATCCATACAGAACTGAGTACAATGTCTCGGTGAAAAATAACGAGAATGATTTCCACTAACTGAGAGGCGGTGATTTCCAGGGATTATTTTTAAGCGAAAAAAACTCAAAGTAGAAAGAATATCTATAATATGCCACCTTCTGTGTCAGAAGGAAAAGAAAATGAGAAAGTACACATGTATTCTCCTAAATACCGGAAGGATAAATCATAACCCAATGACCTTGGTTATGTGTAGGGGTACGTGAACAGGGTCAGGAAGAGCAGAAAGGTTGGAGGCGAGGGGTCAGGAATGGGGGAGGTGTATATCTCTGAGGGCATCTTTTTGTAGAATAGGGACATTTGTAAGCATGTTAGCGTTTCACATAAAAAAAATCAACAGGGATAATGAAAAAAACCCCTAAAATGGAATACAAACAGTAACAGATGAACTAACTCTATATTGAATGACTAACATGCCCATACCGAAAGAGGAACAAAGAATAAGCCCAAATAACTTAAATACAGTATCTGGATGATATCCCTCAGACTAAAGACAAGAGTAGCTATACGCAAATATTGACATGTAGTTAGTCAGTTTGTTCTTCACAGTAATATGGATTAGCAATTCTGAAACCACTCTTTGTGCATTCTAAGGTTGATGAAATAAGTAAATATATTGTGGATAATGGGATCACAGTTTCTCATGGTGAAAGAAGAGAGAAAGAAATGTAGAAAGGGGCCAGATCAACATGAACCCTGTGTGTTAGACTGGAGTTCGAGGTATGGATGTGGAATCATAATTTATAATATAGATGGATAAATAGATATAAATATAGGTAGAAAATGAGATATAGATGAATAGGTTTATGGTCTGTTTCTGTGGGCATACATAAACACACGTATCATACTTCTGTTTTGTAGCTCTGTTCACTGAGAGGCAATGACATCCCCATAACAAGGAGAGACCTGTTATCCAGATGATCATTATCCTCCCAAAGAATCCAGAAACCCTTGGAAAAATGGCTGATTCCGGAGATGGAACTAGAAAAGCCTAAGATGAGCTTGGAAGAGCTCATCGAGTCACAAAGTAAGGATGTGCCTGAAGAAATATAGAAACATATCAAAAGGACAGAGGGTGCAGATTGAAGGGGCTCTCCCCGGCCAAAGTGGGGACGACTTGAGTATTAGAATAAATAGGGCTAGCCACAGATCATAACTCAGGGAATGATACAGGAACCCGCAAATACATACTGATAGAAGTAAATACATAAATATATGAATAATACATGGGAATGAATAATAGAGTGGATGGAAAGGGAGGACTTACAATTCCTTGTGATAGAAGGTGAGCTAACAAACGGAGAAAAAAATAAAGGAATTAGAAAATCACCACTGGGCCATCAGCATAGTAATCATCGATTCAGGCAAGATGCAACAATCAGGCTTACAGAAGTGGATCAAGGTTTGGCAAGAAACAGGATATTTACGGAATCACAAAGTACCTCCCACAGGATATTTATTAATGAAAGAGTACAGGATGATTTTACAGTGGAGAAACCCAGGGGACCCCACCTTAAGTGGTGGTAATGGGACAAACTGACATTGTCTGCCTCCTGATATCATGTTCTGCCCAAAATGCATTGACTGAATCAACCCAAATTGAGGGGCATTCTACAAAATCACTGGCCTGGACTCTTAAGTATTTCAAGGTCATGAATGACACAGACCAAGGAATTGTTGCAGATTGAAGCTTAAAGAGACATGACAATAAAATGCAATATTTTATCCTGGACCGATCGCAAAGCAGGAAATATGCGTGCGTGCACACACACACACACACACACACACACACACACACATATTCGGATACACATAATCTTTTTGTGTAAAGGAAATCTTCAGTGAAATTAGCAAAATGTGAATAAGGTAAAAGTATCACATCAATGATATTAAATTCCTAGTTTTTTTTTTTATTTTTTTTTTCAACGTTTATTTATTTTTGGGACAGAGAGAGACAGAGCATGAACGGGGGAGGGGCAGAGAGAGAGGGAGACACAGAATCGGAAACAGGCTCCAGGCTCTGAGCCATCAGCCCAGAGCCCGACGCGGGGCTCGAACTCACGGACCGCGAGATCGTGACCTGGCTGAAGTTGGACGCTTAACCGACTGCACCACCCAGGCGCCCCTAAATTCCTAGTTTTGATATTTGCATTGTGGTTATGTGAGAATGCCCTTAATTTTAAGAAACACATACCCACGTCTACACTGTATTCTCAGTAGCTCAGAAGGTATATGCCTACACATATGTACACATGCATGCACACACGCACATGTATAAATAGTTCAGAAATTCTATACAAGCAAATAATAAAGCAAATGCAGTAAAATTCTGACATTCAGAGAATCTATATGAAGCATATATAAGAAATCCTATAAGTTTTTGTAACTGTTTCAAAGCAACAAGTAAAAGAAAAAAGTGAGCCTACTGCGTACATAAAGCAAACATCGTGAAGATAGCAATAACATGACCACAGTTTGGGAAAGACGATGGCTGATGATGGAGACCCAATAAAGGGCGGCAAGGGCACAATGATGTAAGAAATCCTCACCCCTACCCCTACTCCAACCATAATCCAAGAACATGCAGCTTGAGGAGTTCTGAGTATCAGCAAAAAAGCAGGAGGAGGCCAGACTCCTGTTCTGAAGGGGTGGCCTCATCGCTCCCAGTTGGGAGGGAAGAGGATGGACAGGTAGTGTTTTAAGGCCTCCACCAGGCAGTAGTTATGAAGGAATGTTCCAGCATGAAAACAAGGCTCTTCAGCCCAAAGCCAGACACTGGTTTTAGAGGATTACAGGTAAACTTTAATTTGAGTCGCTCAGTAACACAAAGCGGCCAGGATCAGGGCATTCTGAGCAGAGTGGAGCACAGAACTCATACAAGAGAAAGGTGTTCCCTCCAGGAGAAGGTCATGTGTCCACACATACAGCGATGTGTCCTATGTAGTTTAGCGGAAGAAAGCCATAATGTTTGAACTAAGGGAATGTGATCCGGTGGGACGTCAGAAAGTCCTGAATTCTAATTCCGGTTCTACTGCCTACTGGATTTCCCCTCCTTTCTGAACTTCTTCTTATTCATCTGTAAAATGATGATTTAAAAAAAAAAATCCTGCCCACAGGGTTGCTTTGAAGATTCAAGGTCATTTGTTCAATACATATTTATCGAGTGCTTATTATGTGCCAGACATCATTCTGGGGAGCATGACGTCACCAAGACCAAGTCCATACCTCTGTGAGGCGTATATAATAGGGATGTTCAGGCTCAGTGTGAGAAAGACCAGAAAGGCTGGGTGGCTGGAACCCAGTGAATGTGTGGGGGGAGCGGGAGAGTGCGGGCCGGCAGGGGCTGCAGGCTCTAGGAGCGGGGTAGGGAGTGTGGATATTATTTAAGAGCAGTGACAAGCTGTTGGAAGGCAATAAGCAAGGAAAAATCTGCTGTGATTTGCCTCCTGGCCGCTGTGTGCAGAAAGAAATGCAGGGGGAGGGCAGAGAGGAACAGGGGTACCAGTGGGAAACACGGTAGTACTTCCAACAGGAAAGAAGAGCTGGGGCTGGATGGACGAGGACGGAAACACTCAGGAAGGGCTTCCTTGAAGACTCAGAGTAAATAGTTTAGGCGAAATCGAGGCCAAAAGACAGGCTTGAGAGTAATAGGCGCATATTGATGTAAGCATTTAAATCCATTGTGTTAAAATAAATAAATAAAAGTCACCCTTAGCTCAAGGGTCATAAAGAAACCAGGCAGCTGGCTGGGGAGTGCACGGGCTGGGGTTTGTCAGGGCTTGGGAAGAACTTCACGCCTCTCGGGGAGCGCCGAGTGTGTTTCCGAAGTCCCTGCTGCCCGGCCCGATCAGAGGATGACCTGGAGTGATGGGTCAGGATCACTGGTTTAGCTCATTTTCTTCTCTTCATAAAATGGATCTGGAGATTGCATGAGAGATTCTCTCTTTGCCGTTTCAGGCACAGGACCACAGTCCTACTGACATGCAGATAGATTGTACTGACAATTGCGTTTGCGTTGGAGATGCCTGCGAACTTGCCCCCTGGCCCTGACAGAGACATTCTGCGGCCCAGGAAAACCACCGACAGTTATTAAAGCGGTGAGGGAAAGAAAGGATGAGAAGGAAGAACCCAGTTGCCACCTGGTCTATCTACCATGAAGCTAAAAGACCTGTTACCACCACAACTAACAGCCGGTCCCTGGCTCGGCCAGCAGTGGGGAAGTCAACCAGAGCTCTCCGTACAGAAATATCTCATCCATCAGGATTAATATAGCATGTAATCCACACCCATACAGCTTTCTTCTAAAGTCCACTGGACCAGGGGCACCTGGGGGGTAAGTCGGTTCAGCATGTGACTCTTGATCTCAACTCAGGTCACGATCTTATGGTTCCTGAGACTGAGCCCCCGCATCAGGCTCCACACTGACAGTCTGGAGTCTCCTTGGGATTCTCTTTCTCTTTCCCCCTCACCTCCCCACATGTGTGTGCGCGTGTGCGTACGTGTTCTCTCTCTCAAATCAACATTAAAAAACAGATCCTAAAGCCCACTGGACTAAAGTTGCAAACTGGCTAATTTTCGTTTGTTGGGCACCATTTGCACATAAATATAAAGGAGAATATGATAAAGAAGAAGACCTGAATAACTCTAATGCTCCAGACACAGACTTGTCCTTTGGGTTTAATTTTACAGTTTACTGTGTATTATATTCTATTACATCACACATTATATTTGTTACATATATACTATATACTGCTTTTACATGACATATTCATATATGGTCTATGCAAACATATATTCACTAATTTGTATATATGCACACCTTTCTATCAAAAAAAAACCCAATGTCAATTACAGAAAGTTTTGAGAATTTATGTTAAGAGGGAAAAATGTTCCCTGAATCCTGATAACTACCAGCAATTTTTTCGTGTTTGAGTCTTTCAAATTTCGATTTTTTAATGTTCATTTATTTTTGAGAGAGAGAGGGAGAGTGTGAGCAGGGTAGGGGTAGGGAGAGAGAGGGGGAGAGAGAAGGGAGAGAGAGAGAGAAAGAGAGGATCTACAGCAGGTTCTGTGAGGACAGCAACGAGCTCGATGTGGGGCCTGAACTCACGAACCGTGAGATCATGACACAAGCCAAAGTCAGACACTTATTAACCGAGCCACCCAGGTGCCCCTCCAATTTTGTTTTTTTTTTTAATTTAAGACTGGGGCAAGCTTCTGTTGTTATTAATGTACCTTCCACCTGAAAGTTTAAAAAAGAAATCTTGTCTTCTGCTTTATTGTTTTACCTCATATTTTAACAGTAGCATGTTCCATGGTATGGAGGACTTTCCTTTCTGACACCTGCAGTAACCAGAAAGTCTAATATTTATAAACCAAACCAAACCAAACCACAAAGTTGGACTGAAAGGGTGCTTTTAGCATTCCTTTATTATGTATAATAATTTTTCTCCTCATAAATATTTTTGTAGTTTCATACCGTGTCTTTAGCTCAAACCTAGAGAGTCAAAGGTGGCAAGTCTTCCTAAGGCCAACTTGCGATCAGAAATCTCTTGAGTTTCTGCCTTGAGACGGGAGCCCGGGTGTTAGTCCTTCTCTCCCTTCACCATCCCTGAATACTCATATTTTTAAGAAAGAGCTTTGCTAACTTCACTGGGGTAAAAGCTTTATTCCTTCGCTAGATAAATGTGTTTCCTTTATTGGGCTGCCTTTTAATTTGACTCTGCATTTATTTTTTACACAGCTCTTAAGAAGGAGTTATTGCTTTTCCATAGCCCCAGTCTGGGGGGTGCTAATTAATCTCTATCTCTTTACCTACAGCTTTTCTCTTATTTCAAAAAGTTAACTTACCCCTCGGTTTCAAGTCATAACCACCTCAGTGACGATGGTGACAGTGAGAAGAGACCTCTGAGCAGTGGGGCCAAATTTCTGGAGATTCCAGGACGTATCTCTAGGCGGGTCTCCCACTGACATCCCCCTCCCCAGGCCGTGGGGGCAGATTTGGGCTTGTGTGGCCTTTGAATGCTCTTGATCCGCCCTTATGTAATAAGTATGACTCACGGGACCGTATGAGTCACCCAAACCCGCGCCTGGGGCACCTCCGCCAGGCCTGTGGAGCTTCCCACCTGCCTTGATCCCTGTCTGAATAGAGACAGCATGACTCAGCGCCGGGGAAGGGTGGTTCTCCACGACCGGCTGCTGTCCCCAGCTCCAGGAAGCTTCGGGCTTGTGGCGCGGCAGCTGAGAGGAAGGCCATGCTACCCACGTCAGCAGCGCCCCTCCGAGGGAGCCCCACACAGGAAGGGACAGCCCCTGGCCAGCCGGCCTCCACCACCCGGGGTACCGGTGTGGAGAGGAAACGCGGGGCACCGTGTCCGTTCAGATCTTTAGTGAGCTCTGTCTTCCCTTGTGGCCTCATGTGCAATCAGAGGGCCATGGCTGGTGATAATACGCTCGTGGTTGTTGGGCACTTACCACGTGCCGGGCCAGGATTGCACAGGGCGCTTCACATCTGTTAACACAGTTAACCCTCACAACAAGACCGCGAGGTAACGATTACCATCGTGCCCATGTGACAAAGGTGGAAACTAAGGCCCAGCAGCGAAAAGGGATTTGCTCAAGTCCACACTGCTGGGTAAGAGGCAGATCTAGAATTTGAGTCCAGTCTCCAGAGCTTTCTCTCTTAACCACTAGACCAGTCTCCTTACCCTGTAATGTGCACGTGAGTTACCCCGGGGCTCTTGTTAAAACCAAGACTCTGATTCAGCAGGGTTGGGGTGGGGCCTGAGACTCTGCGTTCCCAACAAGCTTCCAGGTGAGGCAGGTACTACGGGTCCCTGGGCCATATTTTGAGTACTCTATATTATATTTTCATTATGCCCTGGGCTGGTCTTCAGTCGGAAAATATTATCTTCACTCATCCCTTCACTTGTTTATCCATTCATTGTGCATCTGTACATTCAGCCAACACCCACTGAAGCACAGAGAATGTAAAAATGGGCATGTCTCCATAGCAAACATAGAGAAAATCAGTTCGACCGAGATGAAATCCACCCCCCCACACACAGACACAGACACAGACACACACACACACACACACACACACACACACACATAATTGAACATCAGGTCTAAAACAGAAGAACGTTGTTCTGTAGCATGGCACACAAAAGAAGCGGTGACTCTACCAGAGAATGAAGGAAAGCACCCCAAAGCATGGCAGGAGGAAGTCCAGGTAAGCCTGGCCAGGTGTGATGTGTTCATGGGCTGGAGAGGACCAGGATTCTAAGGAACGTAAGCCGTTCTCTGAATTTCTAGCCCATCACGAGTAGTGGGCAGAAAGGGAGAAGAGGCTCAAAGAATAGGCACGGAGTGGATCTTCTCTTGGCCAGAGACCCATCCCTGTACCCCTTGGCTATATTTGTGCCTTTGTTTATCCTATCCTATCCTATCAGCCAAGAGGCTGTTCTCAGTGGAACGGTCCAAACAACTCATCCTAGCATTGGTCATTGCAAATTCCAGTCCAGATTCCATACCTCCAGTCTCTCCCCAGTATTCTTGACCTTTGTGCATATGAGAAGGTACACTTCTCCACGGTAGCCCATTTAGCTCCTATTCTGTGCCAGACAACTTATTAAGACCTTTGTGTGCAACAGGTCATTTAGAATCCTCAACAACTCTGAAATACAGAATACTTATTTTGTAAATGAGGAAATTGAAGCACTGAGTACTTAAGTTCTACAAGACCATCCAGCTGCAAAGCACAAAAGCTGTATTAGAAGGAAGGCAGTTTCTTAACTGCTAACCAGTAGGGTCCCATGGCCACTAAGCCTCTCTATCACCATTATCCTGATTCGCCCTCTTGACTAGAAGACAGCTTTGCAGAATGTAAGCATCCCCTAACTGCACTGGAAGAGCCTTGCAGGCAATGCTGTAGGAAGAAGAGGTTGGGTGGCGGGGAAATACGAGTGGAGAACTAGGCTGGAGTGGCAGGAGGGGCCAGAAAGGAGCAAAGATTCCCAAGTTTACTGTGACTATACTTGACGCCTTTCCAGGGAAAGGCCTAACGGACCCAACACTGGGGACTGGGGCCTTGAGAGATACTAAGGATTCCGAAGTGGCTCATAAACAGAGACCGTCTCCGTGCTGCTACGAGGTGAGGCTGTCCACCCGCGGCAAAGTGACAGGAAGGACCCTGAGTGCATTCCAGGCCCAGCATGCAGGTCCAGTCTCCTGGCCGTGGAAATTCCCAGAGGAGAGCCGCTCCGCTAGTAAAAGAAATCAAAGCCGTAGGGCATTTTTTCTATTTTCTGGACAGCAAAGTCCCTGTCTCCCCAACACCTAGAAGGAACCACTAAGATTATTCTGCATATCTAAGGGGAACAAATCATATTATTGCTTCCCGAAAATAACGCACTCTACAACAACATTCCTCCAAGTGTGATCCCCAAATACACAGCATCAGTGTCACCTGGGAATTTATTAAAATGCAAATTCTGGGGCCCTACCCCAGGCCTACTGAGTCAGGAACTTGAGGGGTGAGGCCCAGCAGTATGCATTTTAACAAGGCTCCAGATGATTTTGATACAGGCTCAAGTTTGAGAACCACTGTTGCATTAATTAGGGAAGGGGCCCTGGGTCACCACTCGGAGGGAGGTGGTCACTTAGTACCTGGTACCCTGCTGCTACCTATTTAGACTTCCTGAGCCTCAGTTTCTACACCCTTACCAAAGAATAATACATAACAATCATCTCAGAATTCCTGGGGATTAACCTCAGTAACCCAGGTATGGCATCTAGGATGATGCTTTATGTATGGCAGGCAGTAAAAATTAGTGCTGATTTTCATCTTATTTGTTTGTTTGTTTATTTATTTATGAGAGGGAGAGGGAGAGGGAGAGAGAGAGAGAGAGAGAGAGAGGGGGAGAGAGAGAGAGAGAGAGAGAGAGAGAGAGCAAACAGAGGAGAGGGGCAGAGAGAGAGAGAGAGTGAGAGAGAGAGATACAGAGAGCCAAGGTTTTATAATATGGAGGAGGGCTTGGAGAGCGGGAGGGATGCTTATTTGTAACTTTATGTTTGCTGCAGTTTGTAAAGCTTCTTGGCGGGAGGGCTCTGGGTGCCTCCAACAGCTTGTAAATTCTCCTTCAAACTCTTTGGAATTCACTCCCTTAACAATATAATAAAGACAGTTAATTTGTAAATTATTTAAAAATAATATTAGGCAAGAAATAAAATACGAAAATGCATTAGCGTCTGTAAGGAACTCAGAACACGGCACGACTGGAGGTGCAAACAGTATATGGGTCTTAATGCAATAGTCTAGAAATTCTGATTTTTATTCTGTAGGGGTTGGGCATATTTTTTCCATGGTTGTGAATCTCTTTCCATGTCTATTTTTTTTATTATTATTATTGAAATATCAAAACACTCTGACATAGAACAGTATAATGAACCACCATGTAGCCATAATCCATCTTTAACAAATATCCACACATGGCAAATCTCCTCTTCCCATTGGAACTCTTTGCCGGGTTATTTTAAAGCAAATTTTAGGGACTCATCATTTTCCCCAGTTTTGCTGAGAAATCATCGACAGAAGTTTAGGGCATGCAGCACAATGATTCACTTCTATATATTGTGCCATGATTAGCACAATATCCATCCTTTCCACATAGATACAATTAAAAAAAAGAAGTGTTTTCCTTGTGATGAATAGGTATTCGTCACAACTGTAAATGTTTCAGGATGAATATATATATAATAGTATACTATTATAAATATATAAATATATATATTTATATATTTATTATATATATTATATATATTTATATAATATTTATATTTAATATATAATTAATATATATTATATATTGATATAAATATAATTAATTAATATATTGATTAATATATTAATTATAATATAATATAATAGAATATAATATAATAGAATATAATAGAATATAAATAATATAATATATACAATATATAATATAATAATTAATATATTAATTAATATTAATTAATATATATTAATTAATATATTAATTAATTAATATTTAATATATATTTATATATTAAACATATATTTAATATATATAAATATATATGTTTATATAATTTATATATATTTATATATAAATATATATATTTATATATTTCAAAACATAACTACATACTTCCAGCGTCACACTGATACTCTAGTCCAAAGCTTGAGAGTCTTTTTTAGAAAACAGGCTTGGGGTGGAGGGACTAATAAGTAGTAGGACATGATAAGGACCTGAGGATGGGGTCTTCTCTGAAGCAGACATGAAGGAACGTTCCCTAAACACTCACTATGGCGAAGGGATCTTTCATTTTACCTGGTTAGTCCTCTCACGTTTATGGCACATAATCCAGAGTAGCCCTGGGGGGGCGAGGGGGCTCTGCTCGTGGTGAGGACGGAGTAACCCACAGTAACCAAACCTCTCCCCAAGAACGACTAGAAAACCTAAACACCATTAAAGAGCTATCAAGGGAGCCAAAACAACAGGGGCCAAAATCTGAGAAAAGAAAAACTCGCTGAAGCTAGCACTCTATACCCCATGTTCCTTTGGGGCGTTTACCAATTTGTAACAATCCTGGACAGACAGAGTGAGAAGCCAAGTAGTGACAGATGCTAAGGAGCAAAAAAAACTGAACAGGGTTTTTGACAGTCTTATGGTGTGAGCGAGAGAGAAAGTGAAGATTAGGCTTCTAAGGTAGCCAGCACTTGAGGGGCCAGAATCTTGCAAGGGGAGGCGGAGAGGAAAAGCCTAAAGGTCTGAGCTCTGACTCTCCAGGAGGCATTTACCAATTCCTAAACTAGAGAGGCCAAGAAATAGCAGGCAGTCAGCTAAAGAGACTCACAGAGATTTCAGGTATTTTGTGGTCCTGGGGAGATGAAATTTGGAGTTCAGTTTCCAACAGAGAGGCTGAACAGAGGTAACTTACCACCAGACTCTCAGTCAGGACTCTGAGGAAACTATACTCTCTATATAGTGCAAAGAGGAAACAGACCAGATCTTTCCCAGGCTGAATCCTAAGCTTGGAACAGCTCGGTCCTACTCTAACTGCCTACCAGAAGCTGAAGGCTCATCTAGACCTCCTATAATTTTTCATACACAATGTCTATGTCTAGTGCTCGAAAAAGAAATTATGAGAGCTAACAAGAGATAGGACCAAAAAAATGAGTGGAAAAAATGAGCAAAAGTAACAGAATAAAGATGAAGTAAACACTGAAGTTGTCAGATTTTCAAAAAATGTTTATATATTTTTGAGAGAGCAAGAAAGAACACGAGTGGGGTAGGGGCAGAGAGAGAGAGAGAGAGAGAGAGAGAGAGAAAGAGAGAATCCCAAGCAGGCTCCATGCTGTAAGCACAGAGCCCAATGCGATGTTCGATCTCAGGAACTGTGAGATCATGACCTGAGTAGAATTCAAGAGTTGGATACCCAACCGACCGAGCCACCCAGGCACCTCGAAGTTGCCAATTTTTTAAGATCACCATGACAGATAGAAACTTTCACAGGAGAACAAAATATTTTATAAAGAATACAATGGAAATGGTAAAAGTGAAAAATACAGTTGCTGAAATTAAGAACTCAGGAAATGAGTTTACCAACAGTTTAGACACAGAGGAAGAAGGTAACTGGAAGAAACCAGAAGTTAGCTAAAACAATCTGGGATGAAACGTGGAGATTATAAAGGATGAAAACTACATCAAGAGTGTAAGAGAACTATGAGGCATGGGAAATAGGTTTAATATATGTGCAATTGGAAACCAAAGGGGAAGGGGAAGACAGGAGGATGAAGAAGGAATAGAGAAGAGACAAGAGCTAGGAATTTTCCAGAAGTGATGAAAGACTTCAAGCCATTTTATATATATTTATTATATAACCAACCAAAGGAAGATAAATATAAAGGAAATTACAGCTCTGCATATAAGAGCAAAACTATTTTAAAAATCCAAATATAAACAGACCTCAGCAACTAATCCAGCAGCATATTAACAGGATTATACGCCATGACCAAGTGGATTCATCCCAAGAATGCAAGGGTGGTTTCACAATAAAAATCAAATAATGTAACACGCTTTATTTATAGAATAAGGACAAAAAAAGTCCATGATCATCACAGTTGATACAGAAGAGGTATTTGACAAAATCAAACACCCATTCATTATAAAAATTCTCAACAACCTGACAAGTGAAATGAATTCCTTCAACCTAAGAGAGGGCACCCGTGACAAAATCACAGCTACTGTCACACTTACCAATAAGAGAGTGAAAGCTTCCCCTCTAAGACCGGGAACAACACAAGGACATCTGTGGTCACCACTTCTATTCAACATTGTACTGGAAATTATAACCAGGGCAGACAGACAAGAAAAGGAAAAGGAAACCAAATGAGAAAGGAAGAAGTAGAACTGTCTCTATTTGCAGGTAAGATCATCTTATATATAGAAAATCCTGAAAAGCCACAAAGAAACTGTCAGAACAAATTCAGCAAAATGGCAAATTTAACAAAATCTATGTAAAGAATCAGTTATGCTCTTACATGCTAGCAAGAAGCAATCCAACAATGAAATTAAGAAAACAATTTCATTTACGATATCAAAAAAGATGAAGAAAAAATCTTAAAAGCTTGCAGACAAAAAGAGACATTATCTTCAGTGCAAAGGCAGTAAAACGGCCGACTTCCCAACTAAGAAGACAGAATCTTAAAAGACTGTGGAATGACACTTGTAAAAAAAAGAACAAGAAAATAATGGCTAACCATGAATCCTTTTCCAAGCAAGAATATCTTTAAAAGATGAAGTAAAAAACAAAAGACATTTCTGGAAAACACAAACCAAGAAAATTCACCTCCAACAGAACAACTGCCAGGAGTGTTTCAGGTTCGAGAACCACAAACCTAGATGGAGGATCAGAGAAGCACGGAGGAGTGAAAACCAGTGAAAACGGTGAGTACAGAGATCATTCTCAAGTAATATTAACTGTATAAAATGACAGTTATGGCTTGTGTCAATTAACATAAATGACAGCAATAACACATCATGTGTGAGGGAATAAATGGAGCTAAAGTGTCCTAACTTCTTCGTGCTTTCTGGGAATTGATAAATATACTTATTTATATTAGACTCTAAGCAGTAAATGATGTATGGCTTAATCTCTTATGTGATAACTAAAGTAAAAATAAAGTAATGTATAACTAACAAGCCTATGGGAATGGATAATTAAGAAACGTTTGATTAATCCAAAGGAAGGGAAGAAAGAAAAAAAGAGCATAAGCAGGTAAGAGGAATGAAACACCAATAGCAGAAAGGCAAATTAAAACTCGAATAGACGTGTAATTACATATCAGTAATTACATTAAATATAAATAGAAGGGATTTTCAAGCAGCCGAATTAAAATATAAAAATTGTAAAAGCGGAAAAACGTTTCATGCTATCTATAAGAGGTACATCTGCAGTATGAGGATCATCAAATATTTAAAGTAAAAGGATGAAAAATATGTTGCCATTAAATTTCTCCAATTGACCTATAGATTCAATGCAATCCCAATCAAAATCCCAACAGAGATTATAGAGATTGACAAGCTGACTCTGTAACTTATATCAAAATGAAAAGGGCCCAAAACAGCCAGAACAATCCTAAAAAAGAAGTTAAAAAATTTACTCTATGAGACATCAAGACTAATCGTAAACATAGAGCAATTAAAAACATATAGTAATTATTGATACAAGGATAGGCAAATGGATCAATGAAATGTAGCAGTCAGAAACAGATTCAAATATATGTGGTCACTTAATTTATTATATGAGTATTATATCAAACAATAGCAGTGGAGAGGGACAAATTATAGTTTGTTAATAAATGACAAATGTGTGGGTTGCCTTAGTGGCTCAGTTGGTTAAATGGCCAAATTCAGCTTAGGTCATGATCTCATGGTTCATGAGTTCAAGCCCCACATCAGATTCTCAGCTGTCAGCATAGAGCCCGCTTCAGATCTTCTGTCCTCCTCCCTTTCTGCCCCTCCCCCATTTGCTCCCTCTCTCTCTCTCTCTCCCCCTCTCAAAAATAAAAAATAAAAATTTATAAATAAATAGCACAGGATCAATTGAGAGAGTCAAATTTTGACTCCTACCTCACACCGTATATAAATGTCAATTCCAGGTATATTGTCAACCCACACATTAAAAAAAAAAAACAAAAAACAGGTGAGTTTCTAGAATATAATAAAAAGTATACCTTCATGATCTTAAGATAAGAAAATAGTAAGCTGGACTCACATATCATTAACCTTAGAGAAAATAATTGATAAATTGGCTTTCTTTACAATAAAGAATGTCTACTCATCCAAAGACATCATTAACCTAGTGAAAGGATAAGGCATGAGGTGGCATAATAGCATATAGATACAAAGATGAAGTTGGAGATAGATAGGTAGTTACATAGATAGATGATAGATATATACCATCAAAGAGCTTTTATACAGAATATATCATGAAATTCTATAAATCAATAAAAGACTGACAACACAATAGAAAAATGGGCAAAAGATTTGAACAGGCATTTCACAAGGATAACCAAATGGATAATATGCATATGAAAAGATATTCAATTCCATTAGTCATCAGAGAAATGCAAACTGAAACCACAATGATATACCACTACATACCAACCAGACTGGTTAAAACAAACAAACAAAAAATGTAACGGACAGTGTCAAAGTCTGCAAAGATGTCATGCAAATAGAACTCACTGTACCGCTCAAGGGAAAGTTAATACAACCACTTTGGGAAACCGGCAGTGTCTCCACGAGCCAAACACCTGCCACTTCTATAAAGGAGCAATTCTGCTCCTGTTTATAAGCCCAAGAGACAGCGATGAGAGAGTCAATGGTATCAGTACATAAAAGCCAACCCTGGAAAAACTCTAAGAGTCTATCAAGCATAGAAAAAATATATCATGGTCGATGCTTTCAAATTAATCACAGAAAATAGTGAAATCAATTTCTGCTATACCTATCAGTAGAGCTGATTTTCAAATACTGAGCAAAAAAAAAAAAAAGTAAATAGGAAAAAGTGCATCCTATATAATACCAGATAAGTTTTAAAAACAGGCAAACTAATCTATGATGCGAGAAATCAGGACTGTGGTGACATTTGGGTGGGAGCGGGTGCTGGTCACTAACAGGGACATAGGAGGCTTCTAGAGAGCTAACAACTGTCTATTTTCTGATCTGAGTTATGGGCCACGTGGTTATATTCTTTTGTTTAAAAGTCTTTGAGCTGTGCATGTATGATCTGTGTACTTTTCAGGATATATGCTATACTTCAATAATACATTTTTTATATGGCTCTGAGGTGCCAATGATACGTATCTGGAGAACTTGCATAAAATAAAAAAGATGTGAAAAATGATTCTGGATGTGTCCACGTGTGTCTGGTGAGCTTAATGTGAGTTCTAAAATTCTGCTCATCCCCTCTAGGTAGAAGGTGGTATGTGTCTGGTTCTAAAGGGCTATCAAAGCTGGGAGGGTGTAACCACTCTGTGATAGGTCAGTGGCCCCATGCTCAAAGAGTCCTAGGGCCGAGACATGGTCCATCATCGTCAAGAGCCCTGGGATGTCACACATTTAGCCTTCCCTTTTGCTAAGTGACTCATAGTTTGGAGACGGAAACTCTCAGATGCAAGCTTGAGTCTGGGCCAAAGGTAATCACAGCTACAGGAAACAAATAGTTACAGGAAATTAAATTCACTTTATCCCCCTAAGTTTGAAGTTGGTAAAAGGTATTAAAAGGGTAACCAAGGCAGACAAGGCAAAGACCAAAAAGACAACAAGAGGAGAGCGGAAAGAGCCTTGCACAGAGACCTGGGGTCAAAGTCTGGCATTGTGGGGAGAGAATAATAGTGACAAGGATGGTCATAATAACAATGCAGAGAGAAGAGCTACTGTTTAGCACACCCCATCTGTGCGACAGGACTTGGCAGTAAAATATCTTAATTTTCTTACAGGATTCTCATATTACCCGCCCCGAGGTAGTGTTGTCACACCTAGAGATGAAAAAATGGAAGCATGCTTGAGGAATGCTCATTTACATCATGGGATTCCCCTATGCCAGCTGGAGTCAGAGAAATGAAAAGAAATGAACGTGGTTTGTAGATGTGCTATGCCTGGAGTGTGCCAACTATGGTAGAATTTCTGGGGAGACCTCAAAATGCCAGGAAGGATGCTGGTACCAAACTAGAGCGAAGTTTCTCAACCTCAGCACTAGCTGACTTTTGGGGCCAGATAATTCCTTGTTGCAGGGCTGACCTGCACAGTGGAGGATGTTTGGCAGCACCCCTGATCTCTACCCACCAGATGCCAGTAGTACATCCACCCCTCATCCCCCAGTGGTGACAACCAAAAACGTCTCCAGACATTACCAAATATCCTCTGAAGGGCAAAATCAACCCTGGTTGGAAACTGTTGCTCTAGAGGAAGGGAAAAGATTGAGCCCGTGAATAGAGGGAGAAGCTTGGAGGTTTCAGGGAAATTTAAGTTTCACAAAGAATGAGAAATTATGAGTCGCATCCAGCTGGGAAGCTACACAGTGGAGATGGGCTGAGATGTTTCGAGGAGAGATATCTCTTAAGATAAGGGGCTGGGCGCTGAGGCACTTAGAAAGATGAAGAGCTGTGAATGGAAATCTCTAGAGCTTCTCTCTGTGTTCTGGTTGGACGTGGGGTAGTTATAGCCTGATGCTAAAAGTAGCATCTGGACTTCGTACACAAAGAACTTTGTTTTCTCCATCTCCAGAGGGGCCAAGAGATCATCTCTCCTCATCCCAGCATTCTTGGAATGATGAATGGAGAAGGGGAAGGGAACCACTTTTAAGGAGTCCGTATTGTCTCTAGCCCAGAAACTTCATGGCTGCACATTCTGGTAATTGAGATTCATACACCAGTGGTGTCCCCACGACTGAGGAAGTTTGTTGGGTCAAGAGGCTGGGCACAAGAACAATACTGAACATGGACTCCTGGAGACAGTAGTAATGTCTAAGGCTTGGAGGGAGGGCTCGTAAAGGCACACCATGGTCACTGGAAGAATCTACTAGGAGCATCTGCTTCTCCACACAAAGCAGGGAACGAGTCAAAATTGACTAGTGATATCAGTCATGGGAAAGTTAATGGAGTCGAAGCATGGAAGCACAGTGCATAGGATCTTCCAGCCTGGAATTTATGATTCTTTAGATATACCAGGACAACTTTGATTGATTACACAAATGAGTGAATGAGTGAATGAGTGAATGAATGAATGAATGAGGAACTCGTGCGTTTATTGTCATCAAAGAACCAGCTGGAATATGCCGAACTACTATTTCTTGTATACGTACATGTAATTTCAACAGTTTATTTTTGGAACTGTGTGGGTGTATAGTAAATAAGTTAATAATCCATTCATTTTTTTCCCTTTCTACTGAGTTTTAAATGAGTGTTAGATCATGTGACAGGTCACAGGTAAATATTTATGTGGAATTCATGGCTTCCTGTTGGACAGAAGATAAACAAGTATACAGATATGTCAGTGGATAATTAGAAAAGTCTGGGACAAGTGCTCTGAAGAAATAGAACAGGACACCGTAAGAATGGGTGATGATGATGAAGAAGGAGTAGGATAGCCTCGTGAATGGTAGGGGAGGAAGAACAGCCTGGATGACATCTCTGTGGTGGTCACGGCACGAAGGAAGGGTGAGCGAGAGTGGGCCGGGTGTGCTTGCAGAGGGCCAGGAACAAGTGGGCGCAGGGCTCTCCAGTTCCTGGCTTGAGGTGGTGGGGAATGGACGATAGGTTCCCCAAAGTCAGGGACCAAGGGCATTCTGTCAACTCCTCCAACCCCAGACATAATACAGCTCCTGTGATATATTAGGTGCCCTGTGCATATGTGATGAGTGGAAATGAATGCATGAATGAGAAGAAAGGCGCTTAGATTTACTGAATGTCTACTATGCTGGGTCTAGAATGGATAAAAAAGATGTGGTATATCTAGGTATACAATGGAGTATTACTCGGCAAGCTAAAGGAACGAAATCTCGCCATTTGCAACTACATGGATGGAACCAGAGGGTATTATGCTAAGCGAAATCAGTCAGAGAAAGACGAATATCATATTACTTCATTCATATGTGGAATTTAAGATACAAAACAGATGAACATAAGGGAAGCAAAAATGATACAAAAACCAGGAGAGAGACAAACCATTAGATACTCTTAAATACAGAAAACAAACTGAAGGTTGCCAGAGGGGCTCGTAGGTGGGGGGATGAGCTAAATGGGCAAGAGACATTAAGGAGGATACTTGTCAGGATAAACAAGCACTAGAAACGCTAAATTCTATTCCTGAAGTCATTATTATACTATATGTTAACTAACTTGGATTTAAATTTTTAAAAAATAAACAAATAAATCAAATTGATTTTTAATTGCAAAAAAAAACAAAAAACAAAAAAACAAAAAAACCTTATCTAACTTCCCAATTACCCAGAGAAAGATAAAAGATATTACAGTCACCATACAAGAGAAGCAGCCGAATACCCAGAGAGACTAAGGAAATGCTCCAAAGTCAGGAGCAGAGCTGGGATTCACATCCAGGCTCTGAGTTTCATTCTCTGCCCTTTTTCATCACGCAATAATAATATACTCGGAATCAGAAGATCAGAGGAATCTGCCCCCACTATGGGGGATTTGCCCCCTAGCATACTGCTTGCTTCCCTCACACCTGGTTTCCTCATCTGGAAAATGGGGGATCATCCCTGACCTTCCTGTCTCACTGGGTTAGCTTCAAGAGCAAAAAAGGACAATTGATGAGAAGGCTTCTTGACTTAACGGTAATCCTTAAAATTTGTTCAGGCTTTGTAGTTGGCTGTGATGTCATTCAGGTCAGTTTTGTTTTCAATATGCCAGGAGGTGAACAAAATCTGCAAAGGTTTTCCGTCTCTTGGAAAGTGGTTCTACTTTTACTTGAGTTTTGAAAGTCTACGGTGATCCAAAGTGCAGTGACTCATTTGGCAAGCTGTACCGTACTCAGGGAAGCTCCTAATTCAGACACAAAACCCAGCTTCAGACATCCATTCAGATCTCGTCTGAGTCTCTGGCACATTTCAGGTGACGAAGAGACTGCTTTCCACAGAAGGCAGAAAAGGTGGGCTTTCCGCTGCGGTTGGAACCCATGACAAATCCCAGCCAAAGACGTGGAAACAGGTTCATGGTGAGGAAGATAGAGTGAATCTCGATGCACGCAAACCCCAAATAGTTTCACCAGCTGCCTTCAGTGACTCACCTCTACTCAGCCACCCAAACATTGGTGAGAACCTGGTCTCGGAAAGGTGTGTGGTTTTTCTGGCTGCATGAACAAGGCCCAAACCGGCACATCTGAGACTAGTCATGTCCACTTGAAGAACGTCTTTTCCGTGGTGATAACCATTCCTCCTGGCTTCATTTAGCAGTTTTCATGGCTGAAGAGAAAAGGAGGGCTGGCAACTGCTTTCCAATAATCCAGAGACTCGGGGTAGAATTAGAAGGCAGAGCATGACATAATAGCCAGAGGGGAGGATCTGGGCCAGTTACTTTCAAACTTTAGTGGATATAGTATTACCATGGAGCTTGTTCGTATGAACCTTTCTCAGCCCCGGCCCTGGAGATTCTGATTTGCTAAGTAATTCTGCATCAGGCAGTTGCAAAATCCCACTTGGAGGAAGAAACACTCCTTGAAAATATTTCCTACTCACCGCCTGCTTCCAGTTTGTTTCTGCTTTATGAGAGACTTAATCACCTTGCCAGCCTACTTAGAGAGATCCTAACCGAAGGGTTCCCGGAAGACAAGGGGTTGAACTAACACCGTCAATGTCCAGCACAACCACCCGGGTGCAGGTGTGGTTGAAGCTCTTTTCTCCATGTCTACTTCCTCAGTTCTTACGCGGTCATCTTTCTCTTCTTATAAATCATTTTCTTTATTATCCTGGAGCAGAAGCAACTGTCAGGGCACATGCTTTTCCTTCTTCTTCTGATGCTTTAAACCCTACTACCGTTCCAAAAAGCTACTACTGCATAAACGAATCGTCTCTGCGAGGAGCCCTTTCTATGAGGGCACCTGTTTCCTGGCCTGTCAAACATGGCCACGGGGGCAGGTACTGATTCCACCAGAAAGTCTATGTTTCGGGTATGCCTCTTTTGCCAGACATGCAGAGGTTCTTTGAACTTGGGTCTCTGAGGACTCCTCCGCCCTATACTTCCTCTTAGGTACTAGAGATTACTTTTCGGCCCCTTGCAGTTAAGTCAGCACCATGTGACCTGTTCTGACCAATGAGTTGTGAGCAACAGCAATCTCTCCGAGCGGCCAGAGTTGATCACCTGGTCCACTTCATAGAATGAACTGCTGTACGTTTTACTAAGATTAAACGTACGTATCGATGTGTCCAGCTTGCACACCCTGAGGGCTTTAATTAAAATGCTTCTACCTTTATACTACCAAGGTGCACTTGATGTTGATTTTTTTAGGTAATCTCTACCCCCAACGTGGTGCTAGAACTCACAACCCTGAGATCAAGGGTTGCAAGCTCTACTGACTGAGCCAGCCAGGCATCCCTGCTGTTGAATTGTAATGAATTTTAAGGTCTGTAGGGTTAAGAAAGGTTTTTGTGCTGGGAAGCCTGGGTGGCTCAGCCGGTTAAGTGTCTGGCTCTTGGTTTTGGCTCAGGTCATGATCTCATGGTTTTGTGGGTTCGTTCGAGCCCTGTGTTGGGCTCTGCACTGACCATGCAGAGCCTGCTTGGGATTCTCTCTCTCTCTCTCTCTCTCTCTCTCTCTCTCCCCCCCTCTCGTTCTACTCTTCCCCTGCTCACCCTGTCTCTGTGTCTCTCAAAATAAACAAATAGACTCAAAAAAAAATTAAAAAAGAGAAACGTTCTTGTGCTTCTGTTTAGGGGCAAACAAGTAATAGCTTTGTCTTAAAACATAAACAACTTAAAAACTGAGGATTTTAAAACATTTCAAGGATACAACACCCAGAAAAGTAGAATGTAGCCTTGTTATTGGTTACCAAAGCCTTCACAGTAGTTTGTTGGTCGAGCATTTTGCCAGGTGTGGCTAGAGATACGTCTGCTCTCGTACAGGTGGGGTCTGAGTCATCTAAGGGACTCTTTCTACTGCCCGCACTGATCCGTTTTAGAATGGCCATTTCCTGGGGCGCCTGGTGATGCCTGGTCTCATGAGTTTGAGCCCCATGTTGAAGGTCGAGATTACTTGAAAATTAAAATCTTAGAACGGCCATTTCCTGGTGTTAGAGGTAACGTGCTAATTACAGAAAATGGCCAGCTTTCCCCAATTCCTATTCCGTCTGTCAAGACCAGACGATGTCTGCCTCCACCTTTTCATTTTTCTCCCCCGCACTCCAGCACTGTGTCCCAGTTTGCTCCTGCATGCGTGAGGATCCAGTTGCGAGTCTGTTCCACTCTCAGCTGAGGGTCTGTGCATTCCTTCCGCAGAATGCCTACTCCGCCTGCAACGAAGAGGCATCTCTTCCCTTTATGTTGGAAGATCAGAGTATTTGTCAGGCCAGATTCAGTCTAGAATGCTCTCTCTAAAGTCTGCTTCACCTGATTTCTGCAGCTTCAGGAGCTGGGGCCGAAAGCCCAGGGTTTACAGCCGACGTGCTGGCCTTCCGTGTGACCCAGGCGGCCACCTGCAAACCAAGAGGGCTGTGGCTGTGGCTCTCCATTCTCTGCCCGCCAGTGTCCTAACCTGCTCCACCTTGGGGCCGGGCTGCCAGGTGCCACGCTTGGCCCTGGCACAAGTGGGGAAACTGAGCGGAGGTGAATGAGAAAAGCAGGCTTCCTGGTACAGTGGGAAGAACACTGGATTCAAATGCAGGCATGCATTCCCTCGCTGGATGATACGCAAGAAGCAAATTGATCCCTCCGGCCCTCAGGCTCTTCCTGTGCAAACGGGGGCCAGGACTTGGCTGCAAGAATTAAATGAGATGTTGCGCCACATTTCTAGGCCGGTGGCTGGCTCATCTGAGGACCTCAAGGATGGACGTTTCCGTATTGATCCATCTGGTTTACTAAAAATTGTTTCCCAGGCCCATCAGCTACAACGAGGAGGGTGGAACAAGCAAAGAAGCCGTCTGTCTAGTGACTAAATAATGAGCCAACGGTGGGCAGGAAGAAACCTAAAGTTAGGACTTAGCTAAAGAAAAGAAAAAAAAAAAATGATGACATATTTACCTTTTCAGATAAGCACCCCCCCACCCCTGCTTTCCCAATCGGCCCAGAAGGCTTTTTATTTGCTAATGGAACAACTCCAAAGCATGTGCCCTGGGAAATCATGATGTGCCTAATCATTTTAGCAATAATCTCTGAAAAATTGGCCATTACTGGAAGTGACCAACCATTTGGTTGTAACAGCCTGAAGCAAGATTATTAACAGCAAATGTGAAGATGATTATTTTAGCAAATTGGTAAATTCAGAACACAAAGGCCTCATGCCTCGCTGGAGTCTCTGGGAAATCATTTTATGGCCATAATAAACGTCTACTGCTTGAGACAGAAAAGACATTGAGGTCTGTTTTCTCTGTGTTTGGGGCAAGGAAGAGCCCAGTCACGAGCAGGGGTGGGTAGGGATGTGTGGGTGGGGTGAGGTGAGCGGCCCTGGGGAGAGTTACCACTGACACCCTCTAATTTGGGGAGCCCATTTTCTCCTATTTGGAGAACCAAAAAAGAAGTCCAATGGATTAGAAGACTCAATGTGGGCATAACACGGTAGGTACTCCCAGCCAAATTTTTCTATCCATCAATTAGTTAGGTATTTTTCATTTGCAAGACACAGAGGTTCCGATGCAAACTTGTTAAAATAAAAAAAAAATGGCATCTTTGGGCTCATGCAAATGAAAATCCCTAGAATACGATGAGCTTCACGCCTGGCTTGACCAAGAGGATCACACAGTGACTCCCAGACTCGATCCTTCTTTGTCAGTTTCCTTCCTTTCCTTCCTCTGCTTCGGACCACCGGGCAGTGAGGTGGGGCTACAGGTCCAGATCTGCCCCTCTCCAGAGTCACAGGTGGCCAGCAATGGCCCTGAGGTCTGGAATCGGAATCCTGTTCTCATCAGCAAACCATCCACAGTGACGGGGAAATGCCATGCCCGCATTAGGCATAATCATAGCACGGAACCATTCCTGGGGTGAAGGACTTGAACTGAGACCAGAAGAGGAAGTGGATCCTCTGAAAGACACGGGGGTGTGCTTACCAAAAGCAGAAGCTTAGAAGGGGGGCAGATACCCCCTCAAAAATAAAGGTCTGCCACGTGTGAGAATTAACCCCTTGATTAAAGACACTGTTCCCTGAAGAGAACTACAGTCATGAGGTTACGGACGGATGACACGCTGGCTGGGATGCAACCTGCAGCCCAAATTGCAGCAGATGTGTTTAACGCCTTCATCACAAAAAGAGGGAAGGAAGGGAAAAGCGACGTGTCCAAAGAGCATTCTTGTCAACCCCGGAACTCAGAGTTTCTGAGTTGCTGTTCCACGCTGGGCCATTTCCACCTGATTACCCCCTGGGCTAAGCGCTCAGAAGGTGGCCGTGGCCTCCATCTGCTTTTTGCAGCTTCCTCCCAGAAAGGGCGTAAAGTACAGACACGCAGAGCAGGAGGAGCAAGGGCCAGGAGGCCGATACCACTAAGCCGGGTCCTCTTCCCTCCCTCGCCCACACTGGCACCACCGCATGCGCCGTCCAGACGTTGTTCCTATCGGTCTCAAACTCGCCCTCCGGGGAAGCTTCCAGGGGGCTCCCACCGACTGCTCACACGTGGCCCCTGAGGCAAAACCCGTCTGTCGCTCCTCCAGCGGGTTTCTCCATCCCACCGTTACCCTGCCCCGGTGAAATCCTTCGCGAGTGACCTCCACGGCGTGGCACAACGTGAAGGCTGTAGATTTCAGGCGGATAAATCTCCGCTCAAATATCAGAGGCAGTCCCCGAAGCGAGGACTGTGGTGCGGGGGGGTGATAAGGTGATCCCTGGACATATTGTGGGAGAGTGGGGAGGGGAGGCGGGGAAGGAAAGGGGGCAAATAGAGTAAGATCAGTCACCAAGTGGGTGGAGCTCCCTCCCCCCGGGGACTCTGGGAGCTTCGGTAGAATGTAAAGAACACAGCACTGGAGTTCTCGTCCCTGCAAGCGATTTGGTTGGGGGAAGCCAGCGCCCCAGCTGAAAGTCAGGTTAGCGCACACCCAAAATGCACAGCGGTAGAGACCTGAAGGCATCTGTCATTCACCTCAGTTCACGGGGTTCATGAACCTGGGCACGTGCCCTATTTTTCCGAGCCTCCCTATTCCCACTTATCAGAGGGGGAAGGTGACACCTGTTTCCATTGGGTTACTCTACAGCTTCACTGGATAATGGCTGCTGAGCCTCCAACATTTGGTTGACACCCAGACGGTGGCTGCCTTCCCCTTGCCATGAACTTTGGCGATTCCACAACAGAAACTGGACTTACAGGGCTTGTAGCAGAAGTCCTCCAACCCAGGACAGAGCGCCCATTTGTGGGGAAATAGCTCCCAGTGGATTCCTCGCTTCAAACACAAACACAAACGGACAGGGTTCTCATGGTCACAATCGGTGCGAGGTGCTTCATTTATTTAATTGGATTTAAACTTCTTTCTGTTTAATAAATGCTGAAAGGAGACAACTAAGCAAAACGGTGAAAGCATTTATCAAACTGAAAGAAGAACCAAGCTCAGGGCCGAAACCTGATTCCAGAGACGTGGGGAAGAGGAGCGGCGGGTCAAAGCCAGGAAGAGAAACCACGTTTGCGGGCCCTGGCCACGGAGAACTTTCCACGTCTCTTCACAGTGCCCTCTATCATCTGTTAAAACTCAGACTTTTCCCTCCGTGTCGATTCTCATGCCTCCACAACGCTGCACAAACATTTCCCTGTGCTTAGAATTCCTCCATTCTACTTTCCTACGTGCCAAGCTCAGCTGATACTTCAAGAGGCAGACGTCTCTTCCCGCAGCGACCTTCCCCGGGTCTCCTGGGCTTCTGGAACCACAGCACCCTCTGCACGTCACCATGAAAGAGAAGTCGGCAGATGGTGGAGTGCAGTGCGGTCACCCAGGTCTCCTGCCTCGCACCTGCCATTAGGAGAGACAGGAATTCATGAACACGGAATGACTGGGCACCACCGAAAGTATGGGCCCTGGGAGCTGCCGGGGGGGCTGACGTCCCTCTGTGGGTTCACGCTGCAGGGGCCATTTCTGGGGGACGATGGACTCGGGAGGGGACCTGAGAAGTATGTAGGAGAAGGCAGGCTAACGAAAGGAGGGAGAGTCAGCCGAGTACCAGAGGTGGGGGCTGAGAGGCTCAGTGAGGGAGCCGTTGGCAAGGAGCAGGGAGGGAGGGCAATGGGAAGTTAACGGGGGCGATGGGGCACAGACAGTCAATGGAGGAACAGCTAAGCGTTTCCCCTACAGCACTGTTATCAAGCGACCTCAAAAAAACAGGGAGGGGGATTTCAGAGACATCAACCTTCCCAGGGTGCGCCAGGGCGACTGCATGAAGACAAATGAGCCGGGGCACCGTTGCAGCGAATCACAGGTACGATGCACGGGCATTCTTGTGCAGAAGGTCCCTGAGCATGGAATAATCAAAGCGGCCGCTGTGTACCAGGGACATGCTGTCTGCGAGGCACAATTCTATGTTCCTCCCATGGAATAACTCATTGAATCCTTGAAACGGCCCTATTAGATAAGTACTATTATCATCCCCAGTTGTTTTTTTTTTTTTTTTTTTACAGGTGAGAAAACCGAGATGCGGAAAGGTGAAGGAGGCCCTTGCTCAAAGTTGCACAGAGGCTGCACGGCAGAATTAGGATTAAAAGTGAACAGACTGACCCCAGAGCTCGTGTCTCCACCACAAACCCTGAACCAGAAAGACCTGTTTTAAAACCCCAGCACGTCAGCATACCAGGTTTGTGAATGTGGAGACTTACTTCTGAACCTCAGTTTCCTGAACTGTCCAATGGGGACAAGGGATGTCTCATGCCTGTGGCATCTAAATGACACAATTCTGAGCACAGAGCTAAGCACCTGAAGGCTTGGATCAATGTGCATTTCCCTTCCGTTTCAGTGGCTCGACACTTTTAATTGAAACAAATCATTAAGAAAGCACAAGTCCTCTTCCCCCCACCCCCACCCCCGCCGGCAGGGGAAGAGGGTGTCATGTTGGGACAGAGCAGCCCCTCCCTTCGAGCTAGGGCTGATTTCTCCCTTAACTCAGTTCATTTCAGGTCTCCACCCCATGGAGGAAACACAGGAATCTGTGGCAGTGAACTCAGCAACATTTGTTCCCCAGCCCAAGAATAAACAGAGAGCAGGCTCTTACATCTTCAGAAGTGCATTTACTGTACTCGAAACAGATGAATTCTCTCTGTTTGCATTAATCGCATGACTATTTGGTTCAATTATTCTTACCACTTCAGCAATCATGGTGTGCTTGTTCAAGAAGAAAGAAATAACAACAGCTTATCTTGTCGAGAGCGGAGAACAAACAGTGAAAAATCAGAGTCCGCTCCTAAATGCTACACTTGCTGTCATTGTGCTAAAGAGATGATTCATGTTCTCATAACAACTCGGGTGAAGGAAAAAAAAAGGGGGGGGTGGTTCTGAAAAGGATTCAGTTGCAATGGTGAAAAACCTTTTCAAAATCAGTCCAAATGCAGATAAAACTCTATTTTTATCACCCTACTCAACTCTGCTGAACCTCCCCCCAACCACATCTTCGCACAGTGACCAATTTACATAGGCTTAAATAATTCTTTCAAATAACGCGTTTCATTAGGACAGGGTAGTGGACAAAGCACAGAATGCTGTTCGGTCTCCTCTCTACGGAACCCTTAGGGAACTGCTCGTGTTCCAGGGACAGCCAGGGGGATGCTCAAAGAATCGTAGAGAAGAAAGCACAAGGGCTGCTGGGAGCTACAAGCGGGTGACACAGTGCAGATCACAGGGCCATCCGAGGTGCTGTTCACGGGGCCCAGGTGCCTGTTCATGTCCCTTCCATCCTGTGCCTTTTCCCTATATGACCTCTTCCACAGTAAGATCCAGCAACCAATAGGAATCCAAGGGAAATGATTATTTTTTTCACAGATGTCATCCTGAACCAACATGCACTCCGTTTCCTGACCTGTAACTGGAATCCTTGGCTCCTGACTTCCTCCATCGCCTCTCGGTGAACCCCTAGATAAGACAATGAGTGTTTGTCTTGGGACCAGCCCTGCTCTTCTCCTGAGCTGTATCTGCTACTGACATCTCAAGTGACAGAAAGCTTGATGCGGTCTGGTTGCTAACTGTGTACCCTTCAAGGAACCAACAGAGTTTAGCTATGGTGCCAGAAACAGAAAACAAGCCAAGGGCTTCACTCTCGATGAACCGTCCTTGTCTGATGGAACCAGGGCTGGACAACAATGGCATCAACATATCTGTAACAGCGGGGACCGTCTTGTTCCCTTCCAACCTGTCAATACAAGTGGGTTATAAACTAACCTGGCAGGATGTTTTATTTGCAGGCAAATCGAGTGAGCAATTTAGGCTCCCGACACATCTGCACCAAGAGAGAGTAAGAAAGAACCAGGTGACCGTGGGTAAGTTGTATGGACAAGTCTAGAAGAATCACTAAGGATCTGTCAAGAGAATTATTTTACCGTTAGCAAGTAAGACTCTCTTGCAAGTTCAGGGGGTTAACAGATAAAGCTATTTTTTAATGCCACCGTAGTACTTCATAGATGCAAGAGGTCTCTGTTCAGCAAAAGATCTAGTTCAAGAAAAGAATGACTATTTTTTTTTTAATTTTTTTTTTCCAACGTTTATTTATTTTTGGGACAGAGAAAGACAGAGCATGAACGGGGGAGGGGCAGAGAGAGAGGGAGACACAGAATCGGAAACAGGCTCCAGGCTCCGAGCCATCAGCCCAGAGCCTGACGCGGGGCTCGAACTCACGGACCGCAAGATCGTGACCTGGCTGAAGTCGGACGCTTAACCGACTGCGCCACCCAGGCGCCCCAAGAATGACTATTTTTTTATGTACTCCAAAGCAAACTTTGTGGTTAGACGTATGTAGAAGAGAGTTTCTTCCCACCACTGATGTATGGTTTAAAGGTGAACACAGAAGGATAAATATTAAATTAGGAAATAACACAATCAGGAACAGACATCAGTACAAACTATAGATATGACAGAAAAACACAGATATCACACTCCTGGGCAAGGAGATATCTCGGAGGAGATGATGTCTGAGAAAGATTTTGAAGGATGAATAGGAGTTTGCCAAATGTGCAACGGGAGTGGGGGTATATTCTAGGTGGAGGAAACCAAAGCTTTAAAGGAAAGAAAATCTGTAAACCTACATATGTGATACAGCAGGTTTGGATATTTTTAAGGTCAGCATTACTGGACTGTACCACTGAGAAAAGTGGGATGTGAAACATACAGTCGAGGAGGTAAGAAGTGCTTCTGGAAGGTGTTTTCTAACTTGCATTATCTCACAGGAGATCAGGAACCGTTGAAATGCCTTAAGAAGGCATGCAACGTGGTGCATTTTGCAATTTAAAAGTGCAGCTATGACGGAGCAGTTAGAAAATTCATCAAGAAGCTTTAACTGAATGACTGGTACGTCTCTAAGACTTCGCTAAACACTCTGGGATAAACAAATAAGGCCTAACCCGCTTGCAACGGCTAACCACAATTGACATCATTGCCAACAACAATACCAACATTTATTAAGGGGTCGCTAAGTACCAGGGACTGTTCCGTGCACTTTATAGGAATTATCTCACTCACGTGAACAAGGAACTTGGGTGATAGTATTATTATTATCCCCACTTGACAGGTAAGGAAACCAAGGCATGTTGAGTTTAAGTTAAGTATCCCAATGTTACAACGTTATTAAGAAGCATAAATATATATTATTTTTAAAAATGCCTCTTAGCGCGTATATACTGTGCCATAGCTATGACACTGTCTGTTGCACACTAGAGAGCCATTTTTCCCTTTCTACTACTAACAGAAGTAGATTTTTTTGAGCACCAATGTACCCAATCTCAAGAGAAAGATAATGATTAATCTAAGCCAAGAATATAATCATATTACCCTTTATAAGAAGCTAGCTTCCTCTTGAAGCTCAGGGTAACTCTGTGTTCAAATTCTTGCCAGTGGGAGGTACTGGGGTCTGCCGGGGAACCTGGCGGAGAGTTTTGATCTTTCTGATAAAAGCAAACTTTTCTTTTATCCTCTTTTCTACCTTTGAACGGACAGTGAGTTCCTGATGCCCAGGGCTGTGGCAGCCATCTCGTGACCATGAGGCAAACACTTGTGACGGAAAAGCCAACAGCATTTGGATAACACAGCTGAGTCTTAAAAACAGCCTGAGTCTTTGATGGCATCATGGAGTCACCCAACCAGCCAACCCCCCCCCCCCCCCCGGTTTTCTCACCTGCAGCTGAAAACAATCTAATGATGCAGTGTTTACCTTTATTTTCATGGCTCCATGGGAAATACAGACACCTCTATTTCCAAGCTTTGCTTTATATGTGCTATAAACTTCCTTCAATCTCATGTAGGGCTATTCAGTTTGACCCCGATTTATAGCCTATGTTCACGTACTGGTTGGGTATTTCCAGACCCACACTATTGCTTATCTGTATGGTTCTTCTACTATCTCAGCTAACTTAATGTCACCCAGACTTCAAGGCTCATCTCAATACCACCTGTTCCCTGAAACTTTGACTTCTCCAATCAAATGGAAAGCTATGCTTCCTCAACTCCTTTAAAAATATTTTTTTTAACGGAGTGCCTCGGTGGCTCAGTCAGTTAAGCATCTGATTCTTGGTTTTGGCTCGGATCGTCATCTGTTTGTGAGTTCAAGCCCCGGATCAGGCTCTGGGCTGACAGCGCAGAGCCCGTTTGGGATTTCTCTCTCCCTCTCTCTCCGCCCCTCCTTTCTTGCTCTCTCTGTCTCAATCTGACCAAGAACAGATCTCCCAGGTACCCACATCTGCTCCCAGCTACTCGCCCAGCCTCAGTCTCTCTCCCGCTCAGTCTGTCATGGCAGAGCCGAGAGGTCTCTCTAAAGCCAAACACTTTTATTTCTCTCTTGACATAAACCAGGGTTTCTCAGCCTCAGAAGCATGGGCACTTGGGGCCGGATAATTCTTTGTGGTAGGCGGCCATCCTATGCACTGTAGGATGTTCAGAAGTATCCTGAGACCCAACCCACCAGATGCCAATAACACACTACCACCACCCCCTTGCCCAGTGTAGCAACCCAAGATGTCACCAGATACTGCCAAACGTCACTGGGTGTGGGGGGTGCGTGGGGGCGGGGGGGCAGCCAAGATCATCCCTGGTTGGGAACCACTGGTACAAATGAAAGCAATACTTCTATGCATATCTTTTTCCTACAGCATGGTGACCATGCTGAAGGGGACGACCTTCTCCCTGTCCCCATCTGCCAACTTGAAGAATGAGAAAAGAAAAGAGTAGTTGGCTGTTAATTCTTCTAGCCTCCCTTTCCCCACCAGACTGTGAGGACTTGGAGGAAAAAAATTCAAATTTTCAGGAAAAAAAAGAAAGGGAAGGAGGAGTGGAGAGGAAGAGGAAAAACTAGATGAGAGAGAGAGCTGGAGACAAGGGCCAAGAAACACAGAGGAACACGGGAAGAGAGAGGAGAATAATTTTTAGAAAGAGTAAGAATGAGGGTGAGAGAAAAAAAGAGAAAGTGAAAATGAAGCAAGCAAGCAAGGAAGGAAGATGGAGAGGGAAGGGAGGGAGAGAGGGAGGGAGGACAGACAGGAGGGAGGCAGATGGAGAGGGAAGGGAGAGAGGGAGAGGGAGGGGAGGAGAGGGAGGGAGGGAGGAAGGAAGGAAGGAATATGGAGAGGGAAGGGAGAGAGAAAGGGAGAGGAGGGAGCAAAGAGAGAAGGGAGAGAGGGAGGAAGGGAGGGAAGAAGGGAGGGAGGGAGGAAGGAAGGATGGAAGGAAGGAAGAAGGAATATGGAGAGGCAAGGGAGAGAGAAAGGGAGGGGAAGGAGGAAAGAAAGAAGGGAGGGAGGGAGGAAGGAAGGAAGGAAGACAGGAAGGAAGGAAGGAAAAGAAAAGAGAAAGAGCACCCCGCCGGGCACCAGGATGAGGAGAGAAAGCACGGTGGGGGCAGCAGAACCCAGGCCCCCGCCTCCAGCTCTGCCTCTCCCGCGGTCTCCCAGCCCCGGCCCTCACCCTCCCTTCCGTCCGGCCTCTCCAAGGGCCCTAGCGGCCAAAGAACACGGTCTCGGGGAGAGGTGTCCCTTCTTCTGGAGCCTTGGCAGGGAGCCTCCGTGAACACGCTCACAGACAACCCACAGGCGGCAAGCTGGGGCCCGCCGAGAGGCTCAGCTTCCTTGTCTGCGCGGCTTTGGTGTCAGACGGGTCTTTCCTGGGACGTCACGTAGCGGGCGCTGGTTTATGTCCCCGGCACACACCCGCCCGCACCAAGTGCAGGTGCTGTCTTACTGACAGCCAGGCCCGAGCAGGACCCTGCGCCGGGGCCGGTGTGCATACTAGTGTTTGGTGGAGGAGAGAGGAGGGCTAGAGAAGGCCGTGGGAACCGCTTGCTCCACCATAAAAATGTTTCCAGAGCTGGGAGAGTATAGCGGGTGAGGCCCCAGATGCGCCTGCACTGAATCCTCGCCCTGGCCTCTGTGAGCTGGCACCGTCTCACACGAGCTATTTAACCGCCTGGGCCTCAGTTTCCCCCTCTGACAAACGGGGATCCCTATAGTACTGACTTCCTCGGGGTTCTTTTCAGGGTTAAATGAAGCTGGTCATTCGCTTAACACATATTTACAGAGTATTTCCCACGCCCTGAGGATGCTCCTCTCAGAGCTCGATCGGAGGAAGATTCTAATAAAAGTAAGGATAAAAACTGCACAGGAACTGTTGAGCGCAGTGGCTGGCACGGCATAAGCCGAGAAAGGTTCGCTGTGATCAGCGGGGTGGGGACCTAGCGCAGGGCGGGTACTGTCGCAGAACCCTCCACCGCGCTCCGAGTCTCGGTGGCCCATCGTCCACCAGCTAACGCTCTTGCTCTTTTGCAGGTGAGGAAACTGAACCCGGAAGGCAGAATGGGGCGTGTCTCCCACGACCTAATTCGCAAACAAGGGAGCCGAATCTGCACACGGATCCATCGGACTAACGCCCACGCTTTCAATACCGCGTCACTGTGTCTACACAACGGTCCATCAGGGGGAATTCTGGCTTCAGGGGAGGCACAGGGAGAGCTGACGAGCAGAGGCGTGGTGCACACGTTCAAACGTCCGCTAGAATCGTCGGCTTGGATTTTAGCTCTCCTTCTCCCTCACTGCTCCCAAGGCAGCCCTTTGCAGAGTTGAAGAAAAAAAAAAACATTTCTTTTCCTCTTGTGATCTGGAAATAGCATGGGCCAACATCGACCAGAGAGAGAGAAAGGGAGGAAGGTAAATCTAGACCCGAACTGCCTGAATTTCTCTGCAAGGCACTCAATGTTCCTTTCACAGGCAAGGAAAGAAACTCGACCTGATGAATAGTGCGAGACACTGGGGGGGGTGAGGGGGGGGTCAATGTACAGGGCTGTATGGCAGGCCCCACAGTAGAGGCTACCCGGAGCCACACCTGGATCCTGGATCGAGCCCCTGCGAGGCAGTTGGTCGGAGCTGTTAGGTGGGGGCACTGGACGTGGAGGAGAGGGGAGGCAGGAGGTATCTGGAGAGCACAGCAGTTGGCTTCTTTGGCGATGGCTGAAATCCCAAATCGGCTAACGTCAGATCTTGGCATAAACAGTTGTGTGTAAAATTGTTATCACTAAATTAGCATTTATTAAAAGCCTATAATTGTTATTCTTACTCTTGGTGTGTGTGTGTGTGTGTGTGTGTGTGTGTCTCCTGTAAGCCCTGTTTATAAGCACCCTCCTAATTTATTTTTGATCAGACTGAACAGGGGCCAAACCCCTTTAGCTAATATTGACATTGGCTGGGTGTCAGATGTCCAGGATTTGGAGAAACTGGAAAAGCTTGCTCTTGTTCTGGTTTTTTTTTTTTTTTTTAATTTAACCTAACTATTTTTGAATCGCCCCACAATTAAAACCTGACTTTTAAACTCCACACTCCCTTTCTCCTTTCTCTCAACTCTGAGTATGGTGCCCCGTTTTAACTTGTTTATTTCCTCAAATGAGTTCAGTGACACCAAATTTGCTCCTAGTCCTTATTCCTCACGGATTTGAGAGTTTCAAAAAAAAAAAAAAATGGACAAAACACAAATAATAAAATAAAAAAAAAAGGAATTGGGTAAGGTGAGAAAATAAGGCTAGAGAAATAGTGAGCTTGGGTAAAATTAACCTAGAAATGGCATACTCCATGAACCTGTGCAATTTCCAGAAGGGACGTCCAAATGTGACTGAGTTACCCAGCTCCCTGGGCAAGAAATACATCTTCAGCGACAAAGTTTGTGCTGCCCCTGAGAGACACCAAACTAGGAAAAGCACAGCATTTCCTTGTACGGAGACCAGAGAGAAATTTCTGCCACCACAGACTCAAAATCATCTTCAACGATATTATTCCGGTCAGTACAAAGTTTCCCATGGGATAATCTCGCAGCCTCCAAATCAGGACTCAGGCAAGATGCCAGGACCATTCGGTAAGAGCAGGCCATCTCCTGACAGTTTGGGCAGGGACTGGGCTTCTTGGGCCCCGTGGTGGCCTTCCATTTCCTTCGGCCTGGGGTTGGTACCTGCTGGTGCCCACAGTATCACTTACTACCCCTTACAAAACCACGTGGGACACCTATTTCCTGGCTGCACATTTTCTCCCCTGTTTATCACTAGACTGTAAGGCCCAGGAGGGCAGGCACGTGGCCCTCGTGTCATGTGCTATCCCCAGCGTTTCCCAAGGCCCCCAGTGACAGCACAGCAATTACTCAGTAAATAGCATGTTGAATGAATACACGAAGAGACCACAAACAGAAGAACGAACAAATCCAAGAGAACTATTTTGGAGGAGCACCAACATATCTACATGACGACTAACTTTCGTTCGGCAGATATTTGTATAGTGAGGATTATGCATCAAACACGGGGCTGGGCCCTGTCAGGGCTTCTGATTTGTCTCTCCCATCTCACCCCAAAAATGTCTGATCCAACTCAGCTCTCCCAGTCGGCATCTCATCCAATCTGCAATCCGAATCTCCTTTTGTCTGTATTTTCCCATGAGCGGGAAACACGGGTGAATTTTCACCGTCGTGGCTCCACCCGAGTTTACCGAGAGGTACTTGGCCATGTTGGAGGAAATCTCTCTCTTAAACACATTTGATGTGAAAACATTGAATTTAATCCTTTACATAGCAGATCTCTGGCCAACAGTTGTTGGAAATAACGATCAGCTGGCAACCAAGCTTCCCTCAAAGCCTTCGAGGCTTCCAGGAGGACTCATCACCAAGCATAACTTGGAAGAAGGATCTCAGCCTGCATTTCTATCCTCGCGTCCAAGCCGCCGGCATTTTTAATGAGAAAGGAAGCCAGTGTCAGACTAGCAAGAGAAGAATGGGACATTCTGAAGCTGAGAAGAGACATATATAAATCAGCAGCCTGACCACATTATCTAAACTGCTGCTTTGTAGCCATATGATGCACTCAATTAAAAACAAAACAAAACAAACAAACAAAAAACGTTGGATGTAAAAAATTTATAAAGATAAGGCACTGGTAAGGGGTGAAATTCTGGAGAGGCTTTGCTTTCCCCCTCCTATTAGACACTTTCCTTGATTCTAAGACTGGAAATGCTGCAGTCAGCACCAACTTAATTCCACATTGCAATTAGGGTCATGCATTAAACCAGGCCTCTGAACACGACTACCCAAAGGAATCAGAGACTAAATGAAAGCCAGACGTGTGGCCGGAGCTGTTGGCACGAGCCGGGATCCCAATATATAGTAATAGTATAGATTGAAAATGAAAATGAAAAGCAGTCATTACAGTTAAATTGATGTCATATTCGCCAGCTGTTTATTCAAAAAAAAAAAAAAAAGGAAAAGAAAGGGAGCCACGTGGGCATTCGGAAGGCTGCTTCTCAACCATGCGCGTAGTTTAAAGAAGGCGTGTGAGCTATTCGTTTAAGCAGAGAGAGGGCTTCCTAATACACCTTTTATTTCTAGCCGAAGTTCGTGCTTTTTGAATTCGAGATTGGGGCTTCTTAATCTGGAGGTTGCCTCCCAATCACCCCGGTCTTGTTCGACATCTACACCCAGGATGCCCAGACCCAGCCTACAGATTCTGACGAACCAGGCTGGCATGGGACTCGAGAATCCGGATTGTTACAGTTCTCTGCTGATGTTTATGTAACTGCTCTGGCTTGCAGTCAGGTGAGGTCCCACTTTGCTCTACTGGTAGCTGGCCCAGCCCCTGAACTTGGGATTCCCTCCTACTAGAACCTCCTGCCTCTGCTCTTCACATCTATACCCACTGAAATATGAATGCCTACAAGGCCAGGACCTTGCCAAGCGCATCCACAATCAGGTCAGTGCTTTGCACGCTGTTGGCTCTCAATAGATGATTTTAGGAAGGAATGAACCGGGTCATGTAACGCAGCCTGTTTTAGGTAGCAACAGGAGAAAAACCCTCTGGGCAGCCAGGGCTCAGATTTGGGGTACTTGGGCAATTGCCAGGCAAACAGAAAACAAACTTCTAAGCCACACGATCCCACTGTTCACAAATGTCTTCTAACCTGGATGCATCTCCTAAACATACCCGGGGAGAGGTGAAAATGTGCCAACCTCAGAGCCCCATTCCCAGAAACTGATTAACTTAACTGACCTAGGGTGGATGTCAGGCATCAGCAATGCTTAAAAGCCCCCAGGGAAGTTTTGATGTGCAGCCAAGTTTAAGAATCAGTCCTCTGCTCCTTGTATACAACTCTATGGTTGAGGCAGTTTGGGGGGCTTGGGGAGGGGGAGAAAGCAGAAAACATGTCGGAGCCCGCTACTTGACCGTCAGACCAACAGAGCAGGCACTCCCTGGGATCTTATGTCGGGCCTCTGAATGCAAATGCATTGTGATGAGGTCCTAGGTGACGGTGTGTGCCCTGAGGTTCTAGGAGAGCCGACCTCAGAGGTGAGCAAGCTCATCCTCTGGGACCCAGTCACAGGCTATCTTGAGTTGCGCGGGCCACAGTTAGAAACACAACGGCATGCCTGTGTAGAGACACCGATCTCTTCTATTTAGCTAAAGCCAAGTTCATCCCTGGGGCTCTTGGCCTCCAAGCTGCGTGGGCCCCCTTTTCCGGCAGAGGCCCTTGGAGGCTTTTTCCCATCAGTCACTGCGCTGGGCCTCCTCTCACACCGAAGCGTGCGTCCCTGCCAAAAGTACAGGGAGTTTCCACTTTGAGCGACGAGGGTTTGAGCCTTGGCCTTGCCAGCGTACTGGCCATGAAAACTTGAGCAAGTCACTAAAGCTCTCCCTGATCCTCAGGATCCTCGTCCATAAAAAAGGAACAATGGTCCCTGCACGGCCCATCCTGCAGGGCTGCTTCAAGGATCAAATCAGGTAATTTACATAAACCAAGGGAGGTGTAATTATCATCACTGCGTTCGTATGACTCACAGCGTTCCAAGTCCGCAAAAGCTTTGTCTGGGGAGGTTGGAGGGGTGCAGCTGTACTTGCAGTTTGGGACTGCACCAGGACACGGTCCTTTGAGGATTCAGTGCCAGGAGGAAGCTTTCCTTTAAGGAACGTCCGTGAATCCTCTACCTTTTAAAAAGACCCACCTATCCAACTATGTGTTCTTTTTTTTTGCCTTAGCTACCAGGGAGCTTGGAGTTAAATTAGATGGTTCCTTGCCATCACTAGCTCTTTTCTATTCTTCCCTGGCAAACCACCTAAAATATTTTTTTTTCTAAAGTAGGCTAACTATAAATCAACGATAATAATAATATTAGTACCAGGAACCATGAGTTGTAACTCAAAACACATATTTACATAACGTTTTGGTCATGCATACATCTGTTCAGGCCAGCGTTGTCCAGTGAAATTATAATGTGAGCCTCTGTGTAATTTTAAATGTTTCCATAGTCGCAATAAAAAAAAAAAGGTAAAAAGGAACAGGTGGGATTTATTTTAATATATGTAGGCCAATATAGGCAAAATGTTATCACTTCAAAATGTAATTAATATAAAACACCACTGAGGCGCTTTACATTATTTTCATACTTAGTCTTCAAACACTGGTCTGTGTTTTGTATTTTATTTAAAAAAATTTTTTTTTCAACGTTTATTTATTTTTGGGACAGAGAGAGACAGAGCATGAACAGGGAGGGGCAGAGAGAGAGGGAGACACAGAATCGGAAACAGGCTCCAGGCTCCGAGCCATCAGCCCAGAGCCCGACGCGGGGCTCAAACTCACGGACTGCGAGACCGTGACCTGGCTGAAGTCGGACGCTTAACCGACTGCACCACCCAGGCGCCCCTGTGTTTTGTATTTTAGTCCTTCCCAGTTGGGACTGGACATGTTTCAGGTGCTGTCCAGCCACACATGACCAGTGACCGTCATATTGGACAGCGAAGGCTTTGGACAATCATCTTCAGGGGAGAGAGCTGTAATCACGTCTATTCTGTATCGCAGGTGTGTTTTGTGCTTCATAAACAATGGCAATTGCTTTAAGGACCCTTTGAGTTAGAGACTACGGCCCTTCACCCTTCGATTACAGATGACAGAGCCGTTATTGGGAGAAGCGAGACAATTTGTCCAAAGCTGAAAAGCAGAGCGAGAATCCAAACCCAGTTCCCCACACCAGGACCTGTGGTCGCCATTTTCCAGCGTTTTCTCATGTGCTGATCTGAGAGCCCAACTGAGATCAGGGGACTTCAAGGCGCAGCCCCGGCGGAGTCTCGCTCTCCACCTGGACTCAAGGCTACCTGCGGCCACACAATTCAGGGACCCTCTGGGAAGACGCGAGTGAGGCCTCCATCCACCCTAACAGGAGGCATCCTTCCACCAAACCACTGACTTCAACCTGTGCAGCTCAGATGAGAAGTTTGGAAGAAGCAATTATGATTTTATTGCACCCACTGTGCTGACGATTAATGCTGAGTGCGGGTGGAAAATGCACCCTCTCATTTGCTAACACGCACTATAATTATGCATGCCTCTCCAGGTACTATAATTTAGGACTTAAAAAAGCCCCATTTCGAACAAGTAGTGCTGCACTTGTAAAACATTACAGATGTGTTATCATATAAATGAGATAGCTGTGACATGATAGTGCGATAATAAATCCCCAACTTAGATTTGGAGACAAGATATGTCAAAAGCAAATCCACACTGCCACTTAATCTTCTACATAAACTGTTTATTTTTTCTGAGTCCTACAATAATACATGTCAGACGGCTTTGATAGTTTCCAGATTAATGTGTTTTTCCCCTTCAGGTCATCACAAGACTACTCATTTCATTAAATTAACTCTGCTAGTCGCAGGGTGGAAACGTGCTTCACAACATAACTGTTCACACCAAATTGGGAGCCGGCAAGATGGAATTAATAAATAAAACTGATTTCCCCCCATTTCCGGGGACGGCTGGAAATGTCATCTTGAGTCGCATCTTGATTTCCCCAGCACCCATTGGGAGCGATGAGCCCCACAATTATGCCTGCGCCGCCTGTGAGATGCGCTCACCCAAAGCCATCTGTTTGATGTCTGATGGATTCTACCTCTTCCCGTGATGTCTCTGGGGTGGAGCTGGGCCTCGCCAGCCCACACCCTAATGAAAAAGAGCGGCACCCGAGAAAGCAAAAGCCCTCTCCATTAAAGCTTCCCTGCGGTCTCCTCCCCAAGGTGAAAGCCACTGCCAACAGAGCAAGTTCCTCCACACCTTCGTGAGCTCGGGAGCTTCAGGCAATACATGCGCCTGACGTCACACCCCACCCAAAGCCCAGTTTTCAATTTGGAAAAGCCTGACAACTACCTCCTCGCCCCCAATAATCTAAAAAGTAGCCACACCGAGGCTGTGTCGGGCCAAGGAATCGGTTTGACAGCACGGCAATGTGTTACTGGAAGCCTCCAGTTTCCAGACTCTACAGACCAGGGGTTGGCAACCTTTCTTCTGGAAAAGGCAGGATAGGAAACATTTTAGATTCGCATGCCATACATGTCTCCCATCTCAACCAGTCCACCCTGCCGTTGTGGTACAAGAGCAGCCCCAGACAATATGTCAATGCATGGGCATGGCTGTGTTCCAGTAAGACTTACAGATGGACACTGGAATTGGAATTGAATTTTTTTAAATTTTTTTAATGTTTATTTATTTTTAAGAGACAGAGAGAGACAGAGCACGAGCAGGGGAGAGACAGAGAAAGAAGGAGACCCAGAATCCTAGGTAGGCTCCAGCCTCCGAGCTGTCAGCACAGAGCCCGACGTGGGGCTTGAACTCACAAAACGCCAAGATTGTGACCTGAGCCTAAGTCGTAAGCTTAACCGACTGAGCCACCCAGGTGCCCCTGAACTGAATTTTTCATTTGTTACATTTGCTACATTTTTCAATATGCTACTAAATGTTGTTGTCAGGCATCGTTAAGCTTTCTTCTTTTGAATTTTCTCCTATCATTTAAAATGCAAAAACCATTCTACGGGTGCCTGGATGGCTCAGGGGGTTGAGCATCCGACTTCAGCTCAAGGCATGATCTCTCGAGGTTCTGAGATCAACCCCGCATCCAGCTCGCTGCTGTCGGCTTGGAGCCTGCTTTGGATCCTCTGTCCCCCTCTCTCTCTGCCCTGCCCTCACTCATGCTCTCTCTCTCAAAAATAAATAAACATTAAAAATAAATAAAGGGGCGCCTGGGTGGCTCGGTTGATTGGGCGTCCAACTTCGGCTCGGGTCATGATCTCACAGTTCATGGGTTTGAGCCCCACGTCAGGCTCTGTGCTGACAGCTCGGAGCCTGGAGCCTGCTTCAGATTCTGTGTCTCCCTCTCTCTCTGCCCCTCCCCTGCTCACACTCTGTCTCTCTCTCTCTCTCTCTCTCTCAAAACTAAGCATTAAAAAATTTTTTTTAATAAATAATAAAATGTAAAAACCATTCTTAGTTTGTAAACTATACAAAAACAGGCAGTGGACCTGTTTAGCCTGTAGGCTACAGTTCGCTGACCCTAGTACAGAGGGCATTGGATTGAGTGGCCTTGAATGCATCCTCCAGCACCAAAATCCAAGGGTTCTCCACTGAACCAAAAACTACTGTGTGGGGTAGAGAACAAGCACTAGGTATTGCTTCTTTCCTAAGCACCTCCTTCCCAAGTCACTAATGCTCTGACAGGTCAATGAAAAATTCCCACAGGAGACTCCTGGGTTGAATCCTAAGGAGTCTCAGAGAGAATCCCAAGACCCCCGGATGCATTTGCGTTGTGCAGACAGAGCAGAAAGTATGTGGGGTCAGAGGAGAAGGAAAGCTAGGCATCAAGCAGAACAGGGCAGGCAATACGTAGCAAGGCTAAGTGGCACTTTCTCTCACTGTTACAACAAAGCCTCAGAATCTTTCCCAACCCGCTGGTCTACAGGGACAGTAACAGCATAATGCAAGCACACACAGGGAACCAGTTGGCCACCATCTACATGTTTTCTTTTCTTTTCTTTTTCTAGCTAGAGGCATACAGGATACTTGACTGGAGGCACCTGGCTAGGTCCGATACAGATGTTTATTCTGAGGGGCAGCTATCGTTCAAGGGTGAAGGGTGGCAAACACGAAGCACGAATTTCCCTGTGCTTATTCTGCAGGCCTTCCTCCCAAGGAAGGAAGCGCTATGGCCACTTCTCAGTCTGAAGGATGTCCAACCAAACAAAGAAGTTGCTCTCTACAAGTACTTTATCCGCAATGACGTTGTTTGGTGAGCCGGATGGGTTGGTTCTGGTCCCCTCTCCCCTCTAGAGAAGGGGAAGGACCCAATTCTACTCCAGTTCTCTCGTGATCACCTGGAAGCTGCAAAACCTGGCCACTGGTTATAAAAACAGCCTTCTCCCCGAGCGGGTATTGGAAGCCTCCGGTAGGGGAGAGCCACTGAGCAGAAGTCTGGAGCCTCATGGAAACGAACTGTGGTTGGTCACTGGAGACCAGGGTGACTGCGGTAACAAACAGCAATGATCTCGGCAGCTCGACCAGATAAACATTTACGATTTCCCTTGCATAAAACCCAACGCAGGCAATCCTGTTCAGCCGGCTCTCCTGAGTGGCTCTCCTCCAAAGGGTGACTCAGGGATCCAAGCCCTGGAGTTTTGGACGTAATCTCGGCCAGCAACGCGTCTCAAATTTTGGTGAGCAAAATAATCGCGTGGAGACTGACACGCCACCAGAGATTCTGGTTCACTTGGGGGGTTCACCTCTGGTTCACTTGAGGTGGAGCCACGAATTTGCATTTGGAACATATCCCCAGGTGATGCTGATGCCGCTGGTCTGTGGACCGAACTTTGAGCAGTACCTTTCTACGTGGACATCTGGGCGTATTGAAATAACAGTAAAAAATGGGAGCTGAATGTTGGTATGGGCAGCATGATACAATTTGTGGAAATGTTCACTTACACGGCACAGAGACACACACAGATGCGCCTTTCCTATTTCCCAGAACAGGAGCCTCAAAGATTCACATCAGGTTAGTAACTACAGTTACCAGCAGGCTTGGGGATCGAGGTAGGGTGGCCTAGGGGTCTTCAACCTTACCGCTCAACTTTTAGTTTTGTGTAAGTGATATTTAATTCTTGTGTTATCTGAATGACTAATATTTCATACTTTTTTTTAAGGCTCTAATGTCTCTGACGCTCTGTGTCCCTGGAAGAATCCACTCCAGTGTCATCTATGTGCTTTTGACTTCCTTGGATGTTGTGAGCAATTATCTGTTTGTATTCCTGTCTCCCCCTTTTGACCACGAGCTCACTGAGAGCTGACACATTTCCTGCCCACCTCTGTCCCTTTGGGTGGGAACAGGTGCTTAACACACAGAAGGTGCATAGCACCCACGAATGACTCAGAGGGTCTCATCAGCAGCCTTCTGGGTGGATCAGTGAGTCCACCGTTAAGCCCTGGGATTCTACCCGTCTCCCTGCAGTTGTCTAGCCCAGTCTACACAGACGGCTGGCACCAAGTGGGCCACTGGGTTAACAGCCCCAGGCTGTCGTACAGGCTGTTTTGTACTGATGCAGCTGTCCCCCTTGCTACAATATGGAGATACTTGCGCGCGAGCTAGTGTCCTCACCCTCCCCACTTTTGGCTTTTCCATATATCGCTGCAATCCAGCAACTCAAGGGTTACGGCCTGACCCAGGAGAAGGCTCTGGCACCTTGCTCCAGAGCTGTGCCAGTGGTGACCAGTCTCACAGGTTATCATAGGTCGTGAGGGTCACCCGTGAGCATTGCTAATAGGCAAACAGTGCCAAGTCCTCTGACCCACGTACCATTCTCATGGGAACCTCAGCATGTCCCTCCACTCTCCGAAGCCTGACGTCCCAAGAGCTCGTGTGGACCAGAGTCCTTGAGGACAAACCCCACTTCTGTGTAACCCAGAGCCCCTACCTTTACTACTAGCATTGGCAAAGGCCATTGGCAAAGGCCATCGGCTCTGGACACCAGCTGGACTGGAACCACATTCGACCTCTGAAACCCCAGCCCTGCGAGGAAGCGCTCCACACCCAGCCGCCTCAGCGTCGCGGCCTCAAGGCGCCACACGCACACTTTGAGCCCTGCCTGGCCCGCCTGGCCCGCCTGGCCCCAGGAGGCCCTGCACTTTCTGCAGAACTGTTCCCTCCCCTTCCAAGAGTTCACCGCGTCCCGTGTGCACAGGGAGGCTGCCGGCTGAACGAAGGGTTCAGTGTATCAAGTTAAACAGAAACCTCGCTAGGATTGCTCAAGAGCGTCTGGAGTACCCAAAGAGAGGCCACATCTGCCCACTCAAGGGACTTGCAAGTTCAGGTGTTTCTCCTTCCCCGCTGTTGCGTTTACACAACACAGCAATAAAAGGAAAATAGATAAATGTTATTTACCCACAAGGCACTTTAATCAAATCCTCCAAAAAGTAAAAAAAAAAAAAAAAAAAAAAGTTATTAATGTAGTCAGCATCCCAGAAACGACAAGTGACGTTTGTAATTGAAGCTAAACGCTTCAGGCTCCCGGGTGCACCGGACGAGGCGGAACGGAGGTGACGGGCACTGGTCACATGCAGCGCGCCCGGTCCGGACGGTGCCTTTCTGCTTTTGTAGCAGCTCAGACAGGAGGGGTCTCCAGCTCCCCCTAATCACAAATCAGGCTGAGTGACATCTGCAATGGTAATAATTTCCCCATGAATCGCAGCTGCCCGTCTGCGTTTCAGAGCTCCTTCCTTCCCCACTGCAAGCAGCAGCTGAACTTCATGCAAAAGCCGTCAGCCACAGGGCTGCAATTAATCCAGGAGGGAGATGAGTATTTCCCTGTTGAAGAATGTACTTGAAAAAAACAAAAACAAAAAACAAACAGCACAGAGGAAACACTTTTTTTTTAAATGTAGATATGAGTTCTGAATCCCTACAGAAACGCGTTCCTTACATTTCCATGCCAGATAATCCTGAACAGGGGAAGGCGGAGCGTGTCTCCCTCGACCAGCCTGCACCCCTGCCCCTCCATTTACCTTGGGGCATGACTCTCAACTGTGGTGGCTTCAAAATATCAATACCTGAATCCCAACATGGACTCTTGAATGGGGAAGGGCGTGGACACTGATCTGTGCAGATCTGTATCTCCAGATGCCTCTGATGCCCTAGAAACAAGAGTCTGGTACCCAGCCCGCCGGCTCGAGGGTGCCGTTCGGTGGCAGTGAGGGTGAGCCTCCCTAAGTGTGGGTAGCGTCTTGACTGCGTCTCCCCAGACGTCCTAGCAGTGCCAGGCATTCACACCTTCGATGTGGCCCCCAGGCACGTGAGGTGTGCTGGGAGGGACGGCCCCCTCCTCCAACGCACGTGTGATGTCTCCCTGCCTGTAACAGAACTGTATTCTGGAGCCTTGCAGTTCTGTCTACGTGTCTTGTTTTGTTCCACCTTCTCTAGGCACAAACTCCGCCTTTAGAGGTAAACCTTGAGGTCGTCTGCTGTTGCTTAGCCTCCAAGAAAGACAGAGCATGACGGGAATGACAGAGAAGGCCAGGGGGGCACTGAAGCTTCATGGGACAGAGGAAGAGAAAGCAGACTAGAGCTCAACTGGTGGAGGAAGAGGGGTGTGTGGACGCAGGAAGGAACGTGAAAGTGGTGGTGCCCACTGGGGGACGTGCACAGAATGCCAAGCACAAGCGTGCAGGCAGCACAAGGACCGGCAGCAGCGAGTGGGAGCTTCTCGGGAACTCAGAGTTCCCGGGCCCATCCCTTAGGAATGAATCGGCACTGGCAATCAAGGAGATCTCCAGGTGATGCGCGTGTGTGGAGAAGTCTGAGAACCACTCCATGGGTGTTCAGTAACGGGTAGAACAGACTCTGTGACCAGGGTTCACACCGCATCGCTCCCTTTCTCTTCCCTCCCTCGACGGCTAATCACGAACACACAACCGGCTTCGGACTCCTTCTAAATGGCCAGAGAGATGGCTTGATTTGCTCAAGCCCAGGATGATCTGGCGACATAAATACGTAATTTGTGAAAATAACCGTTTCAGAAGAGAAACGAATCCGTGTCCTTTCCAATGTCCCCTAAGACCCACCCTGGCTTTGTCCGTCGGGTTTCTTTTTGTCGTTGTTGTTCAACAAGACGTGGTTGAGCCCAGGAACAGACACACTATCATGGTAGACAGAATGGTGTTTGTTTCAGAAGGCAAAGGCATGTGTCTTGAAGGCACTTCTCAGATACGCATCATTATTATCTTTTAAGTTTATTTATTGCTGAGAGAGAGAGCGAGCGAGAGCGTGTGCAAGCAGGGGAGGGTCAGAGACGGGGGAGAGAGAGAATCCCAAGCAGGCCCTGCACTGTCAGCACGGAGCCCAACACGGGGCTCGAACTCAAGAACCGTGAGATCGTGACCTGACCCGAAACCAACTCAGACGTTCAACCAACTGAACCACCCAGGCGCCCCTCGGTTACGTATTATTACTCACTGATGGCTTTAATTACAATTCCATGAAAACCCGTTTCACGGGGTACAAAAACTGCGTAAAGAACGAACTCATATTCGTGCCCTTTGTGTCCCAAGTTAGACACTTTATGTACGTTTTCTCGAGCCTCCAAATTGACAATGCATGTAGATCCAAATGTCTCCATTTTATACAAATGAGGAAACAGAGGATCAGAGAGGCTGGGTGACCTCTCCAAGGTCACACAGAGAGTGAACGGCAGGCCAGAGTCTGAAGCAGGTGATCTGCAGTCTTTTTACCAGTGCCCTTTCCACCACATTCATCAACCGCTGTCATTAAAAAAAAAAAAAAAAAAAAAAAAAAAAAAAAAAAAAAAAAAAGGGAACAAAAATCAGCCTTGCGAATACACAGAAAGGCAGTGTTATTTCAGCAGCAAAGAAAGCATGTGAATGTTAATAAGACCTTTATCCTCTTTGTTAATAGATTATTAAACAAGGTTAATATTACTGTGATGGAGGGGGAAAACATCCATCAAAGTGTCCCCCGGAGGCCGCTGTGTTCACAATGCCAAAACACGGGGACGAAAAGAGAGAAAGCTGTTGGCGTCCACCTGTTGTGCGTACCTGATGCCGGGCACACGGACAGAGTAATGGGCATGCAGCGCTGGTTGAGCAGCAAACCGTCCCGAGACTCGGTGCGCAGAGAGTTTCCCAGAAGAATGTGGCACACGGTGGAACCAGCGAAGCAGAACTCTGGGGTCCTATTCATTTGAGGCGTGTTGGACAACATACCCTGCGGTCCTGTTCGAAGCCTCTTGTGTAGCCCATTACTTATCACGGGAGGGTACACAGCTCAGCAGCTGACCGGGGATGTAAATGGAGAGAAGCAGAAGGAAGGACTACAGAGTCCTCCATGTACCGTCGCAGGCAGCCAAGCACTGGGGGAGGGGTGTGAGCAAGTAGGCAGGCTTCTAGCTTGTGCCATGGGCATGAGCCAGGAGGTTCCGGCCAGCACCCCACTCGACCGCTTGCCAGTCCTGGGCTCCTGAGCGAGTGCTGCACATCCCTATGCCTTAACACATGACTCTGTAAGTCTGGAGTCAAGGGGTGTCTGTTGTCTGTTTATGGCTTCATTTGTTTTGCTTCGATGGGTGGTAGGAGCAACCGATGAAGTTACTTCTCTAGGCCTCAGTTTCTACATCTATAACATGGGGATAATATAACCTATCTCTTTCTTACGAGTACTAAAGATAAGTGATCAGCACTGAATGAGGCGTAAAATATGGGGTCCATGGTAGACAGCTGTGTTCCTGCCCTATTTTTAAGTGGAAACTACTTAGCACTAAATTTGGAGATGAATTTGGAACTTGAGGAACATCAACGGCCACCATGGAAGGTACTGATTATAAGTCTTTATAAGAGATACGGAAATGGAACAAGGTCCTTTTTTGTTGTCATTAACTGATGCCCCTTCCCATCAAAGCCAAGAGCCTACTGGTTTTATGCATCTGTGAAGGCATTTCGACCAGAAGCTAAGCTAACATGGTCCAAATATGTCCCAACATGGGGGCGATCACTTAGATCTGCCCAAATACAGAAGCAAAGTAGAGTATCTGGGTGAATGTTTGGGAGTGGGGTCTGCCAGCCACAGACACCAGAATAACTACAATGTGGGAAAAAATGTAGACTCACACCCTAAGAAAGGAGTCACACTCTGAAAGGAGCCCAGAAATCTCAATTTTTAAAAGCCATTCAGGTGGTTCCCCAGCACACAGAAGTTTAGAAATACCTATCTAACCCAGGCTCTCCGAAAAGACAGTGATCCAAGAGAGTACATAAAGAAAATATTAACGTTTCTGTTAAAATTTATTTTTATTTCTTCTATTTTTCAGTTCAATTTTTCACATGTTTTATAATGGCTGTAGTACATGTCAACAACACTATAAATGTGTCGTTTATATAAAAAAATTAGCGGGGCACCTGGGTAGCTCAGTCAGTTAAGTGGACGACTTCGGCTCAGGTCATGATCTCACCAGTTTGTGAGTTTGAGCCCCGCGTCGGGCTCTGTGCTGACAGCTCAGAGCCTGGAACCTGCTTCGGATTCTGTGTCTCCCTCTCTCTCTCTCTGCCCCTCCCCTACTCACATTCTGTCTCTCTCAAAAATAAATCAACATTAAAAACTTTTTTTTAAATTAGCATGTATGTGTAAAATGTGTATGTTTCTACACACACATACCTACACACATACAGTTTGGAGACTACCAATCTAGAATACTGAATCCTTGGGGGTCTGCCCCTTAGCCTACCTCTCTGGAATGTGTCTCCCCAAACTTTTGGCAGGAGAACAGCAAATCCCTCAGGGGGAGGGCTCCAGCAAGTGCTTCAAGTCCAATGCTGTGTGGGGTTGCTGGAAGGGGAGCTACCCTCCAGCATGCTGGAGGTGCTGAGAGCAGGGGACCCAGCCGAAGCTTCCATCAGCTTCACGTTCAAAGTTCTGACGTATGTTCTTGATCAGATGGCAACCCACATGCCCTCTGCCTAAAGATGAGCTGTGCCGGGTGAGGGCCAAAACTTCTCCAACGCCTCCCATTCTTTATAGACTCATATGTTGAAGCAAGCCCATAAGTTCATTAGTTCCATTATTCAACAGATATTCAGGGAACATCTACTAGAGGTGTGATTGTGCTGGGCACTGGGGCTCAGCCGTAAGCAAAGACGATGAGGTCCCACCACTCATGACCTTACTTTCTTATGGGGACGATGAAAAGTAAAGTAAGCTAAGAAGTAAGTCTGAAGAGCGTCAGTTTACACAGAGGCTACACGGAGGATCCAAAAAGGCGATGCTCTAGAAAGAAACTGGGGGGGGGGGGAGGAGATTATTTAGATGGTAGTGGTAGGGAAGGTTCTCTCAAGTCCAAGTTCCTAAAGTTCTAATTCCTATGCGTTCCTCCTTTGCAAGTTACTAGAAGACATGCTCTATAAAATATGGAGAGAAACCAAGAGGATGGTGTAGGACTAAGGAAATAGGGACTCAGTGTGAAAGAGATGGGAAGGCCACCTGAAATGGTGACAGGACGAAATCCCAAGGTCATAGCTGTGATCCCCACCGGGGAGCTACCAATCCAGACTGGAGCGGTTCAGAAGGTGGAGAGACTTCTTTGAGAAGATGGTATGGATAGAATATCGCCGTTTGAGAAGATTTACCCAAATGGTAAGCAGGACTGGGGGCAGAGTAACTTTGTCAAGAACTATGCAAATAGTAGTAAGAGCAACAAAGACATCCTATTAATGAGAAAAGGCGTCATACTCTACGCTACACGACTCAGCTGTGAACAGTTGACATAATCAGCTACAACATAAACACCAAATACCCAGCTTAGCAAAATGACGAAATAAGCATGTTGAGAGGATGGGGTCCAGGAAATATGAATACGTGGACGTGGTGGGACCTGGAGGTTGGGCAGGGCTGTGTGGTTGCCACGGACAAAGGCATGATTCTCATCTTACGTGGCTGGAAGAAGAGAAAATAGTTAATGCTTGACCCTGAACATGTGGTGCCCAGAACCGAACTCCTGAAGTGACTTGGAACCAAGATCCCTCTGTTTTGCACGTGGCCATGAAGGCACTCATTAGTGGGTAAAAGTTGGGTCACTGTTTTATTCCAACATCCCTATATTCCAAGCTTACAGGGACTGCTACTTCCTGATTGAGCTGTGTTAAAAAAAAAAAAAATACGTAAGACCTTGATATGTCCAAGAAGAAGCTTGAAGACACAGCAGCAGGACCATATTTGGCAAAGACCATTAAATTCCCCATTGAGCTCCCCATTATCCACCCCCACCCCCACCCCCCCCCAAGAGGAGAAAGCAACTTTTAGGGAAAAACACCGTGGCTTGACAATAAATGCTCAGGTCACAAATGTTTTCCCGTAGGACACACTGGCCGGGCCCCTCTTTTAATTCCATGGTTTGGTCATGCAAATATTCTCAGGCGTCTTTAGTCAGGCCCTGGACTTTTATTTAAGTGTGTGATATAAAGAGGGCTCCCGCACTTGCTGGTTGGGGCTTCTTTCTTATTTATTGCCTTCCCTTCTCTCATGCTCCGGCCTTGCCCCCACAATAAAATCCCACTTAGCACTTGCTTTTTCCAAAAAAACATCATTTTTCACCACCTTAGGGGTGAAGCAAAGAGGAGATGGAAGAAAAACTCCTCTTTCTTTCTTTTTCTTTTTTAAGGGACTAAACGTTCTTCTCTTCTCCCAAATATTTAATCATAATTATATTAAGAAACATTTATAAAAAGTTAAGTAATAAAATTAAATAGGTTGGAGAAAAACAGAGAAGCAGACAGCAAAGGATTAAGTGTAGTAATATAAAGAATAGATTATATTTAATGAAAATTTCTTCAGTGTTCAACATTTTTATTATACTTAATAGTGCTGGGCTTCATTTTTGTCTCCAGTAATTGTGTGTCCATAATGAATGGCCATTCTTATTCCCCCATTGAGCCCTGACAGAAATTAATAAACCTAATTCTGTAGGTTTAAGTTTAATTTTGTTGAAATATATAAAGTAGTTACATATTCACTTAACAGCCAACCGAAATGCAGTGGCCTTAAGCTTCTCAGCAACTTTATAGCAAGTAAATTGTTTTCTGGATCTTTCTCCTGAACTCCCTGCTCCTTCCCTTTCTGATTTTAGCCAGGAGCCTCGTGTGTGATGCTTCCAGCTACAGAGGACATGCACGGCCGTGGAGGTGGGACAGTGGCCAGGGTGAACGTTGTAAAATGTACAATTATGTGATCTAGTCCTTTTCCAAGAACAGCTGTTAATGATTGCTCAGCATTCTCTTGTTGGTTTACAGTTTGATCAAGAAAGTATGCAATAAAAGAATGGGGGATGGGCATTGTACAAGCTAGCAGTCTTCTAGCAAGAAATAATGTGCGCAGTCTGGTTGCCAGAGGTGGGAGGGTATGGAATCTCCCCTCGGGGCGTCGAGCACCGGAGGGGCGGGGGACGCTTCCATGAGGATTCAGCCTTGGGGAATTGGGAGGAATTCAAAGGGGCCATGTTGACTTGAGATCACATCTGACTGGTCCAACCATTAGTGACTGACAATAAATGTCTTCTCGGAGAAAAGTCAAATACAGCTGGGGATCGGCGTCCCCCCCCAACCCCTCCCTTCCTTAGCCCCTCCTTCAACCCCTTCCTAACCCCTTCCTCCAAATGTCCTATCATTCATTCATTCATTCATTCAATCATTCATTCAATCATTCAACAAACATTTGAATTTATCACACGTTCTCAGCGCAGGGATAAAACGGACAGCATAAACCAACATGATCCCAAACGTCAGGGAGTTTATCGTTATGGTTGTTTAATACAGGGTAATCCACAAACAGAAAGTATGATCACAGAGGTATGTGGGAGAAAAGACACACAACAGAAGGGAGCTGACGTGCCCGCGAGGATGAAAATGCTTTCCTGAGGAAATAACAACAGGGATGAGATCAGAGACGAGAAATTGGGCAGGAAAAGGAGGAGTGGGTGGGGTTCCAGGTAGTGTCCCTGCAGAGGAGATGGCATGACAAATCCGAGGACCCCAGGATGGGATGCGGAGGGAGAAAGGGATGGAAGATGAGGTTTCTTAGAAGGGGCCCCACAGGCTACCCTGTCCTGTCCAGGCCTTATCACAGGAACAATGGGAACCACCCAACAACTGGTCGAAGCTTGAGCACAAACCAAGAGTTCTGACTTCAGGGACCTTTTCCCTACACCTTATCAGCCATCTTCCCTGGACTCCCTATCAGCCCTCTTGACCAACCTCACTAACGGGAGTTGGAAGGACTCCCTTCCAGAGTCACAGGTAACTCACTCCATATGATTTATATGTACCAACCTTTATTTCTATAAAGTCTTCAAAATATTCTACTAACAGCCTGAAAGGACGAAGTGTGGAGGACTGTTGTGGGCACAGCATGGCACAACAGTCCCATTTCGCAGATCAGCCGTGTAAAGGCAGACGTCGAGACTTAGGCTCTCATATTCTCCATCCCATTCTCCTGTGTGATATCCCCTCTGAATTGCGACTCTACACAATAATGGAACTGACTGCACAGGAGACTCAAAGTGTCTCCAAAGCAGCCGCACTGACCATGATTCAGGAAACTACAGATCTAGTCCCAGTTCCTGCCTCAAACAACCATGGGACCCTGGATAAGACCTGACCTCTCACTGCATCTCAGACTCTGGGCACTGAGTTCTGAGGACTGACAACTCCAGCTTCCGAGTTTGAGAATGAAGACTTGCCCAGTGAGGAGGCCCTAGCTGGGGCTTCAAGCGTGGTGGTCCTGATGCCCAGTAGAACCTCGTTGGGCCAAGTTATAATGGGCCACCCGATCATAGCAGGGGTGAGACGGAAGGCAGCCTATCTCACCAGGTTTACTGGGCTTCAATTCCAGTTGCTGTGTGACCTTAGGCATATTCATGAACTTTGCTGGGCCTCAGCTTCCTCATCTATTAAATGGAAGGCAACAAATCTACCAGATAGCTGTGGATCTTAGAGAAAAATGTGCTACAAGGTGTGGCTTAGTCCCTGACTTAAGTAGATACTCAATGAATATTATGTACCACCCTTCTCTCTTCTGCCCACCCATCCTTTCAGCTCATCCTCCCTGCCTTCCTTCTTCCTTCCTTTCTTATTATCTTGTCTCTCCCTCCTTGAGACAATAATTACAATAGTCCCTGACAGGTCACCCCCGCACACCACTGTGTTGAACAATCTGTTCATTTAAGACAGGGACTTCATTTCTTTGGCCAAGTGCAAAGGGGAGCTTCCCAAGACAGGTTTATTTATCTCAGCGCTGGTACAAACAAGAGCTTTCTCAGTCCTTAACACCTCCACGGGTCTGCGTTGAGCTGAGTCTATCGTGAGAACTTGTTTAGAAAGGGGACCGAGGTGGGCATGAAGAGAGTCCCCAGATAATATCTGCAAAGAGGAAGGAGGAAGAGCATGACAGGGAGTAAAGGGGCATGAGAAGGAGACCCCCCCCCAGGTTTGATCTCTGGTCAAGCCCACTCGAGAACCAGAACCAGAATCTGCTTCCCTTGGGGCCCAACAGATTGAAGCTGCTATTTTGCTTTCCAGGGTTACAAGTTCAAGTACATTAAGTATGTGTGTTGGGGAAACGTGCCGTTGATAAGAACAGGAGATTATCTTGAGAGCATTCCACCGGCCCTGCCCTCCCTCGCTTCTCCCTGAACCCTGATCTCTCCACTGGGCCCCAGTCCCGGCCAAGCCACAGACTCCAGCTTCGCTCCGCCTTCTGAACCACCCACTCCCCGCATACACACGGCAATGAAAGACCATCTTCTGATAGGCAGAGCAATCAGCAGCCTGGTTATCAGACCCCCTCCTTCCCATCAACACCGAAGGAAAAAAAAAAAAAAGAAAAAAGGGAGTCTAAGATTCCAGAAATCATAGGCAGCCCCTCTTCCTGAGTGGAGGGAAGCTTTGTGGAAATGAGGGATAGACTTTGGCATCTACTCTTACCAAACAGAATTTTTTCTTCCTGGACGCTTGTGGAGATGGAGAAGGCTCAGAAAATGCCTTTGTTTGTTTGTGGGGGTTGGGCTGGACAGTGGCCCTTATCAGCTTGGGCAGGGCCAGCCTTGGGTATTGCTTCTACCTCCCTCAGGATAGTAAAAAAACAAAAAAAAAAAAAACCAAAAAAAAAACAAAAAAAACCGTGGAGTTAATGGTAAACAGGAGGACAACGTTCCTGGAAACCCCAGTGTGTACACATGTGACAGAATGTGATAAGTGAAGATACTCAAGCTGATTATCTATGTACCAAATGACCCATCCAATTCACCCATCAGTCCGTCCATCCATCCCTCCATCCTTCCTCCCACTCATCAGCCCACCCATCCTCTCATCCACACAGCCACCAACAGATACTTAATGAGTGTTCTAACATTTTAGGGCCTCTGCTGGTACCTTGGGATTCCACAGGGAACGAGGTGGACACATTTCCTGCCACATCAAGTCCCCAGCGGAGGAAAGATATCTGACAAATTAAACAATCTACAGCACGATGTGATAAGTACTGAGACAGGAAGAGTTCAAGGTGTGGGGAAAGGACATCCCACACAGAGCTCGAGTTTGGAGTCACCACTCACAGCCTCTCTAGAAAACTCTTCCTGAGCAGAAAGAATCAACCTGGAAGAGAACCATGTCTAGCTGGGCAGGTGGAGGGAGCAGCAGGAAGTGAGGAAGGGCTCTGCCATTTATTGAGTACCTACTGTTTACCAGACACCGGGCTTGGCACTTTATAGGTATTTCTGTGATGAGTTCTAAGGGTAAATAGACAAAATGGAGTCTCCAAGCAGCTAAGCTGTCTGTCCAAGTGCTTAAATAGCAGCCTTCATAAATGACCTGGTCTTTTGTTCCCATGGCCTTACTCTCCAGCTTCTTCTGTGAGCCCTCCTCCGTCACACCTCTCTCTGGTATGATCAGGGAGTCAGAGAACCAGAGGCTTTGACACGTTCTCCAGCCAAGATGGATTTAGAGTGTAGGTTCTGGATTCAAATGAACCTAGATTTCAACTGCCCTCTGACTCTACTAAGCAGTGTGACTTCGGGCAATTTACCTAACCTCTTTAAGCCTCGGTGTCCTCGTCTGTAAAATGGAGATTATAATCAGCATCTACGTCAGAGCTTTATAAGAAACCAGAGATGCAAAATGCTAAATTCCACGCATGTTTTTGTAGTATCATCTTGCGCAGAAATCATGCAAAAGTGGTCTCTGGGGAGGTAGCCTCGAGTTGTGTAAGGGGACACACATGAGGTGTAAGGACATCTCAATGCTCTAGGTGGCGGCTGCATAAAAGGCCTTTGTGTGTCCTTGTCCTTCAGCCAGAGGGACACATGGGGGAGAGACGGCCGGTCCACTGGTGGTTCGAGGGTAGCATGGGGCCTCACGCTGGATCCTGCCCTCACTGTGACGGACGTCTTGCCCGTTTCCCCAAGCTTGACTTCCTCCGGCGCAGACATCTGAGACTCTAGGGAAGTCTCTTGGGGCAGCCATGGGTTCTAAGCTCCTCCCAGGCCCTTGGCCCCTCAGACCAGGAAAGGGATGCCTGAGAGTCTCCCCCCACTGCCCCAGGGCACTGAAAGAACTTACGCTGGGCTGGGGGTCCTGCCATCTCTGAGCTCCCCTTCCACCTCCCCTTTGGAATGTGCTTGGAGCGGGGACAGGGGTGTCCCGGAGGCCACTTCAGGCAGACCAGCAGGGGGCTTTCCCTGAGGCTGCCTCCTCACTGGGCCTCTTTTCACACTATTTGTACCCATGTAAATGTGCTTCTCAGATTCCTGCCAACACGCTTGGTTTTGTAATGTTGTTTAATAGCTCGAACCACCTTAATGAAATATTCATGTTCCCTTCTCTGTTGGAGTAGTCACCCAGGTTCCCAGAAATTTCTCTCTCTCTTGTTTAGAAGGACCGCCCCACAGGAAGGAGGACCCTCTCCGCCTGAAGCCCGGGACCCCCGGAGGGACGCCGGCAGAAGGGCTGTGGGAGCGCTCCCAAGGAGGAGGGGACCAGGGACACTGGTCCCGGGCTCCTCCTGGGGATCCCGGGAGCCTTGAGAAGAATGGCCAGGGGCGGACTATGTGCGGGGGGACCCTGGGTCTGAGACCCCTGCTCCCGGGAGTGGAGAGGCCTGCTCCTGGAGATTCGCCTCCTGGCTCAGCTCTGCATCAAGGCAGCCCCTGCCGCATGAGCTCGGGAGGCTGAGGGAAGAGTGCCACCTGTTGAATGCTCACGATAGCGTGCTCCTCGGACTCCTGCCCAGGGCTCCCGGCTCAGGCGCCGGGTCCGGCACAGCGCAGTGCCCTGCTCCCTTTCAAGCTCAGAGCCAGAGAAATCCGGGCAGCGTCGACGGCACGGACCCTCCGGCATCATCTATAACGTGAGGCTGTTGCCCTGAGTGACCCCCTATGCCCAGAGAGGGCAGGAGACTTGCTCCAGTCACAGACCCAGTCCGGAGCGCCTGCCCTCCCCCAGAAACCCCTCAGGGACACTTCCCACCCTACCACTCTCTTTTGATGCTGTGTGAATACTGTTTTTAATTAAAGTACTGTTTACCCATAAAGAAAAGGACCCAAAGTCCTAGGCGTGCAGGTCAACAAAGCATCGCGAAGGGAACACGCGGGGGAATCAGCACACAGATCCAGATGCAGGACCCATCCGGCGGCCCCTGGAAGCAACCTCCTTCTTTCTCCCAGTCATCCCTCGCCCCCGCCCTTCCAGGGGGGACCAGTATCCTGACAGATCTCTAACTCCACACCTCAGTTGGTCTCACCTGTTTGTGAACTGTACACGAATTACACTATACACGGGGCCTGGCTTCTCTCCCTCGGTTCCACGTGTGTGATTCACCCTGCCTCCATGTTCCGAGGTCTCGTATTTTCCCGAGGTGGGAAGTAGAACCACGTGCGAGAACGGAGAGATGTGGAAAATCACTGAATTCAGCCTTGTCCTGTCTCGGTGAGAGGAGGCTCTGAGGTCACACGGCCGGCTCAGAGGTCTCTCCCCTGGATGATAAGGCTCCCGCGCTAACCACCCCAGAGACGGCAGGACTTGGCCCCGGGCTGGGGCTAAAGGACACCGGTCCCCCCCACACACAGCGAGGAGCCGGGGAACCCACGATGGGTTCCATTCCAGGAGCGCCTGGGCGCACTGTCACCCCCTCACCCAGCATGGCATCCCACACAGTGTGCTCATTCAACAAACACACACCGGTTGAAAGCATACAAGAATGGATCTCAGTAACTCGCTGTTGCTGTTCAGAAAACAGAGATCATTCTGGGGGCCCTGCTTCTCCCCCAGATGAACGAGGATAGGTGTGATACGAGGTGGGGAGGCGGAGGGGAAAACCGGTACAGTGGAAACTGACCACGGCTTACACTCGCAGACTTTGAAGCCAGATTGGCCTGGATCCAGTTATACTCCAGCACTTATGTGTTATTTTAGGTGATCTACCCAAGCCTCCGTCTTCCAATCTGTAAAAACATCAATTTATAATAGGGCTCGGTGAAGAGGAAGCAGCCAGGCAGGTTAACGCGCTGGGCGAGTGCTTAGTAACTGGTAGTTATTACAATCATGTCTCCAACCAGCAAATGGCTCAGTTTAGCTCGCTTCGTACAAAGAGGCATCGACATTTAGATAAGGCACCAGTGGGAGGCAGATCTTCAAGAATCAGGGTTTACTTACTCCTTAAGGAGCTAGAAAAGACAAGCGGGGTGCAGGTTTAGCTTCCTTCCTCTTCCCCGTCTAAACCTTCATACCCTGTGAGAGTCAGCTTGAATCCTGCCGTCTACAAGAAGTCTTTCTCCTGGCCCTGGTCACCCTGATCTCTCCCTCAAGAACTCTTGTAGCCCCTGTTGGAGAGTTCAAGTTCAGTGTTACTGGGTGTAGTTGTGGGGTACTGGTTCACCCACATGCCCACAAAGGCTCATCTCTCAGCTCCGAGGTGAACCCCGGAGGCATGGCTCGGTGTCCTATGGGTGGGCGGAGGGATGTCACAAACCAGGCCGCTTTCTGGTTTCTCCACTGGGGCCCATGAACCACCCCCTGCCGCCCCCCCCCCTTTCTTCCCTGGTTGGAATAAATACAGAAAAGAAAAGAAAAATTTCCCTTGACGCCTTCCCCCACAAATAACAACTTTAATCTTTCAAAATACTGTCTTCTCATCGTCCAGCTCAGCACATTTTGTAACAGAGTCAAGATTCTTTTTGAGAGTCCGTTTTTATTTCTAGACTTTGCTCACCTGAAGCTACCTTACCTGCTTTCCCCCAAACTATCTAAGTCTGTTCTTTAATAACAATCTGAATAGTTCCCTAATGGAATCAGAGAGACATATCAAAATTTACTCGGCAATTCCTCCTGGTCCAGATTTTTACCTAATGTTTTGACATGAACAGTTCTGTTTTGTGAGGATAGACTCCCTGAATTGGAATCAATTGGTCAAAGAGCTTTTCACTTTTTTTCCTTGAGGTATAGCTGGCATTATACCATTGCACGGGTTCCAGGTAGACAACATAACGATTCAGTATTTTTATGTATCGTGAAATGATCATCATGCTAAGTCTCACTGATACTCATCACCATACAGTTATAAGATGTTTTTCTTACGGTGAGAACTTTTTTTTTAATTTTTTTTCAACATTTATTTATTTTTGGGACAGAGAGAGACAGAGCATGAACGGGCGAGGGGCAGAGAGAGAGGGAGACACAGAATCGGAAACAGGCTCCAGGCTCCGAGCCGTCAGCCCAGAGCCCGACGCGGGGCTCGAACTCACGGACCGCGAGATCGTGACCTGGCTGAAGTCGGATGCTTAACCGACTGCGCCACCCAGGCGCCCCTGGTGAGAACTTTTAAGATTTACTCTCTTAGTAACTTTCAGAGGTGCATTACTGTATTCATCATAGTTAATTATCTTGATTTATATTTCTTAAAAAAAACCACCATAGCTATGTTCCTATTGTAAGCATTTATAATCCCAATTTTGCAGTAAGTGATCACCTTCTCAAGCACAAGCTGACTCTTAACCTCTCATCTTCCCATTTTGCCTCTGGCCACAGACACACACACACGCACACACACACACGCACACAGACACACACCCCTCATGACTCAGCCATGCTAAAATATTTGCAGTTCTTTCGACATGCTTGAATATTCATGTCAAGGCTTTTGTACATGTTTCTTTGACCAGAGGGATATGTTTTCCTTCTCCTGAGCGTGGCCACATTCTTAGCTTTTCAAGAGAAATATTACCTTCTGTCTGCAAAGCTTTCTCTCAGCTTCCAGGCAAAACGAGCCATCCCCGACACACACACTCTTCGATGCTCCCACTGCAACCTGCCTGTTTAATAATAATAATTATATCGATCATAATAGTAATCAAGATGTATTGAGCCCTTATCATGTGCTCAGACAGTATTCTAAGCACTTTTCATGGATTATCCCAGCATTCACTGCTTTGTGGCTTAATGATCAGTTAGTATGTACATCTGTTCCCCCGCCCAGTCCACGAGTGATTTCAGGGAGGGGGCTGCCCCATCTCCTTCTTTGTACTCCGGGTAGCTAGCACAAGGCCTGGCACGGGAAATATTTTAGAAATGAGGATCTGAACCCACCCTCTGCTTATGACTCAGCCAACTGAGTCAAAAATGACCGCTGAGCTGGGGAAGATCGGCTACATGCCGATCCCAGGGTGCATTTCCCCCAGGGGATCACACCCTGGAGAAGAAGCAGGAAGGTAAAACCATCCAAGACGTCTTGATCATTACCAGGGCGCAAAAAGCACACTCCCCCCACCACCTCCTCTCTCCAGAGCCCTACTGTTTACACCCAGGTCTTTATAAACAGTTTCCTTTAATCCTCTTATTTCAGATCTTGGGAGCCTCCAGAAGACACTACTCTTCCCTTGCAGATTGCTCAAAAGGGAAGAAAACAGACACTCACCAACAGATACTGTCTTTACCAAACCCGGGATGCTAATCCTGGGTACATAGTTAGCCCTCAGTACCTGTCCCCAATTTGACTTTCTGAGCCCCGGAACTCTGGGAGCTTCCTGAGGAACATGAAGCTTGAACTCAACTTCACAGCCAAAAAGTTTATGCCAAGACGGCAGGAGAGTCAGGAATGGGTATCAGGTTATTGGACTCCGTAAACCACTCTAGACCTTCTCACGTCCTCACTCCAGACAGGTAACTCTGCAGAGAGCAAGTAACCCACCTGACTCCCCTGTGAGGACAGCCTCTCTTTCAGAATCATGCCCCCCTCCGCCTTGGGAGAATTCAGGCCACTGTGTGATGAGGGTCTGTTACGTGCCTGGTTCTGTGCTCATCTCTTTGCAGACCTTATCTCCAGATTTGGGTCTGGGAGTATTTGACCAGACCCCAAGCTCTTTCTGCCCTACGTCGCAGACTGATCTGAGATGCTCTGTCTGTGTGGTCTCAGAAGGTACACACTGTGATGCCCAAAATGTGTTCTGTGCTCAAAGGAGTCAGTTCCACAAGCATAAAAGGCTTTATTAACTGCACGACTTGTCAGAGCCTTAACTACACCAATGCCCATTATGCATTTCTGAGAGGGGGTGGAGGATGACACCATGAAGTTGCAAACTTACTGGACTGCAAATCCTTGTTTTGGAAAGCATCACGTGGGACTAGCGGGCGGAAGAAAGTGAGCGGGGAAAGACATCTTCACACTTGGGTTCTCATTCCTCAGAATCTAACTGCAGTCTCGTTACCTATTTATTCCTTTTTCTAGTTCCTCTGGATTGTGATTTCGATCCTGTTCTGAAGTCATGCAAGCTCACCTAAAAGAACTATGAACTGTGGGCCCTTCATCTTCTAACTTGGCCCTCTTCTGATCACACTGCATGACGCTGCTTCCTCCCTGGTTACCCTCATGTCCACACACACCGGGAAGGTGAACCCGGACCATCCTGTCGATGGGATGCCTACCGATACCACTCCGCTCTCAAATCAACTTCTGAATGTGACACCAAGTCCAACTGGCTTAGACTGACCTCCACCACAAACACAACTCCTGTCCTACATCTACCCAAATTCTTTTTCCTGGTTTACAGAGTCGGTAACATACAGCCTAATGGCAACAACACCTCAAAATTCTGGCCCAGGTCTTTTACCTCATTTACAATCACCCATTGTGTTCTATCCACAAAATGATGGCCTAGATCCATTAATGCGCTCAGAGAAGACTGGGTTGAAAAAGGAGAGGGGGTGAAGGAGGAGAGGGAGAGAGAGAGCATGCAAATTTAAACTGTTTTTTTTTAATGTTTATGTATTTTGACAGAGAGAAAGAGCGAGCAGGAGAGGGGCAGAGAGGGAAGGAGACACAGAATCTGAAGCAGGCTCCAAGCTCTGAACTGTCTGCACATATCCAGACACAGGGCTCGAACTCACGAAACAAGACATCATGACTTGAGCTGAAGGCAGATGTTTAACCTACTGAGCCACCCAGGCGCCCCAAGCACGCAAATTTAATCTAAGCCACTGCTTATTTAAAAATTGATAGGAACTAATTAAATTAATAAAATTTTATTGAACTTTAAAACAAAAATCAATTCTTTCAAAATCCCTGTTTCAATGAATCCAAAACCAATGAAATTCTTCTTTAAAATTAAATTGGATGGTAATCAATGCAACCCCTTGGAACTCAAAATACAAGTTCTAAATTGAGATTTTTTTTTAATACCTTCAAGTACATAACTCATGTTTGCCTATTTAAAACAAAACCAAAATCTTAATATGTAATATAGTTTCTTTGCCTTTGAATGAAGCTGTTACAAGTTTTCATTTCATTCTGTCTGTCCGGTGGTGTGTCAGTAGATGTTTAGCCATCAGTCTTGGTCAGGGAGAGGGTGCATGCTGACTTCGGACTTCTGCCGGTGTCCATGATGCAAATACTCCCCGGGTGGCTCATGATTCTAAGCTACCAAAGTGAGGGACGGCAACGAATGTGGAGTTAGCAAGTTAGCACAGTCAGGTCTCATGAGCTGGTTCGAGCTGGTTCTGGCACACCACTGAGTCTTCCTCCATAAGTCTACATCTACAAGTGTTGTCCATCTGGAATATCCCCAACAAGATGGCAGCAACACGTACCTCATTCTCAGCCGTGCCACATGCATACTGAGATACGTGACGAAAGCTTCTCGACACTGACGGGTGACGGCTGTGTTGACCCAAACAATATACTTAGGTATAGAGGATTACTAGGGGGAAAAAAAAAGTAAAAACCACCAAAACTACCCAAACCTCTAAGTTCTATCGGGGGATCTACTAAAATATGTATTTGTTTGGCTTTATGTGGAATCAGTCCATCCACTTTTCTTTGATGCTCTCTTTTGTTTTCATAAGCAAATGAGTTCTTATTGCTACAAGTAAAATAGAGTTCCCTTTCCTTCCTTCCTTTTCCTCTCTTCCACTACCCTTCCTACTCATAATTACTAAATAACTCAAAATACCTGCCAAGTTTGTGTGATCCCATGAAAAGATGGTGGAAAAGATGGTGAGTCTTCCTTCGTGAATGTTACGCCTCATCTCTAGACAAAATCTCCAGGAGTGCTGGCCGAAAACGCACGAGCTTCGCTATGTCAGAGCAGGCAACGGAAAGGAAGGATGGACGGAAGCAATAGCGAGGGGGGAAGGTACCCGCCATTTTCAGAGTCCACCGTGACTGTAACTGTACCGGGGGTATTGTGTATGTCATTTCACTCAATCCTCAAAATGACCTTTGGTGGCCATCCTTACCTTTAATTTTTAATGGACGGACTGAGGCGTGACTTCATTACATGTCTACCAGCACATAACTCATGGGTGCTGGAGGCAAGATTCAAACGCCGTCTTCTCTGACTGTTGTGCTGGTGATTGCTCCATGACGCCATACTGAGCTGTACAAGTAATCTAGAGAACATTTCATCCAAGTTGGCGAGGGTTCCCCTAGAAATTCCATCTCTGGGGCTCTTCTCTTTTTTTCTCTTCCTGCCTCTGGTGACCTACTTAGCTCCTTGGCCTTCTCCCCAGTGCCCGGGAGGACAGAAAGCAAGCACATTGTCTCCCTTCACTCATCTCATCCAAAGACTCCATCTGACTCTGGGTAAGAATTGGGAAATTGCTCCAAATCAAGAGGGGTAGAGCCTCCTCTATGGTCGTCAAGACACATTCCAACAGACCTTGCCTCTGCCGGGCAGCTGTGTCTCTGCACAGTGTGCGTCTTCGCTCAGGAAGCCGACACCCCAGCCTGAGAAAACAGGTCTCTCCACCACGCCCCTTCTCTGGCACACGAAGATCCCCGTGTGTACAGAACTGCTGGGACTCATGGGCCCATCCACCCAGGTCTGGCCGCTGGATATGACCACACAAAAATCTAAAGGATCCCAGCACTTGATGATATTCTGTAATATTCTGGGCATCTGACTTCCGGAGGGTCACAGTTATATATGCAACGACCCATGTGTTTTAGTTCTAGAACAAAATCCTATCTGTGGAATCAAAGCCCAGATACAAATATAAGGTAAAATAATAAGGCAAAATATATCCCAGGTCAGGTCACATCACCCCTCTGCTCAAAACTTTGTAACAAAAGAGAAAATCCAGAAAGCTTACCGGAGCCTTTGTGGCAGATTGTATTTTCTACGGTGGCCACAATAACATCTCCTGCCCCACATGTTCTTCTGGAACCTTGCTGCTTCCCCGCAAAGAGGTGGAGTCTATGTCCCCTCCTCTTAAAACTCAGTGGCACTTTGTGACTGCCTGGATCGACAGAGTGCGGTGCCAGTGATTCTGTGTGACTCTGGAGGCCAGGTCATACAAACACCATGCACGTCTATCCTATTCTCCTTGACGGTCTCTCTTGGAGCCACTCCAGGAGAAAGCCCAAGCTGCCCAAAGAGAGGCACACGCTTGTGCGGAGCTTTCGGCCAACACCCAGCACCCACTCAGCAGCCGCGTACCGGAATCATCTAGAAATTTCCTAGCACCGTGTCCGGCCTTTATAGCTGATGCAACATGGAGCAGCAATGAGCCACCCTTACCGAGCCGCCGCCCAAACTGCAGATCTACAAGCAAATGAACGCTGTTTTCAGCCACAAAGTGTGGGGTCATTTGTTACACAGCAACTGATAACTAGAAGAGCCTACCCGGATCAATATGAACCAGGGTCTCGATCGCTCTGTGATTCCTTCTCGACCACTCTACACTCCCAGGATACTCTGTACTCTGTACGTCCACAAACATGGAAAGCATGAGGGTTGGGGGGAAGACCACATTCTTTAATTTCTTTCAATGATGTTTTATGGTTTTAGAAGCCAGTACATCTTTTGTTAGATTTTTTTCCCCTAATGTTTAATGTATGTGATGCTATTGCTAATGCGTCCTGGTGACCCTCATTTCATTTTCTTAAGTATCTGTTGCTGGTACACAGATGTACATATTTCCATACTGACTTTATCAACCTTGCTAAATTCACTTATTAGTTCTTACACTTTACTTGTAGACTTTTAGATTTCTACTTTCCAGTAATGTTGTGTGCTGATGATAGTTGTATTTCTTCCTTTCTTATCCATACATTTTAAAACAAATTTTTTAAATGTTTTTTTAATTTTTGAGACAGAGAGAGACAGAGCATGAGTGGGGTGGGGCAGAGAGGGAGACACACAGAATGTGAAGCAGGCTCCAGGCTCTGAGCTGTCAGCACAGAGCCTGATGTGGGGCTCGAACTCGTCAACCGCGAGATCATGTTTGAGCTGAAATCAGACACTCAAGCGACTGAGCCACCCAGGCTCCCCTTATCCTTATATTTTAAAATTTCTTGTCCTTTCCTCACTGAACTGGCTGGGACATGCACTGTGACATTAAAAAGATAGTAGGCATTCTTGTTTGGTTCCCAATCTCAAGGGAAAGCTTTAAATATTTCACCACTAATTATGATATTTGGTGTAGATTTTTTTTTGTAGCCATTATCAGAATAAAGAACACTCTTCTTCATGTCAACTTAACAAGCATTTGCTGATCACCCATTATGTCCTAGTCACTATCCTAGGCAAGAGGAGAATTTTAAATTCTCATTTTTTTTAATTTCAGAGAGAGAGAGTGTGTGAGTGGGGGAGAGGGACAAAGGAAGAGCTGTGGGGGGAGAGAGAGAGGGAGAATTTCAAGCAGGTTCCACACTCAGCACAGAGTCTGATGCGGGGCTTGACCCCATGACCCAGGGATCATGACCCGAGCCAAAATCAAGAGTCAGATGCTCAACCAACTGAGCCACCCAGGCACCCCCTAAATTCCCATTTTGAATAAGATACTATCCTTGCTCTGAGAAATTCACTATGTAGGGTGCAAAACAGGTAAACACCAAACAGAGTGGTGGAGGTGGGAGAATCAGAAAAACAACTCGCTCTGTCCAGGGGAGCTAGTGAAGGCTCTCAGAGCACAGAGCATTACATGAAGGTCTCAGGAGATGAGATAAATGAGATCCCAGCTAAGAAGAATGATGTACAAGGCCTGCTCCCTTACAACTCTCTTCTGGGTATTTATCTATACATGCGGACTTCCTTTCAGGGAGCCAAAAGATTACCCTAAATTTCTGTGCCCGTGACACTTAGATTTTAATATTATCAAGCATTCTTAAAGGAGCTGTAATTGAAAGAATAAAGAATCCCATTGTAAATACTGGTGGGAACAATTCCTGAGCTCACGTGTACTCGGGTTTTCTAAGAACGTTACATGAGGCAAAATGCGGAAAGGGGATTATGCTTTCCATCCCACAAACACATTGTTAGCTCTGTGTCCATTCCTTTCCTAGATGTATTTGCAAGTAATACCACAAGCAAAGAAGAAAAGTTGACTTAGAGCAAGTTACACAGTATGTGGTTTAGAAGTACTTACCTTATGTAATCATGATACACATTAATTGTTAAATAAATACGTGTTGATTTGGCTTGGCCTGGCTATGTGTGTAGTCTAGCGAAGAAAATAATCTGATCAGGATGACATTACCTCGAGCCAGAGGCTGTTGAAAGGCATATAGAAAGACCAGATACAGTGGGGTGTTTCAGTTTTGAAGTTGTACATTTTTTTTCTTTTTAAAAGACAAAAGGGTACCTGAGAGTAAAAATAGGTAACATTACGGAGTTAGCTTTATAAGAGGAATCATCCAACTCAGGTAATCCAGCGTGGGACTATTTTATCTGAAGTGCCTCTAATATCTTGAGTTTTGCAAAGAGACTGAAAAGTCATGTGCATGTTCCACTGGTGACTTACCTTCTCCAGGAGAATGACAAGGTGCACGCTCGTCAAGGTCAGGTCCGAACATCAGAACTTGTTCTGAAAGCAGAGAATAAAAGAAAGGTGGAGCTAGATCTGGAGGGGCAAAAAGTGAGGGTTTTTGGCTTGAGGAGGTCTGGACGTAGAGCTGGTGCCCCGTCCGTTCCCTTTGGGACTCCTCTTCGCGGAGCCTGCCGGCCAGACTTCACAGGCCAACATCTGCCTCTCTTTGCCCGATGGCTTTCCCTGTAAGCTGGAGCCCACTGTGCCCCAAGTGCTAAAGAGCTAATGCCTCCGGTAAAGGCCCTGAACAGTGACCACTGGGGGTCTGTGTATCTCCCTCAGGCAGGAATTCTGAGCAGGGTGCCTACACTGGTTCTTAGATGTGCCCCATGGGGGTAAGCTTGTTACCCGCAGAGGTAACATGCGGTCTTACACCCTCATCCCTCAACCAACACTTCCCGAAGTCACTTCTGGGATAATCCAATGGATTTGGGATCTTGTCTTAGGATCAGCCTCTGGGCAAATCCCAACCAACACGGGTTGTATTTGACGTCAATGAAAGATATCTGTATCCATTCCCCACTTTTCTGGAAGAAGATGGTGGAACTGTCCCCCGCAAATCACACACTCTCCAAAGGAGCTCACACTTTCTGTCAGAGGGTCATGTAGGACTTGAAGCAATTATCAGGACAAGTCAAGTCAAAGCAACTGTCAACTAAAATTGTGGCTCAGTGGAGCACAAGCATCGTTTTTTGCTTGACTTAATTGCATAATTGCCTCGGTTCTCAGCTTAGTGCGTGCAAACCTGGAGAGGAACAATTAATGATCTAACATGAGGGGGACCCATCTCTGTGGCTTCTGGCCAAGAGGGAGATGCATCAATGTCAAAGACAGCTATCTTCAGAGACCCTCTCAGGGGGAGAAATTTCTCTTTCAATTATGACCACCTAAAAACCATGATGAAAATTGCTTTTCATGAAATCAAGCCATGGAAATTAAACTTTAGGGGAAAAGAGTTAAATTTTAGCCTTGGAGCCCTCTGTCTACTACATTGGAATTTTCCAGAGCATGTCAGACATTACTACAAGATTCCATAAGAGCCTTGCTTCTGACATTTCAGCATACTCAGTGAACATTTTTGTGTGTGAGCAGGCACCGTGGCTTTCAGAAGAGGGTTGTATTTAAATTCCATATTCATCCCTGTTATGGAGGAATCATGGTAATAAATGAGACTCTAGTCTTAGCCTTTAGTTCAAATGACAACATCAGGCGGGAAAAAAAATCCCAAATAATTACTGACTACAAGTTTCAGAACAGTCCTTTAATCCAGGAGCAGAGTGGCTTGCCCCTAACAATGAGGTTCAACCATATCACACGAAGACTGAAAGACCAACAAACAGCCAGATAGAAAGCTGGCCCTGAGTCTGTCACTTTTTTAAAGTAATTGCTGGATTTCTTTGACAAGCTCAAGAGTGAATTTAATGCCTCTATTTTCTCTACTTTTAAGCGCATCTAACTGGACTTCACAGAAAAACAAAAACAAAAACAAAAAACGCCTTCCCCCCAATGGCCTCCATTCTCCTATGTGAATATGACTAAGATCAATCAATATACATTGATGAATGGGGCTTAACTCTAATGACTGATATTATTTCTAGGATACTCTCTTAATTGAAAAACATAGTCAAAAATAATCTCCCTCAGATGCAGAACCTGATGGTATCAGATGAGTTCTGTTGTGTTGCTTTGTCTTGTTTTGTTCTGCTTAAGGCATGAGCCAGAGCAAGGAATTAGCACCTTCTTCCTATATGTGGAAGCCTTCTGCTCAGATGATGTGGCTCAAAAGCCCCAGTGAAGAGTCTGCCTTGGCGATGACTAGGGAGGTGGTCTTACCCACAGTGAGGTCAAGTTCAGAAAGAGTGCAAAGTGGACGATCCACACTGAGTTCCTTACGGTTTCTTAGCTGCTTCATGCCCTTGCTTGCCTTGGGGTCTATATTTGTTCTTCTCCTTGCCTGTAAGTCTCGTTGGCCCAGGTCCCCCACCTCTGTACCCACCCCACATACACTCTCATTTTCATTCTGTGGGGGTTGGCATTTCAGGTCTGTAGAAATGGAGTTTTCTGGAGAAAGACACTGTTTGTGGGCTTTCTGAACCACTGCTATGCAAATCGTCACCCCACTTCTCCTCGGTTGGTTGTCTGTGCGTCGGCTCAAGGCTTAGCTCCTCCCTCCTTCCTGGGTGCACTGTGACCTCCTCTCCCCACTGGGCCTTGGACAGGCTCTCCTAACCTACCAAGGCCAGCTTCTAAGTCCACAGCTCGCTGCTTGGGGCCCTGGCCCAGACAGGGTCCTTGGCTCCACTTGTCCCTCTGCCATAGCACGTCCTAGATATTCCCAGTGCCCCTGCCAACCCTGAGAGTCAGGGAAGGGGGAGTCCTATGCTTGCTCTGCACTCATTTGCTCTGTGATCGTGGGTAATTAACTTCCCCTGCCTGGATATCGTTTCGCTCGTCTCCAACAAAACCAAACAAAACAAAAACCCTAAAAGGCTGGAGCAAACTTACCCTCCAAGGGCCAGATAATAAATATTTTAGCTGTTGCCGAGCCACACGGTCTCTGTCACAACTACTGGAATTGGCTGGTGTAGGGCCAGAGCCGCCCTAAATACGAGCAAGTGGGAGTGTCTTTGTTCCATTAAAACGTCACTTAAAAAACACGTGGCAAGCTGGAGTTGACCCATGAGCTCTAGCTTCCTGGTCCCTGGTCGAGATGATCTGTATGATTCCCCCTCCAGAACGCCCTGAAATCACCTCGTTCCTACCAAGGTAACTGAGTAGTTCCTGCGCAGCCCCCTGTTCTTTTCCTCCCGGTCACAACTGCAGACAAATATAAAAGTAAACATACGTCGCTCCCAGCAGGTGATAAATTCCATGTGCACAGCGATGATGTCTATTTTTTTCACCAGAGTACGCCGAGATTATTGCAAAGTGTGGAGCCCAGAGTCATCTCTCAAAACAAACAAAAAGTAAATGAATGAATGTGTCTGCTCAGTCTTTACAAAAACAGTCAACCAATTTTCTCTCAGAGAGGAGGTCCGGTGGTACCCACCCCCCCCACACACACCAAAATACACGTTCCCCAACACTCTCTCCTGATTATTAGTATACCTGCATCTTTCCCCTGGTGGTGGGATGGATGTGTACTGAAGTATTCACAACTGGATTGTCCTTTCCCTGGGTGGGAAGGACTTCATGGCAGTGCTTCTCCAATTGTAATGAGCACACAGATCACCTGGGATCTTGTTCAAATGCAGGTTCCAGTTCAGGGTGAGCCAGGGCAAGTCCTAAGACCCTTCACTTCTAACAGGTTCTCCGGGGATGCGGTGCTCCAGATCCACGGACCACAGTTTGAGTTGCAAGGCGTTAGGGCACTTTTCCTTCGTGGGAGAACCTAACGAGCATTTGGGACTTCCTGTAGATACCCTTTGCCAGACTAGTTTATTTTGGTTTTCTTTCCCAAAGCTGAAAATGGCTGTTTGAGTTTTCTCGGCCTGTGGCACAGAGATTAAAGACACCGTAAGGAGTGGAAGTTGCTTTCCATGCAGAAGGATAAGCATCGCCCTCCAGGTCTAATCTTGTGAAATGAAGGCAAGGTGTCGGGGCACACTCAGGTTTCATCTCTGCTCCAAAGGGATCCCAGAACACTGCAGGGGACCAAGGAAGGACGGATGGGCAGAGGGCACATCGCAGCACCAAAGGACAATGCTCTTCTCATGGCCGATAGTCCGGGAAAAGGTACACGCTTGTGCAAGGATTCTGTTTATTTTAAGAAGAAACGCTCCTTAACTCATGATAGTTCCTTCCCCTCGGACTGGACTTGGTTAGCACACCACTTCCTCCTCTTCCCGCCCCAGGACAGAAGGGAGCGGCCTGCTGGATGCCAGAGCCAGGGAGAACGCCCAGCACAGGTGGGCCCAGCTCCTCCCTGTTCCTCTGGGGCTCGGAGCCCCGCTGGAAGCAGGAGGTCTGCCCAACGCCTTCGGGCTGTCAACCTTCCCTGGCACGTCCCAAGTGCGTGAAGCCATCTCCCCCGGCACAGCATGTAATTGAGGGACTGTGCGTGGAATTCTTGGCCCCGTCTTCAGACACTAGAAGAAAGGTCAACCTGTGTCTCTTCATCTGCTACTCCTTTGTCTCTTCTTCTTTAGTTTCTTTAGACTCAGGCTCAGGACACAGATCAACCCTTCATTAGAGTTCTTCAAACCACGGGCGAGACTCGGGCTTGCTCAGGTTTTTCTGTGGACAGTGCTTAGAAACTTGTTCTGTGGCAGTGCTGGTCTTATAATGGGCAGTCACAGGGCGGACGCTTCCAGGCCGATGCACCGGGCTCCTCCTGCGCAAACCCAAACGTTGAGCGTGCGGAACAGTGAAGGGCAGCCACGTGCAGAGGAACCCTCCCCGAGCAGTCTGAACGACGCAAGGATGGCGGCAGAAAGGGTAGTGCCACGGAGCTGGGCTCTCTCGGTTTTCCTCTTGGCTCTGCTACTTACCGGTTCCCTGAGCTTGAGCAAGTCGCTTTGCCTCTCTGAACCGCATTACCTCTTCCATGACATGTAGATGACAATGCTCACAGCATAACTAGAGAAGGCCACGAGTCTCACACCCACGAAAGATCTTCGGGTACCACGAAACTCTGAATGACGAGTGCCGTACTAGTAAGTATAGAACAATGATTCCAAATCTCCGATGTTCGCACACACAGGCCCATATCCATTAGAGAATCGGATCGCAGGTGTGCATCCAGGGAATCATGGATATCACGTGGTGTTAGCTGGTCTTCAAGAACTCTGCTAGTTCTTATCCAAACCCTAACTTTGTAAGTAAAAGAGGAGAAGCAATTGGCCCGAGGTCACGTATGCGTTAGCGGCAGACTCATGGGGAAATCCTGACGGGCAGAAGAGGGACCTGTCTGCCTGTTCCATGACATCTGGTATGGTTTTGGGGATTCAACCTATTATGTAAAACTAGCCCAACCTCAGAGAACGATATGGGGCTCACAAATCCTGCACTTTGACATGGGTGCTAGTTGGAGTTATGTTTCAATTGCATGGACTCTCTCCATCTAACAATTCTGTTTTCCTCTGTGGTTGCTTTATTCCCAAGCTTTCTCCAACTACCAGAAAAGAAACTCACATAGTCTTCATGGCTCAAGAGTTCATTGAGATTGTCTTTCCGATAATTTTTGTCTGCCCCACTTATGTTATAAATTTACTCCTGAACTTATCAGTGTGGCCAGGAGGTTGAAATCCTGTCGTTAGCAAGACTTGGATCTGATGTCAACTCCTGGGGTGGAGTGGAGACATGCAGTAGATTTGAAAGAAACCACATAGACTAGCCAACGTTATTATAGAAGAGGGAAGTGTTAGCTTAACAAAGTAAGGGATGCTATAAAAACATTATAACATGCCCCTTTGACACTCCTCATCAAATTATTAGCCATCTTGATGCTTTGCTTATTATCTTGGTTTCCCACTAAGTGAATGACCACAAACTTAGCAGCTTCAACAAAATACATTAGTAGCTCACAGTTCTGAAAGTCAGAGGCCCAGTATGGCATGGCTCAGTTCTCTACTCAGGATCTTTCAAGGCTGAAATCAAAGTGTGAGCCAGGCTAAATGCTATCTGAAGGATCTGGGGAAGAACATGCTTCTGGGCTCATTCAGGTTGTTGGCAGAATTCAGTTCCTTGTGGTTGCAGGTCTCAAGTCCCCATTCCCTGGCTGGTTGTCAGTGGGGGTTGCTCTCAGCTTGTGGTGGTGGTTCCTGTATCCTGGCACATGGCTCCCTGCACCTTCAAAGCCAGAAACAGGGCAGTCCTTCTTGTGCACTGAATCTTTCTGCCTTCCTTGCCTGCCACTAGATGAAGAAAACTGCTGATCTCCTATTTTAAGGCCAACTGATTAGCAACCTTAATTACATCTTAATTACGAAACCGCTTCTGCTATGTAATGTCACATAATCACAGGAGTAACACCATCACATTCATTTTCCTGGCGATTAGGAAATTTGGAGGGTGAGAGAAAATACTCCTTTATAATTTTGCCTGCCACACTTACACTGGGCTCTGCGCACCATTCCTTGACTTTAGCACTGTGGTTATTGATTTGGCTCTGGAAATGCCCTCTTCCAGGTTCTACGGCTGGTGGCTATCTATCGACTTCACGCCCCCAGCCCAGTGAAAAAGCATTTGTCCCCACACCCCACCTGTGGTACCCGACACTCTGCTGTCTTCCTCAGGCCTCATTTATGAGAACAGAAGAAGCAGCAGGACTGGGAAGTGACCTTGGAGCCATGTCTACTTTTAAGGCACTCTCCAAGGGCCAAGGTATAATCTGAGTCTTCCCCTCCAAAGACCACCCCCAACATCCAGGACAGGAAGGACGGCTCTCCTGCGGTAGCTCCCCAGGTTCTCTCGGGACCTTAGGGGAAACTGACACCTGCTGGGATTTTCAATACCACCGTGACCCTCCCTTCAGGTCAGGCTGATCTTTAAGCCTTCTCCATTTAATCTCTGCTTCAAGAATACCACAGAAAAATAAACCACAAATCGAAAAGAGTTTCCTTTGACATGACTCAGAGGAGGCAAGAGTGGAAACCCCATGGCTAGAAGACCCGTCTAACTGGTTTTGCCATGAGTGGTGACTTGGGCTTTACACATCATTGCTCCTGGAAAGAGAAACCGGTCTCACTGGAATGGAGGAGAATCCCTGCCTGAGTGGAAGGGTATTTTCAAAGGGGCTGAGAGAGGAGCTGGAGTTAGCCAGGGGACGTCCAGCCAGGGGAAGACAGAGGGCCAGAATGGAAATCAGGCAGACGAAGACAAACTTCAGGTCTAGGCATTTCATCTAAGGGCACTGTCTACAAAATCAATTCATGGAAATGAGGGTTGGAGGAGGGTTCTGTGATCAGATACATTTGGGGAAAAAAATGAGTTGAAGAAATCAAGTTTTCTGACCGCAGAATTTTTTCAGACTTTTGAATATGTAATGGGCATTCAGAATCTCCAGTGAGGGAACAGAGCAGGGATCGGGAAACTTTTTCTGTAAAGGGCCAGAAAGTAGATAGTTTAGGCACTGTGGGCCACAGGGTTTCTATCGTGCAACAACTCAACTGTGGTTGTAGCAGGAACGCAGCCATGGATAATATGCAAGTGAATGGGTGTGGCTGCGTTCCGATAAAACTTTATTCACAAAAACAAGCAAGTATTTGGCCTTCAGGCCACAGTTTGCCAGCCCTGAGGTAGGATTAACACATTTATTGGACCAGAGAATCGTTCATTCACTCATTCAACGTGTTAGTAATTTTTATGGGTCAAAATTAAGAGTCTTGCAGGCAGGACTCTCTCTGGTTCCCTCTCGTTTCCCTGATGTCTGGAAGGTAACCAAAACTTACTGGATAGGAAACATCGAACGAAACGGTAAAATAAAACAATCCTTCCAGAAGAAAGAGAGCCTCCAAAGGAACACACTGATGAACTATTTAAAACAACGCTTCAGAGCAATAAGGAGCAGCTGTGTTTTGGAAGAGACGAAAAGGAAAAGGAGAAAGGTAGAGGGCTGAGAATGAAGAGGAAGAGGAGGAGATACAGAACAGGGAAAACGGAAATATGATAAGAGGCCAAAGGAGAGGAAAAGGAGGAGGTGGGGGATCAAAAGGTCTGTTTCCACCCACCAGAAAACGGCTTTCTGTGCCCCGGGCATGAGTGTCGGTGTCCTGAAAGGACAAGCCTTTCATGAGGTGCTGAAAAACCCACTTTGGCATTAATTAACAAGATCACTAGGCTGTCATAATTGCAGAGAGAAAGATAAATCATCAAGAGATATTTCCTAACAGAAATGCAGGTCATTACAAAATATTATTTAAAGTCACATTTACATATAAAAAGGATAAAATGGAAGTTGTCCCACTTGGCCCCCCGCCTTTCCTCCCCTCTCCCTTGTGCCTGATGCAACGCACAGGAGTCAGCACACAGCTCCCGGTAAGCCAGGGGCTTTGGAATCTTGGCGGAACATGCTCGCAAAGGAGCTCAACGGACACGGAGCTGTGAGAACCCAAAGGAAAGTTTGCAGGTGAAACCTCAGGGCTGCACCACCAGGTCGCCACCTGATTCGCTGCCCCTTGTGCTACTAAACGCTTGAGTTCCTCACTTAACTGAGCGCTCCGTGAATCCAGTAACCTTATCTGGGTTCTTCTCCCCTCCATTATGTTCTCAACACCCAGCCTGTACTAGAACACTCAACAGACACGTATTCAAAATACTGATCAATTCTTCAGAACTCAGCTGAAGAGTTGCCTCCTTTGGAATGTTTCCCCACATGTTCCAAACTAGATGAAGGTGTCCTCTCCTCTGAGACACCGTGGCATCCCATGCTCCTCTGTATGGGGGCACTTAGAGAAACAAACTGACAATGGCAAAATGGAACAAGGGTCAAGCTCCCCCCGCCTCATTAGAAACAGAGCTACTAGAGACGAGACCCTGGTACCTTAACTTCTATAACCTTATCTTTACCACTGACCTAGGCGTGGAGTACATACTCTTAGAAAGCACTTCTTTCATGGATTTTGGTAACCCCACTATGGCCAGGAAATGCAACGGCAGAGTGCTCAAAAGACAGAACTATGTGGATATGTCAGAGGAACACAGAAGCCAGTTGAAATCGCCCCAATATCTACCACTGGAGCAATGTGAGCAAAAAAAAAAAAAATAATAACATAGTATATTGGGTTAAAACCCAGAGTATAACATAAATATCCATAAGCTCATACTAACATAATAAACGTTTGAATGAATGAATGGAAGAATAAGTAAAAGAGAATGCACAAGTCCTCCATACAGAACAATGTCAAAAAATTTATGTAAATACTCTCTGCTCAAGGAGGTGGAACATATTCCCCACTCCTTAAATTTGGGCTGCACATACTGACTTTAAGCACATAGGATGGGAAGGGAGGGGAAAGGTAAGTTTACAGCGGGGAAGCCTCATAAACATACTCAGCCAGGTGAGCGGGGTCAACATCCACAGGGATAAGACCATGAGAAAAACATCATGAGAAAAACATCATGAGAAAAACATCATGAAAAAAAACATCAGGCAAATCCCGACAGAGGGTCAGGCTACAAAATACCTGAAGGATACACCTCCAAACCATCAAGGCCATCAAAAACAGAGAGAGTCTGAGAAACAGTCAAAGCTAGGAGGAACCTAAGGAGACCTGATGATGGAGTGTCATATGGAATTCTGGACGGGGGAGATGATACTAAGTTTAAAACTATGGAAATTCGGTTCCAGTATGGAGATCAGTGAATGATCACGTATTGATTCTGGTTCGGGAATTGTGACAAAGTTACCACACTAACTGATGATGTTAATAATGGGGGGAACTGGGTGGGAGGTATATGGAGACTCTCCACACCATCCGTGCATACTTTTCCAAAGTTCTTCTCATTCTAAAACTAAAAGTTTAATATTTAATAAAGTAAACAAGTAAAGCCATGAAGAACATAACAGTAAACACAAGACCAAGGCCCCCATGAACCCCACAGGCAGGACGACCACAGTCACAATGACCGTTTGCCCCTTGCATTTGTACAAACACACCCCACACCTCGTCTCTTCGGCTCTAAGCCAGCTCTGAGTGCAGACCTTGGGTATGCCCCTCACTGAGGTCTTCTGGGTTACTCATCTGTACCATTGAGGCTGACATTTCTTTCATGGTCATCTAGCGGTGCCTGATGCTCTCAGGCGTAAGTCATCTGGCAAGCCGGAAGCCAACACTTTGAAATTTCCAAGCACTGAAGAACCACCTGGGGAAGCGTGGAAGAATGCAGATTCCTGGGTTCCATCTCAGAAATTCTGATTTACTCTGTGAGATGAGTCCAATTAATCTGCATTTCATTTTTTTTAATGTTTGTTATTTTTCAGAGGGGGAGAGAGAGACAGAGAGAGAGAGAGAGAGAGAGAGAGCAAGCGGGGAGGGGCAGAGAGAGAAGGAGACACAGAATCTGAAGCAGGTTCCAGGCTCTGAGCCGTCAGCACAGAGCCTGACGCAAGGCTCAAACTCACAGACTGCGAGATAATGACCTGAGCCAAAGTCGGACGCTTAACCGACTGAGCCCCCTAGGCGCCCCCAATTAATCTGCATTTTAAATAAACCTCTGAAGTTTTTCTGGTTCACACATTCACATCAGCCCTGAGCTAGGGGTCAAGGACTAAGACCCACTTTGATTAAGTGTCACTCTTTGGCTTCGCCTCCCACATCTGGTGCCATGATGCTTCCTAGGTGCTATGAGCTGGCAGAGAGTTGACACTCGCTAAATATCTGATAAAAGAAGGAACACATGGATGAACTGTCAAGATCAGCATTTAAAACAATTCTTTTTCCTGTTTAAGAACTTTGACATTGAGTGTCAGGCAGAGGGATCCATGACTGTTAGGGGCTACAGGCTATGGGAAATGAGACACAAAACCACATCCACTGACATTCAAGGCCATTCACTGTGCCGATCATGACTGAGGTCCAACATGGTGGAAAAAAACGTGCCTTCTCAAATGTGAGACGGACTCTTGCTATTTGCTGTGCTGAGCTAATAACATTTTTAGAGGGGTTTTTTTTTCCCTCTCTTTTTGCAGACTCAATTAGATAGGCCTGCCTTCTGAATCAGCAGCTCAATAATTAGTTTGGTTGCATCTGCAGGTAGAAAACCGGAGGCCCTCTTTCCCCTAGAGGCAGAAGGATGCATACGCAATTAACTAATTGCAGACCGACGCTCCTCATAAATGCTAGAAACAAACACTCACAGACACACACATACCTTGATGTCCAGAAGACAGTCTCTGACCTGGGGACAGGGGAGAGAGAATGATACGTTCCGAAGAGGTGAGGCTTTGGGTAGAGACAGGGCCTCCTGCAGGGGTCACTCCTCTGGTGCCCCAGGAGCAAAAGGACACGTGAGAAGGTGGGATGTTCCCCGTTCCCAGAATTCTTTCAGAATGGCTGTCATTGTTCAAGTTAGAATATTGCCAGTTAATTGTTGGCTCCGAAAGAAAAATTATGAGCCGGGGAAAGGGTTCTGCATGGATTTAGTGTATTTGAATAATTTAGACCCCCGCAGTTCATTTGACAGGATTGTTTTTCTCTCGCAGGAGCCTGCTGTTACAAGAATTAAAACTGTCGGGAGTACCAGGGGCTGTGCTAGAGCTTAGTAATGAGGTTTATCAGTCAATAAATGATTTTATACAGCAAATTAAACTGTAAATTTCGTTTGGGTGGTAAATATTTAGAGAATGAAGATATCTGGTTAATGAGGAAGGCTGGATGTTTGAAAAAAAAGGGAGAGAGAAGGAAAAAAGGAATGTCAACCTTTTAAATCTTGAATGTGGCTGGGACTGGATGACAGTTTGCTCGTTTACAGGTCTCTCTCTCTCTCTCTCTCTCTCTTTCTGTAAATAACAGAGAATGGCTCCGTTGTTTGTGTATTTAAGGATGCGATGGCAAATCCTCCCCCTCGCTGACTTGCGCCTACTGCCTGAATGCGGAAATACCTCCCTCACGGGGTCCTTAGGAAAATATGCAAACTGCTTAAACGGTATCTGGCCTGAGGTTCATCCCTTCTGCTATGATTTATTTTTAAGTGCAGAGACCCTAGAGTTGTGCTGTCCAACATGGTAGCCACGCTCGGCATGTGGCTGTTCGAATTTAAGCTTACATTCGTTAGATTAATTAATTAAATATACTACAAAGTCAGTCTCACGGTTGCATTTGCCATATTTCAAGTACCCGGTCGCTACATGGGGCTGTTGCCTGCTGTACCAAATAGCGCAGACATAGACATTCCCATCATCAGCACTATTCCAGAAACTGTCAGACAATCTCACGTGTCCTGAGCTGGAGCCATAGATCTGATGGCCCCTGGAATGATGTAATTGGCACATGATTTTTTTTTGATTATCATAATTATGTATCTGTGTGTATGTATAAAAGGAATATTACAACTCAGTTGTCAAATTTGTGGTTTCATAAATGTCAATGTTTAGGACACGGCAGTTAAAGCGAAAACAAAAAAAACAAGCAAGTCGGTTTAAGAAAATATTGAATAAATCAATATTGGTTGTAACTATTTGCCATAAATCCTGAAGAAGTACACAAAGGAATGGCCGACGTTTGAAAAACACTGAGCCAACAGACGCCAAGGGACAGGAAGTTTAAGAAGAGGTGAAAGAAAAAAAAAGAAGAGCAGAACTGAGAGGAAGAGAGGTAACAACGTTGGAGTCAAATTTCTCTAACCTTCCAGTTTCTCTCTGGGCCGACCCAGACCAGATCACATGGCTACCTACCTGAGTCATAAATAGTCAATACATACTCCATAGCTCCATAAGCTCAGGCTTCATGGCATTTCCAGGAAGTTCATTCAACATGAATGCCCTGTATAGGTGGGATTTTAGAAGAGGCTTCTAGAAACTCTATACAGCACCCTAAAGAGTCCAGATACAAGTGTGATTTACAGATGACTTTGTAGGTTACAAGTCAAGAGTGAAGATGAGGCCATTCTGACCTGCACTCTTTGCTTCCAAAGAGTCGAGATTCCAAACCCAGTCACTGTCAGCTGGGAGGGCCCATCACCTCTGCCTCATGTGGCTCAATCCTTGAGCCAACTCCCTTCACCTTCCTGCTCCAGTCGACCAGTCATACCCCTACTCTCTGATCACTGGACGCTTCTCCATACTGGAACGTGGCAGTCTGTGACCTCGGTAACCTTGTCCCACAACCTGGTCAGAGAAAACACGGGAGAGCTGGAAGCAACAGGATATCAGAGTCCCTACAGAAAAAGATGCCACAGTCAATTTGGATCAGTGGAAAAGAGTTTAACCAGGACTACTGATGAAGTTACGGGTAGGGTATAGGTAAACCACCAGTTTTAGAATCGTGGGGCCAGTAGAAGGAGGGGGGCACCATGACGATTGCCAGACCTGAAGGGACAAGGGGAAAAAGGAGAGGCCTGGTGCTGAGAAGGAGAGGACAACCCGACAGGAACCATGATCTCAAGTTGAGGGATAATGCCAGCTCTTGATGACCTATAGAGAGGGAGCAGGGCAGAGAAGGGTGGAGAGTATCTTGGAGGGGCTAAGGGAGGCAACCAGCACAATCATTCTGACTGCTCAGGTCAACTAAGCCTCATTTTCTCATTTCCTTCCTGTGTTGCTGGAGAGGTGTAGAAGGTCAGGAGGCCCGTGCTCTGTATTTGCCCCAGAGTTCCCCTCCTGGAGCTTATCCTCACAGATGGTCTCCCAGCTCTGAGGTATCAGTGATGGTTCAACCTTCTGGAAACACTGTCATATCCTATCTCTGAGAGGTTGCCTGCCCAGCTCCTTCGGAGCTTGGTCACCGGACTTGGAGGTCAAGGCTTTCTCCTCCTCATTCTGGTCTAAACACTCACACCTCAGTGTACCCCCTTCCCCAGGTTCTCTGGAGGTAAGGCTTCAAGGCCATGTACAAGGGTAAATTATTTCAATAGCAAGTAAGAGGAAACCTCATCTCAGATTTGCTTGAACAATAAAGATAACCATTAGATCACGTCAATGGAAGTTCAGAGGTTCTTTGGACATCATGTTCTGGCTCTCTCCTCACTCTGTCCCTCTGCCTGTGCTGGCTTTACTAACCACAGGCTGATGGCAACATGGCCATGGCAGCTCTTGGCCTATCTGCACACAGCAATGCCCAGAAGACTCATGGGAGTCACTGTGAAATAGTTCTGTCCAGGAGAAAGCAAGCCATATATCTAATTTAAACGGTCTAAGAGTCATATCAAAAAAGTAAAAAGATCCAGCAATTCTCCCTACTGAGTATTTACCCAAAGGAAACAAAAACACTAATTCAAAAAGATACACGAATCCCTATGTTTGTTGCAGCATTATCTACAACAGGCAAGATATGGAAGGAATGTGGGGCGCCTGGGTGGCTTGGTCGGTGAAGCATCCGGCTTCGGCTCAGGTCATGATCTCACAATCCGTGAGTTCAAGCCCCGCGTTGGGCTCTGTGCTGACAGCTCGGAGCCTGGAGCCTGCTTCGGGTTCTGTGTCTCCCTCTCTCTCTGACCCTCCCCCGCTCATGCTCTGTCTCTCTCTCTCTCAAAAATAAATAAACATTAAAGATATGGAAGCAATGTAAGTGTCCGCTGACTGATGAATGCACAAGTGACTGAGTCAGGGAAAGACAAATAACACATGATTTCACTCATACCTGGAATTTAAGGCACAAAATAAACAAAGAGAAAAGAGACAAACGCACACAAAAAACAGACTCTTAACTCTAGAGAAAAAACTGGTGGTGACCAGAGGGGAGGTGGGTGGGCAGATGGGTGGAAAGGTGAAGGGGATTAAGAAGACACTTATCATGATGAGCAGGGGTTAATGTATAGCATTGTTAAATCACTATATTGTACATGTGATAGTAATATAACACCACACATTAATTATTCTTGATTTTAAAAATATATTTTAAAAAAAGAGTCAAAAGAAATAGGCAAAATTAAATTCACCAAAATATATTTTCTTTAACCCAATATATACAAAACACCAACATTTCAACATTAAATCAATAGTAAAAATATTAATAAGACATTTTGCATTCTTGTTTCATACTAACTTGGAGACCTAATGTCTGTTTAGACTCACCATACATCGAGTGCTCAGGAGTCACATGTGGCTGGTGGCTATCTTACTGCACAGCTTGGCTCTAGAACGTTCTCCCAGAAGAGTGAGGAAGACCCCAGAACACGGCTTCCTATATCCACTGGCCCAGTGGGGTATGACACCCTTCATGGAACAATCACTGACAGGGGAGATGATTTCCTTGCAACTAAACCAGCTCGCCTTTGATGCTGTGCATGGAGTAAGTTCCCCCTGAGGCAAATGAGCTGCTTAATGAAGATGAGAAACATAAAACATAAATCAAAAATCTAAAAAATGAGTTTCCTACTGGTGGGAGGTGTATTGGATCCTGGGTAATCCACCAACAATGTCCACAACGGGCTGGCTCCTCCGCTGGGGTGCTTCACTGACTCTTGGCTTGAGGGCCCATTCTACCCTTGATTTAAACTCCTTTCCACTAAAGAGAGAGATCTGGGAGGGCTGGGGGAGGTTTTCCCCTCTGTGGATCCTAGAAAGCTGACAGTGATGTAACAGACCCTGCCTTCCAGCTCCACAGAGATTGATTTAAGAGCCATGTGCCTCACGGGGCTGATTGGGCCTTTTTGGGTAGAAAACTGCTTTGTCAAATAAATCTTATCCGCTGTTTAAGCAACTTCTGTGCCCTTAGTATCCAAAGGATACTAAATGGGAACTCAAGTGCTTTCTTCGGCAGATAAGAGAGGCTAAAAAGTGTCAAGAGTCTGAGCGTGAGGTCGTAATAGTGACAGTTACCAACAATTAAACATGCACTAGGTACTTTGCATGTGTCACTTCATTTAATTTCCTTAAGAAAGTAATGAGCAAAAGAAAGTAATGAGTAAAAGAATACAAATGGGTTTGTGTTGCTCGTTAGATAAATGTGAGCTGCCACTAAATTCCATTTTCTTTCTTTCATCTCCACGAGGTAGACAAGTATCTGGGGAGTCACAACAGCGGGTCGTGAGTTTGGGATGGTTTTCTGCGCATTGCTACGGCAAGGACTTGGTGCTCATGAAATAGAAATTAGGCGTAAATTCTGCGAGCCTGAGTCCAGGGCAGTGCTGAATTGAAGTTAAGATGGTGAACCCGAAAGCGTATGATTCTTAGGCTAGTAGCTGCCCTCTGTGTACCCTGTGTTCAGTCAGGTCAGGGGAAGAACAAGCACAAATCCAGTATGTGTTGACTGGAGGTGACGCCCAGATTCTCGTCCTGACCATTTCAAAAGCATGAGCTCTGCTTGCGGCTAGTCCGGGTTCCATGTAGCATCCACCATTTTCTGGTTGCATGACCTTGGACAAACGGCACAGTATCTCTAGGCCTCAGTGTTTTCATCTGTCAAATGGGGGTAGTGGCTACCTAATGGTGTCAGGGTTTGGAGTAAATGAGGTACGCAGGTCAAGCAGTTACCGCCGAGTTTGTCGTCTAGCAAGAGCTCAAAAATGTAAGCGATCACCAAAAACAATCTTCACCACCATCGCCCCAAGAACAACGGCAATGAAGCCAAGGCTTCGTTGGATACAAAGTACTTTACTCCAAAACCAACACGTGTACCGTGAACCATTCATTCCTTTGTTGAACATGGCATCTGTTAACCAGCTTTGAATAATTTTTTTTTTAATCTTATTTTGTCTGAGAACATCTGTGTCCATCTGGACGCTCTCCTCTCTAGCATTTTCACTTTTAAATCTGATGTAACTATCAGATGTTCTTGCACAGATTCTGGGACAGATCTGAGTATTATTGAACAGACATCAATTATACTGATGGCATGAGGCATGTCAATCTCAGCAGGAAAAGTGACAGCTTCCTTATCATCAAACCAGCAAGCTTCCTGATTAATTTGCTGGTATTGTCAATAACAATTCACAGAGGAGATGGATGAGAGCATATTGTTCCCACCTCATCCTTCCCTGTTGATTCTCTTCCGCTAAAAAAGGACTGAATCCCCCCCCCACCCTTTCCATGCCCATTCCCCACATTGTAAGTGTTATTTGTCCTAAGTGCCCTTAGTAGAGAAACTATTGCCTTCAACTTGACATTAGACAGGGCACCATCTCTTTGTTGGAGGCTGTGCACTGTTTACTTTTTATTCAAGAATCAAACTCAGAATGTCTCCCCTTTTTGGCAGGTCCTGGGAAACTGCTTTGGGGATTACTTGGCGGTGAGAGAATATTCAAGACCAGGCTTCCTATCGGTAGTTGAGTACAGATCACCTACATTAACCTGCTTCCTAGGATCTGTTACATCTATTTTTCTATTGCTTTTAAATAGTTTGGTTGGGGCGCCTGGGTGGCTCAGTCGGTCGGGTATCCGACTTCGGCTCAGGTCAAGATCTCGTGGTCCGTGAGTTCGAGCCCCGTGTCGGGCTCTGTGCTGTCACTTCAGAGCCTGGAGCCCGCTTCGGATTCGGTGTCTCCCTCTCTCTCTGCCCCTCCCCCATTCACGCTCTGTCCCTGTCTCTCAAAAAATGAATAAACGTTAAAAATGTTTAAATAGTTTGGTTATAGCTTTTGACACAGTCCTGTCTTCTCTTTGCTTCAGTGATTCCCCTTATATCTTTTTTATTTTTTTGAAAATGGGATTAGATCCACATGATAAATTTCTCTTCTCTGTTTTAACACAATTAGAATATTGGTTCTGTTTTGTTTTTTTGGTTTTGCTTTTTGTTTTTACAAACAGACACTACATTTCCCAATGAAGATTTAAAAGTCATTTGACAGACTGAGGTGAATTATAATGGGCTCTGTCATACATTTTGTAAATGTATGAAACTCTGAAAACTATCCTGTGACACATAATAGTTTAAGCTAAGAATGACTCTTTTGGCTTTTGATAATGAAACCCTCCTTTGCCAGTAATTTCAGGTCTATTACCTACTCAAAAACTATTCAAAAGCTATCAATCACCTATTCAAAAAAACCACTTTTTTTCCTAATGACTCTATCCTTATGAATTTCTGCTCACGAAACCGGAGGTTAGCCATGTACCCCCAGGAGTTTTAGGGAGTGCCTTTTCTTTCATTACATACTAGGCATGCCATTAACCTGTCAACCCCAAAGTAAATGGGCTGTATGCTGTGTCATAATGATGGTCCCCCCTGCGATTAAGAAAGAAAGAAAGAAAGAAAGAAAGAAAGAAAGAAAGAAAGAAAGAAAGAAAGAAAAAAAGAAAGAAAGAAAGACAAAGAAAGAAAAAGAAAGGAAGACAAAGAAAGAAAGAAAGAAAGAAAGAAAGAAAGAAAGAAAGAAAGAAAAAGAAAAAGAAAAAAAGAAAAAGAAAAAGAAAGCCTGGTATTTGGAGATGACTAAATTATGCCAAATTTGGGCTGAAGGTGACACCGGGGTGTGGTCCACAAAGATGGCCTTATATCTGTGTTAAATATAAGAAAAGAGAAAGAGTCTGTCTCCAAAAACAAAGTTTCTGAAATTCCATTTTCTTCTCTATGAAATAAGAATTATAAGCCTTAGTAAGCATGGGCAGGTCTCTTCTCATCCACCTCCAAAGACTTTATCTGAGAACATCTCCCCCACAAAAACATGAAGGAGGTCCTAAAACCACATGGTGGGAAGTGAAGTCCCCATTCCCCACCACAGTAGCCATGTCTGTTTAGACCAGAAGTGGCCACTTTCCCCAGAAATATTCAGGAGCTGTCTGGACCAATCAGATTCTCCCCCTTGGGAATATGGAATCAGGACAGAGAAATGCCAGGTCTTAAGATGTGGCCATGGAGAGTGTAAAGGTCACCATGGTACGGCCATGTTTGGACCATGTGCAAAGAGGCAAAGAAACCTGCTTTGCAACCACTGAAAGAGAGAGACGACGAGACCAAGGGAAGAGACACCCGTATAGAATTAGACACAAAAGCTGACAGGACCCGAGAAGGGAACTTCTCGCTTCTGCCAACAATGTTCCCATTGCTACTGACGCGTGCTGACACCTCCCCTCCTTGGCTTCCAGAAGACCCTGTCCTGTATCTTTCATTTTTAAATTTTCTTCTACTTTTGCTTAGGCTGTTCTTTGCCGCTGAATATCATGAGACATAAGGTAAAAGGAGACTGGCATCTAACCTGCCTTGTACAGTGAATGGCTCAGATTTAACCAAAACTTTGTTTTTCTTTCCCTGTATAGGCTGACATGTGACACGCATACGACAGGGGTTGTCCCCTGGAAGATGTTACAGCAATATGAGTTTGAATGGGATGAGATGATCAGTAGGTTTCCGGGTGGCCAGTGAAGTTTAGAGGGGAAAGAATAAGGTCTCTGACTCAGCTTCTGACGGTGAAACTTCAGCGTGTGTGTGTGCGTGCATGTATGCTTACACGCCGAAAACAATGCATAACGTATGTCCATCCAATCATTGGTTCAAACTGTCTGGCTTTCCCTGTCGTTTATGATTCACGCAAGGAATTCTTCCCCCTTCTTTGCGTTTTCTCTTCCTCCTCCTCCACCTCCTCCTCCCTCCAGGGTCCTCTAAGAGCTCAGGGGAAAGAGTGACTCATTCTGGCTCTGCTAGGAGCAGACAGTAGGGGGCACTGGGGCTGGATCATCCAGGATAATGAAGTGATCACACGGGGATGAGGAAACTGGAGAAAGGAAGTGCTTCATAGACACAATTGCATATACTGGAGAAGGATAGCAGCTTCGACACCAGACAAACTGAGCCTAGACGGTGCGAGGCCTTGATAGTTATGCAAAAGGGTATGGGTTTTAATTCAAAAGCAAAAGGTCACTTTTGAGCTGACGACAGAGAAAATCCTTCCATGAGAGTCAGATGTTCTCATCTAGATCATAGTGAGCAGTGAGCGTTCCTGTGGTGGCCAGACTCCAAAGCCAGCCTCCAGTGAGGCTCACCTCCCATGCGGGATCTGGGCGGCTCCCATCTCGCTCTTTGACCAACAGAATGTGGCAGAAGTGGCTCTCTGCTTGGCAGCTTTCACTGGGGCTTTTGAGAGCTCTAAGCTGCCAAGTAAGATCAGGAGAGGAAAGTATGTTTGAGTTGAAGTATGGTTAAAATGTGATTTATTTGGGTCTGGGAACCGCAACATTAAAGCGACAGTACTGGGGCGCCTGGGTGGCTCCATCAGTTGGGCACAGGACTTCAGCTCAGGTCATGATTTCACAGGTCATGGGTTCAAGCCCCACCCCGGGCTCTGTGCTGACAGCTTGGAGCCTGGAGCCTGCTTCAGAATCTGTGTCTCTGTCTCTCTCCCTCTCTCTTTGCCCCTCCCCTGCTCATACTCTCTCTCTCAAAAATAAGTAAATATTAAAAAAAATAAAATGACAGCATTGCTCGAGTCATGAGGCGGCTAAAGACACGTGTGCCTGGACTGGTTCCCCCTCCCCCCTGCCCTGCAGAGGGAGCTGGTGAGGCAAAGGCAGCCTGTCACCTGCCTGGTTGTGACCCGGCCCTGGAACCTGCAGACAGGGATTCTGAGGTGCAGCTGGTTGAGTGTAAAAGCGCTGAGATCGATTAGTGATGTCTGCTGCGGCGCAGCAGGAGACATTCCTGCTCCCCTGGGACCTGTCCGCTCAGACAGAGATGAAGCTACTTCCTCTGGCCTCGGGGACTCGAAACACGCCAACTCCATAGAGGGTGGGAGAGTTCTGATCAGCCGGCTGACTCTCCCCCGACAGAGCCAAGCGCTGAATGGAAAGAAGAGGGAGCCCCCACCTGAAGGCCAGGACCCTCCCTCCAATTCCAGGCCAGCAGGCCCAGCGGCCGCCCGCCCCGAGAGCGGCCCGCCTCTGGTCCAGCGGGCCTGAGAGTCGTTCACCCTGCAGGCTGCCCCCAAACGGCTCTGCCAGGTGCGATCCTCAAGGGCTGACACCAGCCGGGAAACTGAGAGGCCCGGCGGACCCCGTGGCTCAGAAAACTCCCCGGGCCGCCCCAGCCCCTCTGGAGACCCCGGATCCGCCTCGGCTGACAAGCTATGAAACCGAGAGGCCAGCGCTGCGGCTCTCGGCACACAGGGCACACAGGGCACAGCTTGCGTCCCTTCCGGGGGCTCAGGGGCCCTGCCTGCACGCCCTCTGCTTCCCGGCCTCCCGCCGCCTGGAGGAAAACGCGGCCATGTGACCCCAGGTCACGCGCTCAACGCTTTTTCCAGCACGCGCGCTGAACACAGTGGACTGGGCGGAGTTTGGGGGTTTGGGGGTTTGTTGTTGTTGTTGTTCCATTTGGTTTGGTCTTGTTGTTTTGCATTTTCTTCACAAAGCCTCCAACAACGTGTAAAACAAGACGTCTGTAAAACAACCAAACCCGAGTGGCGCGGCTGTCCGCCTTCGTTATTCCAACTCTGAGATTGACGGCAAAAGGCAGAACGTTTCAATAAAATAAAAGTATTGTCAGCCAAAAAAAAAAAAGAAAAAGAAAAAGAAAGAAAGAAAAGAAAAAAAAAGCATGATGCCATACGGAGAAAGCACTATGATATGATAAACTAGTTAAAAAAAATTGATGAAAAGCAGAAACACGTAAGACTGCAATTTAATCTTTTTATTTGAAATATAAATATTGTTACTATCAAGCTTGACAGTATAGAAAATGTGTGCCCTGCAGCCTTCTGACAAAACAAAATTTATATTTAAAACTTCCTGAAATAATACCTTTCATCCATAGGGTTTTGTCACATTGCAATGGCTGTGAGCTTACGGTATGGCCCTGCACCTTTAATTATTTTATGCCTAGAAGACACATTTTAAATAGAAGAGGCGGGTTACAAGAGTTTTGACAGCTGAAGCTGATTAAAATACTGACAACATGCGCTCTATAGAATTCCCTGAGGTTTTTGTCAAAGACCCACAGGAAAGTTAAAGATGAGAATCCAAAAAAAAAAAGAAGTATTTTTACCCACCAGCGTGTAACATTCAGGCCAGGCTAGTGTCATTTGCTGCCTGGCCCTTGCCAGAGAAACTTTCAACAAAAATTCCCTTTTTCGACTGTTGCAAGGCCACAGACTGAAGAAAACGGGCCGGCCGATTGAGTCGGCTAATCTGTTTCCAGTTAACAAAGCACAGGGCCTCTTTCCGAGGCCAGCTGCCTCATCTCATTTGCTGAGGGGAAGAAAAGCTGGACGGCTAGCTTATTTATTTATCAGTCTTTTTTTTTTTTTTGGTCTTTACAAGGGTGTTACCAACTGGGCTGGTTTCCTGGATCTAGTCCCCACGTTGTTTCTCATTAGGGAATGTGACTTTTACAACCCCAATCCAATCACTCCTGTTGCTCCCTGCCTGGGGTGGTGAGCCAGAAGCCACTGCACCGAAGGAGCCATCAATCTAGAGATGGTCTCTGAAAGGAAAAGGCCTCTCGATATCTGAGGCCTGAATTGTAGGCCTGGATCTTTATGAGCTGGTTGCGTCCCATGGATACTCACTTGCTCAGTGCACCGACTTAGGTGGAGTACCTATTTGGGGCAAGGATCCTGGGGCCATCACCCTTGAGGAGGGCACCCATCTAAAAACCATGGCCAAATACGATACGCCTGGCAAAACTGTCCTTCTTAAGGGATGGAGAGATCAAAAGCATCCCCAGACAAACAGAAGCTAAGGAGTTCATCGCCACTAGACTTTCCTTACAAGAAATGCTAAAGGCGATTCTTCAAAGTGAAATGAAAGGACACTAAGTAACAACATAAAACTCACTGGTAAACGCAAATTCATAGTCAAATTCAAGATACCCAAAGACTGATACCACTTTCCTGTCTAGCACAAAAGTTTAAAAATAATCATAGCTACAATAATTTGTTACTGGATGTACAACACAGAAAGATGTAAAGCGTGACACCAACAGCGTAAAATGTGGGGAAAGGAGACGCAAAAGTGTTTTTGTATACAACTGAAGGTAAGTTGTTATCAGCCTCACAGGGACTGTTGGACCTAAAAGATGTTTTATGTAAGCCTTGTTCATGGTAACCACAAAGCAAACACCTGTGGTAGATACACAAAAGATAAAAAGAAAAGAATTAAAATATACCCTTACAAAAAATAAATCACAGAGGACCAAGGGGACAAAGGAACTGAAATTTTTTTTTATAAAGTCACAATTAACAAAAGGACAATAATAAGGCCTTACCTATCAGCAATTACTTTAAGCATAAATGGGCTAATTTCCCCCAAACAAACAAACAAAAAAACAGAGTGGGTGAATGCATAAAGAAAAAAAACCAAAAACCAAAAACCAAGATCCAACAATATTCTGCCTAGAAGGGACCCACTATAGCTTTAGAAACACGTTAGGCTGAAAGTGAAGGGATGGAATAAGAAGCAAAGGACAGCTCTAGATATTGGCTTTACCATTATCAAATGGGTCAATTAACCAAGAGGACATACTAATTATAAATATACATTCACCCAACATTGGAGCACCTAAATATTCAATGCAAGTATGACTAGAACTCAAAGGAGAAACAGACAGTAATACAGCAACGTTTGGGAACTTCAACACTGCACCTGCAGCACTGGATAATCCAGACAGAAAACCAATAAGGAAATGGCAGACCTGGATAACACTACTGAATGAATGGGCCCAACAGACATATAGAATATTCCATCCAACAGCAGCATGATACACATTCTTCACAAGCATGCTCAGAACATTCCTCAGGGTAGATGGTATTTTGGGCCACAGAGCAAGTGTTAACAAATTTAAGAAGATTTAAACCATATCAAGTATCTTTTCTGACTACAATATATGAAACTAGACAATCAATAACAGGAGGAAAAAGGAAAAATCCACCAATACGTGGGAATTCAACACTATCACCAACAACCAGTGGGTCAACGAAGAAATCAAAAGAGGGATCAGAAAGTATCTCGAGACAAATAAAAATGAAAACGATATGCAAGAACTCATGGTGAGTGAGTTGCAATGAATGCCTGCATTAAGAGAAAATAAATTACTGAAATAAAAAACCTAACTTTACATCTCAAGGAACTGGAAAAAGAACTAGTTAAGCCAAAATTTAGCTTAGAGGAATGGAAATGATAAATACTAGAGCAGAAATAAATGACATGGATCTAGAAAGATAATAGAAAAAAGTGAAAGAAAGAGTTGGTTTTGTGAAAAGATAAACAAAATCAACACACCACTAATTAACCAAGAAAAGTGGATTCGAATAAGATTCTAAGTGACAGAGGAAATGCTACAACTGACACCAAAGGAACACAAAGGATGAAAAGGGCTACTCTGAACAATTATATGCCAACAAATTGAATAATCTAGAAGAAATAGATAAATTCCTAGAAACCTGTAAACCCACCAAGACTGGAGCATAATGAAAGAGAACATCTGAATAAACAAAACACTAAAGACTGAAGAGACTGAAGGAGTAAGCATCAACCTCCCAACAACAACAACAACAACAACAACAACAACAAAAGCCACAAATGGTTTCATTGGTGAATTCTACCATACATTAAAGAAAAAAAAAATAATGCCAATCTCAAACTCTTCCAGAGGGAACACTCCCAAACTAATTTTATAAGGCCAGTATTAACTGCCCTGATATCAAAGCCATCTATAGATTCAAGGCAATCCCTATCAAGAGTCTAATGGCATTTTTCACAGAAATAAAAAAAAAAAAAAACCAATCTTAAAATCTGTATGGAATCACAAAGATCCAGAATAGCCAAAGCAATTTTGAGGAAGAACAAAGCGGGAGGCATTACTTACTAATTTTAAGCTACATTACAAAGCTATAGCTACCAAAACAGTACGGTATTGGCACACACACACACAAAAAGACACATAAACCAATTGAACAGAACCTAGAGCCTAGAAATAAACCCATGCATATATGGTCAACTAATATTTAACAAGGGAGCCAAGAATGTACAGTGAGGAAAGTATATCTTTTCAATAAATGATGCTGGGAAAACTGGATATTCACATGCAAAAGAATGAAATTGGATTATCTTCTACCACTCACAAAATTGGACCTGAAATGGATTAAAGGCTTAAATGTAAGGCCTGAGACTATAAAGCTCCTAGGAAAAAAAAAAAAAAAAAAAACATAGGGAAACAAGCTCCATGATACTTCTTTTGGCAAGGATTTTTCTGGATATGAAACTAAAAGCACAAGCAATAAAAATAAAGAGAGACAAGTGGCACCACATCAAACTTAAAAGCTTCTCTATAGCACAAGAAACAATCAACAAAATAAAGAGGCAGCCTATGGAGTGGGAGAAAATATTTGCAAGCCATATAGAAGATCTCAGATAAGGAGTTAATATCCAAAATATATAAGGAACTCACATAACTCAATAGCAAGAAAACAAATAACATGATTTAGACATGGACAGAAGACTGGAATAGAAATGTTTCTAAAGAAGACATACAGATGTTAAACAGGTACGTGAAAAGATGCTCAGCATCACTAATCATCATGTAAATACAAAGCAAAACCAGAGTACCACCTCACACCTGTTAGCATGGCTACTATCAGACAAGAGATAACAAGTGTGGGCAAGAATATGAAGAAAAGAGGGGCGCCCGGGTGGCTCAGTCGGTTGAGTGTCTGACTTCGGCTCAGGGCATGATCTCACACTTCGTGAGTTCAAGCCCCGCATCAGGCTCTGTGCTGACAACTCAGAGCCTGGAGCCTGTTTCAAATTCTGTGTCTCCCTCTCTCTGCCCCACCCTTGCTCGTGCTCTCTCTCTCTCTCTCTCTCTCTCTCTCGGTCTCAAAAACAAACATTAAAGCACATTTAAAAAAAAAAGAATGTGAAGAAAAGGGAACCCTTGTGCACTGTCGGTGCGATTATAAATTAGTGCAGCCACCATGAAAAATAGTATGGAGAATCCTCAAAAAATTTAAAATAGATGACGATACGGGCGCCTGGGTGGCTCAGTCGGTTAAGCGTCTGTGCCTGATATTCACAAGTCCTGTGGGTAGAGGCAAGGAGCACCCTGGAGCATGCTGGGAATGGAGCAACTTGGCTGTCAGTTTGGAATCCGCTGAAATGAGCAAACATGGAGGCGGAGGAGCAAGGGAAGGAAGACACGCACGGAGCACCAGCCACCTGCCCGAGCCCTCCAGTAGCACATTCTACTGTGGACGGCACTTGTGTCGTTTCCAGATGTGGGCTGTTACAAAAAGTGCACCTATGAACACTGCACTCGGTGTCGGTTGGGTATGTGTTCTTTAAATTTGTTTTACACGAGGGGCGCCTGGGGGGCTCAGTCGGTTAAGCGTCCGACTTCAGCTCGGGTCACGATCTCGCGGTCCGTGAGTTCGAGCCCCGCGTCGGGCTCTGGGCTGATGGCTCGGAGCCTGGAGCCTGCTTCTGATTCTGTGTCTCCCTCTCTCTCTGCCCCTCCCCCGTTCATGCTCTGTCTCTCTCTGTCTCAAAAATAAATAAACATTAAAAAAAATTTTTTTTAATTTGTTTTACACCAGAACGTTTGTGTGTCTGTGCCAGATTTGCCCATTTATTAAGAGAACAGACGGGCTGTGTTTCATCTGGCTGCATACATCCTTAAACAGAACTCTTGAAGCTACAAGCAGTCAATCCCGGACCCAAATCCCAAGGAGGGCGAATCAGAGGAAGTTCAGAGGGGCACAGCATTACAAATTAACAAGGGGGTGGGTGAGATCTGGGGAAAATTTACCTCTGACCCGGGCCAGAAAATCCAGCTCATTATTACTTTATTGTGCTTTGATTAACACTTAATATCATTCTGAATCACTCCCGTTAAGTTATTCTTCTATGTTTCCCCTACATAATGCCTTAAATAGAAATAAATTGCAACATTAGTTAACAGCATTACATCATGTGAATTTTAAACACCACAACTTGGGGGGAAATAAAGCTTTATTGGGAGTGGAGTTATAAATCTGCATTAGACAAAGCTGCAGATATTTTTGGAAAGAGTTGGCTATTTGAGCTACTAAAAGCAAATTGGTTTCTTTGAATTCCCCTAATGCTGTTGTGGCTTTCTCTGATGCTACTGCCAATATTTCAGGGCCCTGTCTTATGACATAAGGCAAGGGTACTGTTGAACTTGGCTCCTGAAGTTGGGAGGTGGGGAGGTGGTGGGAACAAGGGGTGGTTTGGGAGCTTGATTAAGTTGAATTTAAAGTCAACCACAACATTCAAAAAAAAAAAGAGATTCTCGATGAAAGGCAATCTGAGCTGAATGTGGAGAAACCAGCCCTATGTATTTTGTTACATCCATTCTTTAAAAGTTTTAGTTTTAGGGGCACCTGGGTGGCTCAGTCGGTTGAGCATCTGACTTCCGCGCAGGTCATGATCTCAGGGTTCGAGGGTTCGAGCCCCACGTCGGGCTCTGTGCTGGCAGCTCAGAGCCTGGAGCCTCCTTTGCATTCTTTGACTCCCTCTCTCTCTCTGCTCCTCCCCTGCTCACACACTGTCTCTCTCTCAAAAATAAATAAAGATTAAAAATTTTTTTTTAAGTTTTAGAATCTAGATCATTGAATATTCTCAGTGGAAGGACAGCATGAGTTTTATTCATTTACCAGTAAGTAGTTTGCTAAAATAGCAAGAGCATCAACTTCAGAGTCAAACCTTGATTAAACCTTGATTTCTAATTTGTGACCTTGGGTAACATTTCTTGACTTTTCTGAGCAGGATGACCATGTGCAGTTGTACAGGTTGCTAATAGCAAAAAGTTTCCCAGTGGAGGGGGCAAGTGAGGACTGAAATCCTACCTGTGCCCCGTTAGCCAACTCACGGAGCTATGTCTTCCAGGGGTCTCATTTGCACAAAGTCACTATATAAGCTTGTGGTGGCCCTGACTCTAAGACTCAGTTTCCCCACCTCTAAAATAGAATACTGAACTTCACAGAATTACTGTGGGAATTTTTAAAAATGTTTTCTTTAATGTTTATTTATTTATTTATTTATTTGAGAAAGAGGCAGAGCATGAGCAGGGGAGGGGCAGAGAGAGAGGATGACACAGAATCCGAAGCAGGCTCCAGGCTCTAAGCCATCAGCACAGAGCTTGATGTGGGGCTCGAACTCACAAACCACGAGATCGTGACCTGGGCCGAAGTCAGACACTCAACCGACGGAGCCGCCCAAGCACCCCTACACACCCCTGGGAATTTTTTTAAATACCACACCAGTAAAGGGTGCAGCACACTGCCTGACACACTACACACATTTTTACTTTTGGCCACGCTTTTTGCCTTCCCCGTGCGAGTGCCTGTTGTATGCAGTTCTTGTCCTGGGTGCCAGGAAATAGAGTGGAAGACAAGGAAACCATCTCCTTTGCGGGGTTGGGGGGGGGGGAGCGTTAAATATGTAAGAAGCTTCTCTCTTTACAGATCCATTCATAAAGGTGGCCTCTCTTTGGGTTGCTGTTTTGTTATAAAATCAATATCGTGGCTATCACAGGAATTTGAAGAACGAGAAAAATACCACTTAGCGCACAGCCCATTGTTATCGTATCTGTGGATGCGATGATTGCTGTCGTATGACAATGCTTAACAAAGAAAATTCATGCAGATCAGGACACAAATGGCCTTGTGATCCAAACGAGAAAGACAATGCTTAAAAATAAGAACTGAGTCTGACTCTCAGGCTGTTTTAGGTCGATTTCTAGTCACTGGATTGGTCCTAAATATTCAGTCTGATCCCATTACAGTCACTGAACCATTACAGCCACCGATGATAAAATAACCATTTTAGCTCAACTGTTCAAGCTAGTCATCTATTTTTTGCCACTTGACAACTGGACTAACTAATGTGATTAAAATACGGTTGAGTGGGTGCCAGCATAGAGATACCACCTATGATCGAGCAAAGAGCACAAGCAATCCAGAATGTGGATGTGCAAGACAGGACAAAAGTGGACTGTGCCTGAGGCTTGAGTCTAGGCCCAGGCTTTGCTTCGTACGAACACAGGAGGCAATTGACTGGGGGGGAGGGGGTGCAATCTGCTAACCAATAATGGAGTCCCCAAGGGTGTGCCAAACAGGTGCCATGACTGACTCAGTCTGGAGCGACTCTATACTAAAACAAGAGATGTGGCCAGAACCTGGAAAACGGAGCTCAGATTTAAAACCGGAAATAAGAGAACTCTGAACGTTTAGTCGGAGATACTAGGTGGAAGATGGCAGGAAGAATATCAAGACACGGAGACCAAGCGAAAGCACAGGGGACCAGCACATCAAAAGGGAGTGATTTGTTTCTGTTGTAATTTTTGCATCTGTTGAGTGTCTGTTCACAACATCTGCCCTAAGATTGATTTTGTGATCGTCCATGATTGATGGGAGAGAGTTTAGATGGGAAGGTTTAAAAGGAAGGAAATAAGCCATTTAAAATGAATAACATAACATAACACTGACAGAATTGAGGTGCGAGTGAGTGCAGTAGATGGGAACAGAAACTAATTTATAAATACGCTCAACGAACATAGACACGTGTTTGCGTGCCTCGCAGCGTCGTAACAGCAGGGTCATCGCCTACATTGCACCAGTGTTTTCCACATATTTAAGTGCGTGGGATTGAAATGCTTCAAACTTGTTTCATTTCATTTATTTTATAATTAAAGAGTTGAGCTTCTGAGATGAAATTCCAAACATGAGAAACCACTGCTTCTTTACGAGAACATATGTGAACTGGTAAGAGAGGTTACCCCCACAGGGAGGAAGAGTAAGGTGGCAGTTTTAGTCAAGGTGCCAAAGGAACTTTCTCTGCATCTTTATTATTATCATATTGGCAACGAGAATTTCTTTAGGAAATACATTTGTAATTAAAAATAAACTTTTAAAAAAACAATTGCTGTGTTTATTTCTAAAATTCTTTGAGCTTAACATACTGTAAAATTGGCTTGTGTGTGTGTGTGTGTGTGTGTGCAATTCTATAAATTTTAATGTACGCATAGATTCCTGTAACTACTACCACAATCAAGATACAGAACGGGTCCATCACCCCCCAAAATGCTCCTCATGCTCTCACTTTGTAGCCGCCCCTCCCCCATCCCTAACACCTGTCAACCATTGATCTGTTCTCTGTCACTATGGTTTTGTCTTTTTGAGAATGTCGTATGAATGAAGTATAACATAACCTCTTGAGACTGGCTTTTTTTTTTACTTAGTATGGGGCCTTCGAGACTCGTCTAAGTTATTGGGTGTATTAATAGCTATTCCTTTTTGTTGCTGAAAATACCATAGCAGGTGGATGCCCCACATTGAGTTTACCCATTCATCCCCTGAAAACCAATCAGCTTGTTTCCCTTTTTCTCCAGTTCCAAGTTCATAAATACTCACGAGCAGGTTTCTGTGGGAACATAAGTTTCATTTCTCCAGAGTAATGAAAGGATCCTAGTCCTCTAGAATCAGAGCAGGATCGCTGTAATATGACAAGTCTATACTAACTTTACGAAAAACAACCATAAGACTACTTGTCTCCCAGATTGTATCGCTACTCCCTCCAGCAATGTGGCAACATTCCAGTTGCTCGACATCCTCACCAGCACTTGGTAGTGTCAGTATTTTTTTTTTGTCACTCTAACAAGCGTGTAACAGTAACTCAATTTGCATTCAATTAGTTGTTAATGACGGGGCATCTTTTCATGTGCTAATTTACTTTCTCTTTGGTGAGATACCTGCTCAAGTCTTCTGTTGTTTTAAAAAAAAAATAGGTTATTTGCTTTCTTACTACTGAGTTTTAGAGTTCCTTATAAACTATGGATGGAATTCTTCTGTTGAATATGTAGTTTGCAGAGACTCTTCCCTAGATTGTACGTTATCTTTTCCTTTTTTAATAGTATCTTCCACAGAGCAAACATTTTTAATTTTGATTAATAATAATAATAAAATAGTTATTATTATTTTAGTGAACTATGCTTCTGGAATGTCAAAGAACTCTTTTCCTCATCCCAGGTAACAAATATTTCCTCCTGTGTTTTCTTCTAAAGTATAATCATTTTACATTTTACTTTTACATCTACTACATACTTTGATTTCTTTTCTAGGATGCTAAGTTTAGGTTGAGGTTCTTTTATATACATATGTAAAAGTCCACAATTTTCCAACACGACTTGTTATAAAGAATATCCTTGGTGCGCCTGGGTGGCTCAATCGGTTAAGTGTCTGACTTCGGCTCAGGTCATGATCTCATGGTTCACGAGTTCGAGCCCCACGTCGGGCTCTGTGCTGACAGCTCAGAGCCTGGAGCCTGCTTCGGATTCTGTGTCTCCCTCTCTCTCTGACCCTCCCCCCATTCATGCTCTGTCTCTGTCTCAAAAATAAATAAACGTTAAAAAAAAAAAAGAATATCCTTGCTCCACTGAATTCTTTTTTCCTCTTTTAAAATTCAAATCGCCATGTTGGTGTAGGTCTATTTACGAAACCTCCACTTGGTTCCATTGGGTTTGAATTTCCCTCTGTCAACTAACACCATCTGCTTTGATTACTGCAGAGTTGCACTTAAGTCTTACTATTGTAAGTAATACAATAGAGTGTTTCTCCACCATCATTTTCCTTCGATAAAATCATTTTGTTACTCTGGTTCTTTTGCCTTTCCATTTTTTAGATTTTAAAGTAAATTTTTAGGATAAATTATTCTAGATGTATAAAAAGAATCCTGCTGGGATGTTGACGGGGAGGGCATTAACTCTATAGATCAATTTGGGAAGCAGGGACATGTTACCATGCTGAATCTTCCAATCTGTGATCATGCATATCTCTCCATTTATTTAGGTCTTCTTTTATTTCTTACATAAGCTTTCGTAGCTTTCAGCATATACATCCTGGACATGACTTTTAGATGTGTGTCTGACGATTTCATCTGTTGTAGAAGGTATTTTTGCCTGTTTTTTTTATGTTTTGGCTTGAAGTCTTCATTGCTAATATGCACAAATACAATTGATTTTTATATGTGAACTCTGTATCCTGGATTTTCCCAAACTAACTCAGTAGAACTAAGAGTTTATATTGTCGTTTCTGTTGCTTGTAGATTCATGAGGATTTTCTAACAACTCAATCCTATCATCTGTGAATTAGGACACTTTTATTTCTTCCTTTCTAATCTCTATAAATTTTATTTCCTTTGCTTGCCTTATTATCTTTGCTAGAACTTCCACAAAAAAAAAGTTAAATAAGAGTGCTAAGAGTATATCTCGTTTGCTTATTCCAAATCTCAGGGAGACAGCATTCATTCTGCTTTTCATCATTAAGTGTGACACTACTAGACAGCATGAAAACTTCACCAGACGATGGTCATATTTTTTGCTTTCAACCATTAAGCACATTTTAAAAACTTAAAGTGAGAACAATTCACCATTTTATTTATCCATATATTTACTACTTTAATTTCCCTTCCTGTGTTTCTTCGATGTTCCACGTTTCAAGCTGGTGTCACTTCCTCTAACTACAGCACTTCCGTTTTAGACCAGGTGAGCAGGTCCAATGGCAACAAGTTCTTCTAGTTTTCTTTCATCTTAGAATGTTCGAGGGACCAGCTGTCTTGCCTTTCCTGGCTTTAGCACTAGAAGTCCTGCATCCTGAGAAGCCCCTCAATCCTGGACAAACAGGGATATTTTGTTCCCCGAATATCTAAATCTTACCTTTATTCTGGGAGGATATACTGGTTGTAGAATTCGGGGATGATACTTCATTTCTTTCAACGCTTAAAAAGTGTTTTTCCCCCTCCTCTGGCCTCCCTGATTCCTGGGAGGAAAACCATGTCATTCAGATTGTTACTTGCCTACAAGTAACGTGCTGCTTTCAAGATTGTGTTACCTTTAGATTGAAATCGTTTGATCATAATGCATCTGAGAGTCTTCCATTTGGTTTATTCTATTTGAAACGCACTGAGATTCACGAATTGCCGATTTACGTCTTTTCCCAAATTTGGGAAATTTTCAGCCATTACTGCTGCAAGTATTTTGCTCTGCAACACACTACTTCTCCTCCCCTCTCAGATTCCTATAAATAAGCATTTAAGCTTTTGGTGGTGTCCTTACAGGTCCCTGGGGCTCTTTCCAATTCCTTTCCTTTTGTTTCTATCTGTTGTTCAGATTGGATATTTTCTACTGGTCTGTCTTCAGGTTCATCTAGTGACTCTTCTCTGTTTAAACCCTATTCTGTCATGAAGGACATTCAGGGAGGGGCCGTGTGGTTTGTTTTGTTATCGTTTTTATATTTCTAAGGTTTTCACCTTTTATCGATCTTCTCCTTACTCGGTGAAATGTTCTATTATTCCATTCTTTTCAAAAGTATAAACTTGTACCTGGATCGTTCGAAGAAGAGCTGTTTTAAAGACTTCATCAGGTAAGTCCAGTATCTGTGTCACTTTGGCATTGATATTTTATTGATTATCTTTTGCCACACAAATTGATACCCTTCTGGTGCTTTGTAGGCCAGGTGATGTTGAATTGTGTCCTGAATACGTTGAGTCTGAGGTTACAAGACAATGGATCTCATTTAAATCTTACAGGGAATGTTCACATTTTTGTTTTACCAGGCAATCAACCCCATTGGGTCAAGGGTGCAAATTCTCCCCAGCCCTTTGTGGGCTGTGGTTTCAGTTTAAGTCTCATTTTCAAAACCCTTGCAGTTCTCTTTGGATTTCTCCGGCATGAGTTTCACCCTGCAGGCTGTCTGGGACCCGGCTGGTGGCATACCAGTTCAGTTCTCAAAGACTTTGGTATGCTCCTTGGGATCAGAAACATGCATGCTCAGTGTGAAACGAGCTCAGTTCATACACAACTTAGTGGACTTCCTTTAGAGGCCCAACGTCCTCTCTCTACGTAACCTCCCCAATACTTTCCACTTCCCTGAAGTTCCTTTTTCTGGTTCCCCCCACTAGAAAGCTGGGCTCTTAGTTCCCCTGGTCAGCTGCAGCTTCCCCACATCTGCACGTGCATCCAGTGGGAAGAGAGGAGAGGAAAAAAGTGATAGGGATACATCACTCCCTCTTGGGATCAGTTACAGAGAAGGGTTCATCTTCCCCAGAGATTTAGTGGCTGGAAGGCCCCCCATTTTCATCATTGACACTGCACTGTCACCACTGTGCAATGATCACCCGGGCACTGGGGCTCGAGAGAGTAAGCCATTTTTCAAAGGAAAGAATTTCCCTGCTCTCTCTGAGCTTTGGGAGTCCACTTTCCTGCCCTTTTCGAGTTCTCTCTGTATTGATGCACACTGGTGTGTGCTCAGCTGACTTGAGTCTAGGCTGCAGGGTAGAGGAAGGCAAAGAAGCTGTAAACTCAACCACGGGTCCCGTGGTGGCACTTTGAATTCTGGTCTTTGTCCCCCGTATGCCTGCTGCTGTGACACTGAGTCTTCAAATAGTTTCTCCGTGCATTCTGCTGAGCTTTTACAGTTTCGTTCAGTTGAAGAGACAGAATGCAGTATGTATATATCATTTTACCTGGGACTGAAACCTACTGCCCTTATGTTTCCAGGTTTATCCTTGGAGAAACATAGTGCCATGAACAGAACTTGGGTACTGAAGTCAGATTTGAGATACACTTTTCTCTGATGTTTACCATTAGATGTGTAAACCCACATGTGTCGTTTGTTTGGCCTTCCATAAGCCTCGCTGCCCCTCCTTGTTAAGCCGGGAGACGAATGCGTGTCACTGAGGGTGTTGTCTAGTTCAGAGAGGCAATGTGCAAAGTGCCTCACACAGAGAAGGTGCTTAATTACTATTCATTTATTATCTCCCCTTCCCTGTCTGCCTCCCTGATCCTGCTCTCCCGGAGCAATGATGCGGGTGGCATCTGGAGTGTGAAAAGCCATGTTCAAACTGATTCTGCGACATCCCGTGACTGGGAAGCGGTAGGAAGAGGAAGGAAAAGGATAGTGACTACGTAAGACTAAGGCGACTGTGAACATGAGAACCTATGGTTATATACAAACAGGGTACAACAGGGTTTTAAAATCAGCATAAAAACATCAAAGGAGAAAAGCTGGGTGGTTCTGTTCTGTTACTATATCATTAGGAAGATTCCTATTAATATGCTACCACAGCTATCGACATTTCATTATGAATGCCAAAGATATGACAGCAAGAAATTACAATATACATATTTAAAAGCCCAGCTTTATATTTTCAGCACTGGAGATAAAGTAGAATATAGTAAGAACCGATCGATCATTTAGTTGCTTAAAAAAAGGCAACCGTTGCTTTGGGGGGGGTTGGCACATTTATTACTGTTTATTATTAAATAATAAGTGAAAATGCTATGAAAATACTAAGTTAGACTATCCAAGTCCTGAAATTAAATGCTCCAGGATTAAGGTGGAGCTCTCCCCACTGACGAGGCCTCCTTTGCTAAAGACCGTTCAGGAAGCAACACGATGGACTCTGCTCTTTCTACTGTTGACGGCGACATCCAGCATCTTGCAAGAGGTCCTCACTTTGGGAACCAAAGGAGGGATTTTCTCTCCGGCTTCAGCGACAGCAAGGGCTAGACATCTCCTGAGCGACCGTATATTTTCATTTCATAGCCTCTGTAAACCATGTGCCCTTTGGGGGTCGAATTCCAGAGCCCTGAGATCCAAATTGGTGGCCCGTCTCTATCCGGGAGAAGAGGACACATGACAGGTACTTACAGACTCCGTGTGCCGACCTCTGTCCTGTGTGTGTGTGTGTGCGGGCACGCACGTTTGCTGTAAGCACACATCACTCACCCTTATTTGAGAAGGAGAGACTCTGGAAAGCACTCATCACCTGACCTCTGGTTTCACCACTCTGCGATCACCGCTCCTCACAGCTGCCAAGATGATTGTTCTCCAGAATCTGTCTGACGCTGTCATGCTTCTGCTTGGAAAGTCTTCATTATCCCCCTGCTGTTCGAGACACTGGGAGACCGTAGGGTGCAGCAGCTTGGATTGTGGAGGCTGCCTGAGCCGAACTTCGAGTTCCAGATCCACCGCTGTGCGCCTTCGGAAAGGGACCCAACCTCCCTGTGCCTGTTTCCTCGCCCTCGAGTAAGTAGGAGCCAGTACTGACAACCTTCTCGAATGTTCCTCCATGTGCCCTTGGAGCTACCATGCCAGCTCTCCATCCCAGCCTGGGTGTCCCTGTCTCCTTGCACACAATGAAGACATCTTCTCCTCTCCACCTTTGCTCAAGCTGTTTCTCCCACCAGAAACCCCTCTTCCTCTCGGCTCAAAAAAAGTCTACACATTCTTCAGGTGTTACATCACTTCCAATGGTCTGAAATCCTTCCTTCCTCACCTTTCCTGTAGTATTTGGTCTCCACTATACTTCCACTAATGCATTTATCTGATTTACCTAATAGTTGGTTAGTACCCACTCCACAGATAAGGCATGGGGTAAACTTTTGTGGAGATATTAAAAAAGGAAACCAGAAAGTTCTCTTACTCCTAATAGAGCTTATAGTCAAGGAGGGAAAAGACACAAAAATGTTTAAGGTTTGGAGATCACGAAGGAGCCTAAATGTCATAATGAAACATTAAGTGTTATGGGAGCTCAGAATGGCTCTTTTCACTCTTCTTACACACCAGTTGACATTCTTTTTTTTTTTTAATGTTTATTCAGTTTTGAGAGACAGAGAAAGAGTGTGAGCTGGGGAGGTGAGATCATGACCCGAGCCGAAGTCAGTCGCTCAACTGACTGAGCCACTCAGGTGCCCCTTGACACTCTTAATTTTCTTGTTACTTGTATGTTTCCTTTTTCCTTTGGAGAAGTCAAGAAGGATGACAATGATAATGGTGCCTTGAGTAGCACTTTGTGCTTCATAGCAGGTATTCTCAACCTTGAGTGCATATTAGAGACACTTGGGGAGCCTTTAAACATTCTGATCTGCACCCCAACCTACTAAAAAAGAACTTCGTGAGGGGAACCCAGGCATCTGTATTTTTAAAGCTCCCCAAGAAATTGCAACATGCAACCAAGACGAGAACCACCGCTCCCCATGCATTATAGCAACGTTTCCCCAATTATCCCAATGACAACTATCACTCGAATATTGTTTAAAAACAACAAACAACAATGACAATATAAACCAAGGTCTTGGGCTCCAAAGCCACTGCATTAGAATTTCCAAGGAAGGGGAAGCTGCATTTTTTAAATGTTTACTTGTGTGTGTGTGTGTGTGTGTGTGTGTGTGTGTGTGTGTGAGAGAGAGAGAGAGAGAGAGAGAGAGAAGCACAGAGAGAAGCAGACAGAATCTGAAGCAGGCTCCAGGCTCTGAGCTGTCAGCACAGAGCCCGGCGTGGGGCTCGAACCTACGAGCCGAGTTGTGAGATCATGACCTGACCTGAAGTCGGACGCTCAACCGACTAAACCACCCAGGTGCCCCAGGAGCTGCATTTTTAATAAGTATCCCTAGTAAACCTTATCATTAAGGAACTTAAAATAAGCTGCTCTGTGTCACTTTATTTATGCAACCCTTCTTTTATTTATGGGCTACTATGTACTATTAATCTTACAGCTTTATAGGTGAGGAAAGTGAGGGGCAGAAAAGTTAAGGGACTAGCCCAAGGTCCTGCAGAGCCAGGATTTGAACCCAAGCAGTCAAATACCACAATCTACAGTCTTCGCCACTACTGCATTGGGCTGGGACACACTGAGGAAGGCAGAGTCCAGATGGAAATGGTTGGTACCTTTCAGGGGCAGGGACCATGTCTCCTCCATTCCAGCCTTTTCCTTGCCTAACACAGTGCCTAAGACCTACTTAACGTTGGTTGAATAAATTAAAGAAGTTGGTGAAGTGTGGTCCAGCAAACCTTGTCTGGAAACACTGATCCCCAGGTGAAGGTCAAATCACTTATCATATAGACAGAAGGACATGGTATATGGCTTCTCCAGGCGGGCCTCTGAAGCTTCCGTCATCTTGCCGTGTGACTTGAGGCCAACATTTAGCTTGTCTCAGCCTGGAAGCTATAGAATCGAAGAAATGCCATTCATCCACTTCTTTGGGTAACATTTTGGAAATCTCAACTTGTATGCAGACACCAAACAATGACACAAATGTGTGCCAGAGGCAGGCTGTGCTTCAGACTCCCCCACACATGTGCACCACTCATTGCTAAATTGCTCATTAGGAGCATTGTTGCAAAACCAGCACAGCTATCCCACCCTATGATTTCCGCAAGTTCTAGAGAACATCTTGTAACCGATCATTGAGTTTCATTTGCTGTCTATCTGCACCGTCTGGGAGGCTTCTCGGGAGGAGGTGCGGATGAGCAGAACTTTGCAATGTGCTCAGAAGCAAAGGTCCAAAGACTCAGACTCAAATCCCCAGTGGGTTAACCTTGGCGGGCACTTCGCCTCATAGTTCTTAGTGTGTTCATCTGTAAAACTCGGATGTCAATAGCAGATCTCCTGAGTTCCCGTGAGAACCAAACATGGTGATGTTTGTAAAGCACGTAACAGTGCCTGGTACGTAGTAAAAAGTGAGATAGACAGCTGCCATCATCATGCATCGTCTCCATTTCGTTCTTGGTACAAAAACAATCCGGATCATCTGGATTTTTCTCAGGGAAATCAAGATACTCTCAACGTAGCTGGAAAAGGACCCTCCACCACCACTATACACAACCACAGAGTTTCACACACACATATATCAAAACAACAGGATTCCCCAATTTCTGTGAATGTGGGATCATGGTTGAGTAGGGTGGCTATCGGTAATAAAATAAATGAAGAATGATATACAAGGAAGGGAAACCACTTCCATCTTTCATGTTTCAACCCCTTCGATGGTATTCCACTGCACACAGTAAACTTTGAATCAGAAGTGCCACAGCCTTTAGCCCCTGCCTGCCTTTCTGTCCTTGACTCATCAAGATCCAGGCACAAGGGGCTTCCTCATGTCTTTCAAGCCCCACACTCAGTTCCAACACAAATCTTGTTTTTGCTCCTCTCTCTTCCTTGAAGACTCCACCCACACACCTCCAAATGATTGACTTTTTCTTCTTGAGGTCTCTGCTAAAATTTCAACTTTTCTGAAAAGTAGGAGTTTCACCAAGCCAAAGGTGGATCACTATCTCAAAGCTGCATCTCATCCCACTCCTGGTTGGACCAAACACTTGACCTTACAGCTATGATCTTCAAAACACAGATTATTATTTAATTTTATCTTCTGCCCCTGAGTTTATTAATTTTCTCCTTTTACTAGAATGTAATTACTAGGAGGCAGGAACTATGCATGGCATATTTACCATGTTACCTCCAGAACCCAATGGACTTTCCAGCCCATAATAGGTGCTCAATAATATTTTCTGGATGAATGAATGTGTGTTAATGCTTCTGGCGCACATGACCTGACATATGCAGCCCCCATCTTTTTTAAAGATAAATAATTGTTTCATTTGGGCCAATTAAAGGAAAAGACAGCCCTGGTTCATTAGTCACTTATCACATTTTCCCTGAACACCTGCATATTAAAATCTTTACAGCATCCCAGGGGCACAGAGACAAAGGCAATACCAGTCCTGCCCTCAGAAACTCATAGACGAAAGGAGGGAGCAGGTGTGAATCAATGTTACTACACCTGACTATGTATCAGGCACTACCCTGAGTGGTTGACGTGGATTAACTCTGTAAAATACTTCAAACAGCCTATGAAGACAGCACCACTATGATCTTCATTTTACTAAGGGGAACACTAATGTTCAAAGACATTTAGTACCTTGACTAAGATTTGACAGTGAGCAAGCTAGAACATCCAGGCTTCGAATCAGCACTCCCACCTTAAATCCCCCACTGTAAAATTCTCCACACTGTACTGCTGGTCCATTTGAGAGAGACACAGGTTCCTGGGAGAGTGGGGATGAGTCCTTGAGGGAATCAATAAAAGCATGAGAGAGGTGCTGATGCTGGGCGTGCAGGTGTCTGTAAAGATGGCCACCAAGGACTCCTCCTGTCCCTGTGAGCACATGCCACCATTTACATTAAGAGTTGGATATGTTTCTCTTTCCCTGCAATCTGGGCTGGCCGGTGTCTTGCTGTGACCAGTGCAGCGTAGTAGGGTGATGCGTGAGTTTTGGATTCTAGTCCTCAAGAGGCCTGGATGTTTCCATGTTCGTTTTCTTAGGATCCAGCTGCCACATAAAAAAGCTCAGAGTACACCCCCGGATGACTCCCAGATGAACGAGTCGCACGACAGCAACACCACCTGGAACAGAGATCAGCTACCACCAGCCTTTCTGAAACTGCACTAGTCTGAGCCAAGGCAGGGGGTTAAGTCACTAGATTTTAGGATGGTTTAGTGCACAGTAACAGAGAACTGAAGCTTTCGGGACATTTCTACCTCAGCCAAACCCTGGAAAACAGAGACCCGTGCTTTGGAACAAGAGTTGGTAGCAGGAGTATGAAACGTAACACCGTAGGCCGACATTTCACTGATGAATGTCTTGGAGTCAGGTGTTGTCTTAGAGGTGAGTGTAGTCTAGAGTGGGTTTCATTTTTGTGGCTCCTTTCTCTCCTTCCCTCCCACACGCATGTCGCTTGGGAACGTTTGTGCTATGGAAAATAGCCACACTGGATGATGGACGCTGAATGGCATCCATACCAAACTGGTTGTGTCCATAGACAGCATGATGTTTGGTTGGATCAACCAAGATGACTAAGAGGCTTTCAAAAGGAAAGTGTCTTCTTTCTTCCTCTTGGATCTTGAAACTCTCAGATAAATTCTGGTCATTTTTCAGGTAAGGGAAAATGGCTGATCCCCTAGTTACCCAATTACTCCGAGACTAGTTAAGCAATCTTTAATGCACATTAGCATGAAGACTATGTAATGCTCATTTCAGGGAGGTTTCAACTGGAAGTAAAGCCCCTAGTATTTCTAAGACTTTAAAAATCGTCCCTAACTGCTGCCTCACCTAATATTCCCATAGAAACCAAATGGTTCAGAAATTATGCTAAATTATCCTTATTGGTTAAACTAATTTAGAATCATAAACCAGAACTTGGAAATCTTTAGCATGTGGATCTGGTGAATTCATACCAAGTTCAATGTAATCTCCATTACAGAGGAGTGCCAAGTGGGTCAACTCAGATTTACATTTAATTCACACGTGATAACCTCCAAAGCCCCCCCCCCCCGACTCCTTCCCAGTCCGGGGTGGCCAAGCAATAGTTTTGATCAATGAAACCAAAGTGGGAAAGTCTGCAGGATGGGGCTTCCGGGAGAGTTGTGGTTTTGGCAACACAAAGGATGCACTCGGAGGGTGTGGCCCTCATTCTTTTGCCCTTCACTTTTTTTTCATTGTGGAGAGTCTACAGGATGGGGGTGAGCAGAGAGAGAAGGGGCTCTAAGTATTTGTTGGTACATCCTACTCTGAAAGGCTTACCACCAGACTTCTCGCTATGTGGGACAGACAAATGTGTCATCATTTCAAGTCCAGAAAGAACGTTTTCTAATGATGCACAAGATTCCTTGATCCCACGACCTGGAAGATGATAATGGAGATTCCTGCTCTGCGGAGATTTTTGTGAGACATGAATGAGATGATAGCATGGAAAAAAGAAACAGCCTATAGGAATGCAGGCTGTTGACATAATGCTCCTGACTATGATACTGAGAACTTCCTTCATCTTTATGTTTGATTTCGGTCCCCTGTTTTTCTGACTACCTTCCCAAATACCTGGCACTTAGCTCATCTTAGTTGGGAGAAAGAGTATAGAGAATATGTTTTGATGAGGAAAGGGAAGAAAAGATTTGTTATCAATTGTTTTAGAATCTAATATGACTTCTGATTTTTCCAATCTTTTTGTTAATACCTAGATTTTCTTATTGATGTGTGTGTGTGTGTGTGTGCACGCATATGTAGATTTGCATATACAGGTATATGTGTGTACATATTTGCACAGACACACATAATGTGAGGACACAGGGAGTGTGAGGTAGCTCCAGTCATCAGCAATTCCGAAATGTGTGCTTTTAAAGCTTCTTTGGGAATGTGTTGGCGCGTGTTGTCAAATTCGAATTCTACAGTCACTTCACTGAACGTCCGTAATAATCCTTATTTCTAAAACACCCTAAGTGACCCGTTTAAGTTGTACAACTTGGCTATCTGAAGCACAGTTTGACAGTATGTGGATTGAGTGATGAGCTGACCAAAGAAGACATTTGTTTGTTTTATTTTTAACAGCAAATGGGAAATCAGCTTATGCCATAAACTTGGCTTTAGGGAGATCATTTCATTAGATTTCAGGGTAATGTTATTAGCAGGCAGAAAATTCCTTTCCGCTTCTGAACACTCTTAATCCAACTCTGGGACTATAATACATTCCTAAGGTATTTTTCATTGTTCTCAACACACTGCAAACGTTGACTTCAGCTTGTAAAGCCATAAAATATTTGCAGTTCTTTTCAAGTAACAATACCAGAAAGCCTGCAGCACGCTGGGTTAATTCTTGTTTTATTTTATTTGGTTTCATTTTATTTTTCCCAGAAAGTGGAGATAAACCCAAGATCCAGCTCCAGGAGATGACACACAACATGCTCTCATATTCGTGTAGCACTGTGCATGGAAGATTCAAGGGAGGTCTTGTGAGAAAACAAGCTGCACGTCCTTCAAGGACCCAGTAAAACATCCAACGGTGCAGTCTGAGAGCGAGCTGCCTCCCTGCGGATCATTACTCCACCATTTCCAAGGGAGACCAAGAGCCCAATGTCACTTGGACAAGGTCCCTGTCCCTGAATTCAATTACTGCCTTGGCCAACCAGAAAGCCAATTACTGGCCACATTTCATATTCCCAGAGCTCAAGGCATTTTGATAATCCTCAAAGGAAAAATCAAAACAGATTTTTTTTTTCAAAATACAAATATCCTTGGTGGAATTGCGGAGACCAAGGGTATGCTGGGTCACAATGTCAAAATGCCCCCTTGGACCCACTGCTGTCGTTTTCTTTTGGTTTCCTGTTCCTGGAAGCCTGCTCTCTAGATTGTTCTGATTAAGCCCAGTTTGGGGAGCCAGATTCTTAGCACATTCTCCGCCATATTTTATGATAAATCTCGTTCAATTTCCCACGTAGGGTGGCAGGCTTTATGGCTTAACAAACATTGCATCTACTGGGCCATAATTTATATCTGAATGGGTTTATTATAGGCGTTGCATTTCATTCATTGTGCAGCTAATTCCATAACATGCTGCCTGCTCTCTGTGTGGCTGTTTGGCCATTATCAGTTTCCAAGACAATTGAATCTTTCCCTTGCAGTTTCACAAAATGGTTTATGAATATGTAATACAAACTGTGTTAACAAGGCAAATATACTTCATTTCTTTTATGGCTATTTCCAGGCTGTGGCTGGGAAGAAGAGGCATAACAATGCGTCTCACTTAGAGGATGTTGTGCCCTTAATATAGAAATGCACTCCCCTCAGCGGTTCGCTTTGAAGGCCTGTATTGTCTTTGAGCGAGCCACGTGCTGTTGTGCGGTTCTGTGTGAAATGAGCCCCAGTCGACCTCCCATGGATTCAATTATCTTCTCTACACGGATGGCACGCTCTTCTCCTGGCTTCCCCCAAGCTCGCTCTCCTAGTGTGGTCCTACGTGGTATTCTGACTACAAAATAGCTCCATTTGGACGCCCTGCCGTCATGGTGGGAACCGAATTGCTCATTTTCTACATATGGCTCTTTCCCTCTGTACCTTTCCCCGTGACCTTCACACCCAAGGGCAGGCCCAGAGTAAGGGCTTGTCCATCTGAGTGGATGATACTCTGATCAGGCTCTATGAGAGAGAGAGAGAGAGAGAGAGAGAGAGAGAAAGAGAGAGCTCACCAGGTCAGTAGGTGTTTGTAGTTCCAAAGTGATTCTTCCCGGATCTTAACAACATCCAAAAGACCATTTTCAGCTGGAGATTTATAAAGGGCATGAGATGTACCCTTTATTGAACACTCACCATGCCAGAGATTTTATGTTACAATATCCCTTTAGAAGTAGATGTTACTCCTACTCACAGATAAGGAAAGTGAAGCTCGTGAATTTAAGCGACTTGTTTTCGGTAACGATTCTGATGAAGGGTGAAAATGAGGCAGAAACTTCCCAATATCTGAGCTCCAAATCCATAGTCATTCCTTCCAAATAAATACATAGTTACATTTCCAATCTCCCCACGTATGTCCATGTCCACTGCCACTGTCTTAGTGTGAACTGCCATCAAATCCCACCTGGAATATTGGGAAGTCTCTTCCTACGTGCTCTCCCACCTCCACTCGTGCCTCCCTCCCTACTTCATGGTCCACTCTGTAGTTGTGGTGTTACTTCTAAGCAGCAGCGTCCAACAGAACTTTCTGCAGTGCTGGCAATGTTCTAGATCTATTCTCTCTGATGTGGTAGCCACCAGCTACATGTGGCTACTGAGCACTTAAAATGTTCCAGTGTGACTTAGAAGCTGAATTTTTAAAATTATTTGATTTTTATTAATTTACATTTACATAACCACACATAGCTAGCGACTACTGAATTGGACAGCACAGATCTAAAATATTAAGCTGACCAAATCTCACTGCAGTTCAATACCATTCAAAACATTCCCATTTCTCTTAGGTTAAGAACCCAAACTCCTGGCAATTTACAAAGGCTCTGCCCAACTTAGATCCCAGAGGTGGTTTCCATGCGGTCTGCCTTATTTCCTGTTCACACTCTGCACACCAGGCCCTCTGGCCTCCAGAGCCACATTCCTTCCCTGCACAGCCCCGCGCGCAGAGAATAGACTGGACGTGGAATTTCCTCCCCACCCACACCATCCCCCAGGCACCAATGCCCTTCTCCTTCAGGGAAGCCTTCCCCAACCAAGAGCTTTCCGGACCTTGACTGGTCTTAAGTCACCCTGTTCTTCTTCTTCTTAGCACTCCCCACTTTGTGCATTTATATATACTTAGCCCTCTGGTGTCCTAAAGAGAGTGTCTGTTTCCCTTTGCTGTTTAACAAGGTTCCACAAACATAGTGCCTTACAACCATACGCATCTATTCTCTTCCAGTTCAGGAGGTCAGAGTCTCAGGGCTGCGTGAAGTCAAGGTGTCGGCAGGACCACATTCCTCTCCGGAAGCTCCAGGGAAGAGTCCGTTTCCTTGCCTTTCCCAGCTTCTAGAGGCCACCTGCATTCCTTGCCTCATGGCCCCTTCTCCACCTCCTGATTCTTCTGCCTCCCCCTCTCCACATTAAGGACGCTTAATAATTATACTGGGCCCATATAGATAATCCAAGCTATTCTCATCTCAAGATCCTTCACATCTGTTAGCTCCCTTCCGCCATGTAAAGTAACGTGTTCACAGGGTCTAGGAATAGAACATAGACACCTTTGGGGAGGGGGGCACTATTATGCCTACTACACTCCCAACTAGACTGGGAGCTCTGTGACGGACAGGGCCGCTCGCCATCGCCACGAACAGTATGTGGCACATTGGTGGAGTGTGTGTGTGTGTGTGTGTGTTGTGAATGAACGAACAATGTAATTCCTCTACCACAAAGAAGAAATCATCTTGCAGCAAAATCTACGAAGAGCCTGTTAAGCATTTAATTAGCTTCTATATTTTTGGAAACCACACATGGGACTCATGTCACAACAGGTGTAAGCCGTGGTGGGACTGATGATACCACCTAGTCATCCTGCTTTGTTAGGTATTATCAACGTGTCTGTCTTTTTAAAATTTTTTTAAATCTTTTTTATTTATTTTTGAGAGAGAGAGAGAGAGAGTATGAACAGAGGAGTGGCAAAGAGAGAGGGAGACACAGAATCGGAAGCAGGCTCCAGGTTCAGAGCTGGTAGCACAGAGCCCCATGTGGGGCTCGAACCCATGAACCGTGAGATCATGACCTAAGCCGAAGTTGGACACTTAACCAACTGAGCCACCCAGGCGCCCCTCAACGTGTCTGTCTTGATAGTGGCCTGCCTTCTTTACCTGTTCCCCCAGGCTCGTTCAGCATCACCTCCTGCCCCCCATAACCCACACCTTTCATATTGACCTGACTGTCTCCTGGAATTAGAGAAGAGATTCCACTTGGACAGAAATCCAGGTAAATCAAGATAAAAGTGTTGACAAAACCCACACTATTTGGTCTGATTCCAGAGCATCTCTATCAGCAAGCTGCTTATGTTTTCCCTGAGATATGCATGAGGACAACAGTCTAAAAGGAAGCCACAGCTCTACAACTGTCATTGTTCAACTCATGGGTTTGTATGCATGTGGCTATACACAGCCTCTCTCTCTCTCACACACACACACACACACACACACACAGTTCTGTATAATCTATTTTTAAAGCATAGGACAAAAAAAACCTCATGCTGACAGCTGTTGCCTCAATCACCGAATTTCAAAATATACGTTTTTCCATAAATTGTGCAACATTTCAGAATACTTTTGGAGCTAGACGGGTACTGAGATCACCTAATCCAATTCACAAAGGTCTCCAGCCCTTCAGTGCAGATGAGGAAACCAAGGTCCAGAGCAGTGAACCGATTTGTCCCAGGCCCTCCTGGGCCTTGGCACGTAGTTCTGGGCTTTTAACAATTACACTTTCTGGAAACATTTATTAAGACTTTGTTCCTACATTTTCTTACATCCTCCCTGTGCTGTGAATTTGGATCTGGAGTCAAACAAACCTGGACTGAAATCCTGGCCCTGCACGCCTCCAGCATATGTGACGCCAGCCAAGTTACCATCTCTGACCACTCTTCCCTTGTGTGGAAAAGAGAGGGAGGGCAACAGGGGCTTCTTCGTGTGGCTGGTGGAGGAATCCAACGGAAAAGACCTGTAAAACTACGTTCCATGGTACTTGCCACCATAGTGACCGAGCGCTCTATTTCCCCCACCCACTTCCCTCCCTTTTGTGTCTACTTTATGATGATGTGTTTGTTTTTCTCTCAGCAGTTTGCCAACTGATTTGACCAATACTTATCAAGCACAAGCCACGAGCCAGACATCCACCAGGGCCTGGGAGAGAAGGGTGAAGAAGACCGTCCAGGACCTCGCAGGGCTTAGAGTCTAGAGACGGGCGCAGACAGGTGAGCAGGTGAGGGGCTGCTGGCCGGTCAGGGTGATTTGGGGAGGCACAGAGGAGGGAGAGCCCCCCAGAGTGAATGGCGTGGCACATGGGGGAATGACAGAGCCTGACTGGCTGACTCTCAGGTTGTAGGGTGTGGCTGAAAGGCGAGACGGGAAAGGTGGGGAGTGGAGGTTAGTGAGGAGGATGCCAGACGGCCAGGTGTGGAGAAGGGAGGGGTGTCCCGGGACGACTGTTCACTTGCACACTGGGAACCAGGCTGGGCCTTGAGGATACAGCAGGGAACACGCCAGGCCAATTCCCTGCTTCCACAGCCTTACATTTTAGCAGGGGCAAAGCAAGAGGCCTGGGCTGGCACAGGGGATCTAGGGAGGTCCAAGAGGATAGGAGTCGCCAGACAATGAAGTGTGAGGCTCTGTGCTTGAGAATACCTCAGGGATTTCCTGCTGAGTCCAGCCCACCAGGCCACCTCGGGGCTTTACAGGGGTTCTCGAGATCCAGCCTCACCGGGCCCTTACATCAGTGCTCACGAAGTCAGGAATGTGGGGTTTTCAATAAAAGTTCAGGCAATGGGCCCAGAGGGAGTCCGGCTCAAATGAGCTTTTATATTTTTATGTGGAATGTAATCACGTTTGGTCATGATCGAGGCTGCCCCGTTACTGCTATTAGAGCGTTTATGGTTCTAAGGGGGATACGCGTCTTCGGCGATACATGCTCGCAACTAAAAGCAACAAGGGTGTGCTGAATTCTAGTGGCCGCTGCAAAATTCTCAGGAAAGGGCTCACGAGCATCGCCTTGGGGAGCTTGGATGAGAGGGCTGGTGTCGTGCACAGGCCCAAGAGTGGCCAGACCCAGCGAGGGACAACGCGGCCTGGGAGTTTTCACAACCAGCCGCCCTGGTGGAGGTTCTTTTCTTATGCTTTATCTACAATCTTCAGAAGTCCCCCAGGGGCTTCCCAGCCACCAGACCCATCTTCCATGTGTGCAAGCAGGGCCCAGAGAGGTTAGGGGCTCCCCAAGAGGCAGAGCCTGTGAGTGGATGAACTTCCTGTGGCTCCATAGAGGATCACCAGGGACAGAAATATATTCGCTCACAGTTCAAGAGGCCAGCAGTCCCCAGTCAAAGAGGAGACAGAGTTGGCTCTTCTGGAGGCTCTAAGGGAGAAATGGTCTCACGCCTTTGTCCTCGCTTCCGGGGGCTGCTGGCAGTCCTGGGGTTCCACGGCTACTACAGTCGCTCTAATCTCTGCCTCTGCGTCCACACGGCATCTTCTTTCCGGAATTCTGTGCCCTCTCCTTTACTTATAAAGACACCTGTTGTTGGATTTAAAGCCCACCCTAAATCCAGCGTGCCTCCCGGGATCCTGACTCTTTACATCTGCAAAGACTCTCTTTCCAAAACAGATCACGTTTTGAGTTTTTGTGCGGACGCAGACATTTTGAGGACACTATTCAACCCAGCACTGTAAGTGCGACACAGGAGCTGAGCCAGGTCGGAGTGCAAAACCACTCACACAGATGTGGGGCTGTGTCGCACTCATTTGCTCACAGCGACTTGGCTTTCTGGCTTCCCACTGAGTTCCCCTCCGCTTTCTTTATTCCCTTCCTTCTCCTAAGTGTAGACCAGGCCTCTGCCAAACTCTCCTTAGGCAGGAGCACAGAAAGCCCTTGAAGAATCACAGAGGACCAAAGACTCGGGAGGGAAACGCTAGGATGCAGGACAGGAGAAACGTGCCACCCTGGGAATGCGACTCAACACTGACTTGACCCTGCTGCTCAGAAGCTGGCGATTTTGGGTAAGTTGCTTTGCCTCTCTGAGTCTTACTTTCCCTAGCTTCAAATTGGGCATGGATTAATTACTTAATTCAGTTAACTACTTAATTAAAATAATGGAGTTAATGCGTGAGACGATTCTAGAGGCTTCTGGCAGAGAGTAGTTGATCAACAAAAGCTTGTTTAATCCGAATGCGCTGGCATCTCTTCGGTGACGGAGGAGGAGAGCCAGACCCCTAAAAGGAGAAAGGTTATGCCAAGCCCGTCAAGTGGGGGTAAATGCAGAGCTAACTGCAGGCATACGAGGCTCACACACATACATGCACCCACCGTGGTAGCTGTGACTAATCGTCTGCGGGAGTATCTACGCCGCTCTCTGTCCATCCACCTGTTGACTGCCGGTACTACGTGCAGGTCCTGCCTGAGCACCTGCTGATGTCACGTCTTCAACCTTCACACCACAGGTGTGAGCTCGCCATCGTCATTACCCTCATGGCACCAAGGAATAAACGCAACTTGCCACGAGTCTCCGTGAGCCGAGCGGGGGCGCGGACACTCAGACCCGGCCTGTCTGACCACGGAGCCGGCAGCTTCACCACGCGTGGCGGCCACAGGAAGCCCCCCAGGTGCCCGGGGAGCAGACGGCAGCACCACGAATTCCCCCAGGCTGGGTCAGGGCACGGGTTGGTGAAGGGGTGCCATTTGGGCGGGGCCACGGAGCAAGTGAATCATCGGGGGCTCGTGGTGTGATGGAGCCACACAAATCAAGTTCGTGCGCTCGTCCTGCGGCTCAACCGACTCTGTGACCTCGAGGGACTCACGGTGCCTTTCCGAGCCCTTGTTTCCTCATCTGCCAATGGGGATGAAATGGCTACATCGAAAGGTTGATGCAAAAACACAAAGCATAAATGCGGGTAAAAGCTGTAGGGACAGAAAGCGGTCTGGTACGCAGTACTGAAGCAGAACGCGGTGCGTCGGTATCCGGCCCTCAGAAATACATGCGCATGCGTATGAGGACCTAAGTACCCGGATGTCCAGGGAAGCGCCAGTCGCAAAAGTCTCAAACCACGCAAATGTCCGTCTACGGTAAAACTGAAGGGCGGCCCTATATGCACATATGGAACTACTGGGGTAATGGAAACACAACAGCAGGTCTCACAAAGGATAATACTGAGCAAAACAAGCCCATGAACACCCACCCGGTTGTACTTACATAAGGTTAAAACACAGGCAAAACCCTGGGCTCTGGGGTTAGAATCTGGGCCGCTGGTCACCCTTGGAAGGGGTAGGGGGCGATCAAGGGGTACAAGGTTGTTCCTCGAGAACTGACGGCCTTCTTTCCTGATCTGGGTGCTGTTCACCATGAAATACATCAACCTGTACACTTAGCATCTGCGAACTTCAATACATATTTATACTCTGGTGCAAAGGGTTTCTTTGTTTGTTTTCAATTATACGGAATAGACCTGGCAAGTGGAGCATTTTCAGGAAGTGCTTGTTTTCTTTCCTCAAACGACTCCATCATGACCTGTGCAAGAAAAGCAACCTCTATCTGTAAATGATATCCTTAATGACATCAGCTCGGTGGGCCACTGATCCATGCCAGAGTGGGTGTTCATGAATGGCCCCATCTGTTTCATCCCTAAGCTTTGAAAAATCAAGCTGGGCTCTCAGTCAGGTCCTCCAAAGCCCTGTTGCTCTAGCCACTGCCTACTACCCAGATCCCTCTCTGCCTCCTCTGTCTCCTGACCCACTAAAGTCCAGCCACACTGACCTTTTTCGCCTTCTTCAGCATCCCCGATTCTCCGCTTAAATGGCAACCCCCCAGCCTGAAGGGACATCCCCCGGAATGGTTCTTTTTCATGAAATCTGTTCTTCTGTGATATTGGAATTCTCTCAGATGTTCATTTCATTAACAATTGTTTGGCCGTTTGCTTATTTATTTTCTGTCTTCCCTACCCACCAACGTTTGTTCAACCTTGTACCTCCAGTATATGCCAGCAAACATTTTCACATAGTAGTAGGCTTTCAAAATTAACTTATCGCATAAATTGAGCCAGAAGCATCTTAGGTGTGTTAGTACAAGAGTACTAGATTTTTGTCTCACTAAAATATTTCCCTGGCAACAGTACTTTTACTCAGATAATTCCACACATCACACCATCCTCAAAATCCTAAATCAATCAATTGTTCGAAAACTAGAGGTGTTTTCACAATACAGCGATTTCAAACTATAACACAGGGAAGAGAAAATATAGAGATGAATAACGGAGGCCAGGTGGCACTGAGAGGGGATGGTGGGGACAGTGGCAGGCTGAAAAACCAGCCCATGACCAAGCAAAATGCAGTAACTACGGATCAGCACCATCCACCTGCTGCCATTACGAAATGCAAAGCTTGTTGCCCAATCCCCCAGCTTTCTCGAAGAGGCCAAAAATGCACATTTTTTTTGTATGTGAACTCTGCCAATTTTTTAGTACCGGTAATAAATTTAATGTCTCCTCAAAGTGTATATAGCCAGTGTGTAGCAAACTGTTTCTGCAGGCCGCCTGCAGCTGATGCCCTCCATCCTGACCTTAATCTGCCATTTTATAAACAGGGATCGGAGCAGAGAAAGACGATGGTTCGTTACAGATCTCACAGTTAGTATGTGGCAAGATGTGGTCTGGAACTCAGGCTTATAGCTCAAAGCCGTGGCCATCCCATCCACAGTGAGAAAGACCTCTGTGTGCCCATCAGCCTTCATAACATTAAATTATGTGTTGGATCATGCGTACTATATTGAGAAGATCCAATGTGACTCTTCATTAGCCTTAAATGAAAGCCCATAGCCCAGTTGTGAGGCCTCATCACAACAATCTTAAGCAAGGGGCGCTGGGCTGTTTTAACACTTGATGCTAATTTACAGCCGACCTTGAGTCAGAGTTGCACATGCGGTGCCCTGCGTGAAAATCCTTCTTTGTGAAGACCTGAGCCTTCTCTGCTTGTACCAGCCCCTTTTTAATTCTGTCTCAGCAGCCTGGGCCTCACCCCGTTATAGAAAAAGTAATCGTAAATCTGCATGAAGTTTCTGATGATTAGTTTTGCTTGGAATCAGGCCAAAGAGCCAGACTTTTGCCAATTCCATATGTACACGTAAGTTCTTTCAAGAAAGAATGCATTAATCCTTCCCACTGGGCTGGGGATGAGGAGTTTAGGGGCCCCACGGGGGAGAGTGCTCCTGACTCCAGTTGTATGTGTAAAGGGTGTGCCAGGACCACTTAACAGGCACCTTAATAAGTGGACTCGCTTTATCCACAGCAGCACCGAGGGGCACGGGTTATGAATTTTTTAGATGAGAAAATTGAGACTCGTTGTAAGTAACTTGTCTCAGCGCATGCAGCTAATCCAACATCAGCCGGGGTGTCACCCTGTCCCAGGACGGCAGAGGCCCTGCTGCACATACACACGGTCCACACGGAGAGTTCCTTCTGTACTGAGCGACGCCCACTACTGCCTTTAGCCAACGAGCAGGTGATGAACAGCCCCGTCCCTGGTTATCCATCTCCCTGGCTTCCTTTCTCCTTCCTCTTAAAACTTGAGGATATGCGAGCCACTACGGCAGTTGACGCAGAGAGAAAAGGTGAAAAAGTTAGAGACGCAAGAGGAAAACCAGCCAACGTAAAAGCGCTTACTGTACTATTTAGAAGAAAGAAGAAGAAAAAATGGCAGTGTAAGAGCTCAAAACCCCAGGTACAGAGCAGACTTTTAATGCATTTAATTACTCAGTGCTCAGTCCTGGCAATGAAGAGTTGGTTTTTGATAGGTTGTAATGACCATGGTAATTTGAAGACGGTAAGAAAGCAGAATGCTGAGGTCAGAGGGTCAGAAGATTGGGTTTCAGGCAATCAGCACTCCTCCCTCTTCCTGCCTCTCGCTGGACGTGTGTCACTGAGTAAGTTAACTGGTCTCTCTCTCTCGGTCTCAGCTTCTGGGCCCACAACAAGGAGAGCACTGCCTCGTAACAGACAAAATTCCCAGTCCAGCGTCAAGCAGGAAAGTAGAAGCCATCAAAAGAGAACGTCCACATGCTTGAAGTCAACCCCGACACGTGCATCTGCTGCCACGTGCCTCCGCTTCCTCCTGCGAGCTCGGCTCAGAACCACTTCCGCCAGCTTCCGGAGACGCCCTGGAATGGGAGTGAGACCTGGAATACAGGATTGTGTTGAAGGGTGGATTTCACCATGGCAAGAGGGAGAGAGCTCGCCATTCTAAGCTTAGACAGCCTGGATTTCAGGGCATCTGAGTCCCTGACAGCTGGGGAGCCTCTAGAGCAGGAATCTCTTAGAGAAGGGAGGGGTACGTTTGCAGCAACGTGTTCATGTTGGAATCTTAAGCAGCGGAGGGGCAACACCTCAGGTCCTTGTTTGGAAGCATCCCCCTTGTCTGGAAGTCCTTTCGGGTGACAATAAAGAATTTAAAATATAGAGTCAGACAATAAAAACTTTAGACTTGATTCTGAGTTACACTACCAGGGGGAAGGCAGGGTGCGTGGACACACATGCGGGTGGGAAGGTAGATGTAAAGCCTGTGGAAATTCTCTCTGGCGGGCTTCTGCTTTATTACTCAAGCCTAGAATGAGACATTAATCTGTAAGCAGGAGATAGGATGGCAGAGAAGGGAGGGGATGGTTTTAGAGCACGAAGTGGTTCCTCTTTCCAAGCTATTGTGTCCCCACCAGATGAAGGACAGAGAAGCGACCGTCTCTGAGCAGGTGTATATCCCACAATATAAACCAGTATTTGGAGGATTACACAGATTAACCCTATTGTTAATTGTTAGTGAGAATTAAGTTGCTCTCAACCTCAACCAGGGTCTACTCTGGACTATTCTCCTCCCCAGGAGAGACCTGGCAATATTTGGAAACGTTTTTGGTTGTCACAGCCACTAGGGAGGGAGCAACTGTTGCTACTGCTATCTGGCGAATTGGACCCGGGATGCTGCTAAGCATCTGCAACACGCAGGACAGCCCCACAATGAAGAACAATCCAGCTCCAAACGTCAGGACTTTTCGGGTTGGAAAATCCTGGATAAAGTAAGATTTGATGATTTGACTTCTACAAAACCCTGTTACCCTCCCCAAACAGCCTGGGCTTGTGGTCAACTAAAAATCCTCCAATGGCCCCTCTCTCCAACTGTGTTCCCCACACCTCTTAGAAAACTAACTTCTCGGGACCTCAATATGTGAACTCACATTTCATCTGACTAAGGTTAGCCTCTTGGTTCCTATTCTGTAGCGTTAAACAACCAATATTTGGAAACATTTGGGTGCAACAGTTGCCAGAGAGAGGTTTGTGGTTGAATCAGGAAATAACAGCAGTCAATTTCCAACTGAGAGGAGCCCTAAAAAAAGAAGCTAATAGAAACCTGGATATTCAAGGGTGTGTTGCGAGTTTAAATGAACTGTGAGCTAAAATAAACTAGCTTGATCACCCAACACAAATGGCAACTGTGGGTTGAATATGGTTTAGGTATACTGCAACTGTAGGTAAATACACTGAATGCTAATGGCTTTATAATAGTCTTATTAATTCACCCTTCGTAGTTAATGTTTAAGATAAACTCTGTGTCTTTAGAGTAATTTATGCATTCCACTTTTAGAGAATTCCAACTGAATGAATATGAACATAATCATTTTACACAAATGTTCTCTGAGGAGGGAGCAGGAAGTATGAACCGGGGCAGAGACTCCCCACTGCTTTATTCATAATGGATCAGCCGATTCATTCCTTATTAATTTAATGGAGTACAAGTAAGCAGCGTAACAGCTTGAGTTTAGGAGTGTTTCACAAATGGGGCTTTTTGTCTGTAATCGCTTAATCCTGCCGGCTAGGCCTCATAAATTGAATAAAAGAGGGAACTGGGTTTTAATTAAGTCCAAGGAATGAGGCTGCGTCAAAGACACAACCATCCCTGACAAACACAGGGGTGAAGTGTGTTTGGTTAATATCCCATGCTAACAGCATCCTGGCCCAGCGCGCCCCTGACTGGAACCTTTTGATGTCGGGCTGGAGGGAAATCCTGTTCTCCGGATTGGCTTGCGTCTCCAAGGGCAGCGAGAAAAGAGCAGATGACTGAGCTCTTGCCGGCCCAGATCTCCCCAGTCAAGCTAGTGTTCCAGCAAAAAAAGGCATCACTGGCCCCTGATTTTGCGTCTGTCCACATCTGGCTGGGAAAGAGAGACTGTTGACCAGGAGCTCAGTCCATGGAAAAAGCAAGGAATTCTTTTCCAAAAACTAGTATGTCCTAGGGGAAACAAACTGGGGCTTCAGGTCAGACTGACACGCCTTCAAATTCCACCTGCACAGTAAAATAGCTATGGGACCTTGAACAGGATGGAAATAATGCTTTGCTGGGTTATTATAAAGACTAAATAAATTTCTGTGGTCAGGCACTTTGCAAAGTGAGTGACTCTTTGAGGACGTTCAATAAAGGGCCGTTGGCGTCACGATTATCACCTCCTACTAAAATGGAAATGCCCTTTTATGAAAAGGGTAATAATAAACTCAAACAGAAAACTCTTTCTCCATGTTTCCCTATCCACAGGACCAAGCCCTGCTTGCCAAAGCCTTTGGTAGATTACTCTGCATTTCCCTTAATCACCACTCAGGACCCCTTGTGGGAGATCTTCATGGAATGTGGGGCAGACAGGAAAAATGCCCCCAGAGATGTCTGCATACTAATCCCTAGAACGTGTGAGTTGTGTCACCTTCGGATGTGATTGGGTTAAGAATCTTGAGATCAGGAGATTATCCTGGATGGTCTAAGACAGCCCAGTGTCAACACCTGGGACCTTACAAATGAAGAGGGGAGACAGGAGGTTCAGAGTCAAAGATGTGAAGATGAGGCGCTGCTGGCTTTGGAGAGGGAGGATGAGGCCAGGAGCCAAGGAATTCGGGTGGCTTCTAAGACCTAGAAGAAAGGAAACAGATTCCCACCTGCCCCAGCCCCGGAGGCTCCAGAAAGCGTGCAGCACAGCCGACACATTGATTTTAGTGCAGTGAGACCCATATCAGACTTCCAACCCCTGAAACTCTAAGATAATGTGTGTGCGTAGTTTTATATTTTTAAATTTTTTTTAACTTTTATTTATTTTCCAGAGACAGAGAGACAGAGCACGAGCGTGGGAGAGGCAGAGAGAAGGAGGCACATGATCCGAAGCAGGCTCCAGACTCTGAGCTGTCAGCACAGAGCCCGATGCGGGGCTCAAACCCATCAACTGTGAGGTCATGACCTGAGCCGAAGTTGGATGATGCTTAACCAACTGAGCCACCCAAGTGCCCCATGCGTGCATACTTTTAAGCCAGCAGGTTTGGCTTATTTGTTATAGCAACAAGTAGAAACTAACCAAGTGCCCAAGCCAGACGATACAAATCCCCTGCAAGTATGTGTCTTCTGTTTTTTTTTTTTTAATGTTTGTTTATTTTTGAGAGAAAGAGAGAGCAGGGGGAGGGGCAGAGGGAGGGGGTGGACAGAAGATTCGAAAGGGTACTCTGCACGTACAGCCTGATGTGGGGCTCGAACTCATGAAATGTGAGATCATGACCTGAGCCAAGATCAAGTGTCCGACGCTTAATTGACTGAAACACTGGGGTGCCCATCCCATCATTGATTTCTAATTGTCACAAGAGCCTCACAGGCTAGGTGATCCGAATGCCTATTTCACAAGTGAGTACACTGAGACTTTAGTAATTTGCAGAACCAAGATTCAAACCCAGTGTCTCTTGGTTACAAAGCTCCTGACCTTTGCAGTTCCCAGAAAACTTGAGAATCAATCCTGGGTTTGCAAACAGTTATCATGTACCTCATTTGTATGTGATTATGCCATCCTCATGGTTCAAATTTTAGGAAAGGTTCTGAGAAAAAACAGAAAGTCAAGAGTACTTTAAATGCCACCAACCAAAGTTACCACCCTCCCTTCCTTCGATCCTTCTTCCTTTAGCTCTTCGGTCCAACTGATATTTATTACCTGCTACTCACGAGTCAAGCCATCAGACACTAAATGGTTAACAGGCTCTTCTAGGCTATCAAGGGGCCTCTAGGACAGTGGAAACAGAGTCACAGCAAGGGCAGATGCTGTATTGTGCCGTGTGGGAAGTGTCAGAAGACAGACACACGTGGCAAAGGCACTAATTCCAAAGGGGCTCGGGAGAAGGATCGGCTGATTTCTGGCAGAAGCGATGGGCTGGGGCTTCCAGGATGAGCCAGCTGATGGGGAGGAGACGGAGTGTCCCGGAGGAGAAGTGGGCAAAGCAGAGGTGGCTCATTAACATGAGACAGCGGAGGGTTAACACCACCGGTGTCTCTGTTTTACCCAGATCCGTCACTTTCTCACTCTGTAACCTTGGGGAAATCCCCTGTGTCACATCTGTGCCTCAATTTCTTTCTCCCTCACCTACAGATACCTGTTCTTACACTTGGCAGTCATACGGATGAACAGCATCTGTTTCCGCTGCGGACAATGTTTTGGGCACTCTCCTCATTCCAACACGCAACTTACATTAGCTCATTTCATCCTCACTCTGACCTTATTGAAGAAGTTTCTATCAGTGCCCCCATTTCACAGGATGATGAAAATGAGGCATAAAGGGTGCCAGAGACTGAGGGGCTGGCGCTGAGGTCCAAACTCGAGAGGTCTGGTTGCAGAGTCCATATGCTTATCCCTAGGCTATGCACCTATCAAATGAGACCCTAATGTCAATGTAAGAGGCGGCGGTTGGGGGGCAGGGGGCAGATGATGAGAAATTCTCTCCTAAGCCGTCCACACTGGTTGAATTTTTGCCTCTTGCACACCTGGTGAGTCAGCCTCCAGCTACTAACAATAGCTCGCATTTCTTAAACGCGTGTTATCGGTCAGGCACAATATTCGAGGCTGCGCATCTGATTTAACCTTCAGATCATCATCACCGTGATGAGTCTCCTTCAGTTCAGAAGGAAACGAAAGTTCAGAGAGGCCGAGTTATTTTCCTGAGGCCACCTAGCTAGGAAGAGACAGTGTTTTGATAGGAACCAGGCAGGGGACTGGAGTCTCCACGCTCACTCATGCCAGTATATGAGGCATCATGGACCTATGAGCTGGGGAGGGAAGACTGGCCGGGCAGGTATGGAGGCCGAGGGAGTTCAAGAGAATCACCCTCCCCACCCCCCCACCCGGTGCAGACCCAAGCCATGCCACGCCCAGATGGAATGAAGAAGGCTTCTCTCCTGATGACGCCAGCAGGAAATTGAGGGTAAGTGGTGCCTGGGGACAATGCATCGTGGTTTCACCCTCTCTAGCCACAGCCCACTGCAGAATTTGCAAAGACGGGTCTCCTTGTGGCGCTCCCGCAGTCTGGTATCCGAGAACCACACGGTCGTCTCTGACCTTCTTGCGCTGTGCCTGCTCTGGGAGCTGGGTGCCCAGGCCCCCGCTCAACCCTGGGCACTAGGCAGAACATGTCTTCCGCTTCTGTGTGTCTCCCACAAGGGCCCCTGCCAGTGTCTTCAGGGCTGAGGCTTCAGGATGTTCTCCAGCACAGGGAAAGTGGAGAGTGACTTAGAATATACGGGACCAGAAAAACCGTGAGACCTAATTCCAAGAGCTGTGCTTGGTGGGTAATTAAATGTGCTCTGTTTATACCCTTGGTAGTCTAATCAGAGCTCTTTTATTACAGTTTATGTAATGCTTCCTAGTCATTAAAGCAGCATTTGGTAAATGGGCTTACCTTGGGAGGCTCAGACACCCAGAGGCACTGAGGCACCTGTCTGGGGTGGAGACAGCTGAGGCATTATTTACAGATTAATGTATTAAACAAACAAACCTAACATTCCTTTCCTATTCAACAAAGCAACCCTTTCTATTCATCAGCTTGGGAGAGGGACTCTTTATGTGCATAAAATTACCCTACAGCACTGCGAGCACTCCAGGAAAGAAGGAAGGGATTTGATGGGAAGGTTTTATTGAGTGCATTCTATGTGCCCCATGCACCACTGAGCTTCAAGTTCCTGAAATGCAAATAGGGGAGAATAATCTGTGATCGTGTTTTTAATGGCAAAGATAAGGGCCCCAATACGAGTACCAACTAACACTGAACAATTACCGAACGTTCTGCACCCCAGACACCGATGATCATCGCTTCATGTGCATCTTCCCATCTAATGCTGACAACATCCCTGAGGGGTGGGAACCACTTTACAGATGAGGAAACTGAGGAACAGAGAAGTGAAGGGAATTGCCCAAGACTGCAGGGCTACTGTTTGGTATTGGGTGGTGCGTCTTCCAGAGCCCACATGTTTAACTGTGATACCTGCTTCCCATTATGCTGGCGGGGTTAGTTGAGGTAATAGAGTAAAACGCACTGTCCTGCCTTCCCGCTCCAAAGCAGCGCTGTGAATGGAGACTGAAAAGCTCATCTAATTGGCGAGGGCAAGGAAAGCTTCCCGGAGAAGGTGACTCCCCTAGGATCTTGCTTGCTGTATAAGCACCCCTTAGGCGCAGCCAGGTAGGTGTTTATGTGGCAAATAGAAAAGGTGCTTCTGTCTCCTCCAGGGAAGGGAGCAGAATGAAAAAACATTCAGCAGCTCCTCTGAAGGTTCAAGTTCTCAGCACCTACGGGCTGATTTCAAAGCACCAGGGAGATCCAAGAACGCACCCACAGGGGCTGTGGCTGGAGGAGAAGAATGAAGGTCCTTGTCCAAGGTCTTTCGGAGCCAGTTTGAGAAGACGGCAATGGGTTAGTCAAAATGGTTTTCACACAGGGATATCCGAGAGGCAGGCCCCTGCACCTCTGGGGGCCAAGGAGTTTGGGTCTCCCGGGCACGTTGTAGAGGTAGCTATTGCACAGCCCAGGGGTGGGCAGGGATATGTTGGGAAAAGGCGGCTCTGTGAACGTATCTCTTTCTCACAACTGTTGAAAAAGCCCCTTTCTTTAATAGCAAATCCCTTTGTCCCTGCCCTACTCCCTACCACAATCATAATCATAATCATAAATTAAAAGGAAACCTGTTGGCTTTATTCAAAAGGAATTAGAAAAAAAAAAAAAAAACTAGGCCACCTTTCTTATCCAACTGCTGACTTTCAGACAGATTATTGGGGCTTGTACCAAATTAAGCAAAAGGTTAGGAGAATGGGGACGCACTCTGAAAACATACGCTGCCTCTTTAATATCTCAGGTTTTCTTTAAACAGAAAATTACAGCACAATGCACGGACTGACGACAGCATTATCCTTTATCACAATACCCAGCCAACTTTAACTTGTCTCAAGTGTTATTATACGAAATAGAATTTACTGCTATGGACTTCTCTTCAATACTACTCCTTCCCTGTTTAATGAAATGTCATTATTCCAATACAAACCCTTTCTTTTTGCAGTCTGCTCCCCCCCACCCAGCCACTATATTTCATTTCCTGCAGTTACGCGATATTATTGCCTTTTTTCCACAGCTATTGATTTAGGTGTGTATGGCTATTACAATGCAAAATTAAACAGTTCCCCCATCCATTCTACCTTGTACCATTGAACATTAACTTAATTTGTTTCAAATCTGCATTTGATTTGGCAAGGAAACCATTTATCTTTATGAAGAAAGCCCTCATAAAGTAGAGAGTTTAGGAGATCACGGCTTTAAAAATTTAATAGCCTTGTGTCTTATACACTAGAAAAATGAATTAAACCTTCAAATAGTATATGTCTCAATGTAACCTTTTTGCATTTCATACTATGTTTAATTTATTATATTCTTTCTGGAGGAGGAGAAACGGCAGAGGACAGATGGCAGGACGTGGCTCGCTCTTACACCGCGTGAATAAAGCCAGGGTCTGCTGCTCGGGAGCTGCGTGCTTTGCCGCAAAGCCCCGTCCGGCTCATGCTCAAGTACACGCTGCGGTTTCAAGTGGTTGTCGGCATGCGTCTTGTCCAGGGTTCCCTGTGGCGGGAGAGGGGGCTCCCTGCCCGGGGCACCTGGCCAGCAGCCTGGGGAGGAGGGCAGGGAGGAGAGGGGGAGAGGTAGTGGAGGTCTGATGGCACCTCCAAAAGATTCCACAGTAAATGCTCTCCCTCAGAGGGAACAGGGCACCGCCTAGAGGGTAAGAGACCATGCCTGAGCTCAGGTGTCTAGACGGGACCAGAAGACACGGGTGCTGATGCTACGAACCCTGCTCTTACAAAAGCGAGGGCTGGGGCTCCAGCCTTTGCTCTCACTCTCTTTATTATGAACCTCCTTCTTTCCTTTTTTCCACCTCAGTCTGTGAGGTGTGCGGGCAACACAGAACCCCAGGTCAGTGGAAGGTGAGGCCTGAAGAGTGGAAAACGATCAACTTCTCATCCTCAGTCGGGTGAAAATTATGGGACATTAAGGTCAACTGATTAATTGCTGCATGTCAGGAGATGTCCTCAGCTTGGATACCCAACATCTTAGCCAATCTTCACATCCACCTTACCATTTTTTTTTAATGTTTATTTATTTCTGAGAGAGAGAGCGCGAGTAGGGGAGGGGCAGAGAGAGAAGGAGATACAGAATCGGAAGCAGGTTCCAGGCTCCAATTTGTCAGCACAGAGCCAGATGCGGGGCTTGAACTGACAAACCACGAGATCATGGCCCGAGCCAAAGTCCGACGCTTAAGTGACTGAGCCACTCAGGTGCCCCCTCACATCTACCTTATAAAATGGGTCCCACCTTTAGATCCCACAATTACAGACGGGGAAACTGAGGCATGGAGCAGTACTTTGCCCAAGATCACACAGCTATTAAACAGTAGAGCAGATACCTGAAACCCAGAGCTTTAAATCTGGGCATCTCACAGGTAGTCATTATATATATATTGTCAGCTTGGGATATGGAGTGTGAGATCTCTTCCTGTGAATATTTGAAGGACTGCCAAACAGAAGAGGGTGAGATCTGCTCTGGCTTCAAGGGCACTGAGACAACCCTCCCCATTTGCATAATATGCTCCCATAATTCACACATTTTATCCTCAAAACAACCCCAGGTAGCTGCCATAGAGACAGGAATCTATGACTCGGAGAGGAGAATTGCTTTGCCCAATCCACACGGTTCAAAGGCAGCATGGGCAAACTTCAAACCCAATTCTCTACTGAGTGTCCTGGGCCCGTTCCATTATGCTCCATTACCAACGGTATAAATTCAAGCAAACTTGACTCTGTGTATGCTATAAATCAGGCACTCTGCTAAGCTGTGAGATTCAAAGCTAAAGATAAAACAAACTTGCTTTTAAGAAGTCTAGTAAGAGAGATGTGAAATGGCCTCCTGAAACCCGACATTACAGGAACCATAGGAGTCATGTGGAACGTATGGGAGAAGAGAGAATGGGAAGGCAGACGTTCGTCTGTCGCGAGAAGTCCACAGAAGGTGATGTATGACACAGAGAACGCATGAGTGGACGGGCACCATAGTGAGATAATTTTGGTTCAATATAACAAAGAACTTCCCACCAGATTTGGCAGAGATAGAAAATTCATTTATTCTGACATCATCATAGAAGGATTTCAAGGGCTTATTTTTAGACCACATGGCCAGAAAAATTCTAAATATCGGGTAAAAGGTTAAATTTGATGGCCCTTTCTCACCTTCTCATAGCCCCAAAGGTAGGAGATCTCGGCTTTTCCCTGAACTCTTTGGTTATTCACGCAATTCAGTTCTATTCCCCAGTATCTGGTGGCCAGCAACCAGCTTCAGGCCCCGGCTCCAGCCCGGTGTTTGACAATTTCTCAGCCCAAGGGAAGAGAGGCGCAAGAACCCACCGCATTTTCTTGATAGCTGAGTCCCAGGAGCTACACGCTCACCGCTCTGTGTCGCTCTTCTGCTGCTAACAAAGAATCTTCTCTAAGGCATCCCTTGCCTTTAGAGATGATCCTGGAAGGTAGGCTGATACCTTTCTGACACCGATTTACGCATCATTCCACAAACATTTACGGAATGCCAAATCCTCTGCTAGTTGCGGAGAGAACTTTTTTCGACCCCACAAAGGCCCTCCTAAGTCCAAATATAAGTGAGATAAATCATCATTAACTGAGGCCTAAAGGGACACAGGTTGTGTCCAGCATCCTTGGACCACTGCCATGGAGGCAAAAAAATACATCTGCAAGTTCTCTGTTACTTGTTAGGAGGAGCTTCAACAGGAGCTTTCAACCAGGTAATAAAAAGATGTGGCAGTAACACATCAGGGGGAGGGGGTCTATTCCAAAACGGAAACTTGCGCGAGACAGATTAATGGCACTCCCAAAGACGTCCATACCCTGATCCCAGAATCCCATACCTTGTGACTATGTTGCCTTACATGGCCAAAGGGGACTTTGCAAACGTGATCAGGCCAAGGATCTTGAGACAGATTATCTGAGCTTATCTGGTGGACCCAATGTAATCACAAGGGTCCTCACAACAAGGAGGCCGGAATGGCAGAGTCAGAGGCAGGCGCAGCTGGCTTTGAAGATGGTGGAAGGAGCCGTGAGCCAAGGGATGCAGGCAGCTTCCAGAAGCTGGAAAAGGCAAGGAACAGGTTCTCCCTGGAACCTCTAGAAGGAGTGCAGCCCCTGACAGGTTGATTTTAGGACTTCTGACCTCCAGAATTGCGAGATAATAAATGTGTGCTGTTTTGAGCCATAAAACTTGTGGTGATTTACTAGAGCAGCAACAGCAAGCTAATACGATATTATTTGTTGTCAGGCATATATCACATAATTTACATTCATTTGTTCAAAAAATACACTCACTGAGTAAGTATGCTGCTCCAGGAATCGCGCCAGGTTCTGAGGGCACAGCAGTGGCCCAAAGAGTCTGGAACATATTTATAGGCCAGAGAACAGTAAGTGAGGAAACAGGCCACAAAGGCGGGTACTGCTACACCCATTCGAATGTTAAGAACCTGAAGACACAGAGGACTAAAGTAACCTCTCCAAAGTCTTTTGAGTTACTAATGACCCAGCCGGGATCCAACCATGTCTGTCTCACAAACAAACCCGTGCCATTTTCACCACCTTCTCATTTTCCTTGGGGACGGCTTGGGATGCAGAGCTAAAATTCCTTCACGTGCCTCATCCTGTCATTTTCCTCTAAATTCCCGGAAGCTACATACATCCCTTCCTCGGATGGGACAGTGGCCGTTTCCAAAGCTGCTTTGAACCACGGTACTTCTCAACTTGCTTCTCTTAGGGACCACAGGCACGTATCTTGTTATACACAGCCCCTGATATTTTGATTATTTTGATGCAAATCCATCACCCATAATAAATTCCCCTGCTCTCCAAACGCAATCGATTTTAGAGGCATGAAAGCAAAAACGAAGTAAGCCCTGACAGTCTTCGCGCGTGTCCGTGACAGGAGAGGCCTAAGTGGCTGAAAGCTATTTTCCTCACCGTCAATCCGCCAGATGATCTTCCTTGCACAAACACATACCCATACGGTCTGGCTAATGCTTGCCTTTTCGGACATATGTGAGCAAATAAATGTAATTACGAGCAAGATGTAATCACAACTGCCTCGCTATTAAAGCTGTGGTACGCTCTCGTGGCTCGGCTAACAATATAGGCAGAAGGGTGGAACTGCTTGCTCCTCTCCCAGAAAGAAAAACATTCCAGAAGTATGGCCTCTTTAAAATTATATCTGCAAAAATACAACATTTAAATGCAGAATCTGACTTCCCAAGAATCGCACCAGAAAACCTTTTAACAGAAACAGCAGGGAGAGAAAGCTTTTTAAATCATGATACTCCATGAAGGATTATGAAAATGGGGGTCATCGCATGAGACAGAATTGCAAATACAATGAGGAAAATCTTCTCCTCTGTGTAAATACATGAGGACAATTTATTCTTTTCTGTTGAGCCATCAGGGGATATTTTCAGCTTCTGGAAAAAGGAAGGGAAAGAAGCCACCATGTCCAAATGGATCTGTTCGGAGGGATGCGCTGGGCTGCTGCCCGGTAGTAAGGGTCAGCTGCTCACACACTCAACCAGGCTGCCTGAGAAGAACGGACCTAAGACTTTCCCAGAGCCCATTAAGCAACTGGGCACACAAAAGCTGACCGAAGACTCACTTGCGTTCAGTCCTTAAGAGAAGAGCAGAAAGGACAAACCTACCCACGTCCAAATGCACAGATACCAGCCTACCAGCCCAATGGTACATGCAGGACGCTCAGGCATCGACTATCTTCCTACTCAGCTCGTCTCTCAGAAACAGCCGACCCCACCAACTACGTTACTTAGTCAACACTGAGCGCTGCTCTCTGGTGAGATTTTCAGGGCGAAAGAGGTTACTCAACAGTATATCTTATTTCTAAGTTATAATGACAGATCTGTAAAAATAGCATCTTCGTGTTGCCATCTGTGTGTATGTTCCTATCTGTGCGGTGCACACGTGGCTGGTGTGGACACAGATATGCTTTCTTGAGGAGCCATGATAGGTAGGTAGGTAGGTAGGTAGGAAAGTAGGTAGGGAGGTAGACAGATTCTTCTTTTACTTGAAATTTCTTGGTTACTTACAAGGAAATAGTTGGGTAACTATCACAATACTGAGAAGATAAAGGGGAATAAGAAACACAAGTGTTCTGCCCTCAAGCGTACTGTTATCTAGTTGGGAAAGACAGGTGAACGAATGAACAGAATACACCAATGCAAAGTAGGAAGTGCTCCATGAGATTGGGTGAAATAGGGCTGTTTCTTTGGTTTGCCCGCATAAAGTCTCCAAATCTTGACTCAGACTATGGATTGGGCTCACCAAGTTGAAATACTTTAGCTAAACTCCAAAAATTGTTTTGTTTAATGGGACTTTGTAATAAAAGTGAAACATTTTCTGGGAATGAGCAATACACAGAATAAAATCAACTACCTGGTCTTTCCTACACAACAAACTTTAATAATGCTCTATTTCTTCAATGTTAAAGGTCAGAGTTTTTCACACTTTAGCATGGCTGAAAATAGGATGTGTACCCTATCAGTGGAATCTCTAAACTGCAATGGATAGCATTTTTTTCTTTTTGGGATTATACATAAAATCATGTTGTGTCTTACTCTTAGATGCAAGGAATTATAACCTATATATTAATTGATCAATATAATAATTATATACAGAGTTCTGATTATGGTGTGGTGGACTGATCAGTGCTAATTACATTGTAGTGTGCTCATATATGTTTAACAACTAGTTCTCCAGGGGGAAAAAGTCCCTGATTTACAGCAATTGGCAAATTTTCATGGCGTAAATACTCCTACCATGGTCAATTTCAAGCTACCAAGGTGACATCATTGAATGTAAGGTGGGAAGGGTTCAGCAAAATTGGCCAGGAGAGCGTGTGTGAGCTGGCCCCAACACACCACTGTACCCATGTCAATCTAGAGCTAATTTCAAACTCTTTCCCAGACAGCACGTCTCAGGCAGCAGACCAACACTGGTTGGCTAGAACAGCCTGTAAATCCTGATCAGTGTTTGTATTTAATATCACCCTGACAATACTAAGTTATAAATAATCTAAAGTGCGGTTCTGATGTTAATGTTCAGTCCCTTCTCAACAGGCTCCTAGCCTCTGTTTGTGAAGGGAGTATTTCTATCCTTACCCTACCGAAATTCTGTTTTTCATCATCTGGTTTAGTGTCAGCTGCTGATTCCAATTTTTGTGTAATGTTATTCCATATTCCATTGCAATCTTCATTAGAATTGTATACATTGTAAAATGTATACATTTGGGGCTTTATACAAATTGCAGAGGACAGTTGGTCTCTGTCTGCAAATGTTCTGAGTCTACACTTGAAGGCTGAATATTTTCTGTCTATGGTCAAAGAAAAGGCAAAGGAGAGCCACTCTCACCACCTGTATTCAATGTTGTAATGGACATTCTAGCCAGGGCAATAAGGCAAGTAAAAATCAATCAACCAATGAATGAATCAATCAATCAACCAATCATGTGACTGATCATAGGATCCATGTGATCCCAATTGGAAAGAAGTAATCAAAACCGTTCTTACTCACATACGACAAGGTCTTCAATGGAGAAGACTTGGTGGGCCCCCCCCCCAAAAATGATACTGAAACTGATAAATGAGTTTAAAAAGGTGGCAGTATACAAAGTCAATACACAAAAATCAATTCTATTTCTATATACTATCAACAAAAAACTGGAAATCAAAATCTTAAAAATACCATTTAAAATATCTTTTTTTGCAATAATACTAGTTTTTATTTTATTTTTTATATATAATTTATTGTCAAATTGGTTTCCATACAACACCCAGTGCTCATTCTAACAGGTGCCCTGCTCAGTGTCCAGCACCCACTTTCCCCTCTCCCCCACCCCCATCAACCCTCAGTTTGTTCTCAGTACTTAAGAGTCTCTTACGGTTTGCCTCCTTCCCTCTCTGTAACTTTTTTCTCCCCTTCCCCTCCCCCATGGTCTTCTGTTAAGTTTCTCAGGATCCACATGAGTGAAAACATATGGTATCTGTCTTTCTCTGTTTCACTTATTTCACTTAGCATAATACTCTCCAGTTCCATCCACGTTGCTCCAAATAACCAGATTTCATTCTTCCTCATTGCCAAGTAGTATTCCATTGTACATATAAACCACATCTTCTTTATCCATTCGTCAGTTGATGGACATTTAGGCTCTTCCCATAATTGGGCTATTGTTGAAAGTGCTGCTATAAACATTGGGATACAAGTGCCCCTATACATCAGCACTCCTGTATCCCTTGGGTAAATCCCTAGCAGTGCTACTGCTGGGTCATAGGATAGATCTATTTTTAATTTTTTGAGGAACCTCCACACTGTTTTCCAGACCGGCTGCACCAGTTTGCATTCCCACCAACAATGCAAGAGCGTTCCCGTTTTTCCACATCCTTGCCAACATCTACAGTCTCCTGATTTGTTCATTTTAGCTACTCTGACCGGTGTGAGGTGGTATCTCAGTGTGGTTTTGATTTGTATTTCCCTGATGACGAGTGACGGTGAGCATCTTTTCATGTGCCTGTTGGCCATCTGGATGTCTACTTTAGAAAAGTGTCTATTCATGTCTTCTGCCCATTTCTTCACTGGATTATTTGTTTTTCAGGTGTGGACTTTGGGGAGTTCTTTTTTTTTATGTTTATTCATTTTTGAAAGACAGAGACAGAGCACAAGCAGGGATGGGGCGTAGAGAGAGGGGGACACAGAATCTGAAGCAGGCTCCAGGCTCTGAGCTGTCAACACAAAAGCCCCATGTGGGGCTTGAACTCATGAACTGCGAGATCATGACCTGAGCCAAAGTCAGACGCTCAACCCACTGAGCAACCCAGGCGTCCCGGTGACTTCTTTATAGATTTTGGATACTAGCCCTTTATCCAATATGCCATTTGCAAATACCTTTACCCGTTCCGTCGGTTTTAGTTTTAGTTTTGTTGATTGTTTCCTTTGCAGTGCAGAAGCTTTTTACCTTGATGAGGTCCCAATAGTTCATTTTGGCTTTTAATTCCCTTGCCTATCTCTTAAAGATATGAAATACTTAGGAATAAATCTGAAGGACCTGTACTTTGAAATCTATAAAACATTGCTGGAGAAATTAAAGACCTAAATAAATGGAGGATATGGGTCAGAAAGCTCAATATGGTTAAGATGTCAGTTCTCACTAATCAGTATCCCAGCAGGCTCCTTATGGCAGAAACTGAGAGTATTCTAAAAGCCATATGGAAACGCAAAAAAGCTAAAGTGGCCAGAACAACTATGAAAACGAATAAAGTTTTAGAGCTAACACCCCAGATTTCAAGATTTATAACAAAGTGCCAATGTGCAAACAACAGCTTTTCTACATGGGACAAAGGCAATTCAGCAGATGAAGGTAGTGTTTACAAGTGGTACTAGAATAACTGAGTATCCATATAAAAATATCACCTTTGATCCATTTACTTGCTAATATATAATATTAACTCAAAGTGGATCACAGGCGTAAATATTAAACTTCAAAAAGAAAACGTAGGAGAAAACATTTTTGACATTGGACTAGGCAATGATTTCTCAGACATGACATCAAAAGCACAATCCATAAAGGAACAAATTGATAAACTGGACTTCATAAAAATTTAAAATGTCTACTCTTCAAAAGATACTGGAAAGAGAATGAAAAGACAAAGCACAGACTGAGAGTATATATTCACAAGTAATATACTTGGCAAAGAATTTGCACTCAAAATATATAAAGGACTCTTGAAAGTCAATAATAAGCAAACCAACCACCCAACAAATAAAAAGATATATGGATTGCAAGTACATGGAAAGTTGCCAATATCACTGGTCATTAGGGAAATGAAGATTAAAACTATAGCCAGATATTGCTACATACCTATTCAAATGACTAAAATTAAAATGGCTGATCTCACTGGGTCTTGGAAAAGACTCTCATATACTGTTGTGGGGATGTAAAATGGTACCACTACTTTGGAAAACAGCTTGGCAATTTCTTAAGATGTCAAAGTATCCACCTATCCTATAATCCAACTGTTCCAACCCCAGTTATCTGCCCGAAAGAAATGATTTGTGTATACAAAGTCTTTTACGTGCATGTTTGTAGACGCCTAGTTTATAATACCTAGAAACTGGAGACTCCCCAAATTTCCAACAACAGGTGAATGGTTAAACAGAGGCATATTCATACAACGGAATACTTCCAGGCAGAACAAGAATGAATATCTGATACACATCCCAGCATGGATCAGCCTCAAAATTGTGGTGAGCGAAAGAAGCCAAACAGCAAGTATGCATAGAATCCCATTGATGTGAAATTGTATAAACTACAAACTAATGTATAGTGACAGAAAGTAGATAGTGGTTGCCTAATGGGCAGAAGTGATTACAAAGGGACCCAAGGAAATTTGTCTACGTATATATCAAACTAGTGTTTACACATATCAAAACTTACCAAACTGTGCATTTTATATATGTGCAGGTTACTCTATGTTAATTTTTCATCAATAGAGCTCTTTTAAAAAAAAATAGCAAATACTGGAATGATTTTAGTGTCAGAATTCTTAAAATGTGCCTATGCATATTTTAGACAAAGTGGATTGATGATTCAGAATAAAGGATAAATGCACTAATTTCACAATTTTTAACACAATGTATTTGTTCTGGGTAGTAGAGTTTGAATGCAAAGGTTTGAACACTTTCTTCACTTTTAAATTGGTTGTTTTGGCTTATGTGTATCTATTCATTCATTCATTCATTCATTCATTCATTTAGTAAATAGTTATTGAGCACTAACAACCAGCACTCTCCTAATACATTATTTTCTTTTAAAAGATGAAGTCTCTATTTCACGGAATTGCAATCTAGTAAGGAAGAGAGACAAATAAAATGCAACACAAGCAGGGGTGCCTAGCTGGCTCACTTGGTGGAGCATGTGATTCTTGATCTTGGCCTTGTGAGTTCAAGCCCCACATGGAGTGTAGAGATCACTTAAATTTTTTTTAATAAATAAAATAAAATGCAACACTATATGTATACCCTTTATTGGAAATTATCTTGTGTACCTACTATGTGCCAGACAATTAATGGTAGAGTTGAGCAAGCAACCAGCTTTCCTATCACCTAGGAACGTAAAGTTCAAGCTAAGAAATGAGTATCAAAGGAGTGACCATGATAAAGTACATGCTATGAGGCTGCTTTCTAAGGAAGCAACTGACAAAGGGGTCAGCCCAGATTCCCAGAGAAAAGGATGCTGAAACTGTGGTTTTGCCTTCTAACTATTTCATGCTATCCTGAGTACTGGATTTGCAGCTCTGTTTCCTACATTTTAAGGGTTGCCTTCTAGGAAGGGCATCTGGATGGTCCTATGCGATCACCATCATAGTCAGCCTTTCTGAAGCAGCAAAAGAAAAATACGGATGATACAGAAAACAGCAGGTGCCAGGTCCTAACAACATAGGAGATAACCCACTGTGGCCAAAAGATAGTCAAACTGTAATTGGGGCGTACAGTATTTCAATCATTCCCAAATAGATAAGACAGATTTCCCCCAAATTTTCCATTGCCCTATCTTTGGAACAGCTCCACATGTGGCTATTTTTAGCTACATCATCACAGTAAAGGCTAATCAGCTGAGGCATTACAATCTGAGTCATGCCAACGTCTACTTAATAAGAAAGAACACATTCTTTAAATGTGGCAAGAATAGAATATATATACCTCAATGGTACTGAACAGAGGGGATAATTCCCAGAGGTGCTTAAATTCCGAATCAGATCACTTTCCAGAAGCCAGCAAGAACATGTATTCAATATCAGATTTTCTGTGCTCAGATTGTCTTTCTTCGAGTCCTTACTCAAGCAGAAACATGAAGGTTTTTTTTTTTTTTTAATATCAACACTGCATCAATAGTGTTTCATGAGATAACATGAAAGGATAAAGTCATTTTTTTCCTGCAGTTCAAAGTGGTCTTACAGGAAATTTGCTGTCAGTGGCACCCTCTGAGACCAAGTCTTTACCAGAGAAGGCAAGTAAAGCCAGTGACCGCAGCAAATAAACATTCTTCTCGCTACCTGGCTTCTGGGCTAAGAGTGATTTTAGTGGGGCCAGAGCTATCACTCTGGTGTCTTCTCTCAGAAACCTTCTATTCCTTGTCCTCTGACTATAAGATACCAAACCAGATTTTCCTATATTTCATACACCACGCCACTGGTCAGTATAAGCCTCAAAAGAGGCCGGTGTCAAAGGACTGTAGATCATTTGAGCTGGGAAGAATCAAAAGCACCCAGCCCACCCTTCTCATTTTGTAGATGAGGAGACTGTAGCCCACAGAGTTGGGGTCTTCTCCACTATCACATTTCCATTCACTCAATAACTATCTGCAATATGCTACACCTGTGTCATTAAGTCCCCATAGCATCTGAGGATGTAAGAGCTATATGCTAATCTTTTAGATGAAAAATAAAAATGTGACTCCGAAGTCTGGTATGTTGTCTAAGATTTTAAGTGCCATAACTGAACCTCAAACTTGGATCTGAAGACTCTAAATCCGGTGTGTCTGACGGGTGTCAGAGATGTTACAACTCTTAACCCAAGTTTTTAAACTTCTTCTATCAGTAAAGCAGAAGGACTTGACAATGCAGCCATTTAAATCACTCTGCTACGACCAATCCAAAGTCTTCCTCTGCTTACGAGTGGCCTCTGGTGAGGGTCTTGGGCCATGAGTGTTTATGATCTTGTCAGGCCCTCAGCCCTTTGCTGTGAACCTCATTAGATGTCCTCTTCGGGCAACTCTATTCCATTACATGCAGAAGTGGAGTAAATGGAGTACAGAGGGTCTTCTCAGGGGGAAAGATCAAAATAAAAGGGGGTGACTGGTTAGAGACTGTTTCTGGGGAAAGGGATGATGCATATGAGATTCACCAGGTTTACAAACGCATCAGGTCCCCACAGAACCTGTCATCTGCTGTGCGTAAAACGCCCACAGTGATGTTTCCCAAATGCACATCTACTCACATCTCTCCTCTCTACCCCTTTGCCCTCAGGATCAAGTCCAGGCTCATTAACAGGGCTGGCAAAGCTCCCTGTAATATGACCCCTGTCTTTTTCCATCTGCAACTCTTCTTGGCAATCTGATCCACTGCTCTGCTTTCTTCATATGCATACCTACCTTCCATTCTCCCCCTCCCCAAGGGCCCCTCTCCCCTCTAGACCCTTGAACAAGCTGTCCGTTCATCCAGTGAGACTCTTCTCAACCTCCAGGATAAGTTCAGATGTTACTCTTTCTGAGGAGCCTTGCTTGTGCCCCGAACCCTGTAACAAATGGACCCAGGCTGGGCCTCCTAGTCTCTCCATTTCATGGCTATTGTCACAGAGCAGTGAAATAGCCTGTTTAATTTCACCCATCTACCACTATATTGGAAGTTTCCAGCTCACCAGTGTATCCGAGGCCAGGCTCAATGTCTTACCCACAGTTGTTGTACAATAGTTATTTCAGATGAATGAATGGATGGATGGATTAATTAGTTAATTAATTAATAGTGCTATGACTTGTTCTATAAACAGTTATAATTAGGTTGCTTCCATTGAAGGCAACCAAGAATGACAAGCAGTTTAGACCTGTCCTTCCAAGCGATTTTTTTGGAGAGTTCATGGGGTCAGCCCAGCACAGCAATCTGTGTTGAAAAGACTGCCCAGGGGGCATAGAGAATGCATATTTGCGACACACACCTGAGAGGCTCAGGAGGGTCCAAGTTGCTCTGAAGCATCATCGGCCAATAAACAAGGGGACTCTTAAAGCAAATATGCAAGGTCTTCTACGCTACAGAATTTATTCCTCGTTGATGCTGAAATGGAACCTGAGACAGACAGAGGCTTAATGAACAAAGACTCTGGAAGAGGCAACCTGTCTTTGGGTAAAATGAAATCACTCCTGATTACCTCCAATGGACAGCAGTTATGAGCTCCTGTACACAATTTAAAGGTAATCTTGTAATTTAAAAAGGGGGGGGGGGGAATGCCCATTGAACCTAATGGTAAGTGACATTATGGCTCAGCTGTGATTAGAATCAAGCAACTTTCTTCTGGTGCTTTAGTGGCAGTGGCTTCCTTAGGTTCAGAGAGGGTTAATTCTATGATCCTTGGGGATGCTTTAATGGCCCTGGTTATCCAAACCTTGATTCAGAGTAGAGGCTGTGGATTATGTTTTCTCTGCACATCCACAGACATATTAGGACATGAAGTGAACATGACAGCAGGAGAATATCTCCTTTCTCCTCGGAAATGCCCCAGGAGAGTTTCCCACCGCGACCTCCTCAGACCCTGGCTTTGCATTAGAGTTATTGTCCTGAGAGCAGATTCAGTTAGAGCCTCTGATTCATTTCCTATAGTGCTCTCTTGTTGATTCTTGGTGGCAGCTAACTTGTAAAATTTTATTATGATTTTTTTTTCTTGGTTTGTGTCATGGAAGAGATAAAAAAAAAAAAAAAAAACCACACCACCAACAACGATTCTATCATCAGTCCTAAATGTAGTTGTATAAATCCACACTGAGGCCGTGTGTCTGTCTACAGGGGAAATGCAGGATAACAGGTTGTTGTGTTTCTAGCGGCCGTTCTCTGGGCTTGGATTTCATGTTTCTAATGGTCCAGAGGACCGAGGTAGGAAACTACACGTCTTGCGGGTACCGCTGGCACAGTGGTCATGCTAATTTGGATTTCACATGTCATCCGCTCACCATACTGGTGTTAGAGTGATCCTTGTCAAGCACACTGTGATCAAATCACCACCACCATCAACTGGTGATTCACCAAAATCACCATGGCTCACTGTGATTGCCACATTGAGCACTTCTCAGATGCCACAGCCCCCAGCTTCAACCTGTATACTCCAGTTACACTGAAACACACAAAGTAGCCATTGTAGGTCCACTGTTTCATGACTCTGTGCCAACTTATGGTGTCCCTTCTCTTAGGACATCCTCCATTTTCTCCCCCCATGTTTCTTCCTCTCACTGCTACTCATTTGCTCAGAATTAACTCCCCAGGCATCATTTCCATCAAGCTGCTTCCCAAACACCCCACTGAACTTCACCCATCTATTGAAATAGCCCATTTGGTTCTCTTTATCCCTTGTCGAAAAACACTCTACCTCCTCATTCAGACCAGGCTCTATCCATCCTTGTATTTCCAAAGCCTCGCAGAGTGATTGGTATGCGGGTGGCCATCCAATACAGCTTCACCGCACTCTTCATGTTTGACCCTAGATGTCACGACCTCCAAGAAGTGACGCCCTTCCTCGAGGCTTGCTGGCCATGCCTCCTATTTGCTCTTATAGCACACTATTGAATACCATTAGTATTTCTTAGTATTTCCCCCACTGACTTGTCTATTTTCCCTCTGATCAGGAGCTTCTCCAGGGCAGGAAGCACATTTTCTGTGTCCACTAGTTCATGCCCAGAGCCATGCACAGCACCTGAAACAACATGCCAAATAAATGAATAAACAAAGAATGCAGATAAAGAGTGCCATTAAGAATCCAACAGGTCTGTAGAGTGGGCTCTGGCAACTTCAGCTAGATCTTTGAAATCCATGATCCCACAAGCACTGCTTCCAAGACAGGAACAGATGGGAGAGAAGGCCTTCCCAGTAGGAGTTATCATACCCGTGCCCTGAACCTCCTGAAAAGCCCAGAACACCATACTGTCATAACGTGATGACAGATGAAAAGTGCAAAATTAAATTCAAGCTCATCTCGCAATTTTGTGTTTAGTCTTCTGTTGCCAACCTACGAGGTGCTTATAAAACAGCTTGAGGATTTACCACTAATACCTTCCCGAAGACAACATTGTCTTTTGGCAGTCAGCGCTCCACCAAATTGTTGTTTTGGTGTTGGGTGTGTTTGGGGGTTGGGAAGGGGCAGACAAAAAGCAATGGGATTAATCTCTCAGCTGTCAGTTCATTTCAGCTGAGTACGTAAGACGGTTTTTGAGTTTTATGATGGCTCCAAGTGACATGGATGAAAACAACTCCAGCCCCAACCTGTATTATTGTGTTGTCTCGGTTTGGGGGTCTGTTTCATGTAAGTTTCATTCTCTACACCATGCTCGGCTGTGTTCATTCCTCTAGCCTGAGGAGAAAACAGATTCGGTCGCCTTTTTCTCCATCCCCCGGAAATTCCAGGTTTACTTTGTATTTGGGTGAAGAAAGCTAACTTACCAAAGCCCATGTTGGAGTGAATCATAGTCGACTTAGACAATTCTCTCAAATCTTCTGGAAGTTTCTATCTAAACCATTATTCTAAGGAACTATCTTAATGGAGGGGCTGTGTGGGTGGAGTAGAAATCAAGCTGAACTATTTAAGGGTAGAAGTGAGCTTTGCTTGAATGTGGCTGGAGAAGAAATAAATGCTACATGAGAACAGACAGGGTTCTAGAATTGCTTTGACCTGAACCTACAATTTATACTTTTGCAGGTTGTTTTTTCCCAAGCAGACTTTTTATTAAAGTATAGCACCTACAGAGCAATATGCAAAAGTTTGTGCAGATAGATGAATTTCCACACACTAAACAGACCCATGTTACTAGCATCCAGATGACTGAACACTACAAGAAAAGCAGAAGCTCTATGCATGCACCCTCTTCATCACTACCAAACTCCAAGGTCATCGTTATCCTGACTTCTATCACCACAGATTAATTTTGCTTGCTTTTGAGTTACATCGTATGGGATCATACTGCATCAACTCTTTTTATCTGACTTCTTCTATTCAATGTGCTAACTGTGAGACTTACCCATGTCTGTATGCAGTTACCATTTATTGGTTCTCAGTACTGAATAATATTCCACTCTGTTTATATACCACAATCAATTTATCCCACTGTTGGTGGTGGATGATGGGTTGTTTCCGGTTTGGGGCTATTATGAAGAGTGCATTATGGAGAGCGCTTGTAGAAACAGTCTACAAACGTGTCTTTTGGTGAAAATATAAGCGTCCTTCTAGAAAAGTACTTAAGAGTAGAAATGTTGGGTCACAGAGTATCTTATGTTCAGCTCTAGCTTGACCTAAATTTAAATTCACCCTTCCAATTTTTGGTTGAGTGACCTTAAGTAAGTCATTTAAAACTTCTGAGCCTGGGGGCGCCTGGGTGGCCTAGTCAGTTAAGTGTCTGACTTCAGCTCAGGTCATGATTTCGCAGTTTGTGAGTTTGAGCCCCCCTTCAGGCTCTGTGCTGACAGCTCAGAGCCTGGAGCCTGCTTCGGAGGCTGTGTCTCACTCTCTCTCCCCCTCCTCTGCTCACGCTCTGTCTCTCTCGGTCTCAAAACTAAATAAAAAACATTAAAAAAAATGAAAACTTCTGAGCCTGTTTCTCCATCAGTGCATGGGAAAATTTTACATCGCAAAGTTGTTTTAAAGATCAAATCAAGGAGTATAAAGTATCTGGCATAGTTCTGACGTTTAAGTGATATTTTCCTCAAGACTGTTTAGGGCTCAGTAAATATTCCCTGTGCTCCCTGTCTTTCCAACTTCTGCTACAGGTTGGTTGGAACTACTTGATTTGTGTGCTGGCCAGTAGGGTGTGAGTGGAAATGAGGTGTGCTGCTTCTGGGTCCCCAGGCCACCCTCCAGCACTCTCTTGCCTGGCTGCAGAGCCCTGGTGGCATCACAAGAGGACAGAGTTCCCTGGGGTCCCTGAGAGTCAGAATGGAACCTAAACTCTACTGACTGGCACTGTGGACACGGAGAATGAGCAAGAAAGAAATGTTTGCCGTGTTGAGTCACTGGTATTTCTAGGATACACGGTCACTGCACCATGCCACATAGATAACTGGGTAAATACAGAATTTAAATGATGAGATGTGGCGCCACCCCAATGAAACCCTCAGAATTACCCTTCAAAGAGTCATAGGACTCTGGCTCAACAGAGACATTACATATTTCTTCACTTTCAAATGGCAAGGAATTTTTTTTTTTTTTTTTTTTTTTTTTTTTTTTTGCTGTGACTAAAGAGAGAAAATTGAAAGCGGTCTTTTGCCGGAATATGTTAATTGAAGAATCTCTCTCCTCTGTTGAGAACCAGATTGTAATTCCAAAATTGTGTCTGATGTACCCCAAACACAGCATCGCCTTCACAAAGAGAAGGCCCTTGGTGATTATTAGTTTAAAAAACTAAAATCCTCTCCCACCAGGTTCAAAGCCAACCTCATTCTTTTGTTCCTATAAAGACTTTCTTTCTTCATGTTCCCTGGTGTCTACATGGCCTATGAGCTTTCTCCTAATGATTAAACTCCTAAAAATACTACAAAGAATGCTTAATAAGGCTTTTGTGTTTTACTGGTTGCTATAGAGACTGTTTAGTGTAGGATTTTAAGTACGTGTAAATATGTATTTTGGACAGTGTTTAAAAACACGTATAATTTACCCAGCCATAACAGCTACTTCAGAGCATCATAGTTCTCTGCGATAAGGCATATGTAAAGCATTTTATAGTGTGTTATTTATAGTTATTTACTTAATAGGCTATAACAGTTCCTCCTATTGTGTAAAGGAAATAGGCATTTACCCTGTTTTAACAATGAATATCATTTACTCCATTGTAGCAATTGATAGTCTTGAGTCCCTTGCAGGCTAGTGAATATGCAATTCGTATAATGTTGATGCAAGAGAGGAAACCATGTTGACAGAGAGTTAGTAGGAAAACAAAGGGTCCTGCTGATGGAGTCTTGAGCTCATTAGGGAAGTTGTTGACTGAGCTACTCTGGCACGATAGGAAACCCCTGGAAAGAGGCCACTATCTGCTTTGAAATTATCCCCAGGGATGTACCCAAGGGCGAAATAACACGAATAATAATAGCAACAACAACTAATAGTTATTGAGCAAACTTGACGTGGCAGGTACTCAGTGTTTCACAGCCCTGGGCTCTTTTAATCCCCCCACCACAGTGACCCTATGAGACAGATACTGTTATTTGTCAGATAAAGAAACTGAGGCAGAGAAGTTATACAACTTGACCAAAATGATCACCCAGCAGGTGGATGGCCGATCCAGGAGTTAAATCCAGATCTCTCTCCAAAGCTTGTGCTCTCAAGTGTCATTCCAGATCGTTCATGGTCTGCCAAGGAGTTCTTAAGCCACACAGAGGTTAGTTCTTTCTCAGCAGTATATCCCTCAGTTGAAGCCCAGGTACGTGCACACACAGGTACACCCACGTGTGCACACACACACACATACACACACACACACTTAAAAAGACCTCATACCCCAAAATACATTCAATGAAACTTAAGATCAAGATGGACCTTCCAATACCTAAGATAATATGGAAAGAGGCAATGAGCTCATTCAGAGAACCCAGGAAGAATGTTTAGTTAGATAGCGAACTTGATAAAGACAGGAATTAGTCTGTCTTGCTAACTGCACTATTTGTCTTTCCAATTTTAATAGCTATCACATGGTCAAAGTTCAAAGCCAGTCTCGTTATTTTTGTTGACTATGAAATGCATGTTCTTGGTCATCCACAACTGAGTGAGTACCTGGCCCCCAGGAAGAATTGGAGTGGGTCCTGGGGAATCCACCCACATTCCATCTCTCCTCTCCCATCTTCTTTTTTTTTTACCATCACAATCGTATATTCATTGATTCGGTCAGCAGACAAGTATCTACTGTGTATGCATTCCTACTAGGACTTCTACTAGAATATCTGCTAGGTTGGGACTCATTCTGGTCACCATCTTGTTTTCTGACTAAGTGAAAAATCCATACCACTTCTGCAAAATACATTTAACCTCTGTAAGGACAGGACCTTTCTCGGACTTGTTTAGCACTGTATCTTTGGATATGCCCTATCCTAGGATAGTGTCCTATGCATAGAAGATGCTTGCTAAATATTTGGTGACTAACTGAATAAATTCAATTACCATATTCTTTGAAGATGAAAAATCTCAGAAGACAAATAAAACTTAAGGTAATACAGACAGCTTGGAAAATACAAACATTAGAGGTGCCTGGGTGGCTCAGTTAGTTAAGTGTCTGACTTCAGCTCAGGTCATGATCTCACCGGGTGTGAGTTCAAGCCCCACATCAGCCTCTCTGCTATCAGCACAGAGCCCGCTTCAGATCCTCTGTCACCTTCTCTCTCTACCCGCCTCCACTTGTGCGTGCTCTCTCTCTCTCTCTCTCTAAAATAAGTAAATATTAAATCTTAAAGAGAAGAAAATATAAACATTACAATGAAAGCAACTCTGGAGAAGTGTTGGGTGGTGTACATGGGTACAATCTATACTCAGAGCAAGGAGACCAGAGAGGTATTAGACAAGAGAAAGGAGTCTAAGGGATGCCTAGGAGTTGAGGCACCAAAGGGCTACTCTGTTGGCTTGACTCAGGGTCCACGTACTCTCACGGTCCATAACTCTGTGGGGTGCCAGCCTTGTGTTTTCACTACATTAGCTATTTACACCTTGCCCCCTACTGGACCCCACCTTCTCTCTTCCATGATGAGCTGTTAGAGAAATGAGCCAAGACTCACTGGAACTTTCCCCCTTGGGGATCCTGGACTTTAGGATTCACCCTTCACAAGTAAAAATAAAAAGAATTATCCTTTATGGAGCACTTTCCAAGGGTCAGATCTTGAGCTACGCAATTTATTACATCACAACTCAGTCTTAATTAAAATCCCACAAGGAGGGTGCAGCTATTCCCATTTTGCAGTTGAGGAAGCTGAGGATTAGATAGTTTGCATAATGGTTAATTGCTTTTGGCTTTTTCAAAATGCATTCTAAGGAGAGGGTGCCAAGTTTCTGGGTGGGAACTCAAGCTGAGACTAGTGACGATCTTGTATTTCAGCGTTGGTCCTTCATGTCACCACGGGCCTACCTCCAGCTCCAGCCACGCAGCTTTGCTGGGATTCCCAAGTAAGGAAGCAGGAAGGTGCTAAAGGATTTGGGGAAATTTAACCAAGCCAGAAGAGCTGCAATAGGAAGAAGTCAACAGTGTCAATCGGCGAGTCTAAGAGGATGTAAGGAACTCTGGTGAAGTATTTTGACAGAATCGATACCCAGCTGGTCTGGTCCGTGGGCATGATATAGACAGGGAGCAGTAAGGTAGTCAGTGGAAGGACTGCCGCAAATCAGACACATGCTCCAGTGTCAGATGAGCTTTATCCAAATCCAAGAGGGACCTGCAGGTCACGAGGCCCGGCCCCGGGCCACCAGGCTGTCTTGCGCTAGGTAAGGGATCAAGACTGTGGCCCACAGGATGGACGCAGGTCTAGGCTCCACTCACAGCACCAAATGAAAACATCAGGTAAACCTCCACATATACATACCTGTGGAAAAGGGGTGGTGGGCGGACAGGAGGCATTCATTTGACAATTATTTATTGAGATTTTTCTATGCGCCGGGCATGGGATATAGAGTCCAGGCGAGAAAAAGGTGAGAAGACCACTGAGTTTACAGTCTAGAAAGGTAGACAGATAAGGTACAGGTAAGCCTCTGTGTATCCCTGCTATAATATTCACCGGCGCAGAAAGTGCGGCTGATCTTATACAGTTCTTCCTACTCAAAATGTGGTCCACAGACCAGTAACAGCAGCAGCAGCAGCAGCTGGGAACTTGTTAGAAAAACAAGCATCTCGAGCTTCAGCCCAGAACTCCTAGATCAGAATCTGCATTTTGACAAGACTCCCAGGGGGCTCCTACGCTCATTAAAGTTTGAGAAGCGGTGGTCGGCAGACCTTCCTTACGGAGCGGGGTCTTTGGTGGATTCCACCCGGCACCCGGGGGCTGTCACTTCCTGCCAGACATCCTCGCAGATATGAAGGTTACACCAGAATCAGCAGAGATCAGGCGAAGGGGAAGCAAAGCGTATTCTCAGGAGCTCCTGGAAATAATTACCGTTCTCTTAATAATAAATGAATAGGCTGCAGTCCCAGAACACATTGAGAACAAAGCAAAACATGTCAATATAAAATCCAGCAAATAAAACAATCAATTTAAAATAGATTTCTCTAAATGGTTTGCCTGCTTGGGCTAAGTGCCCTGACGCTGGACTCCCAGAGCATCTCTGCTTATTCCTGCCTCAGCCCTTATTTTTTGATCGGGACACTTTCTGTTTCTGTGTCTGCCTCTTATTCTAGACTGTAAGTTCTTTGAGGACCTTCTTTTCTGAAAACACAAGAAAAGGGCCCTGGCATGAAAAGAGGGATTTGAAGTGGTTGTTACAAAAAAACAAACAAAAAAAACCCACTTCTCTGTGTGAGATATTTTTAAGAGAAGAATAACAGAACATAGAGTTCTAAATTCTTTCCTGAGTATGAACTGAAAGGCCCACTCTCCCATCCACCCTTGTGTCAAGTTCTGGATTCTCAGCATCTCACATCAGTAATTCTCATTTGCTAGCCAGGTGAGGAGAGGGTTCACTTCTAAGACTTTCTGGAAGTTCACTAATGACAACAGAAGATACTCCAGTATCTATGCCCTTCAGGGATGTCTGTCCACAATGACTCTGGGCCTGACCATCTAGCTTACTTCAGCAGATGGGACAGAAGAAAACTCAATATATGCAGAAGCTTAAAGAGTCATTTCCATTTACTCTCTCATTTCCGTGTCTTCATCATGGGAATTACTGGCTGTTAGATAAGAAAACATACAAGGCAGAGTCCGGAACATGTAGGAAAGCCCTGTCAGGTTCAGCAAAGCTGCCAAACCACCCACACTTGACCTCGAAGAAACGGCTGAGCTTTACCAAGCCCAGCTCAAGCCAGCGGAATCTCATAACCACCTGCAAAGACAGAGCTAAGCGTTGAATCCGTTGGTGTGGGGTTATTTGTTACGCAGCCATAGCTAACTGCTCCAAGCCACCAAGTAGAAGAACTTCCATTCAGAGAGCATCGAATTCCTTTCACACGTGAATCCTGTTTGCATTTGAATTCATTGCTCCTGCTGGGTGTGCTTTCGGCATAGAAAAAAGTCTGTAGAAATAAGCCCTGCCTTCAAGCACGCTCACATTTTTGTGACACCTGCATAGTTATATAGAAGCTGCTTTGCGTCAAGACATGATCCCCAGAGGCTACTTACAGCAGGGACATTTTCAGGAGTCCTGTTTTTCACTGTCAACAGAGAATAACTGTGTAAATTAAAGCTTGCGTAGGTACGAGGAGTAGAAAGCTAATGTAGCTACAATTGAAAGCAAAAATTAATTAAAGTTGCGTTTATCAGAACTCTTCTGGTGGTCAAGGCCACAAACCAAACTCAAACCAACATGAGCCCAAAATAAGGCCCGTGTTGGCTCTCTTGGCTGAGATGGCATCCACGGATGCTGAGACACATTGGACCCTAGGGCTCCAGTGCTGTGTGTTGTTTCCATTTTTGCCACTAACACGTGTCTCCTTCGAACATCTGGGGAAGATGTGCCCATAAGCAGCAATGCCTCACCTCACCCATCCAACCTGGAAGCCCTGAGAAGGAATGGCTTTTCCAACAAGACCGGGGTGGGGGGGGGGGCCTCTAATTGGCCTGATTTGGCCCAGCCATGGCTGAACCGACCATGATGGGCAGAAAGGGGGTGCACTCTGATCAGCCTGGCTGTGTCATGAGGCCAAGCGGCAAGGCCAGCCCTTCCTAGGATGACATGGAGAGGGAGAGGGGTTGTCTCCCAAGTAGGGGTTCTGAGTGAACGAAACACACAGCCTGACCACTGAGGCAGATGGCGGAACCTCAAAGGATTCAAGGGCAAGGTGGACAGGTGGGCCTTGAGAATGGTAGAAACCAGAGCAGACCCGAGACCAGCAGACCCAGAGGGATGCTGTGGGCATACCCCAGGCCCTGGGTCTCTTGTTTCAAGTTCTTAAATATTCACTGAGAGGAAACCCAGTCAAGCTACCACCGCAAGTCAGGTATGCACCCCTGACCCCACCTTCTGTCACGTGCTGGGGACTGGGAACATTGTGCAGACACCTAAAAACCTATTGCCAAAGCTCTCTGCCTTCTTTCTTCTCTTCCTTCCTGCCCTACTTCCTTCTCCTCCCCCACCGTTGTCAAGGGTCCAGTACCTACAAGAGGGAGGTGGAAATGTTTGCAAACTGAAGATTTGTTGTCGTTGTTGTTTTTAATCACGGTACACCTGAAGCTTTGTTTTCTTCTTATGTCTACTTTGCCTTCAAAGAAATACATTCATCTTATGGAATGAGTGGGAAGGAAAGACAGGTGTAATGGAAATGCTAAGAGATGGAGAGTGAATGAACCCAGGGCTGCTGTTTCTGACGAGCTAGGTGGCTTTCTAAAAGTGATCTGACTCCTCTGAGCATCGGTTTTCTCAGCTATTAAACTGTCAGCAGAGATTATAAAGTCTACCTTGGATAGCTGTGCGAGGAGCCTGCGAAGCTCTAAGAGCAAGTTCTCTTTCTACCACAACAATGACTGCTTCTGCTATTGTTACTACCAAAAATAACGACAACATACCAGGGGGGCCCGGCTTTCAAGGCTCACTGCGGTCCGTAATCAAACAAACTGGGAAAGCCAAGTGTCTTTCAATGAATTTGAACCCAGCTCAGCGGTCTGAAGTCTGGGGAGCTGGCTGTGCCCCGCCCCCCACCTCTGTGTGAGTGTCTCTGTGTGTGTATGTGCACAGCTCTGATTCCTGACTTTCTCTCTTCCTCTTTCTCTGCGTCTCTTTGTTGTGTTGTGTTGTCCGTCTTCTATTGTCTCTTAGTTTCCCATTCCTTCCCGTTTCCCTGGGTCCCCTGCCCTGCTCCCTATCCCCCACCCTCCCCCAGCCTCACTCCTTAGTGGCCTCGGCACTCCCCAAATAGACACCCCCCCCCCCCCGGCTTCTACAACACAACAGACTTCTGGCCTGTCCCGTGCTTCCCTTTCCTGTCACAAACAGCTGTTTCCTGTCTTCACAGCTTAAACAAACACATTTTAATGGGTGGCTCGTGCCAACCTCTGGATCCTCCAGCCAACGTGGCTGGCTGATCCCCTACAAGAGTGAGGGGTCACCCGGCTTGCCAAACCTGAGGCCCCTCTGTGGGTACAGAGGCACCAAAGGGGCTACCCGGCTGCTGTCATCCAGCCCAGGGTCTCATCCACCCCCTGGGAAACCCGGGGACCAGCACAGTGAAAGCAGGCACCCTGCTGTTTGTCAGCCGGTGGGCCATCAGGGAGTTTCCAAGCTTGGCTTTGATGAAACTGAAAAGGTTGAATCATTCAATGTTTGGAGAATGTGAAGCTGGCACCTGGCCCTGTGTTTTCTGTAATATCAATTATTCCCGGAGGCTGCAGCTGTTCACTGGGCTGGGAGGTGCTTGGAAGGAGGGCATTATCACGGGCTCACCTCCACGCTGCGGGGGGAACGGCCCACGCGAGGGACTGTGCGGGTGGTCCCACGACAGACTCCAGGGGCACAGGAGAGGCCGCCCAGGTGGGAGGGGACCAAGTGGGAAGAAGAGGGACAGAGACTGAGCAGGTAGCCCCCATAACTGCTGCTGACTAGACACCCAGCGGAGCATGATGTGGATGGTGCTCGCAAGTAAATGCCCAGGGCTCTGCTCACATCTCTGGGAGGAGGGCATAATTACTACTTGTGTCCCAGGAAATGTCGTCCTTGGGTACATCCTCAGTTTCTATCTACATACAGGGCTCCCGGCTGTGGTCAGACTTCTCCAAATTCCAGAATTCCACCCCCAGTCACGTTCTTGCCGTCTCCTCGGTGATGTGTCAAAGGAACCTGGACTCAGGGAGTAAGGTTACAGCCAAGCTCCCCTGCCACACACCTGGTCCCCAGCCTCTCTCGGAAACTGGCCCCACCTGCCTGCTGCACAAACCAGGTCCCAGACAGAACCTTCGTCCCTTCTGCTTCCCTCACCTCCACATCCAATCCCTCCCTGAGTGTAACAGTTCACCTCCTAACAATGTCGCCAATACGTCCTATCCCTTCCTTGTCCTGGCCGCTCCCGACTCTGATGCAACAGCCTCCAGCCGGGCCTCATCTGGGCAGAGCCAACATGCTCCTCGCGGCTCTCTTTCCAACCAGCCTGCCACGTGGCCAGAGTGATCATTCTGGGGCGTGGGGGTGATCAAGACACCCCCAGCCTGCTCAGAACGCTTCAGTCACTCTGAGGCTAACGACCCAGAAATCTTCAGGAAGCCCTAGAAGCCATGTTCTGGCCCCTCTCTCCTCTCCACTCTGGCCACTGACCCTCCTTCAGTTCCCTGCAAATACCAGGTTCCTGCCTGCACGTGTCACCCCATCTGGAATCCCCTTCTCCACACTCCTGCCACAATCTTTGCATGGGCAACATATTTGATTTGTAAAGCCAAAGTCTGCAAGTTCATACCGAATACATTCTCCACCCAACTCTGTCGCTGTTCACCTCATTCCTCCCCATGCTCAATCCCCACCTCCAGATGCTTTATGAGATTCTTAAAGCATATCTAAGCACATCCACACATATACTATCTTCTTTCCAGTATTACACAGAGGGTAGCACCATTTATACACACATCTGTCTTGCTTCCTCCTTTGACTAAACAATTTGGTTGCCTCATTTTTATAGCTGCACAGTATTCCAGTCTATGGATGTTCCATAATTTACGTAAACCATGCCCCATTCACAAAGCTCTATGTCATTTCTTTTTTGTCTTTTTTCTCCCCTCCCCCCCCCCCCACTTTAAACAAGGTTGCAGCAAATAATAATGGATATACAGCACTGGGAGTAAGTTTACCTAAACAACAAAATCCTAGAAGAGGAATGGCTGAATCTAAAAGATTATGCACTCACAATTTGGATAAACACTGCTAAATTGCCCTCCATCAGAGTTTTAAATGACCTTCTCACTCACAAGAGCCTCTTTTCCACAACCTTTCCAGAAGATTGTTTTTTTTTTTTATCACTCTGGTAGGCAAAAAAAAAAAAAAAAAGGATTCTACTAGACTTTTTAAAGCTTTTTAAAACATTTATTCATTTTTGAGAGACAGAGAGAGACAGAGTGTGAGTGGGGGAGGGGCAGAGAGAGAGGGAGACACAGAATTCAAAGCAGGCTCCAGGCTCTGAGCTGTCAGCACAGAGCCCAACGCGGGGTTCAAACTCAGTGACCGCGAGATCATGACCTGAGCTGAAGTCAGACGCTGAACTGACTGAGCCACCCAGGTGCCCCCTACTAGATTTTTTAAATGCCATAAAGACTTAACAATGAACCAGGGTGACCCTTGCACATGTGGTATCTGAGCAGGGCATCAGTGTTTCAGCAATATGTATGTAATAACACTTAGGAAACTATGATTTTTGAAGGGAAAAAAAAGAATGCTACTGGTTCACTTCTATCACTAAAGGACCCGTTATCATTAATTCGGTCCTTCATCCAATTAACACAAAAGCCTATCTGAGAGGCAGGTGCATTACCTGGAGTGACCCAGGCAGTAAGAAGGGAAAAGAGGAAGCTGGAAAGGACCCATAGGTCTGGTTGGTTCATAAAGAAAAACGCCTTTCCCACACGGTGCACGCTCTGGTCCAACCTAATGCTCACGCTTAACAAATCACAGGCGTGGGTAGCTGACGAGCCAGGCTCAGATGAGGGTTTGAAGGGTCACAGTGAGTAAGAGCAAAGACCAGGGATCGGTGATCTTGGCACAAATCCCACCTCCAACACTGGTTGTGACACCTCACAGAAATCCCTTGACCTCTCTCCACGACTCAGTTTCCTCATCAGTAATAGAGGAGCTAATGACTTCACGGCATCGTCAGCATTAAATCGGACGAGCTACGTAGAGGGCCTAGCATTGTGCCCGGCACCCTAAATAAATAGTATCAATTATTCCAGGGTGACAGCGATAGTGGTTCTTATCTTATGGCAACAGAGTGTGAGCTCAGCTCACTCGTCAGGATGGAACACGGGGGCTTGGGGCCAGACAGGGTCGGTGGCTTCACAGGGCCGGGCCTCACTAGTTCCCTCTCAAGGGCAATTTCAATTCTGTTTCCTCACTCATCAAATGGGGGTGACAACAGGAAGCTCACGTGACCTTTATAAGGATGGCAGGAGACGACACAAGCAGAGTGCCGAGCACATAAGAGACGCCTCAGAAGGCAGGAGCATCGTCGGAAGCCCCAGCATCCAGCAGGGAGCCAGGCACAGAGGAAGTGCTAGGAAATGTTTGTCAGCTTTTGTCGGGTCGAGTTTTTCCTTCCTGGGGGAAGCTGATCTGCTTTCCTCTGCAGCTCGGACACAGGTGCACACCCACCCCCCAGACAAGACCCACGGCTTTGTCCTTTCTGGCAGGTCGATGCTCTGGGCCAAATGGAATCCGCAGCTGCGTGCCCCTCGCCCTTCCGATCCAGCTCCAGAAGTCAAGGCTCTAATTCACTCTGAAAGGGCTTCAGCACCACCCCTGTGAGGTCCTTAAATGTTTTATGAGCTCCCTGAAATGCTCAGATAATTAAAAACACTTTCTTAATTTAATAGCTTGGCTTAATGAAACCAGGACTCTATGTTTTATTTGGAAAGGGGTGAACATCCCAGTAACACTTATTAATATCTTTAAGAGTATGCCCAATTGTGTCCAGGGATTGAGGGAGATCATTGCTTCAAGGGGGGAAACGGGCTTTCCTGAGTCGGTGACAAGTCTCGGCCTTATTAGAGCTCATTACATCCAGGAAGCCTGAAAACCTAAATTAGCAATCATCACATAGGACGTGGCAGGCTATTACTAAGGAGGCCACTTATTATAGAAACATGGAATTATCAATTAAAAACTAGTCCGCCCAGGCCCCAAAGGTCCACCAGGATTACCTGTGCCATCTAGGCAGTCATTTCAAAGGCTAACATGGAGAAAAGAATCCTCTGAGAGCAACTTTTGCTGTCACGTCAAATAAGCATGATCGTCTTAGGAGGAAAATGCCATCATTCAAACAGGTCGGATGTAAACCCAACTGGTTTGGGGGGACGGAGATTAACAGCAAGAGCCAAAGATTCCAGTCTCAGGACGGTGAGGACTCTTCAGAGGGGCGTGCTTGCCTCTTTCCAGGAATACCCAGTGGGCTGGGTATGGACCTCAAGGTCAGGTGCAGTGGTGCACTGCAACTTGCACAACGTGGGGGGTGGAGGTGGGGGGGATGGTTATAAACGTCTCTTTCCAACTCCGAGGCCAGTGACATCATGTCGGTCACTTGACATCAGCCAGGTGGGACTATATACACTGTGGAAACAGGTGAACACCGCACCCTAGCACTTTATTTTCCCTTCAGAGAGCCAGTTAGCTATTAACAGCACCACCCTGGACGGACGTTCAAATCCTGGCTGGTCCACTGTGAATATGATCACGGGCAATCTATTTAACTTCCCTGAACCTCTGTGTCCCTGACTATTTAAAATGGTGATGAAACACTTTCCATGCAAGGTGGCTTCATTTTTTTTCTCTCTCCATAGCACTTATCACTACCCGACATCAGACATCTTTACCTGTTTACATTGATGTTATTGTGCAGTTGTTGTTAGCGTCTTTCTTCATAGAGCTCCTTCCTTCAGCCAAAAAGGTTTACCAAGCACCTGCTATGTCCCAGGCACTATTCTAGACGCCAGAAAGCAGCAGGGAACCAAGACAGACAGACATTCTCTATCCTCACAGAAGACACAAACAGGAAACGAATGTGTAAAGGGTCTGTGCCTGAGATGGTGACAAACTCTAAGGGGAAAAACAAGGTGGCAAATAGGGCATGGTAAGGTAAGGGGCCGATGCTGCCATTTCTGGCACCGGGCAGGTGGCCACGGGGGCATCGCTGAAAAGGTGACGTATGAGAAAAGCAGCGAGAGGCAAGGGAATGAGCCAGGTAGCCACGGGAGGGAGAGGGTGCCAGACAGAGGAAGGAGCAGGAAGGCGGGTAGGGCTGCATCTAGAGGGTGGGAGGACCACACGGAGGGTACCGTGGTGGCAGCACAGTGGTGACAGGCGAGAGCAGTGGAAGATGAGAGCATCAGCAGATGCCGGATCTCACAGGGCACCGCACGAGCAGCAGTGCTCTCCACAAGGATGGGGATGTTCTCTGTCAGGGTTGCCCACTCCAGCGGTCCCTAGCCACACCCGCCGTGGAGCACTTGAAATGTGGCTAAGCGCCGTGTATACTATCAATGTTTAATTTTCTTTAATTGTAAATAATTTTAATTTAAAAAGCCACGTGTGGCTAGTGGCTGGAGTTCAGGACAGCTCGGTTACAGATCACTGTAAGTGACTTCGGCGATGTCTGGGCATGAGGCAAAACCCATTGGGAAACTGAGCGAAGCAGGGCTATGATCCGCCCGCTCTTGTAAAGGTTCACTCTGGCTGTTCTGCAGAGAGTAAACTGTAGGAAAGGCCAGGGAGGAAGCAACAGCAATCATCCAACAAGACGTGCGGATGGCTCCGTGATGGAAGGAACTATATTTTGCTCTCTCCGCTACTCCAAGCATCTAGAACATTTACCAGAATCTAGCAGGTACTTAAGGATTAGGGGACTGAGAGAAGGCAAGATCAAAATGATTCACGAAAATCAGCTCGAGGCTCCTGGGTGGCTCAGCTGGTTAAGCGTCCGACTTCGGCTCAGGTCATGATCTCACTGTCCGTGAGTTCGAGCCCCACGTCAGTCTCTGCTGACAGCTCAGAGCCTGTAGTCTGCTTCAGATTCTGTGTCTCCCTCCCTATGCCCTTCCTCTGCGCGCTCTCTCTCTCTCTCTCTCTCTCTCTCTCTCTCTCTGTCCCTCGTGCACATGCGCGGAAATAAACATTAAAAAGAAAAGAAGCTCATTATGGGGCACCGGGGGGGGGGGGGGGGCTCAGTCGGTTGAGTGTCTGACCCTTGGTTTTGGCTCAGGACATGATCTCGCAGCTCATGGGTTCGAGCCCCATGTCTGACTCTGCGCTGATGATGGAGAGCCTGCTTGGGATTCTCATTCCCTCTTTCTGCCCCTCCCCTGTTCTCTCTCGAAATAAATAAATAAGCTGTTTTTAAAAAAGACTGTTAAGAAAATAAACTCATGATCGGCTCACCCAATGCAGTTCCTTCTCCTCTGCCTAAATATTATGGCTTGGCAATGACATGTGGACCAGCTTCTCTGTAGTGTGTATAAACGAGAGCTTTGCTGAGAAGAAACCTTATTCAGCATAATCAATACACCCCAAAGTTTATTCCATAGACATGGGTTTCAGGGAACGTTAGTGGGTGCTAAATATTAAAAGGTAGACAAAAAGTTCTATCAAAACGCTGTTAGGAAATGCCAGCTGAAGCAAAAGAGAAATGTCTTTACGGAAGTAAGCGTCAATGCCTTTAACATACTAACAAAAAACTGTGTGACTCCAACAGGAAATAAACATGTAGGATGTATTTTCCAACCGCTTTTGACAATAGGCCCCCTTGTTTTCCTGTAGTTGAGCCTGTGGCCCGGCGGCTCCGTAGGAGATCCTATATGTGACTGCTGAGTAATGGGACGACAAAGCTGAGTGCAGGCTGCCACCCCCAGTCATTCGGTAACACATTTTCCGCGTGGGATTTAACACCATCTCGAACTATCGCCTTCATTCATGTGTTGACATGCTTACTGGATCGTAACTTGGGCTAGGATGAACTCCAGGGAGACTCGGGGGGGGGGGGGGGGCGGGCCATGGCTGCTCTGTTCACAGATGCACTTCAGGGCCCAGCCTGGTGCAAGGGGCCGACAAAAAAGCATTCGCTGAAAGACCAACCTGGAATCTAGAATGACCGGGGCCCTAAGATTGTGTGGGACACTTATCCAAGCCCTGGGAAGAGAGGAGAATCTGGCACAGGCCCTGCCTCCCAGCTTCTCACTCAGAGTCTGAGATTACATGCAGACACCTGAGAAGCAAACTGGTGAGGAAAGCCAGAATTTGGCAATTACTCACCCCAGATAAATGCTGCAGGAATCCAGTCGGTGGAATCCCTGGGCTGGGTGGGTCAGGGGACTCTTGGGGGGAGGTGGAGCACGGGCAGCAAGGATCAGAATGACTCGGAGAGGTTGCAGAAGCCATGCCAAGCACAAGAGACGGCACCTGGCCGTACAGAGCAGGGGCCATACAAGTGGACAAGGACCAGCGTCCTTGGGGAGGGGGACTCTGAGCTCCAAGGCTCACCAGCCTGTGCTCAGCTCTCTGCACACAGCAGAGAGTCAAGGGGGTCCGGGGTGGGGGTTGGGAGGGTGGCTGAACGGCCAGCAATATAAATAGCTAACGCTAGTCGAGGGCCTGCACTAAGCATTTTACCAGGATCATCTGTCTCATTTAGCTCCCCCAGCGACCTAAGGGATGCCGCCCCTACTGATGTGGAAGGCCAGTCTGGATTAGGAGCCACACGGTCTTAACCACCGTGCAGCATTGCCTCCTCAAATAATTAGATGTCCTGAACGGAGAGCCATGCTTTAATACATATTGAAGAGCAGCAGACAGATGCTGAAAGCACCCCAAAGTTTGGATCTCAGAGGTAGAAGGACCTATCTGTGTCGGGCGGGGCCGTGCGAGGGTTCAGAAAAGTCTCCGTGGGGAAGGTGATGTTTGAGCGACATTTGGAAGAAACGACATCTCCACGTGGCAAATGGTGTGGAAGAGAGGACAGCACTGGGAAAAGCGGGGGCGGGGGGGGGCGGGCAGCGCATGAGACAGCGTCTGCATTCAGCCTCACAGGCCCATCTCTCTCAGTTCATGTTTGAGCGAATGTTTGAATATGCAAATCGATGTTTAAAAAAGTGATGACTGCCAGACCTCTCAAGGGTCAGAAGAAATGATTTCTTTAGAACGTCCTGGTAACAAAAAGCCAATTAAAACCCAGGAGTCAGCGACTGAGCATACAAAAGCCAATTCCTTCTGAGGCCACATCTCCTCTCCTCTGGTTCTTTCTCCTCATTCACTGTATTTAATTGGAAAAGTGGCCATGGGTGAAGCAACTGTGTGAGCGAGTATCTCACTTAAAATGGGCCCCATAATAAGGACTGGCTGTACCTTCGAGAGTAATCCATACAATTTACTGCACTAGCCTCAGTTTCTAGGCTTCATGGAAGTACCCACACCTCACGGGCCATGATAGTAGATGAATAGTGGCAAGCAGTAAGCATAGGCTTATTTAACACTCACTCTATCCCTTAAATTCATTCTCTTGGCAGTATATTAGCTACAATCAGGAGCCCAAGCAGCTCCCGGGGGAGATAAAAGACGGCGGGGGATTGAGGAGAGAGGCAGAGCCTTGGGGTCACACGACCTGTCTTTGAATATTGGTTCTTTCACTTATTAGCATCCTATGACTCTGTTTTCCCATCTCTAAAATGTGAGTACCAGCTTTCAGGGTTGCCGAGTAAATCAATAATGTATATAAAGAATCGGAACCAAGATTTAGCATACAGTAAGTGCTCGATATATGCTTGTTTCCTTTCTCATTTTATGACATTGTGCATGGGGCAGGATCACGATCCCTGGTGAGGGCTTATTCCATGTTCTGTTCTGGGAGGGAGATGATGGAGAACACGTGAGACGTGCCTGTGGCCATAGGGGCTTCTGGTCCACATAAAGGCACAGGTGGTACAGACATGACAGAACCAGAAAGATGACCATTCCCATTCAAAGCCAGCCTCTGAGGACTAAAGGGCTCCAAAGAATGCATGATGGAAGGCTTTCAGAAAGAGGTGCAACTTACAGAATCCTCACAATTTGGATCAATGGACAAGAGGGCAGGAAAACACCATGAGGTCTCAACTTGAGATGATCTTCAGACAAATAAGAAAACTTCAATCTGTTAATATTGAAGGATTAGTCTCCAAGTTGGTAACGGGGTGGGCTCCAGAAAATTCTAGCAAGGCACAGAATTTGAAAATGGAAGCTTACTATACCTCAGGCATCAAAGTGGTATTGGTTGGCGGTTGAAACTCTCTTGAATGTAGATGTATGTGCCTGGCTCTCTGAGATGGTGCGATTAACCTCTGTATCTCCACATAAACATGAGTCATTTTAATGAAGTAAAACCTAAAGATGCTCCCTGGCTTCATTTCAGCGATGCTCCAGTCCACGTGGAAGAAAAGGGACGTTTCCCCCAAGCTACTAATCATTTCGCTGTTTCTTAATGCCCCTCCCCCTCACAAAGACCTGTCCATATTTAGAAAAATTATGTCTGGGATTTCACAACAGAGTACATGTGACAGTTGCTCGTATCACAAGTTTATCTCCCATCGTGGCTTCCTATGACTTCAAGAAGAAGGCATGTTACGAGAGAGAAGCCATCAAGCACTTCTGTGGTTTGAGTCTTACAGAATGAAATGCTTAGTAAGAAACCACTCTGGGAAGACGAGACTGAGGAGACCAGTTTGTATGGGATGTAGGCAGTAAAATGTCATTAAATCACAATCGGTGTCTACAGAACGGCTGCCAAGTCCAAACAAGAACCATTACCTGTTGCTCCACCAGAGCTCTTAGCTCAGAACCATGCGGGCTCCATTCAAGTCTTTTTCTCTTGTTCTTGAGAGTCTCTTTCAATAAGATATTGCCCCATAACTCACTCCTGTATCTTCCTCTCTACAACCAAACAGTCTATAGCCCCAACGTAAATATATGTTTTGTTGGGGCCAACTGGTGACCACACCAACGCTTATCACCATTGCTTACCCATATCCCCTTCCCCTGCAGCATTTCCTACAAATGTAATCAGTTCTGTGACCCATGTAATGTCTTCTGTCTCCTAAGGCAAGTTATCAATACATTTCAAAAAATTCTAACACTATTCACTGTACCACAGGTTCTGCACGTCCTTACACCCAACTAAGTGCCAAAAAAAAAATAAAATTATCAAGCAGCTACTATACGCAAGCCAATGCCTCAGGGATGCAAAGATACAAAGGCAAGGTTCTTGACTTTAAGAAGCTCAGTTAGCAAATTGAGCATATTCTCCATTGACTCAACTGGAGAATAAGTGTCTTAGTAAATGATATTAAAACACAGTTGAATTCGCTGAATACCCACAGCTACTGTGATGTGTCAGGATGATGAGTGGGGTCCCCTTCTTCTTTCGTTTCCCACCTGGCCAATTCCCAGTCACCTTTCAAGAAGGAGCTCACATGTTTTACTCAGCCTGGGTAGGTCAGGAAAGTCTTACTTACTCCCTCTTGTTTGTCATTGCCTTGCTAAGTATATGTTTCCCTTGAAGCCTAATCACTCCATACTAAATTATTTTATTGATGCTTCAGCCTTCTGTACTAGACTTGAGGTCCACAAGTGATAGTCCTTGACTTCATGGGTTTTTTTTTTAATTAAAAAAAATTTCCTTACTGTTTTATTTATTTTTGAGACACGGAGTGTGAGCAGGGGAGGGAAAGAGAGAGAGGGAGACACAGAATCCAAAGGAGGTTCCATTCTCTGAGATGCCAGCGCAGAACCCGATGTGGGGCTCAAGCCCGCAAACTACAAGATCGTGACCTGAGCCAAAGTCAGATTCCTAACTGACTGAGCCACCCAGACGCCCCAGTCCTTGACTTTTTCACTTCTACACCTAGCATCTAGTTCAGCACCTGACCCAAGACACATCTGATGCCTGAGTATGATGAACAGGTGAAGCTGTTACTATGCTATGTTTACGCTCCTCTGCACGGAAACACACAGTCAGTTAATTTTCCGACTCAAGTCCCACTCTTTCCTCAGGTCCAGCTTCAAACTCACTATTTAAATAACTTGACCTAACCCACCCATCTGATATTCATCCATTATTCCTTAGAGATACAAGGGAAGGCAGCATGTAGGCTACAGCACTCCTTTTAGGTCTATATGTTTGCATGTGTCTGGAGTCTGTCTGTTGCTTTTGCACATACATCAGTTCTGTCTCTCCAAAACAATACTCTCTTTACTACAAAACCAAATATTCTCATGAATATTGTTATTCCTTTGACCAAGGAACCCACATTCTAAACTTTCATTTGTTTGTTTCTTTGCCTTGTTTCTGTGTCAAACCACATTAATCAGACTTCCTTCACGTTGCTAGTACACTAATCAGGAGGGATAATCAGGACAGTTGCTCTGAGTTATTAAAATGCCAGCCCAAACAAAGAAAATTAACACGTTTTGTCAGATTGTGGCTCCATCCCATCGATAAATGCATGAATCACTTCTATGTTTGAAATATCAAAAATGGTTTTAGAAACCAATAATACTTTCCCAGGCTTCTAGAAGTATACAGACCACAGATACCCAACCACAGCATGACACGAGAAGAGTAATCATGAGTAACATGACTGTCAGTCAACTATGCACCAGGCACTTGTTTCAACTCTGCCACTTGCTATGGAACCTTAGTAAAATCCCATGATCTCTCCATGTCTCAGGTTCCCATATATATAAAACAGGGACACTACACTGTCTTTCAAGGGGGGTTATAGAGGTTCCTGGGATTTAATAATATAATGAACACACTCCTCACTAATGGGCCCAGGGCATTTTTTTGGAACATGGTACTGCCCATTAAGTGGTAGGAAGCCATCACTATTTTTCAGACTTCCTTTAGCCCATTCTTTCTTCCAACTTTTTTGTGCACGACAACCCATGTCATTTCAGAGTAGGGAGCACTACATTTTAAGGAAGAAATGTAATAGGATCACATGGCCAAGAGAGGGAAGAATTAAGGCAAATGAGCTCGTAGGTTTCCATAAATCACAGAGAATTTAATTGGAAGTGGTGGTGTTTTCTATGGCTGGAAGACAAGAGAACGGAGGCAGTTCATTAAATTGATATGTCAGTCCTGATCAGGAGAGATTGAGAACTGGAGAGAGGGCCAAGAGAGACTGATTATTCATTACTTAAACTTAAGCAAATCAATTAGTTGTTGATGAAGGCTCATGAGGAATCTACACTGTGCTATGTTCATAAGCAGGATTGTTGGTTGAGCTAGAGCTGCTCAGAGGAGCTTGGAGTGATTTTCCCAGTGAAATGTGATATTCCGGCTCTCTCTTGGGCTCACACTGAGACAGAAAAGAGGAAATAAAAAAGCCAACAAATTAATACTCCACCAATCCAGGTTTATGGAAGCCTTTGGGAGAAGAAGCCACTGGCTACTTGGTTGGCTTACTCCAAATCTCCCAGTTCCATCATAAATGGACTTTAGAGTCGGCTCTAAGGAGTGAGGAAGCCCCACCCACCCTGATGTTCACCTTCACAACCTTGTAGCTTCTCACCAGCCTTCTCCAACCTCCCATCTTGCTCCCTCCAGGAGTTTGGCGGCCACAGGTCACTGTTTTAGCACTCTGTGTTGGGTTGTTTTCAATCATCTCATGGCCTGTGAATTGCCCGGTTTAGAAGCTGCAGACAATACTGGTGAAGAGCTTATGGAAGGAGAAAACACTTGAGAAAAACCTTTCCTCACTCGCTGTTTGTTGGAACTCAAGGCCATGAACTTTGCACGACTCTAAAATGAGAATGTGATATAATGACATGTCAATATGCACATACACTCGTTATTGCCAACCATGAATCTCCGAGGGTGATCCATTCCATTGAGAATCAAGATTTCCGTCCTAGGCCTTCCTTGCCATTCGATTTCCATGCTACATAACTTCAAAATTTTGAGTTGGCTTTAATTTCATTTTGTGAGAACTTAGTCTGAACCTCTACTACATTAAATATCAGATTCATTATTAATTTCTTAAAATCTTTAGTAATGTTTTAGCATGTAGCTAATTGTACCCACATCTGTCTCCTTAGGAATCATAAACAATGACTTGTAAACAACAGGTCTGAGAACACCGAAGCCTTTTTTTTTTTTTTTTGAAACCATACATCTCTAGGGCAGACATGTATTATACTTACATAATGAAGCAGTTGTCTGACTAGCTACGTAACAACTCAGGTGTTTTTAAATAAGTAGAAAAAAATGTAGGATGGAAATTTAATTCTGCTCCTGGAGCAGGTTGATAAATCTAGTCAAACAGCTTTATTTTTTTACAGTACATTAAGGGAACATTTTTATTTAGTAGAGTCATAGATCTTCACATTATTGGGAAGTGTGTTCTTATATTGCGTTTTTCTCTTCAGAATTGCCTTGGGAAGACATCTTTTCACTTGGAGTCCTATATTCTGGGGGTGGGGGTAAACTCTGCTCAAACTTGATTTGGATTAATTGGACACTACAGAATGGTGTCTTTATGCCCCTCACCACCAAAGTCTTTGTCTGAAGCAGACTTTTGCTTTTAAAAGAATGGACAAGATTTTTGAAGCTGGATGATGAATACATGGTTTGCCAAACTATTCTCACAACTTTTGTGTACTTTGAAAATTTCCATAAAAAGCAGTTCTTTAAAAGGACCTGGCAATAAAAGGGGAAAGGTATATCTATGCAAAAACTATGAAAATTCATTTCCCATAGATACATTAACACTCACTGTGTCCTAGACTCTGAGTTGAGGGATAGATGGGAAACAAGAAACTGTCCTCAAGAAACTCATTCCCTGGTCGAAGTGAGAGATGTTTGCTACAGACAGAATGTTTGTGTCCCCTCAAAGTTTCTATGTCAAAACCTAAACCCCAACGAGACAGTTTCAGAAGGGGAGCCTTTGAGAGGTAATTAGGTCATGAGGGTAGAAACCTTATGAATGGGATTAGTGTCCTTAAAAAAAAACAAAACATGAGAGAGATCATCCTTCTCTCTCTCCCCCCACACCAGGTGAAGGTGCAGTGAAAACCCAGCCATCTACAAACCAGGAGGCGAGTTCTCATCAGACACCAAATCTGCCAGCACCTTGACCTTGGACATCCTATCCTCCAGAACTGTGAGGAATCGGTGTTTGTTGTTGAAGCCCTCCAGTCAATGGTACTGTGACAACGGCCTGAACTGACCAAGATGCCGCTGAAAGGAAAGATAGCTCTGGAAACCACATCAGCTATGATGGGTTAAGGGGGGCCAGAGTCAAATTGCTCTGGGAGCAAAGTTAAAGGGAAATGTATTTTAAGTTTTTGTTAATGTGTATTTATTTTTGAGAGAAAGAGAGAGAGAGAGAGAGAGCAAGGGTGGGAGGGCAGAGAGAGAGAGGGAGACACAGAATCCGAGGCAGGCTCCAGGCTCCCAGCTGTCAGCACAGAGCCCGACGCGGGGCTCGAACTGACAAACCATGAGATCATGACCTGAGCCAAAGCTGGATGATTATTGACTGAGCCACCCAGGAACACCAAAGGGAAATTTATTTTAATTGTGGGACTCAAGGAAAATTTCCTAAAGAAGGTGATAATTGAAGGTGATCATGACTTTTATATTCCAAGGAAGGTATATACAAAATAGCACAAATACAGATTAAGAAGGATGGAGATACAAGTGATGTTCCATACTCCCTGCCCCCCCCCAGAAGGGGTCTAGAGGAACGTCAGAGTTGGGGGTTAGCAGAATTCCGAGGGAAATGAGGCTAGAAAGCTGAGTTAAAGGCATATCACATCCAAAGCGTTAAATCTCAGGATGAGGCATATGGAATTTAACTGGGAGAAGTAGAAACTCATTCAAGGGATGGGATAAAGGGAATATAATGCCACCAATTTGGTTTTTAAAAAATAACATTGGTAGCAACGTGAAGAATTTCAGAGTTGAAACTGAATTTTAGCCAGAAGTTAGCTCATTAGCCAGAGTGCCTTCAGCGATTTCAGAGCAACGCAGTGAGCCTGCATGAGGTAGGGTGGCGGGTGGATGAGAGAGGATGAGCTGTGCGCAGGACACAGAGAAAGGTTTAGAAAAAACCCAGCACACTAATTGGGTGGGATGATGCAGGGCCTGTTGCTACAGTGCTAGTTGCCAGACTCCCAAACTGCACCCACCCACCTGTGACTTAGAAGGGTTTTCTTGCTGTGTTCAATCCCAGCTGGAAACTGGCACCTTGCTCAACTGGAGGATCAGTGAAGGGGCAGAAAAGGTCAGAGAGAAAGAAGGAGAGAAACCGAGAGAGAGAATGAACGGGCCATGTGGGATAAGGTGAGGAGGGTTCCGAGAAAAAGGAACCACTGATGGTCAAAACAAGGACAGCCCATTCAAGGCCTTCACCAGGGAATATGCACAGTTGAAGGGACCAGAGACAGATCTTGTTGCCATAGCAACATAGCCTCTTATTTCCAGCTGGCTCTCTCATTTCTGTACCATGGCTCCTGCAAGCTGAGGGTCACCCGGGACCAGAACTTCTTCCTGAGCCTCACCTGGGCCTGTCTCACTGCATACTGACTACTGTTCAAGGAAGCACTCAAGGCTAGGACACGAGTCAGAGAGTCACTACCATCAGAATGGTGCGTCTAAGTGAAGTAGAAGTTTTCAGGGTCATTGGATATTTATTCTTATCAACATCCCTAAGATTTTTCCCACGTTGGCAAATGATGAAATGGAGGCACATTTGTTGTTGTTGTTGTTGCATTGTGTCTCTCCCCAACGGATGTGTTGGAGCTGGAATTTGAACCAAGCTTGACTCAGATGTGCCCTCTTCTATGTGGTACTTACATGGTACTGTGACACTGCCCCACAGGCACAGGCCTTGCATCAGAAGCCCTAGTGCCTTTCATTCATTCATTCATTCATTCATTCGGTAATCATATGTTGAGCGTCAACTAAATGTCAGGCACTGTGCTAGACATCGGGGAAATGGTGTATACATACAGATACAATTTCTGCTTCTACAGAACTTAACGGTCTGGCGAGACAGAAATGCATTTCTCAAATAATAAACGAAGCCAAAGAAAGAAAACGAAGACCAGCACTCCAGGGAAAGAAACACTGTCCCATTAGGGTTCACAATGGCTTAGGGATATTTACTAAGCACCTATTCCATGCCAAACCCTGAACTAAACCCTGAAGATACAGAGAGAAGGTGGCCTGTCCTCCAGGAACTCACTGCCCGGCATGAGGAGTATGGAGACACAGCAAAGCGGCGTGATGGGTGCCAACAACGTAGAACAGAGCAGTTAGCTGTTTAGACACAGACCTAGGATCAGAAAAAGGTTCTCGGAGGCTGTTGCCTCTGAAATGGCCAGCAGAGAAGGAGCACAGGTTCCTCGGGACCCTGTAGAAAAACGCCTTCTACATGGTGCACAGAGTCAGAACGTTAGAATGGCAGATCTTGAAAATAAAGAGGGTCTCTGAGTTTACAGCCCTATCGCAGCATGTTGGTGGAAACTTAGGGTTATTTGGGTTTTTTTATTGTGGCCGAGGGCTAATTTTCATTGCCACAGACCAGCTGTGCATTTCTAAACCAATGTGTATCAACAGCTCCTTAAATTAAAAAAAAAAAAAAATGTAAATGCTGTGATTAAAAGAAAAAGAAACTCTCAATTCCTACCAGGAAAGAATATGCAAATTGGATAACTGAATCCTTGTCTCGATGCAATAGGGAAGAAACTCAGCACTATGTCCCTCACTGGCTCCTGGTGGCCAACAGGAAGCACTAAGTCTGACTGGATATGACAGAGGACCTCAGATTTGCAGCCACAACACCCTGTCACGTTGTGTGGCGAGAATCAAGTTCAAGAACTCCTCCGTGGCTGGAAAGAGTTTGTTTTAACCAAAGAAGCTAGGGGTCGATGGCCTCTCAAATGAAACAGATAAGGCAAACAGAGGGTTCTTGTCAGAAACAAATGTTATGTCTCTCCCTCCCGAAAAGCTTACAGATATTATCAGTAGGAGTCTAGTTGGGCCTAAAACGAGTCCCTGAGAAGTAATATTAACCAGACGCTTGGCAGATCGTTTATTTATCTCCCCCTAAATTCAATAAAGAGACCCATATATAAATAAGGGAAAATAATGCGACTGTTAGTAATTTATCACTGGATAGAAAGCCATTGTTGTCCTTATCTCTGCAATGATGTTCTATTTCCACTGGTAATGAATTACAGGGTTGCCACATCCTTCCCCTGTGACAGTGGAGACAAGCTAGGTGCTACAGCTCAGACCCTGTGCTCCAGAGACCCAGTGGCAGCCATCTTGGGCCCAGCCCTCTGCCTGTGGGTTCCTATGTGAGCAGTCCCAGGTCAAGAACTAGAATGCTCCACCCACTCTACTTAGGAAAAAAGACATTATTTCTTTAAAAAACAAACAAAACAAAACATTTATTCTTATCTTTTAGGTGCCTCTGAGGAAGACACGGTTAAGGACTCATAAATGAGGCAGCGTTTTATTCATTATATCCACAGTTCCTAGCTTCCTTTTGGCCATACTAAAAGAATATGTTCAACTTGGCTTCAGAGAAATGAGTGATATAACAAAATTTGGAATTCATGAGAGTTGAGGGTCTAGGAATCAAAACGATGGTTTGTTGGAACAAGGTGTTAATTTTATTGATGATGCTAACAATGATGATGATAGGTAGTATTTACTGCATACTCATCATATTCCAGGCATTATTTCAAGCACTTTATATAGGTTATTTCATTTAGTTCTTCCTACAAACTTATGTGTGGGTATTATATTTAATTTTTATTTTACAAAGGAGGAAACTAAATATCTTGCCCTCTGTCACAGAGCTAGTTAGCTGTGAAGGAGGACTTGAATCCAGGGCTCTGACTCTATCGTCCTTCCTGGTGGCTGAGTTGGACAAACCTAAGATATACCTTCTGGTTGATGTGCATGAAGAGGAAGTGAGGCCGAAATCACTATTTGGTATCTTAAAGGGTAAAGTCAAGCGTATGGACTTCTTAGGGCTACTAGAGTCATTAACATTTTCAAGAGTGAAGGTGACATGGCCAGGCTTGAATTTTAGGAATCCTGGTCTCTGAAAGCACTTCAGGAAATGGACAGGAGTGAGAGTAGGGAGTCCATGAGGTAAGGAGGCAAATAGTCAGGCTACCAAGTAGTTGAGGTAGGAGAGGATGAGGACTTCAAAGAAGGTAATGGCCATGAAGGTGGACAGAAGCACATATTCCCAAGGACAAACTGGTGGGATGTTCTGTCCCTAAGCATGAATTGTCTGTGTTACAAGGCTACCCTCTGGGTCCCCTATCTTAGTAGCATCATTCATTAGCCTCTTAAGAAAGTATACTGTATGTTTTGTTGTTAAGTATACTCAAGAAAGTATACTGGATGTATACTGGATGTTTTGTTGGGACATTCGGATCCTTTCTCAAACCTTTCTGACATTCCTAGGGAAGGGACAGGCCATCTTGAAGCTTTAGAATCACAAATGGAATACCCACCAATTAAGCCACAATACTTAGCATCTCTGCTGGGAGTTGTCCTGCCCCATGCGTTCTATCCATCTGGCAATAGGAGTGGGCCCCTGGCTAAAAGGAACTAAAAGACACATGGTATGTGACCCAAAAAGGACTAAAGTCTCTTTCCTGGAAAATACAGAACAGATACAAAGAAATCTCAGCTTGGGTCTGTCTGGTCTTGAGAGTGGACGTGTGGGTGGGCATTTTCAGTCATGCGTGCTAGAAAAGAAAGACTACAGCAAGGAAGAGGGGAAGACTACATACATAGAGAGAAGCAAGGACAAGACCTGGGAGAGTCCTGATGACATGTTTGGATTTAAACCCAAGAACAACAGTGGCTCCTTCCCTGCCCTTGAAGATCATGTTCTACCCCAAAGCCTTATAATACAAACTTTTCCCTCCAGAGTTCATCTAGGTAAAGCTGATTCCAGTTGCTTGGAACCAAAAGACTCCTAACTAAGAAGACCCCAGTGTGTCTAACTTGTTCTACAGCACCAGTGAGATGTTCTTGATTTCCTTTTACCCAGGTTCTTCCCTAGGGTCTCGTGAATTAACCACCTTCTTGGAAAGGGAATGAAGGAAATAATAAACAATGCCCTCTCAGGCAGTATTATATCCTGTGAGCAAAGTTCAAGCGACTGCTCAATTACTGAGTATCTCCTACATTCAGGAATGGTACTAGACATAAACGCAAGGTCCGAGTTACATGCGTGATGGGCTTTACCAAGGATAATTAGAAAGTACAAGAGGGTTATTTGTGTTTTTGTGGACTAATCTATGAACATGCATCCTTCTCAGTGAAAGTTATGACTGCGTAAGTCCTCACCATCAAAGAAAAGTCTTTTTGCCCTCTCTCTGGGCCATGCCATTGTAGCTGTGCATACTGAATACTGCTGGCTGAACTGATGACCCTCTTCACATCAGACAAGTAGAATCTAGCACTTCTCAGGGACCCTGAGGCTGCCAGGATGCAGCACACCCTACCTTCAATGGCATTTTCTTCATCCCCCTGCCCAGAGTGCAGAGAATATAACTCTTACTCATCATTGAGCTACAAACCATCTTCCCTATACCTCTGTGAGTCGTGGGAGCTGTAACTCAATTTTGCTTTGATTTTTTGGATATCCACTGAGTCTTTTTTCTTTGTAGAGAGACCACTCAGAGACAATGTACCTGCTCATAATTCCTCCTTCGGAGCCAGCAAAGTTGCCATTACACAGATATAAATAAGGAATACTCTATAAATAGCTTCCCCCCCAGCCTGGGCAATGAAGCCGACAGAGAACACTCGGCTTCTGGTTTGATACTGGGCTTTCCCCACAGATGTTACTTGTCTTAATGTTTCAACACCACATGATTTCGAGAGACTGTGTCACAGACCCCACGAAAATAATAACGAAGAACAGTGTGTGATTTATCCTGACCCAGAGTTGAGGACATGAGAAATGTTCATAATTCAGCTGTCACTTGGGCTAAGTAGAACGACCTTGGTGGTGCTCTGGGTTCCAAGAAGCATGTGCTCCGGCATCTCATTGACATTGGGAATACAGAGAATATGGCCTTGAATAGTGGAGGCATCTCTGTGACTCAGACAGCCCTCTGAAGCCCTCAGCACTATTCCCTCTATCCCGTAATCAGAGTGGGGTGATATTTAACATCCGAAGATGGTCCTTCTTCAGAAAGAGTACTGGAGCTAACATCTCGAGTACTGACTATACGTTCTGCCACCGTGCTAAGCGTTTTATAGAGATTATGGTGCAACAACCTTCTGGGTTAATTCAGGATTTTGCATATGAAGGAACTAAAGCACTGAGAGATTAAATACAACTTGCTCCATTATTCAGGGAGTGTGTGTGACTTCAATCCAAAAGGCCTGACTCCACAACCTGTACCCTAACCACTACTTCCTCATGTGTCGCACACCAGCCTGCAGACGGCCACCATTGTGCCTGGATAAAAGAGATGACGGAAGGGAACAGATGTGTGAGTACCTATGATGTGACAGACACTATGCTATGTGCTGGCCACGCTATGCACATGATTTTGCCTAACTGGTAAAATGACCCTTTGAAACTCTGAGCTTGAGTGGCTTGCTCATGCTGCTACAAGAGGAGCTCGCACTTAAACCCACGTCTGCCTGGCTCCAAAGCTGGGGCTCTTGGTGCTACACAGCAAGGTCGTCCCATTCTTTTCAAACAATTAATTCCCTATGAGATGCATCCTTTAAGGGAAGAGAAAATGGGTGGAAAGGAAAGGAAAGGAAAGGAAAGGAAAGGAAAGGAAAGGAAAGAGACAAAACTGTGACACTTATCTGAAAGGTTATGAAATCTGAAATAACTTGGGACGGATATATTCAACCCTGGGGACTCCCCATACCTGTATCCCCACCCCACTAAAGTGAGTCTTGGCCTACCTCCAAGTCCTGAAGATATTCCCCGATGTTTTATTCTAGAAAGGTTTAGATTTAACCTTTAAGTCTAAGACCCATCTCAAATCAATTTTTTTTTCCTTTTTCAATGTTTTTATTTATTTTTGGGACAGAGAGAGACAGAGCATGAACGGGGGAGGGGCAGAGAGAGAGGGAGACACAGAATCGGAAACAGGCTCCAGGCTCTGAGCCATCAGCCCAGAGCCTGACACGGGGCTCGAACTCACGGACCGTGAGATCGTGACCTGGCTGAAGTCGGACGCTTAACCGACTGCACCACCCGAGCGCCCCTCAAATCAATTTTTAAGCATGGCGTGAGGTAGGGGTCAAGAGTTACTTTTTTCTACATGCTTATCTGGATGTTCCATGAAAACCAACTGAATATATGTGAATCTGTTTTGGTACACATTTTTGTTCTGTTGAACCAGTTGTCTACCCAATGCCACAAAGCCTAGAAGAAAATAAAGGGACCCAGCATCTTCTAGTAAAAGAATTGCCTACTATTCAGAGCTAATATTGCCCACGTTTTGGTCTATTTTCTTTTGTGTGTTCACACACACATTTTTAACATAATTCTTATGATACTGTATATATAAATGTTTATCTTGCTCTTTTTTTTAACTTAACATTGTAAGACACCAACTTTCCATGTCATTAAATATCTTTTGAAAACATTATTTTTTTATGGCTGCATATGTTCCATCATTTCTATTTAACATAATTTATTTAACCATTTTGGCATGCATTCCATTCCCACATTTTTGCTATTTATAAATAATGTTGCAATGAACATACTTGTGTATAAATATTCATATGCATTTCTGACTGTTCCCCAAGAAGAAAAATGGCTGTGTCAAAGGGCATGACCTTTGCTTAGGCTCTCTCTACATCCTGCCAAATTACTTTCCGTATCAATTGTCTAACTTAAACTCCCTCCAGCACTTTATGGGAGTGCTTATTTTTCTGCATTCTTGCCAAACCTATTACCACTTTTAAATCTTTGCTAATTCTATAGCTAACATGGCTTTATTCATAGCTTAATTGGCTTGAACTTACTTTCCAGGGAAACTGAATATTTTTGCATATTTAGCCATTTGCATAGCTTCTTCTGTGTCTTGTCTTGCTTGCACCTTTAGCCCAAGGTACGGCTATTAAGAGTTTAGTGATTTTTTTTTTTCTTAATGATCCCTATGTTCAAGACCTCTTAGGAATGCATTTTTAAAAACCCCTTGTCAGATAAAGAGTTCTGATATTTCTTCAGGAAGTTTTAGATACCCATCTATAATGTTCCTCTTCGCAGGGAGCTCACGGTGAAACAGGACAGCAGACACTGCCTGCAAAAAACTGCAGTGCCCACAAAAAACAAGGGAATTCAGATGAACTGCTCTGGATATTCCGATAAGGGAGAGGACACTGCCAGCAGTCCCAGCTTTGTAGCTGTGACTCGATGTAGGCATTGCGACAGAGGGTCTCAAATTGGAAGGCCCATCAGAGTCACTTGGAGAGCTTGTCAACACAGAGGCTGGTGGTCCAAGGTGGGGCCGGAAAAATCTGTGTTTCTGACATGCTCCCCATGAACTCAGCGCTCTGGCCCTAGACGGGCAGAAACCACTGAACTAGGAGAAGTTGGGAAGAAAGAGAAAACAGTTCCAAGTGAGAAAATCATCTGAGCAAAAGCTTGAATCTCTTCACTTAGGAGTCCAGTCTCATTGACTCTCAGGATAACCAAGAAACAAAAACGGCAATTGGGGATTTTTCTCTATGTTCCCGTATTAAAAGAATTCACAGAGAGAGCTGTGGATTCCTCGGACTTGTAGCACGCATTGCATTTTACCCCAGGCTTATATACAACATACTTCTAACTACAACGAAAGGGAGGAAGCAAGTCCCATCCTCAGTCATTCTGGCCCACACTCAAATTCACTCTGTACCAACACGTTTTCATCTATCCGCGCTTTCGTCTTTACTTAAATTTCTTTTAAAAAGCACCTTTTATTTTTAAATGACCTACTGTGAATACACAACTGGAGTTATTTCTCCTAAGTTACAAGGTATGTGTAAACATAAATATTGTGAGAACAAAACCTTGTTATTAAACTTTAATTAGACGTCATTGCCAAGCATAGTTCGCAAGCCTGAAGTCTGCGAATGTTTGTTAAAAAGGGGCCATCAGTAGGAAAGCCTGAGGGGCTCAGTCAGTTAAGCATCTGACTTGGGCTCCTATCATGATCTCATGGTTTGTGGGTTCAAAGTCCCGGGTCGGGCTCTGTGCTGACAGCCCAGAGCCTGGAGCCTGCCTTGGATTCTGTGTCTCCCTCTCTCTTCCCCTCCTCACTCACCCTCTGTCTCCCAAAAATAAACAAACGTTAAAGACAATTTTTTTTAAAAGAAAAGGGGCCATTAGTAGAAATCAAAAAGAGCCGGAAGTACCCGAGAAAATACAAGATATCCAGATGTCAGAGAAACACATTCTTTGTGTAAGTATGGCTTATGTAGTATTGGGGACATACTTATGCTAAAAATATATTTGTTGCTTATCTGAAAAATTTAACTGGGTCTCTTAGATTTTTATTTGCTAAAATTGGCAAGCCTAGAAAGGGACTGACAATTTACACCAGCATCATGCTGACCTTTTCTCTGAGACACCTTCAGAAATAGTGAAAGAAAACTGAAAAGGAAATAATTATCTTACAATGTGTGATAACATTATTTAATGCCTTGTCTACTAGGTACCAGCTGGACCACAGGTACCAAAGTGGAAAGGTCCCTCTGGGAATAGAAGTCCCTGACTTTGTAAAATGCTGCCTTAAAGCATGGATTGAAAACAGAATGAGAAGACCGATCTTCGACCATCTTGGGCTCCCTGTAGCTAAGACTGGCATCTGTGCTTTTGAAGGAATCGACTGATCTAACATTTGCATATAGGAGCAGAGGATCTATATCCTTGTGAGGGCCACAAAGGGGGCTTCGGGCAAGAAGGAAATGGTGGGTTAATGGGCAAGTCCATGAGCAATCAGCCTGACTAATGGGGAAAGTTTACACACGAATGGCTGGGCTTTCCAACCAGCTTTCTTTAAGAAAACCATCAAATCCCTAGACGTCGATTGAAGTTAATAAAAAATGGTGAAGTGTTTCTGCTTGCCTGCAAAATATATTCCTTTCTGGGTTAAAACTAACTCCTCATAATTTCAATGCCTGCTAACAAATACTTTCTCAGAAATGATACACAACCTGACAGATTCGTAAGATTGTATTCCATTGACGTCATATGTTGTCAGGTCTGAGTGTGGTGCCTCTCTAAGGAGATGCTAAGATTTTCTCTTAGATTTGTGTGTTTCCCCCACACGGTGGGACTGAAGGAAAGCATGAGACCTACCAAGCTGGGAGGCAGAAGTGAAGATCACAAGGTATATCCAGTCTCTACTCACCATGTGGACCCTTCCGAGAGGCAGTAATCTAAACTGGGATCTCTTCATCTCCTCTGCTGGATTACCCACCATTCAACCTCCCCTATAGATCTGGGAAGTTGGAGCGGTTCTCACAATCAGGAACCAAACGGAGCAGCTTCGGACACAGACTGCCAGCAACTGCTTTCAGTTGAAGGCTGAGTGTCACCTTAATGGGACTGGATGGCCTCTGATCGCAGCAAGAACTTAAAAGTAACCGACTAGGTCCGTAACTACAAATAAACGACCACAACAAAAGAAAGGAAGAAAGAAAATGGTTCTGGGTAACAGCAGGGCAGCCTGCCAGGTGGTTTACATCAAACAGCATCTGTTGATCCTACATCATTCCCACTTTACAGGTGGTAAAACTGAGGCAAAGTAACTCAAGTGACTTACCCATTCTACTGTCTCCAAACCCCACAACACAGTAAGCAGGAGAGACAGAAAAGAAAAAGCCTTCATCGTGCAGACCTCCCGGCCACCTTCTCCTCACAGCAGAGCCGGAAGGCTCAGGTGAAGGCACCAGGCCGCTTCACTTACTCGGTAGCTTTTTCTTGTGACACAATCGCCGAGCAATCTCCTGCTTGCAATTCGGCTGCGGGTTGCAGCTACTCAAAGGGTAGAAACTGGGCCGGTCGTGCCAACGTGAACCTTTCCATTTGCAAGGCACTGGCAATCCTGGGACTGCAAAAAGGAGCCTGGACCTTGAATCATGGTGATTTTACCAAAGCGTTGCCAACGGGTGGCTGGTGGGCCCGCCCCTCCTCCCCGCTGCCAGCCTTGCCAACATGTGAGAGCGGACTTGCCCGTTCTCTCTCTGTGCGGATCAGAAAGCCCAGGGAGTGGATCTGTGGGTGGCAAAGAGCCTTCCTCTGGCAGACCTAACTCCATCTTTGTCCTCGCTGCCGCTCATCCCTGGGAAGGCGGGCAATTTGGACTAGGAGTCTCCGGGCTCCTCACTGCTTCCTTTCAGACTCTGGAATGTGCCATTCCTGTGGGCCCCAGCAAAGGCCACGGATATTCCCTGTCTTCCTTTATTCAGAAGAGGTCAGGAACAACTCTTCCCTTTTCAAACTTCAAAGCAAGTGCCCCCAATTTCTATCCATGTGCATTTGGGAAGCAACGGAATCCAGCCGGTTTAACCACTTAGCATTGCATCGTTTTTTTTTATTTATTCTCTTATTTTATAAGAGAATTGGAAGCAAATTAAGAATATCAAGCTATAGCTTACATTTATGGAAGGTAGGATTTGTAGTTCCATTTTTTTTCCTTGTTTTGGCTTCTTTGTATTTTTTGAACTGTCTTCAATCGCCAACTATTGCACTTATAATATTCTAAAGTATTTTAAAACATAAATAAGAATAAAAAGAAGCCCCAGGCAGATTCTTGCATTACATCTGGATGACTGCTGACATTCTAGGATCAGAAATTGAAACCAACATGTCTACTGAGTCCAGCGGGAGACAAGACAGCCTTCATTCTGACAGGAAAGGGGAGTTTACTCTTGGTCCAAAGGGACTGCTCTGAGATCAAATTGATCCCCAGCTGGCTCTGCGTGGAGATTGCTGCTGTGTGAGGGCAAGTGAGTCAACCTTAAGGTCAGACTAGGTGGTGACAAACAACAGAGTTCCTCTAGGGAGACAAAACCAATACATGTCCCTCCCCGCAGCCCAGGGGCCCCGGCCGGACTTACACGACCCTCCCCGCAGCCCAGGGGCCCCGGCCGGACTTTTGCTGGGGTCCAGACAGCCTCTTCTGGAGGGTCAGGACATTCCTACCATGTGTCTCTCCCCCCTCTCCCTCCCCCGCTTATCTTTCTCTCCCTCTCCGGCTCCCTTCCTCTCCCTCCCTCTCCCTTCCTCTCTCCCTCTCTCATTAATGTTTGTGGGATGCCAGCCAGGAAGAGATCCCTGATTGGGTTTAGGGCTTATCACAGGACTAACCTTGGGGACAGGCAGGCTCCAGGCTTTGAGGGATTTTCCTGTAAATCACCACGATAACAAACTCACAAAAACATCCAGCTTTGGGTTGAAATAATAATAACAACACATTTTTCCCCCGTGCTTTGTCAGGAATTTTGCTAGAAGGGCTGTGCACGCTCGTTTATTAAATGTTTCTGATGACGTCTTGAGCGAATGTTATAATGGCCATCTTACAAGAGGGTAGACGAAGTCTTGGGCTGAAGGACTTGCTAGGGTCACAGAGCTAGAGCCCGACAGAGGGGGAGCTGCTTCAGCGCGGACCCCACACCGTCCCTTCTGCTCTCAAGCTTTGTGATCCTGAAGATTCCGTCCCAGGCGGATGTGAGCAGCACCACCTGCGCAGACAGAATGGTCACATCCTTACGTGTCTACCTCTGTTGCGGTCCTTTCTCTCCTCGCCGCCCTTGCCTTCATTACCTGTGTGATCACGGGTGAGTCTCTTCACTTGTTTGAGTCTTACTGTCTCAGCCACACAACCACAAGCAAGAATCTGTGTCGCGGGACTTCGAGCAGGGAACGCCGATGGCCGGCAGGGAGATGCAGCCTCACTGGCGTGGTTAAGAGTTCGGCCCCCGGGGCAGACTGGCCGCCCTGGAACCCCAGCTCTGTGACTCTGGGCGAGCGACTGAATCCTGTTCCTCAGTGGAGAACAAGAACACGTGCCTCAGAGACTCATTATGCGCTTTTAATAAGTGATCATATGAAAGGGGTTTTGTGACGGTGCCTCGTATGCTCCCCGTGCTGGGGTGCTGCGATTATGTTCTTAAGAAAATCACCTTAGCACAATAAACGCGTATTAAGTGCTTACTGATGGAAAGGGACATCCCCACGGCTTTTATCTGCAAGAAAGTTAGACCACCATTTTCACAGGCTGTATGTTGATCTGAATTCCATACCAAAAGAGCGTGACTTTGAGAAGCCAACGCAACAGCGACTCCAGACTGAGATCTCAGTGTCTTAGGGTAATCCATGGCCTCCTTCCCGAGCCTCCAAGGGACGCTCAGGGGTCCTGCGGGCAGAGGCAGCCGTGACCCGAAGCAGGAGGAAATGCCTGTGTAACCCGGGGGAGGTACAGCCAGGGATTCCGAGTCCGCCCCGGGCTTCGCAAGCAGCCGCTCTCTCCCTCCACCCCGCAGCCAGGGGCAAACTCCAAGAAACTTTACACACAAAAAAGCAATTTACTTAGCCAGTCATTTTCTAGATTTGCTCAGCAATTATTTCGGCTCTTTGTGTTTAAGTGAGTGTTTTTTCTGTCCCTGTCCAGTGTCTTTCTGCTTCATCAGATAGGGAAGCGTCGGCAGCATTTTCCCTCCAGAGAGCTGAGCCCTCACGGCCACAGAGGCTGGGGGACGAGGCGGGCGGAGGAGCAGGGGCAGTGGCTTAGCGAAGCCAGGGTTGCAGGTCCAGAGGGTTGCTGAGGCTCTCGGGCGGTGACTACAAAATGTGGACCAAGCAGCAGAATCACCTGGATGGCATGCACCCTAGTGAGCGTGGATATTTGGGCCCTTCTAAACTTTCTGCCCCAGCAGGTTTGGGGTAGGGGCAGTTGGTGCACTGGTAAATTTTGCAACCAGCTTTCTTGAAGAAGAAGAAAGACGAGGAAGGAGGAGGAGGAAAAAGAGGGAGGAGGGGGAGGAGGGGGAGGAGGAGGAGAGGGAAGAGGAGGGGGAAGGGGAGGGGGAGGAGGGGGAAGAAGAAGAGGAAGAAGAAACCCCTGCTTTGCGGCACTTGCCGATTTCCTGATGTAAGTATTCTCACTTTGGCAAATTTCAGCTTCCCATGTGATGACGTCACTGAGCAAAGCTGGGAACAGAAGTGGCCCCTCGGCGCCTGTGAGCTGGTAAGAGCTGGTTCCAGGACACCATGGGGACAGGGCCAGGAACCTGCATGTTTATTAGGCTCTCCTGGATGATTCTGACGCAGGGGACACGGTACCAGGCTTTTCAGGAGAAGCAGAAAGAGATGGAAAACCGCTACAATTCTGAGCATAGAGCCAACATTAATGCGATTTGCTTTCTTTGTCTGGAGGCAGCCCTCCAATCTCCAAATAGCCACGTAGCACCATCACCACGTTTGTCATATCCGTTTACAATCTGCACTGTTCGTTCCTTGTTTTTAATTTACTACTCCAGCCTTTCCCTTAATCATGTTACGTAAGATGCTTCAAATACCACTGTGAGTGTGAAACCACTACTATTTGCCATCTATAAAAAGAAGACGTGAAGACATGATAACAAAAGCCATACTGTTAAATTCTAGTTATATACCACCCCCTGTCTAGCTTTCTGAGCCTCAGGCCTGATTTCTCTTTGTTAACAAGCATTAGAGAGGTGTGGAAGTCCTATTAGCACCAAATGGTGATATTCTCCTTCAGATAATTAGGACTGAAAAAGACTTGAAAAGGAAGTGACTTCCTCTCTAGGAGAAAGAGTATACAAAGAAGGCTTATCGGCATAACTTAAAACATCTTCCATGCCAAATAACACTAAGCCCCACTTCACTGAGCCTTCTAGAAAATGACATGATCGAGGTGTCCGGTGGTGATGACGGTGAAGGTGAGTTATCCATCACTGACCTCTTGCTATGTAACAGACTTTAAGCTGAGCACTCCACTTACATCACCTCTAATTGCAGGGAAGGGAAGAGAAGCTTGGAGAACTATTACACTTGGCCTCAATCTCGTATTGATCACGGAGCCAGGATCTGACCCTAAATCTTGCTGATTCCAGAGACCTTATTAAGAATACACACGTCAAGGTTTGCAGTCGGTTTCCTTCTTTTCCTCATCGCTTTGTGGGAGGATCGAGTCACATTACATCCACAAAACACCTGACCCACATCCAGCTGCTGGTATGCTCATGCAAGATGGTTGGTCCCGTCCTTCCTATGATGATCTCCACATTCCCTGAACAGACCCCCGTAAGTGAGTCTTCTCTTCAAAGTATTCCCAAAGCAGAGGCCTCTTTAGCCGCAAAACAAAGTAAGGCCACGTGTTATACACAGAGGTTTTATCATTACTCATATGCCCCTTAGTCCTCTGACCCCCCGTCTATGGCTAAAATAAATGGAGAAACATTAACTTGGCTCCCAGCTGATAAGATGTTGTTTTCCTTCTCATTGACCTCCTCAAGATAACAGTTTTGAACTTTGATAAGGCGTTTCTTCAGTTCTTAGTTCTTCAGTTCTTAGTTCTATACTAAGAGTTGACAAGAAGTCACTGGAATCAAATTCTGAAATTAGAAAAGGAGCCAGAGGACACATAAAGACAGTGGGTTTTCTGCACAATTGATTTTAGAACGAATGGGAAGGCAAGACAGAGAGAGCGTGACAGACCCCACAGGCCCCTGGCTTCCAACTCAAAGTACTCGACCTGACAACCTGTATGTCCCTCATGTTCCTGATCCTAAGACTGCCACAGACCTCCCAGAGCTGAGGCTGGTGGGTGAGACAGTCCACTACCAGTGCCTGAGGTCGTGAAAGCTATTACCAGGGACAAGATGCTCAGCCTCAGTGGGTCTACGATGGGAGACAGAGACCTATTTTCTACCTGTCACATCAGTATAATGATGGCACTAACAACAGTTTTGGTATTAATAGTAATGACACAGTTTTTGAAATTAGATGAACTACATCTGAAGAGTGTCCTCACAGTCTCTAAATAATTCTATAAATGTTAGGGATTAATGTCCCCCATCCCAGAAGGGGCTGTTACCGAGAGGCTGAGGCAAGGAGCGGTTATTCACCCACAGTCGGTACACACGAGGCACCTGCTGTGTGCGTGTTTCACATCAGGTCACCGCCCAACATGCTGTGATTTTTCACTCTCACTATGCAAATGTGGGAACCGAGGCTCAGGAAAGTTAAATATCTTACTCAAGGTCACATGACCGGTAGGTAGGAAAGCCAGTACTCAAACCCAAATGTTATGGGCTAAATTGTGTTGCCCACGCCCCCAAATTCATATGTTGCATACCTAACCCAGGTACTTCAGAATGTGACTGTATTCAGAGATGGGGTTTTTAAGAGGTAACCAAAGTAAAGTGAGGTCGTTAGGGTGGGCCCTAAATCAGTAGGACTGGTGTCCTTGTAAGAAGAGATTAGGACACAGAAACCCTCTGAGACCCAGTGGCCGCCATCTGCGAGCCAAGGAGAGAAGGCTCAGATGGTACGCACTTTGCTGACACCCTGATCTTGAACTTCCAGCCTCCAGGACTGTGAGAAAATAAACGTCTGTTGTTTAAACCACCCAGCGCATGGCGTGCTGTCATGGCGGCCGTAGCACACCAGCTCTCTCGTTTCGTGTCTCGTGTGCATGTCACTAGGCCACCCTATCAGGATGTGTGTGTGTGTTTGCTTGCGGTCTGGTATAAAATCCACTCCAAGCACCACACGTCATAGCTTCTGTGAATCCATAGAGTGTACATATCCCCATTCTCATCAATTTCCACTGGGGCAAAATCATAGGCTCCCGGGCTTTGCCCCCAAGATCCACTGCGAGAATTTACTGAAATTTTCTCAGGCATTTTCCACAGTCGATGGTTCTTTTTGGGTTCATTCGCTCAGTGAGCCGTGTACGGTCTGCATCAGAACCAGTGGTCACCAGTAGAGGCCCGGTCTCCGGCCACAGGGAACTCACAGTGTAGCACCAACAATTCCTTGTCAAACATCACAAACCGCTGATAATGCTCTTTCCCCCTGAGCCTGCTGCCAGCCTCAGAAACCTTCTCAACTCTGGACCGTAGGAAGCTGCTACGGGACGACTGTACTTCACACATGACACTGAACCCACACCCCCACACCCCCCACCGTGTAGGACAGGGCGCTCTCACGGCCAGGCCTGCCTCATCCATCCCTCTGACCTCGCGACCACACAGATTTGCCCAGTAAAACCCAGCAAAGGTGCAACTCCAAGGTCAAACCACCCCAAGCCTCAAAATCTCTGCTTCTGCATTTCCTAAAGCCACTTTGAAGCTAACAAAAATATCCAGGTGGAACAAGGGATTGGGAAATTAGTTAATCTGACTGGCTGGACCGCAAGAAACGAGGAGACAGGGGAAGATCAGGAATGGTAAACAGGTAGCAAAGAGCCCTCCTCTCTTTTTCCCTTCTGACTGGGTGCACTGACCCTTCTCAACACCTCATATTCCCAAGAACTCAAATCTCTGTACATCGAGTGTTCTAGTCACCTGTTGCTATATGCCAAACTGCCTCAACATTTTAAATAAAAGGCCATTTGCCTTTGTTCACAATTTTGTGGATAAGAAATTCAAGACGGATTTAGCTGGGTGAGTCATCTCTTACATGGAACAATCCCGCCAGGGGGCTGGAGGGTCTGTCCCAAGGTAGTCTCTTTACTCACAGCCTGGAGCCTGGGCTGGGAGGCTGGCTGTCAAAGCCAGCTGTTGACATGGGGTCTGTTAAACCGACCGCCTGCATACGCTCTCTCCTTAGGGCTTAGCGCCTGGGTTCCCAGAGGACATATCCGCAGAGCAAGTGTTCTAAGAGGTCCGGGATGAAGCCGCCAAGGCTTTTTATGACCCGGCCTTCGGTGCCCCTGAATATCATTTTTGTTGCCTTCTACTGGTTAAGCAAGTCGTGAGGCCACTCAGATTCAAGGGAAGGGGAGTAAGATTCTCCCCACTCATGGGAGGAATATACCAGAACAAATGCGGTCCTCTTGAATCTACCCACCACACGCTCGAATGTGCTTCGGGAAAAGGTTCCCAAATCAAAGGAGTGAAGGCATGACCCCAAAGTCCCGTGAACCAGATCCTATATGAGTTTTAAAGTTTTTAATCAGCACGTGAACACTCAGTCAGTTGCTTTAGCAACAGCCCAGAACCATGACAGGAAGGTTTATTCAGAAAGTTGCTGGGGGATTAAATCCAACAGATAGGAAGGCCCCAGACATCCTGGGTTATGTGAAGGCAGAATTTCACCCCCGACCAACCACAGGATTGCCTTTTTCGCCCCAACTCCTTGGTTGGAGGAAGAGGGACGGTGCTGGCGAAAACCTGTACGGCCCCCACCCACCAAACAGGCACCGAGATTAGGCTCTGCAGGAGCCAATAGGAGGCAGCAAACTGGAGGATTCTGGGCACAACGTGGGCCTCGAACACAGAACACATGTACATGCAGGTCTGAAATCCTTAAGAAGAATTCAGGATTAAGAGCACACGGTAAAAAAAAAAAAAAGAAAAACAAACAAACAACCCACCAGAAGACTTCACCATGTGTCTAAGCACTACAGAGCTCTGAGAGACCTCATGAAAATGCAATCGGAGGAAATGAAACATAAGGGCACTGTGTTCAGACTCCCTACCGAGACTGAGCATGGCAAATGGAAACACCTGGGCCCTCCCAGCTTCCCTGCGGCATCAGTAGGTAAGGGGCCCACTCACCACGCTCAGCAGCTTTCTGTTGATTGGCTGCAAATCCTAAAAGAATTTACTGTTGAGGACACAAACACCACGGACGACGTATCACACCCAGGCCCTTGCCTCCTTGTGGCGGTGCAGGAAAGAAGGGGGACACGCTGGCACTGTCAGGCAGCCCCCGTTGGTGGACTCGGCACAAGGCCATCGTGATGTGAGTGAGGCCTCGGGGCCCAGGGACTCTGGCCTGGCCCCGTCGCCCTGGCGGTGAATGGAAAGGATCGTGGGTCAGCACAGAAGCAGAAGAGAAGGGGGAGGGGGCTAACACACCATGCCCTGGAAACATAAAGTCAGGTTCGAGGTGACATGGGGGCCCCGGGGAGAGCTGCGGGCCTTGGCCGGAGCAGTGGCAACGAGCTGACAGGTTGAAAGACTGAACAATGGTTGGTGAGTCTCCTCTTCCCCCTTGACCTCAGCACCCTGCCCTCCCGCCCCCGCAAGTGCATCCCTCTCCTTCCTCCCCAGGCCCACCACTCAGGCTCCCAGAGCTTTGAAGTAACGTTCCCAACACCAACCAAACACCGGTCAGCAGTTTGCAGCCCCGCCTCAGCATCCAGGGGCATCAAATGACAGGACAAAGAAGTGGGGTTTTTCTCCCTCTCTTTTTTCATGACCCTGAACCTCACTCTCCCCAGGGTTTTCTGCCACTAATCACTGAAGGAAAAAGGTGAATCCAGTAATTCAAGGATCAACTCCGGAAATTTTGTTTTGTTTTGTTTTGTTTTTCAATATATGAAATTGATTGTCAAATTGGTTTCCATACAACACTCAGTGCTCATCCCAAAAGATGCCCTCTTCAATACCCATCACCCACCCTCCCCTCCCTCCCACCCCCCACCAGCCCTCAGTTTGTTCTCAGTTTTTAAGAGTCTCTTCTTATGCTTTGGCTCTCTGCCACTCTAACCTCTTTTTTTTTCCTTCCCCTCCGCCATGGGTTTCTGTTAAGTTTCTCAGGATCCACATAAGAGTGAAACCATATGGTATCTGTCTTTCTCTGCATGACTTATTTCACTTAGCATCACACTCTCCAGTTCCGTCCACGTTGCTACAAATGACCAGATTTCATTCTTTCTCATTGCCACGTAGTATTCCATTGTGTATATAAACCACAATTTCTTTATCCATTCATCAGTTGATGGACATTTAGGCTCTTTCCATAATTTGGCTATTGTTGAGAGTGCTGCTATAAACATTGGGGTCCAAGTGCCCCTACGCATCAGTACTCCTGTATCCCTTGGGTAAATTCCTAGCAGTGCTACTGCTGGGTCATAGGGTAGGTCTAGTTTTAATTTTCTGAGGAACCTCCGCACTGTTTTCCAGAGGGGCTGCACCAGTTTGCATTCCCACCAACAGTGCAAGAGGGTTCCCGTTTCTCCACATCCTCTCCAGCATCTATAGTCTCCTGATTTGTTCATTTTAGCCACTCTGACTGGCGTGAGGTGATATCTGTCAACTCTGGAAATTTAAGTCTGTCTCTTTCTTTCTCTTTCCTTCCTCCCCTGCCCCCTTTCGAAGAAAGTTCTCGCTATGATCTTCTGATCTGTGCACATTGATTTATTAATAGCCCTTCGCAGCCATTAGCCCAGCCCTGGCGCTTTCAAGCAGCAGCAATACCTTGAGGCCGGAAGAAAACGTGGGGCTGAGGGGGCAGTGTAACAGGACCCGAGGTTCTACCTCCCATCCCCGCTCCTGCACCCACGGCTCTGCCAGGGGCGTGGAGAAGAAGGCACTTCTCAGGAAAGGCAAAACCCTAAGAATAGACACAAACAGGGAAGGGAGGTGGGAACGCAAGACCCCGGAAAGCCCACAATTCCAAACAGGGAGTTTATCTCCACGGAACTTTGGGCAAGTTTTGCCTGGCCTGACAGACAGGACAGACAAGCATAGGCTCCCGAGTCATGCGGAACTGTGTTCAACTCCTGTATTTGTCACTTACAAGTGTGAACCTAAACCGGTTACTTAACCTGTAAGAGGGAGATGGTGGTAATTACACTGTGAGGCTGATGAGGGATTAAATGAACTGTCACGTGGACAAGCCCCTATCGCAGGGCTGGACACACAGCTGGGTCTCAAGAAACACTGGTTTCCATGACCGGCGATCTACACCCGTGGAGGTACCATCCCATAATCTGCACCCATCTACCTCTCCAAAAATATTACAGCCGGGCAGCAAGCTCCCAGTTTCTGCTGTCCCTGCAACTTCATTTATTCAATCATTTAACCTTCCCTTCATTCCTTCCTTCCTTCCTTCATCTGTCAGCATTTACTGAATGCACAGTCCAGGCCAAGTCCACTCAGAGAGGCCAACAGAGATCTCAATAAGAACAAATGCTGGTTTTGTTCTTCTCGGGGAATCTGGATCTTCTAAAACAACGAGTAGCTGAAACGTGAGTAAGTTTTCCTATGACCTCATTCTGCCTTTATTATCATGGGCAGCATTTGCTATGTTTTAATCATTACCTAACGAAGCTCTACAGTGTTTCACAGCCCATAATCTACTTTCACATTTCATAAAAGCACAGTGAGCCAGAGATTAAAGGGCCAACAAAGGGTGTATCACAAGCTCGTCTTGCTTTGTTTCTGACCAGTGACCTGCACCAGGGGCGGCACAATAGGGGCACCAGGGGGAGTGCGTGGAGGCATTCTCTCCGCGGAGAGCAGGGTGGAGCTTGGTGTGTTTTCTGAAAAGCGCATCTGGGACTATTTTGAACCGCAGGTTTCAGACTCTGCAGCCTTTCCCAGCCAGGCCCGCGGGTGCAGCCTTGCAGGTTACACACGGCACAACTTTACATTACATCACATAGGTGATGATGCAAATGGCGATCCCTGATGTCGTATAGTGCACAGGTGTACCCCTGCAGCCTGCAGCTGTGGCACCCCTATTCTCGGCAGACGTGAACAGGGTTGGTTCAAGTCCAAAACCTGAGAGGAACCACCGGGCCACACTGCCCCTCGCTGAACAGCATCGGTGTCAGACACTGGTCGGTCCAGTTTTTCTTGTGGCAGTTAAGCAAACCGTGACTGAAAGTCTTCATCGGTAAAGAGCGAAATGAGCCCCGAGGGCTCCTGAGGAATTCCCCAGAGGAAGCCTGCAAGGAGCTCCGCGCTGTGCCTAGAACACAGTGGGCACTCGCTCCCTGCTGGCCGACAGTCTCAGCTGAGCACAGGCACGTCAAAAAAAAGAAAGCAGCCACTCAGGACCGAAACCTGGCTCCATCCGTTGGGAGCTGGGTAACCTGTGCGTCCTTGGTTGTCTCCTCCGGAAAATGTCTCCAATTATACTTCCTCAAAGGGTTTTTGTGAGGCCTCAATATGAGCATATCCAGGACACGGGACCCACGGTAAATCGTTTCTTCCTCTTCTTCTTCTCCTCCTCCCCAACAGCAGAAGTCAGGGGTGAGCAGAGGTGCTGGAATCACATTCGAAGCTCATGCTTAGGGCGCCTGCAAGGCTCAGTTGGTTAAGCATCTGACTCTTGATTTCAGCTCAGGTTGTGATGTCAGTTTCATGGGATCAAGCCCTGCATCAGGCTCTGCACGGAGAGCACGGAACCTGCTTAGGATGCTCTCTCTCTCTCTGTCTCAAAATAAATAAATAAACCAAAAAATAAATAAGTAAAAAGCTGATGCCAGGGTTACCAACGTTTACTGGGGCTCTGCCATGTATTAATCTTTGTAATGGGCTCTGGGGATAGAAAAAGGTCTATCCATTAAGACCTGCACTGTTGCAAATCATCAGCTGAAAAACTCAATGCTCCTTTTTCTTTTTCCCCAGTTCATTGCACTTCCGATTAATAAAAATTAATTACTAGAAAACGATATAACTAGAACAGTGACATGAGATGCAACCTATAATGCCAAACTTTGATGACTGTTACCACCGAGAGTCCGTAGGCGTAGGATGACAGTGTCATATTGCCGTAAATGTAATCAAACACCCGCTCTCCACTTGCGTGCTTCCCTTACCTTGGAGAGTAAGCTCCCAGCAGTTTGCAGACTGGCAAACCACACAATGGAGCACACCTTCAGTCAAGTGTGATCAAAGACAAGCGGCTGGCAAGCCTGTCTAGGGTGTATGCCCGTGTGAAGAAGGGGACCTTGTTATTTCTGAGGCCGCCGCGCACTTTAAGGTTTCCACCTTCTTGCTTTCTCTCCCAGGTTCCAGGTCCCTCACGGAGACTGTCTATACCACCCCTGGCCTCAGATAAACTCTTACTAAGTACCCACCAATAAACACACCGAATGTCTGGGCATGACGTGGGCAATTAAGAAAGTAACTCCCAGGCAGCACCTGGGGGGCTCGGTCCGTTGAGCGGCTGACTCTTGATTTCAACTCAGGTCATGATCTCACGGTTGTGGGATCGAGCCACACGTCGGGGTCTGCACTGGGAGTGCAGACCCTGCTTCGGATTCTCTCTCTCCCTCTCTCTCTCTGCCGCTCTCCTGCTCTCTCTCTCCCTCTCTCAAAATAAATAAAAAAATAAACTTAAAAAAAGAAAGGAAGAAAGTAGCCTCTCCCCAAGCCGTGACCCTCTGACCCTCTGCCTTCTCACACTGCAGGGTTAACGCCCCATAGCAGATAAGTATAGAATCCTTCAAAACGATCAAAAGCCCACCTTACACCTCTATATACTCCCAGCCCTCCACACACAATCACAGCGGAGCGTGAGTTGACCACTCCTCAAAGTTCAAGTTTGCCACATGGGAGTAGCTAGATGTGAGGGAGTTCAGGGCAAAGGCTGTCTCCTAAAAACCAACCCTAATGGTCACCAGACCTTCCAACCCAGTGAGGAGGGTTTCTCTTTAAAAGGAGATAATTGTACTCTTCTAAGATGATAAAAAAAAAAAATCTACCTCTTTCTGAAAGGAAGCCAGTCACTGCTTTTAATAAACTCTTTGGCTACAAAGATGAAACAGGCAGACAACAACAACAAAGAAGATATTATTAACGTAATTTTATGTAATTAGATAGAGGGGTAATATTTATTTTAATATTACAGAGGAAATATCCCACAATGCAGACCTTGGATTAATTCTTTATATCTTTGGGCAGTACTTATCAAATAAAACTGTACTTATGGAAAAAGCAACCACATAAATCTTGCCCCATTGTCAGCTGGCAACTCCCAGCAAGGGCTAATTGTATTATATATCTTCTGCAGCCATGCCTAGTGGTTGTCAGGCCCAAATGCATTGTTATTTATTATATGAACAAATGCAATTTCCTTCTTGGAATCTGAATTTGGAATTCCGTGATGGCCTACAATGCGCCCCTCTTCTATTCAGGTGGGAAAAGCAAGACCCCAGGGAATGTGATCTGTTGTGGAATTCTCCCGAGAAGAACAGAATCTAAGTTTCCCTTGAGAGACATCAAATCAAATCTACAAGGAGTGGCCTCTGAAGGGCCATTAGGATGGAGGTGAACTTCTAATCCTCCTCTTCGAGATGCTTCTCTCTCCCAAGGGCAGGACCTGCTATGGATTTGCCGGAACGGGAAGCAGTGTCTGACCTAGCCCTGTTGGTTGGTAGCCAGGGTCACCGTGCACGCGAGCGCCACGTTATAGGTCAGGTTCCCTGTCATTTTCACTCTGCCTCTCCCTCTTCCTCTCTCCTTCTGTCCTTCTGGGGGGCCCAGGCTAGTCCCACACTGGAGGCCGCCTGATGGCCACCTTGCACTTCCCGATTTCACTTGTCAGCCGGAACCAGGGCTACTCCCCTGTAGCAGGCCAGAGCAAGCAAATTTGTTCCTGCTCTCCGCGTCCATTATCCCAGGACTTGTGGGTATGCCACACCGGCCTGGAACAAGGTTAAGCCTAACTGTGTTAGATAGATTTCTGCACACTCCGCCTCACCATATTCCCCTGCATTGAGGTTTGGGCACAAATATCAGTTACTGTAATGTTCGGTTTGTCGCAATCTTTTATGTATGCATATGTGCGTGTATATGTGTGTGTGTGTGTGTGTGTGTGTGTACATATGTGTGTATACACATGTATGTATATACACACATGTATATACATATATATACACATACACACACATGTGTACACACATATAAAAATCACAGAACATATAAGTAGGCAAATGATGAAGCAGAATTTGGACAACCCTAGTTTCCTGCCAAAAGGACATTTAGTAACAATAAAAACACTAATACAGAGCTATTCCCCTGCTCTGGTTCAACTGAATACAATCTGAGCGTCTCTTATGCACAAGACACTAGGTTAGGCAGTTTCCACATACAACATTCTGAAACCATAGCGGTCACTGTGATAATTCGACTTCACCCCCCGCCCTTCTTAAATGTGGTGAAGAGGAGACTGCAAGTTTGACAGCTACTCACTCACACAGCTGGGACTTGAAACCTGACTTCCCACTTCCTTCCCAAGACTCCTTCCCCGGTCCAACCATTTCCTGGAAACAGAGGCCCTGGGTAGGATAGACAGTGAGTCCAGGCTAGCATGGTATTTTTTTAAATGAAGTTTTAAATTCATTCCTCTATCAAATCAAGACCGGGGGTGGGGAGGTGGGGTTGGGGGGAGGAGGACAAAGAAGCAAACCCAATCCTTCCCAGGATTCTACACACTCAGTAAGAATTCCATAGTGGACCATTCTGCTGGGGGCAGAGCGCTTCTCCTCTCTCCTTCATGAATCCAATTAAAATCCAAGCACACACAAGAGGAAGTCAAAGCCAGAGTCAGAGGCAGAGAGATCGTAGTGATGCCTCCAGGACAGAAAGTCAGCTGGTCAATTCCTTCCACCAAGCTGTCTGCCCATTCTTAAATGTAACCCATCAGCCAGAAAAGCAAGCTGACCACACTGCTCACACAAGTTAAACGTGTGTAACTTACCTCCTCCAATTCTAGCAAAATGTCCTCCCTAGCACCTGGAGTTAGGGACTTATCTAGAAAAATAAATGGATTACAGAATGACATGTGTCTTGAATATCTGGCTGAGGAGGCGTTTGTTGTTTGTTTCCAGTGGGCCGTGGAGATCCAACTAAAGGCCGGAGACAAAGGTACAGGAAAAGAGAAAGGAGATCATTTTTCTGACGGCTTACCATAGTCTAGTTCCTGAACATAGCACATCCCATGAAAGGCGATGGTATACTCTTTGGTTGAAAAATCCACAGGTTATTTCTGCAAAGTTTGGGAGGACTCTGCAGAAGTCCTGGGAGAAAGAACAACCAAAGGACAGCTAGTGGTTACATAAGAAAAGTAGGAAATGGGACTCTGTATCAAACTTGAAGAGATGTAACCTTCAAGGATCCCAGGGCCACAAAATTCATAGGGCATCCCAGATAAGCCATGACTGATTTCCACATACTGATCAGCACCTTGGACCTTGTTCCCTTCCATTCATAAAAACGGTGCTATCAGTGAATGAGCTCACCACCCAAGATAATCATAAATTCCTTGGCAGTTAAGTTAAATCATTGTTGAACTCAATTCACTGAACCCTGGGGAATATTAACGCATTCTTCCAGGCCCAGAGAGGTACCTAGATGTCCCTGACCCTCCCGAGATGAGGACGATAGAAACTCCCATTTATTGGCCAACAACATTCACTGGGTTGACGATCTCCTAAGAGGAATGGTCAGAATCCTGCAGAGAAAATCAGGACCGGCTCCATTATTGTAGGACCCAATGAAAAATCAAAACATGGGACCTCTTGTTCAAAAATTATTAATAATTTTTTAAGATGTCAACAGCGGAGCATTAAACCAAGTGCAAGGCCCCTCCAAGCATGGGGACCAGGCCACAGGTTCACAGGCGTGGCCCTACTGGAGAAAACCCATTGTGATGGGTTCCTGAGAATGATCTGAAGAGAGAATGTAATCAAGAAATATATGTTCTTTACGATCAGCTGGCTTTTGGGGGTCCTTCCTAGTGTGGAAGAGCCACTAGGACGGCCTCTGGCCCTCTGACCTAACGAGCAAACGAAAGCAGGTCTCCATACACCCTACATCCTGGCCCTTGGGGGGTCTTTCTTTCCTGAGGTTAAAAGGAAGAAGGGAGTGATGAGTGTAAAACAACTGACAGAACAAAAAGAAGCGGGAATATATCACTGAGGCTAGGAAGGGATCGGCCTCAGCCCCGGCCATGCAGCAGGGTGAATGGGCAGTGAGTGGGGCAGACAAAATGTAGCCACCGAATTATACCAAAGACACGGCAGAGGAGCAGCACAAAGAGAATGATTTTTTAAAAGAGGACAAGACATGGAATTAAAAATATCTAGGACACCCAAAGTCACACTAAGCATGGAAGCAGTGCCATCTAACCAGCACGGGGCTGGAGCAGGGATCAAACCGTTATGGAAAAAAATAACAAGTATGAGAGAAATCCTAATACTGAGACCCTTAAATCTATTTTTTCCCCGGTGAATTTGGAAAAGACGACCATTTTGTAGCAGATGTATGCCAAGGCTGAAGAATCAAGAGCTTTAGCCTATTTAAATCTTTATGGTGTACATTTTCACTACATATATTTTACATAAATGCATGGTAGGCTTTAATGAAAATGCTCATTACAAAAAGGATCTAGTAACTATGCCTGAACCTTTAGCACCCAAACAAACAGAATCAGAATATATACATATGGACGCACCAAAGATTAATAACAAATACCCAGAGCATGCAAGACACAAATACAAGGGGAAAATATTAAGATATTAGGGGAACAAACAGATGGGGAATCAAAACAATGAGCCAACAGTTGAGTCAAAGCCCTTCTTTCTTCTTTAGGGGCCAGGTGGTAAAGGCAATAGTTTTCCAGTGGGTTTTCTCAACTATCTGTTAGTTTTGGCTCTACACTCCGATGTGCTGACATATTACTGTCTCTTCTCCCAAGAGGGACATTTAGCTAAGGTATCGTCCATTCAATTTCAAGCAGACGCTGAATATGTTTGCCTCTGCACTTGTTTGAGAATAACATCTCACCCCTCGATATTTAAAAGGTTTGGGGGTGGAGACCGTATTGCAGGAACTTTTTTTTTCCCCCAAAAAATGTATACTTTGACATTTAACCAAATTAACAAACATTAATTGCACATAAAAGCCACTTTGCTGAATTGCAATGAGCCATTTAACCCTATGGACCAATCCACCCGAGAGTTTAGGAGGAGAAGCAGAGTTGGCAATTCTCAGACGTTAAGATACTCAGCTGCCTACACCCTCGTTCCTCCGAGGTCAGAGAAAGCGATGTTGCAGAAAAAGAACCTAAGTCCAAATTAGCAATTTGGCAGCATTCTTCAAAAAGAAAAATGTAACCTCAGGACTTTCCTGGTGCTCTCGGTTGGGTCTGCCAGGACATGTGCATGGACTGTACTCTAACTTATACCCTGGGCACAGGAAGTCACTCTCCACAGTGTCCCCTTTCCTTAGCGTACATATAAAATTAAGGAACTTTTTTTTTCCATCTTCAATTTTTTTTTTTTGATGGGGTCGGGGGGACAAATCTCTCTCTGGCTAATTGCTGATTTTCTCTTAGCCCAAGGCTATGACACTTTCTGTCACATTACTTTCCTCACCGACAGTTCATCACAAAAATCATCTCTCCGTACTGTCTTCTCCAAGATGTGAGGGAGTTGTAGTAACCCATGTCTCCTTCCTCTCCCCCCCAGGAAGGTGATTCTTGGAAACAGGTGACCTACAACCGCAGCTTTATTTGTCTTCTGGGGAACAGGTTTTCGGTCCTCCCGTGAGGGAGCACGCGGCCAGGTCTGCTTTATTCACCTTTCTGTCCTCAGGGCTAGTCTCCCCCACACGGCTACATTAGCTGCTCACTAAAAGTTTAATGAATGAATTATGAGTGGTGCGGTAGCATGACTTGTGACTTCTTTCTTCCAGACCTGTCTTCCAAAACACAGCGGATTCCGAAGAAATCACACATGGCCACCAGACTCAGCGGGCACACAGATGTTCTGGTGCGTTATGTGTTTGTCATGATAGGAACTGTGGTTTGGGCTGTGTATACCGCAAAGTGCTGAGGTGGAAGTCAGGGCCTGGGGACCCAGATTTCAGGAGGGTCGTCTTTGAGGTCCCCCTGTCTCACTAACAGCTTCTTCTGAAAGAAGGTGGCAGCAAAGGAACAGTCCGTCTTGTAAAACCTGGAAACAACTCTTGAGTTTTGTCCTGCCCCCACGGCTTTCCTCTATTAGAAAGTTTCTTCATGGGGCGCCTGGGGGGCTCAGTCGGTTAAGTGTCCAACTTCGGCTCAGGTCATGATCTCACGGTTCTTGAGTTCAAGCCCCGCATCGGGCTCTGGGCTGACGGCTCAGAGCCTGAATGGAGCCTGCTTCGGATTCTGTGTCTCCCTCTCCCTCTGCCCCTCCCCTGCTCACACTCTGTCTCTCTCTCGCACACACAAATAAATAAACATTAAAAAAATTTTTTTAAAAGAAAAGAAAGTTTCTTCTACATACCTGCATCTAAAATACGTGTGTGCATGCACACACATAGACTGTGGGTAAATGTTAGGGGAAGGTACCTCTCCTCTACCTCCAGGATGGAATTCAGGTATATATACAGCAGGCAACCACAAAGGAATGGGAAATAAGGGGTGATATTTAATATTAGTCAGGTAGACAAAGGAAAAGTGAAAATAAAATGCATTAAAGAATTCCAGCAACAGTCTCGTTTTGTGTACACAAAGAAATTACCTAAATTTAATATAGGGGCACCTGGGTGGCTCAGTCGGATAACCTTAAGCTCAGGTCATGATCTCACAGTTCGTAAGTTCAAGCCATGTGTCGGGCTCTGTGCTGACAGGTCGGAGCCTGGAGCCTGCTTCGGATTCTGTGTCTCCCTCTCGCTCTGCCTCTCCCCTGCTCAGGCTCTGTCTCTGTCCCTCTCATTCTCTTTCACTCTCAAAAATAAGTAAACATTTTTAAAAAGTTAATATAATAATCATGCAGCTCTATGGACAAAAAAATAGAGTCAAAATATAAAATCAAAATCATTAGAAACCGAAATAGAAATTAACCAAAAAAATGTAGGCGATATGAACCACCACCAATGGGATTGTCTGTAGTTATAAATCCCTCCTGGAAGGAGACCAAAGACACTAACCAACTTAGGGTCTAACTAATGCCTCATCAACAATTAGGTAACTAAAACAAGACAGACTAACACTCTTTGAAAGTTCCGAGGAATGAAAATTCAAGTTGGATTGTCTATGTAATAATTTTATACCTACTTCTACAGAATGTCTTTTTATTTTCCCCAAATGTCCTTGGCATATCTACACAAATTGATCATCTAAATAAAGTTCCCAAAACACAAGCCCTCCAAACACAATGGTTTAATCGGAAAGTGGTAAGATTAGAAATGTAGAGGGGCGCCTGAGTGGCTAAGTTGGTTGGACATCAGACTTCGGCTCAGGTTGTGATCTCGCGGTTCTTGAGTTCGAGCCCCGCAGTGGGCTCTGTGCTGACAGCTCAGAGCCTGGAGCCTACTTTGGATTCTGTGTCTCCCTTTCTCTCTCTGCCCTGACCCCATGCATGCTCTCTCTCTCTCTCTCTCTCTCTCTCTCTCAAAAATAAATGTAAAAAATGTAGAGCAAACAATTTATGCAAAAACTGTAATTATTTTGAGTAAGCACACCTTTAATTCATGGGTCAGAAAAAAAGTTCAAAATTAAAATTTTCACCTACATTTACAAGTAAATAAAGGGTATATAATATATAAAATGCCAATACGTGACCAATAAATCCATACAAGATGTGTTAAATACTATAGTCAAAAGCAGATTCAGAGGGTAAAGGTTTTATATACTTAAAAAATTTTTGTTTAATGTTTATTTATTTTTGAGACAGAGCATGAGCAGGTGAGGGGCAGAGAGAGAGGGGGAGACAAAGAATGTGAAGCAGGCTCCAGGCTCTGAGCTGTTAGTACAGGGCCCAATGCAGGGCTCGAGCTCATGAACCGTGAGATCATGACCCGAGCTAAGTCGGACACTTAACCAATTGAGCCACCCAGGCACCTTAAATATTTTATGTTTTTATGCATACACATAAGACAGGGTTAAATATTACGTATATGAAAAATATTTTATACTCTAAATGCTATACATGTATATTACATTACAATCTTTTTCCACTTAAGTTGAAAAATAAAGGGAAATATATAAGTAATGGTAACTTAGTAAAATAAGAAACGGAAAAAGCACACAAGTAATCAAAATGCCTAAGAGTGGATACATGGGGATGACAAGGTAGAAATTACAATGAACTCTGAGAAGTCAAGTAACGGAGACAAAAAGAGAGGAAACAGAAAAGGACAATGTTTGGATAAGAAGCGAGGCAGAGTTTTTGAAACAGAACACTGTTTGACAGTCTACTAATTAATTAGAAAAAAAATCACAGTTAAATGTTAAACATTTTCTAGGAAGCTATCAAAATTGATCCATTTGCTTAGATCAATATTTATTTGCAAAGAATTTTTTTAAAAAGTTTCCTACTATCATTTATGTAAAATAGCCTTGGGTCCAGAAGAATTAATAGACACATCACTTCAAAGATTAACTCATTTTTACAATATGTAATCTTACCCAGCCCACACAAAAGAGATAGACAATTCCCAAAGTTTTTAAGTTGGACGGACTATAACTAAGTTGAAATATTCCAAAGGACAAACTATAAATTCACTCTTGTTTGGGGCTATGATGTAAAAATTCTAAATAATATTTATAAATATTTTTTAATTTTTTAAATGTTTATGCTTGAGAGAGACAGAGAGAGAGAGAGAGAGAGAGAGAGAGAGAGAGAGAGAGAGAGAGAGAGAGGGGGAGGGGCAGAGGGAGAGGGAGACTCAGAATCCAAAGCAGGCTCCAGGCTCTGAGCTGTCAGCATAGAGCCTGACATGGGGCTCAAACTCACAGACTGCGAGATCATGACCCGAGCCAGAGTGGGACGCTTAAGTGACAGAGCCACCCAGGCACCCCTAAATAATATATTTTTAAACTGAATCTAGCAATGCATTTAAATAAGACTACAAGCATTTCAATAGTATGTAGCTCTCTACTAAAGAGAGCTGAATACCATATTAAAGCATCATTTAATAATAAGGGGTCTATTAAAAGACTGGTCCTCTTCAATCCATCAAAGACAAAAAGAAATTTTTTTTAACTCAAAGAAAGCCAAAATTATAGTTAATAAAATTAAACACCAAATGCTGATAGCATCTTATCAAAATACTTTCTAAATACCGTAAACAATATCCATCTGTAACGAGTTGCATAGTATCCCCCAAAGTGTTCACGTCCACCCAGAACATCATAACGTGACCTTATTTGGAGACAGGGTGTTTGCAGATGTAACTAAGGTCAGGATCAAGATGAGATCATGCTGGTTTAGGGTGGGCCCTGAATCCAAGGAGAGTGTCCTTATGTGACACAGAAATGGACGCACGGAGGCACAGGGAAGATGACGTACACAGAGAAAGGGACAGGAGTAAGATGCGGCCACAGGACAAGGAGCCCCAAGACCTGCGGGCGATTGCCAGAAGCCAGAGGAAGGCACGGGACGGTTTCGGGCTCAGAGACCCCAAAACCACCGTGTCAACACCTGGATTTCAGACTGCTGGCCTCCAGAACTAGGAGAAAATGAATTTCTTTTGTGTTAAGCCAACCGGTCCGTGGTCATTTGTTGCAGCAGAAATAGGAAACAAGACACCCTAAACCACAAGTCAACGTCACACTCGACAGTCAAACACCAAAAGCATCCCCATTGGATTCGAAGGCAAGGCAGTCATTCCTGAAGGCTACTAGGAACTGAGAGTGGGGCTTCCTGGGGAGTAGGGCCCTCTCCCTCTTGCACATGGTGGCCTCGGATCCCAGCCAGCCGGCGTGTGCAGTGCCTGAGCTGATGCTCTGCAAGCCAGGACAGAGAAGGAGCATTACCCGTGAAGCCGCGGGCGGCTGTCACCTTGTTTGCTCCTATAACTGCTCCTGCAGGTGACAAACGTAAGCTTGAGCCCTGAGTCCTGCTACTCACACTTCTTGTGTAATCCTGGCCGAAGCGTCTGCTGTCTCTGAGCTGCCTCTCCCTGTTCGACATGACAGAGACAGGAATACTGTTGCTACAGGAAAGACGAAGAAGCACCGAGCCTGGATCAGAAACGCCACTCAGCTCTATATCCGGCACACAGTAGGTGTTCAATAAATGCTGGTTTCTTTCCTTTCTAAAATATCGACATATCACGGGTGAGCCTCAGAGACGAGAATTATATTTGGTCAATTATGCTATTCATATTCTCTCAACTGTGGTAAAATTATAGATTTCACAATGTCTCTGTAGATCAATTTCTCCAGGTCTATTGAATCAGAGAGAGGCAAATCACACACCAAAACAAGAAGCAAGGACAAATGTGGTGGGTGGGAGTTACTTTAATTGGCCCACGAGGAAGAATCATCCAGATATAGGTAATGTTTCATCATGACTTTCTCTCTGTTCGTCAAGACAGCAGTGGCCAAACGGTCCAAACCCATACACGCCGGTCGGGGAAATGAAGCTTTATGTACCAAGAGCAGTTGATTTTGCAGGTTGTTTAATGCACAGACAGTTTTTAATTTAATATTTTCCCAGAGGCCTTTAAAAGTATTGGGTGCATTTAGAAAAGTCCAATAAATATTTGTCATTTTACACAGGGCCATCATTTTTGGTTTGTGGGTTTTTCCCCCCCTCTCAAACACAAATCAAGTGAAATATTTAAGGTCTGAGCCAAGCGCCTAGGAGCTTATTAAAAATGAACCCAAATGAATTTGTTGGCAAATGCTGGGAGTATGGAAATGAGGCAACATTTAAGAATCCCTGAGTGGGCTGCAGAAGGAATGCTATGCATGATGCCCTTTGGGGTAAGCCAGGACTAGAAACCTGAGTAGCCAAGAACAAGCCCAGAGAGATGTGCAGGGCAGGGAGGAGCCAGGAGGGAGGCACTCCTGCACCCCGAGCCCACCTCCCCCCACACCATGCACACATTCACATGTGCTGCAAGTCAGGTATCTGACAGCCAAGTTCAAACTGATGTCCGGTTCAAGCTCGCCTCACAGTGGGCTTCCCCCATGCTGCCTGATCAGTTGCAGCGTATTTATTTGCACAGGTCCCAACGACCCGGCTCCCCCAATCCTGCTTTTTTTTTTTTTTTTTAACATCACAAGAACCACTTCTGTCACTTACTCAGCAGATATATATTCACTGAATGCCCACTGATCCTTTGTGGGGCCTGGGGTAAAATGGCGAGCAGAAACTGACGCGGTCACTCCCTCATTCACCGGGGTTCTCTGCCTCTCCATCTCGGTTCTCACCGCCTTAGCTCAGCACATGAGTGTCCCTATCATGAGCCATGGCCACCCGCCTGCCTTCAGCCTGCCTACTTCTCCTTTACCCTCCACGCTCCAGCCTCAGAAGACGTAAACCTGATCACATCACTCAAACTAGAAATCCATGATGGCTCCCTGATGCCTACAGAACAAGACCCCAACTCCTTAGCAGGAATTACAAGAGTCTGGCACAGATTTTCATTCTTTCCCTCCAGCCTCATCTTTAGGCTCTGCTCCTACTGGCATTTTATGTTCCAGCAACTCCAACGGATTATTACTGTCCCAAGACACTATGTTGGAGCACACCTCCTTGCCTTGGCATTTCCACCAAACCTTTCAATTTAGGCTGGACTTTGAAATCTCCCCAAATTTCTACCTGTTTCATGGGTCCTCTGTCTGCTTGGTCCTAAATATTGGACAATCTACAAATAACCTTTTAATGGATTCCCCTCCCCCCACCTTAGAAATACTTAAAATGCCATCTACACATTATAAAGTGTATCCTTCCGTTCAGGTGAGTATTTACTGAAACCTAAGCTGTGCCAGACTCTGCTCGGTTTGAGGCACTGCAGAGGTAAGATATGATGACCCTTTATCCCAAAGATCTCATCATCTAGTGCATGGGATATAAACAATAAAATAAGGCATTGTAGCATGATGTGTCCAATAACACAATATCGTATGACAAAACTAAAATTATGTGTTTCATAGGGATGAGTACTTGCTTCCATGAGTACTTGCTTTTGAGTAAAAGAAGTCTTAATAGAACAGCTGATTCCTGGATAAGCTTCAGTAGATTGTGGTAGACAGAGCTTCCTTCCTGGACCTGTGAATATGTTTACCCTGCTTGGCAAAAGATATTTTGCTGACGCCGTTAAAGATTTTGAGATGGGGAGACTATTCTGGATTATCCAGATGGACCCAACATAATCACAAGCGTCCTTATAAGAGGGAAGCAGGAGGGTCAGGGTCAGAGACAGATTTGAAGATGCTATACTTCTGGCTTTGAAGATGAAGGAACAGGCCACAAGCCAAGGAAGGAATGCAGGTGGCTTCTAGAAACTGGGAGAGGCAAGGAAACAGATTCTTCCCTAAAGCCTCCAGAAGGAATACAGCTGTGCCAACCCCTTGATTTTAACCCAGTGAAACCCATTTGGGCTCCTGACCTCCAGAACTGTGAGAGCATAAATTTGCATTGTTTTAAGGCACTAAGTTTGTGGCAACTTGTTATAGCAACAACAGGAAACTAATATACAGACATACAGGAGTTTAGTGGGAATTCATTAGGAAAACAACCTGTGTAAAGCAAGAATCCTAGACCCCTTTGCAGTCTAAGGCAAGTTCTTCAGGATCATTGGGGAGTCCTCAAGGCACAGTTACCAGTCAAAGCCGTCCTGTGTCTCTGGACGGGGCTGCTGTGCTCAGTCATTGGCTGGAAGCAGCCCCCAGGAAGAGTGACCCTTGGCACAAACACAGTGAAGCATTCAGAGCAAAGCAGGTGGGGCTTGGTACATTTCCCTCACTGGAGTTGGGGGGAGGGGGGCTGCAGGACAGATTCTCATGGAGTCACCACAGTGACTATGCTGCTGATGGCAGCCGATGGAAACAGCAGTTCCCCCCACCCCCCAAGGTGGACCAGCCCTCCATGGCTGGTCTCAGGGCTGGGACGAGACAGTCTCTACCTTCCTTCTTTGTCAACACACTTGAGAGGGTGAGAATGGCGCCCTCATTCTTCCTGAGAGTGGAAACACTCCTTTCCCTCCCTGTCTCATTTTTGCTCTATTCATACCTGGCAGGTGAATCTCTGGGTCAAGTTGTCCATTCAGTTCGACTGAAACATTCACCTTTTAGTTCTAAGACCTAAGAAATTAGGAGTGCCTGGGTGGCTCAGTCGGTTGAGCATCCAGCTTTGGTTCGGGTCATAATCTCGTGGTCTATGGGTTCCATCCTTGCATGGGGCTCTGTACTAACAGCTCAGAGCCTGGAGCCTGCTTTGGATTCTGTGTCTTCCTCTCTCTCTGCCCCTCCCCCACTCATGCTCTCTCTCTGTCTCAAAAAACAAACATTAAAAAAAAATTGTAATCGAGGAAACTGGTCTCTAATTAGATTAAAATGTTCTACTTGGTGGCTCACATCAGTCTTCCATGCTTCTTTGAAGCTGGAGCTCTGGAGGCTACCTCCTCTCCCTCCCGCCCTCAGTATAGAGATTAACAAATATTGGGGACTTGGGGCTCAATCACTGAACAGACACTTGTTGCTTCTGGCTGTTCCACATCCATTCTCTTTACTTCTGATAATTATACACTTCCTGCAGGGAACCCATTCTGTGGGATCTAAGTGAAAAGGATTGAGCCATAACTCCCCATATGAGACAGAATTAAGCAAGTGACCCAGCCCACCAATCAGTTTACTCCATTCTCCTAAGTGGAGAAGTGATGGGCTCAGGGAGGTCCAGAAATAGAACCCAGATCTATCTGAAGCTTTAGTCCCACATTAAACTAAAGTAAGATATATAAAAAACATGGTACAAAGTAAATACTCTCTAGGTGTAATTTCCCTCTTGTCTCTTAATCTTCTTTATGATGTAGTCAGATCTCCTGATATAGACACCCATCCATCTTGACTTGGGGATTTGCCTATTGCCCTCCAGATTCAGTTCCTAGGCCAGAATCACTATAGATTTTCCCCATCATTTGGGCAGAGCATCTGGGTCTGCCTGACTGAACTTTCTCAGGCCAATTGTGAGGCCATATAATCCCTTCCCAACTCAGACCCTGCTTCCTCTCCTCCTCCCTGGGAACCTCTGGAGGTTCAAGCCCACTGCTTGCAAGCCCACTGCTCTAACCCCCAGTGAGGCTGTTTGTACCCTAGAATACTAAATGCAGAATCCACTCACTACTTTGAGTTTTTTTTTATCCAGGAAAAACAGTAAAGGCAGCCTCGAGGCAGAATCTGTCATTCAAACTGTCTTAAGGAAATTCTACCTTTGCGGCCTCCCTGCGAGGACCATATGACCAGCCCCTCCCTGCATGGTGAGGGAAGCCCAAAGACCTTTGGAGACAAGGGTATTATGTGTGGGAAAGTAAAAATCGTTCAAATTAGTCATGAAAGAGCCAAACATCTCCTGTTGTTGAATCTGAGGCACGTATATGTGCAGTGAGAATAAAGTTATTAAAAACATTTTTTTCACTATTTATATATGTCCTATCGTCTTGTTCAGCTGTTAGAGAAATTGGAGGAGAAGCCAGTTAGGTCCTTATGGGAGGTTAGGGGCCAACGAAGATGGCCATGGGTTAAACAGCACATCTGCTGGGGGGGCCCCAAAGAGCCCTGCACTGGAGGCCTCGAGCTATGTCTGATGTGCCCATGGCTTCTGTCTTTATCAGGAAGAGGTCAGACAGCAAGTTTTCTTGAGAGTAACTAAGTGACAGGAAGAAAATATAACCCCTAAGTGATCTGTTCACCAAGAAGTTATTTTTTCCCAAATGAAATTGTATCATTCCATCGATTTCCATTAGATGGGCTATTGACAGAAGACACGGTTCTGTCACCAGACCTAGATTTGAGTCTCAAAATCTGTCACTTATGAGCTATGTGATCTTAGGCAATTTTCCTAACTTGAGTCCTGGAATTCTCAACTTTAAAGCAAAAACCGTAAGTGTGTGGGTTGTTGTGAGATTTAGATGAGACACTACATGGGAAATGCTCATGCTCAGCAGGCCACTGGATCATCGTAGAGGCTCTGTGAATGTCTGCAATTAGACCCAAGAGGAGGCACCAGAAAGGCTCTTTGGTGTCAGAACAGACCATGAGAAAAAAATCAATATCCCCAGGCATTGGTGACAAATGGTAACATGTGACCCTCTCAAAAGTAGGTGGCTCTCCTTAGTTTGATGAGGAGACGAGAGTTCAGCCTCTGACAGCAAGTCCTGCAAATGCTCCTCTCTCTCTCGGGATTTCAGATTCGGACGGGAATCTCTGGCGATACGGCTCTCAGGAGACCTTGGGTTCTTCCTATTTTGGGTGAGGCCAGAAATACCCCAGGCAGAGCTGACTTCCAATGGGACATCCCCACAGCTGGCCAGGCGTGGTGATTAGGAAGGGAAAGCAGAGGCAAATAAGACCAGCAGGGGAGAAGGTGGGTGAACTCCTTTGAAGTTCACACATTTAACTCTGTCCCAATTTTGTTCAAGGCTAACGGGTAAAGTCATTTCCTATTTTATCCAAATGAGCTCAGCAGCCTCTAGAGAGAAGACAAGGGTGCTGCTACAGTATTTCCAAAGCCTTCAACTAAATGTCTTTACTCTGCCCTGTGACACCTAAAATGCCACTGGAAGGTAGAACCATACATCGTTTAAGAGCGTTATCCCGTGTTCCACAATGAACGCATGGGGTGGGAGCTTTCAGTATTATGTAATGCACATGTCAGCTAGTCTCTTTGTAGTTGTTTTATGGGAAGATTGGGTTTGATACATTGCAAAAGTTTCCATGGGACCGAGGATGCGCTCCAAGAGCTGTTCTGACAGAAAGGTTCCAGCTCAAAAGATTCCTTCAAGGTTGTGTGCACCTCACCCCAGTCTCTGTCCTGCTCAGGGGTTCTCACGCGGAGTCACAGCCAAAATCTCTCTCTGTGGGTGCTCTCTCGGATCTCATGAAACAACAGAGAAGACTGGAGAGGACTCTCAAGCTCTCAGAAGGCTTTTCATCCAGGGCAAAGGTCCAGCTGAAACTTGTGAGGAAGTGACAGTTGAGTGGCGATGGGAAGGATGAGCCAGCATGAACAAGGCAGAGGAGTGAAGAACACGTCTGGGAACCCAGGAGGAGGACTGGGTGGGGGCTGGGTCCAGATTGTACCAGTTCGCCAGAGCCAACTACATGCAACTCCTCCCCACTTCATGCTCAGTGACATCACATTTGGAGCTTGAAATTGGCTGTGATGGGAGTACACCACAGACATGGGCAGATGCTACACATCAGGGCTTTTCTTTCCTTCTTTCTTTTTCTCTTTTTTTTCTTTCTTTCTTTCTTTTGGATAAAGACTTTATCTTCTTTCCTATGTTCTCATTGCTAACAATCTGCATGGCAGATTCTAGATGCTCATTAAATGTGAATCTTCTGGGAAGCAACTTGGAGATAGTTACATGATTCAGAGACTGGCTTTCCCAACTGTCTAACCTACTGAATGGTTGGGAATCACCATGGCGGAAAGGGGCAAGCCCTGTTCCAACATCTCCCAGCTGGTCTCAGAGAAAAAGGCTCCCACCTGCCTTGAGCAGAGCCTCTTCCTCTCACTAACAACATGGTCAACCAAACACGTGAATCTCACTTTTTTCCCCACAGCTTTGACAATTGCTCTCAGTTATAACTTTCTACTGAAAGTACTGGGATAGTCTATGCTGGAGTTTTCTTGTCCTGATGCCATCCGGGGACTCACAAGGACTCAGTAAGTCACAGCTTGGTCACCCACAGTAGAGGAAAAGAGAGAATCGATGTCCAGCCTTTTTTGTGAAAGCAATAGTATGCCTAGACACGTATTATTAACAAGGGCTTAATTTTAAGAGTGGGAGTTCTAGAGTCAGGGATAATTAGATTTAAATCTTGACTCTATCACTAGTTTTTGTAACAGGGGCAGTCTATTTATCTTCTCTGTGCCTAGGTGTCCTTATCTATAAGGATTTGATAGCGTACCTCCTAAGGTTGTGACCAAAATTTAATGAGATAATGCAGGTGTAATCCTTGGCACAGAGCCTACTATGTCATAAGTCCCCCATAAACAGCAGTTGAAGGTTTTGAAAAACTAAAATTATAGACATGCAGAGATCCAGAGATTACTTAGTTGAACATCTCTCGTAGAGCTACCACTTACTGGGAACTATTATGTGCCAACTGGCTTTCTGGATGCTTGTAATTTATTATTTACAGTTCTTAAAGAGCCCTACTGGCCACATATCATTATCTTCCTTTTCCTAATGAAGGACCTGAAGACGAGTGAGGTTAAGTGACTTCCTCGAGGCCACAGTTAGCACCTGGCTGAACCAGAATTTTAATCAGGGTTTGCCCGTCTTCAAAGCCTGTGCTATTTTTCCATACTGTATATTGCCTCAACAGGTAAGAAAGTCTGGAGAGAAGACTTCTTTAAATTTTAATCTGCTCAAGATAAAAATAAATAAATAAATAAATAAATAAATAAATAAATAAATAGGACTAATAACCCAACTACAATCCAATTCTTTGAATCCTATGCTGGTTTAGTTTGCACCAACCTTCAAGGGCTCACCCAGCACCACACAAATAGATTTAGAGCATCTCTATTCAGGACATGTGCATGCCCACATAAACTACACGTTATGTGTTGGCCAATAATGGCATTTTAAGACTGCTGTTTGTAGGTGGAAAAAGGGGACATTTAGTGCCTGTTGATTACCCAAGGGTATGAATCACAACTTCGTTTTTTTCCCCCAATGTTAAAAAAGAGACAGTGAGGGGCGCCTGGGTGGCGCAGTCGGTTAAGCGTCCGACTTCAGCCAGGTCACGATCTCGCGGTCCATGAGTTCGAGCCCCGCGTCGGGCTCTGGGCTGATGGCTCAGAGCCTGGAGCCTGTTTCCGATTCTGTGTCTCCCTCTCTCTCTGCCCCTCGCCCGTTCATGCTCTGTCTCTCTCTGTCCCAAAAATAAATAAACATTGAAAAAAAAATTAAAAAAAAAAAAAAAAAAAGAGACAGTGAGCCAAAAAATAGAGTCATCTGAACCCCAGGACAGCAAACCAAGAATGAATCCCAGTTTCAACCTCTCCCTTTTAACTAATAGTTCATCTGAAATTTCCTATCAGCACTGGGGAGGTAGGTAATCTGCATGATAAAAGTCCTGCCAAAAGGGTGTCCAGACCTAAAGCAATCCTTTCTTTTCTTTTGCTATCACTTCCTCCCCCCACCCTCCTTCCTATAAAAACCTTCCACTTTGTACAACTCCTCAGAGCATCTCTCTACTTGCTAGAAAGTTTGCTGCCTGACTTATGAATTGCTTACTAAAGCCAATTAAAGCTTCAAATTTACTCGGCTGAATTTTGTTTCTTAACACCACTGACCCCACGTTTCTTTTTTTTCTTTTTTTGATCCCACGTTTCTAAGCTTCCCAGCATTGCTTCCAGTCCTGTTGCCCATAATATTTGTGCCTCAGTTTCCACATTTGGAAAGAGGAACTGTTAATACTTCGCAGTGCCACTGTGAGGATTCACAGATCTGAAAGCACTAGGTATAATTTTGTAGAGACAATGGGTGCCCAGCCACATGCAGTTTCCTTCCCTACCCTAGAAACACAGCTCTGTCACATAGCCGTGCCCTCATCTCAGCCCTGGGCAGGACATGATATTCTATAGGATATGCCCCGAACCGTGCGCAAACCTAGCTTCTGTTTACACCACAAGAGATTCTTCTATCGGGACTCTCATTCGATGATGGATGGTGGTGACAAGGAATCAAAGTGCAGTCCTGGGACATTCAGCAAACATTAACCACTTCATTAGTGATTATTTCACATTGAGCTCTATTGTACGCCAATTAATCGCTGGCACAGGATCCTGAGGACGGACAAGCTAGTCACAAGTGATGAACGAGCAGCACACTCAAGGGCTTGCAGAAATAAGTTGCATGGAGAAGACGCAAGAGCCAGGTCTGGCATCCCCTTCCTGGGATGAGTGTGCGTTCACGTCGCTGATTTCGAGAAAATGTATCTGCAGAATAAGGACCACCTGTAAGCCTGGCTCTGATGGTAGTCAGCTGTCAACCCCTGAGTGAGCCACGATGCAGGCCATATTTATAAAGACAGAGGGCAGACGTGGTCAGAACGACGGGGCTTTGGATTCCAGGAGCTGCACTTCCTAGCTGGGTGGCCTTGACCTCACTGGCTGGCCTCCCAATCCATTGCCACTCTGAATGTTGATAATCCACGGCAGAGCTATACTCATTTGAATTTTTATGACGAAGTTTTGTGGTTGGTTTGTTCACCATGAACAATTATTTGGTCTGACCCTCTGCATTAGTTTCTGATAGCTGCTATAACAAATTACCGCAACTTAGTGGCTTAAGGCAATTCAAGGTTAGTGAATTAAAACCAACGCCTTACAGTTCTGGGGTCAGAGGTCCAAAGGGGGTCCTACTGGACAAAAACTGCAGTGTCATCAGAACTGGGTTCCTTCTGGAGGCTCTAGGGGGGAATCCACTTCCTTTCCTTTCAGCTTCTACAGGCTGCTTGCATCTCTTGGCTCTGACCTCTTATTCCATCTTTAAGATGAACCACTCTGGCCTTTGCTTTGTCATCACGCCTCCTTCTCTGACTTTTGGATTACACTGGACCTTTCTGACGACACTGGGCCCATCCACATAATCTAGGATAATCTTCCCACCTCAAGGTCCTTACCTTAGTCATACATGCAAAGTTCCTTGTGCCATGTCAGGTAACACATTCACAGGTCTTGAAGTTAGAGTGTGGACATCTCGGGGGAGGGGGACAGGGATGTCTTCTGTCTACTACACCATTGTACAGTCAGTCAGATTAAAATTCAATGACAATAACCTAGGAGAAAGAGCTCAACTTCCACTGGCAAGTCACTTTGAACATAACAAAGAAACGGAAGGGCAAAAGAAGGTGGAACAAAAGAAATGATTGTTGAGTTGGTTCAACTCAAACTGAGCCACTCTGTGGTCAGTTCCATTCTGGGGAAACGATGATTATAAAACGACCAATTACACAGACTTGCTTCAGAGAGGTGATATTCACAGAGCATCTGGTAGGTGTCCAGCACACTGTGGGGAAAAAAACACTAGTTCTAACTCTGAGGTCCTCCCCTCTTTGCAACCACCACACCATTCCCGCAAGAAGAAAAGAGCTGGTTGTTGAGCGCCCAAGGATAAGTGGCACTGGGACCTCCTGACACAACGACATCTCCAAAGAACTCACTTAGAGAAGCCCACGAAGACTTCTTTTGTCAGACTTACACTCTTACAGATTTTAGAGGTCGTAAATAACATGGAAGGCGTTTCAGAGCCTACACGGCATTTTCTGCCTTCATATTCACGACTCTCTCCTTGGAGGTGTTAATTCTCTCTACCCAGAGGAAGAGAATAAGGGTCAGAGTGGTTAAGCCCAAAGTCACATGACAGAGAAATGGAAACCCAGGCTCTAGTCCAGCTTTTCCAACTCTGCACCCCACGCTGTCTGTATATTTTCTCATGTTTGTGTCACATCCATGTATTACAGCTGGGAAAACAAGGATAAAAGACTCCAACAGAAATTAACAGGTGAGTCAACCTCAGAGCAGCTGGGAATCATGTAAATGAGATGACCGATCATTATTTTTATTGCAATGTTTTCCTTTGAGTATGTTCCTTGGGCTCAGAATCCTGGTGGTGGAGTGACCTGGGCTTGAGTCCTGGTTCTGACATTTAGAGCTCGGTGATACTCTGCAAGTCACGACCCTCTCTGAGTCTCACTGCCAGCTCTTTCTCCAGTAAGGCCCTGTGTTACTGCCGTCTGGACATAAATGTAACAGTGAAGGTAATTGTTGTGTGACAGATTAGTGGGGTCAGACTATCCTTATGGAAACGTTCCAAGGGAGGTTTGATTGAATTAATCCTTCTAGAACCCTTGCAATTATGTGGAAACAATGATAGAGGCTAGCTGACAGGCTTGGCTAAGGTGAGCCAGCTTTCCCTCCATCAGTCTTGTCCATATTTTCTTGGGGCACTTATTTGGGGGAGATAAATATTTAGGTTTCAAGAAATTACGCTCAGTTTCTCTGGGGCTTTCTCACTTCAGCTAGATATAAAAAGAGCCACGGTTTGGAAGGTGCATCATAAATCCAGCGACAGCTATTCTGGAACTGATTGGAGACACTTTCAAACCTAATTAAAGTGGTTTCCCTTTTTGAATTTGCTCCAGGTATGCATTTATTGCCCGGGCTAGAAACTAATTTGTAGCCAGATTTGGGATCCAGGCCCTTATACTGGGAGGTGTGTTATATGTGATTAAGCTAAACTATTTAGTTTAATACCAGAGAAGTCATTTGAAATAAAAGAAATTGCATTCCATATTCAAGAAATAAAATAGCCTTCTAAGTATACACAGAATTAAGTTGCATAAAAATATATTTTCTGAAACCAAGTACCTGTTTCAGGTGCTTTCTAAACGTGGCCTTGGAAATATTTGCCGTAAAATCATTTCTTCAACCACAAGCCCAATTCCTGCAGACATAAACCCAGGGCCTTTTTCACCCATTGCCTTATCTTCTCACCCTTTCTAATCTCATGCTGACCTCCTTCTAGTGCAGTGTCCTCATAAGGAATGAATATGATGTAAATTATTTAGCACAGTACCTGGCGCACAGAAGGCACTCACCAAATCCTAGCCTACCTCAGTATCGTCATCAGCATCATCCTCACCATCACTTGTCTAGGGACCTATCTTCTGGAGTGGTGGGGGGCAGGGAGGTGCGGGGGGCTGGAAGACGACAAGTGGAAGCCAGAGAATCACTAATCGAGGGAATTAACCTGTGCCTGACGATGGCTTTCACTGAGCCGCCTAAACCACTCTGCTATGTGGATCTGGCTAACTCCATACTACAAAGGAAGAACGGAGGCACGGACACATTCACATGACTGCTCAGGATCAAACCACCACGTAATTCTCATTACCTTGCACCTCCCAGCCCAGTCATTGCCCCCTCAGGGAAACCATTGCTAAACCCCTGGTCAAAGTCTGGTCTCACTTGGTGTCACTTGGATACAACCTCAGAGCATCATGCACTGCTCTCCCCTTGTAATTCTTCACATAATCACATCTTTACTTATATTATCCTACAATTGTTATTTGTCTCTCCCAACATGTCCTAAGCTTCTTGTGTGGTTTTCTCACTATCATACCCTAGTCTCTAGCACATACAGGTACCCAACGCCTAACTGCTGAGTGAATACATGAAAGAATAAAGAGATGCATCAAAAAGACCAACAATAACAAGTCTTGTTGAGGATCTGGAGAAATCGGAACCCTTATATATTGTTGGTGGAATCATAAAATGGTCCAGCGACTTTGGAAAACAGCTCGGCACCTCCTCAAAACCCTAAACATGCAGTCGCCATATGATCCACCGAGTCCATTCCTAGGCATATTTCTAAGATAATCTCCAGGAGAAATATGTGTCCACACAAAAACCATGCATGTTCACCGTATCACTATTCATGAGAGCCAAAAAATGGAAGACGGCCCAAATGTCCATCAACCAAGGAATGAATAAACAAAACGTGTTGTATAACCATGGAATATTATTTGATAATTAAAAAGAATGAAGAACAGATACACATGCTGAATCTTGAAGACTTCATACTAAATGAAATAAGCCAGTCATAAAAAAGCCACATATTACATGATTCCAATTATATGAAATGTCCAGAACAGGAAAATCCATAGAGACAGAAAGTTTAGCGATTGCCAGGGGTCCCTGGAGGAGGGGTGAAGAGTGACTGCTAAGGGCTAACGAGTTTCTCCTCAGAGGCCATGAGAATATTCTGGAAATAGATGCTGGTGATGGGTGCACAACCATGTTCACACACTAAAAACCACTCAATTCTACACTTGAAAATGGTGAGTTTTGGCACAGAGGTTTTTTTTAGAGTTGTGCATGATACTCTTACGGTAGATATATGTCATTATCCACTTGTCCAAGCCCATGGGATATGCATCAAGAGTGAACCCTAACGTAGACTATTATTGGCTTTGGGTGATAATGATGTGTCAATGCAGGTTCAAAGGCTGTAGCTAAGGTACCAATCTAGCTAGAGACGCTGCTACTGGGGAAGGCTCTGCATGTGTGGGAGCAGGGGGTATAAGGGAAATCTCTGTACCTTTCACTCAATTTTACTGTATACCCAAAACTGCCCTAAAACATGAAATTTAGGGGCACCTGGGTGGCTCAGTCGGTTGAGCACACAACTCTTGATTTTGGTCCAGGTCATGATCCCGGGGTCATGGGATCGAGCCCTGTGTCGGGCTCCACTGAGCACTCTCTCTCCCGGTGCTCCTCCCTCGTGCTCATGTGCGCGCGCGTGCTCTCTCTCTCTCTCAAATTAAAAAAAATAATAAAGATAAATAAAGCATAAAATCTCGTTTAAAAACGGTAACTTTTATGTATGTGAGTAATATCTCAATAAAGCTATTATCTAAGAGAAGAAATGTACAACGTGCTGGACCTTCTCTATCTACCCCAACACCAGCCTCCCTCCCCACATGGGGCTGCTTCTGTTGGGCAGTGGGGCCTCCTTGGGGACCATCAGCCCTTCACTGCTCACCTAATTCTCCTCTCTGGGATCTGGGAAGTTGACAGGGAACCAAATACCCTCCACCAATTCCTGCCACGAATTCATCAGGGCGGTTTCATCACAGGAAGCTTGCTCTGAGTGCCTCAGTAATGAATCAGTATGAGCTCCAGCCCCAGAAATAATGGCAACAGACTTCCAGCCATGTCTGTTTTGTAATGTGAGTTGTTCCACTCTATGGCTGCTGTCGTATAAATGTTTTTAAATAACAGAATCAACCATGGTCCAAGCTCCTCTTCGATCACTTCCTGTCTAGACCAAAAAGCACAAGGCTAGTCTTCCCGTCATAAAAATACATCACAAACTTTATCCAAGTGGCATCACCTGCCCCTGTCATTCCCAGTCAGATCTGTCAACATGTCAGCACACTTAGAATATCTGTCACTTATAAGTGAGGGACACACAGAATTTACACAGGATACCTACCCTCACAGGATCCTATCAGAGAAGGGCTGAAGAAGAACCCAGTGTTTGGTGAGAACTTAAGGGGAGTTTTTAGAGCCACTCTTTAATGTAATTTATAAATACATGGGTTCCTTCCTGGTTCTTTCTGTAGAATTTGCCAATGGAAAGAGACAAAAATCTGACTTGAAAGCTTATGTAAATAAACTAGCAACTACCTAGATTTTTTTTTTAAGTAGAAGACAGATTTATTTTTTCACAAACACAGCTTCTTGTTAAGAAATTATGTTTAGATGTTTCTACTCCTCCCCAAACTTTCCTAGCAGCCCAAAGATTCTTGGGCCCATCTCCCTACAATGACATACGTTCTCAAGTCCCCTGCCCCACCCAAACTCAACCCCTAGAGGTTTGATAGTCTCTTTCTTGAGCCTCTTCAGGGCTCAGTCTTTACTGTACACATTCCTTATTTCATCTTCCTGAAAGCTTTCGAATGCACATATTGCTATGCTAGTATTGCACAGATTAAAGAACTAAGGCTCAAGGTAGTAAAGTGATTCGCTAAAGGCTGACAGTGAATAGAAGTGAATGGGGCTATAACTGATGGTGTCTGATGGATCTCTGACATGTCTAGGTGTCACACATGTCTAGATGTTTTCTTCTCACTAATTGCTTTTGACTTGAGCTCCTCCTTTTATAATTTGAGGAAATAGATGCTTATTCAGATTGCCCAGATTGGAACCTACAGTGCAGCCCTTATCAGTAACATCATGCTTCACCCTCCATGGAGGTGGCATGGATAATCAATAAACACCTTCCCAGTATCTAATAATAAATAAGAGACCTGGCAACCTTACTTCCAGTGGGTGGGAAAAAAACAAACTAAAAAATCTCTGTTAAAATGACTGGGAAACACAAAATGATCATTAGTTACATACTGAAAGACTGAGAGAAATGATATGAAATAGGGTAGCCAGAAAACACTTTCTAGAGAAGGGCTGCTAATCTGAGTCCTGGATGATGCACAATACTTAGAATAGTACATTACCAAGGGATAAACCAAACATTGTACCACTGACCTCCACAATGTGCATTTTCTTCTTTCTTATGGGGACTGGGGTGGAGAAAGGTTGAATTTCTGCTTTTCTTCAAACAGGAAAGTAGAAAGAGGCGTTGTATACGGGAGCAGTGTGGAGCGTGAGCCTCAGACCCTGGGCTCCCTCCTTTCCCAAGCTCCCCCTCATCAGATGACTTTCTAAGCTGGTGGTCCAGAGGTGGAGGAGATTCACTGGCCTATGTGTTACTGATTCCTGTATCTTCAAGGAAAAAAACAAGGCCACTCTTCCAGTGACCCCAGATTGGTAGTTCTCAGCTTAAGGAAGACCTATTTGGCAATGTCTGTAGACATCTTTGGTTGTTGTGACTTGGGGGAAGGAGGGTCCTACTAGTATCCACTTGGTAAAGATCAAGGGTTTCTCCTAAACATCTTACAATATACAAGACAGCCCTACCATAATAAAGAACTACCCAGCCTAAAATGTCAATAGTGCTGAGACCGAGAAACACTGCCCAGAAGGACATAGTCTTAGTTATTTCTCCAGTTCCAGTCTAGGCCAAGCATTGTCCCCCATGTGGCAGGAGACCAAACCTTCTCATCTCCATTCTCCCTTCTCCAACTATTGACCTAGTAATGTGGACCAGCAAGGATTAGGCTGCCCATGCCAATAACTTGCCAGTATCGTAGGCCACCTGTGTCTAGCTACCCTCTCTATTTGGTGCCATTGATTTGACTTGTTCTTGAACTATACTCATAGTACCCCTCTCTATTATTTCCAGGTAAAACAAGCAGAGGTTCAGGAAGGAGAAGCAAGTAGTTTTTCTGAAGCCCTTGGTCTCATCTCTGCTTATTGTAGGAATCTCACTTTTCTTGGTACATAAATTTCTGTCCAAGTCCTTCCTTGCTTTCCATTCAGCTTTTGCCCTTGGTCACACAGCTCCCTTGTCTCAGGAGACTAGATAACAAGAGGGTGAATGGCAGAATGTAGACATTACAATCAGACACAGAACTCTAAAATGCTAGTGTCATATTTGAGTCTTCTCAGCAAACCCATCACCTGTGAAAGTGGCAACTGGGTGTCAGAGAAAATGGAGCAGAGATATTTCATTTGTAGGGGAAATTCCAGATTATCCCAAACCCAATGGCTGAGACACATTTCCAAGAGGAACAGATGGGTGCCTATAAGCATGAGGGCTTCAAACGTTCAGAAAAAGAAGACGTTTTAGCCAAACCTCCTGGGGGAATCCATCTGGTCCAGGCCAAGACAACTTACCCCATGAGGAGGCTAGATGAGGCCCGACAAGGCCTGCAGTTCTGTGGAGGCGGGCTTGTGGAAGACCGACGTTCTCATTGGCGACCGGTCTATTTGGGTCTTGATGGCGACTAATGGATCATCTCTGAGAAAGAAGAAGACACAATGCTGAGAAGGCAACCCCAAGAATCCAATCTACCTGTTACAAGTGCGCCTTAAAGGAATAACCCGCACAAGACTCAACCGAGCTCCCGCTGATTGGAGGGTTGAGAGTTGCAGGTCTCCAAGTTCAGGGTGAAAGATTGACACATTCAAGGACAACTCTCAGTGGGCATTCTCACCAGCTGTTTGGTATTATTTTTCACAGCATGGCTTTCTGTGCTGCAGGTCATTAAGCCTCCAAACTCCCAAACTCCTCAGCCTTGTGAAACTTCAGCTGATAATGTAATGTGACCACGCTATGAAATGCAACAATCTCTGGAGTGGTGCACATTTACAGGTTAAGAACAAGAGTAGCACATCCCTCTAAGCACAGAGAAGATCAAAGAGGTGTCAGTAGTGAAGGTCTAAGATGGTATTGCTCAAACTCTTGGTCTCAGGGACCCATTTTCACAGTGACAATCTATGGAAGGCCTCAAGGAGCTTTGGTTTGTGTGAATTATGTCTATCAATACTCAAACTGATGACATTTTAAAATATTTATTCATTCCTTTAAAAGAGCAATACTAAATCCATCACATGTCAACCTAAGTAACAGTTTCAATTTTAAATAACCATAGTTTTTAAGACAAAAGACAACTTAGTGAGAACAGTGGCATTGTTTAGTAACATTTTCTGCAAATGCCTTCAATGTCTGGCTTAGTAAAAGACAGCTAGAATCTTACATTTACTTATACATTCAATCTGTTAGAATTTGGTTTTCAGTTGAAGTCTATGAAGCAAATCCAGATTCACGTAGGTATGTAATTAGAAAAGAGAAGAATACTTTAAATAGTCTTCTCAGATAATTGTGGGTAGCCTTCTTTGATACTACACCAAAACTCAACAAGGGGTATTTCTCCAAGATTAGCTGCAATGTAGAATCTGAAACCGTGTCAATATGTTTTTTTAATCTGTCCAATTAAAATTCATCAGTCTATCTCGCACTTTGAATGGTTTATCATGCATGATGAATCATTTGGAAAACAAAGATTCCCTGGGGTGCCTTGGTGGCTCAGTCAGCTAAGCTTCCAAATTCAGTTCAGGTCATGATCTCACGTTCACGGGTTCAAGCCTTGCATCAGGCTCGTACTGACAGCTCAGAGCCTACAGCCTGCTTCAGATTCTGTGTCTCCCTCTCTCTCTGCCCCTCCCCTGCTCACACACACACACACACTCTCCCTCTCTAAAAAATAAATAATAAACATTAAAAAAAGAAAAAGAAAATACAGATTCCCTGAGGTGTGTAGATCTTTTCTAAATATTTTCACATTTCATTTATATGATACTAACAAAAAAATAAATCACACATGTGTTAATACCACCAATCTCATCCAGAACTGGGAAGCTGTCAAGCTCACAGTTGCACATACAAGTGTTCCAAAATTCTAATTTCCACTTGAAAGCTTGAATTTTAGCATTGGCAACAAGGACTGTCGGTTGTGTCTGTTGAAGCAACAGGCTCACCTTACTCATTTTCGAGAAAATGTCTGCCAAATAGCCAACTCCGCATAATTATAATTTGTCTGTCAATTATTCTTCTAGGTGATGGTGTCACATGAACAAAGTGGCTAGTTGAGCTCACAACCCAAGCACGCGGTCACTCAAGTGCTTTTCCTCAAGGCAGCCACCGCACTCTTGCTAGGCTGCAGAAGTACTTTCCACATACTTCTCATTTCATCACACAAAATATTAAAAGCTGTGTGGCCAAGGGTTGAGATTCCATGGAATTAATAATCTTTATTGCTTTATCAAGGACGTGCTTAAGAAAAACTGGCTCTAGTTGTCTTATTTTCTTTTTTAATGTGAGAGCAGGGGAGTGAAGAAGACAGTAGTAGCTTGTACAACCCAGCTTCTGTAACCACTGTGTTGACTCCCGCCAAGGCACCAACACTGGCATCCACCATGGCTTTTGCACCATCAGACCCAGTGTCAGTACGATGAAAAAGCCAATGTGTCAACATTAGGAAGATAGTTTTGCGCTCGCAGACCTCCTGCAAGTCTTGGGGACCCACGAGGTCTCCTGGATCATGCTCAGAGGACCTCGGCAATGGTACAGCACTAGGAAGCTTAAGTGACCACATCCGGGAAGTGTCAATGGACAGCTTCCCCCGGACTGGAGGAGATCAGACATTCTCTTGAGAAACCTCCTGTTGGCCACAACGTGGAGATGGCTTGAAGGGAAGGCTGACAGGGTAAACGCAGGAAAACCACTTAGGAACCCACTGAATTCATCTGGATGAGAAACAACGAGGGTGTAAGTATGGCAAGGGGGTCGGGGTGGAGGGAACACTCTGGAGAGCTGTGGAAGGGTCACCATGTTATGAGTCCTAAATCCAGATCTCGACTCCATCACCAGGCAGGTCATTAAAGCTATAAATTACAAATTAATCTTTAAAAAAAAATAAAGGAGGAGAGTGTGGTGTGTGAATTCTTCTTCCGCTCTGTGTGTGTGTATTTGATGACTCTGGGTTTCCTCTGCAGAAGTCAATGAAACAATTAAGTCTCTGCCCATTTTTCCTCATCCTGATCTCAAACAGTGTTAAAAAGGCTTGCACTACACTTTTCACACCCAGCCCTGTTAATAATTCATGCCCTTGCCTTCTTCAGTTCTTTTCGTATTCGCTGCTTAAATCCGGCGGTTGTGTGCATGTGCTCCTTTGCTTTCTGAATGCCCCATCCTTCCAAACATTCAAACAGCTACTTCTTTAATGCCAGGAATTGGGAGCTGGTGAAATCCTCTCTACCTGCCGCCAAAAGCCTAACAAGGGATAAAAGCTGATCTCTGCTAATTTTGTCAGCTCACTTTTGTGACAAATTCTCAGCTTCGCTTGTGTAGCTTAGCCCAGAGTCCTTGTGGCTGAGCCAGAAAAGGGGACTCTGCTGCCACTCAGGGTGTGGTCTGTGGACCAGCAGCATCGGCTTCAGTGGGAAAACGATTTCTCCACCTCAGTACTATTGACATTTGGGGCCAGCAAGTCCTGTGACAGGAGCTGTCCTGTGCACTGTGGGATATTTAGCAGCATCCCTGGCCCGCACCCACCAGATGCAAATAGCACCCTCATCCTCCAACTCTGACAACCAAAAATGTCTCCAGTCTTTACCAAAGGTCTACTAGGGGCAAAACCGCCGAAACTGAGAACCATTGTCCAAACCTCGTCAGAAATGTAAATGCTCCAGCCCCATCCCAGAACTAATTAGTGAGCATCTGCATATTCCAAGACTCCAGGTGATTCATGGGCACATTCAAATAGGACAAGCACTGGGCTAGAGGTCTGGTTTCCAAACTTGGCTGCCCACTGGAATCACCTAAGCATCTCTAAGAAAACTTTGGTGTCTGGGCCCCAGCCCCAGAAATCCTGACTGCTCTGGTGTGGGTACCACCTGGCCAATGGGAATTTTAAGATCTCCCCAGGGGATTCGGATGCAGCAAAGTTTAGAAGCATTTCTTGCATGGTTTAGCCCTAATCTTCACATTTTTGCAGGTGAGGAAACCGAGGCATAGAAAAGTCCAAGAACTTCCCCATCTGATAATCAGGAGAGCCTAGATTTAAACTATGAACTAGAATGTGGGACAAGAGCCCTGGTCATGCCCTACTGGCCCTCTATCGGTCCTCTGACAGTCCTGGTCATTACTTCCGCAAGTCTTTGTTAACTTCCCCTCTTCCTGATTAGACGGTAAGGTCTCCAAGGACAACGATCATGTGTGGCTGGCTCACCATGCCTGGGTGTCTCTCTGGGGCTGAGAACATCCTTGTGCACAACAGACAAGCAATGTTGGAGTGAGAGAAGCGATGAACAAAATGAGCAGAGAACACAACAGAGCCAAGTCCGCATGTGTGTGGTACCAAAGCCCTCTCCTCTACTGAAGGAATCAGAAGAAAACCGCAGGGGTTCTGTCTGTGGCCGAGTGCAGCTGGACGCCCCTCCTGCCTGCTCACTGGCCAGCCTTTCGGGCTCGATGGCTGCCAGCGGAGGCCAGAGAAGGCTGAGCTCCAGCAGCCACAGCATCAGCACCTCCAGAGGAGCGTCGGTCACACGGAAACGGTGATCAGTGGCACTTCCCCTCCAATCCTCTGTCCACGCGAATGGCGAGGCCAGCTATGTTCCTTCACAGAGAAAGACACCATGGTTCAGCAGTAGTGACTTGCTGTTAAGTGTTGGGGGAGCTATAACACAGAAGGCCCTGTGATTCCAGCCCTTTCAACAACCAGGGCACAGAAGGGACTCTCTCTGGGTACCCTGGGGTCAGCGAGGCACTTCAGGTGTCAGGCCCATCTACTTTCTCCAGCCTCATTTCTCACTTTTCTCCCTCTCCCTGTCCCTCCTAACCCAACAGAACTCTCCATTCACTCCAGCCACCATGCTGACCCCCTTTCACTTTCTTGAATGTTCTACATTGTCACTCACCTCCAAGACTTTGCACGTGCTACTCTAGTGGCCTGCGATGCTCCTACAGCTCATTCTTCTCGATTCTTCAGGCCTCAGCTGGTATGTTAACTCCTACAGGAAGCCCTCCCAGACTACTCCTCACTAGGGAGTAGTCTGTTTTACGTTCCTACACACACTCTGACTTCTGCCACTGCCCTCACAACACTGTCTGATGGTAATTTCTTTTTAAATTTTTTTTTCAACATTTTTATTTATTTTTGGGACAGAGAGAGACAGAGCATGAACGGGTGAGGGGCAGAGAGAGAGGGAGACACAGAAGCGGAAACAGGCTCCAGGCTCCGAGCCATCAGCCCAGAGCCTGACGCGGGGCTCGAACTCACGGACCGCGAGATCGTGACCTGGCTGAAGTCGGACGCTTAACCGACTGCGCCACCCAGGCGCCCCTGATGGTAATTTCTTATTTGTCATCCGTACTATGTGGTAAACTTTGGGAGGCCCGTGAGCATGTTCACGTGCTTCACCTCATACTCCAACACCTAGCATAATTCCTGGCACAGAGCATGTACTGAATAAACATTCATTCAGGGGATCAATAAGCCAAACACTGTCCATAGCACCCCAGCCAAGTCTTGGGCCTGTGTACTCCCTTTCAGCCAGATCTAAGGCTAAAATTCCAATAAGGAGGGGAGGGGTAGGGGGAAAGTTTGTTTCTGTTTGGATGTGTGGGAAGTCACATTATGTGTCAAGTGATCACAAAAGTGGCAATTGTCAGTTTCCTGCCTCTCTGCAGGCCTCCTTCCTCATCAGCCTTCCTGGATACAACCTGAATGATGAGAGGGAAAGGAGACCGCACAGCAGCACCCAAGCTCTGGACCATGCACAAGAAGCAGGTCCATCCCAGGGCAGGGAGTCAGAGGCTGGATGAGCCACACTAAACACATGTGGCATTTACAAGGAATGTCCTACCCAACACTGGCATTTGACCAAAGAGTAAGGGTAGGGCATGTTAATGTAAATATTTGCACGGTTGAAATTTAGCAAACCAGGATGTGAATTCTCCTGAGCCAACACTGGAACACACCGTTGCAGGTGAAGCTGTGAATTTCTGCTAGAGGCTCAGCAGGGAGGGCGAGGAGAGCTCTGAGGGTTTCTGCCTCTCTCACTCCCCATGGCCACCTCAGGCAGCTTGAGTCTGAGAAACCTTTGGGAAAATAACCAAAGTCCTCTCAAACCTTCCCTGCAGGGAACTGGGCTACTAGAGGTACTGCAGGTAGCCTGACTCTGGGGAAAGGAAGGGAGATCCAGGCAGAGGGGACAGTCCACACAATGGTGTGGAGGCCAGCACACATGAGTCATGTTCAGGGGTAGGGAAATGGACCCAATGTACACAATGAAAGCAATGAGCCAAAGCAATAGAGCATACTGAAGAGAACAGTGAAAAGTAGTGATGATGTTGATGAAAATGGTATACCAAACATCGGTAGACCCTCAGGTTGATGCTGTCTTCTACTATATGACAAAATTCAAATTAGGTACTTAGTCCAGCACTGCCAGCACAAGTGCTCAGCAACTGTCAGCCACACATAACATCACTTGATTCACACCAAACCCCATGACACACTGCCATTACCACCACGCAACAAAAGGAAAAAACAAATGAGAAACAAAACTGAGCCTGTGTAAATTAACACACATACACACAAGTTGGCCAAGATGCCACCCTGGGGGATGTCAGAATCAGGTTGGGCCAGAGTTTCTGAAGCCAGGCCCACGGTCCTCTTCAGTTTATCATACCAGGCTGGTAAACTAGAACTCTCTACAAAAAGTAGGGGAACCAGAACAGACATGGGGCACAGCAGTGTGAAGTCATGCCAGAGGTGTGCTACTGAGATTTCTCCAGTCCAGGGCTGAGAGCAGATTGGAAGTGGGGGCACTGGGGGCAGGGAGAAAGGGCATCTCCCACTCTGGCAAGATGAAGGTCCCAGACAAAGGGGGTAACAGCAAGACAAGAAAGGAAGAGGTGGATTGGAGAGACTCGGGGGTAAATCCACATTCTGTGGGAGCAAGACATAGAACATAAAAGTGGGAGAACTAACACAGCCACATACATACAGGAGACAGTTCTACAAGGGAGATAGATGAAGGTGACTCTTGAATCCCATAAGAAGTGTAATCCTTTGAGGGACATGCCTCTCCCTTCTCCTGCTCTTCCTCCCCTCCTTTGTTAGAGTAATTTATTGAGGTAAAATTCATAGAGCATAAAAGTAACCATTTCAAAATGGACAGTTCAGCGGCATTTAGTACATTCACGACGTTGTGAAATCACCATCTCTATCTAGTTCCAAAATACCTCCATCACTCCAGATTAAAACCTCTAGACCCATTAAGCACTTACTCCCCATTCGCCATTCCCTCTAGCCTTGGCAGGCACTAATCTTGTGTGTCTATGGATGTGCCTCTTCTGGACATTTCACACAAATGGAATCATACAATCTGTTGTCTCCTGTGACTGGCTTCTTTCACTTAGTGTTTTGTTCTCAGGTTCATCCACACCGCAGCATGATCTGTGTAATTGACCCCCCCCCCCTCCAAGGCTTGTCCCACCTCACATCACCCCTCAGAACATTCTCAGAGCCCACAACAGCCCAGCACTGGTGGAGCTCTTCCTTCAGGGCGCTGTTTATGGCAAATAATTGTACAAGTCCTTCCAAGTGGAGGAAAAAAAATGATGGTAACTGTGGGATGAGCACTCACTTCCAATATCTATCTCATCTCTAGATGTGGTCCCTGTACCCTGACATAGCAAACAGGAAGACAGGGTTCCCGGGGGGAGTACATCTCAGGGTACATGTTGTTCTTTATTTCTCAATGCTCCCAGCATCATCATAGACAAAGGGTACAGAGTAGCTAGATCTCACTGCATCCTAACTTTGTCCTGGTGCAGAACTGTCAAGACCTCACATTTCAAAGGCAATGGTTGTTTCAAAGGCCAACAATAAGCTCTTGCTCTTTGACTTGCTCTGTGAGCCCCACAGGGTTTTAGATTTTTTTTTTCAATTTTTGCATTTAGATCTTTTTAAAGCCAGCACTGCACAAAGCACAAGCGTATGAGTGAATTCCCCTGATGAGAGCTCTGCATGCTGCCAGGGATGAGCCTAAGAGGGGCTGATTGGACAATATCTGCGTGGGACCCAGCAGGTCATGGTCAAGTGCGGACTGCAACTGCCAGGGGCGTATCCAGAGCAGAGTTGGGTGGACGGAGAGGCAGAGCAAGCGGGAAAGGCAGGCATCTGAAACTCCATGCTCTCCTCTCCGCCTCCCTCCTAGTTCAATCTCACCATCCCACCTGTGGGCTGTGACCACAAAGGTTCCCCCACTGCCAGTCTTAAGCTTTCTATACCCCTCCACAGCACAGCCAGAGCCATCATCCCCAAGGGGAGACTGAGAGCTTTGCTGTCATCTTCACAATCCTTCAGTGGCTCTCAAGCCACTACAGCAAGGTTGATCCTACGTCTAGACACCCAGAGGCCCTCGGCACTCTCTAAACTAGGGGCCAGCCAATGTTTTCCGTAAAGGGCCCAAAGGTATATTTGAGGCTTTGTAGGCCCATCATACTCCCCGTCACAACCATGCAACTCTGCCCTCGGGCAAGAAAGCAGCCAGTGACGATAGGCAAATGAATGACCGTGGTTGTGCTCTAATAAAACTTTATTTACAAACATGCCACTGGCCACATTTATCCAATGGGATGTAGTCTTGTCACTCTTGCTCTAACCTTCGAAGATATATGCAAAATGATGTGCAGCCGGGCCTTTCTGTGGGGAGCAGGTCGATAGCTTTGGGCAGACAGTGAAGAGGGTGGATGAACCTCCAAATACAAATACTCTAGGATGGTCTCACCCCAAGCCTCTGACTGTTCACTGGCCTTGCTGTGAACGTGCTGCTTATAGAATATACCAAGTTCTCTCCCCACCTATCTTCACACGTGCACAGCCTGACTGCCTGCTCCTGGCCAGCGTATCTCTTCATTCAATAAATACTCTAGTACCCACTGTGTGCAAGGCACTGTATAGTTTTTGCATTCATGAAATCTACTGCCTAACAGGGGAAAACAGTTATAAGAAAATGAAGGAGATAAAGAAATTACACACCCCGTAACTAACAACTGCACTCATCTGTGCTAAGTACAGCGACAGGAAAGGAAAGAGGACCACGGCGGTCAGGTGGCCAACCATCGCAGTGGGTTTCCAGGAGATGGAACTTGCAGTGCTAAAACCAGGAGGTCCTGGTTGAACACGCAATGTCATCCTAATGAGGGTGCACTTGGGAGACTCTAATCAGAGTGGGGGCTCAGGGAGGCACCATGGAGGATGTGGCATCGCAGTGAGATATCCCACTGTGTGACCGTTGTCCCCTTCCTTCTAGAATCCTCCCAGCTTGCCATCATGCTGTTCCACCCTTTTCGTATTCCTTCCCCCACCCGCCCCCACAGCCCCCTCCACACTCCTTTCGTAGAGGCAGGGTGTCTCAGCAAATCAAACTCTTTCTCCACCAAAAGACAGAGTAAGACTTCCTCTTCGCATCAATATTTTTGCCCAACCATATTTAAGTTGTATTTTTGAGTTTTCTTTCATTTTTGAGGATTTGATTTCCTTCTCATAAGTGTGTGTGTGTGTGTGTGTGTGTGTGTGTGTGTGTGTGTATAAAGCATATGACAGAGGAAAGCTGGGCAGTATACAAAAGTGTGATAGAGCAGGGAGAAAATAAAACAGCCTCCGCTCCATTTCACTGGCAGTCCCTAAGACGCTCTCCTAAGTCCTCCAGTCCGACCTTCCTGTATTGACCGCGATCACGTACATATTGTGCCTCTTTACGCAGTAAACGTCTTTACGCAGAAATCTTACAAGTTTTTGTAACTGTGGCAGTAAAGAATGTTTTTTTTTTTTTTCCGAAAGGCAACTACCTAAGTTCCATGAAAGTACTTCACTGAAGAAGTGTCATTCCTCTTTGTGGAAAGCTAGCAGTTCCTGGTGGGATGCAGAAGGACAGGGGACAACAGATGTCTAGCCAGGAGTAATGGCCAAGCCTATCGATAATGCTGTCCTTATTGGCACTATGCTCATTTGCGCTGGGATTACAGGTTCTAGAATATTAACGGCAGAGGAGTCCTTTAATAATTATAGTTTCCCAACCCTAAAATGAATCAAATAACCTGGCAAGGGGTTATTTCAGGTACTGATGGAGCCACGTGGAAGTGACATGTTCGTAGCACAAATACCATCGAGTATTGCGGTGGCACAGAGTTCAACCTAACCCAGCCCTGTGCTGCTAAGTTTGAAAAACTCTTCCTTTGGGGTGTACGTGTAGTAAATTAGCTTTCTTGAAAGAAAGCTCGAGGACAGGTGTTAAAGGTCTGAGCTCTGATCTGGGCTCTACTCCTTATGAGGCAGAGTGTCAGTCAGTTATTGACCTCTCCCAGCCTCAGTTTCCCCGATAGTAAAACAAGGATGTCAGCAACTACATCGTGGAGTTACCAAGAGGATGCTGTGAGAATGTGCAGGGTCCAGGAAACGGTGTGTCTCCAAAGGAGCTCACCTAATGGACTCCTGCTGAGAGCCCTCAGTCACAGGATGGCACCCTTAGGATAACAGATCACAACTCTTACCACCCCGTCACCCTGTTCAGGAATGCGGTAAATGGTCTAAACGGACTGGCACCTGGAGCCGACGGAGCCTGAGACCCAAGTGTTGAAGTGGCTTCCACGTCAAGACAATGGGTACCTCTGTTTCCAGGTGAGCTATGCCTTGCCTCTATGTTCACATGTGGTCCCCAGATTCCAAAGACACTGACACCAAGCCCAAGATTTGGGTTTGTAGTCATATAACCCAGTGGATATGAATCTATGGCAGAGGGACCTTGAGAAGCCACACATCCATGCTGATCCAAGAGATCTGAGGTCCACATACTCAGTGTTCCGATTTTTAAAATGAAGCTTTGGTTTACAGCAGAAAAGTCACTAAGGATCCTCTCTGGGAGTCTCAGGACATGTACAAAGACACGTGGAAGGACGTGTCCCACCAAGTTGTATTAAAAATAGATACAGAAAGTTCAAATGCTCTCTATCAGCATTAGCACTTACTTCTAAATGGGCGACTCCTTCTCTCCTGACATAATAGACATGTTTCTGCTGCCTCAGCCTTTTGGGAAAGCAAGCATCCCAGAAGCCCCCGTGCACATTTTATTGTGAATCAGGTGTAAAAATCAGATGGTACTCTCCTTCCCGCCTCCTGAAAACCTGCTGATTTATGGAAGCTGGGAGATATTGCATTGCAAGGTCGAAAATCAGTACTTTCCCTTTCTTCTGTTTCCCATAACACTTTGCAGAACTCACAGAAAGGTCCTGGCACTAGAAATGGGAAAATAAATAGCTCTGAGAGGGTGTTTGAGGAAAAAAAAAAAAAAAAACTAGCCATTTTCTCAACTGTGAAGTTAATAGAAGAGCTGAGAATAAGAAAGGCAGAAAGTAAGAAAACAAATAATAGTAAAGCCTACCCACCTATTTTGTTATGTGGTCGTGGGCAAGTAAAGCAGGCATACTAGGACTGAAGGAAAGTTGCTAGATAATTGCTAATATTCATAATCTCTTTCTTCCTTAGCAAATGCCACTTTACTATTTTCCCAGACTCCTTTGAAGCTAGCTGTAGACATACAACAATGAGCTATAAGTAGAAAATTTTATGGCAGAAAACTTCCAAAAAAGTCCTTTAAGAAGAAGAAGAAGACCTTCCACTCCTACTTTCTTGTGGCCTGGAATAGAATATAATGGCTGGAGCCTGAGCAGCCATTTTGGACCATGAGACAACAAGCTAAAACTAGCAGAGCAGCAAGGCAGAAGGGATCCACCCGTGTCCCCTTAATGATTTCATGAAGCTGCCATGCCAGCCTTGGATTGCCCAGCTCCAGTTATCCCTTCACTTGTGAGATCAACCTTGTGTATTTAAACCACTACAGGAGACTTTCCAGTAAGTGAAGCCAAATTTCATCATAATGAGTCAAGTACCAACTTCATAGGTTTTCTGTGAGACCTACAAAGCCAAGGTGAGTGCAAAGTGCCTGGAAGGAATACACCAAGGATTATCCCTCTCATGAAAGAGGTGATGAGGATTAAGGAATATACTTGTTGGGGATTAAGGAGTGTATTTGTTGTGAGGAGCACTGGGTGATGTAAGGAAATGATGAATCACTATATTGTACACCTGAAACTAATAGAACACTGTGTTAATCAACTGGAATTAAAATAAAAACTTTAAGAAACAAAGATTCTCTCTCCCTTTCTCTCTCTCTCTCTCACACACACATACGCCATACTTCACGATGAAAGTGTCCTCAAAAGTTCATTGGAAGGATATGAGTAAAATATAGAATTTTGTCTTAACCTGGACAAAGACTCAGAGAACAGAGATTATTATTACACAATGGAAGAGTTGGATCATGTTAACCTAAAGTTATTTTGACTAGGCTGTGTTTTAAATTTTGATCTGTAAACTCTTAGAATGGTAAACGGTATAAAATCATATATAGGACTTCTCCACTGATGTCTAAAACCCAAGACTAAAACAAAACTCTTGATTTTTCTTTTAACATTTATTTTTGAGAGACACAGAGAGAGACAGAGCACAAGCAGGGGAGGGGCAGAGAGAGAGGGAGACACAGAATCCGAAGCAGGCTCCAGGCTCTGAGCTGTCAGCCCTGCGTTGGCAGGGCTTGAACCCACGAACCGTGAGATCATGACCTGACCCGAAGTCAGACAACCTACTGAGCCACCCGGGCGCCCCCTCTCGGTTCATTTTTTAAGCCAACTTCTCCCCCAGTCATCTGTATCTCAGAAAATGGCACCGCCCTGTCATTCTGCCCCCTCCCCCCGCCCCCAAGGGACTTACTCCTATTCCCTCTTTTTCCCTCCGGTCATCTAATCCATCAGCAAGCACTGTGGAATTACCTGCAAGGCCTCTCCCAAATCCATTCACTGCCCCCTCCGCACCCCCCACCGCCTAATGCCAGACACAGCGATCCCCAACTCCCGCCACAGCTCCCTTGCTGGTACACTTGCTTCTGGTCTTTGCTCTCCTAAAGAAGCCAGAACGATCTTTTAAAAACATGAGCATCCGAGCATGCCATGAGTCTGATGTGAACCATCTAGTGGTTTCCCCACACAATTCGGTATAAACTCTGCATACCTCACCAACACCTCCTTCTGCCTCTCTCCCTCTTGGCTCTTCATGTCCAGCAACGTGGCTTGATTTATATGTTCTTGAAACTGCACTGAGTTTATTCCCGCCTTGGGACTTTGACATCTGTACTTCCCCTTTCCTGACAAGCTCCTCTCTCACATCTTGGCCTGGAGTCATCCTCAACATTCAGCTCTCAGCTGTCATCTTCTCGGGATGCCCTCCCCGACCACCCCGTCTGAAGATCGCCTGCAACCGGTGTCTGTCACTTCCCTGGGTTTTAGCATCACCAAAACTCATGTGCATACCTGAGGTATGGGGATTTGTTTGTTTGAAACCCCACCTAGACTGCAGCTCCAGAGGAGAAGGGACCATCTATGTTGTGGTCATGGCCACAACCGCTGTGCTCAGCACATAGTAAGTGCTCAATAATTTCTTCATAAATGAGTTGATAGGCCATGCCAATCAAAATATTATAATCAGCTGGGTTGATTCAACTACTGAAGTAATATTAACATTAAATTCAAAGTGAACCCCAACAAAATTCTAACATTAATCCAGCAAGTATTCCATACGTTTATGGACTCCTCACCACCCCCACCACCCCGCCCTTCATCCCATCTCGCCAGCCAAAGGCTTGCCGTGGGAGAAAGTGTTCAGTTCTTTGGCTAAACAAGCTAAGAAGGGGCTAAACTGCTTATCAATAGTAGGTGGGGGGTTAAAGAGGAGTAAACATATTCCTTCTCTTTCTATTGGCAAATGATAAGGGTTGTTAAGAGATTACTGAACTGCTTTAAGCATCTCCAGTGGATGGGCAACACTTTTGTCTAATTAAGCAAGTCCTAGAGATACAAACCAGCCTAGGGAAGATCGTCATTTCTAACGTTAGGCCGCCAGAACGGAGCTAAGCATTTTCCTACCTTTTATGGCGTCTGACTATGAACACACCGAGTGCAGTCGGCACCACACCTGTAGGGTATACCCCACCCACATGCACACACCCCAGTTAGGGAGTTTTCTAAGCATGAAAAATAACAGTAGATCAGAGACTCAAAGCTTGGCAAGGTGGAATGATCAAAGTGTGCTGATGCTTTTGTGGAATAGGAAACATGCAAGTTAAATAGCCATGGAGTCAATAAACCTTTCCATTGTCTTCACTGAATCAAAAGGTCTCATGCTAGTTTTCTTACTGGCAACTCGCTGCGTATCAATTATTTTAAACAGTGTTTCAGACAAAACAAAGAGGGTAGTGTTTTAGTAACTGGGATGTCATTTGTTGAAGAGCCAGAGAGATCTGGGTTCAAATCTCACTTAGCTTTAGGTAAATTATCCAAACTCCCGGATCCTCAATGTTCTCACCGTGTCAACGGGGATGGGAAACGACCAGCTTAATTGGTAGCAGAAAGCATGAAAGTGGGATATTGCCAGGCACAAAGCACTCTGCCAAGCAAGTTCATGGCAAGTGCTGCTTCCCTTTCGTTCATCCCCATCTTTATTATCGTTGAAACCTGAACGCAGCCTTTGTCAGCAATGGCAATCACCAAGTCTGATCATTTCTTCAGGTGTCAGGTTCACTTCAAGTGTTCCTGCTTCTTCACATAGATTTTAACTTGAGCTGTCGGTCTCCCTTAAAATAAAGTAGGTCATGGGGCGCCCGGGTGGCGCAGTCGGTTAAGCGTCCGACTTCAGCCAGGTCACGATCTCGCGGTCGGCGAGTTCGAGCCCCGCGTCGGGCTCTGGGCTGATGGCTCAGAGCCTGGAGCCTGCTTCCGATTCTGTGTCTCCCTCTCTCTCTGCCCCTCCCCCGTTCATGCTCTGTCTCTCTCTGTCCCAAAAATAAATAAACATTGAAAAAAAAAATTTTAAGTAGGTCTTGGCACGACCCCAGAGAGCTGGGTGATCTGGGTCCTTCCTGTGTCTTCTCTGATTCCCACGACAATCCCCATCAACACCACAAACTCAACATCCTCCCTGACGCTCCGTGAACGCTCCGATGCTGCCCTAGTCTTTGTGCCTCTGGCTCCCTCCCATTCGCCAGGCTTCAGGTCACCAGCTCACCACAGCTCACCTGACGACTGCTGTATGCCAAGAGTCTCCCTTCTCTCCCTCCGGCGACCCCGCTTATTTCCAGCAGGACACTTCGGTACAACTATTCATTCTATGTCTGCTTGCCTATCTCATCTGTCTGCTCCCCCAGGGTCTATGCTCCTCCAGTCAGAGGTCTTACCTACTTCCCAGCTGCCTGCTCTGAACAGGCTCAAGACAGGTGTTTACTGAATAAGCAAGCAAACAAATTTGTTGGTACAATGATCATTTTGATTTGGATTCCCCCAAAGGACAAGACAGGATTTGGGTGCAAGTGGTCTACTTGGGCGGTAACTTCAAGGAAGTGGGAGAGTGACACACAGGAGGGACACAAACTGGGGTAAGGATGGATTTTCATGCCTGTGACCATTAGGGGCAACTGGGGCTCCCACCAGGGAACACTAGGCACATAGAACAATAGCCATGTGGCCACCCACACTCCACCCTGAGAGAAAGTATGTCTCCACCTCCCACCAAAGCACATGAGTTATTGAGGGCTATGATTTCCGCAACACTTCCAGCTTCCTTCAAAACAGGCAGACTGGGCTTCCCAGGGCAGTGAAAGCACTCAAAACAATCATAGGGGTTGCAGGTGGGAATTAGGCAGGGTGTGCTCCAAAGTGCTACATTCCAAGAACATATATGGCAGGGACCTTTACTGTTGAAACAAAACTCAGGGCACACAGTCCAGCATTGAAAATCGAGGCCACTCCCTCAAGTCTACGAACCTTGCCGCAAACACACACAACGCGGGGCATACACAAGGTACAACAGCAAAAGCTAACTTTTCTGCTTCCTTCCCAAATGACATCATGAACAAAGCCTGACCAAATTAAATAAAGCCACTGTGGTCACCACTAACGAGGGAGAGGCATAGCGATGTCTGGTTAAATGAGGCTCCTGGAATATCCATTCAAACATACTGGGGCACCACAACATGGTCGGCAGAAAGGTTCTGTCTTGGGATCCAACATGATTCCGAAATAACCAATATCACCCTAACAAGGTTTATGCTGCAAATTACTCTGTGCAAAATGCTATTAAAAGTCAGTGATGAGTGAAAATAGCCTTCAAAATTCCACGACAACAATCAAACCCTAGATTGAGTTTCTCCTCTCCAGCCTCATTCAAATAATTATCTTCCCTGGATTAAATGATATTTTTTAATTTGATCGCATCCCATAGCCATACGTTTATTTTATTGGGATGAGGGAGAAAGGTATCTTAATTTCTCATAATAAGAGCTCTCGTGAAAGGTGGAACTTCAGTGACTGGGCAGTAATCAAAACTGAATTCTATACAAGAGGTAAATTATATTGCCTTCGAAATTCATTTGCAAATGGTCACGATATTAATAAAATGAAGGCGAGACTGTGATTTCCCTTTTGCAAAAGTCTAGGTCCTCACTAACCAAAAGCAAACTCGCTGAGGAGCGCACAGCAGCTGTAGGTCACGTGCCACAAAAGCCTGAGGCTGGCCCCAGATGTGCAGTGCAAAGGGCAGACACTGCAGCAGGGCAAAGTGAAGGAAATGGCCTGATTCTTGTCTTCCTCCTTATGCTCTGGGGCTGCCCTGGGAGATGCCAGGATCTGGCCCCAGAAACCAGAATGAAGACAGACCTCGTGCAGGACACAGTTCTGCACTATTGCGAGCCCTCTGGCCCCTCCTTGAGGAAGGCCTTCGAGGATGATCCCACCCCCCAATAAATTGTCTGATTTTATTCTCAACGCCTGCAGCTCAGGTTTCCCTTTGAAGCCTGCTCCGGTTGATGGCCGCGTCTCCTACCAGAATGAACGGCTTGAAGGCAAGGACCTGGCAGGGGTGCGGTAGTTTCCTGTAGCTGCCGTAACAAATTACCACTCGCCTGGTATGTTAAAGCAACACAAATCCATCCTCTTGCAGTGGTGGAGGTCAGAGGAGAACCCGTTTCCTTGTCTTTTGCACCTTGAGAGGTAGCCTGCTCTCCCTGGCCCGTGGGCCCCATCACTCCAACCTCTGCTTCAGTCTCCCGGCTCTTCCTCTTTGACCTCCTTGCCTCCCTCTTGTAAGTAACCAGAGCCATCTTCTCATTTCAAGATCCTTAATCACATCGGCAAGGTCCCTTCTGCCACGGAGGGTAGCTGAGTGACAGTTCTGGGAACTGGGATGAGGACGTCTTTGCAGGGGCGTTATTCCGCCCACCACGGTGGTAATCACCCCTGTGTCTTAAGCGCCTGGCCAAGAAAAGCCACTTCCAGGTAACATGAAGTTCCAGTGAAATGGCAACAAAGAGAGGGAATTCAGGGTCTGTGCTTTGAGTGTGAAATCAGGCGGGCTTGGCCATGAATCCTGGCTCTGCTGTGTTAGCCAGGCCAGCTTCCTGAACCTCTCTGAACATTAGCTTGTTCGCCTGTGTAATACTTACTGGGACCCACCTCAAGTGGCTACGATAAATTAGGTAATGCCTGTTGAGAGTTTTACCAGTGCCAGCTCAGTAAGCTCTCACTGAGACAGAGGGAAACCAGGGCTCAGCAAATGTTTTCTGTAAAGAGCCAAACGGTACATATTTTCAGCTTTTGAAGTTTGAAGGCCAAATGGTCTCTGTCACCATCCTGCCTTCAGAGCACAGAAACACGCATAGGTGATACATGAATGAAGGAGGGAGACTGTGTCCCAATAAAACTTTACTCATGGACAGTTCAAATTTGAACTTCACCAGTTCTTCATACATATCACGAAATATTTTTCTTTCGATTTTTTTTCCCCAACCACTTAAAAATGTAAAAGCATTCCTAGCTCATGGGTCATTAAAAAAAATAAAAAATAAAAAAAAAGCAGGTAACAGAATGGATTTGACCTATAGGTTATTAAACCTTGAATTAGATGATCTCCAAATTCCCTTTCTTCTAAGTAGCTGATGCAATTAACCATAAAATAACATTGAGGTGGGAGGTGGGGAAGGGCTGAGACTGCAAACCCAAGTTCAAATCCAAATTTCACTCTGATGGCTGGTTACCTCCAGTAGCTGATTTAACTTCTCTCAGTATGTTTTCTCATCCCAACGAGAAAGACAAACGTCTACCAAAATTCTGAAGACCGACGTAAGCAAATCTTACAATACAGCCTCCAACTCGGTCTCTGTCACATAGTAGGTGCCCACTAAATACTAGTTTTCATCCACCTGGAGGAAGGATGCTTCCTCATTGGAAGGATCTGGCTCCAAACCGATCTGCTTTTTAAAAGGCAATTTCCAATAACAAGATGGAAATGCCAGAGACAGCATTCTCCCCTCTTAATAGCATGTCAGGCCCAGTGATTTACCCTAAAGTCGGGATGAAGAAGGAACAGCAGTGACTCTACATGGTTTTGTACTCTGCGCTCGCCTGACCCATACTGGGCTTCAGGGGGAGACAGGACACACGTCGCTGAATCCTTGTGACACCTCCCTTCTGACGGGAGGCTGAGGTTCAGAGACAAGTCCTTGGGCTGAGTCCAAGGTTCACTGCAGCTGAATTGAGGGTCAGGAATCTCCCAAGTCCGTGAGAGAAAAAGCAGGAAGAAGGCAACGGGTGCAACCTTGTGCATCCTACCCAATCTCCCCCCATCCCCCATCCCCCATCCCCCATCCCCACACAGCCAAACCCTCTCCCGGCCACATCCACTGGCGAGAACGGAAGCACGCGGTGATAAAGCACCAGCTAAGCGCTTACATCATTTTACAATCAAACATCTCCAAATCTGTTTATCTGATCAGCCCCAAATTCTGTCAGAGCGTTGACATGTGCATTTCCAAATAATTTCAGGATGTCAACCTGAATAGACCCGCAGAATCGGAGAGTTAATTATCTTTGACAACTTTGCCAGCTAATTTCCTATTTATATGTACCAAACCGGGGGCCTCTCTCATCCCCTCTTGTCACAAAGGATTTATCAATCAAATCAAGGCCTAAAATTGTCTGCCACGGCATTCCGGCTTCCCAAAGGGGCATTTATCTGTTTGAAATCTCGCAGACTATCCAATGGCAGCGAAGTTGACGTGCAACGGAAGAGGAGCCGGGTCCTTTCTGGGTGAGGCCCCAGCAGCGGAGGGCCCCGCTGGCCAGCCCCCACCCCCGCCCCGGCACAGGGCAGCACCCCCACCCTCCCTTCCCCCTCCCGTCTTTTATCCGGCTGCACTGGCCGTGCCCCAATTTCCAAAAACGACACAAGCTCGGCCTCTGGGTTTTGGCTGACGCGCCCCCCCCCCCCCACCCAACACCAGGGCCCCGCCTGTCCCAGCCGGTGCCCCGAGCGCCAGAATGGTGCCCCCGGGGAAGGCCAACCGGCTGGCGCTGACAGGTAGTTGGATGGTGGCGAGCGGGGCTCCTGTTGTCACTTCGTCCCCCTGACAGGCAGTCGTGTTTAACTTTAATGGCCCTTTCCGCTGCCGAGTTCCCTGAAACCTGGCCTCTGCTTTGCAGGCTTGCAGCCGGCTGTCACAGCTGGCCGTGGGGCGGGCGCGGGGAGCAGCCAGGCCCGCCTGTGATCCTGTTATTGGTTCCTCATGTGGATCCACGGCTGGCCGCTGAGGAGGCCGCTGTGACGGGGCCGGGAGAATGAGGCTGGCCTGGACCCTCCCGGTTCCTGTCCAGCCAGCAGAGGTGCTGATGGGAGGAGGGGTTTCCGTCCCTCGTCGCCTATTCAGTCCATTTTCACCTAACGTGTTCTCTGAGCTGATCGAGTTGTACAGGGAGCCCTGCCTTTCAGGAACTTCCCGTTTAATAGGTGACATTTATTCACTTCTCCTATTTAACAAAACTATGTCGAGTGCCTTCTAGGTGCAGAGTATTGTTCTAAGCACCTGGAAGACACCAGCAAAAAAATAAGGGGGAAAAACATCAGGCCTATTCTCAGAGAGCTTCTATTCGTTGCAGGGGGCCAGCAAACTGAGGCTAGCGGGCAAAGTCCATGCCTGTTTTGTTAATAAAGTTTTATTGGAACACAGCCACACCCATTTGTTTGCACATTGTCTCTGGTCCCTTTTGTGCTACAACAGCAGGCTGAGTAGTTATAACAGAGGCCACGTGTCCCTCAAAGTATAAAGTGTTTACTGTCTGGCCCTTTACAGAACACATGTGCTGGCATATAAAAGTAATTTTAACACAAGAGACATGGAAATATAAATACGTAAGAGTCTAGGGCACCTGGGTGGCTCAGGTGGTTAAGCGTCCGCCTTTGGTTCAGGTCATGATCTCATGGTTCATCAATTCGAGCCCCACATCAGGCTCTCTACTATCAGCATAGAGCCTGCTTTGGATCTTCTGTCCCCCCTCTCTCTCTCTGCCCCTCCCCTTCTGGTGTTCTCTCTCTCTCTCTCAAAATAAAGAAACAAACTTAAAAAAAATTAAAAAGTAATATCGAGAGTCCACAGGGGGCCTACATGGCAACTTAGAGGATTTGTCCTGTTCACTGCTGTTGATACAATGCCTGGAACACAGATTGGCACAGGATAGGCACCCACTAGAAAGTTCTCATTTCTAGGCTAGATCAAGGGACTGGGAAGATGCAAAGGTACCAGAAGATTTGATAAAGGAGGGAATAAGCTGGATTTTGAAGAAAAAAAAAACATTCACCATAAGAGGAGGAGGAAATTCACTTGTAATATCTGCTATCCAACCATAGGGCAGGAAATTGCATTGAGAGAACAAGGAGGTGAGAGAACACAGTAACCTGAGCGGTGGGTCACAAAGAACATCAGGAGACTGGGGAGAAGTGATACCATGTGAGGACTTGTCTTCATAATCTTACTGACAACAGACAGCAAGCAAGGAGTCTTTAGGCCCTGGCTAGTAGGGCCCCAACCTGACTCCATGCCTTAGGGACCACACACTTTGGAGTACCTTCCTTAAACTTTGGGTTTCATTTCTCCATTGTGGGGTACTCTTAGATCTTTACCCCATATGTTGAGTCAAACAGATGTCCCAGTTAGTTCCAAAATTCCTACCTCTAGGGTCTCCCTGAGGCCCCACAGCCAGGACCTGCCAAGGTCATGCTGCATGAGACACAGATACTCTGCACAAATGAACTACTCCCATTTCTCCATTCACGGGCCCTTTCCTGTCTACCCCTATGCATCCCACTCGGAGAATGGCAGGGTACCATCAACATCAAAATAAATCACGTGCCAGGCACACAGTGATTATACCCTCAAGACTTCAGAAGGAGACACGGTCGGAAGATGTGTTCTTCTACATGGACACACAAAAACAGTTTCTGAACGGCAGATTTAACATGACCAGGCAATGAGTCGTCATGCCCAACCTCCTGTATTTGTGGTCGCCATCAACAAAGCACAACCTTTGCAAGAATCACCAGAGGCTAGTGGTATTCACAGACAGCACGAAGGATGATGCATCGCCGTGAGTAATGATGGGACCGGCACTAACTATATGCTGGTGGGCACTGCAAACACAAGAACACCCGACCTGTTGGAATATAAGCAGGTTATGAAAAGTCACGGCGTAATTACGAGCGACAGCAGCTCCCGGTAGAAGGTACGAAATTCACCGGGAATGGGGCACTAACAATGAAGGGGCACAAAGAAGTGGTCCCCAGACCTGGGTGAATGGTGCCGGGACTCCTTGCATGCACCACTGGGTCAATAAATAAGTCTGTGTTCTCTGCCTGCTATTCTAGATCTTCACCAGATCGCCAACCTTTACATAGGCCCATGAATTTTGAAGACATTTTATTTTTATTTTTATTTATTTATTTTTTATTTGTTTAATGTTTATTTATTTTTGAGACAGAGAGAGAGACAGAGTATGAACGGGGGAGGGTCAGAGAGAGAGGGAGACACAGAATCTGAAACAGGCTCCAGGCTCTGAGCAGTCAGCCCAGAGCCCGATGCGGGGCTCAAACTCACAGATCCTGAAATCATGACCTGAGCCGAAGTCAGACACTCAACCAACTGAGCCACCCAGGCGCCCCATATAATCAAATTGCTTATATAGACGAGGACCCCCAAAATTTTCCCGGGGTCCCACACACCCTACAAGGGGTTGTGAAGGCACAAGGTGTCCATTTCTGTCTCAGAGAATGTATTATGTTTAAAAAAGAAACCAAAAATTAAAGGGCTGACAAATGACTTGGAATAGGACATTCATTTCCCTTGAAGGACACCTAGCACGGCCCAGAAACTTGTCTTCAACCCCCTCTTTTTCCTCCTGATTCTTACTTCCCACTCTCTCCGGAGATTTCCATTTAATCAAACTGCCCCCCAAACCCGCTCCTCCCTCCGTGGCCTGCTCAGTGTTTACTTTCCCTCCTCCTGGCCATGTTAGGTGTCTGCGTCGCTCAGGGTGACCTTCTCACCCAGTTCTCCCACCATCCAGTCATCTCTACTTGACTCATTACCTGCTCCCGCATCGCAAAGCGCTAGAAAGGTTGTGGCAGAGGCGACCTCTCTCCGCTTCCAACCATAGCTTCCTCTGCGGTGGACTTTTGGGGAGAGGGTGCTGATGAGCCCATTTATCTCACTAGGGTCATACATACCGTATCATCTTTGTCGGCCTAAGTTTCTGGATTTTCCCCAAAAGGCAGAGGCGTGGAATCATGAAAACGCAGACTGTGGTGCTAGCCAGAACAGCGCCTTCCAACTGCAACGGATTTGAGGAGCGGCTAAAAATCATACCAGAGGTGGCTGTCAAGGAGATCTTGAAATCCAACAGGAGGCCGAGTGTGAGCCACCAAAGCTAAGGCCGTGTGTGGGAGGAATGATCTGGGATTCAGGCAGGGCATTAATTATGCAATTTGTTATCGGTTGCATCTTGATTCATTGCTACCTGGGCTTCTACATATAAAAATTAATCTATGGAGTTAATATGGGTAAAAACTCTCGCTAAGGGGCTTTAAATAGTGGATGGAGGCGAGCGAAACCCCTTCTCATACCCCCTCTTACAGCCAATTCCTATTAAAACACTTAAGCGTGTGTGTGTGTGTGTGTGTGTGTGTGTGAGAGAGAGATGTTGCTAGTAATCCTGGAAAAGAAGTGTAAGTCTCCAGAAAATAAGGACATGATAAGGAAATGAGATTTTTTTTTTTTTTTGGTATTTAGATGTTTTCAATGAATACACTTTATTTTTGAGAGCACTGTTAGGTTTGCAGAGAGTGGAGTGAGTTCCCATGTAATCTCTCTTCCTTCCTCCCCCACTCACCCCAGCTGGCCCAGTATCAACATTGTGCATCAGAGTGACACATTTGTCACAACTGATGGACCAATATGGATACACTCTTACTAACCACAGTCCGCAGTTGACATCAGAGCTCACTCTTGGTGGTGTACCTCCTACAGGCTTCCAGATGCTTTGTTTTAGATGGTTTCCTACCCCTTTAAGCACCTAAGGAATCACTAAAATTTTCTTTAAGGCACGAAAACAGCCTTTTTATAAACATTAACTGGACTCCTTACTTAATTATCAAAGGATAAATAACTGCAAGGATATGTAACTCCAATCAATCTGGTCCAATTACACGTACGGTACAGGGTGTTTACTGTGTACCAGGAACTGGGCCCTGAGGACAGAAAAAGTCTTTTTCCTCCTCAAGTCTAGAGTTTAAGAGAAAAGATGAAGATTCAGTAAGTAATGACAAGTAGGTGCCCCTTCCAAAGGGCGCACGCAGAAGCCACAATAATGTACACAAAGGGGACATTTGTCAAAGCTGGGCTTCGTCTAAGCTAGAAGCTGGCTCACGTCCCCACTACTAGCTCTCGGGTCCCGGGTATCTGGGAGGTCCAGACCAAGAGGCTTCACGTAGGTCCTGCACCACTCAGGCCCATGGTGGTTCCCAGAGCTGCTTCTGGTCACATCCCTGCTCTGTGGGAGTGAAAAATTCGCTGCCTCGCCTCTCTGACATCCTTTTGTCTGGCAATGCTGAGTTGGCCAGTTCACGCTGGGTTTATTTCAGGGGCGAATTTCCCGAGCTTCGAGGACTAGCCGATGTACGAGGAGCACTCTGACCATTTCCTGAGCTGCGAGGACTAGCCAAAGGACAAGGAGCACCCTGAGCATTTCCCAAGCTTCGAGGAATAGCCAAAGTATGAGGAGCACCCTGAGACAGGTTCCCTTGTGTGCTGGCTTCCCGAGGCTGCTCCAACAAAGGGCCACAAACTGGGAGGCTAAAACAACACAATGTATTCTCCGTCTGGAGGCTCCAAGTCTGATAGAAGGGTGTCAGCAAAGCCACACTCCTTCTGAAGCCTCTAGGAGAGAATCGTCCCACGCCTTTGTGCTAGCTTCTGGTTGTTTCTGACAATCCTAGGCGTTCCTTGGCCTGTAGACACATCACCCCAATCTCTGCCTCCATCTGTGTGTAACTTCATGTCTCTAAGTCCAAATGTCGTCTTTCCACAAAGACGCCAATCATTGGATTTAGGGCCCATCTTAATCCAGTATGACCTCATCTCAGCTTGATTACATCTACCAAGACCCAATTTCCAAATAAGGCCATATTCACAGGTACTGGGGCTTAGCAACTGAATGGGTCTTTTAGGGGAACATGAGTCAACCCCACAACACTTTCATTCCCAAAGTTGGCTCACAGCTGCTGTCCCTCAATGATGCTAACTGGGAGCAAAGCTGGGACCAGGATAAGAAACAGGCCCACAAGTCAGATGAGGCCTCCTGCCTTCAGAAATTTAATTAAACATTACCCGTTATGTGTTCATTCCGAAACGTGTGTTCTAAGTATCTACATTGCCCATAGTGTTCCAAGCACTGGAGATAGAGCCTTAACATAGAGGCTTATATTCTGGTTTTAAAAAAGGGGAGACTGACAATAAATAAGCAAGTAAGTGGAAAGAAGAGAAAGACAGCACTGCGGTGAGCACAGAGTGAAGGGGAGGGTATCAGTGGAGCTCGCTAGCTACTCCTGGAAGGTGGCTCTTGCTGGGGAGAGCAGAGACCATGAGTGCAGAAGGGGGCAGAACGCAGTTTGTCTGGCACGGAAATGGCTAGCCTGCATCCCGGTACGGAGCTGAAGATTTGGTGAGAATGGTTAACGGCAGGAAAGAGAGGGCGATGCTGCTGACTGAAGGCCCTGGAGGCGGGGATGGCCGGTGCTGAGGAAGACCAGACAGCAGGGAGAGAACAATGGACTGGGGCGCTGGTGGATAGATGAGAGAGTAGGAACACGCACCTCAGCCCACCGCATCCCCAGCGTGCCTGTAACATAAAAGCCGGCTCTGGGGTGCCTGGGGGGCTTAGTTGGTTAAGGGTAGGTCTCTTATTTGGGGCTCAGGTCACGATCTCACACTTCGCGGGTTCGAGTCCCGAGTCAAGCTCTGCACTGACAGTGCAGAGCCTGGTTGGGATTCTCTCTCTCCCTCTCTGCCCCTCCTGCATGCACGCTCACTCCCTCAAAATAAATAAATGTAAATAAAACTCTAAAAAAATAAATAAGAGCCATGTCTCTGGCTTCCAGCTGGGGTGCAGGGTCTGGGAGACCACACGGTTCTACAAATGCCACGAGCAAAAATGCAAATGGGACTTTACAGAGAGGAGGGGTGAGGTCAGGGGGCAGGGGCAGCACGAACAGAACACGGAGTGCCTTACGCAGTCCTGGTTTCCTGTCGAGAAGCCAGGCTCTTAGGGTAGCCTCCAGGTTTTCCATCCTGGGCTCAAGCAACTGGGGGAATGTCCTTCAAATGCCCTGGGCTTCAGCATCCTCACCTCTAAACCGGTGATAACAAGAGTCCTTACTGTTGGCTGCTGTGAGGGCCAAGTGATTGACTTGATGGAAAGGCCTAGAACAGTGTCCAGTACAGAGTAAGGCTTACTGAATGTCCCTGGTAACAGAGGGTCCCGTCCCCACTGTTACTTGGGCCACTCCTACAAATTCTGAGCATCTAGCACATGCCAGGCACTCTTCCAGCTGTTGACAAAATATGACACCGTCCATGCCTTCGAAGAAACCATGGCCAACTCAGCGAGACTGGCACATGCCAGCTCGGAGGCAGAACCTCTGGGCAGACTGGGGGTGAAGGGAACAGAAACTTGATCAGGAATGAAAGAAAAGCCTCGTGCTCATCACTGGAAAGGCTCTCAGCCCCAGCGTTCAGCTGGACTAGCTAGGAAGAGAGAAAACACTTCCAGGAAGCAAAAGGCGCCCGGACCACCTTCTGTCATTGCCACATCCTGCACCAGGACCGACTGAGCTGAGCTCCGTGCCACCACGCGGTCAGGACCCCACTGGAACCAACCCCATGATTGGGCTGACAAGCCATCTGGACGCCCCGAGGAAGACACCCTCTGACAACACCCACAAAACAGAGCCCCTGCTGCACGGATTCCGGGAGGTGCCTGGCGTGGAGGGACACTGCCGGGACACCTGCCCGACTCTGCACGGCCCTGTGAACTTTCCCGGCTTTGGAAGACTCTCTCCCAGACCCACCATTCTCTCAGATGAACGTGTTCAGCACGACCATACCTTAGAGCAATTACCTGATGCAAACGCACAGGGCTACGCACATTCACCTGAAGCTTCTACTTCCCAGAAATGGCGTGGGGAGTCCCGCGGGCATCAAGCTCGGCACAAGCATCTCCGGCACCGCGAGCCGCTGCTAACTCTCAGCTTGCCTCCCTGTAAGGGGCAGCCAACACTCCCCGTCTCTCTTGGCAAAACTAAAGGGCACCATGAGAAAAGGCTTCTGGGAAGATGCTGTGAATGGTATCGTTCGGTCAACGGCCATCAGGAGACTCTCGGGTGCTGGACAAGTGGGGGAAAACCACATGCTCATCAGCGCGTCAGCTGCCTCAAATCCCTTCCAGAACAAGGCAGAAAATTCATGCAATCATGGAGAGGCTTAGAACGGGCCAAGTGCAAAGTCTTTGAGAGATCACGTGATGCAATGTCCTCATTTTATAAGCAACAAAATCCAGCCCCAGCAGTTTAAGTGACGGGCCCAAGGCCCCCCCCACAGAACATGGACTCTCACCCCCGCCGTTGGACTCTGGGTGGCAGCCCTTCTCCGTCATGTGGCACAGCGGGCTCCTGCGAAGCCCTCACTGTTGCCAACTCCAGTGTCCGTGCCAGTGAGAGCCCCGTACGGGAACTCGGAGCTTAGACTCTGTGTCCCCTGCTCTTCCTTGGGGACCGAAGTTCCAGCTGGGCTCTGACCACCTCCATGACTCTGCTTCCTCACTGGCACTCACGGCCACTCCTCTTCACAAACACCCCGACAGGCCCGGGGGGAGTATCGTAGCCACTGCAAGGGTCTCACTACCTGATGGCTTCCCACTCTGCACAGTGGACATTCGGGTCACAATCCTTTGTGGGGGATTGTGGGGGACGCTGTCCTATGCTCTGTGGGATATTCCGCAGCAGACCTGGCCTCCACCCAGCTTTGATGACCAACAATGTGTTCAAGCATTGCCAAATGTCACCTAAGGGACAAAGGTGCCCCTCGTTAAAAATTGCTACTAGAGGGGCGCCTGGGTGGCTCAGTCGGTTGAGCGTCTGACTTCGCTCAGGTCACGATCTCACAGTCCGTGAGTTCGAGCTCCGCATCAGGCTCTGTGCTGATAGCTCAGAGCCTGGAGCCTGCTTCAGATTCTGTGTCTCCCTCTCTCTCTGGCCCTCCCCCCATTCATGCTCTGTCTCTCTCTGTCTCAAAAATAAATAAATGTTAAAAAAAAAGTTTGTTTTTTTTTTTTAAATTGCTACTAGAGAACAATCACCTTTTCTTGAGCCCATTCTGCCCAGACTGTCCCTCCTCAGGACAGGTGCCCAGACACAAGGTCTGACCATGACAGCATTTGGGTCCCTGCCCAGTTTCTGTCCTTTAAACCCCCATCACTATTGCCTTCCAGAGTTAACTTTACTGCCTTTGAACAAAAAGAAACTAGCCTGGGGCTGCCTGGGTGGCTCAGTCGGTTAAGCGTCCCACTTCAGCTCAGGTCATGATCTCACGGTTCGTGGGTTGGAGCCCTGCATCGGGTTCTGTGCTGACAGCTCAGAGCCTGGAGTCTGCTTTGGATTCTGTGTGTCTCCCCCTCTCTCTGCTCCTTCCCCACTCACACTCTGTGTGTGTGTGTGTGTGTGTGTGTGTGTGTGTGTGTGTGTGTGTCTCAGAAAAAGTAAACATTTTTAAAAATTTTAATAACAAAAAATTTTTTTAAAAACTAGACTGGATGGTGCTCTGAAAGATAAGTGATTATATGATCTTCTTTATAAAAGCATCATTCCTGTCTGCAGTATACACAATGGATTTCTTTTTTTCTTTTTCTGAGTCACCAAAAACAAGTTAATCGAAGTACGGAATATTTTCTGGTATCCTCTCTGAACAATTTTAGAGTCATTATTCTGTTTTTGAATATTCTTCATTGGGAAAAAATGATTATTTTAAGACACGGGTGTAGGGGAGGAGAAAAGTACATCAGATAATATTAAACAATGATTGCTTAGAAATTTTACTACTTATTACTGCCGCCAGCATCATTGTTTTTATTTTCTAGCTTCATCACGAAAGTCACAATTCTCGAAAGCAAAATTGCATCTAATGAGATATAACCAGGACAGGGACGTCTCCCTAGAATTTCCTATCTTGAGGTCAGTCCAGTTTGAACTCCAAGAAGGGTTCACTGAACCACTGAAGGGAGGATTCTCAACTCCACACTGAAGAGTGAATCAAGATTTCCATTAAAAAAAGAAAACGCAGCGTGTTCCCAGGCTTTTATTCGTTTGTATACCTATAATCAGCTGCTGCAACTTTGCATACAAGGGATTTCTTTTTACATAAATAAAATGTTTTTGCTATTTTTAGTCACTGAAGCATTTAAAAAAAAAAAAAAAGTGGAAGCTGTTGAAAAAGCCTGCCTTACAAAATAACTTTGTTGGCTTACTGCATGATTAGTTCTTGGTTTTTTGAAAAGTCTGTCGTACATCCTATTCCCAATTCAATTTACACTTACCCCTGTGGACCTCTCTGCCTTTTAACTGCTACTCTGATTTCTCCCCCAGTTTTATTGAGAAATACTGCCGCTCTGGTTTTTGATGCAAAGATGTCTTTCTCCCCAAGAGGCACCATGGCCTGAGATAAACGATTTTCGGGGATTTGGAAAGTACTTTTAAACACGGCATTAGGAAACCTAAACATGAAGGCTCCGAGCATCAAAGGCAAACGCACCAGCAAGCAGACTGGCTGCGAGAGAGGGCTGTAAGTCCACAGGTTGGCACGATGCAACAACACAGGAAGAAGCACTGTCCTATGAATCACTCCACGCGGGCCTCAGGAGTCCACAGGTGGCCTGTTGCCGCGGCCTGAGAACAGCCACCAAAGGAATTCTGTCACTGCTCCCCACACACGTGGCTTCACCCTCTCTTCCTCACCCAGAGCAGAGCAGGTCAGAATTCCACTTACTACGTTCAAGAGCCTCGACAGGTAAGCTTAGAGCTTTTGTATTTAACTGTCAATGCCCAGTCTACATACTCACAGACAGTTTGCCCTTTGTAGATGCCACAGGGGTTCCCATTCGTAACTGGGAGAGGCCACGAAGAACAATCACCTCAAACTCCGGAAGCGGAGGCAATTTGTTCCACACATTTTTGCTTTTTTTTTTTTTTTTTACTTCTCGAGGTTCTGTGGCTTAACTGGTAGGCCTTCTGAGCTGGGCCAGGTGGCCCAGGACCGATGATCCAGAGTGGCCTCGCTCACACACCTGGCAGGTGACTCAAGGTCAGATGAGGGGAAAGCGTGGCTATGACCCGGCCACACGCCCTGTCCCCCAGCAGGCTGGCCCAGGCTCCCTCACGTGGTGGTAGCTGGGGGGCTCCAGGCAACACCAAGACAGTATGCCACAACGCATAAGCATTCCCCAACCCTCTGCCTGCCTTCTGTTTGCTCCCGTCCCACTGACCAGGTCCCAGGACCAGCTCAGAGTCAGTACAGGGGGTGATTACCAAAGGGTGTGCCAGAGGAATCGTATGTGGTCGTTATTAATTTATCGCGTTTGTTCATTAAACAAATAGGGTTGATCCTCATTACTCACAGATTCCATATCTGTAAGTTCACGTACTCACTGAATTAATTTCTAAGCCCAAAATCAACAATCACAGCACTTCAGTGGCCAGACCCCACCCCCTCGTTTCAGAACAAGCCCCCTGCTTGTGGTCTACTTGGGGCCACTTCTTTACGATCTTGGGGTGCTCTTGCGTGTTGGCGATTTTGCGGTTTAAAACGGCCCCAAAACATAGCGCTGTCTAGTGGTCCTGAGTACGACAAGGCTGTGATGTGCCTTATGGAGAAAAAACGGGTGTCAGATAAGCTTCCTTTAGGCATAAGCTGTGGTTCTATTGGCCGTGAGTTCTAGGTTAATGAATCAACAATACATATTAAATCCGGTGTTTTTAAACAGAAACACACATAAGACAAGATTAGCTGATGAAGATGTTGTGACCAGAGGCTGGTTGGAACTTAACCCTTTCTTTGCCCTAGGAAGAGTGGTTCAGCGATGGCTAATTCAGTGTTCTCTGTAATGTTCCCTAACGTAACCACCACGGGTAATGAGAATCAACCCTTTTTGAACACCCTTTTTGTGCCAAGCACCATGCCTAGAGCTGAGTATTTGGTGAGCTCCCTGCTTTCAAGGAGCTCAAAGTCCAGCCATGCACTAATCAATGATACTAATCAAGACACAGTTTTACTGCATCAGGGAAGATGCCTGAAGTATGAGCCAAGACCTAAAAGACAAGCAGGAGGGCTATGGCTCAGGTCTCCAGGACCTGGGAGCTCAGGAGCTGGGGAGACTGATTAGAAATGTCCCCAGCTGAGGCCAAGACGCCTGGACTTTGTACCCCCACATCAACCACTCATAACTTTGGTCAAGTCAGCTCCCTTCAGCTGAGGACAACATCTGGGGAAAGACTCAGCTGTCAGCCAATGGCAATCCTGGCAGGAGAGGGGGTGAATGCTTAAATGGGAATGGTGAGCATCACTCCCCAACCCCACATCCCTAAAAGGAGCTAGAGACCAAGGAGACAGGGAGCTATAGCCAACAGTGGGAAGACATGTGTAATGGCCCTGTGGTAGCAGAGCACGTGGATCAACACGTGACCGATGCAGAGAAGGCTCATGCGGGGCTGGAACGGAAAGCAAGGACAGGCGTGGGCGGAGATGAAGCTGGACAGCAGGGCCAGGATGAGATCATGTGGGGCCTTGGGGGCCATGGGAAGTTTGGGTCCTCACTCCAAGAGTAAGCTGAAGCCACAGAGGGTCTTAAGCAAAGGAAGCCACGTGCTGCGGCGCAGAGAACAGAACTGAGCGGAGTGGGGAGAGGTGAGGTCGAGCAGGCGTGGCAACACCAGCTCCCGTGCGCCAAGGTGGCAACTCTGGAGATGGCGAGAGCTGAATGGAGTCCAGAGAGGTTCAGGAGGTGAAGCTCCAGGCCCTGGCACTGGTGCAGCCGTCCGCGAGCACAGGGTAAAGTGTGATCACGGATGCTGCCTGGTCCCCGTTTGCCTGAATGAACAAATGCAGGTACCAGTGCTGGGACAGAGAACCCCAAGACGTCAGAATCAACCACACCGTACCAGAAGGTCGGTGGGGGGGGGGGGGGGGGAGAGGGATGCTCAGGTGATGCTCAGATCTCTGTGTCTGGCACTCTGGCTTGAGATGAAGATTTCCATTTAGGAGCCACGGCACAGAGAAGGCTCATCACTGAGCCTCTGTGAGGTTGAGACTGTCCGGGGTGCATGGAGGACGAGGCCTCCAAAGACCTTAAAGCAAGTATCAGGAATCTCCCACGTTCAAAGGCCAGGTGGGAGAAGACAGAGGCAACAAAGGACCTCAAAGAACAGCTAGAGAAGTGAAAGGACATAAGGAAGACAAGGTCACAGACCCCAAAGGAAGACACTGTTTCAAAGAGAGAATGGTCCGGGATGAAGAGTTGCTGAGGGTCCAGTAGGATGAAGACTGAACATTCTGCACTGGATTAAGGACACACAAGAGCTGGGGGTCTCAGACGTGAGAAAATAATCAAGTAGAATCAAGTAGAATAATCAAGGATCAAGCAGAATCCCTCCCCATTGAGGGAACGACAGCCTGGGTTATCACGTTGCTAGACAATGGATTCTGTCTCTTTTGGGTTTCACTCACCAAAAGAGAAGTTACAGGAATTCTTAGCCCTTAGGGAAAGGATTGTGTGTGCCCCGAAGCCAAGTAAACACTGCCTTTGACAAGCTCAGATACGACCAGGACTTTCTTGCTAGAAAGAAGATCAAAAGCCACCCAGTTGGTTAAGGGTCCGACTCTTGATTTTGGCTCGGTCGTGATCTCACGGTTCACGGGATCGAGCCCTGCACCGGGCTCTACAGCACAGAGCCTACATGGGATTCATTCTCTTTCTCTCTCTCTCTCTCTCTCTCTCTCTCTGCCTCTCCCAACCTCTCTCTCTCAAAATAAATAAACTTAAAAATACATGATTAAAACAGAGCAGGAAGCAAACCATAACAAACTTTTAACAATAGAGAACTGACGGTTGCTGGAGGGGAGGTGGTGGGGGTTGGGATAGATGAGTGATGGGCATTAAGGAGGACACACGTCATCACAAGCACTGGGTGTTACATGTCATGGATGAATCAACTAAATTCTACTCCTGAAACCAATACCACACTATATGTTAACCAACTTGAATTTAAATAAAATCTTAGAAGGAAAAAAAAAAGGATTTAGAAAAACAGGCCTTTTAAGGTAACGATCCTGCTTTCCTGAATTGTATCCAAGGATGTAATTCAGCAGAAACGGAAGAAAAAAAAATTATATGCGTGCAGATACTTAATGCATATTCCCTCTAAAAGTTAATCTTTGAAAACAACATAAATGTTCAATATTTGGGGACAATTTTAATAAATATTTGTAAAGCAACAGGACAGAATACTGAGGGATCGTTAAAATGAGTTTGTGTAATCACAGAGGAAAGTGTCAGCGCAAATCAAACACAGAGGAGTAGTTTTGGTGTTGTGTTCTCTGTAATTACACAGGCAGAGAAGATAAACAGAAATGAAATCATGATGGGTTAGCTGGGGTCCTAGATTTCCAATTTTTAAAGTCATTAATACTTGTGTTTTTTATTTATTTAAAATATGCAGGAGTGATATGTGGGAAAGAAGCAGCAAAGGAAGAAAAATGCCTTGTGAAAAGCCTTTGCTGGGAAACCGAACACACATCACTATGCTCAGAACAGGACTGTCTTCACACTGAAGTATTCAAGATGAATTAGAAGGGAATGCCTTATTCACTGTTAACTCCAGCCCCCACTGGGAGAAGGGCAAATGAACTCTCTGATTGCCCAAGTGTCTGGCAACTTTGAAACTTTGTTCCCTCTTTCACATCAGCTCTGCAAAAGGAATCATTTGGGGTTAGTAGAGAATCCTACATAATTAAGTAGACGGAGCCTACTTCTCAGGTAATTATACCCGGAGGGATCCAAAGGTCCGATGTATGAAACCCATAAGGAAGGTTAACAACTTGTAGATTGTCTGCTGGACCTTCTCCCCAGCTGAGACCAGGCACGAGATCTGGACAAATATAACAGCATCCCGGGTACTTGGCCACGCTGCTGCCCCGTGGCCAAGAGATACATGGGCCAAACCAGCACCTACGTGGCTTCCTTATCCTCTGATCCCCCGTCTCCGCTGAAGAAGCAAGAGCTGGTTGGCAGGTGCCCCTCTTGCCAACAGGCCCTGGCTCTCCTGTCCACTGGAACTGGAGACAGAGCTGGCGTTCATCGGACTGGAGATTGAGTGCCCGGATTCCCAGCAGCAGCAAGGCACTTGTCCGCTAAAATTAAAACGTCTCCCTTCGTTCTTACCTCACTGAATCATGGGGCTCTTTCTAGCTGCTGTGGCCCTCTTCTTGAGAAACAGGTGATCATTAAGTCCTGGCACAGACACTCCATCTCAGCCCTGGGTTTTCTAGAAAAGGACAGCAACTTTTCTGCTCCAGGAGGGAAAGGCTTCGCTGTGGGTCATGAAATAAGAGGAGGCAAGATGCACCATGAAGTGATAACTAGGGGCCGCTTCGGATTGCTGACCGGTGCTCCCAGACACGGCAAATATACACTGTATTTCAGCCAGCACTTGCTATGGACAACATCCACAGGGGGAAACAAAGGAAACGGGCACCAGACACCGCAATGATGTCATCAATATCCCCCGCCTCTTGCAAAGGGATGATCTGGAGGTGCTTTTCTGACACGAAAGCCTCTGCAGCTGCAACACAAATGACCAACTGCCCTCACAGAACTATTCTTTTTGAGGACCAAGCGTGTGCTTCAAGGATCCAGCCGGAGTCCTTTGGAAGCCCCAGAGTGTCAAACAACTATCATTTTCAAGCATCTTGAAATTATCTGCTTCCCAAACCACGAAGCCCCACCCCCTTCCCCAAACAAGAACCCATTTTCCAACAGCGGGCGGCAATATCGGCATCTTAAATCATGACCACGGACCAGCCAAGAGAAGTAGAGTTCGTTTGCCAAAGTGTAGATCTTGTTAAATAAATCCTTCCTTGATGGCAGAGAGAGGCCTGGCTCAGAAAATGGCTCCTTAAACATTTTAATTTAATTCAACAAGGATTTATTGTGCACCTGCTATCAGGAGCCAAACTCTGGGAGCTCAAACTGTGAGAGACAGAGAGAGAGGGATAGAGAGGGGGGGGGGGGAGGAAGGGAGAGAGAGGGAGGAAGAGAAAGAGAGAGAGAGGGAGGGAGGGAGAGAGAGAGAGAGGGAGGGAGGGAGAGAGAGAGAGAGGGAGGGAGGGAGAGAGAGAGGGAGGAAGAAAAAGAGAGAGGGAGGGAGGGAGAAAGAGAGGGAGGGAGGGAGAAAGAGAGGGAGGGAGGGAGAAAGAGAGGGAGGGAGGGAGGGAGAGAGAGAGAGAGGGAGGGAGGGAGGGGGGGAGGGAGAGGGAGAGGGAGAGGGAGAGGGAGAGGGAGGGAGAGAAAGGGAGGTATATTCTCTTGGCTGGGGAAAAAGTGGCAGATTGTGAACCTTCCAAAAGCAAGTTAGTATGATCCAGGCATTCTCTTGGTGGCTGACCTCTCTACCCTGTTCCTGAAACCCGTCCCTTTTCTCTTATGGGCACAGATTTCAGTCTCCTGTCAGCTCTGCCTCTTGCAGATGAGTTTGTCCTTCCTTGTTTATCGTCTCAGTGTCTCACCCTGCCCAGAACCCAGTCCACCCCTTCTCCCTGGCCCCTGCCTTATCCACCCCACCACTGCCTTCTGATTCTCTAACGATCCACTCATTTCCTAATCTGAGCATCTCCCCCATCCCAGCCAGTTCACAGCGGCCCTGCCTCTCCACACCTGTAAGATCAGGCACGTGCTGAGGGCAGGGTGGGGCTGCGGGCCTACCGAGGCTGCCCAGGTTGGAAAGGCCTGGCTCACTACGTGGGTTCGATTTGGGGGCCCATTACTGGGTGCGTGACCTTGAGCGCACCGTTTGTCCCTCAGACCTTCCCGGGCCTCATCTGTGAAACGGGACGTGAATCATACGCAAGTCGGAGGGTTTTCATAAAGGTGCAATGCGGTAAGTGCCTGAAGGGTTTACCAGAGCGCCTGCAATCAGATACACAGTCTGTTTGCATCGCTGCACACACCCCATGAGTGGAGGTGTCTACTAACTCAGAATTCAGAGGCTATCAGAGGTTCTGCTTCCAGGCCTAGCAGAGTAACTCTTAGCAAAAAGATTACTGCTGCAGGTAACAACTGAACACTCGGAACAAAATATTTAAATCTACCTGCGGGCTTCGGAGAGGGACCCAGGGCAGACAGAGTCTGGAGGGGCACCAGCACTTAGAAGATGGCGTCGCATCAGAAAAAGACATGTATGACCCCACTCGTAAGCGGAATTTAAGATATAAAACAGACGAACGCAGGGGAAGGGCACCAAAAACAATAGGACACCAGGGAGGGGCCCAAAACCCGGGAGACTCTTAAATAATTTACAGAGAACAAACGGAGGGTTGCTGGAGGGGCCGTGGGTGGGCGGAGGGCCAAATGGTCAAGGGGCATTGAGGGAGACACTTGCTGGGATGAGTCACTGGATCCTGCTCCTGAAACCATCACTGCGCCGTATGCAACTCGGATGGAAATTAAAAAATAAACGAGTAACACCAAAAAGAAGATAGCGCTGCAGACTCTGAGCTACAAGACACAGGCTGATGGGAAATGGCAGCAAATCCGGAAATGTGGACGCTCACCAAGAAACGAAGAGCTTCAGAGGCACAACTGTGTGGACTCCGTGAGAGGATTTTCTCCTCTTCTCAGTCCCTTGATAATATGCACCATTAGTTGAAAGCAGAGGTCAGCAAACTTTTTCTGCACAGGGCTGGAAGATATTTTGGGCTTTGTAGCCCCTGTGGTCTCCGTTGGAGCTACTTGCGGGCACAGACGACACGTCAACAGCTGAGCTTGTTTACGTATAAATATAACTTTATTTACAAAAGGAGCTAATGGCTAAGTTTTGTCCTGTAGGCCATAGTTGTCCATATTTAAAGCAAATATTAGGAAATGTTATTGTGAGGCTTATAACATACGTAGATAGAAGACGTACAACTGTAACATGGATGGAGGTGACGGACCCACACAGTTGGAGGTTTTCTACATTCTATTTGAAGTGGTGCAAGATACTAACTCTAGGTAGATTGAGCATACAGTCAGGAATATATATTCAAGTACCTACAGACGGTACTAAAAACAGATTCACCTAAAAAGGTGATCAGTTGTACGGAATCGTAATATAGGCTCTAAACTAACACCAAAAAAAAGGGGGCAGGGGAGACAGGGGAACAAAAATAAAGGACGTGACAAAACAAATAGTAAACAAAGCAGGTGAGATCGAATCCCATCAACAATTACATTAAACAAAAGGCAGAAATCATTAGACTGGATTAAAAAAAAAAAAATCAAGACCCAAGCATATGTGGTGTATAAGAGAGGGGTCTTAAATATAAAGACACACATACGTTGAAGGTAAGCTTGGATGCACAAGAGTAGAGCGGGCAATTAGGAACCTCTTCATCTAGCGTAATATCCGGCGAGGGAGACCGGACACAAAATGTGCTTCCAGAGATGCAGCTGCGAAGAGAGCTGGTGCCTCAGGTGGGGAGGAGAAGGCCACTGGGAAGCACCCTCCGTATAAAACGCCTGGGCCAGACCTGCCATCGGTGACAGTCCTCTGCTTCCCGGTTTCATCCTCTTCAGAGAAGAGAGTGAAATAAAGATGACTGGATCATTATGGAATATAGCAGGCCGTGAAACTCCCCGATTCCAGGAAGCCTGAAGACACAGCCAGGGAGGTGGGGACCCAGGGCCTGGGGAGAGGCTGCTAAGGGTGAGTGGCCCAGGGCCAGACCTGGTGTCACAGGATGGGATGGAAACAGATGGGGGTGACACCCCCAAGCAAAATCCGAGCCTGCAGCTGGCAGCAAAGTGGTCAGGGAAGTGTTTTCCGAAACGCGCGTATGCATTTGGCCTCCTCCGTGCAGTCTGGCACACCACAGCTGACAAAGGCCACAGGACCAAAGAGCTGCCAGGAAAGACAAGGAAGCAAAGTAACTCAAGGAGTTCTTTCTGCTTAGGTGGGGATTTGCTTCCTGACGCACAGCAGTGTCGAGGAGAACCATCCCCCAATCCAGACCGGGTGGGGGCAGAAATCGGGAACGATCATGACACAGGAGGATAAAGGGGGTCCCGCTCACAGAACCGGTAATCCCTTCTTCCCTGCATTTGGATGGGCAAAGCAGCAGCCTTCGCGCTTCGTGGCGGAGAAGGAAGGACACGAAAACAGTGAAGGAAGCAGCCCACGGCAAACGTCCGCGAGCAAGCCCTCATTTAGGCCCTGGACTTGGATTCCACCGTCTCAGAGGAGTCTCAGACATCATTCCCATGGGATCATGAGACACAGGGGTGCCTGGTCCCCCAGATTCCCAGGGAGGGGAGGGGGAAGAGACAGGAAGGCATGAGGGGAAGAAGAGAAGAACAGAGAGAAACCCAGAGCAAAGTGCTTGGGAGCAGGAAGATCCAGAGTTCATTCATTTTTTCCACGGAGTAAACATGTACTCACGGAGCATTTTCTCCGCACCAAGCAGTGGACAAGGACATCACGGGCACTCTGCTGTATTATTTCCTTCACATTCTTTGAAAACTGAATCCTTTCCTTTTGGGATGTAGAGCAACTATTAGCTAAAACATTGTGTTATATAGGATGCAACCCTCCACCACACCTTAAACTTTAGACCAGAGTAGACTTCTTATGAAGCAAGAGACTGGAAGTTCCCAAAAATGAATGCCTTCGCCAAGAAAGAGCAACCCTGCCCAGTCCCCTTCTCGATCCTGACGTCACCCCTTCCTCCTGTCCCGTCACCCAGCTTCCTTGGTGCTTTTCCTCCATGCTTTCAAAAAGAGACAAAAACATTACCTATTATGCCGGCACATCGCATCAAACCACGGGCTAAATCCTGAGTGGGCCTTGGTGAATTTCATCCTCACTGCATCCTGATGAGACACGTGCCACGGTGGCCACATTTACCAGAGAAGGGACCGGCGCTCAGAGAGGGCAAGCGGCTGACGAAGTGGGAATAAATTCAGCTCCCGATGCGGAGGCACCGCTCGGCAGCGACAAAACCAATCACACAGGAACGTCCGTTGCTTGTAAAAGCCTCAGGAAGGGTCTGCACACGTCCCTACCTCATCACCATGATTTTTAACTTAAAAGGGAAGAAAGACTTCTTTGGAGCCTTGATGGCAAAACCCTGAGCCTCAGTGAGTAGGTTGTAGAATATTTTACGAAAAGGGATTCCCCGATATACCAGGAAATGGAGAATTGTGCCTCACACATACAACTTACATCCGTCTCAGTCTCAGCTTGCTTCCCTGTAAAATGGCGATCACGAAAATCCCCGCGTCCTGCATTGATGACGAAATTCACTAAGATGACTCTGTGAGAGTCCACTGCATATATAGGGCGCCCTCAGCATTTCTCGGTCTTGAGCCCCACACCGATGGGACAGAGGAATCGTTCGCTACACAGAATTGTTCTTTGCACAGCATCTGTTGTAACCAAATCAATAAGCTAGCGATCTCGATGGTCTGTCTACCACGCAGAACCAACCCTCCCTGTGCCTGTTGCCTTCTGCTCTGTGATCTTAGCCGAAGACGACCAGAAGGCAGCATGGTTAGCCGTGCTGAGTGGAGGGTCCCAGCCAAAGAAATCACTAGCCGTTCTCTTGGAAAAGTGGTCTACCCACCAAAAGATCACGGAAATAAACGTTCCACGTAGCCTGGGTGACTCCGCTGACGGTTGCGGTTGATGGGGTGACGTGGGAAGGGGAGATCTCCCTGGTGGTACCTCTAAAACTTCCCACAGGCCTGGCTGAGGCCATCTCAGAGCTCTCGACCCTCAGTACCATCACCACGTATCTGTCAAACACTTAGCTTACAGTGCTTGGGGACCGGGCTAAATGCTTTCCTTGCATGATCCCACTCAGGCCTCATTTCAGCTCACTGAAGTCCAAACTACTAATAGGGAAACTGAGTCAGAGCTTAGATGGCCTGTCCAAGATCAAGGACTTGGGCATGGCACAGCCTGGACTGGCAAATATGTTGGTAGGGCTCTTTAGCCTGTGCTCTGAATACCACTATCCGTCCTCTCCCCTCCCGCTGGGCCTGGGTTGCAGGTGCTGAGGCGGCCCTTGGTCGGCACCGACCGGCCCATCCCGCAGTCTCCCGCCCTGCATGGCTGGGAGGGTCCAGTTTCAAGGACGGGCCGGAGAGAAACCCAGGGACCACTGGAAAGAACACCCTCCCCTTACCAGACAGCTTCAAGTTCCTTTAGAGTTTGAAGAGAGGCAAACAAGAAAAAGTTGGAACTGACACTGCTTTCGTCCAGAAGTGGGTCACCTTAGGGTGGGTGGCCAAACCAGCTCCCTGCAGAGCACTGTCCTCACCTTTTGCAGATCAGCAACAGAGCACATGTTCCTCCAATCTGTTCAATCTCTGCGTTTTTAAATAAACTCTCTAAGTCAGGCCTTTTATGCCCTTCCTCTCCCAAATGCTTCCTGTTCACCGGCTCACAGGTGTTTGGCGGCTTGCATTGGTTTCCCTCTGTCTTTGCCTCTGCCAACGGCAGTGCTGTCCCGGCTCCCATTCGGGCCGTGGACCGCGTACGGGGCACCGGCTGCCTCGTGTGTATCTCCCACCGCGGCATAAGTCAAGTGTTATTTCTCGCATTTTACAGACGTAAAAAAACGAGCTCAGAGAAGCTAAATAACTTGCCCGTCACCACAGGGCTACTGAAGTGGCAAAGTTGGGACTCTGAACCTTCAACCGTCCTAAGGCAAAGCCCGTATCCCCAACCCTCTGCGAACACAAGAAGACTTAACTGTACGTGACTGTCCCATCTTGTGGTGGAGTTACAGGAACCTCAAAGAATCAGACCTCATCCACCCCCACTCAGCACAGGAGTCCAACTAGTTAAACACCTCCAATTTTTCTCTGGAAAGAAATAATGTTAATACGAAGGCTCTTCAATTACTCTGTGCAATTAAGTCCTGAGTGCTTGTTTGAACAATTAACCAAAATAATTATAAATGTATCTCTGTTACTACAATTGCATATTAACAAAGGCTCAGGGCCAATTAATCATTACTCCATCAATATCTCATTTGCATAAACCTATTCTCTTTAAAGACTCCATGTTTGGGGTGACAGGGCTCCCTCATCGATTATGGAAATATCCCCATCAAACTTCCCCGAGGCCGTCAAAAGGAATAAAAGGGGTTGTCTGTTGTGGGCTTCTTAGCACCCCTGCCCGGCCCTCCCAGGGACAGGCAAGGATAGAGAACAAAAGGGGAGAGATGCAGTGAATGTGCTGTTCTCCGCAGGAAGGCAAGACTGACAGGGCTCAGGTCACGGGGGTGATGGGAAGACAGGGGCAGCTGGCCGAGGTCAGAGGGAAACAAGTATCTGAGCCTTCTTTGGAGCCATGCAAATTCATTCATTCCGCTCATTCATTTATTCGTTCAATAGATTCGTCAACAGTACCCAGTTCTGTGAAGTAGTGAGAGACTCTCCCTGTCCTCACCTGAAGCAGGTAGGCAATTAACCCGATGTCTGAGCTTTCCCGATGCAGACAGTGAGATAGAGCTGAGGTGCGGATGTTTATTAGGAAGGGAAGGTGCAGGACCGGGCAGAGGGAAAAGGGGGCTGGGAGGCAGGTCCGAGAGGACCTCGGCTCGCTGAGTAAGACGCCCTGGGGCAGGAACCACCTGCTGGGCTTGTCCGGAACCTGGGTCAAACGGCAGGGTCTTTACCTGCCACCTCGCTCAGTCACTGGACGGGGGCTGCCCCAGCTTACGTGGCTCGCCCACCATGGGCCACCTAGACGGCCTGCTGCTGGGTATCCAGTCCTGCCTCCCAGGGGAGCTGGGCGGTGCGCCTCCGCGTGCACTATGCTGAAAACTGCTGCAGAGAATAACAACACACAGAGGCAAGGGAAGAACGGAGGCCACGGTACTATAGAGAAGAGGCCCCTAATGCCGTCCCAAGGGGCAGCGAGGTCAGGGTCGGCCTCTTGGAGGAGCTGACATGGGAAAAATTAGCAGACCTTTCTCAGGTGAAGAGAACAAGGGAACAGTGTTTCAGGGAGAAAGATGTGCTGGAGCTTATGGGGGGAAAAGGTTGTCGAAGGGGGAAAAAAAAAGCAGACTGGGCTACAGACATGATGTAGGTGTTATTCAGGGTGGATTGTGGGACTACCACTGCAACCCCTCTCCTCGTTCATGATCGGTTTCTGCTCAAATGGGCTCCTCCGTTTCTCCAGAGGAAGGCAAGCTAAGGCACGGTCACCATGGAGACGTGTGCGAGGCAGGGTTCTGACGCATTCACCAACCTGTTTCCTGGACATGAGAGCAAGTCGTGCTGCTCAGCTGTTTACATCTAACTATAAATGGGAAACACATGAAAAAACCCATTAAAAATATGTAGACAGGTCTGCCTATATATCTTCATACTTGTATGTTGATGTAAGTATCGAAAAAGCTATAGAACACCATACATCAAATGTTCACATTGGTTCCCTAATGTGTAGAGGCTGAAGAAGCGTGGGGAATGACTATTAACTTTTTCTTTCCTTTTTTTTTTTTTTACCTGCTAAAACCAAGCATTTTTGTAAACATTTTTGTATCTTAGAATTTAAATTTTGCACGTTTCAAAAATAAACCATTGGAATTTTGTTTTTCAGTGTTTTATTTTGCTCAGCATCAATGGCCGTGTCTTCAGAAATCCACAGCCTAACATTTCATTCAGCAAGCAGCCACCGAGGGCTCCTGGGTGGTGCAACGAGGTGGGTGAGACAGAATTCTGATCTCAAAGAGTCTAACAAACAGCCTTACTAAAGGGACAGAATATTACATGATCAAAGCTGAATTACTGGTATTAGTCAGAAAATACTTAGAGCTTAAAATGAATTACACATAAGAGAAGTGACCAGAAATTGACCAAGTCCTATTTTCCCCTCTTATCAGTTGCTAAACGGCAGCATGTGCTTGCATTGTTACGTGTGAAAAGGATGAAGAATGAGAAAGGAAGTCACCCCGATGTGTCCAGGTAAATGCTACAAGGTGGCCGCGTGGGGACAGCAGTCCCCACCCTTGGAAGGAGAGCTACTACCACAGCAAGGCCTCATCTTAAACAGCCCCGACATCTCAAACACAAGGATAAAAATAGAAGCCCCAGAAGGATTTAGCGAAAATAAAATGAAAGGTGAGAGCCCCAGAGGCAACCCTGAACTTGCTGGAGAGGCAAAGTGAAGTGCAAGCTGATGGGCCCCAAGGTCAAGGGTAGGAAGCTTTACTGGAGGCGAGAGCTTAGGAAGGGGGCAGCTTGACCTGGCCCTAGGGTGGACAGGAGGATATGAGAACCAGATGACAATAATGATTATAACAAGGATCAGGCTTCACTCAGCCTTACAGATGCTTCGAGAAACTCTCAGTCTTGCCAAACAACCAAACCCGCCTGACTCAGGAAAAGCAGAGGGAACATTTTACACTAAATACTATTCGAGATCTGTCACCAAGAAATATCTTCAACTGATTCCTCATACTCCTTGCCCTGCAGCAGAGGTAGCAAGGACAATCTTCAAAGAATCTGGTCCCACACAAATACTTCTGAATAAGCACGGCAGCAGGCCTGCCGTATACACAGCATCAGGACTCTTCAACTCAACTAAGCACAACAGCAGGCCTGCTGTATACACAGCATCAGGACTCTTCAACTCCACTGGAACACCACTCCATTCCAGACATCCAAGCATAAAGCCACACAGGAATTCCTGTCACTGAAAAATTCATGAGCTAGTTGGCAAAGACCATAATCTAAACCAATCATTCTTGAAGCTGGTTGTTCATGTGAAATAACTGGGGATCAATTGCAGGGCCCCATCCCCAGGTCCCCAAAGTTATTGATGTTGAATCTCTGGGGGGAGGAGACTATGAATCATTTAAGCGAAAGTTCTCCAGGTGGTGCTATTGATTGGCTGGTTTTAGGAAAAAAATGTGTTGTTTTTTTTTTTTTCCAGAGAGAACATCTCCCCAGTTAACATTTTTCTAGCAGAACACTTTGGTTTTTAATACTCAAACTTCAAGAATGTAACTACTTCTCCAAAAATATGCAACTATTTCTCAACATTATTCTACCAGTGTTTATCAAGGAAAATATATATTTACATCCCCAAAACTCTGGGCAACATATTTTTTAAAAACAATGTGCAAATAAAGAATTGTATGACCTTCCAGACAAAAATCAGCATAATGTCAGAATGACATGTAGATATTTTAAAGAGCTAGTTGAAGGCCAACAGATGGGACACATGTCTCAGATGTGGCTGCACTAAAATACATTACAGCCTCAAATTAAAAAAAAAAAAATGGGGCACCTGGGTGGCTCAGTCAGTTAAGCCTCAGACGTCAGCTCAGGTCATGATCTTGCTGTCCGCGAGTTCAAGCCCCGCGTCGGGCTCTGTGCTGACAGCTCAGAGCCTGGAGCCTGCTTCGGATTCTGTGTCTCCTTCTCTCTCTGCCCCTCGTCCACTTGCTCTCTCTCTCTCTCTCTCTCAAAAATAAATAAACATTGGGGCGCCTGGGTGGCGCAGTCGGTTAAGCGTCCGACTTCAGCCAGGTCACGATCTCGCGATCCGTGAGTTCGTGCCCCACGCGGTCCGTGAGTTCGAGCCCCGCGTCGGGCTCTGGGCTGATGGCTCAGGGCCTGGAGCCTGTTTCCGATTCTGTGTCTCCCTCTCTCTCTGCCCCTCCCCCGTTCATGCTTTGTCTCTCTCTGTCCCAAAAATAAATAAAAAATGAAAAAAATAAATAAATAAATAAATAAATAAACATTAAAATAATAATAATAATAATAATAATAATAATAATAATAATAGGGGCACCTGGGTGGCTCAGTCGGTTAAGCATCTGACTTAGGCTCAGGTCATGATCTTGCGGTCTGTGAGTTCGAGCCCTATGTCAGGCTCTGTGCTGACAGCTCAGAGCCTGGACCCTGCTTCGGATTCTGTGTCTCCCTCTCTCTCTGCCCCTCCCCTGCTCATGCTCTGTCTCTCTCTCAATAAAAAAAAAAATAAATAAACCTTAAAAAAACATTTAATAATAAAATAAAATACATTACAGCCTCACAGCAGACAAGACAACCTGTCGATAGATAACATCTGTGTGATCTGTTGGTGTTCAAATGCAAACTTGTAAGCATTTTACACTCTAACATGACAGCTTATGGCATCTATGGGTATTTTACTGAGTCTTCGTTATGATTTAAGCAATGTGTCAAGGCTTTGGGGTTGATATATAATGCCATACAATTTTTCCCATTGGAAAAAAGTCACAGGATCCAGGGCCCTGGTGAACATGTTCAAGCAGAGGCTCTAAGGTGTGGGTGTGGATTACTGGCGTTAAAGGGGAGATGAGCAGGATTCAAACCCAGGGTGGGGCTCACAGCCATCAGGAGTCACATTCAACCCAGGGAGAGATAAACTCACCGCGAGCACCTGGGAAGCCACCACAGAGCCCCTGACACTGGCACTCGGCCTCAACAGGTGGGGAGGTGTTTCGTGGTGAAGAGAGGAAAGGAGGAAGAAGACAACATTTCAGGAGGAGGGAGAATCCCATGGGAAGGCAAAGATTTTTGAAGAAGCGTGCTGTTTCCTAGGGTACAGGACTCTATCTGGGGCCTAGAGTGTGTGAAGGACTGGGCAGGGGGCGTGCTGTGAATCTGTCCACGCGCTCACATAGGCATGAAGCACATGTCTGATGAGCACCTACTACGTGCCAGCCGCCGAAGACTGAGGGGAGGAAAATTGACTAGCAAAAAAAAAAGAGCCAAAATAATCATGATTTTGTCCCTAAAGTGGTTTCTGTCCCGTGGTGCATATTTAATTACGGTGAGGATACAGACTACAAATACATGCCTTGAAGGAGGTGGCGGGTGGAGAGACCCAAACTGGTGGTGGCGGGGAGGGGGGAGCAGTCATAGGAGAACTCAAGGAGGATTTAATTTTCAAGATGGAATCTGACGGATGGGTCCCAGCCTTTTTTTTTTTTTTTTTTTTTTTTAATAGGATACGGAAACATTTGAACACTTTAAATGAACGATGGTTTGGGTGGGCATAACATAGGAAATACCTCCTGTTTATCCATTTTGGCAGGCTGTACTGTCCAGAAGTCCAGAACGGACTGCCAAGGAACACAGGGGTGTGCTTAAGACAGAGTAGGGAGAGGCTGAGAGGCATGGGAAGGGGGCCTGTTAATGCAAAACCAGACACACAGAGGGGCAGTTTCTATAGTGGCTGTAGTCTAGCCCACCTGGATTAGTGCTCTCTGGCCGTCACCAGCCAAGACCTCCAGCAGCAACTGGTCTGGATTCGAGGGTGGGCAACATGGAACACAATATGCTAGTGATGAATTTTCTCTCTGCAACTAATGAATATCACACCTCGGAGAGCAGCTCAGAGTAGTACCAGTCTGCTCTGCCTCCTGGAAAGCACAGGTGGTTTCGATTTGACCTTGGAGAAGAACAGAAACAAACCGAGTAGGTGTCATTTGCACACCTCGGCTCCCCAAAAAGTCCATTTTAGAGTCTGCCAAGTCTGTAAAGATCGTAGGGCTGCCTTATACGTGCATTTATTCCACAGCTGTTCTCTGAATTGTACTATGTGCAAAGGACTATGCTGGCAAAGGACAGCAGGAAAGACACTGGGGGAAGCAGCTAAGTCACATGAAAAGGTCCCGAGGCTACAGGGAGCAAGGCAAGTAGGAGAAAACGCAAGACAGCCATCGTGGCTCAAGGGCAGAGAGCCAAGGAGAGTGAGCCTTGAGAAGGGGGTGGGGGGGAACGAAAGGAGGCAGGTCCTGGTAGACCACCGCACAAAAGATTATACTGAAAGGTTTTCAGCAGTGACAAGCTTAATGAGCTTTGCTTCCAAAAGATCATTCTGGCTGCACCAAGAACAGATCGCAAGGCGATAGAGGAGGTGTGGGAGAGCCAGTGAGTTAAGACACGAATTTACCCATCACACTAGGAGGTGACTGACTTTAGACCAGGGCAGAGCTACTCAAAGCCATGTTTCAGCCAGCAGTATCACCCCACGCCCAGGACCTTCGGAAAAGGAGATTCCCAGGACTGACCTGTACCTACTGAACCACAATTGTTGGGAGCTGGGCCCCAGCATCTGCATTTTAATCAGTTTACCTGGTGATTCTTACACACTCTCAAGTTTGAGAAGCATTGGATCTGGGTAGTAGTAACAGAGAGGGGGACACATGAAAATATATTTTGAAAAGTGAATGAGCGGATCTATAGGGAGTGATGAATAAATTCTGGTAAATCAGAATAGTGTAGAACTTTATGGAACAATTCTTCTGAGTTAGAGGATGCATATACGTGAAGAAAGGTACTTTTGGCGTAATTTTAAGTAAAAAAAGCAAAGTGCTGAGTAAAGAGCATAATACCCTTTTTAAGAAGTACAGACATACCTAACTATAATTTATATATTTGTATGTTTACATAAGAATATAAGAAACTAGGGGTGCCTGGGTGGCTCAGTCGGTTGGGCATCCAACTTTGGCTCAGGTCATGATCTCACAGTTGGTGGGTTGAAGACCCACGTCGGGCTCTGTGCTGGCATCTCACAGCCTGGAGCCTGCTTCCAATTCTGTGTCTCCTTCTCTCTCTCTGCCCCTCCCCTGCTCACACTCTCTCTCTGTCTCTCAAAAATAAATAAAAATGTTTTTTTAAAAGATTTATTTTTTTTAATTTTTTTTCAACGTTTTTTATTTATTTTTGGGACAGAGAGAGACAGAGCATGAATGGGGGAGGGGCAGAGAGAGAGGGAGACACAGAATCGCAAACAGGCTCCAGGCTCCGAGCCATCAGCCCAGAGCCTGACACGGGGCTCGAACTCACGGATCGCAAGATCGTGACCTGGCTGAGGTCGGACGCTTAACCGACTGCGCCACCCAGGCGCCCCTAAAAAGATTTAAAAATAAAGAATAGAAGAAACTAGAGAATACTACACATCAAATGTTAACATCAGTTCCTTAGCAGAAACTGGCAAGTGTGGGGAGTGCTTACACTTCAATACATGTATTTTATTTACTTATTAAAACAAGCACTTTTAATAAATGCTTTTATAGCTTCAAAGCAGAAAGAAGTCTTAGAATTATACAAGCACATAAAATGCTTACTGAGAATTCCAATACAAGTGGAGCACCTGTGTCCAGACCGGGATAAGAGGCCCGGGCACAGAGCACTCTGGACCTTTCTCCAAACCCACCCTTTGTCAACATCTGGGACTCTATTTCCTAAGTGCTTCATTTATATGGTTCCTAGGTTTGGAGAGATCATCACCAAACTAAGCTCGTTTATTCACGTGGGGCTCTGCTCTCATTAAACAGAGAATTTCTATTAGGCCTTTTTGAACATCAAAATTAACTTCGAGGCCCCCTTTTTGGGGTTCACAGAACAGGAAGACATTTAGGGTCCCTTTCGGCTGACCATACCTCTGGTCACGATGCTGTGATTTCCCTTAGAACTTTCCATGAGGAGCATGGCCACCGGCAACAGGCGAAACGGACCATCGCCGGGCTCCATGCTCTGTGCTCACTAGGGCATGACCAAATGACAAAGGCCCACAGAGGCCGTTAGCTGTCCCCGAAGCATCACTGTCGGGGTGGAGGGGGGGGGGAGGGGGAGGGAACTTTGAGTACAAGCAGGATTCTCCGCTCAAAAGAGCCAACTATGCTGATTCAAAAAAAAAAAAAAAAAAGAAAACATTTTCAAAAACGCCTGTGGGTAAATTTGAGCTGCCCATAGCTCCCCAGGGGCATCTCGAACTTGCTGTCGAGCCATTTCTGTGGATTTCAGTCAAATTCTAATTTTAGTGTTCATTAAACACGGGTAATTCCCCAGCCGGTCCCTGCCTCACCTCGTACACAGAGTGCGTCGGCAATATAGGTCACCAAGGCTTCGAAAACACTCCCACATCAAAGACAAACCTTTTCATTATAAGCATTAACTTTCTAAATAATGATGAACTTGAAAAGTTTTCCAAAGCTGCAGGGTGGGTGTGAAGAGAGCTGGCATCCTCCTTGTGAATATTTGCATGAATGTGGCCTGTTATGGGGGTGACCGTTCACAAAGGTTTTGTGTTCCAGCAAGTGTAAGGGATGCAGGTATGTCTCCATCTATCCCCCATTTAGACTGATACTTATTGAGACCAATAACGTAAGGACACAACCGGAGTATGCGGTATTGGGAAAATACACTCAAGTATACGTGCACGCACACACACACACCCATCATGGACATGACATGTCTAGAAAAAAGACGGCTTACTCAACATTTTAGGTCTTCTCATTATTATAAAGGCCAAATTCCTTATCAAAGTTGTATCAGTTAATATCTTTCAAGCTGAAAGTAACAGCAACAACAACAACAAAGGGTGGCTTAGATCCTAAGGATACTTAATACTTTACAAAACATCCCAAATGAGTTGGCTCCAATCCTCTGGCTCACAGCCTCATGATCACAAGATGGCTGCTGAAGTGCCAAACATCAATTCTTACACAAGAGTATCCATTTGACTGGGAAGTCTTTTTTTTTTTCATTTTTTTAATGTTTATTTTTCAGAGAGAGAGACAGACAGAGCATGAGCAGGGGAGGGGCAGAGAAAGAAGGATACCCAGAATCCAAAGCAGGCTCCAGATGCTGAGCTGTTAGCACAGAACCTGATATAGGGCTTGACCTCACAAACTGTTAGATCATGACCTGAACCAAAGTTGGAAGTTTAACCAACTGAGCCACCCAGGCACCCCTTGTTTGGCAAATCTTAATCCCATGATCAACTGTCACATTAAGCAGCATTCAAAAATGTTTTCTCCCTTATTCATACCTTTGCGTATGCTGTTCCCTACACCTGAACAGTCTCTCTTTTTCCTCCACACAGATAACCACCACTTATTCTAGGACACAGTGTAGGGTCAGCTCCTAAGACCTTACCCTGCAGTAGGCTACCTGTCTCTCCCACTTTTTTGCTATTATCATAGCATTTCTCCACCTTTGATGTAATTGCCCCTTTATCTGTTTTCCGCCCAGGGGATGATGAGCTCAATGAAACAACAACTATGGCAGGAACTTCTCTGGTTTCCCTGTGCTTTACACGGGGCCTGACTTGTCTATACGTGTTGATGGAAGGAACAAGAAGTCGAAGAGAATTGCCCAGGACCATGCTGCACTCAGAAAATCAAATCACTCTCTGTACAGGGCACAGGGGCAACTTAAGAGATGTATCTTTACCAAGGCACCGTCCAGAAGATTGGATCCTGCAGACCTTCATTCCCGTTACCCTGTCTGGAGTGCTACTGAATGACCCTAAGAGGTTAGCACACCCCTTAAGCCCCACAGAAGAGTGATGGGACTTCAAAGGAGCTGTTGAAAGAACACGGACACTTCTGCCCCAAACTCTGGGATTGTGGTGGGGGATGGTGGGGGGTGAGTGGCCAGTGAGGTGGATACAGCAGGATACTTAAGCTCTTTGTCCACTGGCATCCACTTGTCAGTTTCCAAAAAAGGGCCTGGTTGTACGTCTGGGAGCAGGGCACATCTATGGGTGGTGGCAGGCCCAGGGAGCTGGAGGGCTTCCCTTGGGGTCGACCTTCAGCGCCTGGTAGCACAGAGTAAGAGAGGAGGAGGAGGAGAGGGGGGCATTCCCTGGGCCAGGGCCAGGCAAGCAGAGAGGTTTCGGCCTCTGCAAGCACACAGGGCTGGTGTGAGAGAAGGCAAAACACCTTGAGGTGTGAGAGATGTGGCTTCTAACGAAGATAAGAGGTTGGCAAGCAAGAGGACGCTGCAGAGTGACCACATCTCTCATTCCCCAAGAGGCGGCGTTAGAACTAAACCAAACTGGGGCATGTGGGTGGCTCAGTCGGTTGGGCGTCCGACTTCGGCTCAGGTCATGATCTCATGGTTCGGGAGTTCGCGCCCCGCATCGGGCTCTGTGCTGACAGCTTGGAGCCTGCTTGCAGTTCTGTGTCTCTCTCTCTCCCTCTCGCTCTGACCCTCCCCTGCTCACGCAGGTTAATAACTGTCACTGCCAGGTAGGATTGTTACGAAAATCAAATAAAGTGATATCTTTAAGTGCTTACAAGAATACCTGCCATACAGTACGTGCTACACAAATACAACACACACACTGAGGCGAGAGAGCCCCAGGGAGAACACGGGTGTCCAGGTGACTCAGCCTTTGGGTGTCAGGCTCTGTCCACACAGCACAAGGGAAAGGGCAGAGCTGGAAGACATGACTAGTAAACTTGGTCAATGAAACCAGGCAAGGGATGCTAAGAAACAGCAAGCATACCAAGTCAGCTTCTCATCTTTTTTACCTTTCCTACTTTTAACACTCAAAACCGATCCACCTAGATTTTTTTTTTTCACATGAGCTGGATATCTGAGTATTTGCTATTTGAATTTTACTTAAGGGGCAGGGTAGAGGGAATCTGAATTCTGGTGTCAAAGAGTCATAGGATCGGGGTGTCCGGGTGGGTCAGTTGATTAAGCATCTGACTCTTGGTTTTGGCTCAGGTCATGATCTCATGGTTTGTGAGTTGGATGCCCACATCAGGCTCTGTGCTGGCAGTGCAGAGCCTGCTTGGGATATGCTCATTCTCTCTCTCTCTCTCTCTCTCTCTCTCTCTCTCTCTCACTCTGCCCTTCCCACACATTCCTTCTCTCTCAAAATAAATTAAAAACTTAAAAAAAAAAAAAAAGAGTAGTAGGGTCAAGGCTATGAGCTCAACCAAACCTGAGACCCAGCAGCAGGGAGGCTCCAGGTACAGGGTCCAGAGCTCTCCTGGAAAACCTGGAAATGTTCAGAGCTGACCTCAGAAGAGAAGACCCAACTCCAAGATGAGATACACAGAAAAGAGGAAAGAACATGGTCTTCCCCTCGACATATAAAATTAAACCATTACCATTTGATCTTTTGATCAGCATCTGTTACTAATAGAGAAAACCCATTTCACCTTGGGGCTTGGGCCAGCATCCCAGTGCACACTGCACCAATATTCTCCTACCCCATGTATCCTACCAGTCCTGGAGCTAATATTGTTTCTGGGCTGCTGGTTTCCTTTGATTATTTTTATTGACATTCAGTGCCTATGAATCAGCAGACTGAAGGCCCCTCTGGAGCCAGGAGAACTGCCAGCAGATGCTGACCTGCTCTCCTTCCTCTGCTGAGAAGACCAGATCCAGCCCAGAGCAGCCCACAGCCTGGGGCTTCCCAGCCCAGAGCAGTGGAAGCAAGCCCACAGGAGTGCTGGGGAATAGGCACAGAGGCCAGCTGTTACAGGGAAGAACCTGGGGAGCATGGGGCATAGAGGAGAAGCACCTGTCCAGCCACATCTGTCATCACCCTCCACGCGTACCGAATGCTGCTCTGGCTGCTCCCCGTGCTACCTCTGACCCGCCCCGCCCTCCTCAGCCTCCTCCCATGGCTGTGCACATGCTGTTCCTGCCGCCTAGGGCAGCCGGGTCCCATCTCTCTGCTCCAGCTGCACCTTGACCTCTTCTGAACTCTCTCTACTCATGCAGGATCTAAGCTGGTCTCTTTGAACCTATGGTCAAAGCCTTCTAATGTTCCATGCTACTGCTCTCAGCTCTGAGGCGTTCGCTGGCAGGAACCTGCCTTTATCCCTGCCTGTCCTTCCTACTACTATTCCTAGCATGGAAAACAAATCAGCAATTTCTAAACACCTCAAGTGCACCTGTGGGTGTGCAAATCGCTTACCATTACAAAGCGTGTCAGTTTCCTATGGCTGGTGTGACAAATGACTACAAACGTCATGACTTAAAACGGCGTAAATTTGGGGCACCTCGGTGGTTCAATTGGTCGAGCATCCGACTCCTGATTTTGGCTCAGGTCATGATCCCAGGGTGGTGGGATCGAGCCCCACGTCAGGCTCTGCCATGAACGTGGAGGCTGCTAGAGGTTCTCTCTCCCTCTAGGCCCCTCCCCCCACACTTGCTCTCTTTCCCTAAAAATAAATCTTTTAAAACATAAATTTATTAACAGTTCAGAGGTTGGAAGTCTGAAATCACAGGACTAAAATCAAGCTGGTGGCAGACCCACATTCCATTGGGAGGTTCCCTGGGGAGAATGGTTTTCTTCCCCTTTCTGCCTCCTGGAGGCCCCCACCATTCCTCCGCTCAGGGTCCCTTCAATCATTGCAAAGCCAGAAACACAGTGGCTTCCAATCTCTCTCCCACCCATTGTCTCCTCCCCTCGTATTCCCTACCTCCCTGCCCTGTCAACTCTCCAAACCTGCTTCTCCATCACATCTTCTTCTCTGACCCACACCCTCCTGCGCCCTCCCTTACAAGGACCCTTAGCATTCAATTAGGCCCGTGCGGATAATCCAGGAAAAGCTCTCCATCTACAACACTTAGTCACACCGCAAAGCCCCTTTTGCCATAGAAGATAACATTCACTGGTTCAGAGGATTAGGACGTAGACATCTTTGGGGGCCAGTATCTGACTACCACACAAAGGACACTGTGAAAACGCACCAGAAGGCGAGTCAGAGAGCTCTAGCTCTGACAGTGTTACTTCCTCCTCTGTGACCTCGGATACATTGCCTAACCTCTCTGAGCATAATTCTTCATCCATAAAACCTCACAAAGGTACTCTCAGAAAAAGATTTACATTTAAGAAGCCCTTTAAACATCAAAACACAAAACAAGTACAAAGTCTTGTTGTTTCAGTTTTTTTTGTTTGCCCAGGCTTGGCAGCTGGGCGGCTTTTTAAAATGGTCTCAAGTGAGGTAAGGAGCATACACACACACACACACACACACACACACACACACACACACACACCCACCCAGAGCACATTTAAAACACCACAAAAAATACTACATCACAAAATTAAAGGATATGGCCAAAGCTGCATTTGAAGGCAAAATCACAACTGAATTTTTTTAAATAGATACCTGTCTATTTGAGCACCTGTTAGATACCAGGCACTATCATATTTGACTCTGGAAGCTACCCTATAAGGATACCTAAATTACACGAGGCAATGCAGTCTTAGCGATATGAGACACAGCCAAGAAGTGGCAGAAGTGAATTGAATTTAAAGTGCACTTACTCACATCCTTGTCAGCCTGGCTTTATCAGGGCAGCAGCTAGTTTTGCTGATTTTCTTCTCATCTGACGTGGCCAAAAGTAACACTCTTCTCATAGTCCCTCAAGGCTCCTTCTAATGTCCAGGCACACTAGCCTCATTTACAAGGGCCAAGGCCAGCATCTTTTTCAGATGTCTGCCCTCAGGCTTCCCGAACCCATTCAACCTCTGGAGGAGGCGAGCTGTGGTCCCTGGGATGTTAACATCCCCCCTGCAGATAGCCCTTAAGCACTGGCTGGCAGGCGTGCTGTACTGACAGGGAAAAATCTGGTATAAGATGGCCAACGGGACTGATAGGGAAACTCCAGCCCGACCGGAGACTCCCGTTCCGGGTTCTTCTTCCTACTCCACTTGCCGCGCATGCGCCAAATTGCTACTAACGCGGAAGTAACAGACTATCATTTGTGCTCGGGCTCAGACCTCTGGAGAGTGATCTCTTCCGGAGCCCGCCAGTGTGAAATAAACCCCCTGCCTTCCGAGATCTCTGAGTGCCGCTTGGTTATTCCGCCGGGTCATCCAGACCAGGTTCCGTTAACAGTGTAAATACCCCAGATTCCTCACACCGGATGGGATAATGCACGTGTTTTATACCATTTCCTACAGTTTCCATTTGGGATTTGGTTTTAGGTGCCACTGTGTCAGCTAGCTTAGTATCTCGTCCCTTACAAGTTTTCTTCTCTTAACTACACGCATAGGGTCTGCTTTCCGGGGAGAGAAGTCACAAGGATATGTAGATAAGGGAACCTAAAGATATAATGGTTCCTGACATATGTAAGGAAAAAACAAAACCCTTTACTGAATGAAAAAGGAAATAGCATTAAAAACCATGGCAAGTAAAATTGACACCGAAAAAAAAAAAAAGTGGAGAACAAGCTTGGTGTGCTTTTCACAGAACACCAACTAAAAGAGCAAATACAAGTTGAAGGGGAAGTTGGTAGCCAAGAAAAACAAATGGCAAAGCTCCAAGTGCAACATATGGGTAATGGATGTTGCAGAAAACCAAAACAAAGGAAACAAAAGTAAAATGCAAAGCTACAATGAAGCTGAATAAGTTAATCTGTAAGCAAAAAAGCAGGCAAAATCAACATAAAGGAACCAATAGCTAGACAAAAACCTGTTTCACTGTGGTTGTTTGTGTGCTTTGTCTTTTAAATCCAAGAACAGATGACAATTAAGAGGAGTCAGGTAGAAAACGGTGGTTAACCATAAAGGAAGAAAAATCAGGCTGGCCTTCCAAGAGCACAGGGCAGAAGAAAAGTGAACAAGGCCCTTGCAAACGGTTTTTCGAACATGCATAGCCTGAGAATATTATACCCAGCCAAATGGACAGAAGCATCTGAAGATAATTAAATGACATTCTTAGATAAGTAGTGACACATGAATGTTAACATTCATTTATGATTGTAGGGAATAAAATCACTAAAATACTAGGGGAAATAGAAAACAATAAATCCCAAATCTTTCATTTAGCCTGGATTAAAATCTCACTTAAAACAAAGGTCACAGGGGTGCATGGGTGGCTCAGTCGGCTGAGCGTTCCACTCCTGATTTTGGCTGACATCATGATCCCAGGGTCATGGGATCCAGCCCAGCAGCAGGCTCCTTGCTGAGCACAGGGAGCCTGCTTAAGGTTCTCCCTCTCTCCCCCTGCCCCTTTACCATGCTCACATGCTCACCTGCTCTCTCTCTAAAATAGAAACAAACAAACAAACAAAAAGAAACAGAGGTCACAGATGAACTTGAGAGATTACGGAAGTTTGATTATTGATATAAAGCTTCAAGAATCTGATGCACAAACCATGACATCCAAGAATATAAAGGCCAGAGTTGGAGAAGAATCCGATGCTTTAAATATACCAAGAAATTAAATATTAGCGATTCATTAAAGAAACATTGAATTCTGCCTACTTCGTTTGAAGCTATTCAGTAAGATTCTACTTTAACTTCACTCGTTTATTGCTAATAGGGAACTTTTATTCACCCTTTGTGTTTGTTTCAGGGAGTGGAATTTTAGTTTACTCATCAAATGTGACAACCATGAACGTTCTGAAGTTGCTGTAATTATCTCGACTGACACAAAAGCAGTCCCTCTTCTCCTGGAGTTGAGAAGCCGGCAGAAAGCGCCTCTCTCCTGCCTTGTACAAATTATGGCAGAAGTGACCATAAACGGTCACTTTAACAGAAACATTTTAAAATCAGGCTGCATCGTCACTTTTTCCTCATCAATATGCACAAAAACAGAACAAGAGAGAACTCAAAATGAGGAACTCGAACATGAGCACCTTGTATAAAATGACTGGTGGTAAAGACTGAAAACTCCCCTATTGTTATAAGATACCTATTAAATTAAAATAATCATGAAAAAATAGGATACATAACAAATCACAACCACATGTAGAGTAAAAGGAACTCCCAAGTCTTCATGACACCACCACGTATTACCACTAACAACTCCAGGGAGTGGCTGGAGGGCTCTGTTCCTCCGGACTGTCTGGGACGATCTTGGCCTGACTTGCTCACGCACCTTTGGTCAGCTGGCAGGTCATCTGGGTCTGGTAGTCAATGACACCGTCATGTACCAGTCTGGCAGTGGGCTTCGTGCCTGCCAAGGCAATATGGTGACCGGGCCCTGTCTGTCAGCACCCACCAGGCCAGCCCCGGGCCTGTTCACATGACAGTGGCCTAATTCCAAGAGAAAGAACAATCACGGCACACTGTCACCTCCACCCCATTCAGTTGGCCAAAGCAAGTCTCAGAGGCAGCATAGACTAACGCCTCCATGCCCGGATGGGATGAAGGGCAAAGTCTTATTACAGAGAGCACATGGAGGAGAAAAGATAGAGAACTGGGAACTTTCTGATTGACTTGTGCAATCGGTCTAGCACAGTGGCAAAAGAATAATGAAAGCAGGTAAAACAATGCCATCTTCTTGATATTAATATAAACATTTACTACTGATATGGAATTAGATTCACTACATAGTCTAAATTAAGAAAGACACACTATAAAATACTGTAGTCTTATATTTGTCAAATGAAAATATGTAAGGAACCCATAAGTCTCATATAACACCGTTAACTAGAGTGAAAAGAAAGTACAGCTTTTAAAAACATGTAAGTCAATGAGAAAAAGATCAATACTCCTTTAAAAACTGGGCAAGTAGGGGCACCTGGGTGGCACAGTCGGTTAAGCATCCGACTTCGGCTCAGGTCACGATCTCATGGCCCGTGAGTTCGAGCCCCGCGTCGGGCTCTGGGCTGACAGCTCGGAGCCTGGAGCCTGCTTCAGATTCTGTGTCTCCCTCTCTCTGTCTGCCCCTCCCCAGCTCACGCTCTCTCTCAAAAATAAATGAACATTAAAAACTGGGCAGGTGACATGAGACCATGCATAGAAGAAATGCAATTGCATGAATTAAAAACGGTCTAAACTTATTAGTAACTAAATCATTGCAATTAAACATTACACATATACACATCCATACACATATATATAAGTATGCGGATATATGCACGCAAACGCACATATGCATATATTTTTTACTTTTTATAAAAATATATAAATTTATGAATCTATTCTAAACACATTGAAAGGATACAATTTTGCCTCCCAAATTTGCAGAGATTTTCTTAAAATGGTAACACCTGCTGTTCTCAGAGTAAAGTTACTTTTATACACCACCAATGAAAATGTAACCTAGAGTAAGTTTTCTGGAGGCCGGCTTGTCAAGAGGCATCAAAAGCTTTGGTAATCGTCACGTTCTCTGACAAAGTATGCCAGGAAATGAATAAGGCCTCCATCACAATTTAGCTCCAGATTTGTTCCTCAGAGTGTTATATAGAGAATACAACATTGCAAAGAACCCACGTGACCAAGTGAAGGGAGTAAATGATATAAAATTAGAGTGTATCCATATATCCATATAATAGAATACTTTTCAATCACTACCATTCTGTTTACCTTGAGAGGTTCATGATACGGTAATTGAAAAGATACGGTATGTCAGGTGGACTTTTTGCGTAAATATGTGTTTATATTTATACAGACCACAAAAAGCATCAATACTAAAATTTAAATGAAACTGTACTTTCCAATTTTTTCTTGTGTTCATTTTTCCATTTTTCTAAAATGATTTTATATTCCTATCGTCAGAAAATAAAGCCACTTACTACCCAAACAGCATATTGGTGAAATATTTGCAGCAATTATCATAAACGCGGGCTCAATACCTTCTGTGTAGAGACTCCATAAGAAATACATGGCAAACAGCATAAACTCATAAAACAAGATAAACAACTAATTAAAAAACACCTTTAATGTAGAGAAAATATATGTGAATCTTAACACTAGCTAGCATAGGATTTTTTCAATTCTAATACTTTTCCACTGGAATAATACATGTATACAATTCTTCTAGAAAGCAATTGCACATGAATCGGAGCCTTTACATGTAAGTCACAGAGCTGTAAAAAAGTATCAGAGGAAAATATAAGGGAATTTGTTAGTGATCTCAGGAGGGAGAAGGTCTCTCTAAACAAGACAAAAAAATAGATGCCAAAATAGAAACAATGACACATACACCCACACTAAAATTAAAGTCGTTCTATGACAATAGACCTCACAGCTAAGTTGAAAGCAATCAAGAGATTGAGAAGCAGGGTGAGCCTTCCAGCCAAGGATGAGGAGTTCAGCAAATCATTACCCTAAAAGCAATTCTAAAGCTGAAAAATATTAACAAAAACAACCATTTCAGAGCCCTGGACATCACCAAAGGCACACAACAACCTGCGAAGTGTTTGTGCGTATACAACCGCTAGACTTTCACTAAGAACAGGGGGACTCTGCAGTAGTCTCGCCTTGGACTGCGACCAGAACTGACTACCCACTACCATCACCACCACCATCACCAGAGGGCTAGTGCCTAGCTGGCAGAGATCCGGCCAGGGCGGATAGCTTTGAGGAGTGACAACTTCACATGCCCAGCAGGACAATGCCCAAACCTGCAGGTGTTATCAGTGAAGGTGACTATCGTGGAGGCAGGGAAGGCCCATGGCTTTACTTGGTTGAAGTTGTGGTCTTGGGGACAGCACATTCCTGGCTGAGTATGCACATGCATGAGCGCGCGCGCGCGCGCACACACACACACACACACACACACACACACACACAGCAGGGACTGAGCAGGACACAAACACAGCATACCCCTCCAATGGAATACTATCCAACAGCCAAAAGAAATAAAGTCCTGACACATTACAACATGGATGAACCTAAAAACAATTATGCTAAATGAAAGAAGTCAGATGGAAAAAACTATATATTGTATGATTCCATTTAGTCCAGAAAAGGTGAATTCATTGAGACAGAGTACAGACCAGTAGTTGCTAAGGGCTGGGAGGTGGGAGTGTGGATGAACTACAAATGGGCACAAGGAAAACTTCAGGGTTGGCAGAGAAGGTCTGAAAGTGTATTGTGGTGAGGCTGCACAACTCTGTAAATTCACTTAAAATTCTTGAACGGTAGACTTATGACGGTTGCATTTTATGGTGTGTGAGTCATACTTCAGTACAGTTATTTTAAAAAAGAGATAGGGAGACAATATTTGCGACATAGCTGAAAAAAAGCTGAACGTCCATAATGTACAGTTGGACACCTCAAAAGAAGAAACTCGGCAGGCAGACAGGCCAAGACAACTACAAAAGCCGCATGTGAAAAGGGGACCAATTCACCTAGAAATGAGGGGAAAGCAAGACAAGACAAGACCGCATGGCCTTTTTCCATCTTCTCAAATAAAAGACTAAAGAAAATGTCTTGTTCCCATTTTACAGATTGGAAAGAGAAGGTCAGAGTTTCAAAGTCTCGCCCAAACCCGTCTCTTCCGGCGGTGAGTGAAGGTTTGCCACCATGAACTTGCAAGGTCCCTCCCCCACAATCTTAGTCCCTATCATCCCCAATCCAGCGTCTATGTAGACAGTGAAGATATTGAGACATTACAGGTTGGGAGGGACTGGGCGAGGCTCGCTGAGCTCCGTAACGCACTCTGTCAGGCATTTGTGGTATTCTTATTAACACCTAATGGTCCATCACGGCTCATTATGGATTTTTGTTTTGCTCTTCGTGGCTAGATTATTAAGATTTCATTAATGCCAATTTATCACCAGGGCCCTAAGTCTAGCTAGGGTCGCTATGGCTTGTGGTAGAAGCCGCGGTTGGTGCAGTTTCGGAGATTTCCCCAAGCCCCACCTCGGGCCGCAATGTCAAGGACCCTCCTCTGTCAAGAGAGCCGGTGCGCAGGGGCTGGCACATCACGGCCTCTGCAAGCACCGGCTTAGAGCCAGAAGTCCTCGGCTATCGCCCCAGCCTCTCCTTTGTGTTTCAGTCTCCTCTCTTGTAACAAAACCACCCCTCCAATCTTGCTGCACTTGGGGAGAACGGAAGACAGGCTGGGTGGGAACAGGCTTAGGAAAACGTGGCACAGAAATAGGCTTCGTTAGAGATAGGGCCTACCTTAAGCCGCGTAGAACAGACACCCAGCCTCAGCCTTTAGGAAACCACATTGATCTGGCTTTCAAAAAACAGAGCCAACCCAAAAGCAACCTAGACCAAAAATACTGTATTCAAAATAAAAGGCAAAGATCTCCTTACCCTGACAAAAGCCTGCAGTCCCAGGGTTCTGTAGCAAGGATGCTGGGTCCATGCAGATCTTCCCACAGGAGACTGCAGAGCCTGGGAGGGAAGAGTAAGTTGGAGTATTTGGGACTCAGGAGGAGCGACCAGCCTACTGTCTTCCCATGACTGCCGGCGGCGTGCAGCAGGTGAGAATGAAGCCCGAGGCATGATTCTGAATCAGAGTCACCTGGGCACCAGTTTGCTTGGCATTAAAAGCTCCCCTAGTTAATTCTGATATTTCCTTAAGTGCAGGGCTCATTGTCTTACTACAGAGGATCTCAAAAGTAACTGTGTATCAGGATCACAAGGAAAGTTACTAAAGACAAGAGCCCAGGATCCTTGAAATAAGACCGAGGACTTTGTATTTTTGCCAGGTTCTCCGAGTGATCTTGATATGACCCAAGAATGGGAACCAGTGAATCAGCAGATTGGCAATGTCTGCTGGGTCAAGCCATCCAACCATCTGGGGAAGGAGCCACTATGAGCTAAGTGGTGTTACCTGTGCAGTGCCTGGCTTGTAGCAGGTCTGAGTAAATAACCACACCTGACTTACCTAGCACACGCTGCAAGAGAAGAGAGTTCTGGCACTTTAGGACGCTGGACACAACCCAGAGACTCCCTCTATGCATCGGTTTGTAAACTACGATCAGTTCCCCATATCTTGCTTCAGCCCCATGCAAGAACCACCCATGGACATGAGCAGTGGATATCCAACAGTGCCTTAGTATCAACAGCTTAACAATGTGCATTAAGGGAACAGTGATGCTAGGGGGTGGGGGAAGGAGAAAGACAAGGGCTATTTACTAGGAAATCCCTCCCTTTGGGGACTTTCTGTCCACTGCCTGTCTCAAGGTATTTGTAATGAAATCTTCAAAAGCTGGGGATGAGTCAAAACAGGGTTTGTGTTAACAGAGATCAAAGCTCCTTACCATTCTAAGGGCTTCCCCAACACAGTGTGTACTAATTATTCAAGGATAAAATGGGATGGGGTGACACAAAAATCATTCATTCATTCATTTATTCGTTCATTCACTAATTGCACAACGCTCGAGGATCTGGATTCTGGGATCAGGATGCCTGCTTCTGCCACTTCTAGCTACGTGTTTGCGTTAATACCTGTGTGTCTTAGTTTTTTCTCCCATTAAGTAGGGATGACAACAGTATCTACCTCCTGGGGAATCTGGGAGGACTTGACACGTTGTGTAAGTATCAGGACACTGTCAGACGCATTGTAAGTGCCATGTAAGTGCTGCCTGTTATAATTCATTTACTTTCTCACAAGGCATGCTGGAGATGCACACATGGAAATCCCCACCCTGCACTCAAGGGCCTTCCAAACAGACAAAGGAGACGGGCAGGCGAGAGTCAACTGCTACAGTCCCGTGTGGTTGGGCTACAGGTCAGAGATGGCACGTAATGACGAAGGGCACGCAGATGCAGGCGCAGAAGCGAAACGTCCCAGAGCGTCATTTGGTGGGAGAACCGGGGGACTCTCAGAAGCTCTCCCAAAACAGAGCCCCCAAGCATGAGCCAACTGAACAATGTGAGGGGTAGTTTTCAAAATGCATATTCCCTGGACCCATCCCTGGAGACTCAGAGTCCCTAAGTTTGCAAAGGGCCCCAGGGTTATCCATTTGCAGTCCCCCTAGCAGGTTCCAATCTTCAGCCAGGCTTGGTGGGCACCGGCCTAGGGGTAGAAGATGAGTAAGGAAAGGACAGGAAGGAGCTCATGGGTGAAGAGAGAAGTGGGCAGACGTTGGGGACCCCACCACATGGCCTGGCCAGACCTTCAGCTTGAATCCTAATCTAAATCAGAGCCCTACATCCCCACTGCATGCTAGATGCTCTCCCTCCAGTCCGAGTCAGAGCCCGAGAGTCTCTGACCCCTGTTGCTAGTTTCGGACCACTTCTCTTCCCTCTTCCTTCAGAGATATTCTCCCACTTTGGAACTGGATAATTACTTAGAGTGTTGGCTTGTTTTCTTGCCTACCGGACATGAACTCCATTCTCTGTTCCTTCATCACTGGGTGGCAGGCACGCAGCATGGTGCCTGGTAAGTAAAAGCAGCTCAATACACCTGCTGCCTCACGAGTGATCTGGGTCACTGCATCCGCTGGGTGAGGACAGCTCAGGTACATCTGAATTTGTTTACTCAGAGTCACAGACTTCTGCCTCCCAACCACCGTCAAGCTCAGGCCCGACTCTTTTTGCCTCCTTGATGCTTTTTCACCATTTTTTTTTAAATTTCTCCGAGGCTGGTGCTTCTTCACAGTAAATTCTCTGAGTGTCTGGAAAGGCCTTACGTGCTCAATCGGAGGCAAGCCCACTCACTCTTGGACTCTACCTTCCAAGCACTTCCAAGGACTCTCATCCTTCCGAGATGGCGCTCAGGGTAGAGTTCCATTTTAAACTTGATGGGTGAATTCTTCCGTTACATTTGAACCAAGCTGACACAAGAAGAGCACGCAGCCCTCCTGTCCACAAATTTCATTTCCCCGATCATGAAAAATGCGGACTGTACGTGAAAAACTCAGAAAAACAAATGAAAACCATAAATTGAAATAGGGCCTCAAAATGTACCTTTCCAAACCCAATGAGACCCATATTTCAACCGGACTAGGAAAGATCCCAAGAGTGTGATAAATATTGCCATGAACTCTAGAGGCCTGGCAGATAATTGAGGAATCAGAATGCAGAAGGTTAAAAGGAATTCCGGTCCAGGAACTGTGGGCCCAGATGTTAGTGTCATTTGCCTTAAATAGAAAGGCCAGGTAAAAATGATTCCAATGGAAACAGAGCAGCATTACCAAACTCCAGCCAAACACTATCATCCACCAAAGCCAAAAAGCAGTTCTGTCACTCATCCGTTCGACAAATCTTTAATGAGCATCTTCTATGAGCCAGGCACGTCCTAAATCCTGGGAATATGGCACAGAACCAAACTGACAAAAATCCCTGCACTTAAGAAGCTTATCTGCTCATGGAGGAGATGCACAGTAAACACGTAAGTGACTTTATACTGTGATGAGTAGTGGAAAGTGCTGTGAAAATAAAACAAAACAGAGCCGGAAGAGAGAAGATGCCAGAGGTGAGGGGATGCTTGGAACAGGGTGGACAGAGCTAGACTCATGGAAACGGCAGCATTTGATCAAAGATCAGAAGGGGGTGAGGGATTGGGACGCCTACGTGCCTCAGTCAGTTAAGCGTCCGACTTCAGCTCAGGTCATAATCTCACAGTTCATGGGTTCGAGCCCCGCATCAGGCTCTGTGCTGACAGCTCAGACCATGGAGCCTGCTTCTATCTCCCTCTCTCTGTTCCTTCCCCACTCACGCTGTCACTGGTTCTCTCTCTCTCTCTCTCTCTCTCTCTCTCTCTCAGAAATAAACATTAACATTAAAAAAAAAAAGAGGTGAGGGACTGAGTCACGTGGATTTCTGGGGGTAAAACCTTCCAAAACAGAAGAAACAAAGTGTGCTAAGTTTGTGAGGTGGGAACAGGTCTGGAATGTTAACACAAGGTGGCTGGAGCAGTGTGAAGGAGGGCAGGAGAGAAAGGCGGGGCTGAGCAGAGACTGCAGGCCGGCAGGGAGGCAGAGGCTAGCACAGTGCAAAGAACCCCAGTCTTTTTTTTTGGTGGGGGGGGGCGGTTATAATTCTATATTATCTTTAGTTTGTTGCTCAAATTATTCCAACTTTGGCTATTGGAATCTCTTCCAGGTGGGCTCCTGTGTTCAACATGCCCTTTATCTTCTTTATTATTTTTTTAAATATAATTTATTGTTAAATTGGTTTCCATACAACACCCAGTGCTCATCCCGACGAGTGCCCTCCTCCATGCCCATCACCCACTTTTCCCTCTCCCCCACCCCCCATCTACCGTCAGTTTGTTCTCAGTATTTAAGAGTCTCTTATGGTTTGCCTCCCTCCCTCTCTGTAACTCTTTTTTTCCCCATCCCCTCCCCCATGGTCTTCTGTTAACTTTCTCAAGATCCACATATGAGTGAAAACACATGGTATCTGTCTTTCTCTGCCTGACTCATTTCACTTAGCATAATACCCTCCAGTTCCATCCATGTTGCTACAAATGGTCAGATTTCATTCTTTCTCATTGCCAAGTAGTATTCCACTGTATATATAAGCCACAATTTCTTTATCCATTCATCGGTTGATGGACATTTAGGCTCTTTTCATAATTTGGCTATTGTTGAAAGTGCTGCTCTAAACATTGGGGTACACATGCCCCTGTGCATCAGCACTCCTGTATCCCTTGGGTAAATTCCTAGCAAGTGCTATTGCTAGGTCATAGGGTAGATCTATTTTTAATGTTTGGAGGACCCTCCACACTGCTTTCCAGAGCGGCTGCACCAGTTTGCATTCCCTCCAACAGTGCAAGAGGGTTCCCGTTTCTCCACATCCTCGCCAGCATCTATAGTCTCCCGATTTGTTCATTTTAGCCACTCTGACTGGCGTGAGGTGGTATCTCAGTGTGCTTTTGATTTGTATTTCCCTGATGAGGAGCGACGCTGAGCATCTTTTCTAATGTTGCCCGTGAGATGAAAAAGTTAACGAGAGTTTGAGAAGCAAAAAACAAAGACCAAACTGAAACTTTCATCTCCTGCAATCAGAAACATGGTTTGAAGATGGCTAATGAGCCAGCAGGGTAGCAAATGCCTCCAGACACAATTTAATGTCACCTAAGTTCTTTGGCATACCGGCAAGGGTGCCCCACATTTGGGCAACACAGCACAACTCTTTCCCTTGAATTCAGACACGGTTACTGGTCCACTTGAGAATATACTTCTTTCACCAGAAATGAGAGAAATTGACATTTCCAGATATTAAATGGGTTCCCTGTTATTTTTAGGGCTTGGGCAGCTGAAGCCGCTGAACTCAAATGTGCTCCCTTGATCAAAGAGGCCTAAAAGGATTCCCCAGCCCTGAGAGCTGTGTCTCTAATAGGATTATGCCTGAATTAAACGACGGAACCATTTATGACTTAGGGCACTCTCTGGCTTTGAAGTTTGCCTCAACAAATGATCCATTTTTATATAAACCAGAGCTGGAGAATGACAAGGAAGCCTGCAAGTAGTCCCAAATGGAGAGCTTTGTACAAGATAATCGGGGGGAGAAGAAACATTTGAACTAACACTCTGGATCTGCCTTTGAGCAAATGATGGCATAGAGAGAAAATGTTTTTTCTCTCCTGAAGCATTTGACAAGGCTGAGGTCATTTTTTTTACTCAGAAGCAGAACGTGTCCAACATCTTCCAACCGTGTGTGTGTGTGTGTGTGTGTGTGTGTGTGTGTGTCCGTGCAGGAGCACATGTGTTTTCACGAGCTTAGTGCAAACTCCCTTACAGTGTTTTTTCAGTCAACATGCATCAGGTACCCACAGGGTGTCAAGTGGAGAGAGGTTAGTAAAACATGGGTTTTTTTCCCCCTCACACTGCTCACAGAGAGAAGAGGAAGGAGACACAGAAGAAGGGGAAGAGGTAGATGGAGGGGAGAGGAGGTGGGGGGAGGAAGAAAATAGGGAAGAGGAGCAGGGACAGAAGTCCCTAGCTCTTGACTTTGCCTTGGCCATATAACTTGCTTCACCCACTGGCATGTGAGCAGGAGTGACAAAAGTCTTGCCAGGGGGTTGAATGGCTGGGTTCGCCGGCTTGTCCCTCTGCCATCGCCATGAGAAGAGCAGGCTTCGGCTAGCCTGTGGCTCCAAGGAGGATGAGGGACACGTGGAGTAGAGCCACTCCCACTGACTCCCAGCCAACCCACCGTCATGTGGCCATGACCAGCCAAGTTGACCAGAGTCACCCAACTAAGTGCAGATGACTTCATCTGAAACACAGATGCTGAAGAAATTAAAAAAAAAAAAAAAAAAGATTCTTTTAAGCGCATGAATGTTGGGAGGTGTTTATACAGCAATGGTTAAATAACACAAGCGTCATCTTCATTTTACAGATGTGGAAGCGGAGGCTACAAGAGGTTAACAATCTGCTTTGCTCAAGGTCATTGTTCAGTGGTAGGATTAACAAGCAACTCTGTCTGGACTTTGAAGCCCATTCTTCATTGTTATGAAATTCTATCCATTGCTGAATCAATTCTTAAATGTTAAGTCATTCTCCCTACAGCATCAGTTGTTTCCTTTGTATTAGAGAGTAACCTTCTAGTGACAAACTAACAGATTCACAGAAAAAGTCAATAGGACCTTTCTGACTAGGAAAATATATACATAAAACAGTGTCACATAGCTCAAGTTCCTCCGACAAAGCCCTGTGGGTCTGACAGCAAACACAGAAAAGACTTAAATTTTCATTTAAATGTAAGGGTTTCTTTTGGACCTGTAACAACTCATCTCTCTTTAATTTATCAGGAGCCCCAGTAATAAAATAAGACCCAAATCTTCCAAAGTATAAAATATATCTACTCTCAGAAGGTTTGCAAATTACATATTAGTTAGCACTGACTTTCTTCTCCTGCTTAGATTGCCTTTTGGCTGCACCAGAGCTAGAGGGATGTGATGCCAGAATCACCTGACGGTTTCATAAAAAAATCCACCAGTCCAAAGGCAAAGCCTGTCCACCCCCTCGCTCCAGACCTCCTAGAGCTCCGTGTGAAGAGATGCTGACTGAGTTCCGGTGACCAAGTGAAATGGATGTTTTTACAGAGTGGCTGATGTTCCACTTCCCTGGGGAGGTCGGAGCAGGCTGACCTCCCCGGGCGGTGCACCTGCTGTGCGTTACATGTGTGCCTGCTGTCTGCACGAGCTTGTGGATCTTACCTAGATCATTTTCACAGCATCTGTGAGATATACAATGTCCTCTTTTTCGAAGTTAGAAAACAGAAGACAGGAGAGCTTTAGGAACACTCACACCGAAGTTAGTCAACTAGGAAGGAGGAGAATCAATATTCGAGAACTTTTCCAGCCCTGTACCTTATGTGGTGCTTCATTAAAACACATTCCTAAGTGGAAAAAAATAATAATTTATGAGTTAAAAAAAAGCTTCTGTTGAAGTACTGGGGTTGGTGAATAGGAGACTGTGTAAGATAGGATGCTCTTAGCTGCATGTAAAAAAATCAATTAACGGTAGCTTACGTAAGGAGATGTAAACGTTTATCTCATGTAACAGAGAGTCCAGAAGCGTCGAGACTCCAGGGTTGGTGGATTCAGGGACAGGCACTGAACGCAGCAGAAGTACCACCACTCTTGTGCCCTTGGTGGACAGGGCCCACCAGCCACAGTATTCTTTCTGCGGAGGCCAGACGTCCTCAGTCTTTCTTAACTTGGTTAAGAAAGCTATTATCAATTAACTAGAGTTGGCAAGTGGGATAAAATGCATTCTTTTCTGAATCTGACTCTTGCCCGCTGAATAATGCCGAAGCACCTGCCATATCCCCAGCAATCCTGACAACCAAAATAGCGGGAAATAGAACAGAAACAGAGCAAATGGTGCTGGCCCTGGACAGTCCAAAATCTTGCTGGAGACAAAATACAGACACACGAAACAATGAACAGATTTATTTTAAAGCTGCATTCCTGCAGCTAGTAGAGAACAGACTGTCTTCATCACTGGTCAAGAAGATGCTCTGTAAAGGGATAATATGGAGAGTTCTGTGGTTTTCACTTTTGACCTGGGTCTTGCAACATTCTTACTAGTGGAGCCCCCACTTCAATCAGAATGAGTCTTGTACTGATTTCACTTTATTTTTCTATTTATAAACTATCTTCCCAAAGCTAGAGAACTTCTGACAAAACACAGGACTTTTTTTTAGAAAAAAAATAGGGTTTGTGTGTTAAATATCGATTTGTTCAACCATTAATAGAATGATGTCAATGTTTATTATGCTGTGGAATTGGTTTCAGAATTCTGACCACGATTACAAAGATTTATTTTTATTTTATTTTATTATCTTATTTTATTTTTTTACAAAGATGCTTTTAAATGAATATATGCTATTGTTTCCATTCAGACCTAAAATAACTTTTAAAAAATATTTCATTTATTCAACTTGTTTACAAAAATTCCTGTTCCCTCCTTCCAGGTGCTTCGTAACTTAGATAAAACCCGGATTCACAATATTGATTTCAGATTTCACGTTTTGCATCAAATTTCATTAAACAGATATCTTGCTTTGGACTCTGAAGATACCCCTGGCTGAAATTCCAACTGTGCTGCAGGATTTTAATATGAGGTCTGCGTGCACTGGTGTGTAACACCTCATTTACGGAGTCATGGGAATGACAATCACATCCTTGGGTATCTGGGATGGCCTGTTCTCAGCCAGGGAGCCAGATGGAACACCACCAGCATTTAGAGACCAGACAGATTACCAGGAAGAGGAATGGCTGCATGTGGAGTCATGCATAGAGTCAAGAAAAATGTAAATTTAAGACCAAGTGAAAATTTGTCATGTCACAAATTCTCAGACTTCTTTGGCCACTAATCACTTCCGTGGTCACAACACAGCCTTGTACCACACCATTCACCCATCATCACTGCCAAAGCACTATTTTCAGCGGGCTATTGCTAACCCGGCTGTGGGCCCACACCTCTGTTTCAACCCAGCACTGCCCCCTCCCAGTCTTACCTTCTCCAATGCTGCCAGTGATATTTGGTTTCAGTTTACAATATAATCCATAAAATATGCAAGCCATTTATTTTTCAACTTTTACAACTCGATCTTTAAAACTCTTTGGAGATTTTATCTTCCAAATTTAGTGTTTTTAATTTTCCTAATGGTAGTCTACCTTAATTTGGCCAATAAGGGCAAGTAACGAAGCTTTAGGAACCCTGATAAGATATAATTTATTACAATAAATATAATAGAGCAGGTTTCAGTTAAATGTAATTTTTTTTTCTTATTGTGAAACAAAGACATGCTCATTACAATCAATTCAGACCCTCTCCAAAAGTATAAGGAAGAATTTAAATGTCACCTTCAATCTCCCAGAATAACCATGGTTAGCATGTTGGGGCATATCAACGAAGACGCACTCACTCTCACGTGCCCATATGCACACGTGAGCACATTTTCCATAAGATGGGATCGTGCATACTTGACTGCCAGCTTTTTTTCACTCAATAATATACCATGGGCATTTTTTCCCATGTCAATAAGCACAGATTTTCACAATCAAATTAAATGCTGCAGAAGATCCCACCTGCTAACTGACATACCAAAATGCATTTTGCTAATCCTATGTTGATCATTTAGGGTAATGCCAACATTTCAGTGTTATAAATCACCTTGCTGCGAAGATGTACTAGCATCCTTCCCCAGCCATGACCTGGCTGACCTCTCAGAAACAGAATAATGGACCTGCTATTCTGCTGCTGCAAAACCTTTTACGCTCACCACCGTCTGTGGACATCACAGGGGAGAGGACCCAGTGCCTGTGAACGCAGGGCCCGCAACTAAGCGGAGGACCCCCATGGTCCGTCTGCCAGGAGCTGAAGCACAGAGGTCTCTAAAGACTTCTTCACGAGTTTACACAAGCTGTTCTCCAGAGCAGCTCCAGAAGTAACTGGGAGACTGGAAGGTGAAAAGCTGGAAATCTTACCCAGTATTATGAGGGACAATTCAGAGAAAGACTGTTCTCAGTCCCATTCCTGTGACTGGTCTCTGAGTGCTGGGAGGAAAACTTGGATTATATAAAGAACGAACGAATGGTCATGTCGTGAAGGCGCCACCAGCGATGGGGCCAGCTTCTCTTCAGTTCTCCCCAGAAACAAAACAGATGAAGAAGTCTCACCGTCATCGCTTTTAGAAGCCAGCCTAGAGACCGCAGGGAGAACCTTCACTGACCCTCGACAGTGCCTGGGACTGCAGTTTGGAAGCCACCAGCCCAGGAAAGGCCACCGCCCAAGAGCGGCTTTATCCATTATCCAATGCTGCCTCCTTCAGCCGGCCTTTTGCAGGTGTACTTTCTCTCCCAAAGGAACGCAGTTGCTAACTTTCTTGTTTTTGTAGCCAGGGCTTTAAGAGTGTGGTGGCAGGATGCTCGGTGGCCCATGACCACTCCCTGTGAGGCAACTTCAAAGTCAGGTTGCAGACTCTTTCCCTCATGACGAACGGGCAACATGGCAGTTTGTTTTCTTATGCCTCTGCCATCTTAAACGGTTCATAATTGCCACAATCTCTCTGAAATCAGTTGTTTCTACAATTAATGACTGATTTCACAGGGCATTAACCATCCCCAGTAACAGTTCATTAACTGCTGGCAAGCGGGAATATGCCGCCGTTTGAAGGCACTTACGCTGCGTTCAGAGGACCCGTGCCCGCAGGGAAATAACAAGGAAGACGGCCTTTCTGGGCACCTGGAGTCACAGCGCAGGGTCGCAGATCCCCGCAAGATACTTTTGGTGTCTCCACTCGGGCCTGAAGCTGCGGCCAGGCGGCCAAGATGCCAGGGGGTGGCACTGGGACCAGAGTGGGAAGGAACCGTGGCCCATGATGGGGAGGACTACAGCAGTCCACTACAAGCTCCCGTGATTAGTGAAGGCAGGTGGTGGCAGTCCGTGGAGGGGGACAGCAGGAGGTCTGTGCAAAGGGCAAGAGGGAAGGTGACCGCTGCTTGCAGGGGCTCCAAGCTATTGCCTGCCCCCACATGCTGGACCTGAAGCTTCTCTAGAGCAAGAAGCACTCCGGCACGGCATCCCCGGGGCCTAGCCCAGTACCTGGCACAGGCTAGGTGTCGAGTAAGTGAACAAACTAGAGGCAGAGGGGAGTTCAAGGCCAGAGCGAGCCTTGCTGAGTACAGAATAGAGACCTACACCTACAGGGAAGTGGAGGCAAACCCTTATGCATGAGCTGGGCCAAATGGAGACCTAGAACGGGCTTGAGAGCACGCTCTCCAGACTCTCTGTTCCAGGCTGGTATTGAGCTGGCTTCCACTACGAGCTACGGGGTGGCTCAACTTTCTAATGGTCCTACCTTGGCAAGGCTGGCACGGGAACTGAACGGGCCTGGGGAGCCCACTGGCGAAGGTCCATACCAGTGCACCACCAGGAGAGGGTGACTGGGGAGGTAATGTTCCCCAAATATGGTGTAACCCTATAGTGGCCAACAAGACCTCCATTTTGGCCCTATTACGCCTTCAGCCTCACCCCAAACTCTTCTCTTTCCTTGCTTCTATCACACTGGCTTCCTCCTACATGCCATATTGTTTCCCACTTTTGGGCCTCTGCACACACTATTGTCTCTGAATCTAATGCGTTCCCCTTCCTTTGGTTCAGCTGATGCCTGGATGTCTCCTGAACTGAGCTCTCACTGTCTCTGCCAGAGAAATCTCCATCGGAAACGCTCTTAGTACTCGGTGCCCTTTGTAGCACAGGTGCAACTTGCCCAGTGTTGTGTCACCGTGTGGTTAATGTTGTCATTCTCACTCACAACCAAACTCCAGATAACCCACGTGCACTGTGTTCAGCCCTGTTTCTCCAGTGCCTAGCACCATGCCTGGAACGCAGTAGGTTTTCAAAACATTTTTGCTAAATGAATGAAGGCATGTGAACGGGTCCTTCATTTTCCAGTGGGTGACAAGATTGGAGTCAATGAACTGGAGGAATTAGCCACGTCCTTCAGCAAACAGGCTGTCTTCACGACATACACCTTTGACCATCTTAGGGAGTATGAAGATTTTACTGGAAATAATCATTAAAAGACAAAGCAAATCAAGGCCAGAAATGGCTTGTTTTCACCCTGTGTGTTGTCTTTTGCCTATTCAGGCTAAAACAGCACATTTCCTGGGAGGCTGGGTATCTTTACAGATGAATTCACCACTTTGAAGCATTTGACAAAGGTTGACTTGTTCCCATCTAAGTTGACACCCTTTCCTGGGTTTCATGGGTCTCTGGCCTGAAAAATACATTGAAAACATCTCAAAGCCTTAGTAAAGTTAAATTGGAATCCGTTGACTTCATCTTTATGGTGGGCATTGCAAATCACTTTCAGGATCAGTGTGTTTTGGGTTTTGTTTTTATTTTTGTTTGCGCCCCTTAAAAATGGAAAGAAGAAGAAATACGCCCCAGGGGAGGCTCACGGCTGGCTGGGACTGTTGGAGTTTTGTCATCTGAAGCTCCACTCGGGGCAGAAGGGGGCCAGGATTAGGGGGCAAAGCAGCAAATGAGCTCAGAGAGGCAGGAACAAAAGCTGAAAGAGGTGACCTCACCTCACAGGGCCAAAGGAACAAAGCTCCCACCCAGCCCTCGGCCACACTGCTTCAGCTTGGTCCCGGTCTTTGTAACCACAGCTTAACAGTTTACGTGGGTGACGTGCACAGTGCTTTCACGTTCATTAACTCATTTGATCCTCACAACTCGGGGGAGGAGACTGGGGCAGGACTTTGTCGGCTGGGAGAAAAACAGAAACTCAGCTTGCAAGGGACAGTGACCCACTCTTTTGACCCCCTCGACCAGTTTTCATTGTCGTATGTAACCCTTCCTACCAGCTTCAAAATAATACTTACTGAGAACTTGCTCTGTTAACACCAAAGACTCTGCAAAATGTGTTACGCACATTATCGTATTTAATCCTCTCAATAACACCGTGAGGGTGTGTACTTCCTTCATGAGGCCGCTGGAATGAATCACCACAAGTTTCTTTGAACAATGGAAGTTTAGTCTCTCGGAGCTCTGGAAACCGAAGTCCAAAGTCGGTGTCGCTGACTAAAATCAAGGTGCCAGAAAGGCTGCTTCTTTCTGGAAGCTCCGGGGCAGAATCCCTTCCTTGCCTCTCCCAGCTTCCACTGGCTGCTGCCATTCCTTGGCTTGCGGCCCCATCATTCCAGTTTCCAAGGCCAGCATATTTAAATCCCTCTCTGTATTCATCTCCGTCCTCTATGTGTCTCCTCCTCTGTGTGTCTGTGAAATCTGCTTCTGCCTCCCTCTGTGAGGATCCTTGTGATAGCACTAAGAGCCCACCTGGATTATGCAGGATCATCTTCCCCTCTCAAGATCCTGAACTTTAATCGTACCCACAAAGTCCCTTTTCCCATGGAAGCTAAAACTTGCAGGTTCTGGGGACTGGGACACGCGTATCTTTTCAGCCTATCACAGGCAGGTAATATTCTTCCCGCTGCGCAGGCAGAGGAAACTGAGGCATGAGAGGTGAAATCACATGCCCAAGGAGATGAGACTAGGGCTTGACCCAGTCACTGTCACCAAAGCCCACTAAGCCGTAACGCTTTCCGAACTTGCCTACCACCCGCGCGCTCTTCTTAAAGGAACAAAAGACAACTCCAAAGACAGTCTAATTATTCTCCTCCGGGCATTAAGTCTGAGGTTAGCAGGGACTGTGGCCAAGGAAGCACAGTGCCCAGGAAAGAAGCCTCAGTCCCCCTTCCACACACACTCACGCCGGACCACTCATCTTACTCCGTGAACAAGTGAGTCGCTTCGGAGAGGCTCTCAGCTTGAGAACCACATCTTGTTTCCCGCGAAAGCCTTCTCAAGGCGCGGCCCCCTCACCTCGCCCCGTCTTCCCACGCCAGCTGTCACCCAGCAGAGGTGTGGGGAACAGTTTTCATTCTTGTGGAACATACCCAGGGAAGGCCAGATATTCGTGGTTCCTGGATTAAGGGAAATGTTTCCTTTGGGGCTGCTTTCCTTTGGAGCTGTATTACTGCGTGGATTCAAGTCTCCTCACTTTCTAATAAAATTATTACCACTTTGGGTCCAAACTGGTAATGGGAATCTGTAAGGGATCCAGCTTTACAAAAGCTTCCAGAATTTGTATCATACCGGCAACTATATATGCATGGATAGAGGTGAGAAGACACACACACACACACACACACACACACACACACACACACACACAGATTTCCTCAGCCTCACACTGCATCCTCTGGAACTATCTCAGAAGGGAGGTACCATCCAGGCCCCCTTGACACTTCTCCATCGTGAGCAGAGTCACAGCAGGCCCAGAAGTGACAGGCCCTGTGGAAAATGGAATGAACACGCACACTGACTCAGCCTCAGACCTCATAGATCCAGCAGGACTGAATGCAACTGTCGAGAGCTCATCTTCTCGGGGTTCCAAGTCCGCAGCCCAGCCATTGCGAACCCCCTACACAGCACTTCAGAAGGATGATCGGGGAACTGAAACTCTGGGTGAGAATGTGAGAACAAGAAATAAGGCCACAGACAGGGAAGAGCTCAAAAACAAGTCACAGGCAGATGTGATTAAGAGGCAGAAGGAGGATTTCAGAGCACTTCTCTCTGTATGGGCAAAGAGGAGAGGACTGATGCTCGAGATGAATATAATACTGCCGGGGACCAAAACAGTCAACTTCCGAAGTCTCCAGGAGCCTCTTTCAGGCCATTCAGAGTTACTACAGGTGACGTCAAAGGATAAAACTAACTTACAGCAACACCCTTAACTCTGCCATTTGATCACCGAACAGCAAGGTCCCCAACTGATTACTCTCGAGTGACTGTGAGTCCTTTACCACCACCAGGGACCACTGTCGAGCCAGGGGGCTGACCCCACATGCCACGCTGTAGGACAGAAGGCAGTGCTGTGTCCTACTGTGAGTGTCCTCACAGAGCCATCTCAGAGCGTCTGGGACCCAAATCACATACTCGCTTCAACATACAAATGAGTCCTTCGAAGCCACAGCTCCTTAGTATCAGATGAAGCCCTTTCAGGCCCACAACCTCCGGGCAAGGCATCCAATCAAATTTTGCATCAGGATTTGAGATCAGGGTTCAAATCCCCAGGGGGCCTCGTACAGACCCTGAGAGCCATCCCACACCTCCTGGGGAACCATGCTGGCCCAAATCAGTCCCATGCCCCTGTAAGTCCCAGATCTCTCTGACTTTGTGTCTTCTCACCCATGTGTAATGGGCTTAAGAATCTGCCCCTGGCCATCAGGAAGGTCCTGTGAAGAATACATATATGAGAGTGCTCTGTAAACTAAAATGTTTTATTTAGACAAAGAATGATAAATTTTCCACTGTATAGAAAGAGTACTATACAAAAAGATTATTTTCAGAGCGTGTGGGTGTCTCAGTCGGTTGAGCGTCCGACTTCAGCTCAGGTCATGATCTCACAGTCCGTGAGTTCGAGCCCCACATTGGGCTCTGTGCTGACAGCTCAGAGCCTGGAACCTGCTTCAGATTCTGTGTCTCCCTGTCTCTCTGCCCTCCCCCCTGCTCACATTCTGTCCGTCTCTCTTTCAAAAATAAACATTTAAAAAAAATTTTTTTAAGATTATTTTCTAAAGTAATTGCATGTGTAATTCATCAAAACTGTTTAATGCTATTCAACTAAAGTTTGGCTGCAGTTGAAAACATGGTCTTTTAAAACTAAGGCTTGGGTTGCCCCCCTATTAGGAAGACAGCTCTATTCAGGAAAGCAGGAGACCCACGTTGGCTAGAAACTGACCTCTGGGTCAGGGTTTACCCCGCGATTGTTAAATTTGCCCCTCGCCGATACCGTCCCAAAGAAGACCTCTCCAGTGTAATGACTTGCATTTGCACCCATTCTTGCTAAGCCAGAGGAGGAGCACACCCGGGCTTTTGCACACCAGGCCTCGCTCCGGCAGGGTGCAGCCCACATCGCTCCACCAGAAGAAGCCTTGCACTGCTTGTCCAGACAGGCAGGTACGGCAAAGTGTGTTCCAAAGCCGAGGCAAGGTGGGAAGAAGTTGCCTCCCTCTCACCCTACAGGGAGCGCTGCCCCTTGGGTAAAGGATGCATCAGAATTCAATGTTTGCACAGGATAGATAAGGATATGCCAGATATTTGTGAGAATTAGAAAAAGAGCTTCCCTCCAGGTGGGACAATGTTTTCAAACGTACCTTGTTCTCTGAGCGGCATGGCCCTGGAACCAGAGTCTCCAGCTTAATTAAGATCCAAAACAATCACCTTGGTCTACAAGGTCCTTGCCCGTCAAGTACCCGTGTACCCGAGGAAACTCCTCATGGGGTTTCTGCCTACTCCTTGGTCGTGCCGGCCACTTGCATACCTTTGCCCTTGACTTCCTTCTACCAGGAACGTCCTCTCCTCAAGGCTCGCCTACTTTTTTACCTAGAAAACCCCTATTCACCCTTCAAGATCCAACAAAGTCCGCCCCTTCAGTGGAGGCTTCTCCCTGCTCTCAGCCTTGCTTCATCCTTGATTCCTTGGAGGCCAGCCCAGCGCCTAGCACGAAGTGAGCACTTGCACCTGCTGGGTGAAGGAAGGAATCTGTCATTTAAGCCCCCTGGGCAGCCTGCATATATCTTGGTAAGCCTCCCAATGCCCCATGTTTGAGCATGTATCACTTTGTACTATAAATGTGAGTTCTTAAGGGGGAGGATCTGTGTCCTTTAAGTTCTGCATCCCTGAAATCCAGCAGAGAGCGCGTAACATGCTTGTCGAACTGAAGGTATTCAAAGCGAGGATCTGTAAGAGCAATCCACTTCAAAATTTTTATTTCTGGCAAACTGGTCCACATCTGACATTCAGCAGAGTGAGAATCCTAAGATGAAAGGTCTGTGCCACTCACTAGGGCGGATGACTTTCCTTAAGAGAAGCGCCCGCTCAGAAGGTCCACATCAGACTCCTCTGAGCTATGTGCCATTGACCTTACTCTGAAGGATAGACACAGCAGGCCATAGGACACAGAAGGCACTGCAGACGGGATTGGGTTTCCTAACTCCCCTGTCTTTAAACTTTGTTGACTGTTGCTTTAAATATTTATAACCCAAGCAGGAAGTTTGGCTGGAATGGAGAAGAGTGGGGGAGGAGGATCTGTTTCCCTCTGCCTCGATGATGCTGGCTGGCGGAGTGCGCCCTCGCACTGCCCTTCCACGTCTTGGCCGCTGGCCCCCAAATGTCAGCCCATCCACGGCGGGTGGGGCGACTGTGTGGGGATTTTTAAATGACGGTTTTGTTTTTATCCACAGCTATTTTTCCTAGTCTCGGGATGTACTGTTGACCCAGTCAGGCAACAGGGACACAATGCAGAAAATTGTCACTTGACCCATCCCTGCGTGGAGGGGCCCAGCCATTATGTAAAAAGGCACAAAAGCTTCGCTTGGGGCCAAAAATTCCAAGTCAATGCTGAGTGGGCTGGGAAGTTAGAAGTGGGATGCCTCAGAGGGATGATAGGTTTTCTCTCTGTTTTTTTTTTTGTTTTGTTTTGTCTTGTTTTGTTTTGTTTTTAGGAGAGAGACGGAATCTTCCAGATAGGGCCTGCTCAATAGTTCTCAGCAGAAATAAATACTGCAAGAAAGATAAGCCCTGACAATCACCACTGTTTATGTAGAATCTCTGGCAAACGGCATCCAACTCAGCGAGTTTTCAAATATGCATCACCCTGCCGCAACAGTCCCTCCCCACACTATTTCCAGCTAGTGGATTTTGTTTAGGACCGTTTTCATGATTTGCACTCGTTCTGTAAGCAACACGAGGACCGACTCCAAAAGAAAAGCTAATCAGGGCTCTACCCAGAGACCCTGCAATCGAAATCAGATGTGCTGAAGGAAAAATTAATGGAAACATAGAAGGGAAGGGCGCGATGCTGATTTCACAGCAGAGAGGAGGAGCTGACGGGAGGGGATCTGCGCTGGGCAGAGGCTCCGAGGGAATATTCCAGCTGTGCCATCGCACATTGTATTCATCATGCACGAGGCAACATCTGTATAAAACATCGGACGTTCCCGGGGCCCAAACATCAGGGGTAAAGAAAGCGTGTTTGAAGAAGGGGGTGAAAAGCAGAGTGGTTTGTGCAGCCAACAAATAGCCGCGAATAGCCACTCGAGCGGGTGAAAGGAGACACTGGCGCTCAGCTCTGTGTCTTTCAAGCAGTTCTGCGGAGCGTAGCAGGTTGAGTGAGAATCAGCTTGGTCACGTGGTAGTAAAAACAAAACAACACCAGCAATACAGGGCCTTTGGACAATACCCCTGGAGGTGACCTTCACTTCTGGCTCAGACCGTGAGGTACCACGTAGGTGAAAGTGTGACTTGGGATATAAACCAACGAGAGCCTCGTGAGCGATGAAATCACGGACAAAATAAGATCTCTCACAACCGCGGAGGTGTGTGCCCACAACACGAACGAATGGGAAGAGCCAAAATGTTTTCGAGCTCACAGATGGTACCGTATTAGCCTACTTATTCATTCTAAGTGTGAGAAAGGAGCTTTTTAATCCTAAAAAATTGGAGACACTCATTCAGCCCGCCATAAATTATGTGATTGTAGCCAATCAGTGCTGTCAAGTTAAGCATTCTTTCATTAAAGATAAAAACGCCTTCAAAAGACAGCAAAGCCTAAACCACCCTCCAGTGAAAGCTCTCATACTGGTGATCTCTTCCCTGGTTTTTTGGCAATCTGTCTTTCCATTTCAGGACCAGTTAAAATGGCACATCTACTGATGAAAAAGTCTCATGAGGTTAGCTCCAACCTTCCCCTGACTTTATCTTACACCTCTTTTCGTGTATCTACATGTACTCTTTTGATGTTTAAAGGCACGCATATGCGTGTGGATAAAATACACATCACGGCCCACATACAGACACATAATAGCTGCCGTATCCATTCACCCAAATCAGATTGGAGAGAATTAGCACATTTAACAGCTTTCATTCAAGGGAACAAGATGCATCACAAAGGCGGCCTAATAAAGACTTCATTTAAAAAGAATCTCCAAAACCATATGCACCCTGCCACCAGCTAAAGGTCACATGCTTTATCCCATACATCTGCCTCCTACCTCTAAAAATATAAATAGAAAGCTATTCAATTTAAAAATTCAATTTATAAATTGCTCTGCTATGCTCTGTAACCACCATTAATAAATGATAATTGACTTCACCGTTCTGTAACCACCTTTGTTTCACTCGGGATACGTAGTCAATTACCTAGCAATAATGACGGCCGCATGCTATGTTACTGCTTAATTTCACAGGCCTGGGGACGTTTCCGGATAAGGAGAGAACACAGGCAAAACGGCAAGTTTCTCCCTGTCCTTAACATAGCTCAGCGGTCCCATCAGAGGGGTGGGGTGGTCAGAGGAGGGAGCCGCTCCTGCACTCATGCATCCTTCTGCAGGAGGCAGAGCATGGGATGGAAAGCAGGTGGGCACAGCAAAACAAAACGCGTTTAGTGATCTCGCAGCATCCCTCATCCCGCACTTGTAAACCGGCCTCCCTGACCTCTAACAACAAGGGAAATCAGACGTTGGCTCTGCACAGAGAGAACCTTCTGCCACTCTGTTTCATGTCGAATTCCAATCCCGCCCCCAGGAGCTGCTTTTTCATTTCACTGCTGCCCTTCTCTCGTCACCGGACCTGCCTCTGCATCCCCCTGCGGATCCACTTTTATCTTGGCGACACAGGGCAGAGCCTGCCTCCTCCAGTTCTGCTCTCAAGGACGGTTTCTGCTGAAGGCTCTCACGAAATGTGGCGGCTGTTTCCTCGCTGAGAAGTGTCTCTGCAGCACAGAGTGAAATGTCTGCTAGGAGATCATGCAAACCTGAGAGATTCCAGAAGTCATGGACTCTGGATTCTTCCTCCCATCCGACTTACCATCAGCCATTTCAGGAGGGGCTACGGACGGAGCTGTGATCACCACCACTCCCAAACTCGTATATCGAAGCCCTACCCGCCAGGGTGATGGCATTTGGCGATGAGGCCTTCAGGAGGTGACTGGGTTTAGAGGAGGTCTTGAGGTGCAACTCCCTGGTGGGATTAGTGCTCTTATAAGAAGAGACACCAGGGGGCTTGTTCTCTCTCTCCACCACGCGAGTGCACGGATGGCTCGAAGGTGGCCGCCCGTAAGCCCGGAAGAGGGTTCTCAACAGAACCCAGCCATGCCTGGTACCCTGATCTCTGACTTCCAGCCTGCAGAACTGCAAGAAATAAAGGTCTATTATTTAAGCCACCTGGCCCGCAGACTAAGACAGGAGGTTAAAAACAAAGACTCAAAATAAAAATCCAGCTAAAAATACCAGACATCTGTGCCTTCCACCAAGTCTGAATTCCCACTACGTGACTCATGCTGTCACCTCAGCAAGTGACTCTGCTTCTCTGGGCCTCAGTTTCCTCATCTGTTAAATGCAAATGGGTCCCCCCACCTGTGTCTCCACCACAGAGGGCTGCAATGAGAAATCAAAAAATCATCAAAACAGGGCAATAAATACTCAGCACAGTGCTGGGCATGGAGTAAACTTTCGATAAATAAAATCAAGCCATCCCAATAAGCTTGGAAATAAGAATGTGCTGAGAAAAAAAACACAGTAAGAAGCAGCACCTTATGAATAAAATAGGATAAAATTTTCGAGTGACCGTTGGTGGGCCAACCACCTGGAAACCGCAAGGAAGCAGCACCTCCCGGCAACTCACCTCTACCCCCACAGAGCAGCATCTGCCCTCCACCGCACCACGGCCCGAGAGACGCCAAAGCCCCAACCCGCAGATGAAGTCCATGTGGCTCTCTGAAGTCCAAGTATGAGCTCATCCCCTCCCTCACCTCGTACCCCCGAACCCCGCTATCCGCCAGTGACTCTGTTTTCACTTCGGCATCAACATCTGGTGCCTCTAATTCTATCAACACCCAAGCATATGGAAGGAACAACAAGACCCAGCAACGTGAACCATTATTTTTAAAAAACAAACTGGGTCCTAAATACCAATTGATTGCTAAAAGGGCACTTACTGAGGTTTATTAAGTACATAGAACATAAATCTGTTTGGCATGTAATTAATTCAAAATTACAGGAACACTAAATGTGTAATTAAATCTACATGGAATGTGTAGGCCTTTAGCTGGCATTTACAAAGGAAGCTACAGGAAATTTATTAGCTAGCAATTTATTGTTCAAAATACTGGCAAATCATGAGTATGTTGATTGAAATCTAGCTTGCTGTCAGTCTGATGTTATGCGCCAATTAGAGGTTCGAAGCCTTGCAAACACAAGTCTGTGGCTAAGAATGCTAAAAAGAGGGTTCGTCAGTTACAGCTAAGTTTGCTCTTTCCAGCAGCCTCAACAAGTGTCTTGACTCCCCTGGTGGATAAGGACACGCGGGGCATTCCTTCAAAGTACTGAAGTACTTAACCGACACAGTCAAACGTGACACACAGGTGATCTGGGTGAGGTAAAAGCAACGTTAGATTTGGAATCCTCACCTGTCCACAGACTTCACTGTGTTTCCCCAGAGCAAAGATTTTCTCCGACCTGCTTGAAGTCAAAAGTGTAATACGAGCGGGGGGCCTGGGTGGCTCGGTCAGTTGAAGTCGGCCAACTTCAAACTTCAGCACAGGTGGTGATTTCTGGTCTGTGAGTTGGAGCCCCGCGTCAGGCTCTGTGCTGACAGCTCGGAGCCCGGAGCCTGCTTTGGATTCTGTGTCTCCCTCTCTCTCTGTGTTCCTCCCCCGCTCTCTCGCTCTCTCTCTCTCTCTCTCTCTCTGTCTCAAAAATAAAGATTGGGAATTTTTTTTTAAGGGTAATATGAGAAATGTATAAAATGAAAGACTCCAAAGTCATTCCAGACCCTTCTCTGGTCAATTCTAGGCTCTGCAGCAGGCTAGGACTAGAGAAGACTACCCAGTGTCCAAAGCTGGCTTGGCCCTCAGTTGACAGTGTGTTTCACAGGTGCCAACAGTCAGCATGGGTACAGGGCCTCTGGGGCACTCTGCGGGAAACGGCCCCAGCAACACCACCTCCTGAATGCTCCTGGAAGACTTTGAGAGTGGAGCAACCAAGTACAGCACCACGCTCCTCAAACCTGGGGAGGACTCTGTTCCAGTGCTCCCAGTGAGCCCAGTCTCCAATCTTTTATTTGACAGTTGGGTAAGAAATGTTACCTTCGGGGCGCCTGGGTGGCGCAGTCAGTTGGGCGTCCGACTTCAGCCAGGTCACGATCTCTCCGTCCGGGAGTTCGAGCCCCGCGTCGGGCTCTGGGCTGATGGCTCGGAGCCTGGAGCCTGTTTCCGATTCTGTGTCTCCCTCTCTCTCTGCCCCTCCCCCGTTCATGCTCTGTCTTTCTCTGTCCCAAAAATAAAATAAAAAACGTTGAAAAAAAAATTTTAGAAATGTTACCTTCAGCTGCTGTGTTCTGAAGTGGCCGTAGGTCCTAAGCGCTAGGTTTTGCAGAAGAATCCCCCTTACCTTTAATTAGAAGGGATCGGAGTTTCTACACATTCCATCTGTGTTCACTAGGGTTTCATTCAGCTGCGAGTAATATAAAAATCCAGCCACAGTATCTGCAAAACCAAGGGTGTGCTTTTTCCTCACACAAAAAGAAACTTGGAGAACCATGGTCCAGTGCTGGTGCAGAGACTGATAGCATCAGGCTCCACAAGCCTATCCTTGGCTCTGTCATTTCAGGGGGCTCCTTCGTCAGCTCATGGCCACAAAATGGCTGCTGCAGCCCCACCCATCATACCTGTACTCCAGTAGAGATGAAAAAGAGTGATACCTCATCATCTGGCCTAAAAGGTCATTGTGACAACAACAGTATTGGGAAAGCAAAAGAACTCCCAAGAACTCCATAGCAGACATATCCCTGCATCTCCCAATAGCCACTGCATCCAATTGCCACCTCTAGCTGGAAGGTGACATTCGAGAAGGGTGTTGTAATAGAGACTGAGCCAGTGTCCCCCCTCACCCCTTTTATATTCAGCCCCGGTGACAAGCTATTCAGTGTTTGGTGTGGAGTGGAAACTCATATAGGTCAAATGCATCTCTGAGACGCTCCAGAAACCACTTCCCCAGTTTGTTCAACCAAACACTATGCCAGACACGGGAAATACAAAAGCGAACAGGTCAAATACTTGCTGCTTTAAAACAAAAAACAAAAGCAAAACTGCATTTTGGATGAAGAGGCCAGGATCCCAGAGTTGAAAGAGATACCACACGAGCCTATGCTTCCCAAAGAACTATCTACAACGATGCAAGAGGCCATCAAAGGCCAACACCACAGCCACCAGCCCGGTGTGCCTAGCTGGCACTTGAAACATGGCTCATGTGACTGAGGAGCTCAATCTATTATTTGGATTCCCATTCATTTAAATTCATATTTAAATAGTCACATGTGGATACTGTCTATCATACTGAATGTCCCAGGGTCTATACATCTTGTAGACACACATTAAAAAACCAGAGGCTCTCATTTCATTCATTTATTTGGGAAAACAATTAAGCTTATTTATTTACTTTGAGAGATACAGAAGGAGAGCAAGCAGGGGAGGGCCAGAGAGAGAGGGAGAGAGAGAATCCCAAGCAAGCCTCCATGCTGTCAGCTCAGAGACCGACGTGGGACTCAAACTCACACACCGTGAGATCAGGACCTGAACTGAAATTCAGAGACGACGCTTAACCGACTGAGCCACCCAGGCGCCTCCAGAGGATCTCATTTTGATAGAAGGATGCCCAAATGGCCACGGAAGCCTAGAGGTAGAAGCCAATTTCTAGTCAGTGTGAGCGGAAAAAAGAGAGGATGGATTATTTAATCTGGGTTTTGTAAGATGTATAGGAGTTTGCCACCTGGTAAAAGAAGGTTAAGGGAAAGCATTGCAAGCAGACAGAAAATTGTGTACAGAGGAAAAGGGAAGAAAATGAGGGTCAGAAGAGACCCTGAGCCAGAACAACCTAGTTAAGACGCTCCCAAATTGCTGACTCACAGAAACTCTGATAATCTATGTTTTTTTACCTTAGATCACTATATTCTGGGGTAATTTGTTATACAGCAATAGGTAACAAATACAAGACAAAACACCATACTGTGCATGCACTAACTTCATTCTGTGCACAGCGATGGGGAATCAGAACATAACAGAGGTAGTGCTGTGGCTCAGGAGACAAGACAGAAAGGCCTAGGAAAATGTACATATACCAAGCTTGTCTCTCTAACACAGCCTGCCTCGGCCTCTAGGGAAGCCCCAGAGGGGGCACCTGGGTGGCTCAATAGGTTAAGCACCTGACTCTTGATTTCAGCTTGGGTCACCACCTCACATTCGTGAGTTTGAGCCCCGCATTGGGCTCTGCACTGACAGCACGGAGCCTGTTTGGGATTCTCTCTCTCTCCCTCTCTCTCTGGCCCTCCACAGCTCTCTCACTCTCTCTCAAAATAAATAAATAAACATTAAAAAATAAATAAAAAGCCCCAGCGGCTCTAGACAGCCAGGGCTTCTGAGCCTTCCCAGCCCTGACTGGCCCATAAGCTTTCCGTGCCTGGAAGGCCATTTAATTTCAAGAGCAACATTTCAGAGGACACTAAGTTAGCCTCCCTAACCATGGTCCCTGCAAGCAATTACCTTTTCTTCTGGATAACATGCCAACAAGCATTTTAAGGGCAGAACTCCTATTTTTAACTTCCATATGCCAAGCTGAGAAAAGGACTTTATGCAAATATAGCAAAAAAATATATATACCCTCCCAAAAGTCATCATCATTAGGCTTATTTCAAAATCAGATCTAATATTAATTCCCAGGCAATAACACCCTTCGGAATGAAAAGATTTGATTACCCTATAGGAATTCTAATGAATAGCAGCCGCCACTCCTCTATGCAAACCCACTCCCACTCTCCAAGCATTTTAAAGAATTTTTCTTTTCTTTATTTCTTTTTTTTTTTTTAAGTAACATCATATAGAGTGCGGAAACACCAGCTAGAAAACATCCTGGCTTCAGAACTGGAAGATCATGACCCTCGGGAGGCCCGGTGACAGGGGCCAGAGAGCATGTGGGACAAGTGGAAGGCATGGATGCTTCTCTGCACGACTTAGGGCCAGTTCCTTTCCACCACAGGCAGGGTCTCTAGAGCAAATATATCCACTGGTCATAAACTCCAGTTCCAGACCAAACACCAAACAGTAGGGAGGCAGGAAACCTGAAGTAGCTATTTAAACTCAGGGCTATGGGTTTTTTGTTTTTGTTTTTTTTTAATTAGCCTCCTATTTAAGCCCAAAACTGGTGTAGGCAGATACAACCAGCAAGTGTCAGCAGTATGACCTTGGTGTCCACAGGCCAGAGGAATCTGTTTCTCATGAAGTTTCATAAAACCTCAGGATATGAGCACTGAAGGGTCCCGGCAGTGACTGGAGGCAACCCTCCCTTTCACCAATAAGGAACTTAAGGCCGGGGAGTGGAGGGGACTCACCCCAAACTGCATGCATGTTGACCCAGCTGGAGCAGAAGCTCGGGCTTTCTCCAGCGATTCAGAAGAGTTAAGTCCAACACTCCCTGGATCCAGTCTCAGGGGTGATAACACAACAAAGGATGATGACTCGTGCGAGCTGACTGGGAACTGTGCATCTTAAGAAGGGATGCGTCTTGCTTCTAACTGATAGGGCTCTGTTAGGAAATCTACTTTCTTCTGCCCCAAACTACTTTAGCTCCAAGACCAAGGCAGATGGGTACAAATCTCATTCGCATGAAGCCCCATCAACATTCCTGTGGGACAAAACAATAGTGGGAAACCAGCCGTGAGGTGTCTCTACCAGCTACCACATTTGACAAGTTATAGGATCTTCGAGAAAAGGTTTGGAAGGACTATTTCAGGCGGCAAGACTGTAGATGTGCTGTGCGGGCCCCCCCCCCCCCAGCCCCCAGGCATGCAGCCTGCTCTCCTGGACCAGCTTCTCGGTGCCTCCCGGCAGAGAACAGATTTCTGTCTTTGCTCTTCTCTTTCTGTGACTGAAAAATTCATGCACACATACGGAAAAAAATGAAAATATAACAATAGCCTATACAAAGAGGTTAATTCTCTTTCAAACTCCTGAACCCAGGCCCTCCCTGCCTCTAGATGCAAGCATTATTCACCATATTTTATTTCATGCCTATGCGTATATCTCCTTTTCTTTCCACCAAGGGGAACATTCCAAACTCATAACGCCTTTGGTATTTTTCACTCAACAAAAGAGCTTTGAGATCTTTCCATGTCACCGTATAGAGATCCACTTTATTCTTTTTTCATGAGTTCATAATATCCCATTGTTTAAATATATAATCATTTATTTACCATTCTCTTATTAATGAACATCCTGATTCTTTCTAATCTTCTGTTTCTCAAGTCGAGGCTGAGAGGACTGTCTCAGCACAGGTCTGGAGCAGAAGTCCCATGGCAGGCTTGTGCATGATGGACATCTTTAAATCAGGGACGGGATGTTAGGTCAGCCTGGTAATCGCAGCGCCTCTGTACAAAACCAGTAGAAAGCTGCCCAGGTTTCCACCTCAACCTGGCTTCTTGTGCCTGCTTCCTCACTCCCCCTGCCCTTCCTCCTGTCTTCAGATGGTCGGTCTCCTCCACAAAACCCCCATGCTCCTCTGAGTCCCGCCATACGAGCCTGAGTCCCGCCATATGAACCCGCCTCCCTATGTAGAGGAAAGCAATTCATTACATGTCTGCTAAAGAGCCCATAAGTGCATGAACGGGTGATGGAGTGAACAGCAGCCACTTAATAAGGGTCTCCCAGTTTTCGGTGGATTTTAACCCTTTTAACAGGAAGATACCAGATCTCTCCCTTCTTGAGTGTGGACGAAGATGTCTTCCCTTAGGTCATGCCCATGTTCTTCAGGGCGACCTTATAGGTGCAGAAGGAGCAGAGAGCGCACCTGGACCCTCCCAGGCCAGTGGCCACCGTGTGCGTGCATGCGCACGTGTGCACGTGTGCATACCTGAGCACGAAGCAGGCCATTCCATAAACAACAAAAACAACAAAAGCAGACTGCCCGTGACCTTCAGAAGAATGCCGCGTCCCCCCCACCCCGCCCCCAGTGAAGGCTGTCTGCAGGACTGCCTGGGGCTCTTTTGTTCCGGGCTGATTGGAGCTGTCATGGACACAGTGCATCTCCCAGTGGCAGCTTGCTGTAAACCAGGCAAGCTCTGTATGGATGCCCTGCCCGGAATTCACTCTGGCAAACAACCCGGGCCTTACTCCTCCGATGAGGGGAGAGTTTGCCGGAGATAAGGAATCGCGGCAGCTGAAAACCACAACAGCTTATGCTGATGACTAAGGAAGTGCCAAGCACAATCCTAAGAGCTTTGTACACAATCACACTGCTGATCGCCACCCAGTGCTGTCGTACTGCCATTATCCCAGTTACAGAGCAGGAAACCAAGGTACAGGGGTTGAGTAACTTGTTCAGAGTGCCACAGCTGGTAAGCGCCAGATGTGGAGCAGGAATCTAGGCCCAGGGCTATTTCCCACTAGGCTGGGGGCAGGGGTGGGGGTGTCTGTCCACACTGCAGGCACTGCTCTGAGCAATCTACACTTATCTCCAGTGGTCTCTCCAGCAGCCCCGTGAAGCGGGAACCATGAATAACTCCTTTTGCCAATAAGGACACAGGAGGTCACCTCAATAAGCCTGTGGAAGATCCCGCTGCTAGTAATTAAGCTTGGGAACCCAGATTCCTTCGGCTCCAAAGCTGGTGCTCAGAACCACTGCTCTGCACCACTTCTGATCCCGCTGCCCCTTCCCACCCCCTAACCCTCCCTCCCACCTGCAACAGCCGCCCTCATGTTTTGCGTTTAAACCACAAGTGGCATCTTGTACCTGATCCTGGGACTTCAGCAAACTTCAGCGAACCTCAAGGGCTTGTGAAACCTTTTGGTTTTAAAAACAGTCAGTGCCTTGGGGCGCCTGGGTGGCTCAGTCGGTTAAGCGTCCGACTTCAGCTCAGGTCACGATCTCGCGGTCCGGGAGTTCGAGCCCCGCATCGGGCTCTGGGCTGATGGCTCAGAGCCTGGAGCCTGTTTCAGATTCTGTGTCTCCCTCTCTCTGCCCCTCCCCCATTCATGCTCTGTCTCTCTCGGTCTCAAAAATAAATAAACGTTAAAAAAAATTAAAAAAAAAAATAAAAACAGTTATAAAAACAGTGCCTAACACGATGGATAGAGACAAACAGGCTAGCAGAAACACAATAAACTTGGAAGTAGAAGAGAGGCTACCAATTGGCCCCCGGTTCCAAGGAGACAATGGTAATAGGTATCACTTTGTGAGTGCTTATTGCCACATACTGTTCTAGATGCTTAACCTTTAAAACTCACTCAGGGATGCCTGGGAGGCTCGGTCGGTGAAGTGTCTGGCTCTTGGTTTTGGCTCAGGTCATGATTTCACAGTTTGTGGGACGGAACCCAATGTCGGGCTCTGCACCGACAGCCTGGAGCCTACTTGGGATTCTCTCTCTCTCCCTCTCTCTCTGCCCCTCCCCTGCTCACACATGCATATTCTCTCTGTCTCTCTCAAAATAAATATTTTGAAAAAATTTAAACAAAAGTCATTTAATTCTCTCAACTACCTTCTAAAGTCGGTAGCACTGTCTTCATTTTACAGGAAAGACAAGGCACAGAGAGGTTCAATAAGTCGCCCAGACTCACGCAGCTTATAAGAGCAGGACCAGGAGTCACGGCCAGGCAGTCTGGCTCTGGAGTTGGGTTGCCAGACTTAGCAAATTACAATCACACACAGCCTCACACACACACACACACACACACACACAGTCATTGTTTCAGTATACAAATGTTGCACGCCACATCCCTGCTCCTCCACAGCGTATGTGATGCACATACAGTGTGCTTCCCTATACGGGCAGTGTGTGATAGGCTCACCTTTGCCAAAGATCCTAAGTGGGGGAGATACCCACCACCTGTCCCAACCCCTATAACCACACCAAGACTGGAGACCCCCTCTCCAGCACCCCCCCCATTTCCTCATCTGCCAGCACAAAGGATAAACACACACCCCTGTCCCCACGTAGGGCACCCTCCCAGCCCCGTGTAGCTCGTGATGATAAAGAGAGGGCTCTTTATCCACCTCTGGACCACGGAGCTTGTCCATGCAGCCAGTAGCTGCTTTCTACTGATGTCTAGGATAAAGCCGAAACCACTGTGTTTCGCATGTGCACAACGCAGGTGAGGCTGATGCTCCCCTTGAGCTTGGAAAGGAGTGGAGGGCACCGAAGGGCCCTCCTACCCTTCACGGGGAGTCCTGAACAGGAGACCTGGGCTTCAGTCTAGGATGTGGGCGCAGCAATAGGTGAGGCTCCTCTGAAAGCAACAGAACAAAAAGAGCCTCGTGGCCGTGTATCTGGCGGGAGGGCCAGCAGAGCTTTGGGGGCTGGGGCGGGGCAGGATAACCCTCAAAGCAAGCAAACGTAGAGCGCAGCTCAGAGACGAGGCCGATTCTCTAGATACCTACAGGGCCTGCTGCGGCATGCGTGCGTGGATCCAGATGTGGATTTCGAGATTGCCATTTGGGGTGCTTCCTGGGGCTAAGAACCATGAAGACACATGTCCCCCCTGCAGTTTTATGACCATGTTTAGCAATGAGTGATGCTGAACAGAACAGAACAGAACCGTTCTGCGGTGAGCGCCCAGGCCTCACAGACGCTGCCTCCCTCCTCCCCAGAGCGGGGCTGGTGGAGGCACAGACCTCTTCTCTGCCCCCAAAGCTTTCGGTTTCCACAAAAGGGATTCTCAGCAAAACAGCATCCTGGCCGCAGGTAATCGCGGGCCGCTTTCTCTTTAAATAGCTTCTTTGTAACCACAAACATGTATGTTTTTCATAAAGCTCTGAAAATTGTACTAGGCCCTGGGGAGGTACCAAGTGGAAACGCGGGTGCCGTGAGATTAGAACTCCACTACTCCAGAGGTACACTGTGCTGTTTGTAACAATTATAATAATACACCTGTACCACCATTGTCAGTGTGGACCAGCCACACGGGGGCTCATTAGTATTGTATTAGGGCTGCATGGGGAAACAGATAATGGCCCATAATGAAAAATGCCAAATTTTCTATATAATAAAAATGAACTTGATTAATGAAAATCACTTTCAGGGAAAGAGTTACAGCGTTGTTAGAAATAAAAAATGATGTATTAATCCGACATTCTTACAGATGGTCCCAACCTCCTGACAACTGCTATTCATTTGAGATGCTATTAGCATGCATAATTATGCTAATTAAGTTGTAATTAAGCACCAATTCTTCAGAGGGCTTTTTTTGTCTATCATTTAATACAACTCAGTTGCAAAGAGAGTGCTTAAAGCTTTGTACAGTGTTTCATTCAAAAGGGGTTCCCAAATTTCTTAGCAAAGATTGAGCAGCTGAGCCATGGATAGGAGCTCTAATCCTTGTTTTGGTTAAAGAAAAGTCAGTAAATACCAGCGGGGTCTGCCAGTTGTTGATAAAATAATGAACGCTTTCTGCTAAAATGAGCACGGTTCAAACCAGGGCAATTACAATGAGAACAAAATGTATAATTATCAGTAGTGATAGAACCATTGTCCTATTACATGGTCGTTTTTATTCTTTTTATTTGAAAAGAGGGGACTTAAGGAGTACATTCAATGAGAAATAATTAGAAAAAATGGCATTCAATATTTTATTAAAAGTAAAATAAGTCAGAAAGCTAAGGCTATCTCATGGGGGGGGGGACATGCATAGAGAAGGAATCAGTGATTTTGTTTCCAGTTCTAAAGGTTATTGAGATAAACATTTTAAAAAGAACACCAGAAACTGATAAAGTGCACTTAAATGGTCTTTTCAACTCAACTATCTACAGAGGCAAAAGCAGACTTTTTAGTGGAGACGTTGGTTAAACTGGCAATTCCAAAGATACATGTGTACCTGCCAGTTTGACTGAATTCTCCCACTTTTGTTCCCAAATATTTACTGTGTATGAGTATGCTGGATGCAGATTCGAGATCTGTTTTGTTTTCTCACTAGTTCAGCTCTGATGAAGCCAGAAACAGCCAAGGAGCTTAGAACAAAGGGGAATAAAGGGCTTGAGAACAGTGTTTGAAGGAGGAGTTAGCAGGGTCCGTTTTCCCGGGACGCCAGCACCCTGTCACCTTCCTTGCCAAGCAGAGAAATCTGTTTCCCGTGAGCTGCCTTGTCATCTTTGTTCTACCCTGAGCTGAGGGGGCAGAATCAATAAACAGACCTTGAGGAGCCCGGACTCTCCCTGAATGTAACTTTAAGCGACTTATTTAAAAGAAAACCAAGAGCCTATACCATTGCAACCCTATATCCCAACTGCCACATAAAAAACGATCAGAGTTTAAAAAAAAAAGAAATAGCTCCAGGAGGGAGCATTTGAAATACCTTTATGCCAAATCTTGGCAACCCATCTCCCTCCCTCTTCTAAGTGTGGCATTAAAAAAGTAAACACACACTTTTTCTTCGAAATGAGCTTTGCCTGTCTTTTCTGTTTCAATCTCTATTTGGACATGGTCTTTGCATTTAATTTAATTTTAAGCCTCTGGAAAACGAACTCCTCGGGTAGTATGCTCTGCAGAAACCACTCATTTTGTCTAGTCTCTACTCTCTCTGCCTGTAGGCCAGCGCAGGAGGGAAGGAGCTTACAGAAGAACACTGTACTGGAGGGTGGGAGAGGCAGCTGGTGGCCTGCCTCAGCCGCAGTGTAACATTCACCAAAGTGTTCAGCCATGTGCCCTCATCTGTAAAATGGAACGCCCAGTAGCTGCTCTGGATGGTTCACATGGAGGACCAGACAAGGAAATATATAGGCAAGGTGAACACAATGCCCCGTTACATCCAATGTGTGGGATTTCTGCTCAACAAAGATGTCAGGTGTTACTGAGACCCTCTGATGCTGAATGTCCAGATGCGTCCACACCACAGACACAAATACACTTTTCATTTGTTCATTCATTCAACAAATGTTTACTGTGTATCTACAATGTGTTCTATAGAGTTTGAAATGTTGGGGATACAGCCGTGAACACGTTGCCACATTTAAATAAGATGCCAGATGTAAGGGCTACGGAGAAAATAAAACAGAGTGATGTGATAATTACTGGATTCAGGGAGTTGCTTTTGATAGTATGGTCAGGAAAGAAAGTCCTCTCTGAGATGGTGACATTTAGCAAGACTGGGAATAGCAGAGTCGGTGACAAGAGTGTACCACGTGAAAATAAAGAATGGGATTTCTAAAATTCAAAAGCTTTCATGTGGCAAAGGAAACCATCCATAAAACAAAAACACAGCCCACTGAATGGGAGAAGATATTTGCAAATGACAATACATACATAAAGAACCCCTAAAACTCAACACCAAAAAAACAATCTAGTGAAAAATGGACAGCAACCCTCAATAGACACATTTCCAGAAGAGACATCCAGATGGCCAGCAGACACACGAAAAGATGTTTGACATCCCTCCTCATCATCATTTGAAATGCAAATCAAAAATACAATGAGATACCACCTCACACCTGTCAGAATGGTTATTATTAAAAAGACAAGAAACGGGGCGCCTGGGTGGCGCAGTCGGTTAAGCGTCCGACTTCAGCCAGGTCACGATCTCGCGGTCCGGGAGTTCGAGCCCCGCGTCAGGCTCTGGGCTGATGGCTCGGAGCCTGGAGCCTGTTTCCGATTCTGTGTCTCCCTCTCTCTCCCTGCCCCTCCCCCGTTCATGCTCTGTCTCTCTCTGTCGCAAAAATAAATAAACGTTGGAAAAAAAAATTAAAAAAAAAAAAAGACAAGAAACAACAAGTGTTGGCGAGGATGTAGAGAAAAAGGAACCCTCATGCACTGTTGGCCGGAATGGAAACTGGCGCAGCCACTATGGAAAACAGTATGCAGTTTCCTCAAAAAAATTAAAAACTGAACTACCATGCGATCCAGAAATTCTACCTCTGGTATTTAACGAAACAAAAGAAAATGAAAGTGCTAATTTGAAAATATATATGCACCCCTATGTTCACTGCACCATTATTTACAATAACCATGATAAGGGAGCGGCCCAAGTGTCAATGATAGACGAATCGATGAAGATGTGGGACACGCGCGCACACACACACACACACACACATACACACACATACACACGCACATAGGCATATACACACACACATACACACACGCACACACACATATACACACACATGCATGCACACACATATACACACACATATACACACATGCACGCACATATACACACACACACTGAAATATTATTCAGCCATAAAAAAGAAGAAAATCTTGCCATTTGCAACAACCTGGATTAGCCTAGAGGGTGTTACGCTAAGTGAAATCAAGTCAGACAGAGAAAGACAAATACTGTATGATCTCATTTATAAGTAGAATCTGAAAAACAAATGAATAAACAAAATAAAACAGAAATAGGATACCACAAACAAACTGGTGTTTGCCAGCAGGTAAAGGGGTGTCGGGGGGATGGACAAACTAGGTAAAGGGGATTAAGAGGTACAAACTTCCAGTTATAAAATAGGTAAGTCACAGTGATGTAAAATGCAGCATAAGGAATATAGGTGATTACATCGTAATAATTTTGTATGGTGACAGATGGTAACTAGACTTACTGTGGTGATCATTTCATAATGTTTACAAACGTGAGGTCACTATGTTGTACACCTGTAACTAATATGGCATGTCAACTACACTTCAATTAACCAAAAAAAAAAAAAAAAAGGAGTAAATTCCACAAAGAACATACAGAGAGAATGGATAGCGCAAAGGCCCTAAAGGAGGATCGAATTTGGCTGGTTTGAGGGATGAGGAAAAAGGACAGGATGATAGGAGACACCAAACAAAGTTGGAGATTAGAAGCCCGTGGGGTCAGAGGAGAGATGAGATCATACAAGTCCTCACAGATGTGATAAGGAGTTTGGATTTCTTTCTAAGGGTGATGAGAAGGCATTCGGTTGTTTCCAATCAGGTAGAGATATATTTGTGTGAGCTTCTGGAGAGGACTGGGTTGCGGGTGAGCAAGAGGAAAACAGGGTTAAGAAGGTCTTTCAGGAATCCAGATGGGAGACAGAGGCTCGGGCAGAGGAGGTGGCATGCCAACGGGGCAAAGTGGCCAGCTGGGGGACCTATTTCGGACGTAGAGCTAATAGGGCTGACCACATATACACGGGACGTGTGGACCTGGTCACTCATTGTAAAAATATCCCCCCAAATATTTGCTTTCTAATATTTTTATTACTTATGTGTCCCTATACTGAAACTGAAGGCAAAAATGGGGCAATCTCAAGCACAATATCTAAGATGTGGAGGAAAACCTTAGACGATGGGACTATCAGATCTCTTGGCAGTGGCCTCCAAGGAAGGCAGGCAGGCAGGCATTCCCGACCTACACAAGCTACCTGTAACTCATATAAGAAATATCAAGGCCTGGAAGCTAGTGGGCAAAGTTCCATGGGAGTCTGAGAACTGACGGAAAGTAAAAGGCTTCAAATAAGGAAACTAGTAATTTGCTTCCTGGAAAGAACCACAGGCATAGAAGGAGAAATAAATCAGTTGCCGTCAAAGAATAGAAAAAACAATGCTCGGGAAAGGAAAAGCTAAAATTCCCACACCCATCTCGCAGAAAAAGGGCTTATTCACTTTGTTGTTTAAGCTTATTTATTTTGAGAAAGAGGGAACATGGGGGAGGGGCAGAGAGAGAGGGAGAGAGAGAATCCCAAGCAGGCTCTGTGCCATCAGCATAGTGCCCAACACGGGACCTGATCCGAGATCAAGAGTCGGACACTAAACCAACTGAGCTGCCACGCACCTTGACAACACTTTCAACGGTCAAGTCAAACAGATCGAGCTAACTACATGCAAGGTGCTGTTACATCTGTTACTACTTTAACTGATACTGTCACCTGTGAGGGATGTGAAACAGTCTTGAGCAAGGTAAGTCAGCCTACAAGTGACAAAACTGGATTCAAAACCATACTTGGGGCTTCAAGCCACTGTTCTTTCCACACTGAGATAATTCTTGTGACGTGGATACTCCAGAGCTCCCTCCCACATATTCATGAGAAAGTACATTTCCTCCAGGACCTGCAGATCTTAATCACAAAGAGCCCCTCTCCTGAAGGCAGCCACAACTCCCTGGAAGAATCGGCTTTTCTTTGCCTTTTCTAGAACTTAGCATTTTAAATACAGCCCTTTACCAGTAACTGTTGAGGTCAGAAGGGTGGAATGAGGGAATAAGGGAATGATGAGGGGAACAATTTTAAGAACAGATGGCAAAATATTTTTTTTTCAATACGTGGCAAAAAAAAAAGCAAAGCAGAAAGCAAATGACAAAGAGGAAAAAATATTTTCAGCCTACATCACAATAAAGTTAACATCCCAAATATATTGCAAGCTTCTATAAATAGAGAAAGAAAACCCAACAATCCTGTAGGGAAAAAAAATAAATAAATAAAACAGGAGATACAGGAGTCACAGAAAAAGAAATATAATAACTCTTAAGTGTGTGAAAAAGTGCTCACTCTTGCTAATAAAAGAAAAATGAAAAGTAAAACTATAGCTAAATAGAATTTCACACCTATTATGTTCACAGCTAAATGGAATTTCATGCCTATGAAGGTCGACTGCATACATACATACACACGCTCACATGCATGCGCACACACACACACACACACACACACACACACTGTGTTGGTGAGGGAAAAACAAGCTTTAATACTTGTGGCAGCATTTTCAGATGGTAGAACCCCTGTATCAAAGACTTTGTAAATGTCTAGCACAGTTACACATGCATTTACCCTTTTAGTCAGAAACCCCAAAGATGTGCTGGCAAAAAATAAGATGATTTGAGCAAATTCATCATTGAAGCTCTGCTCGTAATAGCAAAAAACTACAAACAATACAAATGTCCATCAATAAGTAGCTAGGTGGATAAATCACCATGCAATTATAAAAAGGAATAAAAGAGATCTATATACGGTTCTTCAGTGGTCATTAGAAAATACTGTTAATTTCAAAAATGCAAGGAGCAGATAAGCCTGTAGGGTACATTTCCTCTTATTTAAGAAAGGAAATGTGTGCGTGAGTGAAGCTGCTTATAATTTTAAAAATGCAGGCACAGAGAAATACCTGTATTTTTTTCAAAGTGCCATGTACGGACAAGTGAAAGAACAGAATGGATAGTCAGGGTAAAAGACTTCTCTGAATATATCTTGTTTTTCAGACGTGCCTCTAAAGCTATGTAAATGTTTTACCAAGTTGTATTAAAACAATTAAATGAGAATAAGAAAAAATACCTCAAAATTGGAAACTGAATGAAACAAAGAACCTAAGTATACACGACATAATCAAAAGACATTACTTGAAGTGACTTGAAAACACAATAATTTGACCATGAGACTCAATCCTAAGGTCAGAAAGAACTGCAAAGAAATATTTGCTTTGGGCATTTGAACTGTCAGTATCAACTCAACATATCTGTTCATAAAAATATGATTTTCTTAGAGCTGTCTTCAGAAAAGGCCTGTGTATAATGACCAACCAAATACAAAGAGCCAAGAGTCCAGATCTGGTCTCAAAACACCTTTTCTCACTGGTAGAAAGCACTTGTTCCTTGCAGAAATGGCTGATTGCAAATCTAAGCACAGGAAATGAACAAGATGAGCCAGAGACAAATAGGAAAGCACGAGTCACCAAGACTTCTGGGATCACATCAAAGGACACAGAAGCCAACTTGAAAGAAATTCCATTGGCCAAAGATGGGGCAACTTGAGCATAAAAAGAACAGTAGCTGCCATTGATTTAAACGTATCAATCTGTTAAAATTCGTGTGTTTATAATTATATTCTTTTTAAAAGTTTGTCATTGCTATGGTTTGAATGTTTGTATCCACTCTCTAAATCCGTATGTTGAAATAAGAATGCTCAGTGTGCCCGCTTTGAAGTTGAGCCTTTAAGAGGTACTTACATCATGTGGACAAACACCCTCCTGGGTGAAATTGGTATTCTCACATAATAGATCCTACGGAGACCCCTAACCTCTTTACCATGTGAGGACACAAGAAATCTGAAACCCAGAGGATGGCCTTCAACTGACCATGCTTTCACCCTGATCTTGGATTTCTAGCCTCCCAGACTGAGAGATAAATTTCTCTTGTTTATAAGCCACCCGGTCTACAGTATTTTGTTAGAACAGCCTGAATGAACTAAGACAGTCACTGCTGGAGGATGCTGGGAAACTAACTCATTATTTTGAAAACTGAAAAATAAAGAGGATAGAAATCAAGCATTTACCCTCCCTCTCCAATATGAGTTCTCCCTCACGGCAACTTTATTTTTTTTTTTAATTTTTTTTTAACATTTATTTATTTTTGGGACAGAGAGAGACAGAGCATGAACGGGGGAGGGGCAGAGAGAGAGGGAGACACAGAATCGGAAGCAGGCTCCAGGCTCTGAGCCATCAGCCCAGAGCCCGACGCGGGGCTCGAACTCACGGACCGTGAGATCGTGACCTGAGCTGAAGTCGGACGCTCAACCGACTGAGCCACCCAGGCGCCCCTCCCTCACGGCAACTTTAAAAGAATAAGAGAGGGAGGGGAAAATAAAAGTTCTCCTTTTCTGAAGAATTCCAGGTTAAACAATGCAACAGAGACGGACACAGGAGGACATCACCACTCTGCAACATTTGATAAACCTTTGATGGATCTAGACAATCATTATCAAAGGCCAATTAAGCTTCCAGGTGGGAAACCGGTGGGAAGTTTTATAAAGGGATGGAGTGAGTTGACCATATCTGAATCCACCAACAAATTTTAACACCCAAAAAGAGATACAAGCAGACGTAATGTACCTCCTGACGCAAGTGCTCAACACCTCCTATGAGATGAAGATTTTAAAGGGAGAATCAAAAAGAATCAGGACGCCATCAGTGACTGGATCATCACATGTTATTGATATCCCAGCAATCTCAGATGTTGTAAATAGATTTCTAATCCTCTGATGGCTTGCATGACCCTGTATGACAGAAAAAGATGCCACAATCAAGCAGATTTTTACCCTAGAAATACAAGGGCAGTTCAAGAGTAGAAAATAATCATTTCAAGTGATATGGGCAAAACATTTTATGAAATTTAAATACTCATGACATAATCTTAGGAAACTAGGAAGAAAAGGAAACATTTTTAATCTGATACAAAGTGATTTCTAAAAACCTAATATATTAGAAAAATAAAAAAATAAAAACCTACTATAAAATGCATACTTAATTGTGAAATATTAGAAACATTGTTTTTAAAGTCAGGAAATGGACAAATATGTCCTATGATCACTTTTATTCCTTTGTTCTGGAGGTCTTAGTTCCTGAGGTAGTCCAAGAGATGGAAATAAGAGTTAAAAATTAGGAATAAAAAGAAAAAAATGATTTTATATACAAATTACACATCATCCTATGGCTTACCCAGTAAAACAAAACTACTGCAATTAAAAGGATAAAATTATCCACAAGCAAGATTTCTGGATAAGATTCCAAAATAAAAATAAATAAGTAACATTCCTATAAACCAGCACTAACCAATTTAGAAAGTACTAGAAATTAGTACTTAGAAATTAGAAAACAATTCAAGGTGTTTAATTATTACAAAGAAATAAAGCTATAAAAATGTATATGACTTGTGGAGGAAATACAATAACAATCACAGAGAGATATAAACATATATAAATGGAGATATGTACTGCATTTATAAATGAGAAAAATTAATGCCACTAAAAATCCAAGTCCCTCCAAATTAATCTATAAATTCAATACAGTTACAATTAAAATCCCAACAGGGTTTTTCATGGAGTTGACAAACAGATCCTAAAATTCATATTGAAGGAGAAAGATCCAAGAACTGCAAAGACAACTGTGAAGAATGAGAAGAGGAAATTGTTCCAATATATATTGTTGTGTAATAAACTGCCTCAAATCTAAGTTGTTTGAAACAACAATTTATTTTGCTCACAAATCTACAGTTTGGGCAGATCTTGGTGGAAACCTCTCTTCTCTGCCCCAGGAGGCAGCAGCAGAAGCCGAAAGCACTGCTGAGGGCTGCCGTCATCTAAAAGCTCATTAACTCACCTTTATTGCCATTTATGCCGGCTGATGGCTGGGACCTATGCTGCTGGGCTGGTGGCTGCAACACCTGTACTTGGCCCCTAAACGTGGCCGCCTGGCTTCCTCACAATATGGTGGCTCAGTCCTGATCTAGCCTTAAAAGTCACACATCACTTCCACTATATCCTCTCTGTTTGAAATAGCAAAGCCTTTGCAGAACCAAGAAGTGGGGAATCAGCCCTTTGGGAGAAGCGTCAAAGAATATTCAGACGATTTTTAAAACCACCACAGGTATGTTCCCATGAGACATGGTAGTTAAATTATAGCAATTAAACATAACATAGCATGAGATGGGATGGAAAGATTTAAGATGGGATGGGATGGGAAGGAATGGTTTGGGATGGGATGGTTTGGATGGGATAGGATGAAATGGAGATGGGGTAGAATGGGATGGGATAGGACGGGATAGGATGGGATACAATCTGATGGGATGGAATGAAACGGAGATGGGATAGGATGGGGTGGAGAACCAAGAAAGAGTCACATGTACATGGATACTTGATACAACAAGGGTTGACATTAGCCACTGGTAAGGAAATGATGGACCATTCATTTAAATGTGCCACAAATGATATTCATTTAGGGAAGAAATAAAATGAGATCCTTACTTTATACAACAGAAAAATTAATTCTAGCTGAAATCAATGTGCAAAACCTAAAGACAAAAATCAAAACTTTAACAAAAAAGATGTGTAAAATAAAACATTTATACTTACTGGTAGCAAATCATTTCTTAAATGAGACATCAAAAAGCACCAATTATAAAGAAACAGATGGTGAATTCTGACTAAAAGTAAATTATCAGTTTCTATATAACTACCGATACCATTAAAATGTAAAAGGCCAACTGTCCTTAACTGACAATTGGTTAGTATCAGAATATATAAAGAACACTTAATATTCAATAAGGAAAAGGTACATAACTCAATAGAAAAAAAAACAGCAAAAGCTACAAGCATTTAGCTCATAAGAAAGGAAACATGATCAAAAAATACATGAGAGGTTCCACACATTTGCATTTATCAAGGAGATGTAGTTAAACACCAGGAAAATACCATTTTTTACCCAAAAACCTGGCACATATAATTAATCACAACATCAGATGTGGGAGGGATCATGAGTACACTAATGGTAAATGTGTATTTTGGCAACATGACAGCATCTAGTAAGATTAAAAACACCCAAACCTTGGCAAACGGCAACCTACTTCTCTGAGGTGTGTACTTCAGAGAAATGCTCACTCTCTCTCTCTCTCTCTCTCCCTCTCTCTCTCACACACACAAAAATTAACAAACATGTTAATGGTTTGTGAGAACAAAATAAGCAAATACATAAATAAGTAAGAGAAAACACTTAAGTGTTCATCAGGAGAGAAACAGATAAATTATGTTATAGTCAAATAATGAAAAATTCAACACTTAAATGAAAGGACTTGATTTATAAGTATGTTGAATTTTAAAAGCATGTTGCTGAAGGATAAGTACTGCATAATATACCACTAATGCATTTTCATACCATATATTATCTCTTGATATGTACTGATGTAGTAAATGTATAAAAATTATGGAAGTGAAGGATATGTGCCAAGACAAAATCTCTGGGAAGCAGAGAAGGGAAACGTGGCTGCTGGGGACAGATAGGAGACTTCACTGATATGTCACATTTTATACCATAATAATAATTACAAATACAAAAACCAGAAGCAAAAACATCAAAATGTTACATTTTATTATTTCTAGTTAATGGACAGGGGTATTTGTTATATTACTTTCATAATTAGCTCATTTATATTAAACATGGTAAGTGCCAAGAAATTTAGTTATTGGACTCTTGGTGGTAAATCGAAGAAACTCAAGTCGCCCAGGTTAGATACAAATGGAACATTTTGACTCAGAGAATCTCACGGCAGTGTGAGAGACCAACCCTGAGAAGAACACAATTTCAGCAAATCTTAGAAACCAACTTGAACCAAGAAGTGCGAATGCCACCCGGACTCTCTCACCTGCTCTGATGTCTGCATCTTTCTGCCTGGTAACGGTGCCATTCTTACCACACCAGTACTGGTCCTACAGCCGGTACTGTTACGTGAGCAGCAATGGGCACTTATAGAGTGCCTACTGTGTACACAGCAACGGTCTAAGCACATTACCTTGAGTAACTAATTTAATCCTCAGAACAGTACCACTTTATGGATGGGGAAACCAAGGCTAAGAAAGATGAAATAACTTGCCCAAGCCACACAGCCGGTAAAGAGTTAAAAAGGCATTAAACCCAGGCAGCTATTATGATGATGATTATTATTCCTAATCACTGGAAATGGATTTTTACCAACTTGTAGAAATCTGAGTATTGAGGATTTTTTACATATATTTTCTTCATCTCACACTCTCCACTACTGGAAGAACAAAGGTGCTCCTTCCGGCCTCATGTTTAAAAGTCCAAGGGAGGGGTGCCTGGGTGGCTCAGTCGGTTAAGCGTCCGACTTCAATTCAGGTCACGATCTCGCGGTCCGTGAGTTCGAGCCCCGCGTCGGGCTCTGGGCTGATGGCTCAGAGCCTGGAGCCTGCTTCCGATTCTGTGTCTCCCTCTCTCTCTGACCCTCCCCCGTTCATGCTCTGTCTCTCTCTGTCTCAAAAATAAATAAATGTTAAAAAAAAAAATTTAGAAGTCCAAGGGAAGGGCTGTGGTTAACTGATGTGGCTCAGACGCTGCTCTCAGACCAATCATCCATGGCCTGTAGGCGGCAGCACAAGGGGTACAAGAAGCATGAAACACAATGGAAGTTTCCATGGAAACTATAAAGTTAGAGCAGGAAAAGAGATGACCAGAAAAAATAAAGACAGTTTCCTAAGGCGGTAGAGGTTAAATAGATAAATAATAGATGCCCATTACATTTTGGCACGGCATTAAATATGGACTTGGTTGTTTTTTATAACTTTTCTGTTTTATCTAGAATGTGTAAAATGAGCATGAATTGTTTTATTGCTTTAAAAAAATGTAAGTTCTTTCAGCAGCTGCCCCTCCTTTGAATTCTTCTCCTCTTCTCTTTTCTCTCCCCAGAAACAGATTCTGGCACTTTGTGTTGGTGGATGAATGGAGTCAATGTCTCCTACACAGACTCTGAATTCCTCCAAAGTGTCGAAAAAATTCTCTGTAAACATCCCATAGTGAAGAAATTAGGAAAGTTCTTAAAGGTCACGTTTAAAAGTTGTTTTAAATGATTAATTGTTTTATTTTCTTTATATTTGGAATGGTGCCCAAACAGATAGAAACAGTGCATTATAGATACAGAGGCATTGGTTCAAACCTTGGCTCTGATACTCACTGGGAAATAATTATGAACGTGTCTTCATCTTTTTTATCTTAAGTTCATCACTTTAAAATGGGGTAATAATAATTTCACAGGATTGGGGGGTGGCGGATGGTATCCGGAAGGGAGAATATCAGAATGGTAAAAGTTTGGTCCAGGTGGTAAGGTAATCATAGATTTAGAGAAGAATCAGTCACTTGTCCAGAAGAGCATCAGTGATCTTCCAGAAATTACAATTTCATGTAAGTGGAGGTGCATTTCTAGGTTTAGCTCTCTTTATTCTTTTTTTTTTTAATTTTTTTTTTTTTTAGTTCTCTTTATTCTAGGGGAGGGGCTAAGCCCCCTTAGATGTGGGCTCTGTCAGGGAATATGGCTCCTGGAGAAGGCATCTTCCCATGGTGTCTTTGCCTAGCATCCTTGCTAGACAATAACCGTCTGTATTTTATTTTATTTTATTTTATTTTATTTTATTTTATTTTATTTTATTTTATTTTATTTTATTTTTATTTTTATTTTAGCATGTTTCTGCTAAAGTACATTCTCCTACACATCTGAAACCAGAGACCTAGGAAGAGCCTCCTATTCTCCTTTCTCGGCCAGGATTCAGCCCAAAGGCATTAAGAATGAGCTGTCTTGGACACGAATTTCTTCCTGCTACATTAGAGACACAGACAAGGTAGAAAGCTGTGTCTTAAGAGAGCGTTTTAGGTTCCGAGGGCCGGTATGCATTGTTTATACATGTGGTGGCCAAGAAGAAAAGATAGAAAAGCATCCCTGGGAGAGAAAGAGACTCCAAACTGGAAGGGCCTGGATCCTTTATCAGCAAGAAAGGCAAGAGGAGAACACAAGTTGAATGTTTGACTCATCTGCTGGGGACATTAATCTTTGAGACAGAGGGAGCAACAGTTCATTTCAAAGACTTAACAGAAGTTCATGATTGCACTTATTCCCCAGACTGGGGTTCAGGGTGGTGTGGAGGGCCCATGAGGGTGAAGGAGGAGGAGAGTTAGAAGGTGATGCAGTCGTGGAGGTGACGGGAGTCTAAACTTGGAGGGTGCAGGTGAGGATTGAAGGAAGTGAGCCAACTCTATAGAGGCATCTAGGAGTCTGAGTGTGTGGGCTCTGCCATCATTCAGATGTGTGGAGCAAGGAAGAGACAGGTGTCAAAAATGAGTCCTCAACGACAGGCTGAAGCAGTTAGAGGACTCACAGCACATTTATTGAACAGGGGTATCTGAACATAGTGGCCTGGCCCAGGGATGAGGAGCCTCCAGGGATAGCTCTAGACACCTAGGGCAAGTATTCCTGTCCTTGTGGCAAGGGAACACCACAATAAATAAAACATATGGTCTCTCATGTAAATTATAGTCTCTTGTGAATCTGGTCAACCTAAGACATCCCCGCAAACCCCTGATACGTCCAAAAATTGAGGATGGAGGACAGAATGGTTGGAATCATAGAAACCTCTCCCTTGTGACACCCCCTTTCCAGATTTAACACAGCCACCAGCACACCTTCTGTCCATCTCTCTGTTCGATGTCCGCAGGGAGCTGAGAGGTTAAGTCCCATAAATTATCACAAGAAGGGTGAAAATAAAATGCTAAGGGGAATTCAAAGAAAGGAGAAGTTGTCTGCATTGGGGAGGACAAGGGAGGTGACCTGGGGGTCAAAAGGCAAGCAGGACTTGGATCTGCAGAGAAGAAGACACCCACTTGATTTCAGAAGACGGGAGAGGGTATCAGGATGAAAATTTGAAACAAAAATGAGAACATCTAAGCACACAGTACCTCGTGTACAGTAGGTACTCATTAAATGAGGCCTGGACCTAGGTCGAAATCTTAACATCTTTCAAGTCACTTGTATCCTTTGCTTATTTATGTACCTGCACTTGGAGCCCATATTTATAGTTAACATAGTCCTGCCCTCTCAGTACTGTTTGTCTTATATTGGGAACCACTTTTCTTTCTAATCCAGTAGCTCTTATTTGGGACAGATGGACTTAAGAGACCATCATGCACTGGCAGGAAAGGCTAGAGCTGCTTCTGAGCTAGGTGGGCTGGGCCCGGAATGGGTCAAAGACGAGTAGCAAAAAGGAACAAAAGCTAGCCTATCTGTGGGCCTCATGATTCTCTCCTAAGGAAAATCCCTCTGGCACGTATTAAATAAATTACCATTGAATGAATGAGCCAGGGAATGAATTAAGAGTCACTCATTTTAACAATAATAGCTTATGTGTGTAAAGGGCTAACCTGTCACAGTCACTGCATGCAGTGATTTATATTCATACCGTCCTCTTTGGTTTTCCTCTTTTTAGAAACATGAAGTTACAGAACTTTCCTAATATCACACAGCTAATAAGAGATGAAACCAGGACACAAACCCATGTCTGCATTTATTGTAATCCCACTAATCCTGTTCCGGTATCATGTTTTGTCCCCCAAATATTCATTCGACAGATATTTATTGAGCACTTACTATGTGTCAGGCATCTCCTAGATAATTGAGGACAGACTGGTGAACTAGACAGACATGGATCTTGGAGTCGGGGAAACAAAAGAAGCAGGCAATGAGACACTAGTCACATCTGCAGCCCGTTACTTCAGCTCTGGATAGTTGCTATGAGAGGAAAATCAGGTGGAGTGGTGGGGGAGGATGGGGGGCGGGGCTACTTTTGATAGGGTGGTGGGGAAAGAAATCTCTGAAGTGGTGACATTTAGGTAAGGTCTGAAAGTGAGAAGCTTGCTCTACAAAGAAGCACCAGGAGGAAAAGTCATTTTCTTTAAATCCCTAGGAAAAAAAATAGTAGGAATTTTGAAGGTAATTGAAATTTCCCAAGCATGTCTGCATGCATTATGTCACTTCCCCTCACTGGGACAAGGCTTCGGAAATCGCTCTACTCCAGGGTCCTTTTCACAGAATGCCTCCAGCTGTTTGTTCACATTCCCCGTCACCATTTCATTCAGTTTAATAACTTCAGGTCACCAGCAGGGCTGGGGTAAGGGGCAATCACCTAACCACCTCCGAGAGAGAAAAAACATCCTTCAATTAGATAAGAATCAGCGAGGAGTGAGGCTCAGGGCCACAGTGAGGAGTATCAAAGCAAAAGTTGGACCATTGTCCAAAAGCACCCGGTTGCCCTTTAGGGAAAGCCAAACGTGGCCTGCCTCATGAGCCTTGAAACTCTGAGCAAACAGGAGTCCACATTAGAGGCAAACACAGGGCAACCAAGAGGGGACCATTCAACACACAGACTGGCTAGGACACTCTCTCTGGTTGGGAAGGAACTCGGCAACCCTGGTGAGTATCTTGGAGACACGCAGTCAGGATGGGCCGGGACACAGCATCTCTCTAGAGAAGACATGCCCCAACCTCCCTGCTTACTCTTTCCCTGTTTAAGTCCTGAATCCCTCCTCCTTTACTCCACACTGGACAACCAGGAAAATTCCACCAGGAAAACTCAGAGATTATCAGCGTGTGACATGTGAACTGCCACTGTTAACAGGGCAGCCATTGCTAATCCATCACGGCACCCTTTCCTGTGAGCCTGCAGGCAACCTCAAAATCCGTCTCAACACAAATCTCCCGGCAGCCACTACTGTGCAATAAGATTTGGAATGCAGTAGGAAATCTATGCGGCATTCCTGCGTTGTAAACCATTCCAACATCACGGTCTCTACTGTCGAATCCCCACGTAGCTCTCTATGGGGACTGATGCATTTGAGATTATCTGTTATGGTGTAAGGACCATTCAGTGAGGACAGACTAGACACCAAAGTACTCTATTAATTCTCGACACTCTCTCAACTAACTCATTCCCACCATAACCCCATGAGGTAGGAGACGGTATCAGCCCATTTCACAGATAAAGGAACCAAGGCTCAAAGAAGTAACTAACCAAGGCATGAAGCTGGTGAGTGACTGAGCCAAAACACACACCTACTCTGGAGGACACGACATCATGGTTAATTTTTTAAGAGGACAGCGTGGGGCACTTCAGAACGAAAAGGTCTCCAGATTCCGCTAAGCATAAGCCAAATACCAACAGCCAGCCCTCCAGCCGGACACTGTGTCGCGTCTAAACTCACAGCAGCAGCAGCAAGATCCACCACGACAACTGCTGAGGCAGATCTACTTCCCTGTTGAACACCTTCGGAGAAACAAAGCCACTTGTAAAATCCCCCGAGCTAATGAGCTGAGATTGGACCCAGGCCTTCTAAGCCTGAGGTAGGCGTTCACATAAGACTGAAGTGCGGCTGAGTTTATCCTATCCTTCCTTTATTCAAATGCAGCTGGATCCCAGCTGCCCACCGGGTATGGGGTCCTGTGATGGGCAGGGGGCTTCGTTGACGAGCCCTGACCCACATGTCCAGGGAGCCTCTCACCTAACAGAGGACACAGACATGAAACAGACAAGTGCACTGAAAACCACATATTGACAGCCACCAGCTCTAGGGGCCCTGCGAGAATAAAACAATGGACAGTACAGTTTTGAATGTGGGCGGGGTGAGGTCAGATGGGCCTGAACAGACAAGTCCACTGAAGCATCTTCAGAGGACTCGAAGGTGAGTGAGTTTCCTGTGAGTTAACAGGGTGCAATATTGCCGCAGAAAGAAAAGAAAGGAGACAAAGACCTTCTTGGCCCCCCAGTTTGGCCAGGAACTAGCACTAGAACCTGGCGTACAGGAGTTGCGTGGCTGTGGAAGCACCCACTGCTAATGTCCCACTCAGCGACTCCCACGCAAGGGACGGCACATCCTTTAGGGTGACTAACACAGAGCACAGTTCTGGACGCCAACCCTCGGCTTTCTTTCTGCCCCCTGTGCATCAAGACAAATGCATTCACTACCAGGTTTTCCTGGAACACCAGACAGACGTCTGTCATGTCCTGCAAAAGGTAAACTAAAACAAGTAGTGATGAACAGAACTTAAAACTTGAGCCAAACAGCATTTTTGGTGGAATCCATGTGTTACTCAAGTCCAAAGAAACACTCTCCTGGGGGGAGAAAAAAAAAAAAAATATATATATATATATATGCATATATATGTTATATACATATGTGTATGTACATATATGTATGTATATATGTATGTGTATGTATACAAGAAGGGTTTAATATATGTATATATAAGTACATATATACATATATTAGATATACATATTAAATATACATATATATACATATATAATACTTTGTTCTCTACCCTGAGATGGGATGCCCACAGCAACTGTTCTTCCTCATAACAAGATTCCAACATTTTGTGTTTCATAACTAGTAAGCAAGTATTTGAGGGGAGAGAGGTGGTCATAAGCCCAGACAAATCTGAAGACGAGCAGGGAAGAGCTTAAAAAGCCCCATATGTCAACCTTTTCTGGTGTCCTCAATGGATATGCCCCAGATTTACTTGGACAGTCTCATTTCCTTCCTTATATTAAATGAGGTTAATATACAAAATGTAAAACTACACATAATTTTTAAAAACTGAATTGATGAGGGTAATTTCCATTTTCTACACAGCCATCAACAACAAGAAAATGAAGCAGGATACATGAAATGGCTGTTTTCAGGCAAACAACAAGCATCACAGGACTTAAAACCCTTTGAGAGGCAAGAAATAAATGATGAGAGAAGCACTGTAGTTACCCCAGGCTTCTACCTGAAGGCACTTTCTCAACTCCAGCCTACGATGGGGAAACTGTGACAAACCATGGCAGTTATCACCGAGTCGAGGAGAGAGAAGAGAGCTCAGGCAGGTGGAGAACTTTCAAGGCAGAGTACAAGAGAGTACTCATGATCACGGGCATGTTACCTTTTTAAGTTTCCGCTTCTTCGTTCTCTAGAATTGGAATGTTTCTATTTAACCCACAGTGTTACTGGAAGCATTGGCAGACCTCAGCGATAGCTATCATTTACTATGTACCAGCTACTGTTCAAAACCCTTAGGTTTACTCTGAACAACAGCCCCCAAGGTAGACACTAAGGCTGCCTCGTTTGACAGCTGAAAAATCAGAAGAGTGATGTGGCAGACAGCCTCTAAGATAGCAGCTGTGACCCTAACTCCTAGTAGTCACACTCCTGTATTATCCTCCCCCCCGGCCGTGGGCTGGACTTAATACCACTTCTGAGATCAGTTTATAAAAACACTAAGGTTTGTGTCTTGGATGTCCATCTCACTCGCTCTGAGGGCCCGCAGGGTCTCATGTGGCAAGGAACCAAGGGAGGCCGTCGGCCAACAGCCAGTGAGGAAATGGATCCTGCCGACAACCGCGTGAGTGAATTTGCGAGTGGATCTCTCCCCAGTCGGGGCCTCAGATGAGACCACGGGCCTGGCTGATGGCTGAGACAGAGGACCCGGCTAATCCATGCTCAGATCCATGACCCACAGAAAGTGTGAAATAACTAATGTTAGTTGTTTTAGGCCGTAGATCTTGGGGGTAATTAGTTACGCAACAACAGATAACTGAGACCAGTGATGTTAAGGAATTTTCCCAAAGCCATCGTAGTACAAGTGGACCAGCCAATATAAAATAGCAGCCAACATATATCAGTATCTCAGTGAAGGATAATGATTGTGATGATGATGAAGATGATGATGATGATGATGACGATGACGACGGTGATGGTGGCGGCAACTGGTGATCTAAATAAATAGCCCCCAAAAATGTTCCATTAAAACTATAGCCAAAATGGCTTTCTGGATGAATTCTTCAAAATGCATCCTTCTTCTTAAGAGAAAAGAGGAAAGACAAAGTATGCCTTCTCCAGCGTCCTCTGGATGCAAAGATGTGTGGCCCAAAGAGCATCATGCCTACTCCTTCCAGACGTTAGGCAGAACTGCCTAACAGTGTCCATATCTCACTGGAGAAGGTTCTGGTGTTGGGTTGAAATAAATATGCACAGCAGAGGGAATCCAAATTCCAGTCACTGGGCTTTTTAAAAGCTCGTATTTGTATATTTGATGTGCAACCTAATTAGACCAGAGCATCTTTAATTAAGTGTGTCAGCCCCAGTGGAAGCCACAGAGTTCAATGCTAATAAAGCTGATAAAGGTTTTTGTTTCCCAGACTTCTTTTATTTAATGCCTCAACCATGTTAAGCCAATCTGTAACATATGGGCAGTTCTCCCACTATGGATTTATCATTTGGGTGTTTCTTTCTGTGAATTAATGCAATCAAACTCCTGCCAGTGTTAATTATTTTTCTCCAAGAAGCAAATCCCAGAATTTAGCAATAACCAGCTGCGATTTACTGCTGGCGGTGCAGCAGAGATGACGGACTCGTGCTGTCTGCCACCACCCCAGGCAGACGGAGAGAGGCTTCTGCGCTCCGGGGCTGACCTCAGCTTTCAGTGCTTCCAGACACAGGCAGCATTCTCGGCATTTGCCAGCCTCACCACCCTTGCAGGTGCATAAATCTCATGGTTAGCACTGAGCTGCCCTTGTAGAAGTTGTGCTGGTCACTAGGAGACTCTCTGCCCAGCAGCCTCCCTCAGGCGGAATGCAACGTCTGTCCGTACTCCTTTGCCAGGTCTGACTCACAGAACAAAACGCCTCAAGACAAGAGTCCTCTAACCTCTGGGCCTTTCTAGTGCTCTTCCCTCTAGCTGAAATGCTTTCCCCACATCAGTCCATACCTGTTAATCATTCGTCCAGGTCTTGGCTTAAACGTCACTTCTCTCTATCCACCCCATTTAACAGAGTTCTCAGCTACACAGAAATCCTTCCTCGGCTCCCTATTTCATCAAAGCCCTTAGCACTGGACCATAAGTACCTACTTTGTTCATTCATTTGTTTACTTATTTATCACACGCCTCCCTCTTAGAGAAAATCAGCTCCCTGAGATGGGGCCATAGAGCCGTATTTAGTATTATGTCCCTAGGTCCCAGGACATGGAGGAGACAGGGTAGGTGCTGGGTCAATTGCCAGGTCATGAATGGATAATGAGATCTCAAAGGGATGACTACATATCTCTTCTCTCCAAGTCCTGCTCTGCATCAGAAATACGACAGGTTCCAAATCCCTTCAAGAATTCTTTTGATGACTGACTGAGAGAATTACCTTACAGCCAATAACAAGACAGATAAAAGTCAACAGCAAGACAGAAAATATGTAGCCATACTTGGCTCAACAGGGAGGTGAATCAGAATTTAGAATGAGCAAAATGGGGTTTGAACTCTGGCTGTGTAGCTTCACGAAAATCACCTACCCTCCCTCAATTTCTATTTCCTTATCCATAACGATGAATACAACCAACACCAAAAGGTGTGAAGGCATAATTGGTAAATGATATTGTTTCACAGATGTTCTTTCGATCTGAACTGGAGGGAATCCAACTCCAGGAGAGGAAATGGTGTTGCCCTTGAAGATGTCCGCATGTAAAGGCGAGTAAAAACCCAACTAATTTATGAAATTTGCGGTGTAGGCCCATATGAAAGTAGAGAGTCCAAGGACCAACTGTCAACGTGCTTGGTCTTGCTGAAGATATTTCACCACAGCTTTATGTGTCATCACATGAAGGAAGTTCCTAGGTCTGGGATACCTGCTCAAAAAAGAAAAGAACCAGACTTCCTTCAAATTTACCTTTGTCCCTCTTCACTCACACCAGCGCTGCTCAGTTTCCCAGAATGCCTTTGGCCTTAAAGCGTTGACAGAACCGTGGCATGGGTACCACGGCCCTTTAGGGTGACCAGGGAGCCCCGCAAGCTGGGACCCAAGGGCTGCGCTTCCCTGCCTGCCAACTCCAGAGTGAGAGGAAGCACCAGGGCTTCCAGGAAGCAGAAAACTCAAAGGAGAAGGGAAACTACCTACCCGAGGCTTCAACTGAGCTGGGCGCCTTACAAACATTAGGTTAGAAACTAGCAGGAAGAGGAGAATAAAGAGGTAGGGAGTCCATGTAGCACAAGGAGCAAATTCCAAAACCAACAGCATTTTCCATTTATCCATGCACTCATCCTTTCAAACTTTATTCAGCAACCACTCTGTACAAGGCAGATATTTCCCATCGTTTGTGGAGCTCTCTAACACGTAAAGGGGAAAGGTTATGCTCCTCTCCCTACAGGTAACTGGGAAAGGAAGGTTCTAGAAAAATAGCCCTCTTAAGGGAACTCAAGATCTCAAGTCTGCTTTCTATTAGCTGAGAGGCCCAGGAAGAGGGGAACTGACCCTCATACCACGATCCCATGCTATCCTGCCCTCTGATCTCTCCATGCATGGCAGAGTCTGGTCGTCCACCAACTGTAAGCGCTGAGAGGCCAAACTCATGCCGTTGGTTGCCCAGTGAGTCCTCACAGCCTAGCACACCGCTGTCCATGCCCTTTATACTCAGTAAGCATCTCTGAGTATATCTCTTCACTAGGTCCTTGACACGATCATTCTTATTTTTAAAGCAGTTCCATCCTCTTCCATGCAGCTCCATGACAGGTGGATCAGGCTGTCACATTTGGGGCCACCATAACCCTGCCCTAATCATCCCAGGGCCCAGTGCCAGACAGCTAGACAGACCCCACAGCCCAGAGTCCACTGGAATCATTCAAATGAGCCAATCCTAAGGCTTTTAACCCTGCCTCGACTTTTCCTTTCGCTCCGAAACCACAACAGTCTCCTTCTTGCATTTTCTCCCTGCTCTGCCTGACTCCTGGCTGACCCTGGGGCTTCCCCGTATGGCCCTTGTGCATGGTACGCATGCCTTCTGTGTCTAGGGGTATGTGACTGTATACCTCCCCCTCATGACAGTCAATTTCAAGTCTATGCTTACCATATATGATTAAAACAAATCTGGATCCCCTTAAAACAGACACCTAAAAATGTGGCACAGAAGAAATACACAGAGGACGGTCTAGGAGCTTTGAGTGTCTGATCAGGGCTTGCAATCCTTGTTAATAACGACAATCTTTAGCTCACAGGCAGAATAATATCGAAAGCTTCTACACCAGAAAGTAGCAAGATTAGATTGACAAGATAGCAAATGTCTTCTGAGCTCATCAGAACCAGGAAATATCTGTCTCAGCTACCTGTCTCAGGAAAAGAAGTTCCAAATATTTGGGGTCATAACGCTATGTATCATGAGTTTTGCTGTGTTGAGAAAAGAGGGGCCATCAATGAGAGGCACATTGAGCAGGGTGGTTTAATCTCTGTCTGACAAAGTTAAACTGTCACTCAGAAACTTGCCCTCCCTGAATCAGATCACTAATAAGAACACTCATGCGTCCATCAGAACGCATGATAGATACACCTTTTTATAACATGCTCAGATACCAGCTCCAAAGGGTTTACAAGCATTACCATGATCCTTCCATAGGCTGCCGGGGTCCAAAGTGAGCCTCATAAACAGCCACAGACAGCAGAATAATACCCACCTTGAGCCCCTAATTAGGTGGACCCCATCGCACTTACCCCAAACTGGGAAGAGAACCAAATGCCCTCTGAAAGCAGACAAGAGTAAATGAGAAACAGTGGATGTATTCTAATTTCTATATTATACTCCCAATGTAAGGAAAGCAGATTTCATGACCATTCTCTCTAATAACTTACTTGCATTGTTTCTGCTTTACCCTCAGTTTTGAAATTTTTAAACTCAAAAAGAGTGATATTTGCTGAGCACCAAGCACTGATCAAAACCTAAGGAGAACTTCAAGGTGGCAGTAAAATATTAAATGTTTTTAGAAATACATATATCCACATAATAATAGTGTTATATTATGTACAGTATAAACATACAATAGCTTCTTCTCTCACAGCACCTGCATTCTAATGCAGAAGTCTGACAAATATAGCTAGTGGAAGATTCTACAACAAGGAGCAAAGTGCTTCGTGGAAACATCAGATATACCAGGCAGGGTGCATGACCGGGGCTTTGGGAAAGGAATCCGCTTCTTTGAAAGCCTAAAGGGTCTCTTCACACTGAAGTCAATTCGACCCATTGATGCTGATCACAGGTCCAAGAGCACACATAAGCCTAGAAAATGTATCAGACTGGGGAGGGATTCACCCAAAGGCATAAATGTAGTCTGAGACCAAAGTTGAGGAAAGGGAGTTGAGAGAACAGCTACTTATAGCAACTCACAGTTACTTGGGGACCCATTCTTAGATCCTGGAAAGAAACGGGGGTTATAAAAAGCATTCTAATCAAATGAAAGAGTTGAGAAAACTTGTTCTCTGTAAGAACACAGAAATCAGCCATCCCGGCTTCAGGACTCGGTGACTGAAGGGCACCTCCGGAGCGTGATTCCCAGTGGGGACAGAGCAGTCACGAGGCTTCCCAAACACAAGGGCTGGAAGTGCAGGCTTCACCACGAGCCAGGGGACAGGGACAGAGGGACGCCTTACGTGGCTGTATATGGCAACGTTCTTAGAAACAGCTTGATCCAGGGGAGAATGGTGCAGGATGATCTTTCTGGAGACTTTAGTGGTGGATTTAGAAACATCTTGTTTCTCAAATTATTTATTTCACCTATAAAACCAGTAAGAATGGACACTGACGGAATCCAGAGACTCTACCGTCATGTTCTTGCCTTGCCACGAATGAGCTGTGTAAGTATGGGTGGTTCAAGTCTCCTCTGTGAGCCTTTGCTTACTTATCTATTAAATGGAGGATGGGAATGAAAGGAATAATAGCTCTATCATAAAAGCATCTAATGAGCACCTTGTAAGTGTCAAACCCTGTATAGGATATGGCTATATACATGGAGATAAATACACATATAGGTGCTATCGTATATTCACATCCTTACTATTCTCATAATGATTTACATATATATATATATATATATATATATATATAATATACCATATATATGGTATATTTATACCATACATACACACACACACACACACACACACACACACAAACTCTCATGAGGTATGAATGTGTCAGTCTTATCAGAAGGATGAAGTATCTTTCTCTAGGTCACAAACCTGTAAGTGTTTTTAGTGGAACTCAAAGCAAAGGCATCCAAATGCCATACCCTTGAAATTTCAAACCACACACTATTATAATAAGGACCAGAAAATTAAAAAAAGAAAAGAAAAGAAAAGAATTGTGTATACTAAACCCTGAGGTGCCCTACACATTCTGGGATATTATTACATTTTTTTTAAATAATTAAAAAATAAACACGGACGTACTGTTGCAATTTTATATAACACACACTGTTTTCCTCCCTCGGCATCTTCTATTCTGCATTCTGGTAATGTTCATCTAATGTTCAAAGTTAAGAAAGAAAGCTCCATCCACTTCTCAAATGCACTTGTGATTATTTTTCTATTATTCCATACGCTGTACTCTCATAAAGCCATCTCCAATACATCTTTGCTTGGCATCTGTGTCCTGCTTTATCTCCTCCTCACACCCTGTCTGCTCTGAGCCTTATAATGAAACCAAAGGTTAAATGTTTGTAGACTCACTCAACACCCACAACATTAAAACAATTGGATGGGAAATAATCTCATCTCAACATGCTGGGGGAGATGTGCTAGACACCCATTAGAGTTAATGGAAGTTACCGCCAAAATCAAGGTGAAGGCTCTGCTCCCAAGGGCACAATGGCAAAGAGAACAACAGGGGAAGTTCCGATTGGAAAAACTCCACAGCTACATAAAGGACTCGAGGAATCTGACTACTAGACTTTGGGAAAATCACGGATCTCTGAGAACTGATCTCTAGCCTCAGCTTCCAACAAAAGTGGGACTAGGTCTTCCATTTGGTAGCTGTAAAGCCTCGAGAAAGGTATTAACCCTGATTAGACCTCAGTTTATTCCTCATTAGAAAGGGCATAACAGATGTGTAAAATTAACCTGGTTATGATAGATTATCCGGGAGGCGAAATGATATAGTACACAAGCAGAATGCATTGTACCAAGTGAATACTCTGTAAGTAAGTGAGGGCTATCGTTACCACTTTCATTATCATCACCATCACAACTAACAGCAACTTTACGACTTTTACAGAAGAGAGAATGTCTTAGATACTAACCTTTTTCTCTGGTCAAATGGCTGCCAAGAGCATTATCATCACAAATTGCCAGGACCACCATGACTACACCTAAATCAGACCCACGGGTAGTCACAGAGTGGCTACTTTGTCCTCTCACACCAGGTCTCGGCTCATTCCCCCAAGGGCTCAGAAACAGAGACATTATCCCTATTCCACAGCTGCCAGAAACGGAGGCTCAGAGAGACTGAGCTGTATTAAACAGGACAGCATGTGTCATATCTTGCCCCATACACAAGGGTCAAGGTCAAGATTTCAACGTTTATTTATTTTTGGGACAGAGAGAGACAGAGCATGAACGGGGGAGGGGCAGAGAGAGAGGGAGACACAGAATCGGAAACAGGCTCCAGGCTCTGAGCCGTCAGCCCAGAGCCTGACGCGGGGCTCGAACTCCCGGACCGCGAGATCGTGACCTGGCTGAAGTCGGACGCTTAACCGACTGTGCCACCCAGGCGCCCCTCAAGGTCGAGATTTCTACAAACCTTTACACAGGCAAAATCCATGACCATATATTCATGTCATCCCAGCCCTTCTCAATTGTGTCACTGAACCATCACTACAACCTCCACATTCAGTCGTAAGTAGTGTAGATCATAAGAAGGGGGTTATGAACCGGCAAGTGTGGACTTAACACCCACTCAGGTCAGAGGGCTTTGGTCCTTTGGACTTTCATATGGGATATTGAGGGTCCTTGACAAGTGCCAGCAGATCAGCATTTGAGACCACTGACTGGATCAATGTCTCCTGAGTAGCATCAAAGACATTCCTCTGAAGTACAAGCACAGTGTCAACACATAAGTTCCAAATAGCAAACACAGGAAAGGAAGTAAGTTCCAACTCTGTGAAGATACCCTAATCATAACAGGAAAATATAAGCTTTCCTAAAATTTCAAAGGGCACCCAGATATATCTAAAAATGGGGAGATGGCTTTGAATGTGATATATAGGAAGACCCCGGGGAAAAGACACAGGTACACTCAGCATTGAAATGCCCACTGACCCCAGACTCTACCTCTTTGTCTGGGTCCCTGGGAAGCACTACCTAATTCTATTTAAATATCCCCTTTCTAAGCTTCCTTAGGACAAAACACCCAGAACTTGAAGACAAACCTTCCCTTTCCTTATAGAGGACATAGGGTTTTTGTCATCTTGGGCCCTCCTTTATGGGTCTCCTACGTGAATTCCTGTGTAAGGGAGAATTCCATCTCCGGAATTCCATCTCCGGAGAGGCAGGTGGAATACAGAAGCATAGAGTACGCCCTGGAGTTTAAAATAAAAGGGATAAAAATGTCCAAGCAACGACAATGAAAACCAGCAGTCTTAGCCCTGTGGATAAATCAAAGCACGGACAGACATCATCTGATAGGACAGAAGGGTCTGTATGCCTGCAGTCCAGGTCAGCTCCCCTCCCTCTCTGCCGCCCGACTCCCTCTCTCACCACCAGTGTTCATGGGAGGGTTGCCTTTGGTTTGAAACGTCATGCAATACACAAAACATTTCCCTTGAGTTGAACGTGAGTAAACAGAAGCCTCCGTTACAAACGAAGAGCCCGGTTAACATCTAAAATGAAATATGTGACCCTTTGGGTCAGAGACATCCTCTTGCAAAGTCAGTTTGAGTTTCAGACTCCAACTCCACTTTTTTTTTTTTTTTGAGCAAAGCCCCGTTCATACATTATTTCATTTAATCCTCCCTACAACACTTTGGGGTGGGTATTATCATTCCCAGTGCACTGACTAGGAACCTGAGGCAGGAGAAATTAAATTAAAATGCTCAAGGCCATAAAAGAGCAAACTTGGGATTCAAATCCAGGCCCCCTTATTTCAAATTCAAGGCTCTTTGTACTACACCACCCTATATCCGCCCCTCCCGCCCCCGCACTTTCCCGCCAAGATACGTCCCGTCCCAATATTAGGACAAGTTGTCATTTTTCTGTGTCTGAGAATTGTGGTTGGCTCCGCTTTGCTTTATCTAAGCCACTTCCTTCCCCACTTCTATTCCCAGAAACATTCAACCTAAAAATGAAGGAAGCCTCCCCTTCAATTCCCCAGTGGAAAGGGGGAAAAAAATGGTTTTCTGTTCCTTTCTCAGATTCACAGATAACAGTGAAGACACAGCCCAGCCTCGGATTTCTGCAGCTATTGTCCTCTGTATGTTTTATTCTTTCACATACACCTCAATTTGCCCCGGAAAGAAACAGATATCTGATATGACAAGTGTATGGGTTTTTTTCTTTCCTGGAGATCTGACTGTTCATTTTTTCCTTGGAAGGGCCAGAGTGTCTTTCAAAAGTTTCAGCCCTGGGTTTTTGAGAAACTTATCCGTGTGGCATGTCTGTCACTTTTCACAGTCCTCAAGTGAATCTTGGCAATTTTCACATAATGGCATTTGTTGACAGGTTGTTAGGGCTGACAGTGAATATGTTTGAAAAACTGTCAAGCTGGTGAAAAAAAATTAAAGAGAGAGCCTCCTTACATTTGAAACAGCATGTTAAACTGTAAGTACGTCCTCAAAATGCAGAGACCTCCACTTCTCATCAAGTTACATGCTCAACAGTGACAGCCTGAGAAGGTAGAATCCCTAAAAATTAATGTCATCTTGTCACTTCAAAGGTCATATGGCACATTACCACTAAACTCTATTTATCTGCATAAAATTGAGTTTGCCTTTAATGCTCAATAACAGGTGAATAGAGAGAGGGGCCTCAGCAAATGTAGTCAATGTGATGCGAGGTGTTTAATTGGGCAAGCAGAACTGCCCAAGGAGTTGGCAAGGAGCCCTAAGATGTGGCACTGCCACTTCGTCACTTGGGCAACTATTGTGGTTTACCTTTAATCAACAGATTTTCAAGGAATGAGTTAGCTGATAGGCAGTGACTGAGACAATGAACGGATAGAGTGGCAATGTCAGTTACCCACCAGTCTGGCAAAAGAAAACCCACCATGCGCTAAAGGGCTACACCTCTTGGGCACATCAGAGGTCATAGGGAATGACCAAGGGTCAAGTACATGGCATTTTCCTGTGACCAATGCAATGTGGTAAGGGCCAAACCTGACTGCCAAATGCTCACGGGCGGGGGAGGGGGGTTGGGGATCGTCACGTGCAGTCCTGGTCTAGAGCCACCAAGAACACATGCTCATCCTGGGGAGCTTGCAACCCAGCCAGGAACACAAGACAGGGACCTGAGTCATGAAATCACAGTATGACAGAACGACACTTTCAGAAATTATGAACAGTGAGGATACAGATGCCAATGCTGACTTCCCTTAGCTTGTTCGACCCTTGCTGATTTTGACCTCCTCACCGCTGCTGGGTTTATCCCTGACCTTCTGCAGAGACAATCCTGGCATCCATTTTATCAGGTCTTTGAGTATAGAATTCATCTTACTTGTCTGCTTGGTGACTGTCAGCCCTCGCCATCCAACAGGTACATCTGCAAATCAACTACTCCTGAGTTACTTTAATAGTCTTGTGTCCATGGGAAACTTATTTAAGCTCTCCAAGACTCAGTTTCCTCATCCTTCCTCTCTGGAGGATAGACTAACACTATCTAGATGGACTGATGCTATTTGAGATGACATTTGCATAAGCATCGCACCAAGTGTGGTACATATGAGGGGCCCGAACGCTTCTGCATAGAAGACATGGGTCCCTAAGGGAATGGAGGAGGTCAAGGTCATAGAAATTTCTACCAACTTCGCTTAGTGCTTCAGACGGCTTTCTTTTCTCTAAAGCTAACCAATCCCCTTCTTAAAAACAAGGTCTCTCTCTAGCCTTCAGTTTAGTTTCTATCAGGACCCACGGATAAACTTGTGTCCAAGCACATGGTGAACAAGCCCCTTAATTCTTCGGTTCTGAATGGGATCGTTGCCACCAGGGCCCCCCTCCACTAGCTTACATCTAAACAACATCCTAGACTTTGCAAGCTCTGCAAGATGTAGGGTTTAATCAACCGAGAGCTCTGAGGGGCTGGCCGGGCATCGCGCCTGAGGGGCAGGGTTGCTGTCTCCTCCCTGCTGAGGGAAGAATTTGTGGTACAGGAGAGTCAAGTCCGATTTTATAGTGCTGTCTCTGAGATTACTCAGGGCGGGGGTGGGCGGAAAGCTGACAACGACGGAGTCTAGAGCACTGGGACTCGCCTTCACAGCATGAGGCTCCAGCTGGAGCAAGAGGCACGAAGACAAGAGAAAAAGCAAAGACCTCTAGAGACAGCAAATAAGAATAAAGAGAAATGAAACTTTTATTAACTGTCCTGTAAGAGATACACAGAAAAGTACACAAATCACAAATGTAGCTCAAGGAATTTTTACAAAGTGACTACACTCTTGTAACTAGATCAAGAAATGATTAAGAACGTAGACAGTGTGGGGTGTCTGGGCGGCTCAGTCGGCTAGGCGTCTGACTTCAGCTCACGGTTGGTGAGTTCGGGCCCCGCATCAGACTCTGTGCTGATGGCTTGGAGCCTGGAGACTGCTTCGGATTCTGTGTCTCCTTCTCTAACTCTCTCTCTCTCTCTCTCTCTCTCTCTCTCTCTCTCTCTCTCTCTCAAAGCTAAATAATAAACATTAAAAGAAATTAAAACGAACATAGAGTACATGGCCAGCCCCCTGCGACCTCTTGTTATTCCCTAGTCATTGGCAGTTTCCTCCTCAAAAGTAATCACTCTCCTCACTTGTACCACACAGACTCTGTTTGCTGGCCTTTGAACTTCACATAAATGGAATCACACCATACGTACTCCTTTACATCTGGCTTCTATCACTTAATGTTACGCTCATAAGGATCCCTCCAAATTGCTGCATACAGTAATAGCTAACTTTTTTCATGACTGGATCTACTATTGACAGACATTTGAGTTTGGGAATTCTGACGGATGCGAATAGTGTTTCTGGGATCATTCCTGTACGTGTCCTTTGGACCACACACGTGTGCATTTCTGGGGGTACGTACCTGGGCTGGAGTTGCCGGCCACGATGTGTGCAGATGTTCAGCCTTAGTAGAGAGCGCCGAACCGTGTTCCAAAGTGGCCGTGCCGACGCACTCTTGTACCAGTGGGGAGTGAGCGTTCCAGTTGGCCCACACCCTCCCCGGCACTTGGCGCTTTCAGGCAAAATATGCTGCTCATTCTCATGGGCATAAAGAACAGCTACTTCTGACTGAGGTCTTATCATATACCAAGTATGTAAGAAGTTTACATATTTTATCGTTCTGAAGCTTTCAGAAGCCATAGCCCCAGCGTTTCTGATTAGGAAACTGATATTCAAAGAAATTAAGCTACTTGTCTAAAGTCACCTAATTCCTAAGTGCGAACCGGGATACGATCCCAACTCTGTATGACCTCAAAGCCTGTACTATTTCCATGATAATATGCTCTTCTCAAATGACTCATGATTAATTTAAAAGACTTTTTTCTTTCCATAAAGATTTTAAAGCTGTCAGTCATAGTGACGTGCCTTACTCAGTTCAAGTTGCCATAATGAATTACCACTAATGGGGTGGCTTAGATAACAGACATTTATTTTTCATAGTTCTGGAGGTGGAGAAGTTCAAGATCAAGATGCCAGCCTAGTTGTGTCCTGGTGAGGATCTACTCTGTACTTTGCAGATGCCTGTCTTTTCATTGTATCCTCACGTGGCCAAGAGAGAGAAAGAGGAAGCAAGCTCTCTCCTGTCCCTTTTCATCAGGGCACTAGTCCCATCATGACATCTCTACTTCCATCTCCAAGTACCAACCCACTAGAGGTTAGGGCTTCAACATGTGGATTTTGAGGGTGACACGTTTAGTCCACAGCCTGGTGTGACTGAGCAAAAGCCACAAACTCTTCCTGATAAGAAGACAATTTGGAACCAAGCCACTAAAAAGGAGAAAATCACTAGGAAAAAGTGGTCCACAATGTATGCAGCAAATGTGAACGTGTGAATGGTTGGAATCTTCAACACTGCATCTCAATAGGATAAGCTTTCTCGGAACCTGCTGGGCTAGCTGGCCCTGCACTTTCTTCATTCTTTAGCTGCAAACACAGAACAGGACGTGCCCAAGGACAGCAAGCCGGTTTTCCGGTCTGGAGAAGGGACCTGAGCTGAGAGAGAGACAAAGGAATGCTTTATCCAGGGTTCCAGTCCCCCAACCCTGGTCCCACTGAGGTGCTACAGGTGCTTTAAATGGGAAATCTGTTACCCTGTCCAGCCTCTCATCATATTCCCCAAAACACATTTCTCCAGACACAAAGGAACCACATAACCTTAGCTAGCCCCTTCTCTTCCTAGTATTCCAGGGTCCCTCACTACCTTCAGCCCAAGTCTGAGCCTCTCCTCATTTCCAGACATCGGGGCTCCAGTGAAAATCAAAGAGTACTTGCCATTGGCTTCTCCTTCTCTTTGTCTCCAGGTTGTTGCATAAAGCTTTCTCCGGGGGCTCCGCTCTCCCCTGTACCTCTCTTCATCCCCAACCTGCCCTTTAAGTCTGAAATCCCATCAGTAAGGGAGCTGCAGATCTGTCAAACAAGTCTTTAATCTAGCCCACACTGTTCTGGAAGCCCCTGAAAACCAAGTTTCTGTTGAAGATCTTAGAGTTGGGTGTGAAGGGGAAGTAGGATTTAATAAATGATTTATAGTACCACCCTTAGAAGCATACATGCACCCGAGTGTGCATAGAAACATCTACGTTGCTGGAAATAAAGTCAGGGTAAAATCAAAGGAATATTATAAAGATTAATAACAAGGGTGATTTTGCATGTTTTTATTTTAAGGATCAAAAAATGAAATATGAGTCAAAAGAACAAGGTTAGTACCTATAGCTTCAAGCAACAGAAATACAAGGAGATTGTTAACTTTTCTCTTTCCCATGGCTGTTGGGGTCATTTAGTGTCTGAGTTTAGCAACGTCAGATGTCACACAACATACCAGGAGTAAAACAAGACCTTCCCCATGAGTAAAACATTCACTCTTTCCCGCGAAATTCCAACCAATTTGCCTCTAAGGTGTGACCCTGGGCAAGTAACTTCACCCATAACAATAGTTGCAAACCCTTAGGGCTCTTTCAAGAATTAAATTTGATATTACATATTAAGCACCTAGAAGACCCCTGGACACACAGTAAGTCCTCAATAGCTACCAACCATCATCAGGTGCTAGCGATTATTAAGATCATTTTGATGCTGATCAAAGGAAGACAGGAGACAGGAAGTCAACAAAGTGGAGATGACACCAATCCCAACAGCAGGAAGAAAATGCATGCAAAATTCCTCTCTTCTCACTCTTTGTGTTGACTGTCAAAGTTCCTCATGTGCTAGAAACAAGAACTTAGCCTGAGCTGTTTAGGTAGGTACAAGTAAGTCCAAGAGATTTTGAATGTATGTACAGAGTTAAGACTTGAAATGTTTAAGGCAACTAACAGTGAAAGGTTCTGATCAAAGCACCTGAGAGACAAAATAGGTGAGGCTAACTGGGGACATCCTTGAAGGGAGGAAAAAGGTTCTCCAGTAGCTGTCCTTCACATGACAAGCTGCCCCAGGCTGCTTAGGAGTCATAACCATTTAGCTGCAGCTCAGCTTTGTAAGGCCACTCCAAGCCTTTTGGGTCATTTTGAAAGACAAAGAGGTAGGAAACATGTCTGCCACTCTAGTCCCCCTTCCATGGGGCTTGGGATTGAGTTATGCTACTGCCCAGGGCTTGGGTGGTAGATGGCTTTCCTAACCAAACAGTGTCTGAATCACCCAGCCCTTACCTTGGATTCCCACTACCCAAATTTCTAGCCAAATTCTGTCATCTGCCAACAGTTCGTCTACCTCCTTAGTTCGGCTCAAGATACCAGATCTAAGACTTTGACGTTCATTCTTCTAAGTTTGTAGACTCTTTTTAAACATGAATGAATAACTTGGGACAAATTTTCAAGAACAATGTCACTCATCAATGATATATTCACTTTCTTTCATCCTCTCTTCCTGGAGCTTTCTCTCCTTTACCTCTAGGTTCAAGGCACGTGTGTACCACCCTTTAGCTGCCCATGAACCTCCAATGTGATGCTCCGGTTATCTGATGCTTCTTCCTGTCTGAGAACCTTTTACTTAAAAGGTAACCCTTTGAAAAAATACCCAGTGAGCCATTCTTTAGATTTGTCATATCCTTGCTAACACTAACTCTTCTCACAAGAGCACTTTCATGTCCCCAGGCAATGTCAGTGAGATGAATTTACACTAACATCATAGACCACATCTCGGTATTGAGGGTATCTGCATTTTAAAAGGACACATGTGAAGCCAACTGAATCTCTCCTTCTGGGAAGAGAGGCAACATGACTACAGCACTTGAGGCTCCATACAGGGACCATATTTATGGTGGAAACCCCATTCCAGCACGTCAGATCACACACAGACTCTGACGGTCTTGGGTGCGCTGAGGGTTGGGGCTGAGTTCCTAATTTCCTACCACAGCATAGTGCAAGGTCTCCAGAGAACATCAGAGTGTGGAAATGGAGACAAGGGCAGTACTCACAGAACTGCCACGCGGTGCCAAGCATGTATTAGATGCTATGAGGGTGGAAAGGAAGAGAGTCCCGGTGCTAGGACATCTGTTGTCAGGCTGACCCTGCCATCCCTTATAAGGCTGGTAAGTCCATTTCTAGATCTCCTTCCCTATATGGATTCAGGTTAGGATCTGCCAATTGCAGGAATTCACATGACATTTGGAAGGTGGCAGGGAAGTAGGAGACATTGTTTTAGGAACTCTCTAGCAGCCAGACATGGCAGCTTCACAGACCTCTCTGAGCTCCCACTGAGTAGGAAGGTGCTAGATGCAGTGGTTCCTCCCCTTTCCCTGGAGGCTATGACTTCCCCATCTGCCCCATTGTGTCAAGCCTGGGTCATTAGTGAATGTGTCTCTGATCTTCTAGCTTCCAAACCATCAAACCTGGACTTCTCCCACATTCATATAACACACTTCTTTTTCCCATTATATATGTGGTGGCTCTGTTTTTCTGACTAATCCCAGACTAATACTATAGCTTTTCCTTTTTTCCCCACTTGTTGGAAAATTAACATGGCAGTATCTGCTAACTCCTTCCAGTGAGAGGACACGTTTCATTGTCCTTACTCTGGACTGCTCCCGGTGGCAGGTGGTTCAGCCGGATCCAGTAAAAACAGCAGTGACACTCAACCAGACAAAGTAGTACATGTGAGCCACATGTACTCAAAGGCTAAGTGCTTACCTGAATTGGGAGGCTATTACTATGTATGAGTTATTATGGCTAGTGAGCCTCTGTTTGCACCCATAAGCTGAAGAAGCCCATGTAAACTAGGAATACACTTTAGAGACTTGTTTGTCATTATTATAAATCCCAATACAATGTACACCTGCATCACAGACTCATTATTAGCCCTAGAATCGGAGTGAATTCATATGTTTACTACAGATATATTGACTATCAGAAACAGATTAGAACTTGGGGAAGGCTATGTGTTCTCAGAGGTCTAGTGACTTCACTAAGCTGTGAAGACACAGATACTAAAGCACCCTAGATCCTGATTTCAGGACACTTGGTGGGTTTATCCTTCTAAGCAAGATGCTCAAAGAGAAAGGAAATATTATAGAGCCTGTGAGCTTGTTGTGAGCCTCTTGATTGCTCCAAAATCCCAGGTAGATACCAAGAAATCAGGCATGCCAAGAAAATGATCTCTACGGCTCCTTTATGGGGATCAGAAATTTTACAAAGACAAATGCTTCCTTTAAAAAAAGGAGAAGAAGGAGAAAGTGAAGGGGAGAATAGGGAGAAGAGGGAGTAGGGGGAGAAGGAGGAGGAGGAGGAGGAGGAAGAGGAGGAGGACGAGGAGGAGGAGAAAAACACTAAGGATATGGCCAGAACTTCTGGGTGGCGATTACTCCTATAGCCCTAAAGTGTGAAAATGAAAGTGTATTTGGAGACAGGAAACGAGAAAGGCTATTTACCTCTTGGGGAATCTGTGAGGTTTACAAAACAGGACATTCCTCAGAAAAGCCATACTGTACAACTTCAGTAGGGCCTTGTGGACTTTATATTCCATGCAAAGGTAATTTCTATAGGAAGATTCCAGGGAAGTAAGAGTACTGTTGTTCGTAGTTGAGTCTATGACTTCAAAAGAAAATTGAATCCAGATCAGTAAGACGAGGCAAGAGTATCAGATACGTGAAAGAAAGCTTGACAAAAATAAAAAAAAGACTTTTTAAAACACTGCATATCCTTCAGGTCTGTAATTTCACTCCTGATAATATGTCTTAAGCAAACAAGCAGGACAAGAATGCACACATACACACACAAAGCTGTTTAGTGCAGCATTATTGAAAAGTGTTAAGATATTATGAGTTTACAGAACACTGATAGAAGATAATGTAAAACAATAAAATAAGAAATTAAATAAGAAAATATGTACATAAAATACCCAAATACTTTTAAAAAATTTTTAATGTTTTACTTATTTTTTAGAGAAAAAGAGAGAGAGCATGAATGCGGGCGGGAGTGGGGAACAGAGAGACAGGGAGACACAGAATCCAAAGCAGGCTCCTGGCCCTGAGCTTCAAAATATATAATATGCTTCTAAATAACCCATAGTCAAAGATAAAAAAAAATATTAAGAAGACTAGGAAATATTTCTACCCAAATGATAATGAAAAGTACAATGTTTCAAAATGTGTATGTTGCACCCAAAGCAGTGTTCATGGGGAAATTTATAGCTATAGTTTACATTAGAAAATAAAATGGTCTAAAACCAGTGATCCATTGCTACAAAGACAGTAGAAAAGGAGAGCAAATTTAAATCAGGTAACTAAAAGGAGGAAATAATAAAGATAGGAAATTACTGAAATAAAAATCAAGAGTGAAAAACCAACAACCCAAAAGTTGAGTCTTTTAAAAGTTCCATAAAATCAAGCACTACTAGCAACTCTGATCAAGAAAAAAGAAAGAAAATTATAAGTTACCAACAAGAATAATGAAAGTGAGGATATAACTACAGACATTAAAAGGACAGTAAGGGGCTATTATGAACAAACATATGTAATATATTTAACAACAGAGATGAAATGGACAAATTTCTTGAAAGACACAAATTACCAGAGCTTCACAAAAAGTAATAGAAAACCTGAATAGTGTTATATCTGTTGAAAAAAAAAAAGAATTCATAATTTAAAACATCTCCACAAAGAAAATTCCAGGCTTCATGGATTCGATAATGAATCAGTCTTACACAAACTCTTTCAAGAAATACAGCAGGGGAGCTATTTCCCAACTCATTTTATGAGGTCAATATAACCCTGATACAAAAACCAGAAAAAGGCAAAAAGGAAAAAAAGAAAATTTCAGCCCAACCTACCTCATTGAACGAGATATAAAAATCCCAGTGAAAATATTTACAAAGTAAATCCAGCAATTTACTAAAAGATAATACATTATGACTAAATAGTCTCTATCACAAATATGTAAGATTGGTTTAACATTAGAAAGCCCATGAATGTGGGGCGCCAGGGTGGCTTAGTCAGTTGAGCAACTGACTTCATTCAGCTCAGGTCATGATCTCATAGTTCATGAGTTTGAGACCCGCGTTGGGCTCTGTGTGGACAGCTCAGAGCCTACAGCCTGCTTCAGATTCTGTGTCTCCTTATCTCTTTTCCCCTTCCCTGCTCATGCTCTATCTCTCTCTCAAAAATAAATAAATATTAAAAAAAAAAAAAGAAAGAAAGCCCATGAACATAACTGACCATTATCAGCAGTGTAACAGAAAATATGCTATGGCTAGTTATCACAATGGATACAAAAAAGAATGTGACAAAGTCCAACTCTCATTCATGATTTAAAAAAAAAAGCCTCTCAGTAACTATGAACAAAGAGAAATTCCTCAACTTGATAAAAATCATCTATTTAAAAAAACTTACAGATAACATCATATATATAATACTGAAAAGTGACATTTTCCCCTCAGATAAGGAATAGACAAGGATTTCTGCTCTCACTACTTGTATTTAACAGGAAGTCCTAGCCAGAGCAATAATGCAGGAATATTAAAAGATACACAGATTTGAAAGAAAGAAGTAAAAATGTTTTTATTTGCAGATTACCATAATTATGTATATAGAAAATCTTAAGTAATCTATGAAACAAGTTTTAGAACTAGTAAGTGAATATACAAAAATCCATACCCAATGTTCTAGCAATGAAGAATCAGAAAATGAAAATTTTTTTTTCAACGTTTATTTATTTTTGGGACAGAGAGAGACAGAGCATGAACGGGGGAGGGGCAGAGAGAGAGGGAGACACAGAATAGGAAACAGGCTCCAGGCTCTGAGCCATCAGCCCAGAGCCCGACGCGGGGCTCGAACTCCCAGACCGCGACCGCGAGATCGTGACCTGGCTGAAGTCGGACGCTTAACCGACTGCGCCACCCAGGCGCCCCAGAAAATGAAAATTTTAAATTACACCATTTACAACAGCATCAGAAATACTTACAGGTAAAATGACAACATGGATGAAGTAGAAAACACGCAAGACTCGAAAGGCTCCCATCCCTGAAAACCATGACATTGCTAAGAGAATCTGAGCAAATGCCTAATAAATGGAGAGACAGATCATGATCATGTTCATGGATTTGAAGATTTAGTGCCAGAGCGGTACCCATTCTCTTCCAAAGTCACCCATAGATCTAACACAGTACCAATCAAAACCTCAGCAGGTGCTGTTGTTGTTGTCGTTGTTTGGAAACTTACAGTCTAATTCTGAAACTTACACAGAAACGCAAAGGGCACAGATGTGTGCAGGAAGGGTACAGAGTACACATACAGATCAATGGAACAGAATCAAGTCCAGAAATAGACTTATATATGGTAGTAGGATTTTTTATACAGTTATAAAAGCAATTCAATGGAGAAAGGAGACTTTTCAACAAATGGTGCTAAAACAATCAAATGTCCATAAGGCAAAAAAATGAACCTCAACCTTTACTCAAATCCAAATATGAAAATCAGTTCAAGATGACCCATAGATCTAACTGCAAAACCACTAGGAGATGATGAAGGGAAATGTCTTTGTAGCCTGGGAGTAAATGGAACAACGAAAATAATAATTATAAAAGGAAAAAGAGTAAGTTATATTTAAGCAAACTGAAAAGTCATTGAAAATGTATGCAACATTTTATATATCAATCACACCTCAATAAAATGGTTTACAAAAAAAAGAAGCAAATGTACAGATAAGTTACAGACTGAAAGAAAACATTTGCAAAATATTTATCTGACAGTAGACTTAGATCCAAAATATATAAAGAACTCTTACAAATAAACAAAATACATGTAAATAGCTCAATTGGAAAATAGAAAGCTGGCAAAAGACTTGAGCAGACACTTTATAAAGGAAAATATTTGAATGCCCAATAAGCACATAGGAAAAGTACCCACTGCATTAATCATTAGGGAAATACAAATTAAAACAAAAAGGAAACACAAATTAAAACAAACACAACTACTAGAATGGTTCCGATTAAAAAGCTTGACAGCTGCAGATTTTGGCAACTATGAAGCAACCGTAACTCTCACATACTGCTGGTGAGAACACAAAATGGCACAACCACTTTGGTAAACACTTTGGCAGTTTCTTACATTAAACATACCCCTACCCTATGACCAAGAAATCCCAATCCTAGCTACCAACCCAAGAGAAATGAAAACAAATATCTACACAAAGACCTGCAAAACAATGCTCACAGCAACCCTATCCATAACTGCCCATCACTGGAAAAAATGCAAATATTCATTAGCAGGTGAATTAATAGATAAACAATGGCATATTCAATGTAATGTAATGCTCTCAACAATAAGAAAAAAAAAGGAATGACCTACTGACATACACAACAACCTGGAAGAATCTAAAAAACAATACACTGAATGAAAGAAGCCATATGTTCAAGAGCATATACCACAAAATTCCATTAATAGGAAGTCCTAGAACAAGAAAAAACTAATCTATGATGAAGAAATCAAGAAAGTGGATGCACGTAGGTGATGGGGATTGGCTAGAAAGGGCACAGGGCACTTTCTGCAGTGATGTTAATGTTTCACACCCTGACTGGGATTTCAGTTATACAGGTGCATGCATTTATCAAAACTCATTGAACTATACACTTCAGAGATATGTTGATGCATATAAGTTACCTCCCCAAATATTTTATAGATGCCAGACGGTGAGTGCCCCAACATCAAAGGCTTCAGTTGTGTGCAATTGATCTAATAGCCTTTGGTTGCATAGTGGAAAGAGTTTGAGCCTCAACTTCCCCACTTGGAAAACAGTAATTCGTATCTTAAAAGATTAAATGCTTTAATGCATGTAAAGTATGTAGTATAATGGCTAACACAAAGTATGCATTCAATAACTATTTCTTTTTCTCTCTTCCCTTGTGTGGCTTTATCTTTAAGCCTACCTTGTAAATGTGGACTATACGCTGTATCTGTCTTTAGAGCAAAATCATTCTCGGTGTCATTGGACTAAAGGAACAAAACAATTACTAGCATAAGGAAGTAAAAGCAATAGAGCCCTTGTATTCTAATATTTCCCATCAATAGGATGCAAATAAAATACACATTAAAATGAAGACTACAACCAGTTATGATCGTAACAAGCTAACAATTTCCGTTAAAGAAACGACCCTGCCTTAAATTTTCAGCACTGTTCTTTAGCCTGTGCACCCAGGAGAGAAGCCACACAAAAGATAAAGGAGTCCAAGCCCTGGGAAATGGGCAAACAAAAATGAAGTTTACCAGCAGTGGGCTCCTCAGAGCCACAGGTCTGCTTAACTTCTCCACCGTAGTGGTCAAAAGCCCCATCATTAGATGTCACTGTTGCAGGAACGCAGTGGAGTGCTGATAAGATCACAGGCTCCGAAGTCACGAACGACAGGTTCACACGCCGGCACTGCCATTTACAGGCTGTAGACCATGCACAAGTTACGAAACAATGCTGGTTTTCTTGTCCCTAAACTATTCCCCCAAACAACTAATCCCAATACTGTACGTTGACTAAATGAATAAGTAAACAGACGGAGATATAAAGTATGCTCCTCATGGCAGTAGCATGAAAATTAAATGAAATAATGCATGTTTCAACACCCTGCATGTCCCCAGCCTTGGGGGACTCTTTCCTACTAAATAAGTAGTATCTGAATGGCTACCTCAGTGGGAGTGGCTCAGAGACAGACCAACGTTCTAATACAAATCCCTCGCTCCTGCCACCGTGTTTATTCTGCTTTGGAAGCAACACACACACACACACACACACACACACACACACACACGTTTTTGTTATCTCACAAAACCAAACTATATCCTAAAGATAGCTGGTGAAGAAAACAACTCCAAATTCACCAGTCACTTCTGACTCTCCCTCTCAGTAAGCTGATGCTTTCTGCTACGGAAAGTGCGACTCGTCCATAACGAGCCCTGCCTTCCAAAAATGTGCCCACTGCATTGTTAGCACCACTCACAGTGAGCGTGTAGCAGAATAATCATTGAGGAACATTCCAAGATTTGCTCGTAAAATCAGTAATTTTTTTGTCATTCGTTGCCATTAACAAGTAACTTGTGACCTAATAAATGTCACTATCCATTTTCTTTAATTAAAATAATAAATATTATTCAGTGACACAGATTGGCATTTATGCCTTCATTTCTGTGATGTGGGATTTATAACCAAGGCTTTCTTTGAGGGATTCCACAAATAAAGGTTATTAAGCTGCCACAGGATGGAACACAAGCTCAGGTTAATGAAGCTGGCCAAGGAAGGGCAGTGATGGATGAAGCCCTGACGCACGAAGAAAAAGGGAACCCCCACCCAAAGCAAGAAGCATTCTTGGGCTCGCAAAACGGGTCTTCCACCTTGCTCGGCGGCTCGACTTTCAATATACACAGGATGAGCTTAGAGGCAACACCAACTGTACCGCCATTCCCTGGGTGGGGGGCGGGTGCTTAAGCGTGGTTTTCCCATTCCCTTGGGAACCACTGTTCACCACTTCATGGTACGTCTTAAGGTAGGAAGGGTGTCCAAGTGAAGAAAAACCGATTCTGGCATGTGAACCTGCTACCAGAGAAACAAAAGTAATTGTTGTCATGACCCAACCATCTACTTTGCAGACACGGTTCTTGGTTCTTAAAAAAAAGGAGTTGCCCTTCACGAAAACAAAACAAACAACAAAAAAAGCCAAAACAAACAAAAAACAGGAAGATACGCTTGACAGCACTTCCCAGGAGAATCTCTTCTTCCCTCCGCGATTCCACTCTGGCTCAAAGTCAAGACACGAATCCAACGCCCTTGACCAGAGATCCAGCATGGCTCACCTCCACCTGCGGCTGGTCCGATCCTGGGGTCCAGCTCGGGGAAATGGACTCAAACGGCCCTCATGGGCCAGTGCTCCACACGCTGCTGTCCAGAGCCTCCACGAGGCACTGAGTGAGGTGGAATTGCACGTGCACAGCGGAGATTTCTCTCTGACGATTTAAACCCACCTCGGGATGGCAGGCACCTCAACTCACGTTACTCCGTGGCCAGCTCAGAGCCACGGGAGGAGCCAGGCCGGCTGAGCAGTGCCCCTGTCACCAGAGTAGGCTCCCCGCCCCCTTCAGCCTCCAGTCCCAGCTGCTGTTTCTGGTTGTGGCTGAAGAGAGAGCATCTATCTACTTGAGATGAAGTTAGGGATAAGATCTCTCAACTGCTGGGTGTTGCAACAAAAGGGAAGGAAATACCTCTCACCTGGAGGAGCCCCAACTTTGAAAGTGGCCAGGGTTGAGTTCAAATTTTGCCTCTGTCACATGCAGGAGAAAACTGACACATAGCAGGGACTCAACAAAAATTAGTTCCCAGCATGGGGAGAAAGCTTTGCCTGCCTTCCTTCAGTCTCTGGTGAGCTAAAACAGTATCTATAACCATGTACTTAATTTGTACATATGGGAATTATATAATCATGTATTACAATATATTTTACATAAACACACAAACACACATATTCATGGCTTCACCTACGCACACATTACAGTTTCTATTTTCTTAATGTAGTTTCAGTTAAGGTACAACAAGATGGATTTACAGGCCCAAACTGATGCCCACTTAAGCAACAGTAAAGAGGAGCTTCTGAGGTAGAGAGGATCTCTCCCACTCCAGGGTTAGCTAGCATGGCCAGGATACAGTAAAGCTCCAGAACACATAGAAGATTCCTTCCCTTGTGAATAATGCCTGGGACATCTTTTCCCTCTGAGACTCTGTTTCTTTGTCTCTCTTTATCTATACTCTTAGAGGTGACTAGTCCCCAGTTCTAGAGACCCATCTTATCTTTAGATATTGACATGGGCTTGGGAGCCACTCCCTATCTGTAAAATTGACATGGTAATACAAACCTCACAGGGTCCCCTTGGGGATTTAAAAACTGATGAGTACATGACAGACAATGAATGGATGAATGGGTTAGGTGGGTAGGTGGAGGGATGAATCAACGGATGGACGGATGGAAGGATGAGTGAGAGGCTTCTAGCAAAGCACCTGTCACAGAACATACACTCAATAACTTTAGCTATTATTTTCATTGTGATTAAGGCAACAACAACTTTACACATTTCTGTTCTGGTCTATTCCATATTGATTTCATCGTTAACTCCCCAGAAGTATCCACCCTTATATCTCAATGCTGTTGGCAGTATCTGGGACTTATCACATGTGGGGATAGCATCAGGAACACTGGATAAGCAGATGTAGATTGTAATGTAGATCTCTTAGGGCTCTAAACACACAAAAATTTCATGACTTGTGACAGAAAGTCCACTCTTGTGAGGCAGCTCTTACTGTTGCAAAGAACTTTCAAAGCCCCAGTTTTTTCTTCCATTGGTTTTGAGTCCATATCCTGAGATAATGCCAATCCCATTACCCAATGACCACCTTTCGGATATTTGAAGAAATTATCACACCACTGAAGGGCGAGTCTAGCGCATGGAAGGTCTACTCATGCCTGCGATGGAGGGGCACTAACCTGTTAAACCTTCCTCTTGCCTTGACATGAAACTTTTAGTCAACACGTTCATACCACAAATTTAAGCCACATTGAAACAGACATCCTTCACCCACGTTCTCCCAAATTTCTGCTTTCTGTCTCTGAATCATTCCTTTCTTCAACATCTCCACTTTTATTTCCCTGCTATTACCTGAATTAGCACTTGGTTTTCTTTTTGGTGTCAGTATTTATAAGTAAACAACACAGCAGAGTGTCACTGTGTCCATGAAAACAAGTCAGGGTGACAAAGGACAGTTGAGGTGGGCAGGCTGGTGAATGGGAAATGCTCACTCTCTGGTCTCAGCTCCAAGCAAGGGTTTCACGTTCTTTCTTAGGCACAACTGAAAGTTACTGCAAATCACAAAAGCCTAGGATTGATGACATGGCCAAAACTATGGATATCAAATACCTGAAAGACTAAGGAACCTGTGTTCTGAGTTTATCGTAATACAACTCAGAGATGTAAATAAGAAACATCATATTTTCTTTCTCCAGTCACAGCCTTGGACTATAGTCTGTTGGTTTTCTAACTCTATTCTCTTAGGACACTTTTGAGTAGATTCCAAACATGCATGGTTATTTTCAGTTATTACAAGTCCAGCCCACCTCAAGACCCCAAACCCATATCTACTTTGAAATCTCTCCCCTTTCCTCATCACCGGCTGGGCTTGTAGCTCTTAGAAACTGTTTTTCATTTTCTCTCCTCCCTTCCTAGCACTTTGAAGTGAGGGAAACCCAAATGCTGGTTTCAAGTTATCTCTTCCCTGGAATTGAGAACTAGGAGGAAAATGGTCACCTGCCTGGTGGAAGGGAAGCGGCACAGTCACTTTGTCATTGTCTAAGAATTCTGTTGGCTACCAATTATCTTTGCCCATATGGTGGTGTCCTCCCAGAGGAGCCATGGTCTTCTGGGTGGTGGACAACTTTACCCTGACCCTGTCAATCACTGAGGACCCTACAGATGGGAAGCTTCATTCCTATTCAGCCACACTAATAATCATACACCTACTGATCCCATCTAAGAAGGACAGCGCCACAAAGCCTGCTTCTCTAAATCCACACTTATTCACATGGAGTCAAGGAACTACTCCCTGGGGGTCACAAGGGCCTAGGATGGGGTAGTTTTCTCATCTCTCTTCCCAGGCATATCCTAACTTCATAAATCTCTAGGGGAGAAGCATCAGCCCCTTCATCCCCATGTTCAGATATACTCCCAAATTCCAGGGACTACATGTCAATATCCCCCAGGCTGGCCCTGAAGGTTCCCAACTCAGCCACTATCCAATGGGTATGGCATGCCCATTTCTACTTCTTCAAGCCATCTTCAGTCTTCAAAAGTGATGTCCCTGAAGGTATTCTCTTACTTGGCTTTGGGGGAAGCAGAAGGAAAAAAATTTTAAAGCCTTCTACTTCAGGCCAACAACTCATGACTCTGACAATTCCCCCCAGTGACCTCCGTCCTCAGGTGTCTGTTAATTTAGACTAGTGGAAAAGCCAGCTCTGCAAACCCTTGGAAAGCTGGGGTGGAGTCAGGGTCCAAAAGAGTGTCCAGCCCCAATTATTGACAGCTCTTTGGAAAGCACAGGTTCCTTACCACCTGTGTTTCTAGCTCCAAGGCCACAGGGAAACCCTCCCTCACCATATCCTCTAACAGGAATGTGTCGAGCTCTTCTCATATTTAACATGCATACGAATTACCTGGGGGTCATGTCAAAGTACAGCTGCTCATTCGGCAGGTGCAGGGTGGGTCCTGAGGTTCTGCACATCTTCCCAGCTCCCTGCCGCTGTGAGTCTGCAAGCTACATTCAGCACATGGGTTTCATTTTCTCTGCTGTTTTTAAGGCCCGGTAAATCTCTTTATTCTCAAACTCTCTAGCACCTAATGTTGACTGAGTGTCAATCAATGGATCAGTTGGATAGGGCAAACATTGTGCTACATTTGCCACAGGCATTTATACCCTTGAATTCTCTCGAAAACTTTCTGAAACAGCTAGAAATCATCATATCCATTTTTAAAAAGACAGGGAACCTGGTCCCTAGAGGGGCTGGGCAGCTAGACTCAGGCTTCAAGGCTAGCAGCTGGCATAGCTGGGGTCTGAGCCCAAGGTATGTGCTCCTAAACACCACAGTCAGAAGAAGACAGACCAAAAAAAAAATGAATATCATAGCAAAGAAATTGCAATAAACGACAGGAAGGTACAAGGAAACTTCATTAAATGGTGTTTATATCAGACGAGGATATCCCTGAGCTGGTCATCCCTCATAGGAAAATTGCAATATTGAGCTTCTGAAATAGCCTGAGACACGTTTAAGCATGGATTTACATCACGAGCTCCATCACTTTCCTCTTTCCTCATTTACAGCCGCCAAGTTCAAGCAACCTCTTCTATGTCATGGGGTGGGGGGGAACCCCATGAATAATAGATATGTCATTTTTAACTGTCAACAACATGCCTTGTAAATGGTGTATGCAGGCTTTTAAATAACCCAGCAAACCATTCTTCTGACATCATTTTTATACCGCACTTTGCAACAAAACTAAAAATGATCTGAAAAAAACAAAAAAACACGTGGTTTGAACTACAGAATCACGCTCACCCACACATTCTTGTCTGCATTTAATATTTCATTGGGTTTTGCTTCCCCCTCCTCCACCCTGATAACAACCGTCTGCTTTGGAGACAAGACAATTAAACTATTTCAGCATTTTCCCTCAGTTAAACAGGCTCATCTTTCCCTGTGACAGTCAGTTTATGGAGTCAGAAAGAGACCGCTGTCGCTCATTCCTACTCGTAAGTGACGTTGGGATGATTAAGAAAAACAAACTGTTTCCTTCCAACAAGACCCTGGCTAGTTGTGGGTTTTCACTTCTCCCAGGTTGGACAAGGTGACATGAATCTCCTATCCTCTTGAGATGAAAGGGCATTTATCCTAAGACAAAATCTTGCCACAAAGGCCTGTGCCTCTACACAAAGTAAACCTTTAGGCCTATTTGTCAGGTGACATGAGAGTGTCATACCACTGGAAACACAAACAGATCTGTGGCAAACAAGGGACTCATCAAATGCCAGGCACCCCAAAACTGAAATGTAATTAAGATGTAATGAACATAAGGAAATGGAATGTTCCTACCTTCTCTTGAAATGTTTTTATTTTGGAAAATGTCAAGCATATACAGAAGTACAGAGAAGAGGGAATGACCTACCAGCTTCCAGAACTGCTCGACTCAGAGAAGTGGTGTTTACTTTATACTCCACTCACCTCCTCCCCACTTGTGGATTCTTGTGAAGTAAATCTCAGACATTGTATCATCCTATGCTTTAATGTCAATTATCTTCTACATATTGTTGTTCAAATATATTCTCTCATCTTCATCCCAACCAACTACCCCATTTTTACTCAGACTTTTGTTTTAAGCCACCAAGTTTGTGGCAGTCAGTTACAGAAGTCACGGGAAAGGAATGCGCCCGTCTGCCCAGAACCATCAGCATCTCGGTGTCTTCTGCGGATCAGGACCCGTCGCCTCGCTGACGGCCCTGAAGACGAGGAACGTAAATATGACCGTTGTGTCTCTCCATTTGACCCCCTCAATGGCTCCCCTTATTGTCAGGATATCACGTGGGCCTCCTTGCGTGGTCTGCTCTGGGCTGCCTTTCCAGCCACGTTGCCCACCTCTCCCCACCCCTCAGACTTAAAGACTTCTTACTCCAAATGAGTCCACCAGTTTTCTGTACTCACTCATGCTTTTCCTGCCTCCCTAGGCACATACTATTTCTTTTGCCCAGAGCAGCAGCGTCCAATAGAAACACAACGGAGAGAAGGCACAGATAGGAGAGTCACATATGTGACTTTAAACTTCCTAATACTCACAGTTCTAAAAAATAAACCAGGATATTCCATGTTAATAATACATTTTAGTTGACCCCAAATACCCACGATATTATCATTTCAACATATAATCAATTTTAAAGTGTTATTAAGGGGATACTTTACAGAGTTTTATTTTGGGGGAGGGAGTACTAAGTCTTAGAAATCTTGTATAATTTATACTCGCAGTACATCTCAACTCAGGTGACTAGTGCTACTATATTTGACAGTGCAAAAGGCCCCTACTGGTTTTTTTCCAGCTTTGGGAAATACTATCCATCCTGAAAAATCCAGCTGGGGGCACCTGGGTGGCTTAGTTGGTTGACCGTCCAACTTCAGCTCAGGTCATGATCTCACAGTTGGTGAGTTCGAGCCCCGTGTCGGGCTCTGTGCTGACAGCTCAGAGCCTGGAGCCTGCTTCAGGTGCTGTGTCTCCCCCTCTCTCTGCCCCTTCCCCGCTCATGCTCTGTCTCTCTTTGTCTCTCAAAAATGAATAAACGTTAAGAACAATTAAAAAATAATCCAGCTGAACTACTATCTTCCATGGGAAACCTGTCTCCCACCAATCAGATCAATTTTTCCCTCCTCCACCCTGGACCTTGGATATATTCCAATTTATGTGCTGTTCATACTCTGTTATATTTAATTGGGGCATGCGTGTCTCTTCTAGGCTATGAGCTCTTCACAAGCCAAAACCTACTCACCACCACAGAGTCCCTGGTCGTCCAAGGGTCCCAATCCTCGCTGCTTCCTCTCCTATCCAGCCCTTCAAAGTGTGGTTGGTGAGACTTTGGTTGTAATACAGAGAGCCTACTGGCCTCACCAGGGAAATGGAAAAGATGGCCTGGTCCAGGAAGAGGGGATGGAGGGCCCTCTGTAGTAGAAAAGGGAGGTATTAAGAATAGAGAACGAATGGAGAGAGCCAATCTGACGTCCCTAGGGGGAGTTTATAATGCCAAGAAACAACATGAGTGAAGAAGCCAAGGCAGCTTTCGGACTCTGCGGAAAGAGAAAACAAAAGGGTGGGACCACCACATGGGAGCACCAGAGGTTGTCAGAATGTGACGGCCCCTGGATGAGCCAAAGGAACATCAGTAGAAGGGGCGGTACATAGAGCCGGCTTTCTGCTCCTTTATTTTGGGCCAGGCCAGCACGGATGGGCTTTGTTCCCGTGTGTTAATGAGCTGATGACCAGACCATAAAATGTAGTCAACTCCAAGTGAACTCTAGTGATTGCCCAACCCTTCAGCACATCAGTAGGGCTCTGTTTCAAACTGGGAGTCTGGTCATGGCATTGGGTATCTGGGTATACTCTCCTTCCCCACAGAAGACAATATGATCCATATTTCCTTACAGCTTGGCACTTACTTTCCCCTCTCCTGAAACGCCCCTTACTCTATGTGTCGGAACCCTGCCTATCTAACATCTGTTCTCTGAACCCTTTCATTTTGTCCTTTCTCATATTTTCTCTCCTCCCAAGCAAGCCTCCACGCTGCTTTACTTCTTCTCTCTCACAGTCTACAACACTTTCCCTATTCTATCAGTCTTATTTGTGCCTTAACTTCTTTTACCGAAGGAAAAGATTCTGATCTTGTCATGTATGTATCCACCCCAACATCTGACACCGGTAAGTTACTCCATAAACACAGAACAAATGAATAAACGAAACATGGTGTATTACCTATTTAAAACACCCATTATTTTTATGACTTCTCCTCTCTTCAGAGGATAATGAATTTTAGCTCTAATCAATCAGTTTAGATGTTCAGGGCTCTTGAGGTATCCTCTCTAAGAGAGCATAGCTTAGGTCTCACCCCGAAAGCAGCCACCCCAGCTCATTCCTGTTGATAGAAAATAAAGACAGCTAACACACGCTGAGTGTTGATTGTGTTCTAAGGCATTGTTCGAAGGACTTTACAAGCATTTGCTCACTTAATCCTGGCAACCACCCTGAAGTAAGTGTAATTATGTATAATCTCCACTGTGCAGATGAGAAAACTGAGGCACAGAAACACTAAGTGTCCTATGAATGGCACATCTCTAAGAAGCACTAAGACAAAGACCCAAAGCCGGACAGTCTGGCTCCAAAGCCCACACTGTTACACACTTTTTACACAGAAAATGGAGCTGCATGTTTCTAAGACAGACAACTTGCTTCTCAGTGTCACCCTTACTAGCCACAACCCTCAGGTATCACCTCATCTCTCCAAGGCTCAGGCTTTTTCATGTCTAAAATGGGACGTCAGTAGTGCCCACCCCATAGGTCACTGTGAGGATAAAGGGCCTCGTGGACACACAGCCTAGAACATGGCAGGCACTCAAAATCGTACCCATTTGTATCGATCAGGAATCTGTCTGTGGAGAAACCAATTTAAATCAGCTAAGAGGAAAAGAGGAATTCATTGGTTTGTGTAATGGAAAGTCTACAGCTAAATTAGGAGCTCACATAATTTCATTAGGACCTGAAATCTCCCTCTCAATCTCTGTCTCTCTCTGTCTCTCTCTCTCTCTCTCTTTCTATTTCTCAGCTCTTCTATTCTCTGAGGTACCTTGTTCCACATGGTGATTCCCAGAAATTCTAGGCTTACTTCTACAGCTTGGAGACTATAGGGAGAAAGGGCATCTCTTTCATAACAATTACGGCAAAAGGCACAGCGCTGAGTCTCACTGGATTGGCTGGGGTCACCGGCACTTCCCTGAACCAATCACTGCAATGAAGGGAATGGGTGTGTCGAGTGGCTAGTCCCTGCAACCAGGGGGCCTGGTTGGCTCCAACCAAATGAGAGTATACATGGGGTATCTGGTAAAGAAGAAATGAGGTGCTGTTACCAGAAGAAGGAGAATGGCTTCTGGGCAGGCAAAAACAATAGATGTCCATTCACCATGAATATTTTCAGTGTTCTCATGTTCTAAACAGACAAGGTTCCCTGGCCTATTGCCCACCAACAATGGGTTCCTCCAGCCTGCGTCCACTTCTGGTCTGTTTTACAGACTTCTCCAAGCTCTAGGAGTACATGGGCCCCATGCTTCCTCCCAGCTACTGCAAAGCTCAAATTAGTCACTCCGTGGGCCCCTTCCGAGGCATATCAGAGACCAGCTGTGCAAGGACCTGTCACCTTCTTGTCAGTGAAAGTTTTCTGTCCAAAGAACTTTCGTCATCGCTCCTTTCTCAAGTAGCTGGATGTCACTTGAAGAGACAGCTGAAGTCACTCACAATGGCTGGTCTCAAATCAGCGCTCACTGGCCTTGTCAGTGAAAGCCTCACCCCGCAGCGAAAACTGTCACTGATCATGTTTAGATATGTACGCGGAGGTATTAGATTAGAACACAGAATGCACGAGATAGGAGTTTAAAAGAGGCCAAGTTGCAAGGGAAATCTTAATAGGAAGCAGTGAAGGCTTACGGTTGGAGGTGGTAGGGGGCATCTTTTTCCAAAACCCAATTCCTACTTCCCAACAAAACCGGCAAGAGCGCGCGCGCGCACACACACACACACACACACAATCAACAGCCTGTATGTACACACGATGCTCCTCACACAGAGGATATGCGCTCCACTGACCCACATGCTTCAGAAATACCTGGACCTTGACAGGACATCAGTAGCTAGTCGCTTTATCCAGATTATTATGGGTAGTTTTCATCTTCATATCAAAACACAGCTAAAATAACCTTAGAAAATAAATATTCACTCAAAACACTAGATTATCTTTTGGAGTTAAAAAAAAAAGGAGAATGAATCCACTTGTTAAACCAGTTGTATTTGTTGCCTTTCTCTGCATGTGTTCTTTATTTAGGGCAGAGTTTCTCAACCTCAGCACTGCTGACATTCTGGACTGGATCATTCTTTGTTTGGGTGTGGGTGGGGACGGTCTGGTGCTTGATAGGATGTCTAACAGCATCCCTGGTCTCTACCCAGTAGATGCCAGGGGCACTCCCCCAGTCATTGCCAAATGTCCCCTTGGGGCACCATCGCCCCTGGTTGAGAACCACTAATTTAAGGATTCTAATAAATGCTACCTTCAATATTACTATGGCAGAATAATTGGCTAATTATTAATTAATATGCAATGGCTGGGGAATGAATGTTGTGCTTCCATTTTGGGTAGCTTTATTTTGGACTCCTGTTTCTGCTAATCAACGTATTTATGATTAAATACACTGATTGCATCCATAGTATTTAGGTGGCTGACAATCATTTCTGCAACTGCTCTGTCTACACCATCGGAGCGAGCAGCAAGGGTAGAAGAGGGCGTGGGCTTTCAGAGCAAACAGATTGGACGTGCATTCCAAAGTGCTACTAAGTGCAGAATCTGGGGCTGTTTTCTCACCTTCTCTATATTGGAGGTTTCGCCACTAAAAAAAATGGAAATTTTAGTAGTTATCCCACAGGCAAGTTGAGCATTTTATAAAAGGTGGTTATATTCCAGAAGGTACTAACACACAATGGATGCTCAATAAATGTTGCTTTACCCAAAGAATGTACTTTGCTCTAATCAGGCCTTGCCCTATGTTGAAAAGCAAGTCCAGGTTTCCTCTGCAAGGGAGACGAATCTAGCTAAATAAGGTGCAATGATAATACTGCCCTGCTTATATAGCTTCCTGTTTTTCGTGGAGTTTTAAATTGTCTTTATCAAATCCTTAAGTATTTCTGGTGTCTCAAGGAAAGATCAAAGATTTTCTCCCCAAAATGCCTCTTTTCTAGAGGCTTCCATCGTTCTGTTTCACTCTAAACAAATGATGCGGTGGAAACAAACACAGCCCTGCTACATCTGCTACATCCCAGGACTTAACCTTCGTTACCCATTTAAGTTGGACGCGCTGTTCCCTCCATCTCTCGTTCCCCTCCCCCTCGCTTTACTGGCACGCATCCTGTGTGAGAAGCTAGAGTTTTAATGCACATACAATGGTATGAATTAGGGAGATAAATCAAACTGTACGAAATATAAGTACAAAGACCTGAAACTGAATTTTTAACAAATGGATCCAAAAGTCACACGTAAAAGTAGTGCTCATCATAAAACCATCACAGTAGGAGGTCACACACTTACAAGGCTGCTGCCATAGCCCAAACTACACTTACCCTTTCTTTGGAATATTATTTGAGTCTATGTCGTATACTTCAGAAACATTCACAAAGGGAGAAAGATCTTAGCTGAGAAATAATCAAAAGTTTCAAAACCAAGAAGGGGTGAAGGATGAAGGTGTTAGCCTGGGACCTTCTTTTGTGATAGGGGACTGGTGAGGTTACATCCTGAATTTCCCACCACAGCACTCCTAAACTGGGGGACACATACCTCCACACTTGGGCCAAATTTGAGAGAGGAGAGGAATCCTCGAAAAAGCATGCATTTTCTTTAAAAGCTTGTTTGCTTTTAAAAAAATCATTTGCATGCGACTCCACAAATTATCATTTCAATATAAACATTTTTTCTGAGTTTTTTGAATCACATTTGAGGCTGAGAAAGATACAAAGTGCACACACCGTCACATAACCTTTCCTGTAACTCTTGGCAGGAGTCATAGCCCAGATTGAAAAGCCCAGAGCTAATAAGTCAAGGAAAAAGTAAAAAATTACCAGTCTGCACACAGAGTCCAGTTGATACCAGAGCTCGGAAATTTAGAGAGGATCTGGTCATTCTCTACCTGCACTCGTTTGTGTGGGATATTCTGCACTGTAGTGGCTTTAAATGCTATCTATTTCCTGGAGACTCCCAACTTTATTTCTTTTTATTTTAATGTTTATTTTATTTATTTTGAGACAGAGAGAGATAGAGCAAGTGAGCAGGGGAGGGGCAGAGAGAGAGGATCCCAGGCCAGGCTCCAAGCTGCCAGCGCAGAGCCCGACGTGGGGCTCGAACTCATGAACCATTAAGATCATGATCAGAGCCGAAACCAAGAGTCGGATGCTTAACCAACTGACCCTCCCCCAGGTGCCCCCCAACTTTATATTTCTAGCGCAGACCTCTCTCATGAAACCTGCTCTACTCTACCTACTCAACACATCCACCAGGAATCCCACTTAGACATCCCACATACACCACGTCCAAAAGCAATCCTAGTCCTCAACCCCAAAGCCCACTCTTCTCATAACCTTCCCCATCTCAGCTGATGGCAGCATCTCCTACTAGCTGCTCTTGCTGAAAACCCTGAAGTTATCCCTTTTTTCTCTCTTTCTCTAGGACCTGAAACTCAGTCCAGCAGTCAATCCCATTGGCTGTACCTTCAAAACAGATCTAGAGTCTGATCACATCTCCCTGCCTCCTCTGCTTCCACCCGGACCCAAGGTACCATCCTCTCTACACCGGTACTGCAACCACTGCCTAACTTCTACCGTGGTCCCTCTGCAGAAGCTCCTCGTGACAGCATCCTGGGTGGACCTTTCAAGACCTGAGTTAGATTAAGTCACTCCTGTTTAAGATGCTGTGATTGTGCTCCACTCCCCCATTTCCCTCGGGATAAAATCCACACCCCTTGGATGGCCGTTCATGGCCTGAACTCTCTTAACCTCTGTGGCCTTATCCCCTACCATCTCCCCCATGAGTGCTCCACTCCAGCCACTGCCCTCTTCTTGCTGTTCTTGGAACATACCAGCCACACCCTCACCTTAGAGCCCCTTGAGGGCTGTTTTCTTTGCCCGGAATACTCTTCCTCCAAGGTATTGCACATCTATCCCCCTCATCTACTTTAAGTCTTAGCTCAGATCTTATCTTTTTTAATGTTTATTTATTTTTGAAAGAGAGACAGAGTGGGGAAGGGGCAGAGAGATAGAGAATCCCTACCAGGTTCCGTGCTGCCATCGCAGGGCCAGACTCAGGGCTCAAACTCACAAACGATGAGAACGTGACCCAAGCCAAAATCATGAGTTGAACGCTTAACCGACTCAGCCACCCAGGCACCCCACAGTCAATGCTCAATGAGTATGTGTCAAATAAATGCACTGAATGGCTCTAGAAGTGTTCCCATACCTAAACATGAGATGGGTGTATTGAAGAGTCAGGATCGGCCAGATAAACACAATGGCAGGTCAAGGAAATGAGGCTGTCAGAACCGATGCTGAAATAACTACACAGGGGATCACCACTGAGCAACACCAATATCAACATTTATATGGCACTTTGTAGTTCACAAAGAGAATCAGTGGCCCAGGAGAAGAGGGTTGAGATGAGGAAGTGAAGATAACTAAGAGGACAATGAGCACACTCAGAGGGAAGTGAAGGCTCAGGGTAGGGTGGAAATAGGGGTTGTGGATAGAAAAGGCCACTTGCAACCAATTAAAAAACACCAACAAATGAAAATGGTAGAACTAGCCAATAAAACGTATCACTAAATACAACAACGGAAGTCTTAAAAGTATTTTGGGTTCTTCGTAAAAGGGAGTATAATTGGAATTAAATATTTTCAGAATGTAAAACATAAATAGCCAGTTATCCTTTTTATTATATAAAAAAAGTTCACCTTGAATAATGATCAAAACACGCTGACTAAAACAAAAATATAATACTATATTCACATATCATCATAGGAAAGATGTTAAAAAGAACAACACGCAATTGTTTAGGGAGTTAAGACAGATATCCTCACCCTCAAAATAGAATATGTATCAGACAATCTTTCCTGTAGAAATTTACAACAGGAGTTGAGACCTTTAAACCACTAATATGCTTTGGCCAGGAATTCTACTTTTAGGAATCTATGCCAAGAAAAAATCAGAAATGTAGACAGAGATTTATGTATAAAGATTCAGTGTAATGAAAAACTTTTCTAGAAACCCTAAATATTCTAATGATTATATAAATTATGGCATTTCTATAGAGCCGAATATTATGCAACCATCGGTAATTACATTTATGTACAATGTTAACGACATGGAAATGCTCATGATATAAGGTCAAATGAACTGAAATAGGGACAACGTTATATATGACATATGGTATCAACTAATATTATACAAACTCATTTCAAACCAATTCAAGAGTGGATTTCTCTTTTCATTTAATCTCCATTTCATTAGGGTTATCAAAAAAGTTTATTAGATTTTTTAAAGAAAAGCAAAAACAGCCATCTTTTTTTAATGCAGAGAGAAATAAATGTTCAAATTATATAACTTAGCACGGTTGTGCACATAGACCATAAAGATTATTTTCTTATGCTTAATGGTTCACCACACAGCTTTGCATAAAAATCATTTTCTATTTGAATGCATACTCCTCTGCTCTGGTCTCAGTTTCCTAGTTTTTCAAATGAAGCATAGTCTGTCTAGATTAAAGGTCAGCAAACCTTTTCTGTAAGGAGTCAGATAGTAAATATTTTAGGTTTTGTGGGCCAGATGGTCTCTTTTACAACTATTCAAGCCACTGTTGGAGCATGAAAGCATCACATAGCCATGGCCATGTTCCAATAAAACTTTATTTATAAATCCAGGCAACAGGTCAGATTTGGCCCGTGGGCCATAGTTTGCCAACCCCTGGACCAAATTATTGCTAGTCTCTGATCAGTTGACAGCTCAGACCCTGATGCAGAGTTCTAAACACCTGCAGTACCTGAGAAGATACACTGTGTACCACTGTGGGAATGCCACGGGATTTTGAGTTGGAAAAATCTGGTTCAAGACCTAACTCACTTCCTGGTTGCATCTCTCGTTACATCATACTTCCATAATACGAGTTTTGGTGTCCTCTTTTGTAAAGTGGAATAGTAGGACCTACTTCACAGCATCATTCTGTGACTTAAATGAGATATCTGAAGTCCAAGTTCAAGCCCAAAACTCAAGATTTGGCAAATACAGAGTTCTCAACGAGTGGCAGATCCTTATTAGAAGAATAAGTGGGCGAAGAAGAAGAAGAAGAAGGGGAAGAAGAAGGCGGCAGTACAGAATCCCCAGGCGCTGAGTGATTCAGAGCCCATGGTGTAGACAGGGGGCAGTGCTGATTCTGCGTCAGGAAACAAGTCAGGATAAGCTAGGTTATGACACAGTATGAATCACTCCGGAGTCTCAGTGACTTAAAACAATGAGGTTTGTTTCTAGCTCATGCTACTTGTCCACAGCTAATCATCTGGGGGCTCTGCTCTATACTGTTGCCCTTCTAGGATCCAGAACTGATACAGCAGCCACCATCTGGAGCTTTGCTGACTGTAAGGGCAGATGGAAAAAGAGGCTGGCTGAATTGTGCACTGGCTCTTAAAAGTTCCACCTGAAGTGATCATCTGTCCCACTCCCATGTAATTCAGCAGAGCAAGTTACATAAGCATGTCTAACCCAAGGGGGTAGTGGGAATTAAAAATGCTAGCTACTGGGGTGCCTGGGTGGCGCAGTCGGTTGAGCATCCGACTTCAGCCAGGTCACGATCTCGCGGTCCGTGAGTTCGAGCCCCGCGTCAGGCTCTGGGCTGATGGCTCAGAGCCTGAGGCCTGTTTCCGATTCTGTGTCTCCCTCTCTCTGCCCCTCCCCCGTTCATGCTCTGTCTCTCTCTGTCCCAAAAATAAATAAACGTTGAAAAAAAAAATTAAAAAAAAATGCTAGCTACTTTGTTCCTAGAATGGGATAGAGGAGATATGGAAAGATCTGGTTCGCTTCACTAATAACTACCATAGCAAATAGAATAATAGCAGTTAACATTCACATGCATTTGGCATAACCTAACACAGTGCCAACTGCTTTACCGACAACTTGGGGAAACCAAGTCAGAGTGACAAAAACAGAGCCAGAGTGAATGGACCAAGATATTTGGCCTGCATTTCCCTATAGTAAAGCAAAATCAGGGAGACAATGTTTCTAAGAAGACTTACTTTTCCTAAATGTTTTCATCAACTCTCCCTACCATCCTCCCTCTTATAGCTGGGCCTTACCACCCCCAAGAAGGCTGTGATCTGACTCCACAATCTAAAATCATTTCTAATTCTGTGAACCCTCAACACAAATATTGTTGTAATTGAATGTTCCCACAAATTCATATGCTGAAGCCCTAACCCCATGTAACTCCAGGAGACAGGGCCTTTCAGGAGGGGACTAAGGTTAAATGAGGTCATGAAGGTGGGGTCCTGGTCCCATAGGACTGGGGCCCTTGGAGGAAGAGGAAGGGACACCAGAGCTCCCTCTCCTCCAGATGAGGACACAGAAGAGTGCAATCTGCCAGCAAGGAAGACAGCCCTCACCAGAAACTAAACCATGACGGAAACTTGAACTTAGACTTTCAGCCTCCAGAACTTTGAGGGAAAAAAAATCTGTAGTTTAGGCCACCCAACCTATGGTATTTAGTTGTGGTAGCTGGAGATGATTAATACAAAGATCTAACGCAGACAGTCCTTCTCTCTGAATTTGATTTTCCAATATGAACTAAGCTTATTCAAAACTACATTATGATATTCAAACACAGGTCTTTGGAAACCCAAAGCTAAGGTTAGGTTGCTAAGAGAAAGACACAGCCCTTGAAATCAGAAAGACTTATGGTCAAACCCAACTCCACTTATCATGTGGCCTTGAGGAAGTTGTATAAACTCTCTGGGCCCCACCTTCCCCATCTGTAAGAGGGGTAATCATCTCTCTCTCATGGGACACCTGTCTCTTTCATGTGTAGGGACATGAAATATGGAGACAGGTTCTGTTTTCTCTCCCTTCCCTCCCTCACCCTGGTCTTCATTGTCATAGCTCGAGGCTGAGAGAGAGAGAGAGAGAGAGAGAGAGAGAGAAGTTCTTTGGACCCAGGAAGTCACTCACATGAAACATGCTAAGGGGAGGTTAATCGTGGCACATTTCTCCCACACTGCCCACCCGACCCGTGCCAGGGGCTAAGCTGAATTTGTGGGGCTGAGAACTCATGCCTGGGGCCAACCGGAATGTGGGGGCAGGTGGAGGTGAACAAGGAAGATACAGCATGTGGGGAATATGAAAGTTTGTCTGAACTCAGGCAGATGGATGGCATGAAGTGATTTGGCAGTCACTCTTATGTCTCTGCTGACTTGGATTTTGTTGGGGTTGGAATATGTGACAAGAATTACATGCAAGGCCTGCTTTACCAATATCCTGGACTCCATGTAAGAATGTGAGTGGCCTCACCTCAGAGCTCTCAGAGAAAGGATCTACTACTCATCCATTCTCTTGTGAAGAGCACCCTGGGGTTAATTACAAGATCGCTCTAGAACCATATGGCCTGGCACACGGTAAATGCTCAACAAATATTCCCCTTTCTCTCTTTTCCTGCCTCACTATATCCCCAAGGTTTCGGGAATCTCAAAAGTAAACATAATTAAGGTGACAAATCTGCACCTAAGGAGGAGGAGGAAGAGGAGAGGCAGCCAATGTGTAGCAAGCAACCATGACGGTTCCAAGTGTTCCCCACATTCTCTCATTTATACCTCACAGCCATCCAGTGGGGAAGGTGTATTAGGCTCAATGTACCAATGAGGAAACCAGGAGGTCAGAAAGAGAGGTGACTTGGCCCCAACCCCACAGTCCTAGGTGACTGGGTTGATGTTCACACGTGACCAAGTTTGCCCTGGCTCCAAACTCCACAGTCCCTCACCCAGCATCTTGTGAATGTACCTGGGGCCTAGAGTCTGGCTTGGCCTGTTGCATTCCATGCAACAACCCCTCGCACAAATTAGCCAGAAAAGGACAGAATACCAGAATATTTGGACCCTGCATTCCCACTCACTGGGTTTAGACCTGAGAGGAACACATTTGCAGGAGTGATACAGGGACCCATGGACAAGGGATGAGCGGGAACGGACTCGGCAATAGAGACGGGGACTCTCGTAAAGCCTCTGCTAGCAACGTTCTCTGAGATGTTGATCAAGTACCTGGGCCTCGGCAGCCCCTTCCACAATGTGAGAGGGTGGCCGAACAAAGGACATACCGGTCCCCACCTCCAACATTTTATCACTGGCACGGTCTTGACCCGCGGAGCTGCAATCCTTGGAACCTGCATTTTCGAGAAGATTGGCTCAAGTCACAACTCTGTGCACGGGTCCCCACAGCCAAAACAACAGCAGCAACGGACTTCCTTAAGAAAGTTGAATGGAGACCGGGCCAAATACAGGCCCCCATAAAGAGAAGCACTCCGGCCAAACGGAAAATCACATTCCGCAAGTTCCAGAAGGGGAGGAGAGGGGAGGAAGCCGCTGCTTCCAATAAGGACTTCATTCCAGAAATCCCACATAATGGCCTCACAGGCACCCTGGTGTGATAAAGAAATGACTATTTCGGGTGAGAGAATCCAGTCCTCCTCGGGGAGTGGTGGGTGGAGAACGAGGCAAGGGCTCTTTCCAAGACAAGTTGAGTTCAACTCTTTACACAGGAATATTGACTCTTCCATTTCCAGCGTAATGACTTTAACCTGGCGAATACTCGGTCTTTGCCAAAAACCTGTCGGTGTTCGGTGTGTTTTCAATTGGAAAATGGCAGGAAAACAGAGAAGCAGATTCTTTATTAGAGCCTGGAGTTCACACCAGTATCTGGTCCCTCAGTGCCCCGGCTGCCAACATAAGGGAGCATTCGCCCTGCCTCAGAAACTCAGAATTCGGGATCAGACGACACCAAAGCAAATTTGTTTTTTCTCAGTCAATTTCCAGATTAAAAAAAAAAAAAAGGAAAACTGGTTTTCCATTTTCAATTTTTGAAAGAGAGTATAAGCAACCCCCTTAGGTTTGCATCATCCCCTCCCCTAAGTCCGCCCCCCCCCCGTGCGCCCTCCCCTCACACGCTCCCGTGGGCGGGGTGGAACACGACTTCCAGGTCGCGTCCTTCTGGCAGGACACCTAGTCCCGTGGCATCGCCATGTCTCCCTGTGTCTGTCTCCTCCTAATTTATAAGCCCCTCCAACCTTCCTTCTTCCTTCTTTCTCTCTGTTAAGCATTGGACAAAATACCACATAATAGGAAGACCACGAGCTCCGAAGTCAGAAAGAGCCTGTTTAGGGGCACCTGGGTGGCGCAGTCGGTTAAGCGTCCGACTTCAGCCAGGTCACGATCTCGCGGTCCGTGAGTTTGAGCCCCGCGTCAGGCTCTGGGCTGATGGCTCGGAGCCTGGAGCCTGTTTCCGATTCTGTGTCTCCCTCTCTCTCTGCCCCTCCCCCATTCATGCTCTGTCTCTCTCTGTCCCAAAAATAAATAAAAACGTTGAAAAAAAAATTAAAAAAAAAGAAAGAGCCTGTTTAACCTCAGCCCCATCATCCGTAACTCCGGGCTGCATGGTTTCACATCTCTGTGACTTTCCCACCGTGTCAAATAGAATACGAAGGACTTCATCACAGGCCCCTTTTGTGGACTAACTGAGAAAATGCACAAGAGGAGTCTAACATCTTGACCTGCTCTTTTATTTGTCCTTCCAGGCACAGAACGAGGCACTGCCCCTGCCCTCAAGGAGCCAGGCTTCTGTGGAAAGACGGTCATCGTGGCTCAGAGTGTCACGCTCCAGCACAGGGCATGCAGAGAAACTGCGAGAAACTGAGGAGAGCTCTTCATAGGGCAAGGAACCTATTGGCAGACAAACGAATCCATCTAAAAAGGTATCATTTGGGGGCACCTGCGTGGCTCAGTCGGTTGGGCGTCTCACTCCTGATCTCAGTTCAGGTCACAATCTCACGGTTGGTGCGTTTGAGCCCTGCCTCAGGCTCTGTGCTCAAAGAGAGGAGCCTGCTTGGGATTCTCTCTCTCTGCCTCTCCCTTTCTCTCTCTCCCTAAAAATAAATAAATAAACTTTAAAAAAAATAAAAAGGTGTCATTTGGTTTGCTTAAAACCTTCCATAATCATTACTTGGATCAAAAATAACAATACACAAAGAGAAAACAAAGAAAGTGCACAGAAAAGGAGGATAAAGGGGAGAAAAATTATTACATACATATATTTATATATGTGCATATATATAAACTTAGGTTGTTGTTTTCTTTTGTTTTCAAGCAAAGGAGAGAACTATGATTGCTCCTTCTGCATGAATCAGGGGAGCCACAAAGCCACAAGCACACGCTCACGTATCGCACAGCCGTGAGTCCCTGACACAAGGATGCCTCCCCTACTCAGCTCCCTTACAGGACTTCTCTTTCACAAACCATGCAGCGAAAATTAGGCAACATAAGAAGAAAGAATTTTGTAGTTGTTGCTGTAGAACCAGTACAGAGTGATTGCACAAAGATTTACACACACACACACACACACACACGTATACGCATTCACATTCACATTCACATTCATATGTACTGTAGTCCCTGATGGAGCTGTCTTCAGAGTTGTGGCACCTGTTAGAAGGGCCCTGGGGGCAGAGTTTAGGGCACACCACCCACTGATATCCACAGAACGTCTAGAACAGAGGCCAGCAAAGTTGTTTTGTAAAAGGTCAGAGAGTAAATGTTTTAGGCTGTGTGGGCCTGAAGGTTTCTGATGCAACTTCTCAGCTCTGCCACTGTAGCATGAGAAGTATGCTACCATGTACAGAACACATGTTCCAATAAAGCTTTATTTACAAAACGGGAGGTGGGCTATAATGTGCCCACCTCTGGCTTAGTTGAACATGCCATGAATGAAGGGCCTCAGGAAGGCGAGTGATGCAAAAGCACACACACACACACACACACACACACACACACACACCTCCCCCAGTGAAAACCAGACTTCATTTTCAGTGGTCCACACTATTCTATCTTTGTAAATGTTTCTGCTTTAATGAGCACTGTCCAATAAAATAATGACTACGGATAATTAGATTAGGTGAAATTCCCATTTCTTCCCAAATAAGCTTTATGCGATGGCCAATTCCACCTAGTCTCTGGCTCCTATTTCAGAGAGAGATCCAGAACAGAAGTTACACAGACACGTCAAAGCAAGGTACTAAAGCGGGGATAGGGTGGTGTTCTATTCATGTAAACTACCCTGGATCACACACAATCAGCAAATGATTTATTAAAGGCTACAAGATAAATACCGATAAAGTCTTCAAACAGAGAGGCGCATGACATATGCACAGGAGGAGAGAATCGGAAAGATTAATAGGAAAGCAGACAGGCTACAAATACAGAAAACCTTCTCCACCTGTGGGGAGGATCCTGGAGAAAGCACTTCCAGTCTCCAAACAGCCTTCCAAACTACGGTAATAAAATACACTTCTAATAACAAAAGCCGTTTCACACTACTTTTCCCCCTAGGTTTTGAGACATAATTCATGAGTCCTTCCACCGTCCAGATCTATGCTTGTACAGTCTATTCTCAGTAGGCATCTTCAAGACAGAGAGGCTCCGCTTCTCCCGGTTGAATCTTAATGACCAAGCGAATCTTAACACGCAGCCACGGGGCTGGGAGGTTTTGCTGACACCGACGTACATCCTGTCCCCTCCAGTCGCCCTCTCTCCCCGGCTGAGCTGGGTCTTTCAGGGATCAGCGCCTGCATTTAACTCAGTGTTCTGCTCAGCTGCGCGCTCCAACCTTGCCCTTTCTTACAGCTTCCGTAGAGATCCAAGATGTCTTCTGGGAATTTTAGCAACTTGGGGAGGTCACACTCCAATTATGCCTTCCTCTTGTGATTTTTTTTTCCTCCACGCCCTGCCTCGTCCTTCTCCCCACCTCACACCAGGGAGCACACACCCAACCACACTTGATTGCTAGGCAGCCACTTAGGGAAGCACACCCCTGTGTGCCTGGCTCAGTGCTGGGTCCTGGAGATGAAAAGATCAGTAAGATACAGTGGGTGCCCTTAAATAGCTTGTAGCCTACGGGGTGGGACAGGTATGGAAGCAAGCCATTCAACATGATGCAATAAACACTGTTATCAGAGTACAAAAAGAGTGCTAAAGATAAGCACACAGAAGCACAAACAAACGTAACAGCAAAAAGTCTGGAAGGATATACTTTAAAAAGATATCACTGGGTGCCCTGACCCACCTCATTCCAAAAATGGATGTGGGGAGTCAAGATTAGGTGACGAAGGCTGCCAGAGAATCTGAGCCTTAGATTTATTGTTTGATCTTCTTTTTGTACAAAAAGGTAGCGAGTGATATTCTCTTGCAATGTAAATTAATGTAATTTTTAAATGCTCGAGGTGAAAGAGGCCAGGACGGGGTGGAATGCATGAGGCACCAGGGCATGAAACTCAGGAGGCAATCATCCTAGAGTTGGGAGGGTGAGGGAGAGAGCAGGGCAGTGGACTGCAGGGCCGGAGGCCTAGGAAAGACGTCGGGACCAAGTGACATGAAGGTGGGCCCTGCAGAGGGACGGACAGAAGAGGGCACTAGGCAGACAGGACAGCAGGAAGAAGGAACAGAAGTGTGTTGGAAATAATGAGTGATTACTTACAAACGTCCAGAACAGAGGATGAGGACGGGAAGGAGAAAGAGACGGATACACGTGACTGTGCACAAGCACACCTCAGAGCTAGTAAAGTCTTTCCATTACACGTTCCACATCCACGGCTCATCGGCAGAACTAAGACTGGACTGAATGACCAGCAGCCTGCAGCCCCTGCCTCATGGCTCCAGTCCAGACGCCCTCAGGAAGCTCACTACCAGCGCTAACTCCGTCACTCGAAATGGGGCCTATTTCCATTAGACAAGGTACTAAGGGTGCCACTTGGACCTCTTGGGTCTTCTTCCTCCACCCCCTCCTTGAATTTCTTCCTTCCTGGCACCTTTTGACAAGGCTAAGCCGTATAATAAAGTTTTCTAGTAAGCATGCCAGGCACTGCTCCAAGTGCCTCACATACATTATCTCATTTACATTTCATAACAAAGTGACATGTTGGTATTGTTATTATTCCCATCCTACAGATGAGGCAACCTCAGAGTGACTGAATAACTTACCCAGAACACAAAGGAGATAAATGACAATGCCGAAACTCAAACCCAAGGCTGACGCCTGATTCTATGTTAACTAACTGTGCTCCTTGATGGTGTAAATTGCCTGGGGACAGGGAGATGCACACAATAGAGAAGAGGTAAAAGGCCCAGTCTGCAGTGTCTAAACACGTGACCCAGGTCTACGCATTACAAGCAAAGGTGGATGTGACCAGCTCAGAAAAATGGGTGGTTATGGCAGAGTGCCAAAGCCCAACGTCAGCATCATGTAAGCCGGAGGAAACCACCTCGCAGGTGGCTGAGATGGAACACTGACCTAAGTCCTTTCTCAGCGTCAGAATAGAGGATTTTGCCTGCACTGTGTTTCTGTTCTCAGGCGATTCACAGTTTTTTAGGGACTCTTTGCATCTCAAATAGTGTGGGAAGTGGTTTTACATTCATAAAATGGAGGCTAATTTGGAGGTTTCATTTATCAAAACTGGGGCCATTTAATAAGGAAGAAAGAAATGAAAGTCAACCAAACCCAGAGAATCAATGGTTGACTCCTGTGAGCCAAAGGCCACAGTTCTCCAAAATCGGATCAAAGCTGTTAGCAAACAATAGCTTGGCCATCTAGAAATAAGAAATGTTGCTTTCCTTGGGGAACTCTGAATAAGCTCTGTGCCTACAGGGGCATGAGCTTTCCACTGAGGGAAGGCAGAGCTGTCCTGCCCACCTCCCAAAGATAAACCACGGGGACACCATGACAGTCAGCAGGGAGACCTGGCACCAGGAGCTGGAAGCCTGGGCACTGAAACCAGCGCGTGTCACCGGGCCTCCGGGCGATGACAGGGGAACACCGCCATCTGGTGGCTCCGTGACAGATAGGCTACGTTCCTGTCCACTGTCTCCGGAAGGGACAAAGTTAACTTCAGCAAGAAAAAAGTCATTGGGAGCATCTGGAAAATGAAGGTCAACCATGCCTTTGTTGACAGCCTGGGAGGTAATACCTGGCCCAGGCACAGTCTGTCTGATCGGCGGCTACGGGAGAGAGAAATGGCAGTAGAGGGAAAGGTATCCATGGAAAGTCCTCCTACCAAATGTGGGTACTCCTGGGGACAGCCAGGCATTCCTCAGTTGGCACTAGGAGGGCTATACTCTTGATGCAAGTTTGCAAGGTCAAAAGGGGACAAGATCCAGATTCCACGATCCTGTGGAGGGCAGAGAAAATAACCTGATGATGTTGGTGACGGCGGCTACAAATAAAAGGCATTTAAGATCTGCCATTAATGAATAATTAATAAATTAATACTTAATAACAAATAATTAAACAATCACTTAAAACTAACCCTCACAGAAACCCTGTAAGAGACAACATTCTATCACTATCTCCACTTTACAGATGATCAAACTGCATCCGTCAGAGACAGAGATGAGGGAGAATATTCTAGTCTAGGTCACCCAAGTTGCAAGGACTAGAGCCAGAATTTGAAGATCTCACACTCCTAAGAAAGACGCCTGGAGTTTCTCACATGATGGCCCAGAGACTGTCAGCTCGGGACATACCTGGAAATTAAAACCCAGAATCTCTGACCCCACCACAGGCAAGCTAGGGAGGATGTGAGTTGGCATTGTAACAGGTTTCCCGGGTGATAGGATAAACAGGACACTAGGTGCTATGGAATGAATTGGGTTCCTCACTAAAGTATGTTGAAGCCCTACCCCCCAGTGTGATGGTATTTGGATATGGGGCCCTTGGGCGGTGACTGGGTTTAGATGAGGCCATGAGGGTAGGGCCCACAAGACAGGATTAGAAGCCCTTGTAAGAGAAGGAAGGGATACCAGAGCTTCCTGTCTCTGCCATGTAAGGATACAGCAAGTCAGGAAGAGTTCTCACCAGAACCCCATGCTGGCATCTCGATCTTGGACTTCCAGCCTCCAGAACCGTGGGCAAATAAGCTTCTGGGTTTGAAGCTACCCGGTAGGTGGTGCTTTGTTACGGCAGCCCAAGCTGCCTAAGACACTAGGCTATTCTCCTTCGCCATCTCATGCAAGACGCTTGGCAGGTGCCTGTTAAACTAATGAATGACCAGGATACTCCTCTGCTCTGTCCCTCAGAAGAGATTCGCTGAGGGTGCATGTGTACAATTCCCACGATTTAGCCTCTTTTCCAACCTCCAGGCGATGCTTACTGGAGTCTGTCTTCTTCCAAATCTAAGAAGAACACGCCTTCCTACCTCATCACCAAGGATTCACGGGGGAGGCTTCTGAAAGCAGATGTGATGACCTGGGGTGAATGTGGGGAAATGAGAATACTAACAGCAGCTTTGCTTCGTGCAGCGCTTTATAATTTACCAAGCTCTCTGGCATTCATTATTTCTTTAGATGGTTGGAATTGCCCTGTGAGGTCCAGAGGCCAGATAATTAGGATCTCAGTTTAACAAATGATAAATCCAAGGCTGATGGAATCATGGGCCCCTGCCCAACGGCCAACCACCAATAATGCGGAGACAGAAGATGAACTAGCAGAAAAACTTGAGGTTGCCAACGAATGAAATTGGAGAAGCTGACCCAGCTTGGAAAAGGAGTTTATCAATTAGGGTACTAGCAGCGAGGACACTCGACCCAAGTAGTTCACGTGACAAGGAAAAGGCTTTTACGAAAAGGCAAAGTGGAGGCGGGGACGGGGGAACAAGCACAGAATGGTGGTGCCCCTTGGGATCCGCAATAGGGTGAAATCGCTTCCGCTCCTGAGACTAATAAGGCAGGAGGAGGAGACAGCATTCTAGACTAAGGGGGGAGGGGGACAGGAGACACAATAAATAAACAACAACCAAACACAGAGGCTGTCTTTGGAGAACCACCTTAGCCAGCTCATTTTCCCACTGTTTTCTAAGAAGCAAATCACCCAGTGGCCTAGGAGGAGACCCCTCGACGGGGCCTGATTCTCAACCTTAGTCACCCTGGGAGTATGCACTGGTGCCTCCTGTCCAGTGACCAAGGACAGATGTAGGGACTACTTGGCTGGACTTCCTTGGGCCCATCCCATCTCGTGAAAAATGGAGAACTCAACGGCTCAGAAGTTGCGACCACCTATTTCCTTTCAGATTCATCAGACTTTTTTTTAACAAAGGGAAGGGGAAGTGTATCCCTACTGTGGAGGTTGTTGACTCCTGCCAAATTCTCCTTGATATATTCTTTCCAGTTATGCAGAGCTTTTATAGACAAGGACACGGTACTTTTCAAGTCACCTCTAAAGTGAGGCTTATCACTCTTGGCGCTGCTGATATTTGGAGGCTGATGGTCCTTTGTTGTGGGGGCTGCCCTGTGTGTTGCAGGATGTTTAACAACATCCCTGGCCTCCACCACCAGATTCCAGTAGCATACCCCTCCCACTCTGGTGCGACACCCAAAAGCAACTCCAGACACCTGCCAACTGCCCCCTTCCGGGGGATCAGGGGAGGCAAGGTCACTCTCCCTCCCCTTGAGAACTCCTGTTCTAAATGATTATAATTTGCTGAGAGAAATGTTCCCATTGGCAAGAAGAGGAGCAGCACTGGGGTAAGGTGAGTGATGCTTAATAAGGATTCTACCTATATTTTAATTCTGGCATCTGGTTCATCATGGATTTTTTTTTAATTAACTTTGACTTTTTTTAATTGCATTGCAAAATGATCCTCCTTACTGAGTGTTTTGGCACTCCCTTAAATTTGGTTTTGCACCTGAGGTATGTATCTCATTTGTCACCCCTTAGTCCCAGCACTGGGCAAGGTTCCTCTGGAGCCATCAACACGAGGAAGGAGAAAGTAGTTCCCTTTCTTCCACTGTCACTCATTCATGCATGCATTTAGTACTCCTAAGTCCCCTGGTATGCGACTAGCGCCTTGTTAGTAATGGCTATGTACTATCTCAAAGTGTGAGTCACCGAGATTTACATGAGCATTTCCTACCTAATGGGAAAGAGGCATGAACAGAGCTGCGCTGGGTGGTACGGAGACAACCTAACCCAAGGGAACCCCTGAGAGCCATCAGACCAGTTGCAAGGGCAAAGCAACAGCTCTGGGCAGAGATGACTGTGGTTTTGATGTGTGGTACTGGCTGTGAACGTGGAAAGGGAAGGAAAGAGTACAGAGACAGAATCAACAGGTTTCAGTGGCCAATCAAACGGAGAGGACGAGAATGGGTCGTCCCAGCTTTGTAACACGAGTAAGCGGGTGCGGGCCATGACGGTTGATGAGGCAGGGAAGCGTGGAGGGGCCTGCTGGGACGTACCGTGCACCAGGATGGCAAGATGGGTTTGGGAGTGGTTAGGTGACGTGCCCCTGAATCCATGCCGCGTCCTCCCAAGGGGAAAGCCAGGCTGCAGGTGCGGCCATGGGAGCTGGCGGCATTTACATGTAACTGAAGCCAGGGAGTGCACAAGATGTACTGGGAGGACTTGGAGAACGACAAAAGCGCCTGGGGCCAGGCCCTAACAAACTCACAAGTTTAAAAGGTAGATGGAGAATGAGTGACGGGTGCTGAAATTAGTGGGCTGAAAAGAATTATGCAAAAAAAGGTGAGGTTATGCATAACCTCAAAGGATCTCCCTTCAGGACAATTATTAATTACAAAGGGTAAAAGAATAATTTTAAAGTGGAGAGATCTGCAGTTGCTACTTTAATCAAATAATCAAAATTAACCTCACAGCAATGAGACATATCCATACCACCTGCCTGCCAGTGACAAGGACCCAGCAGCATCACTTGTGAGCTCAGACTAATCGTGAGCAAACATCAGGGAAACCCAAATTGAAGGACAATCTATAAAATAACTGGTCGCTGATCTTCAAATGTGCCAAGGTCACAAAAGACATTATCTCTAGAGCCAAAAGGTTTTGGTGTCCTGGGAGAAAGGAGGCTTAGGTCATGGTCCGCCACAGAACAAACTGGGTTTGCATTCTTGTGAAGTGAAACCAGCATCTTTTCGGAGCCTGAGCCCCTGATTCCAGAAAAGGCAAAGAACCCTGAGCAGCCAACAAGAGAAATTTGTGGTGAGCAGATCCATTTATTACTTTCAGCTTACTTAATAAAGGTCACCAGGTGGCATTTGAAAGATACACAAAAATGCTGTTAGATCAGATCTTGCCAGAGGTGAGTTTATCAGGCAGCCAGTTGAGGCTTATGGAACATTGCTAGCTGGTTTCTTTGAACTTGAGGGGGAAGAAAATAAGACCGCTGGGTTTAGAAACTACTTGTATGTTTGTTCTTTCCTAATAAAACATAAAGGAGCCTTTTTCTTATACTGAGAGACATTTGCAGTCAGGCTACAAGAGTGAATTATTGCCAAGTCCAAATTACCCATTCATTTCTTCATTCCAGATTTCAAAGGGTAAACAAGGCATGGGGTGACTAAGGATATAGCCTAGTCACAAAAGAGCAGGCCTAAAGGTGCAAGCATTTTTCAAAGCTCTGCTCATGTCACATGTACTAACAACTCTTTAGCCAAAACCAAGTGCGTGGCCAAATCCAAACCCAAGAAGCAGGAAAGTACATTTCACCCATCATGAGGTCTTGGCAAGGATATGGCTATAAAATACTAGTACCGAGTACTGAAGAATTGGGACCAGATGTAGAATATACCATATTAAGGTTGAATAGTGGATATCACTATGAAAATAAGAAGAAAAAAAAACCCGACTCTTGGTCAATAATAGTTAACACAGTAACACAAAAGCACACTTTATATTTGGGGGCAGGGAACAGGGTTTATATGGACCAATCCAAACACCAGCATTTGGACTTGGGCTTCTCCCACATGAGTGAGGTTAGGGTTGATGACGGAGATTCCAAGGCCTACATAGTGAGAAATGTTCAAAGAGAGAAGAGAAGCTTAGATAAATACAGTTTCCAAATTCCACTCAGATACAAAATTAGAGGACTAAGCTAGAAGGTTCTCTGGAGTCCCTTCCAACTCTCCTTGGCATGGTTTCCAGTGTGTGCCAGACGTTAGGCTGCCTCTTGGCCATAATGGTCACAGTGTGCTGACCCTTAGCTGTACCCTCAGCAGCAGGCATGGCATGGGAGAAAGAGCCAAGGGCTTGGAATCAAGCAAGATGGGGTCACACCTGAGCTGGACTTCTGACCACTGGGTGAGTCCTTTGCCTGTCTGGCCCTAGTTTTACCATCTTTGAAATGAGACAGATGAACCAGATGACGTTTCTGTCCCTTCTGATTCCGAGAACTTGGGATTTTATGACAACGTGGCCACATGGAGGGATCTGTAATGCTCTGGTGGCAGAAGTGGTCTAGTAAGAGGCAGAGTCATCACGAAGCAATGGAAAGCATGTTGATGGGCCAAAGGCAAAGAAGGAGTTGCAATGGCACGTGGTTATGCCATCGGGCACCATGTGCTTCCGAATGATCCCCTTCTGGAACTTCCAGAGGCCTGAGCCTTAACCCTAGACTGCATCTCTGGGGTTAAGACACGGTCGCCGGCACGAGATGGGTCCTGGCAGAGCTTCTAGCTCTCAACCTCACTCTTTCCCGGATCTCACAGCGCCCCAAAGATCTGGGTTTCCAGCACTCTCTCTCCCCGCAAATGAGACCACAAGGGCCACTTTTTGTTGCAGCCCAGGCAGAGAGGAAAAAATAATAATACATGCAATAAGAGGAATTTTTATACAGAAATGTATTTTGAGGCTACGATGTAAAGTCCCTTTAGCGGGAGCCACAATTTTCTTAAATAATCATTCCCATAATTGGCTACTTGTGGGAACAACTAATTGTGCATGTAATCATTTGCCTGTACAACTCAGCATCAACTAGTAATTAAAGACAGAACTGTCCTTTGCTAAATTTGGCTCCAGAAATAATAGTAATATTTCCAAGTGTCCAATGTCTCCCTGCCAAGGCCCTCTAAGCCCCGTTCAAATGAGTTTGCTATTTTTTTTTAACATCTTGGAAAGGGAAGACCTGCATCCTTGCCCAAAGCCAACACACACTCAGAGAAGAATGCATCTGGAATAGTCTTCTGCTTGTACTTATTCTAGCAGCATATGCTGATTGTATGTAGAGCATCTTCTATGTACGGGGTCAGACCCTTCCCCAAGAAAGCATCTTCTTGCTCCCCTCGGCCCTACTCTTTGCACACACTCTCAGAGGAGGGCAGGAAACATCACCCGACTTTGCACAAGACCCACCTGATGTAACTTCCTCTAGGCCGCAGAGGAGTCCCAAGAAAGCAACGCCCACCCCACAGCACCTCCCAGGCAGGGGCCGCCACACTTGGGCGTCTCTGTCACCTCCCATCTGGAAGCTCCTGGTGGTCTCTCAGCTCCAGTTCTGTGCCTGGGCATCCTCAGCCCAATCTCCTGCCCCAAGAAAGCAGATCAAGTTATGTCCTGTATGGTGGGTTAAACTGCGTCCCCCAAGAAGGGAAGTTCATGTCCTAATCCCCAGTACCTGTGAATGGAACCGTATTTGGAAATAAGGTCTTTGCAGAGGTCGTTGGGGACCTTGAGAGGAGATCAACCCAGATTCCAGGTGGGCTGCAACCCAATGACTGCTGGCCCCATTGAGAAAGAGCAAGGAGATGATGCACGGACCCAGGGGAGATGGCTGTGTGAAGACAGAGGCACCTGGGGAACACACAGAGCCACCAGGAAGGATCCTCTCTAGAGCCTTCAGAGAGAGCAGAGACCCGCCGACATCTTGATTTTGGACTCTGGCCTCCAGAACTGTGAGACAATGAATCTCTGTTGTCGTAAGCCATGAAATGTGTGGTGATTTTTTTTGTGGCAGCCCCGGGAAATGAATATTCCCAACTTAGACTCCTTCCATGGCTTCCCTTCCCATTTGGAACAGATTCCAACCTCCTTGCCTGACCCCTGACAGCAGCCTCAACTTCAATGTATGCCTCACTACCACCCACCCGCTTGCCACCACTCATGACTCTGGCCTTCTTTCTCTCTGTGGAACACAGCCAGCTCCTGCCTCGGGGCATTTGCACATGACGTCCCCCAGCCCAGAGCACAAATGGCATCAACAACCCTCTTCCCTGAACTGCTCCTTCAGGCTTCAGCTTGTATGCCCCTCCAGCAAGGAGGAGCACCTTACCTTGGGGGTTATCCTGAGATAGACAGACAGATAGATTGATCGATCGATCGAATGATAGATAATCTCCTCCTGGTATTGTTTCTCTGGAGGAACCCACTCCAGAGACACTGTGAAGACTTAATGAGACAATCCCCATGGACTGGAGGTTCGCAGGGAGGCAAAGGGGCCCCGCTTCCTCTCTCTTTTCTATTTCTGCTTCTTCAGGGATGGTGTATGGGATGAAGGATGTATCGACATATTCTCCATCCATAACTGAAAGCCCTCTGGGAACAAATATGTGTCTGAGGGGTGTGAAAAGGGCCCCCGTTTGTTTCCAGACGTGAGTGTTTCTCTGCTCCAGTGAGAGCTACTAGGGAGAGCTGATGGAAACAGGGGCGACAGGGCTGACACAGGTGAGAGCGGGCGCGGGGGCTGGCGGTAATGGGAACTACCTCCTGGAGAGTAGAGGTTGGGCAGGACCTCTTCCTGACCGGGAGTATCCCGCTCAGAGCAGTGGGGCGCCAGGCAGCCATCTTGGAACACCCCCTCTTGCAAGTTCCGGCGGCTTTAAGCAGGAGGCACCAAGCACCAGGCTCCACCGCGGTTGCTTGGGTCATGATGCTAAACAAGACAAGGTGTCTGTCCTGGAATAGCTAAGTCGATTCGGGAAGAATATAGGAACAGTGACCATTACAAGCCAATATAGACATGTTCTCTCACGGGGGGTCCCCAGAGCATGTGGAGGATTCAGAGGAGGCAGCCTGCTAACCCTGTCAGTACTCCCCTACCTCCATGCTCCCTCCCCCACCATCCTCCAAACTCCCCTTCCCAGCCCCAAAGCAGACTGATCTGGATCCCACGTAAGGAAGGCTCTCGGGGGTTTCATCATACAGACAGGTGAAGTCCTTGAAGGGTTTTAACCTGAGGGAAGGAGGACCTGACTGGACTTGTACTATGAAATTATTATAATGGCCTTCACAGCCCTTGGTAATATTGCCTAACCTCTGGCCTTTACATACAACCTTCCCCCCCCCCCTCCTTTTAAGCCATTTGGACCTTCCCTCCATCCCTTGAAAGAGCCATGCTTCCTTTTGCCACAGGACCTTTGCATGTGCCAGTTCCTTTCCCTCATCCAAATCATTTTTCCCTTGTTTTTTTTCCCAGATAAATACCAGGAGCCTGGTTTGTGGGCCATTAAAGCCACAGAACTTCAGATGTGAAAATATTTAATTTAAATTCTTACACTAAATGCTGTCTATGTAGTGCTATATTGAGTTAAAATTTCATCAAAACCTTCAACATTTGGGAGAAGGACATAATGTTTTAAAACCAGGGCTGGCAAACTTTTTTTGTAAAAAGGGTCAAAGAGTACATATTTTCAACTTTGAGGTGATATCGTTTCTGCATTTACTATTCAATTCTGCCTTTGTAGTGTGAAACGGTCATGGGCAATACAGACATAACTGGGCGTTGCTATGTTCCCATAAAACTTCATAAAAAGCAGGCAGTTTTAGCAAGGGGGGCAGAGTTTGCTGATTCCTGTCTTAGAAGAAACACCTTTAAGTAGCTAAAGATAGTCAACTTTAGTTTTGGTTTCTCTCTAATTCAAGCTAGGTATCAAATCAGTAAATTGGCCAACAGCTCTAAGACGAGGGTACAAATGTATGTCCACAGCTATGGTCTGAATTGAGAGCTCTAAGAAGAAAGTTTTGAAGGCAAAAACTTGCAAGAAGAAGGTTTTTCTTCTATTAAAAGTTAATATTTTAAATGATTTCCCCTTAAATAAATAGGTAATCTTTTGAACCAGCTAATCCTTAACAAATTAGAATCCTTACACCAAACTGAACTGAGTGAGCATCTGTGTCCCCGCAGCCATATCCCCTCACCCTGAACCTCTTTAAAGACCCATTGATTACTGCCAAGCCTCCATTGGTGGGATTAATTAATTTATGAACTTGTCATTACAATTCATTGATTAAAACGTCCCTTCTTAAAGATTTAATTATGCCCAAAGATAAAAGATCTGCTAATTATTGTCCTTTATCTAATTGAAGTTTTGTATTACAAATAAAGTTCAAAGGTTTAAGACAGTTGCCCTTTCAAACAGTTGGGCAAAGATGAGAATTTAATTAGAGGCAAGACACCATTTTCTCTGATCTATTCTAATGGGAGCGAGACATCAGTCTGGCCAAGAAGATGTCTGGTCAGGGTGGGAAGACCTGGAAAATCTGTCAACCTTCTTGGTCACTTAATGGTATTTAGCGAACAGCTCCAGTCACATGGGTTGTGGAAACACGTTGGGTTGCTGGCACAAGCAGAGGCCTCCATTGGGTCAAGAGCGGGAATTCTGCCAACCAAAACTATACTGTGTGTTTCATTTTGCTTAAAAATACTGATGCATGGAAAAGCCTCCAAAGATTTTTTTTTCCTCCTAAAATATTCTCAACAGGAAATCAAAGTTGTTCAGTAAGCAAATCACAGAGAGGCAAGGAAGCCTGCTGATAGATGCAAGCATCCCAAAGTCAAACTGGTCTGGGTTCAAATCCAGGTGGAGGATACCAGAGGGCCCTCCCTCATCTCTTGGTGCTGCCCACACAAGAGTCACTGGGATTGGTGGGGGTAGAGTCAATCTACTGAAAGGAAGCAAGTTCCGGGAACTCATGTTCTCGTCTCTCCCTTCCCCCTCCCTCTCTTTCTCCCTCTCTTTCTCTCTCTTTTCTTTCCTCCCTGATCTCAGATCGATGGAGGATAGCAAATTGCTCTTCGTTCCCAAGTTTTCCCTTGAGTGGGCTCTCCCAAAATCTTAACTCCTGAGGAGGAGAAGGTGTCTACAGGCCCTCTTGGCCATAAATCTACAATGAGAGCCTTCAGTCAACTTTTTTTTTTCAGTTTCTTTATTAATTTTTGAGAGAGAGAGAGAGAGAGAGCACACACAAGCGTGGGAGGAGCAGAGGGAGAGAGAATCCCAAGCAGGCTCCACACTGTCAGCACAGAGCCCGATGCGGGCCTTGAACCCATGAACCGTGAGATCATGACGTGAGCCTGACGGGTAACCAAATGAGCCACCCAGGCGCCCCTCGGTCGGCTTTAAAGAACTAAAGGTAGTAAGTGTTTTATCTTCACCCATTTGACTCTTGTGTCTATCAATTCATTCTGAATTTGTGAGGGCAAGAAAATATTGCCATTTATTGACCTGCTAAAAATTGCAAAACCTAACAGCTGTTTTACTTTGCATATTTTGCTTAATCCCCCTGGATTCTAGGTTCTTCAACTGTCAAAGTGGGGACAGTAGAGGGTTGTTGGAAGAATTACAATGTATTTGAGCCACCTGATACAGAGTCAGGCACCTAGTAAGTGCTCCACACACAATGACTATTAATAACACGTTCCATAAACTAGGGGAACGAAAAAGGACAGGGCACAATGAGGTCCCTGATCTCAAGAAGTTCGGTGTTATCTCCATACACAGAATGTTTTCATGATGATAATTCCACCAAAATCCACCCTTAAGAAGGACACGGGAAGCAAATGATATTGAATATCCAAACCGTTCACATGTCATCTGCACAGTCGTATCCCTCAACTCGGCCTCTTGAGGTTGGAGTGGAGGCTCTGGGGAGGGAACACCTCTGTGCAGTCAGTGGAGGACTCACTGGGAGTCAAGTCACAAAGGTAGGTTTTTGTCCAGGGAAGTGTGGAGGGGGCGGGGAGAAGACAAAGAGAAAAGCTATCACCAGTCAAAATGGGTGAAAACATTAGTCTATTTAGGAGAGAGGAGCTGGGTGGGGTGAAGGGTCATGAGTAGCTGGCCGATGAAGTTGCTCCCAAAAGAGAAGAAAGACTGACACAGGAGACCTGCCACATGCAGCTGCTTTGCTTTGCCACAGGCCCGCCAAGAGGCAGGGACTAGACACATTCTGTTACAATAATGTCAGGCATTATCATCATTGAAGCTGACTTTTGGTGAGCTCTTACTCTGCACTCCCCACTCTTCGTCTCATTTGATAATTTTTTTTCAATGATTTTTCTTTTAATTTTTTTTATTCATTTTTTGAGCGACAGAGAGAGACAGAGCATGAATGGGGGAGGGGCAGAGAGAAAGGGAGACACGGAATCCGAAGCAGGCTCCAGGCTCCGAGCTGTCAGCTCAGAACCCAACGCGGGGCTCAAACTCACGAACGGTGAGATCATGACCTGAGCCGAAGTCAGACGCTTAACCGACCAAGCCACCCGGGTGCCCCTATGATTATTTATTTTTGGGAGAGGCAGAGTGCGAGCAAGGGAGAGGCAGAGAGAGAGGAAACACAGAATCCGAGGCAGGAAACACAGAATCCGAGGCAGGCTCCAGGCTCTGAGCTGTCGGCACAGAGCCCGATACGGGGCTCGAACTCACAGGCAGTGAGATCATGACCTGAGCCGAAGTCGGACGCTTAACCAAATGAGCCACCCAGGGGCCCCTCATTAGATATTTCTAACAACTGTCTGAGGCATGTTTGCTTTTACTATACATGTTTTACATATGAGGAAAACAGAGGATCAAAAAGGTTAAGACTTTTGCCAAAGTTCACAGAGCCAGTAGGTGGAGAGGCCAGGACTCCACATTCAATCTATCTGACTCCTGGCCCCCATGTTCTAAAGCAGATTCTGGACCATTTCATGGAAAAATGTTTTATGATGGAGATTTAATAAGCTCATCGGTGGCTTTCTGACATAGTGAATTCCTAGCCACTGTCAGAAAAAGGCTGGACCACCCAAGGGGAGAAGTGGTTACAAATGGCACCAAGTAAAACAAGGTTGGGGACTTCCAAAACCTCAGCCCAGTTCTCGTCCCGCCCTGAGAGTCCGTGAGTCTAGGCGCATTCCTCCTTTCTTCTCCACAGAAAACCATAGGAGTTCACTGTTAGAGGCACAGTGCAGGCAATACAGTCCCCCCAAAAGAAAATAATAAGAAGAGCATCACGTCAATCATCAGGCAATCAGACTGAATGCACTCACCCAGTGGAGTACTACTCAGCCGTCACAGAAAATGTTGTAGACACATGAAGAGTTATTTTCAGCACTAGAGAGAAAATGTATGCTCCAAAATAGAGTATCATATATGTATGTATGTATTTATATACATATATGTTTATATTTATATATTCACACATACATATAGGAGGAGACATGAAGAAGAGGAGGAAGGGAGGAGGAAAGAGGAAGAATCTATCAAGTTTATCATAGTGACTTATCTCTAGATAAGTACAGAGCACTGGGGGTTGCCTATCTATATTTCTCTTTATTTTTATTACCTAAAGTTTCTGGTTTTCTATAAATGCCATGAATTTGTTTACTAAGAAGGACACGGGAGGAACCTTAGGTTTAAAGCTAGGTGATTCCTTATTCCAAAGACACAAAACAAGCCAGATTCGGAGTCTGTCTTACTTCGTTTGATCACTTAGCCACCACACCTCCCACTATGCGACTTAGTTCTTCACACTCTGAAAACCAGGCTGTGGTAGTGACCGGTGTCCAGGACCCCCTCTGGCAGCCAGTCTGACAATGGGGCCCACTTCTGCACCTTGCCTTGCACTTGCTCACGTGGTGCCCACCTCCCTGAGGACAGTTACCCAGACATACTCCTCTGGGCCCTTCTAACCCAGGAGCCCTGAGGGGGAGCACTGCTCCAAACCCCACTCTCCAAACATGGCAGGAGTCAGGGCTCAGACCCCCTTCCACAAATCTAATCCTCTGCATGTGGGGCCCCCTCCCCTCAGACCTTCCAGAATCCTGCTGTCTGTAAGCCCCTCCCTGAGCAGCCTGACAGTATCTTCAGCCTTTCTGCTCCATGAGCCCAAACCTTCCACAGTTAGCATCCTCGCTGCCCCCAGCCCCTGCCCCCCGCCCCCCGTTTCTGGCCAGCCTTGCGTTTTGTTTGTGTCTGTCTGCTTCGGTTTTGTTTCCTAACTCCAAGCATAACCCTACCCCACCTGACAGATGTGGAAAGGCTTCTACTGTTCACCTACAATGTGATGCTTGACAGGAGAAATAGAACTAAGTCAGGGATGGAGAAACTCCAGGCAAGAGCAAGGGTTAGGGTGGCATTATGGGGCAAGCTGGAGAGAAAGCCTCCTCCTGAGGCAACACAGGGCCTACCAGGCAGGCTGACTCTGTGTGAACTTGTTCCAGCCGCCTGGGCTGGTGGTCAGAATGGAGACACGGTTCCTACTATCCCCAGATTGTACAGTTACTTCCTGGGCCACTCTGCAGTAACACTGAAGCCCTGAAGCAACAAGAATGTGCTCACCAGAGCACCTGTGACCCAATGTGGAAAGGCCACAGAAACATCAGAGGAAGCCTGTCCGCTGGCGTCTGTTCACAAAGCTCTCCTTCCCTCATTCCAACATGGCGCTGCCTCGGCCACATGTCCACGTTGGCCGGGCAGGAGTCCTCTACAGCAGGAACAGGACCCCGCCCTCACCCCATGGTCAAAAGCCAAAGACAACCTGGGAGAACAGTGGCTGTACGGCCCTTTGCCCTGCCCCTGCCGTTCATCCTTCTGGAAACTTCTTGACTCCAAACAAAGATCAATGCCCACACAATCTTTCCCATCTGTAGCCCACAACTTCTGGAAGTACGACAGATGTGCCTGGGCTGTTTCACGTCACAAAACTGTCACATGCGTTGGGTCTATTTTTTTTAACCTACAAGAAAACAACTTGATATTTGTTATGAGTTTAAGAAACAGCCTTAGTAATGACATCAAGCTATTGAGCGGCATTCACCGTCAATTTACACTATGTAACGGAATGTGAAGCTCAATTTCCTTGTGTCACATGTATAACGATTAAATTATCAGCAGATGGAAAGTCGTTCTGGGCTATAACAAGGTCCTCTGAGGTGCTAATTAACTTGGCACCTTTCTAAAAAAAAAAAAAAACAACTCTGTCACACTTTGACAGGAAATGTTGCCACTTGGGGGTACTTATTGGTCCTCAGCACACTTAGGACTTCTCTGGGAGATTTTCTTTCTTCCTATTTCTTAATTGTTGGCTCCTGAAAGGTATAGTAATATCATAAACATACTGAATCTCCCATTTGGGTCCAAAATCCACACTGCAGCAAACCCCTTCAATTGCAAAATAGAAGAAATCACCTTCTGCCAATGATACAGTATTTACTGACAATTGGTGCAGCCCAGCAAATGAGTCTGCAGGTCTCCAGAAACTTCTGGTCCCTGGTAACCTTGCTGGGTAGGAATTCAGGACCGCTATATGTTCACTCCATAGACTTCACTTCTCTCCTTTTCACAGTTTTAGAAATTCCTAGATTCTTTAAATCTGCAGAGGGCATGGAGGCCAAGATCACAAAGTGCTCAGCCTTTCCAAGTCAACGTTTTCTCAATCTGCGATGGCTCAGGACTGAATCTCAACTACTGTACCATTTGTCTCCCCCCACCTCCGCCATTCAAAATAATTGGCGTAATAAATACCATTATTTAAAATTGTTTAAATGTGGGGGCGCCTGGGTGGCTCAGTTGGTTAAGCATCTGACTTCGGCCAGGTTATGACCTCACGGTTCATGAGTTCGAGCCCTGCATTGGGCTCTGTGCTGACAGCTCAGGGCCTGGAGCCTGCTTCAGATTCTGTGTCTCCCTCTCTCTCTGCACCTCCCCCACTCATATGCTGTCTCTCTCTCTCTCTCTCTCTCTCTCTCTCTCTCTCTCCCCCCCCCTCAAAAAATTAATAAACATTAAAACATTTTTTTTAATTTTTTAAATGTGATCATTGTATTGTAGTTATATTTTTATAAGGTGCCTTTATCATTTTTGAAATATACAGACTGAAATGTTTGTAGATAAAATGACAAGAAGGCTTGGACTTAGCCCAGAAGAATCCAACGGTGAGGAGACAGTAGAAGACACAGATCAAACAAGATGGCCCATAAACTGGCAAGCGTCGAAGCTGGGTGCGGGATACGTGGGACTTCATTACACTATTATTTCTTTTTCTGTATGTTTGAACTTTTCCATAATGGAAGTTAAAATAAATTCATCAAAAAGGTGAGAGAAAGAGAGATAGGAAGAGAGAGAGGGGATCAAGAATTTGACTTTGATGCTTTGGATAAAGATTGACGGAATAAATGTAGGGTGATTTCTCTTACGGTCAAGATTGTTTCCAAGGTGTATCTCAGAATTATATTATTTATATTATTTATATTATTTATATTATATTAATATATATATTAAGATATATATTAAGAGATATATATCTTATATTAGGCATATAAGACTCAATTTGGGGTAGTCGTAACTCATTTGACCGAAATAATCCAAGATTTTATTTCAGATGATGGTTGACCAAAGATATTCTGAAATAGTCAGATGGCACCTGCTGTTTGTAGACATCACATGTTTAGACAAACTGGCAAGAGGACAGGTGGGAAACGTCTGTGTGCTAAACTGATGTGAGCAGCCACTGCAGGTTGGTATGGGGACAAAAGTGTCACCTATGTGGGAGAAGGAAACAACACAAGCAACAGTTGGATTAAGGGGAATAACTTCACTTTGGATCATCTGGCATTTCAGCTTGCAAAGACAAAACAGGGAAAGGTCACAACTTTCCAGTGAGGCCAGTGTATGTTAACATTCTAATTTTGTAGGTGGAGAAATGGAGGTTCAGAAAAGTGAACTCTTTCCCAAAAGCCACAACGTAAGAAATAGAGCAGCCATTCACGTTCAAGTTCAGTGTGTTCTTGACCCCACTCTTTCCACATCACGACCCCAGAGCCACCAGTTCTAAGGATGAAAAGAAGAAATGAACAGTCTTTCGAGGCATTTCCAAATACAGGGACAGAAACCACTGTTCATGAAATCAGCTTAAAATATGCCAACTCTTACACACCATGAAGAGAACTTGGGGTAGGTGTAGTGAATTTCTGTGTTTAAAACTGTTCCTACATTCAAATATGATTGAATGGGTTCAGCAGAAAAAGACAAAAACAAAACAAAACATTTGGCCTCCTTCTGAACTAAGGTTTGAAAGAGGAGAAAAAGAATCTGTCTGGTAAATGATGGAGGTAAAATTCAGCATTTAGTGAAATAAGCTTTTCCAATGTTAATTGCTGACTCACCCTAAAGGAAAAGACTAGAAGGCCATGGCACACACCTCATTGTCTCTTGGGCCAAGACTGCTTCTTACTGTAAAATGAGAAGCCTGAGATATTCTGCCTTCTAAGTGAAACAGGTACCTGGGAAGAAAAGATGTTTCTAGAAGTCATTCATTGAGCAACAACAGAAGAGTAACACATCTTCCTCTAGAAAGCCAAGGAGTCCAGTATTCCCGAATAAATTCTATGGAAAATAGGTCGATCAAGACAATATATGAAGTTATATACTATATCCTCCTTTGAGGAATAATAGAACATATTAAAACCTCTGAGAAGTCCTGCAATACAGAGACTTATTGAATTTAGAGTATTTCATTTAATACATGAAATGCCCAAATGTATTTTGTCACAGAGCCATTTTTCATAACACTTATTAATATCTCATGAAACTACAATTCCTGGAGATATCTTTCATACACGGCAGGGGCACATTGGTGGGACTCTTGGAGAGTTATATACAGAATCTACTTTGTATCTACAAAGTGTACACACACACACACACACACACACACACACACACAATTCATGAATGGTACTAAAGCCCCTTTGCCCCAGATGCTATATCCGAGTAGACCTATAACCCAAAGTCAAGTTGTAATTCAAGTTAATGTCATAAAGAGACAATAAGTAGTTTGTAGACCACGTGGTAAACTTAGACATGTATTCAGAAGAGGATGGGCTTGATTCTCTTTTAATACTCAGAAACAACTACTTGGAGGAAATAGAATTTGAAATTGGTCATTAAAGGAGACGTCAATCTAGACAGTAGTGAAGAGGAGGAGACAAAGACTCGTTTCAAGCAAGGAGAATGATACGCTCATATTGAGTATGACTTTACTATCACTGAACAAGCCATATAGAGGATTCATTTTAATTATCAAATTATTAAATTCGGCATCTTTGGTAAAACGGAAGAACTCAGGTGAAAACAATTCTGTAACTCATAAGCAATTATGGAGAAACCTCTCATTTTTCAGCCATTCAAAATAAACAAGAGCATACAGTAAATGCAATTGATTTCCCCCAACTTCTGTGAGTACGCTAATGGACTGAATTGAACTTCTGATTAAAGGTATTTTCTTCTGTCACTTCTTCTGTGTCTATCACACTTATAACTTCATCCCAGAAGGCTACTGAGTGAATTTTATGAGCTAGAGTTTTCCCAACTCATTATTGCTTTGTGGATTTTACTCAGAAGGCCACGGTCTTGTGGGTACTGTTTCCAAATTAATTTTGGCCCCTCCATCACAGTATTTTTCCAAAAGAACAGCCTGGGCTAATGACAATGCCCATTGTATAGTTACTTTACAGAGATATTTTCCTTAGAAATTGTTTCCACAGGGCTTTGTTTGTATGTTTCTTCTGCCTGGAAAATCTTACCCACCTCACCTGCCATCCCCATTTTGCCTGATGAATTCCTATTCATCCATTATGACTCAGCTCAGGCAGTATATACTCTAGAAAGCCTTTGTAAATGCAGGCAACAGAAATCTCTCTTGAACTAGCTTAGGGTAGAAAAAAGGTAGGGGGAGGAAGCAATTCATTTTGTCAGATAACAAGATATGTACAGGCCTATCGCCGAGCTTCAGGTATGACTGGATCCAGGAGCTTGGCTGATACTAGATTTTGTCAATCGCTCCTTCTCTCGGGGCTGTTTTCCCCAGTTCTCTGGTTTCCTTCTTAAGCATATGTCCCCACTGTTTCAGAGTGTCATCACTGTAACAGGACAATATCACTCTAAAATTTAAGGGTGTATTTTCTGATTTGGATATCAATCTTTGCAGCCAAATTTTAATTACCTTAGATTGACTCGGGCAGGGGGGGCTGTCTTAATATATGTTCCATTCACAGGCAGACTTCCTCCAAATGAAAGGAAAGATGACAGCGGCCACCCCAAATATATACCCAATCAGATTGGGGTATACAACCCTGACAAAATCAGTCTCCACCAATGGCTGTGTCATAAAATTCTGAGGGGGGATGTTTATTTGTCTGGGTCGCAGGCCAGGGGTTGCTGAGTCAGTCCCACTTGGAACATGTAGGATTTACTCCTCACTGGAAGGAGGTCTGTTATCTGCAGAGGAGGAAGAGGTACTAGAGAGACAAAAACAACAGCTGTCCTGACGCCTGTCCCGAGCCACCGAGGCCGGGTGGACAGCCTCTCTCCCCAGCCCTCACAGAGTCCGGGGCAAACCTCCACTCGTACAATTAACGCAACACATCACTGTCGCCTGTGTGCATCCAGCACTAAATAGTTGCGTAGCACGTGTTCATGGAATGAATGCACCAATGAATAAACACCACCTCCGAAGCGCCAAGTAGAGGCATCAGTAACTTCAGTGAAGGAGGGGGACTGCCGTGCTATAAGCAGGAAGTGAGTCTATGAGTCTGAAAAAGAGATGGAGACAGGGTGCTGTTGCTGGATGAGTTGAGCGTAAGAACAAAGAAGTCTCTTCTGGTGCAAACATTCTCTTCACGGTCACCTACGTGCAAATGATTCTGCTACGTGAGAGCCACCTGGTTTACCTTATCCAAACCATGTTGTAGATATGCTCTCCTACTTGCCCCCAAAATTAAAAATAGAACTTTCCTAGGAACTAGTAATTGCACTACTGGGTATTAACCCAAAGAATACAAAAACACTAAATCGAAGGGACACATGCACCCCTATGTTTATAGCAGCATTATGTACAGCAGCATTATGTACAGCAGTATGTACAGTATGGAAACTGCCCAAGTGTCCATTGATAGATGAATGGATAAAGAAGATGTGATGTATATACAATGGAATATTATTCAGCCATATAAGAGAATGAAATCTTGCCATCTGCAATGACATGGATGGAGCTAGAGAGTATAATGCTAAGCGAAATAAGTCAGTCAGAGAAAGACAAATACCACATGATCCCACCCATGTGTGAAATTTAGGAAACAAAACAAACAAGCAAAGGGAAAAAATCAGAGACAAACCAAGAAACAGACTTTTAACTATAGAGAACATACTGACGGTTACCAGAGGGAAGGGGAGATGGGTTAAATAGGTGATGGGGATTAAGGAGTACTATGATCATGATGAAAAATAGAAAATAAAATAACATAATTTAAGAAACACTTTCCTACTGCCCCTGAAACTGCACTAATACATATCTGACCATGTATGTAGATTCAGAGTTTAGAAAATACAGTCCCCGTAGCACTAGGCCCCTCACCTCTGCCAACGGGCAGGGTGCCCTTACCTCACTCTCCACACAACCGTTGGATGACCTCTTACCACTTCCCTTTCTGAACATGCAAATTATCAAGGGTAAGTGACACCTTAAATATCCTTCAGTGTACCTGGCCCACTTTACAGGTAAGGAAACAGACTCAGGAAGGTCAATATGGCCATGGTTACACAGCGGCTTTCCCTTTGAAGGCTGCTCCTGATTGTCCCCGTAAGTCACCATAATCACTACAATAGTGACTTAACCATCACTTATTCAAAGATTATCCACATTAAAAAGTGGGGCTGTACAGAAACGTGACAAGGGATCACACATTTGACTGCTGTATCCTGAGTCTTAAAAGGTCCTTGATTTCATGAGCTCCAGTTTTGCTCATGTGGTTAATGTTAAATGTATATGGCATAATAATATTTACCTAGAAGGTAGATGTCATAAGGGCATGACTTTTTGCCTATTTTTTTCACTGACGTGCCCCTAGAACCTGTGCTTGCCACACAGTAGGTCCTCAAAAAAGTACCTGTTGAGCGAACACTTATTGAGCACTGCTTTAAGTACTTTATGTTCTCACAACTGCCTTTAATATAAATGCCAGTATCCTAATCTTATAGATTAAAAAACTGAGGCAGAGAGAATTAAAATAATTTACCTGAGATCACACAGCTACTAAGCGTTGGTGGCAAGATTCAAACCCAAGCAGTCTGGATCCAGAGCTTATACTTATAACTAGATAGGAACCACAGACGACAGATGTGCAAGTTATCAATTGCCATGCAACCAAGCACTCTTACAAAACAACCATTTTACTTGGCTCACAGTTTTGTTGGCCAGGAATTCAGAAAGGGCTCAGCCAGGCAGTTTGTCTCTGATTCACGTGGCCTTAGGTGGGGCGATCGAGGCTGGAGGGATCTGCTTCCGAGACAGCTTCGTCTTCCCCACATCTGGTGTCTTGGCAGGATTGACTGGAAAGCTGGACACTGCTGGAGCCCTGTCTCTCCACATGGTTTCAAGCTGGTCCACATGAAGGTTAAGGTCATAGAGATCCCAGAACATGATTTTAAGAAACAGGAAATGGAAACGGTCTTGACCTGGGTCTGGGAACTGACACGGGGTCACTTCCACCATATTCTACTGGTCTAAACAGACACAGAACCCATGCTCTCATTGGGACCCTACCTCTTACTGGGGAGTATGGTTAAGAATCCGTGGCCATTTCTAACCACCAAAGTGGAAGTCCAACCTAGATTGGAGATGGTGCCCACTAACTTCACACAAGTTTACTGATACCTCACAGCTCAGAATCACCGTGCCAGAAGGATGCATTTCACCAGTGAAGCATCGATGGGATCCACGTGTTAGAAGACTGTTTTGTGACAAGACTTCACCATTACAGAATCTAAAGAAGCATTTTCTGATCTTAACACAAATCTCTGAAACCAAACTTTAATTACTTTGATTGAGAGGAGGGGGGGTCTCTTCAGTCATTTTAATGTGCATTTTATGTTTCCAGATGCTCTATCCTACTTTTAGGAGGAAACGTTTCTCATTATCATAAAATTTACATGCTCATACATTTCATGAAAGACTTATTCTTTCTAGGTGATAATAAACAATTCAGTAATTTGGAGGAAAAACGTCACAGAAATAATGGTGAGAGGGTACTACTACAGAAATCTCCAGAAGAGAGAAAGCGTGATTAGGTAGAAAGAACAAAATTCAGTTCTGCTCCTAATTCACCATCTTAAGATGTCTGCTCAGCCTCTCGGAACCCAAGCATAACGCTTTGTAAGATAAAAGACTTTTGTGGACAGAATCCTCCAGTGTGGCACAAAACTTATCTTGCTTCTAGTCCTAATTCTGCCAAATGGACCGTAAACCTAGACAAAAGGCATTCACCTCTTTGGATGTGACGATGATGATGATACTGGTAAAGAGAACTTCTGATCACCATTGTGTGTGACCCCATATTTCCCAAACTCTCCTGCAGCTAAGAGACGGCCATGTAATTATTTCTGACCAGCAGACCATGAACACAGGCAACAGGCACAGACCAAGGCAGATGAGAACCCAGGCCTACCTAAATTCAAAGCCCAAAGTTTTAACTTCTTCCCAATATGGCTTCCTTCATTTCTTTATCTCTGTAAGTAGGAGTTTACTTTAATTGCTCTGTAAGGCCCTTTTAAGGTCTAAAATATTTTGATATTATAGCTTTTGTGAATAAGTGTGGAATTCTGAAATTGGTGTTCAATGCATCAGAGGTTTACATTGACAACAGGCGTAAGAGTAATTGGATTTGTATTGATTAAAAAGAAATCACACGTAATTGTTTTCCCAACACATCCATGTTCATCGAGCTTGGGATTTTTCTTTGCTGTTTGTTTGATTGTTTAATTGATGATTATTAAGCACTCTTAGGTTCTATAGATTCCAAGTCATCAACGAGCTTGAATTGAAGGAATCAGATGCGAATGATTCAGATTTGTTTCATCCTGGTTCAAAAGTCACTGTTCTTTGTAGACACTTCCTAAAGATTCAAACCTCAAATTTATGTGAATGATGTGAGAATATCCCAACCCTTGGTTACTATTAAAATGCACAGATTTGTTTCCTGGTAGTGTTGTTTGTTAATCAACTTGTTTGAATTTTAGATTGTTTAGGAAGTCTGTGAGTACTGTCTTGAAAAACTCTGAGTTTTAACTACACTATCTCAAAAGGAGAGAACTCCAGTGAGGCTGGTAACTCATAAACATCAGGCCATAAATGAGATCAGGAAGGAAGAAAGTAGGATTAATTACAGTTCTACACCTGGGAGTAGTCAACTCCCCTCCCTCATGTTCAGAACATCCCAAAGGCAAGTGTTTACCTGCAATAAAAATAACCACACACACACACACACACACACACACACACACACACACATACCACCACACCAGTGATAACAAGGACTCTTCCTCTAAAAATATTACAAAAAACAGAAAAACCAGGGCATCCAGGATGAGTGTGGACGTAGACAGCACTCCACATGCTGGCATTAGAAGTTCCAAACCAGAATGTCCAGATTCTTGCCTACCGCCTTAAAAGAAAAACCCAACAACCAACCATCCCAGCGATCCCAGAGTCCCCCTGAGGCTTCTTGCAGCCTCATTCTTACACATGAATGAATGAGAACCACCATGCCTACAGCCTGCCAGAAAAAGATCAAGATAAATTTTTAAAATGTGGTAACAGACAAAATAGAGATAGTATCCCCTATTCCCCCACCAAAAAAACCCCCTGAACCCCATCTTCAAAGACAAAGGCAAAGTATTTATTTATATCCATAAAACAAGAATGGGATGTTACATAAAAGGAATATCCCAAGAACATAAAAACAGTAGAGAAAATCCCTCAAAACTCAGAACAAAGTAATAAGTAGAGAAAATCTAGAAGGGAAGCATCTACTCATATCTATGCTGACAAGTAAAAAGGCAAGTGTCTAGAAAGAACACATACCTGACAGTGAACTATTTGCCTCTGGGGAGAGGGACTGGATGAATTACCTATGGATAATTCATCTTTCATGTTATACATTCCTGTACTATTTTGATAAGCATTTATTAATTTGAAATAAAAATATAATCCTTGCTCTAACTCATTCTCCTCAAACAACTGCCAAGAGACCGCTGCCATACAGACCTCTCAACAAAACACGGAATATGATGACCCTCTGCGAATATACTCCTCTTTCTGTCCGTCAGCTGGTCTTTCTGAGGACTCCATTATGCTGAATTAACGCATCAGGGCGGAGCTTCTCGAAATAGGTTTTGCCCGCATACCCAGAATTCCTCAAGATGAGGCTCTGGAGGCTGCATCTTCATAAGCCTCTCTGGTAATTCCGTGCACACCAAACTTGTGTGAACCACTGCATCGGAGCCCAGTTCGGTCTGAGACGACTGCCAGGACTGTGTCGGTGGGGCACTGCCCTCCCTCCTCAGGAAGACGGCGGCCTCCCTGCTTGACACCAGCCAAAGCTCCAGACGGCATTTCTGGCGCACAGATCAGATCAATGGTTGCTTGACAGTGTCACCAAATCTAGACTTGCGGACCTTGAACTCTAGGTACTGGGGGAATGAGGGATGCTCAAACATGCACCATTGCGGATTTTCCAGATGAAGAAAGAGTACAGCGAAAGCATAAATACAATGTTCTGGGACAGTTTCAACTTGAGGTAACCCAAGGTCTTAACCCCGTGGCTGGACGGCTAATTCACCAACTTCCCTTCTCAAGATCAGCATCATCGCCCGACATTCCAGTAGAAACAAAACAGGCTCCCAAAGCCAACCTAGCCTGGAGTCCAAGCTCTTTAGATGCTGAGCTTTTGTTTGCTCCTGAATAAATTCAATAAAGTGCAGTAACCATTATAATAAATGTAGATGTCACTAATTACAACACTAGATTTTAAGTGCAACACTAGTGTCTCAAGTGGCCTGTAAAACTGAGTAAAATCACAGCCAATTCAAATTTAATTAAAACTATCAGTTTAATTTAGTTTGCTTTTACAATAAAAACTACACTAACCCATTAACTGCATTCTGAATCTCCCATTACGCCAAACAACCAGCAGCTTGAGGGCCTCCACTTTGGTGAATGGTGCGATGCATTCATTTACCTTGTTATCCAGCGAAGTTTCAGTTGTTCTAGATCCAGTAAACGACCAATTTTTGTCTTTGAAAATGAGGCTCTTAGATTCGTTCAGGTAATTCACCGTGTGGGTAGAATAGGCTTTTGTCCAGCTTCTTGTGCTTTTGAAAATTCATCCTCAAGGCACCTTCGGAGGACTTGATCATGGTATCCGATCTCCAGGTGAACTTCCAGTGGCCAAGAAGGGGTCCTTGGAAACCGAATGAAAGAGCTCGGAGAATCTGGGCAATCATGACCTGCCCCTAGTCCTGCTTCCACGCACTGAGTAGCCTTAGACAAACTTTCTCCCTCTCCAGAAGCTCCGTTTCCTCTTGTTGGAGGAGATCAGAGCAGATTGGCGCTTCCAAAGATTCGACTCTCACGATCTCTGTCACATCCAGGCATTACCTGTTAGCACCTGCAATTCATATATACTGAGTACAATAGGTTTCCGAGGTACCATCTGCTTCAGCCTCATCCTGAACAGTAATATTTATGAACTCATGTGGTTTCGTGTACTGGTTGTACACTTTTTTTCCAACAGAATTAAAGTAAACATAAAACAACTAAAATTATTTAAAATGTTCAGCTAACATTGGGACACCTGGGTGTCTCAGTCAGTTGGGCATCCGACTTTGGCTCAGGTCATGATCTCACGGTCTGTGAGTTCGAGCCCCGCGTCAGGCTCTGTGCTGACAGCTCAGAGCCTGGAGCCTGCTTCAGATTCTATGTCTCCCTCTATCTCTCTGCCCCTCCCCTGCTCATACTCTGTCTCTCTCTGTCTCAAAAATAAACAAGAACATTAAAAAAAATTTCTTTTACTGTTTAGCTAACATCATCCTACATACCCCAATGGATTATGTATCACATTTGGAGAATATTAGCCTCCCTGACCTCTAAGATTCCCTTCCTGCTCCAGGGATTTGCAAGTCTATGAAAAAGAATTTTATCACTTGACTCAGGTGAGCAAATGAACACGCACACAAACGTACTGCCTACAGGGCTTGTCTGCTTCAGAGCAGAGAGGGTAGTTTCTGTTGAGAGAGAAGCGCTGATCAGAAACAAAATTCAGAAGGTCATACATTTTAGTTTAGAAGGAGAGAAAGACTTCTAGTAGTTGAGCAAATTCACAACAAATCGTACAGTTCAGCTGAGGGTTGAGGAAAGAAAGGTAAACCCTGGAGGAAGGAAGAACTAAGGTATGAAGGAAAAGTAGTTCTGTGAGAGGCTTTGCAATCTTTTCATGGCATGGAAGACAGCAACCTGGGGCTCAGAGGAACATCTGTTTGGGCCTGAATGGAGAGTCCCGCAGGTACACTCCACTCTGGGTCCTCCTGGCTCAAGGATGCCTCTTCCGGTGATGAAAGCGTAATGAGAAAACCCACGTGCAAATGAGGCAAGGGATCACAGGAGAAGAATCCACATGTTACCTGGCTGGGTCTCCCTCATGGCGAGATCTGGGAAGGGATATGCCACCAAGGACGAGGTCATTAAGAGAAGAATTTGAGATTTATGTGGAAAGGTTGACTGCAGTTTGAGTTTCGTAAGGAATTCAGAGAACTGGGCTGTGACTTCTGTTGTGATAATTCAGCCAGTGTTGGGATAATCAGGTACCACAGATCCATTTTGAGTCCCTGCAGTGCTGCGTGCATAGAAAGGGAAATGCTCACTGTCATGGTGGCCTGAAGAGGAGAAGAGCAAAGCAGAGCATCACCCAGGATGTGGCTGAGCTAGGACACGGAGTCAACAGTAACCTATTGAGAGAGTGAATATACAGACAACCGATGGCCAGACTGTATGTGACAAGAGAGCTCTGACACCACAAGCTCTGCAGCAGCCAGACCAGGAAGCCAAACCACAAACTGCAACTATCAATCCAAAACATCCAGGGCTTGGTCAACAACACCCAGCTTCCCTAATTTTTTTTCCTTCTCCAACTCAGGACCAACTTCAGAAAGCCACATATGTTCTGGAAACCAATCACATAGGCTGCCCGACTTCTAGCCACCCCCAGCTTCCCCATAAGAACAGCCTCCAAGAAGGGCATACTTGAAACGTCCCTTGCTTTCACTATACAACATCCCTTCTCCCCTGCCTGCCTGGGAGCCTCTGCCCAACACTAGTTTGGGCTTCTGTTTGTTCTCATTTGGATGGTCACTGTTTGATTTCTACTGTTATCTGAAACTGCCTAAAATTCTGAGCAGGGCCCACATCCATCTCAAAGTCCACTGGCTTAAGTAGGAGATAGATCACTTGCCTTTGGTGATCTATCTGCACACAATTTTTAGGTTGGCCTTTCGCTCATGACATACAACATAACACTTACACTTGTGTATGTCACACACACTACTGGAAGACTTGGCTTGAATCATTTATGTATTCAACTGAATTATTCACGTCCTCATTTCAAGCTTGTTAAAGGCTCCCACCCAAATTTACCCTGGTGTGTGTTAAGCCTATACTGGCGCAATTGTTTCGATTTATGCGTCACTCAGGGCAGAAACCATGGAGGCAAGCCCTTACCAAAAACATCTGAGGATACTGTGGCTACCCGAAACTGAATGACTGTGTTTATGCTGGACTCAACATATAAACGATTTTCTGAGACCAAGGGTCAGCAAACTATGACTGCGTGTTTGGCCCACTGCCTGTTTTGTAAATAAAGTTTTATTGGCACACAGCCACACCTTTTCATTTACCTATTAGCTATGGCCGTTTTTACCCTATAATGGCAGAGGTGAGTAGCTGCAACAAAGATGATAAGGCCCACACCCAGATCCACCCTTTTCTGCCCTAATCTGTGCCTAGGAGACCAAACAGACTGCAACTCCCAGATCCCCTTTCCTGCCAGCATCCACTTGGGTTTGATCAATGGGAAGTACCTACAGGAAATCAGAGGGTGGAAGGAGAGGGGGGCCAGAGTATTTCTTTCCTGCTTTGCCAAATCTACAATGGTACCTGTCTTGCTACTATCACAGCTCCTTCCAGATGGCTTCCCCATCTATACTGCCAGTTTCCACCGGGTTCCCATAATGTTATATACATCCTAGGGGTTGAGAGAGCTTCTTACTATGGCTAGTCAGTAATGACCTCATTCACCATCCCTTGTCCATTTTTGTAACACTGCCCATATTTCAGTTGTTTTGTCCCTCCATTTGAAACATCTGGGAGCAACCCTGCCCATATCTAGGTTAATAACATCCCACCAACTGAACCCTCTGAAACTCTATTTGAACCAAGTTTCTTGCTGGGACCCTGACCAATACAGCCCTTGTCTGTACTTCAGTAACTCACTTAGTTAATCAACTAGCCGAACCCACTCACTCATGACATAAGGTCAAAACACATTCACCCAATATATGCATGAACACACAGCATTATATCAGAGAACAGGCATTTAAAAGCTGACATTTATATTCAAAAAAATATTTTTTAATCAGCCTTGCTCACTCCAATTCTGGTAGTGTACTTTCAGGAGAAGCAGCTCTTTCCATGAACAATCAGAGTTTATGTAAGGCCATCCATCCATATGAGCAGATGAACATCATTATAAGCCCGCTCTCAAGATTGCAATGTTCCCAAACATTATGCTACGCAGTCAACAGTTACAATGAGTCAGGAGCTCACTGCTCACCAGTAAGTGGCACTGGCCTTTTTGTTCTCTTCTGAGTCAATCTCTTTATTGTTTCACTCCTTTGGTAGAGATTGTTTTAATATGTCCCATTTCTGAGCAAATTCTCTCAGCTCATCTTCAAAATTCTGAAATTCCACTTGGGTTCCCACTGGGCTGTGTTTGTTTATAAGGTCACAAAAGGTTTCTTTAAGCTAAATCAAGCTGGGTAGCATTGCTGTGCCTGAAGTTTTCTGTAAGCAATATCTGTAGCCAGACGAAATGGGTTTTAAATCATTTGTAAGAGACTGAGTTCCTTGTCCAGGCCAACCCTAAGGACATTTCTTGCCTGTTTTTTTTTTTGTTTTGTTTTTTTTTGTTGTTGTTTTTTTTTTATGTTGAATGACATAATGGATGTGAAAGTTCTTTGTGAACCATAAAGACCTTTGTAATGTAGGGGATTATGACGATGATCTCAGAGTTTGGGAACATCCTGTCTCCTCGGGTTTATTTTATTCCCCATTTTTCAGGGGTCATCAGATTTCTAAAGGAGACCAGAACTCTTTTCCAAGATTTCCTTTTACATTTGCAATAGAGTAGAACCTAATTAATAATACAATTATTCACTTATTTATTTACAAAATATTTATTGGATACTTTCTATGTACTAAGCATTGGCCAGGATGCTGGGGATAAAAGAGCCAATGACATAGTTCCTGTCCTTCAGGAACTTAACTTTTATTTGGTTCTCACTCCATGCCAGGCACAGTGCTAAATACTTCACTCACATTATCTCAATTAGTATTTATAACTATGCTTAGTTAATTACACTATCCACATTTTGCACTTAACACATAATAGCAGAAACAATGATGTCAATGATGAACATTTATTGAGTGCTTACTGTGTCAGATGATGACCTAAATGCTTTACAAGCATCTCAGTTAATCCTCAAAATCCCCATAAGAGTATTACATTGTCCCTATTTCCCAACTAACGACTAACATTTATTGACCACTTAATATTGGCAAGTGTGACCCTAAGCACTTTATGTGAATTATATCATTTAATTCTTTCAAGAACATCATGAAGGAGATACTACTCTTATCCAAATGCTTAAAGAACATGCCCATGTTCGTATGGCTGGAGCTGGTGGAGTTGACATTCTAACTCAGCTCTTTAGAAAGCCCGTGACCTTAACCATGACGCTAAACTGGCTCTCAAGAATACATTATTCCCAGAATAACTGACTCTCAGTTGACAAAAAGATGTCAAGGTACACATCACAGCCAACACTGAAGGAAGATGGTTGAGAAATCTGAAAGCAGATGTTGTTTTTATTCACCTTGTAGTCTTGTTGCATGATAGCTTCCAAATTTCAAAAAAAGACTTCGATGTATCTTAATTTACTTTGTATTTGCACTGTCAGTAAATATGGTCTCTAAAAAACGATGGGCAGAGAAACACAAAGGCCTTAAAACCTTGAATTCTCCTGAACTCACTGCTGGTACCAATGCTTTCTAGGTAAAGCCTTATTCTGTAATATTTCAGATTCACCTGAGATTTCCTCCTGAGTATTTCTAGAGAGGGGTACAAGAAATGTGGAAATTTTGTCAAATATAATGATATTCTGAAAACTATTCCTCAAAACACATGTGTGTGCATTGCCCCCCCCAACACACACACACACATATGAAAGAGTTTCTTTTATAACATTCAGCAAAATCCCTTGCATTGAGCAAGAACTCAATACATGGCTGTAGAACAGAATGGAATGAAATAGAAAGTAATAGAGCAGAATAATATAGAATAAAATGTCACAAGTTCAAATGGAAAGAAACTGCATAGACTAGAATGTCTAGTAATTAAATACAACAGCATAGATAAGAATGGAAGAAAACTGATGCCCGACATCTGTTTTGATATATTATCATTTCTTTATACTTGCAGAATTCAAAAGGAGGGCTTGTCTGAATAGCTGCTCCCTGACAGCCACAGTAGCTCATGCTGGACTGTAGATCAAAACAGGGCCACTCAGCAGTGGAGGAGTCCCCCCTCCCCAGAAGACCCTCAGTTCAGAGCATCCAACACCAGGAATCCCCTTTTATTTCCAGGTAGGAGAGGAGCTAGGGAATCCTAAATTTGCATAGTTCCCTTTTAACTTCTGCCTTCCTTGAGGGGGAAAGCTCCTATGTCCAGGGTCCTTGCTGATGCTGGACATGAGATACATCCAGAACAAAATTTTGAGCTAAAATCACACATATAGAGTTTTGGCTTTGGGTAGTCTGTCTACAGTCCTCAGAAAGCCTATGCTGAAGGACCTGCATATTGGTAAGAGGTTATGCAAATGTGTCTAGCTCCTGGTTGCCTAATACCTTCAGAGAAGGCACAAGCACTTCCAAAGAGCATTGTTCTAGGAGCTTCCCTGGGTCAGCTTTGGACCAGGCCTGTTATCCAGAGAGGGGCTCTATCCTGCATCACCAGGGTATCCTTGGGGATCATGTCCTTAAACGGAAGGCTGTGAGCCTGGATATCAAGAAGGAAGACTGAGCCCAAGAAGCCTGATCTATTTAAAGGTGCTGGTGGGAATGGGAAAGTCTCTGGTGAATCAAGAGAGTCAAAGAGTCTCCATGACAAGACCACAGACATCTCACCAACTCCCCTCATAGAGACACATATGTATTGGTTCTGTTTCTCTGGAGAAGCCTGACTAATTCACCATGGCTTTGCCCTCTCCTCTATTAATGTATGATGTATTAATGCTTCCCCTATTGATTACTGTGTGTGTGTGTGTGTGTGTGTGCGCGCGCGCGCGCACGCACATTTTTAGAAAGTTTGTATAAACATGGGAAAAGTTCTGGAGAGATACATAGCAGATACAGTGGTTTCCTCCTCCTCCCTGCCCCAACCCCTCAGGGAGTAGGGGGAGTACGTACAGCTTGGTGGAGACGTTTGTTTTGCTTTGCTTTTTATAATAATCACTGAAATACACTAAGTGCTTGCTAAATGCTCAGAGACATGCTAGCATGCTACCTATACAACATCGATTAATATGCATAATAACCCTGTAAATAATGCTCACTCTATTTTACAGGAGCTTGAACTAAGGCCTTGGGAGGGTAAATAATGACCCCAAATTCGTAAGACTTGAATGCTACGAAGCCACCGTTCAATCCCAGGTCTGTCTGATCCAAAACTGTGCTCTGTCCATGATGTACTGTCTCCACGAAGGGATGATTATAACATAAATAATATATATACACGTATACATACATATATAAACATGTATAAAATAAAAACCTACACATACATATGTGTACAAATAGAGAAAACATTTTTTTCAATGTACCTATGTTACTCCTACTTTTTTTTTTTTTTTTAATTTTTTTTTTTTCAACGTTTATTTATTTTTGGGACAGAGAGAGACAGAGCATGAACAGGGGAGGGGCAGAGAGAGAGGGAGACAAGATTGGAAACAGGCTCCAGGCTCTGAGCCATCAGCCCAGAGCCCGACGCGGGGCTCGAACTCACGGACCGTGAGATCGTGACCTGGCTGAAGTCGGACGCTTAACCGACTGCGCCACCCAGGCGCCCCACTCCTACTTTTTTTAAAGAATAGATTTCAGTATTTGCCTCAAAACAACACAAATGAGTAAGATCTGGGAAAGGAAAAAAGAGGGATAAGTTCAGGGAAGAATAATCTTTTCACTGTCACTGCTTTATTTTGTATTTCCCCAAAAGCAGAGCCTGAGACAAGGACTCGGGTGCATGTCGTTCATTTGGGAGGTGATCCAGGGAAAGAGAAAAAGCTGAGACAAGGAAGTACATTGGGGTCACTGCTGCAGGCAACATGGTTTGATTTGGCCAGGGTGTCTGAGAAGCAAACAAAGTGCCTCTCAGAACTGCCCACCTGAAGGAGAAGCTGGGCCATTTCCCACTGGTTTCTTCTGATCCCCTTCATGGAGGTTTATCCCCAGGGGCATTAACTCCTGGCGGAGAGAGAAAGCTTTTGAGGTGGGAGTCTGCCACTTGAGTGTGTCTTATCTGAGGCTGAAATACAGGTAGGCAAGGGGAGGTGACAGAGGATTCCACAGGAATCAGTCACATGCACCATGTGAAGATCACCTCCGGGGGGGATCTTTTCTGTTTTGTTGAGATCATCGTTGTTTCTTAAGCGGGCTTTGTTCCAAGGAAAACTACGGGATCGTTCCCACAGGCCATTCCTTTGAGCCAGCCCCAACCAGCACTCCACTGGCACACAGCTCTGAATGGACGTGGCTGGGACAGAGGGGGCGCCCGCCAGCAGACAGAGATGCAGGGGCAAGGCGGCCCACGAGGGAACCTGGCTTCTTCACAGACAGGCCTTTCCGACGCTCACCACAAACCTCACGAGCCCACCGGTTCCCTTGCTCTGAAGCGATGCTCAGAGAAGGGACGGACCAGGAGGAAGAGTGTCGTGTCAAATTGCCCCTGAACTTTCAACTGCATCGCTGCTCACAGCTGCCATGCGTAAGAATCCTAGCGAGAGCTTCCAAGGTTTTTATACATGTGTGGGCAGGAGAGGAGGTGAGGAAGTGAACCAGAGACGAAGAACTCCAAATTATGAGAAGAATGCCAACTGTCAATAATCAAAATAATTCTTCTCTGCATAATCAACACCACGTCGGCACAGCTGCTGAGGAGGAAACAATAAACTGCAGGCAAAAATAAAAGTGTCTCTTTCTCTCCTGCTACCTTACAAGGAAAACACACACTGGAGCACGGCTTTGTGGAGTAGCTCCTAAAGCATGCAATCAACATTTCCTTGAAACTACAGCTGGCGTCTTGCATCCAGCAAACGGCTCTCTTTCCACATTATTATTTATTTAGACCTTGTAGAGATGCTTTGGCACTCAACTGCTAGGCCATTCGCTTGACAACTGATGGTGCTGCCCGATGGCGCTCCTCACATTGGAATGTCGACATTACGCATTTACACGGATGTCCATGTTGGATGTGATCTGCATTACGTGACACTTGGCCAGGGCTACCGGGCGATTAGGCAGGAGCCGCCACGTTGCTACACATCTCACAGCACGGCATCGACTGTTTTGTGGAAAGGGACGATCTCGGGTTTCTTGAATTGAACATTGGGGGATCCAAAGTCATCAGAGTGGAAAGTATTGGCTCTGGAGTCCGACAGCTCGGGTTGGAATTACACTCTGCCACTTACTACCTTGTGACTTTGAGAACCTCACTTGACCTCTCAAGGCCTCAAAGCACTCACCAAAGGAGGGGAACAGGAATAGTCCCTCGCATGTCTGTAGTGGGAATTAAGTAAAATGATGTGTATGATATGCTCTACATGTAGTAAGTGCCTGGTCAGCGTTAGCTGTTATAACTGCTCTGGAGTTGAGCAAGATTTCATCCTTCTATCCTCAATTTCCTTCCATAAAATAGTAATGGCCTACACTAGTTTTGTCCTGGAAGGATTTAGAATTCCTAGAATTTTTTAATGTTTATTTATTTATTGTAAGAAAGAAAGAGAGACTGGGGCGCCTGGGTGGCTCAGTCGGTTGAGCATCCGACTTCAGCTCAGGTCATGATCTCGCTGTTTGTGGGTTCAAGCCCCGCATGAGGCTCTGTGCTGACAGCTCAGAGCCTGGAGCCTGTTTCAGACTCTGTGTCTTCCTCTCTCTCTGCCCCTCCCCCACTCATGCTCTGTCTCTCTCTCTCTCTCTCTCTCTCTCTGTCAAAAATAAACATTAAAAAATTTTTAAAAGAGAGAGAGAGAGAGAGAAGGAGGGGCAGAGAGAGAAAGAGAGAGAATGCCAAGCAGGCTCTGGCTATCAGCACAGAGCCCAATGAAGGGTTCAATCTTACAAACTCTGAGTTCATGACCTGAGCTAAAATTAAGAGTCAGACTTTTAACTGACTGAGCCACCTAGGCGCTCCTAATTCCTAGCATTTCTACTTTCTCATTTCTCCCCAGTTATTCACTGGAACATGAACTGCCAAAACAGTGTTAAAATCTGGGTGCTTCAGGGCTTATGGGCAGAGACACAAGAAGTGAAGAGTGCCTTAGGGAAATGAACACACATCTCCCAGGTCAAAGAGTGAGCTTGCACTGGCTGATTTATCCCCTCTCTTCTGAACACATTTTCTCCATCTCCCTGACATATGACGCAGAGGACTTCAGCGTTGTAAGGAACAGGACTGAGATCTGGAGATGATGGAGTGACATCCCCCAAGAAAGAGCTTCCTCTTGAACTCAGTCATCCTTGGTCACTCTCACCTTCCATCTCCCCAAAACAGTCCAGAGCAATGCTTATAAATTATAAAGTGCTCCCCTTCTTAAAAACTGTACTACTGGTATCCCACTGCCCTCAGATAAAGCCTGATTTCATAAATGTGGACTCGCTTCCACGGTGTGCACTACTCTGTGAGGGCACATGAGGGCACACAGTGCTCAAAGAAGCAGAACCGGACAAGAGTGAAGACAGGTGTGAGCCCACAAAATGAACTAAGAACGTCACCCCTGGTAAAATAATCCCGCACATCCCTGAGAGGAGCAGACCACTCTGAAAGTGAAAAAGAAAAAGAAGCCACATCACATCCAAGTCATGACCCCTTAGTCTCAGTCACGAGCCCCAGCAGCATTACAGGGAATCAGGAAGAACACTTTTTCTTTCTAATACCTTGCACATCAAGAGGGCAGAGAGTCCTCTAGTATCTCCCGGGCTAGCTAACATCCTAGGTTCAGAGGCTGGTCAGTCCTGGCATGGATCCCAGCTTTGTGACCTTAGGCAAGTTCGTTTATCTCACAAGCCTCAGTGTCTCATCTCTACGCCAGAGACGCAAATAGCACCTACCTCATAGGGTTTGGTGAGGACTTAAGAAGACAACAGATAAATTAGTACTTAGCTCGATCATCAATAAAGATTAATTAATGTTGTCATTTACTAACGATCATTCATAAATTTGTTATCATTCTAAAAAACGGTTAAGAACTGCACTATGTGCCCAGAACTAAGCACAAGGCCTCAAGCCATGGGAGGAGGGATCAGGTGAGAGATGGAAGGAGGGTAACCAAGTTCACGGACTGATGTTGAAATACTTTCTTCTTAGACAAGCACCTTGGCCTCGGTCACAGCTTATTTGTTCTTCTCATAGGCGTTATTCTAACAGACTTAATGATCTGGCTTCCAGTTCCAGAACAAATTAGAGGCAGCTACACTGCTACGAGTAGGCACACCGTCTTAAGACGTGGAAGATGCCTCATCCCCACGTCCAGCCCCCACTTCTCATGGGTCTACACCCCCATTCCCTTCAACATTCCTGGCATACTATGATTCATCTCTCTTTGTCCTTTAAATGCATTCCATCCTTTCTATCCCCTGAAATCAGAATCAAATGCAATGTTTCACGTGTGGCTTGGCCAAAAATTATGGGAGTCCAGGTTTTACAAGGACGTCACAGACACAGTGAGGTACGGTAAATGAGTGAAGAAAGAAAGAATAGGATAAGAAACGGTGAAGAGAAAATGCCCAGCCAAAGGCATCCCTGCATCCGTCACAAGAACGGCCAATAGCCTGACCCTGGTGATCTGTGTGACCCACATGGGACGTGGCATTTGGGCCCAATAAGACTGAAGGAAAGAAGGGATATTTCAAGTTGTGGAAGAGTGACACTCCCCCTTTTGGATACAAACGAGGAAACCGAAGCCACCGTCTTGCTCCCAGATGCCGTCTTAACAACCATGAGAGGAACAGCCCATGTGGAGAAAGACGGAAAGAACCCACATCCCTGATGAAGGCACGAATTGCTGAACAATCACCCCTGGGGCACAGCCTCCCTCCTGACTTAAGAAAGAGAACAAACGTTCTTACTGTTTAAGGCGGCGTGAGTCGGAGTTTCTCAGCTCGCCCGTAATAGTGTCCTAGAAACTACAGAATTAATGTTTTAACTTTAAAGCACTGTCATAACCCAATAAGATGGGGAGCTCCTTGGCTGGGAGCAAATACAGAACTCTTGGGCATTTGAAAAGTGAGAGGTGCTCTAAGTGCAAAATTAGAAAGACTTCGTACAAGAAATATATACAAACTAGCTGATTAATATACTTTTCATATTGCTTACGTTCTTGACAAAACATTGCCTTGGGTATGTTGGACTAAATACTGTCATTTGCAAAGTTGATTCTACATGTTTCTTTTTACCTTGTTTTTAAATGCGGCTACGGGAAAGTCTGAAGTCACGAATGTACTCACATCCAGCGGACAGCACTCATCTTGCTGTATTTCTTCCAATCAGCCTAAGGATATTAGGTCATACAAAACTAGTTACTCCTATTTCACTTACTGTCAGCAAAAACATTTGAACTTTTCCTACCCTTCCTTGTGCTAAATCATTTTTCTCCCTTCCTTTCTCTGTATACTTATGTTTTCAGCCTGCGTGAGGAACTTACATAGTTATAGCTTATCTTCAGTGCGTGGAAATGGGCCAGTGGTTCACCAGAGGGCGTGCTGGAAATCTGTGGGGGCAGGTGGGTTGTCACATGATGGGCAGGGGCTTGCCTGTCCCCTAGAGGGGACTGTCCCCCATGCCATTCCTATAGATGAAAAGTATGTTTATACATAACCGGCCAGAAGCAAATTCCATCTGAGTTATGAATACGGGGGGGGGGGGGGGGGGGTGCACGGGGTTAATTTAAATGAATTTTCCGGGAAAACAACTACAGAGGTATACTTTGTTTTGTTCAGAACTTTAGAAGGTATTCACCTTTTTAGAAACCCACATCATTTGTAACAGTGCCCCTGCTGATTGTTTGTGTCACTAGCAGGGCTCAGCTGCACTGGTCCACATCTGAGCTGCTACAGTGAGGCAATTCTACGCATATGTATCAATGTACTTATTTCACCCTTATTTCAAAATGCCCCCTAGGAAAATAAAAAGCCTCAATACTATTCAGCTGAAGATCAACTTACTTCTCTGAAATCCAAACTGAGTCATTAGTTCAGAGTTGCCAGCATCTAAGTACCGTCAGTTCTGATGTAACACAACATACGCATTCCTAAAAAGTCAGCTCGCTCCGCAAAATCGCACAGCCAAAACCACAGGGCCTACGGGGAAGGTGGAACAAGGGGGCACGACACCGAGTGACTTTGACAGTGACACAGAAAAAAGAACCTAATAACAGTGGTTGCATGTTAAGTGGTTTTATACACGTTAAATAAAGACACACGCAGGTACTACAGAACGACGCACCTGACCTTGAAGAAGACCTGAGGTTTGCCCGTATAAGTACGGGCAATGGAAGGGCTATGGCTCGTGAGTTGGTTTGGGGTGGAGGAAGCAGGGCCACCCGAATCGAAGAGAAAGGGGATGGGTGCATGGTACCACCCAGGTGAACCGAGGCAGCCGGCAGATGTTTGGGCTGTGCATGTATGTATGCTTTGTGTTTTCTATAAGCATATTTAGACATCTTTTTCCTAATCTGTCCGCCAGCATGAAAATTTATATGCTGTCTGGCTGTGTGCTGTGTGTATTTGTGTTTTATGCATAAACAGAATAATATTTTTTGTTCCCCAAGAATGCACATTTGCCCTCCTGGGGACAACACTGCTCTCTCGAGATGCCTGCGGTCGAGGTACACAGAGAAGATGGTGGGAGCACAGAGAAGAGGGTGACTCATCGCCTGGGACAGTCAGGGAGGGCAGAAGAGGAAATGACATTTGAACCAGGTTTTGTAGGATGAGTAAGACTTGCCATCTGGGAAAAGGGATGGAAGGAGTTCTAGAAGGAACAGCTTCTAGGCGTGATTGTTAAATGTTTGCACAGCATGGGGTGCACTGAGAGCTACACATCCACAGAAAGAGTGGGGAATTTAGAAATACAAATTTTAGTACGATTTGAGAGACAAACGGACTCTTAAGAGGTATCAAATCCTAGAAAGCTTTTGGGGGCAGGAGTGCATAAGGAGCAGAAACTGGGAAGAACGCTGAGTTATTAAAGTAGGTATTAGGTTCCTTTAATTTCAGCCTATGTCTCAGATGGAAAGACTCCTGTGTAATAAATAATAGAGCACACTTTGGGCATAGTTCATTCACCACACTCCCAGACACATTTCGAATACCATTCAAAGAGTCGTGGAAGCTCTGATTAATATACAACACAGAGCTCTCTCCATATACTCTCAAGGGTAAAAATACTGCTGAAAAGCCAGTTCTTTTAAAAGCTGAGCATCTAACACCACCTTGTGAATGATAATAAATGGCAGGCGAAGCCAGAAGGTAGACTGGCCCTCTGTCTGGGTCTGCAAGTTTTATGTGCACAGAAATACAGACCTGCTCTTTGGCCAAGAGAGCAGGATCATCTTCCAGTGAGATCAAGATTTCCTAGGAGACTCCTGGTATTTCCCAACTCCAACTCGATCAAAAATAGCAACCCCAACTCTCATGGGTTGTTTTCCTTTTCTTTTTTTTTTTCCCCTCCATATTCCCCATTCGAGCTCCCTTAGGAACGTGCATCTATTTGCCATTAAAATGATATTGCGGTCATTTTTCCTAAGGCCAGAGAAGTTTCAGGTTTTTCCATAACACCAAGTCCCTCCCTGACCTCATGGAGCTTGTCATCCATCAAAGACAGGCACCGAGAACAAAACTACACAACTAATTTCAAACGTGATGGCGACAAGGGAAGATTAAATAGGATTAGACGCACACAACAAACATAACTTAGAGGCCATAACTTCATGTACAAATCAGGATGCTTCATGCTGTGCAGGGGGGCACCGTGACAAAGACAAGTTCACATTATGGGTGAGGACGAAGAAAGAGCATGGGATTCTCATGGGAAGAAATATGATCATGTTTGCCCTCTCTAATTATTGTAATTAGATCTCTAACCATTTGAGTGAGTACTGTCCAGCAGCAGATTTACTTCTTACTGCCCATCATGGACCCAAAGAGAATTATGCAGGGACATTACAGCATTATTTGTAAAACAGTAATAATCTAGGTACACATCAAAAGGGGAAGAATTACATGCATGGAGTACTTCTATGCAACGTTCAAAAGAATGGATGAGGGCTTACGTATACTAATATGAAACTGCATCCAAAAAATATTGTTGGGTAAAAAAAAAAAGTGAACTGTAGAATGACATGTAGGGTGTGCTTCCATTTGTGTGAAATTTAGGGAGAGACACAGAGGTTCAAGTAAAGTTTCACATACACAGACCATCTCCAGAAGAATACGTAAAACATGATGACGGTGGTCGCCTGTGTAGGGGAACCAGGTGTACGAAGGTCAGGGTGGTAAAGAGACATATCACTCACTACATTTACTTTACTATTATTGGAAATTTGCCACATCTAGTTAGAGAAAAAGTATCTCAAACAGTATAGATGGAGAAAGGTAACGTTAACCAGCAATGGAAACTATTCATTTTATAATCTGCCCTCCATCCCGTGCGTTAGCTTAACGGAATTCTCTATATGTTCAGAAATGAGGTAAGAGGAATTATCTGGGCAGAGACCAAGATTCAGATGTGACTGGGGGGGAATCAGGGAAGAAAAGAAAGGGGGCAAAGCTTCGCATGAGCAACAGACAAAGATACATGGGCTACTGATCACAAAAGCTAACGGATGCACCTGGGCCCGGAAATATGATTTTAGGTGATAAATAGACACTGTTGGATGAAATTGATTCACATAATGATAACATTATTCCCTTTTCCAATCTTTTTTTATTGCTCAGATATAGTCAAAGAGGAAGTCTCAGTTTGGTGCAAGTATGTCTTTATGACCTCTGGACACTTTCCTGGAGTTAAAATTTGATAATGTGTTTTGATTTGACTGTATTTCTTTTCACTCCTAGCCTTCTTAGAGAAAGGAACTCTGGTTTCCCACTTTTGGCATTGAAACAAAGCTTCCTTCGAAAACAACCGTATTTAATTTTGATGTTTTATAATGAGCCATTTTCCAGGAAAATATTAAGTAACACAAGACGTGCAGGGATGGCAAAAATCGTGACTGAAGTTTAGCAAGCAGTGCCTTGAGACAGATTCTTCTAGGTCTATGGCAGGGAAGCTGTGCAGTTGTATGGTTGTGATTGTTGCTGGGTTTTATTTTCATCCCACCAAACAAGCGCTGAATAAAATTGAGGGAGATTTTTCAGCAAGCTGAAGTTTCGTCCTCATCGCCGACAGTATTTAACAAGAATAGCCTTAGTTTCCTAGAGTTGATTCCACGGATGACTAAAAAGACCGAGAACCAAAAATACAGGCACCAACTCCGACGGCCTAATTAAAAGTGTGATTCTTGCCCCGGTGTGGAACACTAGCCCTCTTGTTACATCCCAGGAGAGAAGAAACACCTCAACCGAAATCACATTTTCCTCCTTTCTCCCTCTCCAGTGCCACCATTTTTTCATTAGCTAATCCCAATTAGAACGCTTTTTTTACTAAAGCCATAAATCTCTGCCTTTCCCAATAAGCATAAATTATATGGTAAATAACTGTATTCTGTGTCTGTCCAGAAAAATAAAACACTCTTTCTTTCTTTCTTCTTTCTTTCTTTCTTTCTTTCTTTCTTTTCTTTCTTTCTTTTCTTTCTTTCTTTCTTTTCCTTTCTCTGGTATTTTATGAGACTCTGAGCTGCTAAGTCAACGTTCACGCTTTTTGATTTAGGATTTCTCCCCCCTCTCATCTATCACTCGTCTATAAAGGCAACGCTTCTTTTAGAAAGAAAACTACCACCAATGCACTTCTCTAAAATTCATCCTAATAAAAGTATGTTTTTTCTTCCTATTTCTGAGTGACTCCAGGTAGAGGCCAAAGCTTGATTGTTGTGTTAAAATCTACCTCTGCCATTTCCTGGCTAAATGGCCCAGGACCCTCATGATAGCTCAAACCCAGGTCTGAATCATCAACTAAGGAGACAGACCTCCTAAAACTTGTCCCAAAATTAATGAAGAAACTTAATAAACAATGTTTAGCATAGTGCCTGGCACAGAGAATGTGCTCATTAATATTAGTTGCTCATACTGCATAAACAAAAGTGGTGATTTTTTTCATTGTTGTTCCTTCTGTGGTCAGCAATTGCTTAACCCAACATTCTCTACGTTAAACTAATTAAAAGAAACATACCTTATCCGTGATTGATTTTCAAACTCATTTATTACTCGTTTCTCTATGGTTTAATTTAATTAAATTGAGCAGCATATCAAATATTGATTTTAATAAAATCTTGATTAAGACTCGAGCAATTATCAAACACAATTTTCATACCATTCCTGCATTTCAATGGCACCAACTTGAAAACCAATTTGCTTTTAAAATAAAGAAGTGATTTTATACACATACACACATTCCCCCCACCCCCACCAGGCCATTTTCAGAAATACAGGAAAAAAAATGGCCTCCCAATCTTTTCGTTAGCAAGATAAGCAAAGATAAGCAGCAATCTCCAACTGGGGTTCTGAAAAGCTTAATCCAGTTGGTCACCTCATCTCCAATCAGTAGTGGAAGGGAAAAAACAAATTAGAATCAATTCCTTTGATAAACATTAACTTAGCAACTACTATGTACAAGCCACTGTCCTGTACTGTCCAACACAAGGAGAGGTAGTCAAGAGCTAATCCTATAGCCAGTTTTAATGTGTGTGGAAAAATCCATCCACACATGCAAGTCTTTAATTTTATTGAATAATGACCAGAGAAGTACATGTATTTCAATTCTTGAAATTACTCTGCTGTATGATTTATGTGCATAGACTATTGTTAAGAGAATGTAATGTAAATGTGATGGTATAAATTACCAATAGTATCATATTAGCAATTAACTATAAGTAAAAGACATTTAATAAGTTAAATATTTGGTTTGATAGTTAAGTGCTAAAAAAAAAAAAAAAAAGAAAAAGAAAGAAAGAAAGAAAGAAAGAAAGTCTGGCCAATAGCTATCACAGCAGCACCATCTAGAGGATTCTGAAAAGTAACACAGGGTCATTCCCCCAACTTGCCATTCTTCCTGTTTAGGCGAAAAGAAAGGCAGCTATAGAGTTCACCATCTTATGTCATTTTAAAGCATTTTAATTCTGTCCACATCATTTAGCATCATCTTAAATCTTGAAATGTTTATGGAACAGCTCAATGAGATGGAATAGTCTCGAAATCGTAATGCAATTGGAACAAGGATCCCAGCTGTCCTCCTGGGGAGGCAGCACTGGGTGTGTGCTGAAGGATCCCAGGCCCTGGGACACTGTGACCTGGGCCATGACTCCCCTCTCCTCCCAACACACACACACCTCCTTATTCTATCTTGATCCCAGACATATCCATGCCAAAGACTGGACAATGGGTAACATTTCAAAATCATACCATTCCTGAGCTACTGTCCACTGTGTATTTACGTGAGTTGAGAAAAAAATAATAAACTTTCTATTATTAAAACTGTTTACACCAGCACATCCACTTACTAATTCCGTTCCATTGGCCTAAGCTGAATCAATGTCCTGGGGTGGGTTGAAAGAGAAATAATAAAACACCTCACTTTTTTTTTTTTTTATAGTTCTCATTCCCCTATCGTTTCTGTAACTTTTCTGAACCAGGGAACTGCTTTGGAGTCATGTTAAAAGGATTACAATTGAGATAATAAAATATGTCTGCTATTCATAGGAACTAGTCCTCTCCTTACATTATTTGCTTTCAGAATTTCAGGCAATTTTGCAGACCCTCGGTCGGCTGCAACCTCACAGGGAAATGGCAAACACGTACATTCAGTGTGGCCCCAGCCAGTGGGGGACAGGAGGAGCGCTCACCTTCATTTCCACTGGGGGGCACTGTCCACCTCGGGGAGAGGGGACGGAGTTACAGTTTGCCAGGCCAATTTGTAGAAATCTGAGTTCACCTGCATTCTGAAGTCAGGGTTCTCAAATGAGCGCCCTAGTAAAGGGTCAGAGATGGGCAGTGAGTGGGTCATTCATGGTGATTCTCTATACTTGAAGTAAATGCAATTGGGCCCAACTGACCAAAGGAATACGAGGTTTTGCCTAGAGAAACCTTTTTCCCATGCTGTATGCTAAAGCCATCACTAAAAGTCATAGCAAACTGCAATAATTGTGGTTCTTTCAAATGTCTTCATGTTCTTGCACAGGCTTTTCCCTCTATTCTACCTCCATACTTATTCACTTCCTAAGTGTCTGGTTCTCGTTTGTGACTGAGCTCAGCTATCGCTAACTCCAGGAACCCTTCCAGGACTCCCTTACATTGGGTCAAGATGACCTCCTACGTGCCTCAACTGCATCCCATACGTTGCCTTTATAGACGAGTGATAGATGAGAGGGGGGAGAAATCCTAAACAAAAATTACTTGTTTATCAACTATGTCCCCCATTAGGCTGCAGATGCCATCAAAGCTGGGGGGATTTCTATCTTATTCACAGTCGTATTCCCTGCATCCCCATAGTCTCAGCTCAACGCCTCCATCAAGGAATGATCACCCTATATAAGTGTGATTTATGTTGGGGAGGACTCGGATGTTAGGCACACAGCCTGCATTTCTTCGCCTTCCAAAAACATGGGCCTCAGTACCCACTGTTTTTCTTCCTCACTTACCTTGTTCTCTTAATCCCTACAGTCGTCAGAAGAGAGGCCCAAGTTTCCACAAGGTAAGCTGCCTCTTGCTATCGAGGATTATGGCAAGTCTGCTTGGCCATCTGTTCACCATCTCCAGAACTTGTTCTAGGATCTGCAGACAACCCATCTCTATTCCTGAGTCAGCTGCAAGAGAAGCGGTCAACCGAAATATTTACAGTAGGGATCTTTCTGGGACGTCTGGTGAGCTCTAATGAAGCGAGAGTCACCTGGGAGGGAGATGAGACACCCCCCCCCACCCCCCCCCCCCCACTCATCTTTCCAAGCAGGTAACAAAGTCCTATTCTCTACTGTATGCAGTTGACATAATAGCACAGAAGGAAAACAAGGAAGTTCAACTTTGTTTCTGGTTCAACTACTTATTGTGTCCATGGAAGGACTATGATATTCTAGAACTAGAAGAGCATAGGGCCATCTAGGTAACCTGAAGAGTATAATGTGGCACCCAAATACAGAGTCAGAACCATCCTGGGAAGTTCCAGACTGTGATGAAATAATATATTTACCACTCTGGATCCTTTTCTGTCATCTGTTTCGCCTGAGACTACATCTGCAAAATGGAAGTAAACCTGCCAGGCTCAAGGGGTCATTGTGAGGGCAACTGAGACAGGCCCTAACAAAGTGCTTGGAAAACTACGCCCACCCAACAAAAAATGAGAGATTATCAAGGTCAATAGAACGACCACAGACTGCCCCATCATCCCATAGCCATTATCCTCAATTTTTAAAGATCTGAAGAGAATATTTCACTGCTAACATCCTGACTTAGGTTTAGTTGGAAGATAAAACTTCTAGCCAAATTAGCCTAACATACATGAAATGATAATCAGTAGATCCTGAGAGTAAGAACCAAGTAGAGATCACTCAGGGTATAATAAAGGGGAAATAGTATAGATAGTTGTGTTATTTTGTTTACTTTCATACTTATAATTGTGCACACAGGAACATACATGGCTGAGTACCATAAGCAAACATTTTTCAGGGGCGCCTGGGTGGCTCAGTCGGTTAAGCGGCCGACTTCGGCTCAGGTCACGATCTCGCGGTCCGTGAGTTCGAGCCCAGCGTCAGGCTCTGGGCTGATGGCTCAGAGCCTGGAGCCTGCTTCCGATTCTGTGTCTCACTCTCTCTCTGCCCCTCCCCCACTCATGCTCTGTCTCTCTCTGTCTCAAAAATAAATAAACGTTTAAAAAAAATTTTTTTTTCAGCCAGGTCCCTTACATAAATCTCAGAGTCTTTGGTCATTCAAAAAAAAAAAAAGTTTTTTAAATTACTGGAAACTAGCAAAACACAGGAGGAGAATTTTCTAAAACTGACAAAAGATATCAAGCCAAGGCTTCACGAGGCAAAACGAACCCCTAGGGGGATAAATACAAAGAAAGCCACACACACACACACACACACACACACACACGCCAAAACAAAACAAAACAAACAGAAAACCACACAAAATGAAACTTCAGTGTATTAGTGATTGTTTCTCCACATCCTCACTGGTGTTGTCCCTATTTTTTATTTTAGCCATTCTGATAGATGTATAGTGCTACCTCATTGTGGTTTTAATTCGCATTTCCCTAATGGCTAATGATGTTGAACAGCTTTTTATGTGCTTAGTTGTCATCAGTATATCCTATTCAATGAAATGTCTTTTGCCCATTTTCTAACTGGATCATCCATTTTTTCACTTTTGGGTTTTGAGAGTTCTTTAATTATTTTAGATACTAATCCTTTATCAGATATATGATGTGCAAATATTCACTCTTAGTCTGCAGCTTGTCTTTCATTCTCTTAACAAGACTTCTCACGGTTACTAACCCTGATTAAATCTATCAATTGTTTTCTTTTTCATATTGCGCTTCTGGGGTTAAGTCTATAAGCTCTTGGCCTCACTCTGCAGTAGAAAGATTTTCTCCTACGTTTTTTGTTTTTCTTAAACCATAAAAATTTTACATTTACATGTAAGTCTGTGATCCATTTTGAGTTAATCTGTATATAAGGTGTGAGCCTGAAGTCAAGGATTTTGTTTTGTTTTGATTTGGTTTGGTTGCTTATTTTGTTTACAGATATTGAATTTCTCCAGCACCGTTTATTGAAAAATCTATATTTCCTCCGCTGAATGCTTTTGCACCTTTATCAAAAAATCAGTTGGGCATATTTGTGTGGGACTATTTCAGAGTTCTCTATCTGTTGCGTTGACCTGTATGTTTATCCCTCCACCAATACCACACGCTCTTGATTACTGTAACTATGTAATGGGTCTTGAAATTGGGTACCATGATTCCTCCAACTTTATTCTTCTTTCCAGAATCGTTTGACCCATTATATTTCCTTTGCTTTTCAATATATATATTAGAATGATCTTCTCTATATCTATAAAATACCTTGCTGGGATTTGGGCAGAAATGGTGGTAAGTCTGTATATTAATTTGAAGAGAATTGATACTCTCCCCCATTCATTTTGATCTTCTTCATTTTCTTTCATCAGAAGTTCGTAGTTTTCAGCATACAAGTCTTCTTCATGTTTTGTTACACTGATACATGGGAATTTCATTTCTATTTGTTTGTAAGTTCCTTGGCATTTTCTACATAGTCAATCGTGTTATCTCCAAGCAGGGACAGTTTTATCTCTCCATTTCCATCTGTTTGCCTATTATTTCCCTTTATTGCCTTTTTGAACTGGCTAAAAGTTCCAGCCCTGTGTTAAACCACAGTAATGAAAGAAGACTTGCTCCCAGTTTTAGGAGGAAAGGACTCAGTCCCTCAACATTAAGTATGTTATCTGTAGCTTTTTGGGGGGATGGCCTTTGTAAAGTTATAGATGTTCTCTTTCATTCCTAGTGTGCTAAGTGTTTTTTAAAATCATGGGTATTAAATTTTCTCAAATTATTTTTCTGCCTCAATTGATAGAATCACATTATGCTTTTTTCTTGTTAGCCTGTTACAGCAGATTACACTGACTGACTTTTGAATGGTGAACCCGCTTTGCATCTCTGGGAAAAGCTCCAGTTGGTAATGGTGTGTAATTTTTTTATACATTGCTAATGCTATTAGCTAATATTTTCTGAAGGATTTTGCATGTACATTTACGGAGGATATTGGCTCATAGTTTCTTTCTTTCCCTTTATTAATTTTTGTGTACTGTCAATGTCTGGTTTTAGTGTCAGCATAATGGTAACTTCATAAAATGAATTGGGAAGTTTTCCAAACCCTTCCATTTTCTGAAAGAGACTGTGTATATATCATATTAATTATTTTTCAAACATTTCACAGAATTGTATAGTGAATCTCCAGTGAAGATTTCTTTTGGGGAATTTTCAAATTATGAATTCAATGTCTTTAATAGTATAGAGCTATTCAAATTACCTATTTCATATTGGGTAAATTTTGTGGTAGGCAGTTTTAAGAAATTGGTCCACCTCATCTAAGTCCTCAACTGTATGTATGTGGAGATATTTACAGCATTCCCTGTCCTTTTTATGTCTGTAGAGTACGTAGTGCAATTCCATGTTTCATTCCTGATAATGCTAATTTGTATTTTCTCCCATTTTTATCTTTGACCATCTTGCTAGAGACTTGTCAATTGTATTGATCTTTTCAAAAAACCGACTCCTTGTTTATCTATTGTTTTTGTTTTAAATTTTATTGATTTCTGCTCTTATCTTTATGATTTAGACTCTTCTGCTGACTTTGATTTTGCTCTTCTTTTCTACGCCCTTCCTGTGAGAGCTCACATTATTAATTTAAGATGTTTTACTTTCCTAATGTAAGCATGTATTGCTACCTTTGCTCTCAACATTGCCTTAATTGTAGCCAATTTTGATATGCTGTATTTTCATTTTCATTTAATTCATTGCTCATTTGTTGGCTTCCCACTAAGATCTCCTCTGTGACTCATGGATTATTTAGAAAGTGTTATTTTCCAAGTGTTTGCATATTTTTCTATTACCTTTCTGTTATTGATGTCTAGCCTACCTGTAGTCAGAGAACATACTCTGTAGGATTTCAATTCTTTTAAATTTGTTGAGGTGTGTCTTATGGTCCAGGATGTGGTCTATCTTAGTACATGCTTTGTAGGCACTTGAAAAGAATATGGATTCTCCTGATATTGATTGTTCTATAAATGTCAAATAGTTCCTATTGGTTAATGATGTTGACTTTTCCATCCATGGTGATTTTCTGCCTGATTCTTGTATCAGCTATTGAGAAAGAGGTGTTAAAATCTTCAACTAACACTGAGGAAATGCCCACTTCTCCTCTCAGTTCTTTCACTTTTGCTTTATAGTGTGCAGCTCTGTTGTTTGGTGCATATATTTTTAGATTTGCTGTATCTTCTTAGTGAAGTGACCATTTTATCATTATATAATGGTCCTCTCTGTACCTGGTGAATTTCTTTAGTCTAAACTCTATCTGATATTAACGTAACCACTCATGCTTTCTTTGGATTAATGTTTGCATGATATATCTTTTTCCCTCCTTTTATTTTCTATATGCCTATATTACCATATTTGAAGTCAGTTACTTATAGACATCATACAATTGTCATGTTTCTTTTAATACAATCGAATTATCTATACCTTTTTATTGGTATATTTTAGCTGTTTATATTTAATTATTCATATGCTAGAGTGGAGATGGAAGTCCAGGCTCCCCCAATGGACTTCACTGAAACTGCTGCAGAGGGTGGGGAGGTGCCTAATTAGTTAACTCTGAACAGGATGAAAGAACTGATTCCTTACTGAGCCTTCTTTGACATCATCCTGGTAGAGGATGAGGGGCAGTTATAACAAGGTGAGAGTGGAAGTCTATACTCTCCCCCTGGCCTTTCTAGTCTGTGTGTGTGTGTGTGTGTGTGTGTGCGCGCGCGCGCACGCACGCGCTATTTAGCTGGAGTAGAATGTTTATTTTCTACAAGTTTATGCCTTGTTCAATGGCCTTTTCCTGGTCCTTTGGCTAAAGAATAGGCATTTGTTGGGGCTTTTTAAAATTTCCATGTTTGTCAGATTTTGGGGTTACCAGCTTCTTCAGTGCCAAGTCTAGAATACATGAGGCAAAAGGAAACCCAGGTAACTTACAATCATGTCATTCCTTGGGTCCCAAGGTCGCTAGACAGTGTGACTGATTCTCTCTATCTTTCAGAGTCTTCTTGTGTTGGTATAATTTCTAGGGGTTTTAGTTATATTTAATAGGAGGAACAGCGGAAAGTACATCTACTCCAAATTTCCAGAAACAAAAATCATTGATAATCTTTTAAAATTAATTATAACAATCTCTGTCTTCTAACTGATGTATTTAGACTATTTACATTTAATGCAATCATCAATATATCAGGATTTAATGCTACATGTATACTACTTGCTTTCTGATTGCTCTACTTGCTTTCCATTTTACCGTTTGCCCTTTTCTCTTTTAGATTATTTGAACAATTTTTAGGACTTTATTTTGACATATTTGTATCCTTTTTTATTGCTTGCTCTTGGGATTATATCCCTCATTTTTCAGTCTACTTAGAATCAATACTCAAGTACTTCAAGCGGAATATAAGATCTTCACTCTTAAGACAGATTCCCTTCACCCTCCCCCACTTTCTATGATAGTTATTTTACATATGATATTTATATACTTTTAAAACTCTGAATAATATTGTAATTATTTTTGTTTTCACTTGATCTTAGCCAAAAGGCTGAGAAGCGATAATTTTTTGTTGTTGTTTTCAACTATCATTTGAAAACTAAAGAGAGAAGGAACAGGCTATTATAGAGATTAGCAAATTTTTTCAGTAAAGGGCCAGATAAATATTTTAGGCTTTTCAGACCGTGTACTATGGAAGTTAATGACTGGAATTGGCCATGTGGACATTTCTGGAATGTAGACAGTGTTCTATTTCTTCACCTGGTTGAGAATTACACAAGAGTTCACTTTGTAGTAACTCACCAACCTAACTTTTGTTTTGTGCATCTAACTTTTTGTGTGTGATACCTACCAATGAAAGTCATTTTGAAACTAAATAGATCCAAGAGCTTGAAAAATAGATGGGAGACTTTGGGAATGGATTATCAGAAAAAAGAAGGGGTACAAAAAGTACATGGGATTTATTGCTCCTTTCAGCGCTAACTTCTTTGAACAAAATTAATAGATGGGGAAATATGTACAGTTTGCCCTCAACCCTGAGAGACTGAGAATTTCTACTAAGTGCAATTCACTGAGGTGGGAACTGCTTACTGGAGCCAGAAGTTGAAAAATGAGACTTGTTGGGGTGCCTGGCTGACTCAGTTGGTAGATTATGTGACTCTTAATCTTGGGGTCGTGAGTGCGAGCCCCACTTGGGTGTGGAGATTACTTAAAACAAACAAACAAATAGCTAAATAAATAAATAAAAATGGGACTTGTGGAAAAATGAGATTAGAGGTCAATGAACTACAATTCTAAGTGAATGACAGGAGGAAGGGAATGAGAAGAAAGGAAAAGATGTCTTTTAGTGAGAAATTCAACAATATGAATTCTGGATATTTTTTTCTAGGAAGGGCATGAAGGAAAAAGAGGTTGAATAAAGGAGGGTGAAGAGAAGGAGAGAGGAAACAAACAGGGGAGGGAAGTAGGGAGGAAGAGGTTAGAGAAAGAGATGAGATAGAGGGAGAGAGGAGAGAAAAGGAAGGGAAAGAAAAAGGAAGGATGGACTAAAGAAAGGAAAAGACACAAGAAAGAAATGTGGCAAAATGATCCCTATTGGGCATCTGGTAGAAGCCAGGCATTTACCCATATGATTTAAATCTCATATCAACTCTGTAAGGTATATATTATCTTTCCTCTTTTATAAATGAGGAAATGAAAGCTCTGAGAATTTTAGTCAAGGAAACACACCTAGGAACATCAACCCTGGCTGCACGCAACTCCAAATTCTGGGCTCAAGGAAACCCTTTAATTCCAACAGGGAGAATTCCTTTATGGCAAGCAAATGCTTATGTGACACTTGAGTCCTGGAAAGAATTACCCTAGAGGGTGCCCTTGTCCTAATAAGTAGAAAATAGTTGATCTTCTGAAACCCTAAGCCTATAATTCTACAATTCTATGGCATCGGGTCGTATTATGTGGAATACTTCTTGAGATCATTGACATCCTCTAATTTTGCCTCACTACTAAGGGGCATTTTCAAAGAATCCAGTGAAAGAATCTAATATTTCACTTTCTGGAGTGAAAAAAGTACTAGATGTTCTGTTTGACAAAGAATGCCTTATCTTATGAGAAAATGGGCACAAAGTATATTCCATGGTCCAGTTTATAGTATTTACCAACTTAGCATGAATGCCGAAGATAGACAGATGTATGGGGTGCTAGAGAAAATTCCAAGAGAAAACTCAAAATTATCAAATTACCCAAATTTTTTCAGGCTAAGCAGAAAGTACTGGCAAACCACCAGTGAGAAAGAGAGACCTTGGGGAAAAAAAATCATCTCACTTTGACAAAATTCTGTGAAAAACAGCGGTCTTTGTATGTACCACAAATTTGGGGGTCACTTCAGAGTACTTGAAAAAAGGAATATACATTAATTCTCTCACTTAAGTTCAAAGTTATTTAGCACTTACTCTAGGTTAAAAGGAGGGGTAAGGGGATGGGAGGGGGAGAAGGGAAAGGGATAATTCACCAAAAAAAGGGGGGGGGCATAAAAATTAAACCAAGCTACCTCCAAGGAATAATTAGAAGTGAAAATCAATAAGGAGAAAATGGCTCATATTCTCCTCATTGATTTCCTATGCACAGTGAGTCAAACTTGACTGTTGGTTAGAAGTCAGTTTGGCTACTTCTTATTACTTTTTCAGCAGTTGGGTACTCCTGTCAGTTCCTTTCATGCTGGAGTCTTGCTTGGCTCTAATCACAGCTGTCAGCTATTGAACGAGTTTGACACCCTGACTCCATAAGCGAGGGGATTCACACTGCATGCATATGCAGTGGGCTCCTTCATTAAAGCTGATTGACATAACAGATATGGTGCACTGCCACTGATTTTTATAAGCAAAACAAATGGCTACACAATCAAGGAAGAGTCTCCTTGATCAGAAACACCCAGAGAGAGCAAGAATCAGTCTTTATACAGCTCAGCCAGTATTACGGGAAATACCTACGCTTACTTAAAATGGTAGATATGGGCAGTGAGTCAAGAGCCAGCTACACACACACACACACACACACACACACACACACACACACACCTGACCCCTCCCCTACAATCTTAGCTGTCCATTCCAAATAATCTCGGTTGGAGTTACAGGGGTTTGTTAAAAGGGGGATCATTTAGCTATTGTGAGCTGGATTTTGGAGAGGCATTAAGTTTCTTGGAGGCAGAAGAAGAGACTGCCAGTGACCAGAATCTCCTCCCCCACCACCAAGAAAAGGAAGCACGGCTAGAGCTTCTCAGAGTATTTCTGTCCATAATGTCACGAAATGACAGACTCTAAGTTGAAATGGACCAATTAGCCCCAAAACCACCAACTTCAAAACTGGTTCAGAGCATCCCTGACGAGGGCCCATTCAGATTCTAGCTGACATTCTTAGCAGTAAGCATGCCATGTCTGGCTGGAGACCGCTTTCCGGAAACGGAAGCACAAACCGCATCAGCAGTACAGGGAGTCGTTAAAGCATGGTCCTGTGGGGGAGGGATTCCCATCCTATACCTTGTGTCTAGTGATCAGGGTCTGCCCTCTTCAAACCCCAGGACTTCATGACGCCAGCCACCACACCGTTCTGCTGCCCGTCACAAAACAGTCAGTCTCTGCCTCCCTGGGCCGCAAAGACATCATCACTGCCCTTCAAAAGTGAGGGACTTCTGACCATCCCTAATTGATCTTTCACTGGTTCCTTCCATCAGGTCCTTCAATACCTAGCCATATGCTCTTCTGTGGCAATTTGTGGAGCCTCCAGCACTACCACCTGCCATTTTTCAGCAACTCACAACTTCTAGCAGATAGTGACCAAAAAAAAAGAAAGATCCTAAGGGATTCAACAAATACACTGGTGAGTATAAACTCTTCAACTGAGTGAGGAGCAGATCAGGGGATGCTATCGCTTGATGAGAGTCTAAGATGTAGCTTACCCTACTGTTTGGGGGGTAAGGAGTAAGGAGTTACACATCAACAATATTATATATATATATATTATATATACACATAATGTATATTATATATATTACATATAATACATATATTAATATATAATATTATAATATATAATATAGTATGTATATAGTATATATTTATATATAACATATATATAATATGTATGTATAATATGTATGTATATAGTATATATTATATAGAACATATATAATTATATATATAGTACAATTATATATATATATTATATATGTATATATATGTACAATTGTATAATTGTACAATTCGATGCTGCAACATGTTTTTCTTTCCGGAAAGAAACTATCGGTGGGGGACGGGGGGGGGCGGGGGGCACACGTATCCGCCTGCACAGGGCACCGAGAAAGCGAGGACACTGGGCCTCGCCAAGCAGCTGAGCCTATCACCAAATCTCTAAGGCGGCCCAAGCTCGGGAGTCAGACGGACCCATCCCCTGCTTATTTGCGCCGCAGCACGTATCACACTTGGAAAGTGTTGCTTCGCCGGTCGCATTTGGCCTGGCTCCCCCAGCTAGAATGCACTCGGGCCTAGAGCGCCCGGCACGTGGCAGGCGGTCAAGAAAACGCTCGTGAGTGAGGAAGTGGCTGTTACCTTAAGGCGTACCTCAAGGTGTGAGTGAATGAATGGACGAACGAATGACCAGGCCTGTGCCCGCCGAGCGTCCTCAGGCCCACGGCCCCGCGGGGCTGGGGGCACCCAAGTGGGCGCCCGGGGCCACCGGCCCCCAACCTCCGCCTACGGCGGCCGGGAGGCGTCAAGGCCACTTCAGGGCGGAAGAGCCGCCCGGGCTGCCGACCGACCCGCGGACACGCAGGCGCGTGCACCCGCACTTCCGGGAGGTCACTTCCTCCCCCGTCGCCTAGCAACGGCTGGAAGCGTTGCTGACTTCCCGGGCAGCGGTGACGCCGGACTGAGCCGCGTTTCGCACGATGGTAAATCTGGAGCCTCCGTCTGCGACCCGGCGCTTCAGGGGAGCCGACGTCGGGGGAGGTGGGGGGGGACTTTCGCTGCCCTGCCCCCGAGGCCGTCCCTCGCCAGCCTGTCCGGGGGCCGTGGCGAAGGCTGGGGGCTCTAGAAGATTCTTGGAGAGGCGACGGGGAGACCCTGAAGGAGGGAGAGGGCGACCTTGGAGGGGAGAAGAAGATGCTTAGATGGGGGAAGCTGTCTTGAGGGATAGATATCGAGGGGGGGGGGGTGGTTCTGGCGAGTGGAACTTGCGGGATGTGGATGCCGAGAAGGAGAAGAGAGAGACTGGGGGATGAAAGATCTTGAAGGGGTGAGAGGGCTCCAGAGCGAGGGAAGTTTGCAAAGGAAAGAGGCGAGAGGGAGAGAAGTCAGATCCTGGGAAGGAAGAAAGGTGCCCCAGGGAGAGCAGGGGGGTGAGGAGAAGGGAGAAGGAGGCGATACTGAGAAAGAAGAAAGGAAAATAAAGAGGAAAGGGAGGAGAGAGATAATAAATAAATCAGTAAACAAACAGACAGAAAGCGGAGACTGGGGATAGCTTGAAGAGGAGCAAGGTTGAGTTTTTTAAGAGAGGTGAAAGGGGATGGGAGATGGGGATTAAGAGATTGTATTGGAGGGGTGCAGAAATCACGGAAGAAACAACTGGAAGGAGAGAGGGAGAGGCTGACAGCAGAAAGAGCCGTTTGGGAAAGAAGTAAAAAAAAAAAAAAAAGATAAAGGGGGGTTAGTGGTTGTAGGGAGCTATGCACATTGTGTTAAAGACGGCCAAAATGTAATACTGGATCCCCTGTATCACTCTTGTGCTTTGGTGCAGTGTTTCCCAAAGTGAGACGCAAACAGTAGTTGCTAAGTAAAATAGCTCAGAAATAACAAATCACATTGGGGCGCCTGGGTGGCGCAGTCGGTTAAGCGTCCGACTTCAGCTCAGGTCACGATCTCGCGGTCCTTGAGTTCGAGCCCCGCGTCAGGCTCTGGGCTGATGGCTCGGAGCCTGGAGCCTGCTTCCGATTCTGTGTCTCCCTCTCTCTCTGCCCTTCACCCGTTCATGCTCTGTCTCTCTCTGTCCCAAAAATAAATAAAAAATGTTGAAAAAAAATTAAAAAAAAAAAAAAAGAAAGAACAAATCACACAGAGCGAATCACACCTGAGGAAGTTACTCCTCTTCCATTTTTTCCCCCAGCCTGGAGACTGTATCCAAGAAAGCTCCTGGCACTGTTAGGTCCTGAGTACCACTGTCATTTGGTATTTTCCACGTTTCACCTGAATATCAGACCTCAGGCTCACACCTTTCTTTGGGGTAGAATTTAATAACATGCACTCTCTTCATTTTGTTCGTTCTTACGGTCATTTCTGTCTCGGACAAATAGTAGCAGGTTTCCATTTGTGGTAGTGATGTGTAGTTGTAGTTTCCTTGTAAAAATCCATTTGTTTTTTACTAGCTTTTAGTAGTGAGATAATTTAAAGAACATGCTAGGTATATAATATAGATGATCTTCGTAATGGCAAAAAATGTGACTCCAGTACACAAACGCCTGAAATTCAGCAAGCACATGCTGTAGTTGTGGAAAAGAGGAAATCAGTGTTCCTGCCCACATCAAAGGCAAAAGAAAACTATCTTTTTAAAAAAAATGTTTATTTATTTTGAGAGAGTGTGTGAGCAGGGGAGGGGCAGAGAGAGAGGGAGAGAGAATCCCAAAGCAGGCTCCACACTGTCAGTGCCGAGCCTGAAATCACAAACTGTGAGACCATGACCTGAGCCGAGATCAAGAGTCAGACACTCAACCAGCTGAGCCACCTAGCCGTTCCGAAAGAAAACTGTCTTTTGACTAAAGTAGCATAGTGTTTACCCATCTGAGGTTAGAAGGGAAAAAAACAAACCCTCATCAAGACACCCTGCCGGATACTGCTTGAATTCGGAATATCCAGTGATTACTCAGGAGTCATATGCAGGTCTGAAAAAGATTATTTGTGATTTTAGCATTTGTAGAAGGGAATAAAACTGGTAACAAGACAGTCTGTGCGTAAGATTAATTCAGAAAACTGAGTTTAAAACCCAGTGGGGCTCCAACATAATCATTCATGGGTGAATATTCAGCTTGCACTGAGACCCAGCCACGTTACCAAGAGAATCCTGGGATATGTTGTGTTTACAGAGTATCCTGAATTTAATCATCTGAACTCCCAAGTAGGTAACATTTAGGAGTGAGAATAAGATTTCTCATTAAGGGATACTTTTTTTTCTACATTTATTTACTTTGAGAGAGCACACAAGCAGAAGAGGGGCAGAGAGAGAGAGAGAATCCCAAGAAGGCTGTGCACTGTCAGCACGGAGGCCAACATGGGTCTTGATCTCACGAACCATAAGATCATGACCTGAGCAGAAATCAAGATCCAGATGCTTAACCAACTGAGCCACCCAGGCACCCCTAAGGGATACTTTCAGACAGAGGGAGATAATGACAATAGCTCTGTAACTATTTAAAGAAGTGTAATACAGAAAAGGATTTTTTTCATACAAATACAGAAAGATCAATGAGTAAAACATGAATGGGAGCAGATTTCTGTCCAATATAGAGAATGCTTTTCCAGCAAATAGGGACATTAAAAATTGAGTGAGCTCTTGTGAGGTAGGAAGCTCTCCTTCTCTAGAAGAGTTCACACCAAGAGATGTGTCAGAGTTGTATGCAGGAGTCTTATGCAGGCTTGGAGACAGGACTTGGCAGTTTCAAAGGTCTCTTCCGAAGGTCTGAGATCATAGTATGCAGTACCTTAGGTTAAGGGGACGGGGGAGTAGGTGTCTTTCTAAACATTTACTTTAGGATTAGGGTTACCGCAAAGACCCCCTTTGGTTAGTTGCCTTCTTGATCTCTTCAGGCGGAGGTGGAAGAAACCCTAAAGAGGATCCAGAGCCATAAAGGGGTGATGGGAACTATGGTCGTGAATGCAGAAGGTAAATATATCACAGGATGCCTTCTAGATACACACACGCCAAACAAGGACCTGTTGGCTGTGCCTCGCCTAAGACAGACACCTTAGAATTTGAAATGTAAAGTTTATCTTCTGTGTCGTAGCTATAACATGTACTCACCAAATATCTATTGAGTACCTCCTATATACCAAGCACTCTGCTAAGAGTTAAAGATATAAATATGAATAAAACATGTCTAAAAATATCTCTGTATTCCTAAGAAACACTATACATGTCTAATCTTTAAAGCTTTGGTAACTCCTCTAATATTTCAGGGATACCATTGAAAGTATCATATTGAAGATAGGGAGAATATCATTGTTGGCAGTTAGTTTTTATTTTAACATTATAAAGGGTGCAGAGTTTCAGTCTTCCTTTTAAGTGAAATTGTTCCTTTACCACACTTAATAAAATATTTGAGAATAAATTTTAATACGACTTACAGTATAGTCTTTGTGGATATAGTATAAAAGGGCCAACGCATTTCCACCTAGGAGATCCGTAAACTTATACCAGAAACTTGCTCTCTCTCGTCCCACAGTCCCTGCTAACAATCCACAAAGCCTTTTCTCCGGCACACTGCTATGTGCTCAGCTATGGTGGCAAACTCTGCTAGTTTCATTGCTAATTCAGGCATTTGCAAAGGCAAGAAATACCACAAATCCCAGAGCATTAGTGGAAATAAGAGTAGCTACTTCACATAACTCACGGCGCAACCACAGAATTGGTGAATTGCCATGGCACACAGTGCTCTGCAACAGAATCTCACAACTCATCATTATTTTTGGCACAAATCCATCAGCAAATATTTATTGAGCAACTACATACTACCGCCTGTTTACATTCAGACTTCAATCCCTTAGCAGTTAAAGACAGAACACAACCTACTTCACTGAGGGTTTATGATAGTTGGATGAAATGTTAATTGTTGGGTGCCTAGCACAGTACCCAACACTTAACAGAATTATAATTAAATAGTTCTCAGCATGTGGACATTTTTAATTGATTTGTACAGCGACAACATTTGATGTGTAAATAGACCATTGGATGTGTTTTGCAAATAGTAAAATAAAATGAGAAATAACACCAAATGAATAAATTCACCCAGCTTGAGTGATCAGGAGGGAAAGGATTTAAGATCAGCCTTATAGGTAAGAAAGAGTTCTGCCCAGTATTTCCAGGAAGCGGTGCAGCGCGAGCACATTGTTCTGTCTCGTTCCTGGCATGCTCATCAAGTCCACACACCCCCTACGACGGGCTACGTGTGGGGCTTCAGAAAGGTAATGCATTCATTTCCTTCACCTGCCGCAAGAAGGTACCACACACTCGGTGGCTTAAAACAGAAAGTTATTCTCGGGTCTGCAGGCTGGGAGTTGGAATAAGGGTGTCAGTAAGGACAGCCTGTTCTTTGAAGGCTCTACAGGATCCTTCCTTGCTGCTTTCTTAGCTTCTGGTGGCTTCCGGAAGTCCTTGCATTCCTTGGCTTGTAGAGGCATCAGTCCAGTTTCTGCTTCCATCGTCCCATGGCGTTCTCTCTGCGTCTGTTTTCTCTCCTTGTGAGGACCGCAGTCGTTGGATTCAGGCCCACCCTAATCTAGTGTGACCTTATCTTAACTAATTACATCTGCAAAGACATGCTATTTCACATGCTAAGGTTTAGGATAGACTTGAATTTGGGGGGAAAAGATACTTTTCAACCCAGGACAACTCGTCTTACGAGTCACTTTGGAAGATCTTAGTCAAAAGTGTATAATCCTAGCCATATGCATCATATGTCTGAAAATGTCCACAGTCTGTGACGTGCAATTTCACTCCTAGGAATGTATCCTAAGGAGTGACGAAGAAAAAGATTTAGGTGCAAAGGATACTCACTGAGGCATCATGTACAAAAGCAGTGAAGAAACAGACAAATAAGTAAATAAATGTATCCCAGCAGTACGGAAAATTTTTCATTCATTATGTAACGTTTACTTGGTGAACCACTACTCTATTGAAAATGTTGAAGAATATTTAGAGTCATGGGAAACAATATTAGATGAAAAGCACGGAACAAAGCAGTAGCCAACATTTTCTAATCATAAACATAGCCAGCCACACAAACACACTCACAGTAAATATGGAAGAAAGGACAGGGCTATGTTACGGCGATCATCTCTGAGCGCTGGAATTACAATTGACTTTGCTTTTACTTGCTTGAAGTCTCTCAATATTTTTCTTATCCAAAGGCGGCAAAATACGATTTTTAAAACCCATTAACTTCTTCTAATTAACCCTTACTAAGATAAGATTATGTTAGGATTCGGGGCACCCTTCCAAACACCAAATTAACCATTTTCCCAAAAATATAAATGAGGGTCTTATTTTTGTGGTCAGATTATTAATAACCAGAGTGTGTGACAAGCATGTTTATTAATAGCATATGGTATAAGTTGTGTGAACAGAATTAATAAAATATTCCATTTCAGCAGCCTACTCAATTTTAGATGAAAGTGCCATTTATTATGGTGCAGCCCGGCAGCTTTCAGAAGACCCGGGAACGTAAATGCTGAAAAAAATTTAACTAAGATGGCGTTCACGTGTTCTTGTACACCACTAGTGAGTTCAGTGTAATTCTCAGCAAATCATTTTAACACATCTCCAGGTTTTATTTGTGGCGAGGTGGGCCTTCTACCATGTTTCTACATTTAGATCTCATATGGCATGTTAAACAGAGTCCTTTGGTTTCACCGTTAGTGAAACCAAGGCGCCCTGTCCATGACAATAAAGCAGACTTCCCAATTTAGCCCACTGCTGAGCAGTAGAGGTTTTTATTAGACTAGATTCTTTGCTAACATCGGTTTCCCATTTATACACCCATTCACAGTTTACAATATTGCAGCACTGATTGTTGAATTAGATACTGGTGAATACATATTATTTCTCAGACGGTCATAACTGTCCCATATTCTTATGTATATAAGCCTGATTTCCAGAGGCTCTTAATTTTACATATTGTTGACATTTCTAACCATCAATCATTTGAATTTCATTAGACTTTATCAGCCATCCAGTCAGTTCCTTACATTTTTGAAATACAATCAACCAAAGTACAAATACACAGTTGAAGAGTACCAGCTTACTGGGATCATAAAGAGTCATATTTTAAAGTAGTGCCATAAATTCGGCAATATCCAATTCATATTCTTTGTTCTAGAAGTTCCATCGTGGGGATTTATACCATACATACACACAAATGTGAAATGGCATGCACACGGACATATTCCGTCGCCTTGCTTATTAAAGTCAAAGCCTGGGAACAGCCTAAATGCCTGCCAGGAGGATATACTTGTTACGTGTATCACAAGGCATCCATTCGACAGTCATGTGATGCAGTCATTAACACGCCTAGCCTTAGCCCTATGTGTACTGAATAGAAGGAGTTTCCAAGTGTATTTCATGAAAAATAATTTTTTTTTTACAGAATAGAGAGCAAACAATACAAAGAATACAAACAAAAAGATACTTGAACACACTTAGAATATCTCTGCAAGGTTCCCAAAGAAACTGGGAGCAGTGGTCACCTCGCAGAAGGGGCCATGAGTGAATTTTATACCATGTGCTAAAATTGCTCCTTAATAAATTATTTTTTAATTACCTTGCAGGGTACCAAGCAAGAGCTCAATAAATATTTGTCGATTGATTTTTTTCAAGTGGTCTGTAATGGATATGAAAACCTCCCAGAGCTTCCACAGTGTGCACTTATTATTCAGAAAGGCTAGCTGTTTTATTTATTGACTTGGATCATGAATAGACTAACTAAATAGGCCTGAGCATTGGATTCATAATCTTGTCATCTACATTTTAAATAATTTATTCTGGCTGTATTTCTGGTTTTGACACCGAGCGGTGCAGACTTTGGAGGTAGTCACTATTCAAAATAAAAACCAGTCCTCAGAAAGTGCCCTTAAAAGGTGAGTGCTTGCTACCTCTCAGCTCCCTGCCCGTTAAAGACACATGCCTTGTGATGGCTCATCAGGTGTGAAAGACATAACTGACTTCGGGGGAAAGTGGCCAAGAAATAATAATACAGAAATTAACAAACTTGATATAAAACCTTGTTTATTGAACAGATTTTCCTGTAAATATTGTCCTTGTATCGTTTGGCAAGACCTATTCCAGAGTGAACGGTTGTTTTAAAAGAGACTGTTTCAGGGGCGCCTGGGTGGCGCAGTCGGTTAAGCGTCCGACTTCAGCCAGGTCACGATCTCGCGGTCTGTGAGTTCGAGCCCCGCGTCAGGCTCTGGGCTGATGGCTCAGAGCCTGGAGCCTGTTTCCGATTCTGTGTCTCCCTCTCTCTCTGCCCCTCCCCCGTTCATGCTCTGTCTCTCTCTGTCCCAAAAATTAATAATAAAAAACGTTGAAAAAAAAAATTTTAAAAGAGACTGTTTCACAGTCAGAATGGAGGTCCTCAAAGAGTTTCATGAAAAGCTGGTAAAATCGTTAGTTTGTAAGAGCGTTCCACTCTTGAAATCCCCTCTTGTTTAACAGCTTCTGGAATTGCATTCTCTGAGGGATGACCCAGAGTTGTGTTAGCCTCTTCCACTGATCGGCCTTCATTCAGGTGCCTGTGGGATCTGACAGCCACCCCACATTCACCTTCACGTGTCCCCCTAAATTAAAGGCACGTGTGCAAATGGAATCCTTGCAATTCCCTGGCTGTCTGCTAGTTCTCACAATAATCTGAAAGCCCTCTCAGACGAGACACGATACACGTAAAATACCCAGCACGGCACCTGTTAACAAGTAAGCGCTGAGCACCAAGTGACCAGAATTGAGCTGGATTGATTTGAACTGAATTGAATTATACTTGCATATTTGTCTGGCTAGATTTTCCCAGTTAAATTAATAGGTTCAGTTTTAAAATCGCATAATGGAACAATAGAGCACACGAGCAGCTAAATTTAAGAATGCTTAAGCCAAGAGTGAGCGCAAACCAGGGAATGCCCAGCAAAACCACAGTGTCTTTGCTGCTGGATTCTCTAATATAAAATGTAAGGTTTGCAAAAATACCGTATGAGGAGCCACAGCGTAATTTTTAAAATCCCCTTTGGATACACTCCTCAACGTGTGCTATGATACCCCCTTCTGTTGCTGGCCTCAGGGGAGGACATTAGCACCACGTCACGGACCAAGCATTTCAAAGCAAAATGGCTATAGACCGACTGCTTGGAGGAGGGCATTAGATGGACTAATATGTGAACTCAGTTGTGAAATAATCAGTGCACAGCTTCCAAATAATGTGTGCACGAAACCCAAAAAACAATACCTACCAGTCTAACAATAGGGGATTGGTCAAATGACGGTATGTTATAAAATAGTGCACAGCCGTTAAAAATAATTAGAGGACCGTGTCACTGACAAGAACAGCTCGGGTATGCTATCACTTAAATGAAGAAAAAAAGCAGTAGTCCAATTTGTCATGATGGTTTGTCACAACTACATTTTAAGACCCACGTACACACAAAAAGACCGGAAGGAAAGAAACTAAAATTGTTGCCAGTGAGTGATGTCGGCCATAACTTTTTCTTCCTCTTTAAAATCATCAGTATTTTCCGGTATATCCACAGGGTGCACCTTCCTTTGACAGTTAAAACTTTTAACCCAAAAGTGACTCTTGTAACAGGCATTCCTATCCGAACAACCTTGGACAACTCGACGACGGTTCAGTACGCGGGTCTTCTTCATCAGCTGACAATGAAAGCCAAGAGCACGGTCCGTGACATTGATCCTCAGAATGACCTCACCTTTCTCAGGATCAGGTCAAAGAAACATGAAATCATGGTAGCCCCAGGTAATGTGGCATTTCACTTCATATTTAAAGCATCTTTCTCCTTTACTGGATAAAAGCTCTGTTTCAAGGAACTGGACATACAGATTTTAACCTGCAATATGGCGCGTAGTGTTCTCCAATTACAAAATGAAAGACGTTGGAATCTGAAAAACTCAAGCTGGCAATTTTGTGAAATTAGTGACAGATTTCACCTTTGAAGAATCTGAATTTTTCCCAATTGCATTTATTACCAGTAATCAAAATAGGGATAATGTAGGGAGTGGATCAAAGCCCTGTAGGGTCTTAAACCCTCCCCGCGAGAGAACACATTCACCGGGCCCGCCTCAAGACGGCAGCCATAGAAACACTCCTCTCCTTGAAGGAATTACATTCACAGTGTTCACCAATGTCTGTGTAACACAGGACTCGTGCTCCCAAATCTAGTCTGGAACAAACTTCTCTAGAGAACATCTATGACATCAGAATTACCCATATACTGTATTCTCACCCTGCTGCATATCAAAAGCACTTGGAAAGCTTTACAAAAACAGTTATTGATACCAGAGGCCTTACCCCAGGCCGGTGAACTCAGAACCTCTGGAACTGGGTCCCGGGTCGTGGTAGCTTTTGAAAGCTCAGCAGGTGATTCTGATGTGCAACCAGGGTGGGAAACCATTGGTCTACAGAGAGTCCAAGTGATGTTTTGAAGAGAAACGCAGATTAGCCGAAGTATTCACTTAGTAAGTTGAATTCTTCCAGTGGATTAACTTCGTCCGTCTCTCTCCACAGATAAGGAATATCTTCTGATCGTCATTCAGAATCCATGTGAATAGACCTGCTACGGCCCATCCTGTCCTGTGATGCCCAGTTGCAAATGCTTTATTTACTCCTTAGTTATTACCAAGATTATATTCCAATCTGATCTTTCAGACATTATTTACTATTTTCACAAACTATTCTGCACGTCTCATTTAGTCCCTTTCAAATGTATTGTAAAGTTGTGATTTAGTGATGTAATAAATGAATTCTGGTATAGAGGTCTCTTTTTTTTTATAGTACACCAGACTGAAGGATTCTAGTGGGAATCCTAGCAAGCCTTCCTTGCAACAGTCCTTGTAGTCTAGAGGTGTGCCAAGAATCAACGTGGCTGTGTCCTTTTGCCCATTTCATTAGCACGTCCAGGAGGTTCCATGGAGCACAGCGGGAGCTACCGGGGAGTAGGAAGTCCTCATCCTCTAGGGGCGCTAGATGCTTTCCCGGGTTAAACAAGGGACGTAAAAAGTCAGAGGCGTGGCGCTCAGCAGGGTCAGCTCCACAGCTGAGCGCCTCCTCCCACAACTCCAGAGGGTGTTTTTTTTACTAGATATTTCAAACATTCAGAAAATAATGAAACGAATAATAGAACAAATAGAACAGATTTCCAAGACCCGTTAGAACAGATGTTACTATTTTGCTGTATTTGCCTCATATTCTCTCTTTTGTTAATTAAGCCTTTTATTTTGATATATCTAAGAATTCACATGAACCTGTAAGAAATAACATAGAGATCTTGTGTGCCTTTTACCCAGTTCCCTCTATGGTAGCGCATATTTGCCTTTTGAGTAATTTTCCCACAACTTTTTATTTTCAGTAACTTCAAACCTGCAGAAGAGTCAAAAAGAGTCAGAAAGAATAGCAGTCAACACTCACCTAAGCTTCACTCACATTCACTGACTGTTAATATTTTACATTTGTTTCATCTCTCTCTGTCTAGATATACCTGTAAAAAATACACACACACACACACACACACACACAACCATAACCCCAATTTCATACTTAAGGCATTTAATATTGATACAATACCATCTCATATGCAGTCATATTCAAATTTCCCCAAAGGTCCCAATAATGTTCTTTACAGCTTTTTTTTTTTTAATCCAGGATTCTACGAGGGTCACATGTTGCTCTTGGTTACCATGTCTCTAATTTCTTAGCTGTTTTTACAACACCTTGTTCTCTATTTTCCACCTCTAGGTGGTATCGAATTTGTATTTCCTGTCCCTAGAGTCCCCAGTGCCACCTGCTCCCCACCCCCAAGCCCCTCCCGCCAGGACCCAGATGCAGCCTGTAAATAGAGGAAATTCAGCTGAAGAGCAGATCTCAGTCACGGGCTTTCCCTTCCTTCCACACCATGACTTGGAGACCAGACACACCATGCCAGACCCAACCTCATCCTTCAGCCCAAAGAGGTGTAGGTATCATAACTCACTCACCCAGGGACAGCTCAGCACCTGCTGAGCATTCCAAACATAAACAAGGGCTTGTTAGAATTCAAATGGCAAGAAAATGCATCATTGAGGGAGAGGACCACAGAGATGGTCTATCCAACCCCTTGATTTTGCAGGTGAGGATTTCGCCTGAATCATGGGTCAGGTGTCTTTCAGGAATTGGGTATGTGGGTTTGTATTGGACTGGTCATGCCAATGGGATTGGTGCCTATGATCTTTTCAGGGGGCTTATGCTCTTGTATAAGCTCTACCCCTTCCAAAAAAAATTGTTTTTAGGAAGTAAAAAGTAGCTCATTGTTATAAAATGTACCAGAGGTAACATTGGATTCCAATACCTAAATCTGTCATCTCCCCATAGTTTCCCAGCCCACCCGCAGCTCGTCAGCAGACGCACGGCTGAGTGGCAAAGCCACTTCCTTCCTCCTGGCCCAGCCAGAAATTTCAAGCCCCATTTGAGATGCAGCAGTGGGAAGTCTCTGGCAGGTACAGATGACCCCATTGCAAGTGCCCGGGCTCTTCCTGGGAAGAAAACCCTTCCATCCTGTTGGGTAGGGAACTCTGCTGTGATCCTGCCTGCACTTCCGCACCCAGAGGACACTGTAACCCTTTGTTGGAGACAGAGACTGTGGCAACAAAAGGTAGAACTTGCCAACACCAGTCGCAACGGAGGAGGCTATGATCTTGGGGGATTTGTACCGCCCCTCTCTGCCTTCCAGCACACAGACGTCCACATTCCCCCTTGGATTCATAACAGCATATTAATTAACTCTATTTAAAAGGTGCCTGAACACACAGACTAAAGAGACCCACATCCATGTAAAACCAGTGCCAAAGCTTTTGTTTCCTATGAGAAGTACAAGCCTGGGCTCAACGGTACCTCCCCATCTTGCTATAAACTTTACCTGAACAAATGGGAGAGCTATTTGCAGACTCTCTGGGGGAACATATCCCAACTATAAATATTAATGATAACGAACCTGGAAATGCCAGCTTAATAAAATAGCTGAAAATGCCTTTATACCTCATTAGCGTTACAAGCCCCCAAATCTTCATCACGGAATAGCAGGACCATCCCGGAGAGAATGGGCAAGAGCCTGTTCAAGGCTCCAGCAGGCACAGCCTCTCACAGTCCCTTTTACAGGGTACATTCTGGTTTTTTTAGTTAGATTACCTATCATCTTCCAAAGCAAAAATTACCATGGACTAAGACACGGATCAGTCTTTGTCAAATTACAACGATCCCTAGTACGTCTTTGACATGGGGCAAAATATCCTTACTTTTCTGACATTAGAAAAGAATGCACCCCCCCTTGAATAGGGAACTAGAGCATGTTTACGTGAAATGGCCACAGATATTCATTCAGTCAACCACTATTGGGTCTTATATTCTATTTCTTAAAAAAAACAAAAAAAAAAAAAAACAAAAAAAAACAAAAAAACTAGAACATGTTTGGAGCTACAACAGAGCTTTCAGAGTAGTAACATCTTCAATCGGGAGCCTTACAAATGATAAACTGGTATCTGAAGTTGTGGGAATCATGGGGGCTAAGAGTGCTCGCCTAACAGGAAATCAACTCTAGAAATGGAAACTCAGGCATCCGCGTGGCAGCTTGAAATATTCTTGGTGTCTTGAATATTTCAGGTTAGTAACACTTTTTTGTATATTCTTATGAAAACTTGATTAGAAGGTTGAGTTAGCCATGTACTCAGTCATTCCTTGAACACAGAGAAAAGAAGACTGAACTTCTTCTTTCTTCCTAGGTTCTTTCTCTAGGAAACGTCCACGCCTTTTTTCCCTTCACCATACATGACCTTGGGACTCACTCTCTAGATGTCGCCAACATTAAACATCCCTACTGCACACAAAAATGATTTTAAAATTCTCATTCTTTGGTCATCTTCACAGCATGAGGTGCAACATGGTGCAGGAGAGAGAGCCTGAGACCCTGACTCTACGATTTAGTGATCAGCAGCGTCCACATTTTTCTAGACCTCAGAGTACTTGCCCACAGATGTGCCCACCTGCAGTGGCCAAACATTCTGAACTATAGAGCATAGATGCCATTTGTTGTTGTTGTTGTTGTTGTTGTTGTTGTTGTTGTTAGCAAAATTGGCAACATAAACCAAGTTTACCAGAATATGAGCCATTTAATATACCTCACTGTGGCTTCTTCTAATCTTTAACCTCATGCATAAATAGATTTAAAGAGTTATAATCCTGTGGAGCATGCAATTTTCTCTGATTCCTTTATTTATCACTTAACAAGGAGTTCCATATTCCTACCTAGGGTTTCTCTTAAAATCTGTATGCAATTCCATCAAGTTTCTCAGTGGCCCAGAGGAGGCCAGTGAGAGATGCTTCCCTGCTACCTAGATTTGGAAGACACAGAGGAAGCCCCCGTGTGGCTAGACCGATGCACAGGTGTTGGGGTACCCCAATTTCCACAGGGGAGTAGCAGAGAGAGCCCGTCCTCAGGAGGAAGCAATACAGCTGCCAAGCTTTGTACCACGGAGCAAGGACACAGCATTCATTCCGTGGGTTCTCTGCCATGTTCCAGGTCCTCAGCTGTATTTTTACCCTCGGGTTTATGAAGCACCTCCAAAGCCCACTCGTAAGTTTTCCTCTTTTTTGTACACTCTACCGGAGTGGGTTTCATCTGCTGCCTGGCACCAAAAAGTCCTTACCTAGCCATTGCACTATATTTGGGTCACCCCTGGCTGCTTTCATCAGAGCTGGTCCAGGAGCCCACTGGCTCCCGAGGAAGTGTGTATTCATCAGAGGCCCTGAACAGATGGATTGTGACCACCCGCTCCCTTGCTTCAAAACGCACCCCATGGCTCTGGCTGGACAGGAGAAGAAGCCATTGCTGGGCTCTTGCGGAGCAGAGCTGTGGGTGGGAAACAGATACTGAGGCTTCCCTCTCACTGAGGCACGGGGTCTCTACTTCACTTCCACCTGCTGAGTGGCCTCTGCCTCTGACATTGGCTGGAAGGAGAAGTGGCCACCTGGATTCTGGGCAGGTGACTTCTCAAAGCATCACTCCACCTGGCCCGGGGCGTCTGGAGTGGCAAGAGCCACAGGAGAGACAAAGGGATAAAGAAGTACGGCACAGACTCACCTGGCAGTCAACTCTCCCCTTGTGCCCAGAAGGCAGCATGGCATCGAGGGAAGAACAGTGCTTTGTAGCCAGACAGGTCTGTCTGTGACTCCCAGCCCTGCCGTCAATAATAATAACATTAATGATAATAATTTATTATTATTTTTGGAAGAAGAAGAGGAAGGAAAAGAGGGGAAGGAAGAGGAGGGGGAGGGGAAGAAAAGAGAAAAGAGAATGAGCAGCAGGAGCTAACATTTGTCGATCACTTCCTATGTGACGGTCACGGTAGAGTTTCACAATAGACTCGTTTTGCGGACAAGAACACCAAGGCTAAGAGAAGTCTCACAGCTTGCCCAAGGTCAATCAAGCTTTTAAGTGTCAGAGGAGGCACCGGCAACCTCAACACTTGACTCGGGCACACACTCTTAACCACTCCCTTCCATCGCTGACTCACCAGACCTGTGACAAGGAAATTAAAATCGCCGAGCCTTAGAACCCTCATGTGAAGAGGACAGACCATAATTCCTACGTTGCAAGTTGTTGCGAGACACGAAAAAATTACACAAAGCACCTGACACTTAGCAGATGTTCAGCAAAGGGTCGTCACAACCGGCATCATCACCCTCATCAGTACTGCGTGGAGAACCAGAAAGTGCTGGAAGATGGCCATCCCAGGTGTTAGGTCATGATAAATGTGATCCACGTCACAACGTGGACATTGGACAATTGCCGTGGAGTCCATCCGATAGAGTGGTTGCTCCTAATCCTCTGATCGAACCCCTCAAATCCCCAGCAGTCAATTCTCCATCCGGGTCTACAGGATGTCAGACTACCATCCCCTTTGCGGAATCCCATCGTATCGGGAATGGCTCAGAGGACTAATCTCCCCATCAATAGCACATCTACTGTTCTGTGTGTTCACCAAGCCTGTGCTTTATCCACCTCCCCGTTCCGTCTGCACTTGTAACCAGTTTGAACCACTCTTTCTTTCCCCCTCTCCACTCTGCCTACGCGTATAACCAGCTTTTCTATTTAGTCTGGATTGATAAGTCGATTAGTCGATCCAATCCATAAGACTGAATTTCTAGTCCGTATTAACTGGCTGCATTTGCCCAACAATCCACTCAAGAGAAGCTGTGCATTTGACAGTCTGTAAGGCTTAAGAACACAAACTGTCTTATTCTTACACTTACACTTACACACACACACACACACACACACACACACACCTCAGTGCCTGGGAGAAAATCTGACACGGGGTCTGTGGGGCAAATAATCAGTATCTCTATCCCTTCCCAGCCCTATCTTAGAAACACTGTTCCCTGGATCACACGGTTGGTTGCAAAGGGGTTCACTAAGTTAATGAGCACCTTTGAAGTAAACATAATGAGCTACATCCCCCAAAAATACTCAAGATGGGATTCTGACCAATTAGAAGCTTTAGAACTTCTCAATTCAGATGGCAAGATGAGGTTCTCAGTTCAGATCGAGAAATGAGTGAAGGCAGGTCATCGACTCTCAGGGGCCTCCTTCTGTCTCTGCTCCTGCACAACTCCTGCTTCCTGAGTCGCCCCAAGGAGCTATCTGGGGCCTCTCCATCAGTGCCAGGGGGCCAGAAGGTCTGGCTCCTGGAATAGGTTCCAGAACTCACAGCTGCACCCTCTGTGGAGCGGGGCTGGGAGGCGTGTACAGGCAAATCCCACACCTCTGGGGAATGGGCTGGTGCCAGCATCATCAAATTACAATGGCCCAAATGGTGCCGTCGGCCAGATCCCTTATCCAACGTGAACTTTATGTTGTTCACAAACTCCAGACCTTTCGGTGGGTATTTGATCATGTCTCAGGGAAGTAGCGGGAAAGTGAATGTCTAGCGTCTCCAAGGGGGAAAAAAAAAAAAAAAAAAAAAAAAGCACAATACCATCAGTGATGTCGGGGGCCGGGGAAGAGGATATTATCTGAACATGTTTACCTGCTCTTGCCAAGCCCATGCAATTTCCGGGAGATGCAAGCAAAGATTAATAACCATTTATGAAATCTCAGATTAATAAAAATACAGGCTCCATTTGAGAGTTTAAAGGAAAGAAGGTGTGCTTCTTAATCAGGGAAGCATTAACCAGGTAGTGCCCATTCTGCAACCATTTAACCAGGAATTACTTCATGCCAGGCACACTCTGTGCCCAGGAGCAGACAGGGGTGATGTCATCCCTGCCCCCAAAACTCCTAGTGTATAATGGAGATAGGTGTGCAAAGAATACATTTTCAGTACACTGAGATAATAGCAACCAGTGCAGCGTGTGTGAGGGCCTAGGCAGTACAGATAAGGGGCTGATAAAGGCTTGGTGTTTAAGGAACACTGCATTCAAGCAGATACACCTCAGCTGGATGTGAAAGGCAGAATAGGAGTTTACAGTGTGAAGGAGAGGGCGTGAGTGATCTGGCTGGAAGGAGCTGGCGAGCCAGGCTTATTCTAGGCCAGTGGTTTTCAAACCTTGCTTTAGGAATCGCGACCTTCATGCACAACACAACCTTAATTTAGAGGCGAGCGAAGCTGTTTGCTCTCCGTAAAGGAGGCCAGGCTCCCCTTCCATTCTTTCCTCTTCTCCTGTCCTTTCCCACCCCACACATATACCCAGGGGTCCTTAGGGGGCCCTTAGGGGCCCATCCCGGACCTGCTGAATGGAGATCTGCATTGAGGAAGATTTCCAGCAGATTCTTGTTCTCCTTAAGGCTTTCCAAGTGCTACCCCAGGATGCAGAAATGTATTTCCTCCAGCAAGTGCCCCAGGGAGAGGGGCTATGACTGGGTGGGTTTTGGAACACTCTCGCTATACTATTCGTCTCTTCTTGAAATCTTCCTCCATTACCAAGCCCAAGCCACTCAAAGCCACCACCAAGAGATAAGTAAAAGGGTGTCACCCCAATCCCAACTAAAAGAAAGAGAAAAGAGACGCCCTGTAAAACCCAACCAAAGCTGATTCCCCAGCCAGGTTTCCCGCTCCAAGCATCTGGGGATCCCCGGGCACTGCATAAGCCAGTCCAGCTGGCTTCCACGTGGCATCTCCATGACCGTCACCTTCACCTGCTCTGACCCTCTCCCCTCCGTACTGCCATGTCCCCAGGATGATGGCGCTCCTACCAGAACTACCGTGTTCTGAACGTCACAGATACCTCTGGGGGCTACCATATCGGTAGGCGCCACCCGTCACCATCCCCTCCCACGCCAGGCACAAATGCACCACCCGCGAGGTCTCCTCGGGAGTCGTGGAAGGAAATGCCTCACTTCCCTTTCTGGAGTCCTTCTGTTTGGGCTCCATGGGAAGTCCACCTTTCCAGTTCTTACAGACAAGAACCTTACCCGGGTACAGACCTTATTCAGTAACCAGATGGTTCTTCCACGCAGAGGTAGATTTTATTATCCCCCTTTTCCTGATAAGAAAAACGCGGCTCACAAGATGGCAGTGTCTTGCCCAGAGTTACAGTACTCAACTCAAAGCCCCTTGAGGTCAGAACCCCAGCGTTATTTATCATTGCAAGCCCCGCGTATGATTCAGAGTCAGCATTTAGTCTACACACCGCATAGACAGCTTGGATGAAGAATACTGTGTGTGTGGCATGATCCACGCTTCCAGTTTTGGGGGACAAATGGGACACAGACTTTAAATAAATAAGGGTAGATTTATCACTGAGTCTCCACCTCCCAGATGTATCGAACCTCAAAGGTTTCTGTCAGACCTCTTTCTTCCCAGCGCTCGCCAGAATATTGATTCCCGATTTGGGGTTGCCATTATTATTTCTGTTGCTGTCAGTACCAAAAACAGCCTGTCCTACTCTCAAGATTAGGATAATCAGCTCCAACACAGCCAGGAATTCTGTCGCACGTGTTTGCGTATGTGTGCACACGCACGCGGAAAGATGTTGAGGAATACACACCAGACATTAACGAGGGTGATTTCTGAGTGGGTGGGATTATGCTTTATTTTATTTTCTCCCTTTTGCCCTTCTTTATCTTCTGTTTCCTTCACTGTTTCCGGCAACTTCCAATTTTTACTGGAGCATGCTACGCATATACAAATCATCCACAAAGTACCTAGCTCGATGAATTTTCACGAACTGAACACAGCCGTGTAACCAGCACCCCAAATCAAAAACAATTGAATGAAGTACCCTTTGGGCTTCCTCCGGGCCTCTCACCCACCCCAAGGAGCACTCAGGGGTGCTTGTGTCACCAGACGTTAGTTTTTTCTCTTTGTGTACTTTGCATAAGTTGAATCTGACTCTTGTGTCCAGTTTCTCCCTACTATCCATGGCGAGACTCAGCTGTGCTGTGAGTGGTAAAGCCCTCATCCTCATCGTAGCTTATTGCTTTTTTTACGCATAGAAAATGCTACTGAAATGTTCTTCTCTTTGGTGGCAGAGGGAGTCTCTCCTTCTTGCAGGAAGCAGGTCTGTGAGGCCAGGGATGTGGTATCTCAGGGAGATGATAAAAAGCGACAAGAAAGATCAACGCTTTCAGCCATTGGTTCCCAGCCACCAACAGGCCCACCATCACCACGCAGTGGAAAGGACATAGGTTCAAATCCTGACCCAGCCACTAATCTCTCCAGGGAATGCTGGTTCCGGTTCACTCTTTGAACCTCAGTTTTATCATCTGTAAAATAGGAGACCTTAATTGTTCCCTGTAGCAGACACTGTTGGCTTCCACCCAGATGCCCTTGAATACTTTTTTTTTTCTTTTTTAATCATTTCTGTGTATCCTTCTGCTGGCCTGCAAGGTAGGTTTGCTCTGCCCTGGGGTTACGGGAGCCACTTTGTAAGCACACAGAGAGAACCTTTAGTGCCTGGGCGTTTGCTCACGTTGACCCTCAAGGCCTTCAGCCAGTGAGTGTTGGGTGCAGGAGTGTGGAAGTCCAGCTCCCGTGCACCGAGGAGAGGTGCAATTCACCCTCCAGCGGCCCCTGTGTGTCCCCCCAAAATGGTCTTGGCCTGAAATAGCATCTTTGCTGGGCTACTTCCCCTCCCACCCAGCTCCCCCTCTCCCTGTTGGCTTCCCTGGAGCCCCTCCTGCATCCATCACATGCACAGGAATCCTTGTGGAGGGCCCACTTCTAGGGAACCTGTCTTCGGACACCCTAAGGTTTGTTGTGGGGTATACACGGCTAATCATGTATAAACCATCCGGCACCCCGGGAGGTACTGGCCTCTGTTAAATCTCTTCCTCATGTCAGCTGCCGGCTGGCCTTGCCGTGTGGCCACATGCCCTGAATCCTAAAATCCCTGGGGACAGAAGGAACCATAAACATCCAGGACTCCTAGACTCTTGAGTTACCTTGAATCACTGCCATCTCTCCCCGAAGAGTATTACAGTAGCCTCTAAATGCAATAACCAGGGACAGCAGAACGGCCCCCCTCCAGAACTCCAGCTTTATTGGGCTACAATCAGCATGGCCATCTTGAGGGGAGATAAAGCTGTGGAGAGCGGATATTAAAGCCCCCGGCAGCATTGAGCTTCCCCAGATCGGAGGCCAGACTCCCCACCAACTGCTCCCCAGCATCTGCACCCCCTTGACCCCACCCTGGCTGGCAGGGAAGGCGGCTCTGTCCTTGGGCAGTGGTGGGCAGCCCTGTGTGTTAGCATTCACTCTTGCCGAGAAGGGGGTCTTCCTGCACCATAAGCTAAGAAGTACAAAAGGATATTAAAAGAGAGAGAGAGAACATGGCATGCATGGAATTATCCATAAAACGTTAAAAAAATAAAAAATAAAAAAAACTAATAATAAAAGAAAAAAGAAAAGAAACGGGACAGGCATTGGGACGTGTGCATATGGGGAGAGGTGCATTCCCTTAAATTCTCCCATGATGGTAACCGAATTTGAGAGACAGGTGTTGGTCTAGGTGAATGGAACAGAGTGGGCCAAATATGTCAGCGGTCCCAAACATCCCATTTTCTTCTAGGAAAATACTCTACCTCTCTGCTCATCAGATCACAATGAAGACACATATTCCTTGCTATTTCTTCTCAGGATTACAGAAATATAAAGCCTAGTGGTGATAGTTTTCTATTTGAGATGGAAACTTCTTTTCTAAAGGGCTTCTTTGGGGACACTAGAGGGGTGAGTCATATAGAACTAGAATACGGGGGGTGGGGGAGCACCTGGGTGGCTCAGTCGGCTAAGCATCTTGATCTCAGCTCAGGTCATGATCTCACGGTTGTTGGGATCGAGCCCTGCATTGGGCTCGACGCGGACAGTGTGGTGCCTGTTTGGGATTCTCTCTCCCTCTCTCTCTGTCCCTCCCCTGCTCTCTCTCTCTCAAAATAAGTAAGAAACACTGAGAAAAATCTTTAGAAAAAAAGAACTAGAATACGGATTATACCACAAATGCCCTAGACCCTGTGCCAGGTTTCACCCCACTGAATCGTCTCCCCCAATTCTGCAAGGCGGGGCGGGGCGGGGGGGCGGTTATCATCTCCCTTCTGCAGATGCAAAAAGTGAGCCACAGACAAACTAGATGATTGGTATGTAGGTCGTCTGACTTCAAAGCCCTGCCATCTCCACCAGCATAGCTTTCTTGAGTATATTTAGACAAGGATGTAACCTTCCACGAGGGTAACTGAGGTTGGGGGAGGGCAAGGCACGAAGGAAAGGGGTGGAGGAGGAGCTAGCGGAGAGAGAGCAAATGACTTTTAAGAACAAGAAGGTTTAGGGGTGCCTGGGTGGCGCAGTCGGTTGAGCATCCGACTTCAGCCAGGTCACGATCTCGCGGTCCGTGAGTTCGAGCCCCGCGTCGGGCTCTGGGCTGATGGCTCGGAGCCTGGAGCCTGTTTCCGATTCTGTGTCTCCCTCTCTCTCTGCCCCTCCCCCGTTCATGCTCTGTCTCTCTCTGTCCCCCCCCCAAAAAATAAATAAATAAACGTTGAAAAAAAAAAAAAGAACAAGAATGTTTCATTTTCAATTTTTAACTTTGTGGACTGTGCCTCCCCAAACCTTTCGCCAAGTCTCCTGCACAAACAAAGGTTCTGGGCGAACAGCGACTTTTTTTTTTTTTTTTTTGGCAAGGACTATTTGATTGTTTGATAAGAGAAGACGTTTTCCATTTGGATCCATGCTGGCAGAAATCAAGCAACAGAGATAAGATTTAGAGATGGGGACTTCCTAACAGAAGCCAGAAATCTGATCTTATTTGAATCTGAGGTTTTAAAACTGCCTTGGAATTAACAGGCATTGCAGCTGATTGCAACTAGATCTTGGGGGACAGGGAGCCCCCCTTTGCTATGGCGATTCCACACTTCCTACCTCTCACATGAGACTTTGAGCCCTTTCAAGTGAGTATCAAAATCTGAATTGACCTTTGTAGTGCTGCTCTCTGGCACATGGAAGGGACTCAACAAATGTCTGTCGAATGAATAAATTCAGGGATCGGGCCCCTGCGTGAATAAAACACTACACAAGTCGGAAACTGTATTTGCCTATAAGCAAAAGAAGTTGATTTCAGGATTTAAATGGGTAAGAAGTCTGAAGGTGAGCAGACGTGACATCTGTGTCACGATGCCACAAATGTGCTGCTTTCGTTCTGTCTTGGTGTCTTTCTCACGCACCTTCGTGGTCTCAGGATGGCTGCCGTGCCTCCAGACATCATGCTCCCATCCACAGGAAGCAGAGGGGAGTGACCGGTGGTTTTCTCTGAGCCAGGCTTTAGTTGAGAGCGGAAGCCTCTTCCAGGAACTTTTGTCTGAGATTCCCTATCTACAAGAGGTGCTGGATATTTAAACGGGGGAGAAGAGAGTTAAATAAATAGAGGATTAGAGCCAGATACAGTTTCGGCAGGGGATGGGGGGGACCTGTCTCCTTTCTGATTCTTTTCAACAGAACTGCGAATGTATTTGGAATTCGACCATCGTTCGTATCATTCTCAAAGCGATAACTTCTAACAGAGAATGGCAGAGGCCCGCACAGGAGGAAACCACGGCCCGGGGCAGATTAAGTTGCCTGAAGTTACACAGTCGGGGCTCAAAACCAACTCCAGGGGACTGAGAAGCTCACTCAAGGTCTTTCTGTCCCCTCCCCGGGGCCAGGCCCAGGGAGAGGGTGGCCGGGGAGGGAGACAGAAGCAGGCCCTCATTCCTTGGTTGGCTCGTCCTCCGGGCTCTGTCCTGTGAGATCCTTGCGGACGCTTTCTCCGGGGCCAGGCCAAGCCAGGCCTTGCTGGCATCGCGCACCGTCCGGCAGACAAGTCTTACATCAAACAAATTAAAGGCCTCTCGGCCTCGCACTCCGCTCCTGCCTCCTAGCCAGAGATGGAGGGATGTTGCTGGGGCCACCGGGACTCATCACCAGGGGGCGGAAGCCCCGAATCCTGCAGCAGATTCAACGGGGGGGGTAGCCTGTGCTCTCGGGGAACGTGGTCTTGACCGAACCGAGCTGGAGCCTGAGTTACGAGGACTCTCAGGGCCTTGCCCTTCCCCTGGACTCCCCTGCCATGGTGGCTCGGCCATGGACTTGGCCCCGCCCCCAGCCTTCCCCGGAACTCACAACACGGCTTCGTAAAGAGGCAGAAGGCGCTCAGAGAGTGGGGGGCTGCCCTCTCCTGCGACTCCTTCCCGGACCCAGCGTCAGCAAGACAGGGCGCGGAGGGCGAACTCGAGAGTACCACTTCCAACCTTGTCTCGGCTGTGACCAGACACAAGGAATACAGCCCGGCACACCCATCTACAGATGCACATACAAAACAGAATCCCCTCTGCGCGAAGCGTCCTTGCTTTACAACTTGTAGTACCCTGTGCTGTATTTTATCCTATCCTGTTTCCCCTCTTCTTTCTTTGCTTTTCTTTTTGTTTTTTTTCTTTTTTGCAAATGTTGGTTCTGACCCGCAGAAATGATGTCAAGAATCCACGAGGGGAAAATCTGCAGTTAGAATTTTGGTGGCTTAGTACATGGGCTTCGCAGGACAATTGAACTGGCTTTGAACTTGCTGGCGTGTGAATCCAGCCAAGTGACTTAGCCTCTGGCATCCGGCCACTTTTCTTCACCGCTAGCGCCAGAATCCAAGTTCCTGGCCTTCCTGCTGGACCACAGCACGGCCTCCTGACGGGTCTTCCTAAAATGCACCCTAAACACCTCACACATTCCAAGTGCAGCCTGCGGCCTAGTCGTCAGTGTGGGCGTGCCAGCCCTTGATCAATGCCGGGATGCTTTCCCTTTGATCTCTCAGTAAAGACAAAGCTCCTACCTTGGCTGACAAGCCAACATGGCCTGAGTGGTTTGGCTCCTGCTCACCTGTCCCATCCCCCATCTCCCCCACCTTAACCCTACCCCTCCCCTCCCCTCCCCCTCCCTCCCCCTCCTCACCTCCCCCTCCAACCGGTTCTCTGGCTCCAGGCACACGGATTCCTCCTGAGGGCCTTGTCAATGTCCTCACTACACTGCCTCTTGCCACAGTGCCTTTGCATATGCTTTTTCCTCACCTCTTTACCTGGCTCACTCCTATCTATCTGTCCTTCAGATCTCAAATCAAAGTCACTTCCTCTGAGAAGCCTTCCCTGACTCCCTAACCAAGTCAAACCCTCCAGATATCCCCTCTGGACTCCACCCCCCGTCCCATAGCAGTTACCAGGGTTGCAGCCTTTACACTATTTAGAGAGACATTGGGTTAATCCACTGGACCCCTAGATCAGACTTCTCAGTCCCATTGGGCATTAGAATCAACTAGAGACATTTCAAACAGTGCAGAAGCCTGACCCCGCCCCCCCCCCCCCCCACCAATTTGACTATAACACCACCCCCCACCCCTTTGCAATGCAGTCAGTCTGGGGCATGACTGGACATCTGCTCTTTCCACCAGGAAAGAGAACCACTGTGCCTGACCTTCAGCATGATGGCCGAGAAGAGGTCAGCCTTCTGCCCCACACTGTATGCCCCAGCATGTGGCTCTGCTTCTGTGTTTGTGGAAGCAAGGGAGGGAGAGAAGAGGAGATAGGGGAAGGAAGGGTGAAGGGAAGGGCGTCTGAAGGGAGAAGAAAAAGGGGAGAAGGAAGGACAGGCAGCCTCCTTAAGGAGGATGCAGTTCCAGCACAAAGAAGCTATGGCTTTGCTTTTCTCGGTCCCAGCCCCTGGAAGATTCTAAGGGCCTGCTGAGGAACCAGGCACAGGAGGACCTGTGCTCACTGGCCCTGGGGACTCCCCAGAGCAGAACAGATGTCCCCACAGGTGGTGTGGACAATGCAGGTCATGGGGGGTGGGGACAGAGCTTGGAAGAGCTGTAGGAGGAGACAGGATTTTGCCCTCGTCCCCCCGAGCTCACAACGGGCATAGCAGCCCTGACTCCGTGTCAGGTCCCACTCTGAGCCCATCTGGCAGGCGGGGCAGGAGAACTGGGGACAGAGCTAGTCACTTGGCTGGCTAGCGGTGCTGGGAACAGAGCACTCCCATGATAGTCCTTGTCCCCCGAGGCTTGCAGTGTGGTAGGGAAGAAACGTCGCCAAAAATGTAAGATAACCAATGAATTAAAGCATTACAGGTGTGCGAAATGCTGCTGAGGGAGGACTAAGGAGCCCAGGCCGGGGAGCCACTCAGTCCTGGGCCTGCGACACACCCTCCAGCTCGGCCAGGTGGACCCCCTTCCCGTAAAATGGAGGTACTATGCCCTCAACTAGCTGTTTGTGGTGCCGAAATGGGACAAGGTGTCTGAAGCACTTGGCACTCTGCCTGGTCTGGAGTGAGCGTCCCATTGGGGTGAGATAGCCTCTCTCTCTATTCCCAAGGGAGATGTGGCAAGTAAGGCCCGGAGAACTGGAGGTGCATGGGCATCAGGGCGTCGTGGGCGGCTCTGTGTTTGGGAGCATCGCTCTTTGGCTGGTTCCTCCTCCTCTACTGCATCTTTATTTTTTTTAAGTTTATTTGTCTATTTTGACAGAGTAGGAGGAGGGGCAAAGGGAGAGAGAGAATCCCAAGCAGGGTGCATGCTATCAGCACAGAGCCCAACACGGGGCTCAAACCCACAAACCGTGAGATCATGACCTGAGCCGAAACCAAGAGTCTGACACTTAACCAACTGAGCTACCCAGGAACCCCCTCTACTGCATCTTTAAAAGCCCATTACCTTCTGCTCCTCCTGAGACTTTTTGTATAGGGGGTCTCATCCTATCCCATGGTTAAACTCTATTTATAGGCTGGTGGCTCCCACATTTATATCACCACCCTGGCCTCCACCCTCAAAGGGTCATCCATACTCCTGACTACTTGATATTTCTGTTCGACTGTCTAGTGGGCGTCTCAACACAAGGACGGCCAAGAGAACCTCTCGGTCAGTCCCCACACCAAGGCTGCTGCCTTCCCATCTCGGGAAAGGAGCCTCCTTGATGCCTTGCTTTTCTTCACAGCCCACACCCCATCCATCGACAAGCTCTGTCAATTCTTCCTTGGAAAGAACCCCCAATCTGCTCACTTCTTTTCACCCTACCAGTACCACCCCAGGCTCCATCATGGCTCACTTCCTGTGGTCAGCAGAATAACGGCCCCCAGAGATGCCTACGTCCAAACTCCTAAAGCCTGTGAATGTGTCACCTGATATGGCCGAAGGGACTCTGCACATATGATGCCGTTAGGGATCTTGGGACGGGGGTAGACAGCCCTGAGTTGTTTGGGTGGGTCGCACATCATCAGGAGAATCCCTAGAAGAGGGAGGTGTGAGGGTCAGAGTCAGAGAGGCAGATGTCTAGGGAGAGATATGAAGATGCTACGGTACCAGATTTCAAGATGCCAAAGGGGCCCCAAGCCAGCAAATTCAGGTGGCTTCCAGAAGCGGGGAAAGAAAGGCATGGGGCAGGTTCTTCTCAAAAGCCTCCAGAGAAACTAGCCTTGACTTTAGTCAGCGCGACTCACTCGGGACTTCTACCCTCCAGACAGCGGGATAATAAATTTGCAGGGTTTGTTATAGCAACAAGAGGACCTCGACCCACCTCCCCACCTCCCCACGGCCCCCGGCTAACTGGTCTCCCAGGATCCCTCTGCCCCCTTCAGTCCGTCCTCCGCAGCAAGCAGCCTGGGCCTCGACACGCACAGATCAGATCACATCGTCTGGTCCGTAATAACCCCAATAGCATCCGCTTTACTTAGACTTGAATTTCACCTTTTTACCGTAGCCCAAGAAGTCCTTTGGTTCCTGGCCCCTGCTGGTCTCTCTGGCCACCTCCCCTTTCCTGAGACTTCTCCAGACTCTACTTTGCGCTGGGCACCTTTCTGTTCCTTGAGTCATTCAAACTTGTTGCCACCTCAAGGCATTTTCTGTGCTGTTTCTTTTCCAAGAATACTTTAGTCATTTGTCATTAAGGGCTTGCCCTGAGGTCTTCTGTGACCGCACCCTCATGTTGAAGAAGCCCTCCTCATCTAAGCAAATCTCTGTTCTATTCCCCCATTTTATTTTCCTCCCAGCATTTATCAGTAACTGAAATTATCTTGCTCATTTTTTTCTTTTTTCTTTTCTTTTTTTTTTTTTTGCCTACAATTGTGTGGTTGCGGGAGGGGACTTGTTTTTCAGTCGCCTCTCTACATTCCTGAAATTGTCAGCATCCCGGGAGCTGTTAATTGTCTGATTGTCTCTCACTGCTGTGGCACTATAGTGATGACTGGGGTAGAGCAATACTCAGTATCTGTCTGTTCTAATATCTGAATGAATGAATGAATGAATGAACCAATCAGCACCTCAGTGGTCGGCACAGAGTCGGTGCTCAATAACGGTTCATTTAATATTATCCTTATCATGATGATCACCAGCAGAAAGCTTGTTGCTCGTAAGGGAGCCCCGCACACGTGTGGCATCCTCATTGACTGCATTAGCCCCCTCTAGGGGGACAGCGAGCTGTGATGGCTTTGGGTTTCAGCAATCCCCAAGAGTCAAGTTGGAAGCCACAGAGGCCTGAGATGGGGTGCAGAAAGTCTGAGCTGGTAGAGACCCAATCTGGTGGCCAGATGTGAGGGCAGAAACTTCCTTGGGAGGGCGGGGAACACTTGCGTTATCACAAGAGCTAAGTCAGAGAAGCAACAAATGCCCACTCTCAGCACATGGGACACACACACACACACACACACACACACACACACACACACTTTGCCCCCACCAGGGCCCTGCCAGGCAGATCCATCAAATGAGGAACGCCTCTGCAGGGTGGATTCGTATGTGCCTCCCCAGGCGCCGTCTGGAGCAACCCTCCCATCGTTAATACCCCACGCTGCAGAGCACATGCTTTTTATTGGGATGAGTATAAATAAACAGCAACAGAAGCCTTGAAAGAAATGACCCCCAGAGGAAACCTGATCCTCAGGCAATTAGAGAACTTCTGTTCAGATAATTGCCAGCTGAAACCGTGAGCCGGGTGCCAATTCTCAAAAGACGCCAGCCCGGGCCACCCCAGGCTGGTCACAGCTCCCGGCCCGGTCACTCACTGGGAGATGGGGCTAGAGCTGGGGTCCCCGCCCTGGTCTGCTGCTTGGGGAAGGGGCACAGAGTTCCAGCATGAAGGGCACCTGTGCCATTTTCAGTGAATCAGAATGAGTGTGACTCGGGCACAGGTTCCCACCTAGAGGATGTGGAGGGGGCACTTTCCCGCCCAGGAAAAGTTAGCAAAGTCTGGAGACATTTTTGATGTCCTGCGATGCACAGAACAGCCGCAGAGAACTCTCTGCCCAGAATGCCAACAGTCCCAAGGCGGACAGGCTCTGGGCTGGGGCGAGGGGACACTTGCAAGGGCAGAAGTTTCTGATGTGCCCCAGACACCCAATGTGGGCCAAACGCTGTGTCACACACAGACCTTGAGGAGCGAATCCTACAAACATCATGGTGAGGTTTAATTACCATCCTTGTCTCATAGAGAGGGCAATTTTTAGGCAACTTGCCCAAGATCTCCATGCTGGTCAACAGAGCCAGACTTCCAGCCTGAACTGATACCACAAAGCCTGAGCTTTTGCCCCCAAGCTGGACCATCGTCACAGTTATAAAACCCTGCCCTGCTCCAGACCCTCTCACATAAGCAGCCTCTGAGCCCCACAGGAAGTGTGGGAACAGCAGGACCTCCGGCCTCCTATACACCTGAATTCCATTCCCTCCTCTGCCATTTAACCTGCCAGGCAACCTTGGGTGTGTGAGTTACACTTTCTGGGCCTCCGTTTCCTCCTCTGTAAAATGGGCTGACAGTGTGGCTCACCAGAGGGTTTTTACGACAGTGTATTTACATGCCTTTGAAACTTTGAGCAAGGACCTCAACAAACAGTACCTCTGATTACGATTGCTACTCATCGACTTTGCAATTCAGAACCGAGGAGGTACAGATTTTCATTAGAGAAGTGGGGGTGGTGTGGGGCCAGCAGGGTGAGCTGAGGGTGGAGGGTAGGAAGGGGAAGGCCTGACCAGGTGGAGGGAGCCCATTGCTATGACTGCCAGGGGTCTTGCCCCTAACTCTCCTCTCACTCCTTCCTTTGGAGAAAGTGCTGTGTTTTGTGTACTGGCGAAGGTACAATTGATTCTCTGACTCAACAAATACCCAAACCTATAAAAATAGTTGTAAGAAAATGAACAGGACTAACGAGGTAGAGAGAGGCAGGCTGAAGTCGGGAGCGGGGTGGGGGGGGGGGGGTGGTGGTGGAGATTCTGTGCAGCTTACACGGCCACCTGGCTCTAACCCCCACCCACCCCAGTCTTCTCTCCAGTGCAGGGCAAGAGAACTAACACTTCTTCACAACCTGCTCTGTGCAAGCTCATCCAATTTTCCCAGAAGCCCCTGTGAAGTCGGCAGAGGCCTAGCATACCCATTTCACAACTGGGAAAATGAGGCCCGGGGAGGTTTATTAATTTGCCCATAGTCACACAGCTGGGAAATGGAGATGTGGGCCCTGACTCCAATGCTGGCGACTTAAAACATTTTTTTAATATTTATTTTTTTATTTTTGAGAAAGTGAGAGAGGGATGGAGACAGGGCACAAGCAGGGGAGGGGCAGAGAGAGAGGGAGACACAGAATCCAAAGCAGGCTCCAGGCTCCGAGCTGTCAGCACAGAGCCCAACACAGGGCTTGAACCCACAAACCACAAGATCATGAACTGAGCTGAAGTCAGACGCTTAACCAACTGAGCCACCCAGGTGCCCCAATGCTGGCAACTTTAACCGCCTCACCTCAAGCCCAGTGAAGTGCTTATGAGAGATACTAATAAGACTGATGGGCCCCCTAGAAACTTCTCTCTGGCTCCTCTCTCCATTCCACTGATGTGTTGGCCACAATGAGCACCTTTCCTAAGCTCCAGATCAGCCTCCTGGCCTGGAAAGATTCGTGCACCCAGAGGGGACTGAAAATCAGGACCTTCTAGAAGTGCCAGTAAAATATCCTGCAACAATACTAATGTTCTATATCTACACCATCCAACATGGTGGCCACTAGCCACAGGTAACGGTGCATTTGAAATGTGGCTAGTATAACTGTGGAACTGAGTTTTCCATTTTATTTAATTTTAAATAATTTCAGGTTTAAGATCCACTAGGCCTTGACTCCTCTGGGTACAAGGGTAAGAAAATCTCTTGGATGAGCTGGGTTCATAGAGGATTACCCCATTTGTGTTTCCAGTCAGTCATAGGTCATTCAGCCAATTCATAGACACAGGCTGAGACCCTACTGTGTTCTGGGCCTAAACTTGCCCTACTCTGGAGGAGTCTGGGGCTGATAGAAGTAGTTAAAGAACAACAATAATCATGATAGAATGACAGTGATGATGATGTGGGTGGAGCTGATGACAAAGGTGATAATGATGGTGATGATGATGATAGTGATGATGGAGGTGATGGTGATGATGATGATTGTGGTGGTGATGATGATGATGGTGGTGCTGGTGATGGCGGTGGTGATGGTGGTCATGATGATGATGGTGATGATGATGGTGATGGTGGTGATGATGGTGATGATGATGATGGTGGTGATGGTGGTCATGATGGTGGTGATAATGGTGATCATGATGGTGATGGTGATGATGGTGGTGATGATGGTGATGGTGGTGATGGTGGTGATGATGATGATGGTGGTGATGGTGGTCATGATGATGGTGATAATGGTGATCATGATGGTGATGGTGATGATGATGGTGGTGATGATGGTGATGCTGGTGATGGTGGTGATGATGATGATGGTGGTGATGGTGGTCATGATGGTGGTGATAATGGTGATCATGATGGTGATGGTGATGGTGATGATGGTGGTGGTGATGATGGTGATGGTGGTGATGGTGGTGATGGTGATGATGATGATAGTGGTGGTGATGGTGGTGATGATGGTGATAGTAATAAGGATGATGGTGGTAATGTTGGGGATGATGATGATGACAAAAGTAATATACATGAGGGGAGAATATGGACTTGGAGTCACTCTCTGGATTCAAACCCACATTCCACCATTTATGAGACCATGGGTAGGTCATTTCCCTCCTTTAACCCTCAGCTCTCTCTTTGGAAAGATAAGGTTAAGAAAAGCATGTCTTCCTAAAGTGGCTGAGAGGAGAAATAAAATATGTAATGTGCAGAGCATAGCCTGACACATGGGAAGGAAGGATGGAATAATGTTAGCTCTTATTATTATTCACTACCATTTATTCGGGGCACACCTCTTCCCAGGCTAGTGTCTTACACGACCCCAGTCTTCGCACAAACTCTGCTCTCATTCCCATTTGACAGATGAGAAGACGGAGACTCATAAGTTTAGAGGATTTGCCCAGATTCTTAGAGCAAGTGGCAGTGCTGTGATTTGAGCCCCAGTCTACATGACTTCAAAACTGTTCAAGTTGCTTAATTGCCCAGTATGCTACAAATTAGAGATGACAGCGGCTCTCAACATGGCATACAGAAAGAGGAAGCATTTTGGTGCTTACCATGCACCAGCCGTGCAACTTGGACATTTCTCAGATCCTCAGGTACTTCCCCCATGAAACAGGACAATTTCAGTTGCCGGATCTTGTACAGATTATGTGGAATCACATGGGTGAGTAAGAAAGACAGTCCGTGTGACAAGTGTCACACATGTGATGTCCAGTATCAGCTCCCATCGTCAACTAGCATTAAATCATTTAGCACAAGCCTGGAGCACGGACAGCACTGTATGGATGCTCCCATCGGGATCTTTTCTCCATGCCCCCAGCCCTTTTAATGACATGAACCTCCAAATCCTTTCATCTGAGCGGGACCAAGGAAAGTGTTACTTCCCATATGACTTCTGACAGGCTGGCGAGGCCATAGTGAGGAGGAAAGCAGCTCCTTGAAGCCATGCCCTGGCCGGTCACGCCATGCCTCTGCCACAGAGCCTCCCTGAGGTTGGGAGTGACCCACCACCCTTGATGATCACCCCAGGGAATCATAGCACAGAGGCTCCACGAGAAACCCTGAAATGACTAGCCATCAGCTGGGGTCGGAGCTGCCAGGGAAGGGAGAGGTATTTATAAACCTAGTGCTGCCTGAGCCCTCGGGAACCTGAGAGGGGAACAGCTTCCCCGCCCCACAGGGAAACCAAAGAGGAAAAACACCAACACGCTCTGAGCTTGGGCTCCAGTCAAAAGCCGCAGAGGGCACATCCAAGTCCCCTTCTAAATTTAGAACCCTCAGCCAAACCAGTTCTCCGGCTCACCCAGCATCTCTCCCTTTGGCTGGACCAGGACATTCTTCTGAGAGCCAGGGACACAGATGGGAGCCCAGATCCCAACCCACTTTTTCTCCATTTTTGTTCCCATCACGCTGAGCACCAGGACCTCCGGGGCCTTTCTCACACCTGAGACAGCCCCGTGCGGCACAAAGGGATTTGAAGGCAGAGGCCGGAGTTCAGATGTTGGCACTCGTGGCTGACACTAACCAGCCTGAAATCTGCAACCAGCCTCCCGGGCCTCCTCTGTCTCAGTCACTGCATCTATGGCATGAGCAGACCCTCGGCCAAGCGCGTTTGCCTGGGTGAGCCTTCATCTCGCCGTCTCTTCCGAGGGCACAGCGGGCCTCCCTGGGGATCTCCTGGTCCCCGAGCTTCAGGTTCCCTACCTTTCACGGGGGAAAACCACCCTTCAGAAAAATCCTGTAAGCCTTAAGTCCAATGGGAAGGAGAGAGCGCCTAACACAGCAGTACGGGGGAGGAGGGGGCACCCAATCCACACGCTGAACCAGGATGGGAAAGTGGAACCTGAAAGTCCCTCTTTTACTGAGTTCAACAACACATGTATTCAAATATGACCTGTATGTTCCAAGCTCTATTTTTAGTCTGGGGATAAAAACAGGGCTAAGGGTAATCAGAATCAAAAGGTATTTCTCTATCCTGGCCCCTGTCTCCAACTGAGTAGCATCTAGTCTTTTTTTTTTTTTTTAATGCCTCCTGTTATTCTAGTACCGCTATCCCCATTAATAATTGTAATAATAATCATAATCATAATAGCTAACAGCCACTGGGTGCTTACTATGCATAGACAGTGGGTTGAAGGTTTTACATAAATTATCATATATAATTTAATTCAATTATAGAAGACACATGTATCAGAACCAAGATTCATTTGACACAACAATAAAAAATATAAAACAGCAATACTAGTACGAGAGCTCTTATTCTCATTTAATCCTCACGTCGACCCTCCAATATGCTACTCAACACCCTAGCTGGGTCCACAGAAGCCACTGTGCATGAACTCAAGAACATGCCCCCCTTGGATTCTGCGTGGAGTCTGCCATATATCCTTCCTGGCCAGCCCTAGCTTCATGTCTCTATGGGAGGGTCACCGTTGTGCCCCAAATCCCACTGCCTTGCACTATGCCCTCTAGCGTGACATCATTCTGTGCTTCAACAGCCACCCTGACTGGGAAAGTACCTGTCCCAATTTGTCTACATCCTGTTTCCTTGGTTACAAAATACTGCAGCCGTGGGCTCTCAAAGCCTCCCTGAGTTTTGATGTGTAGCAACTCTCTGAACGTGTGCTCGGGTTTTATTGCGGCCGCCTTGTCCTGGGGAAGTTCAGCAGCTAAGTGTGTTCCTTACACACTGACCTCTGTTCTTGAACCAAGTTCTTTGGTCTAGATTCAGTCTTCCCTCCGAATGGCTGTTTCTCAGAGGCCTCAGGCAAATAATCCCAGAAGGCCAACCCTTCATCCTCTAGACTTGCCCAGACATTTCTGACGCCCAGATGTAACAGTTGTGTCAAACACAACAGTTTGTCCTGCCCAGCTGGGACTTCCACTGAGAAGATAGAGCTAGCAGCCAACCACACATCTTTTGAAGTGTGGGCTGGTCTCATTCTAAACCCTGTGACCTTTACAGAAGACCTTTATGGAAGGTCTTCAGCCTTCCATACTTTTTTGTTGTTGTTGTTCTCAGGCTCTCAACAGAGACTGAGTTGCAACCCTGCTCAAATCTTTCGGTTATCTTCTTAGTCCCTGGGTGGTTTTGCAATGACTCATCCACAGCCTCTCTCTTCTATTGTCAGAAACTGTGCATTGTGGAAGCCACTGGTTAGCATGAGGAGTGCTTCTGTGTTCATGATGATTGTTTGATAAGAGCTCAATGACTGAGACTGCATTTCCATCATGAATTCACGCATCCATCAGGAAGGTAATGGGCTCACGTAAGGTCGGAATCATGCCTTCTCCTCTTCAGTTCCATGTCCCCAACCCCATGGGCTAACTGGAAGGAAGGTGAGGTTCCCATTCGTCAACCAGAAACTCCAAAGCAAGATGTGCCTGAGTTCTGCATATATTTGGAATGAAGCAGTGTCCCTTGGTGTGGACCAACCATCAAAACCTGAAAACAGCCTGACCTCTGAGACCAGCCAACACAGCAACATCAAAATGGCTACTGGTTGATGAAATGTTCATGTAGGAAACAACCCAGGCCCTTGGCTCCCAGCCTGTGAGTCAGCAGCCCTGGCGAGCACTTGTTACTCACCACGAAATTGCACACGCCTTGAAATTTGGTGACATCTGGAGTTTCGGTCTTAATCAGGCTGCTCTTGGCATTTCCTTTCCTGGCATCGAGCTGTTTCTGGGTATCTTTCGAACTTGTATATAGGGAATTCCATAGTAAAACCCCTAAACCGAATCCTGCTAAAGCCACAGCTTAAAATTCCATGACTTGCATGTTTGTCTCATGGTTCGATGCTCAGGTCTTGTAGCTGCCACACACTGACCAGAGACTGTAAATGTCTGGTGCCAGGCTGTAACCAGGCAGAGCAATTTCCTTCCACCCCCACCCCGCCTCCAGACCCAGCTCTGCCATGTACCAGGTGTGAACTTGGCAAATCACTTCTCTGGGTTTTTCTCATTTCATCTAAAAATATGGGGGAAATGGTGTGAGAAGCAAAGCACGCAGAAATTAATTAAATGTTTAATTACATACTTCTAGAATATCAGGACATTTTTAAGAGTTTTTTTTTTAATATCCATTTATTTTGGAGACAGAGACAGAGACAGAACATGAGCAGGGGAGGGACAGAGAGGGAGACACAGAATCTGAAGCAGGCTCCAGGCTCCGAGCTGTCAGCACAGAGCCCAGTGCAGAGCTCGAACCCATGAACCATGAAATCATGACCTGAGCCAAAGTCGGATGCTTAACCAACTGAACCACCCAGATGCCCCAATAAGGACATTTTTAAAACTATCTTTGCTTAAATTTAAAAATTTTTTTTTGAGAGACAGAGAGACAGACAGAGACAGAGAGAAAGTGTGTGCGCAAGCAGGGGAGGAACAGAGAGAGAGGGAAAGAGAGAATCTCAAGCAGGATCCATGCTGTCAGCACAGAGCCCAACATGGGGCTCCGTCCCATGAACCATGAGATCATGACCTGAGCCAAATCAAGAGTTGGGTGCTTAAGTGACTGAGCCACGCAGGCGCCCCAAGGACATTTTTAAAAAGCATAGCCACAGTGACATTATCCTACCAAAAAATTACCAATAAGCGCCCCCCCCCACACCCCTCCCCCCAGTTTTTTGTTCAGATCAGGATCTGAAATAGTCTACACAGGGCAATTGTAGAAAATGTCTCTCCTAGTTTCCTCCTCTCATTGATACTTTTTCTTTGAAATTGACTTGGTAAGGGACCCAAATGCTGAAATACTTTGTGGTGTGGTGTTCTACCACATTCTAGATCTGACTAACTGCATTGGTGGAGTTTTGTTTACCATATGTCTCTCCCCTTTATTTCCTGGGCATTGGAAGTTCAGTTTAGAGGCAAATGGTGTTGTGTTCTGCCATGGGGAGGGGGAGGGGGAATAATGTTTTGTTGTCTCTTTTTTGGTGAAATTACCAGCAACGGTGGTCATGATCTAAATCTAATAACTCAGTAAGGGTTGCAGCTCAGTCCCTGTTAAGAGCATAAAAGGGGCCTGAGACCAAAAAAGTATGAGGACCACCTGGATGCAGTAAAGATCACAGAATTTCACATGAGATCACCCCACACTCTAAACTCAGTACTTGCTGTCTACTCATGGGACTTAGTTGTGGACTTGGAAAAGTAACTTAACCTCTTTGAGACTTCATTTCCTCATCTGTAGGAAAAAAATCATAATATTACCCAACCCAATGGGATGGGTGGTAAGTGAAAAGCAGTCTGGCATCCAGTACGTGGAAGGTAATCACTTCATGATCTCCCTGCCTTGATAACAATCTAAACTAGAAGCTGATAGGAAAACCATTCTGAGTGAGGAATCCAAGGAAAAGGATGTAGGGTAGACTAGAGAGAGAAAGAAAGAAGTGCCCTCCCTCACCTCCTTCGCCCATCCCCTGCCATGCTGTGACCTCCAGAGAGGGAGGTCTTTGACTCAACTAGAGCAGTGTTCAAAATACGATTCTGCCATTTCTCGGCTGTGTGACCTCTGGGAGCCTCAAGTTGTTTGGGGTAATAATACACAAATCTTGGGTTCCTTGTGAAGATTCATGATATAGCATAGCTCATACACTAACTATGGGGCCCAACATAACTACAGACAGTCAACAAGGGCAGTGGTTATTCGCATACTATAAATAATAACTGTGTGAGGAATAATTGTGGCTGTTGGTGGTGGCAGATATCACTGAGGATTTGGGGAAGCCTAACGTCTCTCAGTTTCTTAACTGGGAAACACAAGCGGTAAAAAATGGCGCCTCAGGATTGACTAATGGGATACAACTCTCTAAGTGGAGCCCCCTGATAAAACATGACTGGAAGCCACCACAGGACCTCCTATCTACCTGCCACCCAAAATAAACCTACTTCTTTTCCCCTCAAAGAATGGCAGCTCTTTCCCCAAGGGGGCACACTCAACCCTGGGGGACAGAGGCATGTTTTGTTTCTGGGACCCAGTCTCTCCTTGGAAAATGAGGTCCAGTACATGTTGGACTCTCGCTGATCGGGGGGGTGTCTTCCTTGCCCATGAAGAAATTTGAAAAAAGGGGCAGAAAGAAGCGGAAGCTGTCATCACAGCACCTTGGAGCCACAGGTGGCGATTCCTATATTACAGGCAGAAGTGGGAATATGGGAAGGGGGAGACAGGGCTTGTCCTGGCAGCAGTAACATTGAAAAGTGCCTTCGGCGGCTAAAACCCCCTAAAATGACAACACCAAATGCTGGCAAGCATGTAGAACAAAAGGAACTCTCAGTCACTGCTGTGGGAATGCAAAATGATACGGCTGCTTTGGAAGACAAGCTTGACGGTTTCTCACAAAGCCGAACATAGTCCTACTATGCTATTCAGCAATTGCACACCGACCTTTACTCAAGTGAGTTGAAAACATGTCTACACAAACCCCTGCACATCAATCAGCTTTATTCCTAACTGCTGAAACTTGGAAACAACCAAGATGTCCTTCCTTCAGTAGGCAAATGGATAAACAAACTACGGTACAGCCAGACAAGGGAGTATTACTTGTTACTGAGCAAAGAAAAGAGATTACAGTAAAGCTTTGGTTTGTGAGCATAATCCGTTCCAGAAACACGCTTGTGATCCAAAGCACTTGGATATGAAAGCGAATTTCCCCATAAGAAATAATGGAAACTCAGATGATTCACTTACCTTTGAAAACCTTTGTGGCTGGTGTAGGGGGGACAAGAGAGAGGAGGGTTATTGAGGAGGACGGTTTTCACTATCACTAATGCAATCACGGCTATCTGTTGGCTCAGTGGAATCTCTTTCTGCATGGGGGCCCTTGTATACGCTCACACGGATGTGACTCCGGTACGGTATTAATAAACTCTTGTCGTATACTGTATTTAATGTAACTGGCAATAAAGCAGCAGAAGAAAGGGTCTGTATCTGCAGGCAGCCTGACCTAGAATGAAGCAAAGCATTCCTAAGCTCAGTCTTGTATGAAAAGCAAAGGACGGTCCATAGGTGCTTTGAAGTGACAAAAAAACACACTGGTGCCAGCTGTGGGCACCTTCCAATGCTCTGAAAAATCAACCATTTCTGCCAAACACCGTGGCCCGATACCAAGCATCCGAGCACGGGAGACGATCACCCACAATCCCGCAGAGAGAGAGAAAGAGAAGAATCATTGGCTTGGTTGAGATCATGTGACGTTTGGCGACCCGTACGACTCATATTGCGGGACGCGGCTCGTTTATCAAGTTAACATGGATTAGAAACGTTTGCTCGTCTTGCGGGAACACTCGCAGAACAGGTTACTCACAATCCAAGCTTTTACTTTAGCTGCCAAGTCACAGAGAAAACGTGAAGGAGGCAAATGAATGCCGCTGAGGGAAATAAGCCATCTGAAAAGGCTACGCACTGTAGGATTCCAACTCTGTGACACTCTGGAAAAGGCACAACTACTGTTGTATAACAAATTGCCACAAACTCAGTGACACAAACTTGTCACGGCGCCTTTTCCTTGGGTCGGGAGTTTGGGCCCAGCGCAGCGGCGCTCTTGGCTCAGGGTCTCATGAGGCTGAAATCAAGGTGTCCGTGGGGCTTGGGTCTCACCTGAGGCTCGAGTCCTCTTCCAGTCTTATCCAGGGTGTTGGCAGAACTTAGCACTTTGTGCCGGTAAGACCGAGGTCCTTGTTTTCCCGCTGAGAGCCATTGACTGGTGGTTGATCTCAGCTCCTAGAGACCTCCCGCCACTCGCCGCCACAGGATTTTCTCCATTTGGTCCTTCTAGGCCAACAGGAGAAAATCTGCTTCAGCCCTGAATCTCTCAGTTTTCCATCTCTGACCTCTAGTCCCATAAAGGTTCACCTGACTGGGGCAGGCCCACCCACACTGAAAGCCAAGGCATGACCATCATGGGGTGGGAATTTTGAGGCCATCTCAGAACTCTGCCTACCACAGCCCCAGATCATTAAGCAGCCTTCTTAAACTAAATAGTCTTGGTTTCCATCTGCCAAAAACACCAGGAATAACCAAAGAGAGAAAATCATTTATTTTTACACACTCTGGATCAAAGTAGAAACACCTTTATTTAGAAAAGAAAAAGGAAGGGCTGCAAAAAAAATTTTTGTTTAGATAAAACAGCCATTTTTTCCTTCCTCCCCTAAGTAAGGAAATATCCACCAGAGGATTAAGTTTTATTCACTCACATTGAATTGAGTACCTGCTTTTTACAGAAGATAAAGGGATAAATAAGGTATATTTTCCTGCCTTCAAGGAGGAAACTGAACTGAGAATCTCATTCATTCATTTGTTCATTATTTTATTTATTTATTCACTCAATGAACTTCATCTTGGGTTTTTCTCTGTGTAAGATACAAAAACACTGGAAATTCAGAACTGGTGTTTTCCCTCAAGTAAACTCACAGGGTGAAGGCAACATCTTGAGTTGTAATAGCATTTAATATAATTTTCCACTGCTTTGACAGCAATACCACTGCTGACAGTTTGAGCTCAGTGGACAGAAATCAGAATGTGGGTTACATGGAGCAACAGGAAGAAGAGAAGCCTTGAAATCGAAACCCAAATGGATCAAGTCGGCGTCATGAGTGCGGGAACGAGTAGACAGTGTGCCTCTGGATATGAGGCACTGGGAAAGACATAACATCACTCCTGTGGTTTTCTTGCCAAAAATGCATAGCCTGAAATTCAGAACGGGGAAAGATGAGACAACCCCAAATCTAGGTGCACCCTACAAAATATAACAAGCCTGCTATACTCTCTTCAATTTGTCAAGGTCAGGAACATCTCGGGAAGGTGAAGGAATGGTTCCAGATTAGAAGGAGACTAAGGACAAGTAAAGATGATGTGTGATCCTGGATTGGATTCTGGGCCAGAAAAAGGATATTCATGGGACAAAGGGTAAAATCTAAATCATCAGTTCATAATATTGTTATTAATGTTAATATCCTGAATGTTACAACTGTGCCATGCTTATAGAAGATGTTATCATTTGGGGGATCGAGGTGAAGGGTGGGTGAGATGGGGGGGGTACCATTTTTGCAACCTTTATGTGAGTCTGAAATTATTTCAGCATGAAAAGACAAATAGACAAATAAGTAAGTTGGAATTCCTGCTATACCTTATAAATAAGGAGCTAACCTCACATGGTTCATGTGATCCAACAGTGAGTCTGCATGCTACTTCTGAATCCTTAACAAGACCTAGAAGTATCTGAAGCGAAGAGAAGTTGTGTCATGCATCACATGACTCCACATGGTGCCTGAGGTAGAATCTGAACCTAGCTCTATTTGATCCCGGATGGCATGCACTTCCTGCCGCCCTGGGGCTGTTGCTTTGAGGCAGAATGCACAGCTAAGGCTCTGGGAGGAGGAGAAGGGGGAGAGAAACTCCACCATCAAACGGAATATGGCCAAGTGTAGACACCATTGTAAAGACAGAATCGTAAGACTTCAAAAAAAAAAAAAAAATCATCAAGCACAGATCTATTCCTCTAGGAATTGGCCAACAATGTCTGCATTTTCTCTTCATTATCAGTAAATGCTTGGTACCCTCCAAGTGGCTATGAGAGCAGCTCACACACCTCTCTTTGGAAGTGAATGTGAACAAGTGTGGCTGCGTAGGTGGCACCCTGGGACACCGACTGTGTCATGAGGCTAGAACCCATCAGGTCCCCTGTCTCCTCGAGACACCTCCTTTGTCAGCTGTCCTGGCAAAGCCCAGGGCTCTGTGTTCAACAATCGGTGGAAATTCCAAGGACCAGCGTCCCCACCGTCACCCAACAGGCACGGCCCTCAGTGCTCAAGGAGTGCGTGCACGTGTTTTCCTCTGCACACGGGGCTGAACCTGCAGACCCCAACCCTCCTCCAGTCACAGATCATTTTTAAAGCCCTTAATCCAGGAGGTGTTAAGTTACAACCCCCAAGTCACCATCTGGCTGGGGGATTTTCCATGTGGGAGGGGTCTCCTGGCACTTCTCGAATTACACAGCTTGGATGTCTTCTCTGATGACAGTCTCCCAGGGACCCTCTCTGCCTCCCAGTGGCCCCTTCCTGCCCTCCCTCACTCTTCAACCAGGTTTCCATTGCTTTTATGGGAAAGGGGAGAAGGTGAATGTCAGGCAATCAACAGTTAGGGGACACACCTGCTCCTCTCTTCCAGGCACCTTCTGCCTCCAGCTCACATAAGCCTCATGATAACCTGTAGTAGGAGCTACCGTGTCCATTGTACAGATCAGGAAATCAAGACTGTGTCATACACTGAAACCAAATGAGAGATTTCAATCTCAAGATTGTGTGACTTCAAATCACGCTCTTTCCACTATGGCCTATGCATCTCTAACATTCTGGTCTTTGATTTCGGCAGTTGCTTCTCAGCAAAATCTCCCCACGTTTCTTACGAATTGACACGGTCCTGGAGGAGGAATTGTTGATTCATACACACAATGGCACTTCACACCCACCTGGCGCCCTCCCAAGCCTTGGGCAAGATGGCAGTCATCCTATGACAGAGCACCCCTCCTCCCCTCCATCCTGAACCTCCCACAGTGGCTCTTGTCCCTGCTGTCCACTCTGTCACTGGGTGCCGGCCCTAGGCCAGCCACTCCAACTTGGTGCCCTGATTGGGCTCATCCCCTCCCGGATGCCGACTTCCCCACTTGGCTCCATGCCTGAAGGACACTCATTCACACCACAGCTTAGGAAGGCTCCCGGTCCATCTCTGGTCTGGTGCCACCACATCTGCATTTCCAGGAAAGGACCTGGAGAATGGAGAGGTACACGTCTCCCTGGACACCTCAGAACTCAAGGGCTTCTGAGGGCTTCTGATGGGGCTGCTCTATGGAACCCTTGAGGGAAGGTGCGCCGGGTCTCACGCAGCTCCTATTTAATCCTCACGGCCACCCCAGGAAAGGCAGTGCGAGCCCCACGTGTAGATGGGGACACAGGGGCCAGCAAGGACCAGCAAAGGAGGAGGACATGCCAGGGTGTCAGAGCCAGGGAGCTTCTCTGGGGGCAACACTCCATTTGGCTACCAGCAGAAACAAGTCCTCATGTGATAAACCAGAAGGACTTGACCCGTCCTGCTCATATGGGCCCGAGCCTACATATACTCGCACCAGAACACATCTGCACTGAGCTCCCTGACTGGCGTCCCCAGCCTCTGCCCACGGCAGTTGCCAGAATAAGTACTAATATGGCTACTATCGATTAAGCAGCAATGGTGCGCCAACAGTGGTCCTGAAGATATGGGAGGGGGGTATTACGTAGGTATCTATCTATCTAATCTCATATTTTATTTTTTTAAGTTTATCTATTTATTTTGAGAGAGAGAAAGACCACAGGCGGAGCAAAGAGAGAGGGAGATAGAATCCCAAGCAGGCTCCACGCTGCCAGCACAGAGCCCAACGCGGGGCTCGAACTCATGAACCACGAGATCATGACCTGAGCTGAAACCAAGAGTCTGTCGCTTAACCGACTGAGCCACCCAGGTGCCCCCACCCAACCTCATATTTTAAATAAATCTAATACATACATAATCTCATGCATATACGTAAAGCTCATTTCATCACTACAGAGTGGTTATGTACCAACAAATTTTCAGAACATTTTATATTTAGGTAAAATCTCATTTATGTATGTATATAAGCTCATTTATATCTTCCATATATTTGTGTAAATCTTATATATGTAAAACATCACATATATGTAAATCACATTAAATCATTTGTGACTATCTGCCAGCTGTTCTAAAAATTATATATAATGATATTTGCATATAATTTCATTTATATAAATCTTATATATATAAAATCTTGCTTATATGTAAGAATCTCATTTAACCATTAGCGACTATATGTTATCAAGTACTTTAAATACGATGTATATAATTTCATTTATACATATACAAATCTCGTTATGCAAATCTGATATAATCATTAAAAAGGATATATGCCAACAACTGTTTTAAGTATTATATATACAATCCAATTTTATTTGTCATTTATATATTTTAATACATCTTATATATATAAAATCTCATATATAATACAAATATGTGTGTAAATGTCATTTAATCATTAAAAAAAAAAATCCCTGTGAGGCAGACACAGGTGTGATCCCCAAAGACAGAGCAAGGTCAAACACCTGTGCATGTGACACCAGGTCTTGGCAGAGCTCCTGGTACCCCCCACTCAGACCTGCTCTCCCAAAGCCCAGAGCTCTACCTGTCTCAGTTAGGGGCAATTCCAGCTTTCAGCTGCTCATGTCCCCAGTCCCAGGTTCGCCCTTGACTCCTCTCTCTCCCTGACTCCACAACCAGATCTTGGTCTGCCTTCAAAACAAGCTCAGGACCTCACTCCTTCTCAGCACCTCAACCGCCCCAACTCTGATTCAAGCCTTCATCACAGGCAGATGGACAATTGCAAGTCTCCTTCCGGCTTCCTTGCCCTCACCCCACTTTTGCCTATCGTCATAGGGCGAATCTGTTACATCACAAGTCAGTCCAGGCCACTCCTTTCCAGATCCTCCTGGGGCTCCCATCCTCACTTACAGGATAAGTTGAGTCTTTACCACGACCCACAAGGCCCTACAGCAAGTGCCTCCCATACTCAGCAACATGTAGAACTCAACACTTAGAAGATCCTGAGTAGTTTCTAGGGGCAACACATCTAACATTTATTAAGAAGGGTTTTATAAGAATTTCTTTGAAAACTCCACCCACCATGGCACGCACACACCTGGATAGCAAATGAGAAGGCCTCCCTTTTTGTCTGAAATCAAAGGGGAATGGGGCTTCAGAATGGGGTGCTTTTATATGCACCCCCTAAAACTTAGAGGATGCAGTGGATTGACATCCGACACATGCCTGAGAAATTCTGTGACAAGAGACCTAGGCTGACCAGCTACTCCACCAGTGAGGCAGTCGCTGATGTTCAGGAGTTAGCATCTGCTTGCATAGAAAATGCCTGAGGTTTCCACAAGCCACGTGTGACCCAGGCATGGCAAAGAGCTGCCTTGGGGATTGTCTTGCCCTCAAGGGGCCAAAAGACTTCATCTGGGAACCGGCTGTAGAACCAGATTCCTGGGGGGCTGGAGAGAGACTGAAGGCTGATCATATAGGGGTCATTCAGCATTTTTATTTTAAAATTTTTTTTTCGACGTTTTTTATTTATTTTTGGGACAGAGAGAGACAGAGCATGAACGGGGGAGGGGCAGAGAGAGAGGGGGACACAGAATCAGAAACAGGCTCCAGGCTCTGAGCCATCAGCCCAGAGCCTGACACGGGGCTCGAACTCACAGACCGCGAGATCGTGACCTGGCTGAAGTCGGACGCTTAACCGACTGCGCCACCCAGGCGCCCCTATTCAGCATTTTTAAGAGACTGGCCACCATCAACTGAAGGAGGTTGTCCAGAAACCCATACAAGTTCCCTGAGAGAGTGAGTCAGGTATAAATACCTGTGAGGCCCACAGAACAAAAACCCCATCAGGCAACAGCACAGTTTGGTCCCTGTCACCTCTTCCCTGCTCTCCCCTAACACAACCAGTAAAGGCAGTGAGGCTCAGCTAAAGTGAAGTCTTAACCTTGAACAACGTCGACAACCTTGATTCTTAAACGGAACATGGCCACTTTTTAATCAGCTATTTTTTTTTAATTCAAGTATAGTTGACATATGATATTCGATTAGTTTCGGGTGTATAACATAATGATTCAACAATTCGGTACATGACACAATTCTCACCATGATAAGTGTAGTAACTGTCACCACACAAAGTTATCACAATACTATTGACCACATTCCCTATGCTGTTCTTTTCATTCCTGTGAGTTATCTCTTTTGTAACTGGAACTTTGTACCTCTTACTCTCCTTCCCCTATTTTGCCTATCCCTCCCGCCCCCATAATTATTGAATTGAGACTGTGTTTGTGACTTTAGGGAACTGTGATTTACCAGAAAGTCCCCGCAGCCTGTTCGTGTTTTCATCTAGGATCAGGGGTATCCCACGAACCAGACTTAGAGGGGACGTGGGGAAAAGAAAGAAAGTTGCTTTGGGGGGTTACACGCCATTCCTGCTTATTCACTACACTGGTGAGTTGTTTAATTGACCACATGTGAGTCCCGGCCCCTCTCTGTTCTTTGTTTCCTCAGCTATTTGGTGAAAGGGTTTTTGAGCAGGAAGGTCCCATCAGAGTTCAGCTGTGAGAGGAAGCCAATGGCACAAGGTTTGTCTTATAGACGTCACACTCGGGACATCCAAAGGCCTCGTCCAGGCTGCTGGAAAGACCAGAGGCAGTTAGAAGAAAAGGGCTTTCCAGGCGTGATCTTGACCACTCAGGACGGAGTCAGGACCTTGCAGAAAGGGCAAAGAGGCACACAGAGCAACAACAAAGACAATGATGAGGACACCAAAAACAACGGAAAGAAAAAGGGCAGATGGCCAGCAGAGGGAAGATCCCGGGCTCCAGCCAAGGCTGGCTCACCCACGTGGACCGATGGATGGCCCGAGGGAACAAGAGCGATGAGTGGTACACCATCTTCTCCACTCTGAGGGCACTCACAATCGGACGGGAAGGCGTCCTCTCCATTACTGCATCCTGGAGAGTTTGAGGATCGTGGCGAGATGACCCACTTTTCCAACGATCCTAGACCCCAAGCTCCTGTGTGACAGGGACTGAGTAATCCCTGCCTTCCGGCACCAATGTGGCACCCGAGACAGAGCAGGAGGCTCAACACTGCTGCTGGACAGACGGACAGTTAGACCTTGACCTTGGGCGGATCCCTTTCCCAGGATCCCCTGTTGGCCAAGATCCCTGGAAAAACTCCTTCTTCCTCTCCTGCAGCCCCTGGGATGTCACCGGGGCCAGGCCTTGGAGGCCTGGCGCCCCACCCCCCACGTGCATCTCATAAGAGCCACGTGGTGATGATCGAAGCAACAAGATCACGCGCATGGAAGGATTTCACATAATTCCACAGGGACAAAAATTGTCGCCAGCCACATATGGCGGCTAGGGTTGTGCAAGATCAAGCTCTATGGGGGTCATCTTTGGTGAGGAGGCAGCCCTGTGCAAGTAACCTTCCACGCATACCAGGGAAGGGATGAATGCTCCTACCAACCCCCCATGAAAGATAATCCCTCCCCCACCCCCATTCCACAGTCCTCTAGTGTCAAGTTGTTGCTGCCCAGTAGCTACCAGCCCGAATCACTGAAGCCTCACGCCGGGAACCCAGACACAACCTAGAAGTATCAGGTGTTTCAACCCCCTGGGAGCCCAGAAACTTCCCTGTTCAGAAACCACAGGTTTGTGAGTTTCAGGCACACAAGCAAATGCTGACGAAGTTTCAACCTTTTTATTCAAAGCAGCTTCTCACAATGTATAAATACTGCATATTAGCACACATGAAAAATACAACTTCTAAGGCACCCAGAAATGTGTTCATACACGTTACAGGACCATTCACAAAGAGAGTGTACAATTTGCTCTAGACAGTCAGCATTTGATAAGTCAGAAGATTATTATCCCTCAGGACTGCACCCAGTCTCGGGAAATATTTACAACGCAGTGAGAAAGGGTCAGCTGTACCTGCTTTATAATTCTATGAAGTACTCATACTTACAAATATTCAGAACTAGTTAAAGACTCTCCCATGATAACCTGGCAAAATAAAACAAGTAGCCTAATTTGCAAAGGTCTCCTTGGATTTCGGTGTGTGTGCTACACCCATGATGAAATCCAAACACTCTTAGGGTGGGCTGGATAAGTTTTTGGTAGCCTGCTTCATTATCAGAAGTTTGGTAATAAGCCTTACCACTAGAATGTCCCTTCGTCAGTGTCGATCATTTCTCAACCAGTTAATGGATCGGTGATTTCATCATGAACGAGAAATGGGGCATCCCTTGGTGTGAGAATTGAGGGAAATTCTTCTCATGCCAAACAGGACATTGGAATGGGTCAATGAAGAACAAAAGGAGGTGGAAATTTGGCAACTGTGGGATGTTGCACAGTGTAGACACATTTTTTAAAACTCACACTAGAGGTTCCCATTCAGATGGAACAGTCTACACTGGTCAGGTCATCGGGAAGAATGCCAGACCTCCACCTTCCATGATATGGATAAAGGCTGGGACTGCACAGCAGAAACACCCACCTGAGATAGCAAGTGTCAATCTGAGAAACTCATCTTCCAGAGCCTTCTCAAGGTGATAAATCCCTCTGCAGGGCCAGCCAGGCTGGCGGAAGCGAGCAGCTTCTCTGTGCCATAAAGCACGCACACCTCTGTCTGGATGTGCCCACAGTCTATGAAACTCGGGTTTTGTTGGAATAATGGAATTCTTTGGTCCTTGGTTTTATGAAAGGCAATATTTTCACAATCCTGTCAATGTGGACATCAGCAAAATGACTTCCAGCTGGGACTCATGGCATAGGGACAAATTTAATACCAGATGGAACGTTCTACACCCTCCAAACTTCCAGGAACCCCCTGAACGAGCTCCAGCGTCAGGCCAGGTGCTGGGCCAATGAGGCACGGTTAACCCAGGGAGACACCAGAGCTGAGGCTTAAGATCAGACGTCAGTTCTTCTGACTGCCTCACACACTGCAAACACTGGAAGCAAATCTCCACCCTGATGGTAGACTGTGTCAACGCTTACTAGAGCTGAGCACGATAACTTGACTTCAGCCATACAACAGCTCTGGTCTCGAGTCACCTGTAAAGCCCTCGTGAGGAGAATCAGTTGGTAGCTACGGAAGTGCAGCCAACTGAAAGGAATCGTAAGTTTTTGCAAAAATTTAAGTCCAAATCCCAGATGGTTTTGGTAGGTCTCGGACACAGTGGATGCACCACCGATGAGCTCCGCGACTTCTACTCCATTAAAACGGCCCCTGGTGAAAGGACTCAGCTGATGTGATGTTCTTCATCTAGTTTGCCTTTGCCCTGCTAAACTCAGGTTTAGTATGGCTTAACACGCACAGTTCATCGATAAGACACTCAGGGCACATGGGAATGCTGATTACGTAACTGAAATTGACTTCAGATTGTCTACACAGTAAGACTCACATGTAAACTTTGTTAACACCTCTCAAGGAGTGCTGACCTCAGCCAGGCTGGATGGTTCCAGGTCAACCACAAGGGACCCGGGGTCAGCCGCCAAGGTCAAGAGCAGGAAATGCCATTTGTTCAGAACAAATGATAGACCAGCAAGCCCTCCCTGTGACCATGTCTAAACCACGTGAATAGTACGAAGGTGGCTCCGGAAAACCTGTCCTCGGTCCATTCGTATGGTGAAAGATAAATCACCAAGGTGCCTATCTGGCCCCTGCTGCCATCAGCTCAACCAAACTCTTCGGATTAGCCATGACTTACAGACTGCACTGAGTCCATCAACATGGCTTACGTTGCTTGGAAGAAACAACCCGTATTACCCTTATTTTTATTTTTATTTTTTTTGCAACAAGCTTAAGGCTCTGTTCACAGACTCCATCAACTGCCACACAGTGAGACTTTATGGGGAGGTCCTAAACTACATATGTAGTTGCAAAGGTTGGCAAATTTACTGATCCTAATGGTAAGGCTTATCCACAAATTCAATACATTTTCAAATGATGCTTCAAACTCAACTACTTTGAGAAAAAGAAGATTAAACCTGCTCTCTGACAACACGAGAGCAGTAGATTCTAATGAGAAAACGAAATGAAACCATTGGCAACAAACCAGTATGCTATTTTTTGAAAGAACAAGTGGTATTAATGGAAAAGATTGCCTAAAACGCATATCCTAACTTATCACAGAAATATAAAAGTTTATATTCTGAAAATAGATACTGTATTAAAGTCTGTAAGCATTTCAACCAAAATTTGCAGAAATAACTGAGCAACACTTATCTACAACAAAAATATACATGCAAGACAACCCCCAAATGGTTTCCCTTAAATATCTACAAAGGCAAAGTGTAGATTTTTAAAGATTATACAAAACCATTTACAGAGAATAAAATAAAATACTTAAGAAATCTCATTTAGAGTCTTAAATACTGTGTATATTAGTGAGAGTGTCTAAACTAATATGTACAACAGATCTAAGTGTCTGAATCCAGAAACACAGAAGAGAAGCAATTCTGCATTTTAAATATTCACGTAGGAAGGTTTGAAGACGTGTCTCTTTGTTTCTCTTAAAAAATTGTTTTCCACAGAAACTAGATTGGAAAATTGCATGAATGTGACTCAATTTCAAATTAAAAAAAGTTTACAAAATTTTCTAAACCAACAATTAATGGGAAACGCCATTCAGCATTCAGTCAAGGCTATTTTTAAACGTGGATATTTGGAGCTACAGTTGTACTGATCAGGGCCCATTCTGATTACTACTTTCCCATCCTCATACTGAACTTCATATGGAAAAAAAAACCTATTGTCATGCTTCAGAGAGAACACTTCCTAGTTTAGTCTACAGTGAACAAGAATAACATTTTAAATCAATTCTCTGCTGCCTTCTCAAAGCTACCCAATTTCATTCTTAGAGGGTAGTTCTTGACAGTTTTTGCCCACAGACATTATTTGAACGCAGGAAGGGGAATGTTGGGCACAAGGGCACCAGAGTGTGGTTTCTGAATGGCGGGGAGCTCTGACCAACTTGGCAAAGTTCCGCACAAAGTCCTCTTGGAACCGGAACTAAGTCCGGCAGTTCCACCACAAGACGCTGGGTGCTGACCACCAGGGGTTGGATCAGAGAAGGGAGGGGAGTTCTAACGCATGGCTGACAGGATGGCAAGGAGTGGGTTGCCTAGAAGGTTCCTTGACTGAAGCAGTACTCTCAACTAACTTCCCACCCGTATCTGTTCTTCCAACCCCAAAGGTCATTCTGGGTTAGGTCTGCCAAGAGCAGGCACAATTCCTCAGAGACCTGCCCTGGCTCTGGAAAGGGACAGACAGGGTGGTGTGGAGGTAAAACAGGGTTCAGAGAGGGGAGAAAGGGTGCTATGGGTGGAGACAGGGCTCTGTGACCGAAGATAAGAAGTGACAGCCCGAGCACCGCTCCCCCTTCCCCCACTCCATCTCGAGAAAGCTGTTAGGATAAACCCTGACACATCCACAGCTCTGGCATTTTCCATCCCAGGTCAAATTGCTAAAAATTACCTCGATTTCATCTTCACAGTATCAAAACAACCATCCAGAAAGTGGAGAATTCAGCCATGCGGTCTACCCCACAGCAAACAGATTTAACCTACTTCTGCCCAATTGGTGGAACATCCTCCTCGAACAGACTGTATAGAAACAACCAAAACACAGACCGTCTTTTAAGACACCTCCTGTGGTACCCAGAACCGACAAACTGACGGCCAGGAAATCTACCTGAGTAACAGTTTCATATTCTTACCTTATCAGAGATCCTTCAAATGTTCAGAAGTTTGGATCTGTGATATGTCCAAAGCTACAGGATTTCAGGTCCTTTCAGCAGAGAAGAGAGGTGGACATTGACCCAAAGGAACTTCCAAACATCCTCTGCCAACCCTAACAAGAATCCAGACACTGCTTCTACAGACAGAAACCCATCTGCCCCCAGAAAGTACACAGAAAGCACGGGGGTCTTTCTTCAGAGGATTTAGCAGTGGTGAAGAGATTATCCGCACAACAGACGGGAACGATGTCTGTCCAGGGGCTTAGGGAAAGCATATATTTGGTTTCCCAGAGGAAGAGACAGACCCAAGTGGAGATGGGACAGCAGGTATCTGGGCAAAAGCGGCTGTTTCCCTAGAGTAATCCCTTACGGCCTAGGTCTGTGGTTCCTGCAGGATCCCACGGGGACCAAGCAGAGACAGGAGAAGAAGGGAGGGGAAGGCAAGAAGCTTCCTCTTCCCTGACCCTCCTGAGGTCATGGGCAACTCAAAAGGAGAGAGGCTGTCTATAGAGGGAACCACGACCATTGTAAGGATCGCGTCCAGATGAATTCCACACGCACCGTCTACGAGACCACGTCTCTAGTCATAGTGTAGAAGCTCAACCTGTTCTTAAAACACAAAGCTCGGGGCCGTGAATCCCCTCCCATTGTATCTGCTCACCTTTAAAAGAGAAAGGGCCAGAAGGAGACCGGAAACCATCTGTTTCGCCCCCCGATCAGCTCATCAGAGCCGATCAGCTCATCAGAGCCGATCAGCTCTTCCTGACGTCACAAATTAGGGACCGGGTCTGTCTCAGTAGCATTCAGGCCGGAGGCCCCTTTATCTCCTTCAAGGCAGCAGAGTGAAGAAAAAAACCCTCCCATAATTTCTCCCAACAACAAGTATGCAATTATTACAGCTGAGAACCATTTTACAGGACGAGGATCTGCAAAGCTATTCCTTCTACCCACAGGGATCCTTTCACTTACATCTCTCTGAATTTTAATTCTGCGTGGCTCATTGCTAGAATGCACCAAACGGCATGAACCTCGTGTGGGATTTGGTCCAGGGCAGTATGAAAATAATATCTGTGTCGACAACAGATATCATAATACATAAACAAAAATAAATAAATTAAATAAGGTTGATTAAAGAAAAACAATTTTTCCTAGTAGTTCATGTGTTTGTAAAACTAGCTTTACATATAATACACATAAAGTATCAGAATTTCCACTTACATTGTTTTAAAAATATATATTTAACAAAACATTCCTAAACGTACAACGTCTGGGTTTGCAAATCGCTCAACTGGGTTTTAAGACCAAGCCCTAAAAGTCACACAGATTTGCATCAGAGAGAACAGTGAGGCTGGCTCTACACAACCGTTTTCGCTCATCGGTCTGGAAATTCCCTAAGATGGACCGTCCCCTGTCACCGGATCTGCACTTTACCGGAGAGAGCCATACAGCCAAGTCTCCAAAGCAGAGGCACTGTGTAGACGCAGCCTGAGTCAGAAGGAAGGGGGAGACCGGTCTTCCCCTTCCTGGACCAGGGTGGTGCATTTCGGCGAGTGGGGACCGACTGGCAGAGGCCTGGGAAGATATAGCCCTCGATAGCTCTCTAGCCAGTGGAAGGGCGGGTGGGGGGAGGGCCCGGGGGAGGCCAAGTATGCTGAGTTTCCCATCTGTTATACAAAATCAAACCAATGCAGAACAACCAAAGGACAGGAGGAAATGGACACGAGAGAGACACCTTGACGGACCCCTCAGCCAGCACACTCTGTGCTCCGATCTCCGAGGCACGGCGCAAAGCTGGAAGTCAGGTGCCCTCGAGCGTGGGGGCGAGTGGCCGGGGGCTCCTCAGACTTCGTAAATTTTGTCCTGCAGGTAGCTGAACAGGGAATCCAGGCCCTTGGAAGAACTCCAGAGCTGCTTGAGCATGAGGCATTCTTTCTCGTTCACGTCTTCGAGCACAGATTTCAGGAAGCTCCGAACGAGGCATTTCGACTCCTCCAACACCTGAAGGGAAACGCATGAGCCTCGTTAGCCGGCCCCGGGAACTCTGCTCCAGGAGAACGTACTTGGCCTATGAAGCACCAGCTAACCTTCCGATGCCCAAAGCCAGAAGAGACTGCCTCCTGTAGTCCGGAACTTCCCAGGCCTGTGACCCCAGCGATGCCAGGGATGGATTCCAGGCATGCCAAGATGTTGAGCCCTCGGCCCCTGGGATGGCCGGGGTGGGGGTGGGGGCCCATGTTACCCCCGACCGCAAGAGCTTTGTCCTTTCCCCGAGGGTCTGACACAAACTCAGTATCATTCTGTACGGGCAGCATGGAAAAGATTGGGAGACACCCGACTTCACCTCCCCGTGCTTCTCTGTCACCTGTGAAACAGCAACAATGACACCTGGCTTAAGGATGGCTGGAACCACAGAGTAAGATAACGAACGGACACGGACGGCTGTCAAAGTATCCATCGGCCCAATATCAGTGGCGATCGTGGCAATAATCGCTAACAATTGGCAGTAACTGCAGCGAAGGGTGAGAACAGCGATGACAGAGAGTAATAATGCCACAGTACTACAGTAGCAACAATAATGGTAATTAATGTTAGTAATGTGGCGGTGAGAAGGGCAACGGTGGTGACGATGCCATGGTGTTAGGACAGTGACGTCCGAGGACAGCAACGCGAGCAGTGACGTCGGTACGAGTGGTAATAATGGTAATGATCCTCGTCAGAGTGATGAGTGACAACGACCCGACAACGACAACGACCAGATCAGAGTAATAACAGCAAGGCCACCACAATCACTACTGACCAACAGGCTGCATGAGAAGTACTCTCCCTGCTTTCTCTCATTTCTTCCTCAGGATAACTCCATAAACAGGTAGTATTTTGGTCACCACATGACGCATAAAGGAAGTCCAGGTGCCCGGGGCTCTGTGACGGACGTGGCCTGCAGTCACCTGGCTGCCCCGGACGGACCGCTGCCTCGCTTGGGCACAGCCGCCGTGGGACCGTCAGGCCCCAGGCATCCTTGCACCGGCCGCGACCATCCTGTGCTGATGTCAAGGTTTCGCTTCACGGTCTCCCAACGTGCTTTCAGATAGGAAAAGCAAGACAGGAGCTCCCTTGCTCAAGCCGGCCGGCAGGGAGCTGGGGTCTTCCTCCTCGGCCTGGGCTGGAGGCCACCTCCTGCCTCACAGGCATTACCCTGCAGAACACCGTCTCCCAGGCCGTAGGGCAGATTCCTTTCTCTGGGCAGCTCACCCCAAAGCTCCTGATTTCAGGACTGTTGACAGGAGACATTTCCTTGCAGTATTTCTTCAGCAGCTTGTTCCCCTGAGTACGTCCACTGCCCAAAGGCCAGACTCCTTGCGGAGGTTGGGGCGGGGCCGGGGGGAACCTTGAGGCCTTTGTCCTACCTTCCTTTTCAGCTTCAATGTCCCTCCAACACCCCGTGTACCTGCATAGACTGCTATGAGCCGCTGCCTAAACCCCGCAGGAGTTTTCGGACTCCTGTGACCTCACTCACACCACTTCCTCTGTTGAGAATTTCTACACGCGTCTCCGGGTAGCTGATCCTAGAGGTCATCGGCTTTTTTCTGCCCGGGAATTCCCGAGACATGGGATTGTCTGTGCTCAAGTCAGGAAGGGTCCCCGGCCAAGTGGGATGAGCTAGTCACTGAAGTTATCAGGAAAATTAAAAGAGAATCCACAGAAAGAGGTCAGCAGAGGGTGTGGCCCATAGTAAGTGTTCACCAACGATGCGGGCCCAGGGCCACTCCATCATCCTCACTGGCTTCCAGGGAGCAGAGCTTACACACAGTAGGTGCCCGATCGAGGCCGATGAGGCATATCATGAAGCAGCATGGCAGCTGGGGGCGAGGGGCGACGGGCAGACGGAGACAAGGAAGGGGTGCTCACGGGTCTGACCCCGTAACTCCAGCCCAGCAGCCCCCTGACTCTGGAGCACACACGGAGGCTCTCCCTCACGTGGGCCCTTTTCTCCCAAATCACCTTTCTCATTTCCTAGACCAGCCCTGTGGCTCCAGGAACAGCCTCCGCTCCACCTTTCAACAGGATATTTCTGTACTGTGCTCAGAGTGACTTTTATGAGATAAAATCGACACTTAATTAAAATGGGGCGCCTCTGCAGAGCTGTTATTTATTTATCCATTTCTCGGTGTGTCTTCAGAGTCCAGTGGTGATGTTTAAATGTGTCAAGCGCTCAGTGGGCAGAAGTGAAATACGAGGGCGGATATGCCGGTTTCTCTCATCTCCCGGATGGCTTAAAACCCTTGGTCCTTATTTGCCTTCGTTTCTCATATTCTTTAAAAACTACAGATGTTTTGTGCTTTCGTGCGTGTCTAGGACTTTCTTTTAAGGCAACGTACTCTACCCCAGAGCATAAATCTCTGCTGTGTGGTTTTCAAACTGGAGATGATGGGGAATATATCTAAGGATGCGGACTTTCTCTCTCCGGGTTTAAGCTCTTGGCACCGAGAAGAGGCATCTGCGGCACTGTGACACATACACCCTGCGTGACCTCTGGCAAGTCAGTCAGTCCCTTCCAGACTCATCACCCGCATCTGTAAAATGGGTCTGTTGCAAGGACAAGCACACAAAGACACAGGAACTCACCACTGCGCTGCAGGATGCCATCTCCTTGACCCGCAACATGACCTCCTGGCTGAACGTGGTTGGCCAGAAGACCTGGGACACAAGTCCCCTGCTGCATGCCTCCTGGGCAGTGAGCTTCCGTCCACAGAAGAGCATCTCATTGGCCTGAAAAAAGCAAAGGCAAAGGGAAGGCTGAGAGCCCAGAGTGCCTCCCACATCTGCTACCGAGGCCTGGGCTTGACACGCACAACTGTCCCGGCTCCCGAAGGCAGGGTCATCATCAGCTGGGAGGGTCAGATAAGCTTTGGGAACTGCTTGAAGACATCTGTGTCTGTGCACATGCTTCTGATCAGGGGGTCCACAGCTTTCTTTAAATTCCCCAAAGAAGCCGCGTACCTACTGTGGGTCCGTCTGCCCGACACCCCTCCCCACGTCTGGAGGCGGACCCACAGCAGTGGGCTTGCACCTCGGGCTGAGTCCATTTCGGTGCTGAACACATATCCACCCTATGCGATAAAGCCCTAAGCTGGAGGTGAGGGGGAAGAATCTTTCTCCCTGCCTGGTCGATGCTCAAGTCAAAGAGCCCAGGGCCACCCCCTGCCGTGTCCCCACTCTTTGGAGAAGTGGGTCCACCAAGAAAGGAAGGATGGAGAACAAGAGTCTTGACTGGGCTGGGATTCCTGGACCCCAGCGATAGGCTCCGCCTCTGGATACGCAAGTTATGACAACCACTGCGTTCTTTTTCCTTCCCCTTTAAACCAGTTAAAGTGCTTCCATCACTGGCAGCCAAAAAGGTCCTAAATAATACCCTAATACTAAAGCAGAGAGGTGCGTCTCTCCCAGTGGCCCAGGGCTGTGCCCACTTGTGAAGAGCCAAAAGCACCCTCCCCGCCCCACCTCCCCCTGCCCACTCGCCTTCTGTGGTTTCCTTTTGAACCCCACTCCTCAAAGAATTTCCTCTTGCTTCGTAGTTCACAGCTGCCGTACCTGTTCTGGGAGGAGCCTAATGGAGGGGGTCCCAGGCACCGACAGCACAGTGCACCCACCACTGCGACTTCCCAAGTGACTCTCCCGCTGATAACTAGGATGGAAGGGCTACCGCCAGGTGATGGGGTCCCTATCTCCCTCAGGATAAATCCCCGCCGCCTGCACGCAGCACACAATCCCTTCCCTGACCGGCCATCCATCTGCCTGCCCCCTGCATGCTTAGCCGCTCTCGGATCGATGCTCACATGCCAGGTTGTCTCAGCTGCTGGATCTACATGTGTGTTTTTCCCTTTGTTGCAGTCGTCACTGATGGGTCATGATGACCCAGAGGACCATCTTTCTATGCCGGGGTGGAGAAATTTATCAGGCCGGTAACGAGCCTACAGCATGCATCTGTAGGCAATGACAAATATATGCCATTATACTTATTTAGAAACACCTCTGTCTCAGGAAGTGGAAACGAAAGCGAGGAACTCAATAGAAGGAGCCAAACAGGACACGGTCGGCAAGAACACGTCTCAGTCAGCAACATTCTTGGAGTTTCAGAAATGGTTGAAATAAAAGGGAGACAGAAAGAGATAAGGCTGTACAGTGTTCACATTTTTGCAACCACAGAGGACGGGGAGGAACAGGAGCGGCACTGAGTTGGGGCAGAGCACAGTGGCCGAGATCAAAAGGGAAAGTGTTTGCTTCCTGGGCTCCCCGCCTGCCTCATTTTTCTGCCACTGCTGAGACCGTGAGCAGCCTCGAGCAGGCCCCAAGGTCCTGAATCCGAATGGCCTTACCGACCCCCTGCTGGCCCTGCCCTGTGGACGGGGTGGTGCCGCGGGCATGGGCTGCTGGGGGTCTCCGTGATCTCGTACATGCTCCTCCTCTTCGTGCCACCATCAGAGAGTGACGGGCCCACACTGAAGGCGTACAACGGGGGTGCCCATTCTTGCAGACTCACTCGGGGGGTGCCCCCTCTGGGGGCCTTCCCTAACCACCTCTGAACCTCACCACAGCATAGCAGTGTGGACGCTTACGAGTCTCTTCCCTTCCCAGGTAGGAAAGCCAAGGTTAACGGGACCGGGGCAGAGGGAAGCATGGGCCGCAGATCAGACACCCCTGCTCCGCCTCTGGCTTTGCCCTGTGACCCTATGCAAATCTCTTTGCCTCTCTGAATCTGTTTGTTCATCTCTGAAGTGGGTACCAATTACCACCTGTGAGGATCCAACGAGACAACAGGAGAGCAGGGAAACACCACGCCAGCCACGCATCAGCGCCCACAGACAGGATTATCAGGGACGGAGCCCCCTGGGTTACTCATCTTGGCACTTCTAAGCAGGGAGGGCAAAAAGGCCTGGTGCCTTCCGGGAGCTCGTTGAGGTTTGTGGGCTCAAAGAAGGAGCAGCACCTGCTAGGCTATCACCCCACTGCCTCAGTTTCTCTGCGGAACGGAGGGCAACAGGACCTACCTTTGCAGGTGTTGAGAGAGAGTGAGTGAGACCATCATGTGGAAAGTGACCAGTAAACTAGCCCACATGTGATGGTGAGCACATGCTTGGAGAATTCTGCTGGGACAACCCACTCAGTCCTCTGCCATCAAAGTGCCCATGTGGTTCTGGTGTGTGATGGCAAAACAGTGGACACGTTGTGCAGAGTGCAAGCATCAAAGGGACGGCAGGGAGTGCCAAAATGATCGGGCTTCCCCATGCAGGAGTTCAGTACCAAGAGCACTTCACTAGGGGCCTCACTAACTCCTGGAGGCAGCTGGCACCTGAGGGTTTCACCCAAGGACCTCAGCCTGAGGGGAGGCGGGGGGGGGGGGGGGGGGGTTGGGGGGAGGGGGGGGAGGGGAGACCGAGAATATCCGGAATCCTAAGGATGGAAGAGGCACGAACCTTGGTCTGCTCAGCAGGTGGTGGCCACACTGAGCCCACAAGGCCTCGGAAGTCACATGGGAGTTAACCTTTCCGAGTTGTGGGATGTGAACATCAAGGCCAGAGACCAAACACGAGAAGGAACCAGAAGGCCTGGGTCATTCAAACCTTTTGCTCCTTGCCAAAGGGCTCCAACTCAAACCAGAAGACCTCCCCAAAGGCTTTGTGAGAGACAAACAGATAGATTACCGGAGGGTCAAGAAGAAGCCGGGAACGGAGAGAATGGAGGAAAGAGTTTCCAGGAGCATCTGTCACAGGCGGAGCAAGCAGACAATGTCAGGGGTGACCACAGGCCCACCACGCTCAACTAACAGGAGGTCACAGGTGTCCCATGCAATGGAATGTGGCCAGTTTTTTCTCCAGTATCAGACAAGAAAGAGCACCTACACCTGCATATGCGGGTGCTGGGACTTTCCAGAACTGGTCTGGAGGTCCTTCTTGGAGGGACAAGCCATTAGGAGGAGACTCAAGTTGATTTCAGACAATAGGGTCTTGGTCAAACAAACACCACACACACACACACACACCCCTGCCCCCAATTTCAGACTCACTCCTCGGAGGCGGGTCCTCCTTTGGGACACACTGGTTAAGAGCACAGACTCTGAAGCCAGACAGTTTGTGGCTCAGATGCCATGACTGCCCCTCCCACTGTGTGACCCTGCACAATTCACCCTCCCCGAGCCTCAGCCTCCAATCTGTCAAGTGGGGATGACAACAGCCCTACCTTACAGGGTTGTGGGAGGATGGACTGAGTTAGCAGCCATCAAGCACTGGCCACGCTAAGTGCTTTCCAAGTGTCAGCTGTTATTATTACCGGCCCCTGACCACACCTGCTTCTGGCTATTGGCGCAGAATCTGTCCGCAGCCCGCAGTGAACGCCACCACTCACTCAGACACCCCTCTGCCTGTTGACACAGGACTCAGTAGGTTCCTGAACGTCTCCAGTTTAGCTTGCCATCTGTGTGATGGAAACCGCAACACAGGTTCTCCAGGTGGAACTTGCCGTGTGATCACCCAAAATCCCTTCCTGCTTCTGGGACACGCAGCAAAACTACATTTCCCAGCCTCCCTTGCAGGTAGGTGTGGCTACGCCACGGAACCCTGGCCCCTGAAAAGTGAGCGGGGACGAAGATGCCCTTTGCAGCCAGGCCCCTGAAAATGCCCAGCCTCTCTCTTCACATCCACTGGCCAAAGCGGAGGTACCTCTACCAGATGGAAGACGCCTGGGCCCCCAGTCAGTGTGGACGGCTGGACTGCAGCAAGAGGGAGAGAGAAGTTTTTGTTGTTTGGACCCTAGGATTGTGGGATCGTTTGTTACAGCACACAGTCCATTCTGATACGGGATCTTATCAGGCTCTTGAGAGGAATAAATGAAAAAAATGGATGCAAAGTGCTTGAACTTAGTTCAGTTCGCTCAGACGACTTCGTGCTTTAACTAGTTAAGTGCTTATTATGTGAACTAACTGAATCGAGTTAACTCAGTTACGTAAACAAAGTGTGTGTTTGGTAAGCAAACATCGCCATCATCCTCTCGGCCTTGGCCACACCCGCCAGTGCCGTCTGGCACCAGCATGGGAAGGCTCCAAGATCAGCCTGCCCTCCTCCCAGCTGCTCTGGGGAGGCAGAGGAAGCAGAGACAGTCAGCAGATTCCGCCACGAGGGGCACCCCCAAGGTCCTTATTCATATGAAGGGCCATATCCTAAACCCAGGACACAGAAGGGGTCTTGTCGGGATCCCAGAGAGGGATCTTGCCCAAGGACCGAGGAGGCTTACCAGTGCGACGCCCAGGATCTGAGGGAAGGTGTATGAGGAGCAGCCGGCGGGCGTGAGGCGGATGGTGGCATACGGGGTCTGAAACCAGGCCTTCTCGCTGGCCCACACGATGTCGCAGAGGGGCAGGATGGAGGCACCGAGGCCCAGGGCAGGTCCGTTGATGGCGACCACGATAGGCTTCTTAAACTGGATAAAGGCCTTCACAAAGTCCCTGGGAGAAAAGAGAAGACCCTCTTTAGCAGGTGGCCAGGCTTGCCGAGACCTATTTGACACCCTTGAACCTACCGAGGCTGCGACAAGCTTCCCCAGTGCTGCCTGGCACCCTCCGGTCATCAGAGGGAAGAGGGTGCCAGGAAAGCGTCTCATCCTCCTGGACACTGAGCCACTGAGCTGCAGTCACAGGCCGGGCACACTTGGTGGTTGGTGGCAGGTTTTCAGAAAGAAATTCATGGGTGTGACCGCCTTTCCCAGTTTGCCCAGATGGTCCTAGGTCATGCCCATTGTCCCAGTACTGCACTCACTCCCTGGATATTGACAAACTGTAAATATCCTAAGGAAGCCAACCTGAACGTCAAGGTTCAGAACCAGAAAGAGAACAGAAAGGAGGCATATGTGAACACAAGGAGAGAAGGAAAGTTCTGACGGCACTGGCCGAGGGTGGAAAGGCTGATGTTGGGAAGTATGAATCCTCAATATTGGAGGTATTCCAACTTTGGCTGGATGATCACTTTGGGTGTAGAAAGAAAGAAACTCAAGCTTCAGATGGTGGTCACAGGTGAGGACTGATGATATTTAACATTTCTTTCAGTCCTACGATTGTCTGACTCTGAATGACCCAAAGGGATGCCAGACTCATCAAGGGCTGATGAGGATCCACATGTTAGGGTGGCTTCGACCAAAAGTGGGGAAAGACACTGGGCATGGAGACATGAGGCATCTGGGATCATGGCTCTGGGATCAGGAGACATTTTATCACCCTCCCCTTCTGCAGTGAGCAAAGTTCCTGCGTGCATCTGTACCTATTAAGCAGAGACACCTTTCTCTACTTCCTCTGCCCTAGAATGCCTTTCGCCCTTGCCCTAGCCACTATATAAGATCTATAAAATGTTAATATTCATCTGGACATGGAGAAAAGATCCAAGATGTCTAGTAAAGCCTGCATCCTTCATTATTCCCAGGTAGAAGACGAGAAACTACCGAGACCTCACAAGAATAAAATCCACACCCCTGACCATGACCTTGGTCTGCTTCTGCTTACCGCTCCAGGCACATCTCGTCTCCCTCGTGTCTGCTCATGATGCGTGAGCTGCACGGGCCTTCTGAGAGTTCTTGGGAAACACCAGTCTCACAATTTGCAATTATCCTCATCACTTGCTTGATTACTTGTTTTTGGATTCTCCTCCCTCTCCAGCTCCTTACGGAAACCTACAGGTCTGCCTTGTGCACGGCTCGGTGCCCATACGTACCGGAGTTCACACTCAGCAAATGATGCCGAACAAACAGAGGAGCAATCTCTGATTGAGACTGAAGATGGGAGACGTGCGGCAGGGACACACTAGCTGCTCACCAGACCCGATTTCCCTTCCCTCCTCTTCCCGAGTCTGCTGCTGGAGCACATTTCCCCCTCCCTGGCAGGTGGCTGTGGCCAAGGAACGAAACGCTGGCCAACGGAATGTGAATTGAAACCATACGCACACTTCCAGCCCGTGCACGGAAACCTCCCGCCATGCGGTCTGCAAGCCCTCTCACCTTGACAGGCATGGCAGTCTTGGAAGACACGTGCTGAGCCACAAGATGGAAGGGGTCTGTGCTCTTGAGTCACACTTGGAGGACAGCCATGGGCTGATAAGTAACATCTGTTTCAGGTTCCCATATATAAGAAGTAGATTTCTATCACAACCGAGCCATTACATACATTTGGGGTTCATTCGTTACAGCAGCTAATACTTCACTAATACAAATGGCTGGCTGATTTATCCTTTCTCAAGGATTAGCATTTCCCCCCAATCCTCACCAAGAGATGTGGGCACCACAGTGATAGGTTGGGGTTGGATTCAACTGTGAGAAGACTGTCTCACGACCTATACGTTGCCACTTAAGTCTCACCCTTAATCCAGGCTGGAGGCATCCCATCTCCTGACTCCTGAGCAGCGATGTGTGAGTCGAGGGGGGAGTTCTCTCAGCCACTGCCGGCCCCACTGCAGCTCACCCCCAAAAGGATGCTGCTGCATTCTGGCACCGTGGCCCTCGGATTCCTGGTTTTCTGGTGGCCCCCTTCCCAGCCTGACTTCCTAACTTCAAGGCTTTAGTCACTGGCCTTAACGTGTGATTTCTACCAAATGTAATTTGGAGGCTGCACGGTACGTGGGGCTACTTGGCAGGGTCCTTGGAACCACAGGGTCTCAGTGATTTGGGGCCAACGCTCCACATCTAACCCCCCTCATACACAATTTCAGGACCTTGCATCTTGGAGCCGGGAAGGAGTTCAGGAAGTCGTCGGGCCAAATCTTCCATTCAGTGCAGGATTCCCTTCCGGGCATCCTGAGGACGCACCAGACCCCAGCTGCTGTGGAACATGTTGAGTAAAGAAGTTCTTCCCTATCAAGACGCCTCCCCACTGTGGACCTCTTGCAGGTCCAGTCTGCCCCAATCTGCACAGGGCAGCCCTTTGGGAATTCACCTCCGCCCTCACGACCGTACGGAAAGCACACCGCGCTGGAGCCCAGAACCCTTCCCTCTGCGGTCTCCAACCTGAGCCCTGTGCAGAGGCATTAAGTACCCCGAGGATGGCTAAGGGGACCGAGTGTGCCCAGCTCTGCCCCTGCACCCCCACCCCGTCCTGTTCCTGTCCAAGCCACGCGGTGGGCTCGCGTCCTAGATACGAAAATGCAAATGCACAGACCACTCTCCCCATCCTCTTCCTCTCACTCAGAGGAGATCTCTATCACAAGGGCCCAGTGGACACAGAAGCCAGACAGCAAACAGGATATTGCGTTACAGACACTGCCGCTCAGATATCTGATCCTGACTCTGGCAGTGGGACTGTGGGGGTGGGGGGTGGGGACGACATGCCGTCTTCTTTGGCTTCAAGTCCATCTGTTGGGATTGGGGTTATGCGGACCCCGGCCCCTGCCACTTCCTCCACTGAGCCTGAACCCTGTGGCCTCTGCCTGTCTGGGTGCTGGGTTCCTGTGGCAGAAACAGCAGGAACTTTGGGGTCGGGTCTCTACTCTGCCCCTAACTAGTAATGAGATGTTGGGCAAGTCACTCACTCTCTGGAACCCCATTTTACTCCTTGTCAAATGGCAAAGCAAACAGTTTGTCCTCAGAGGGACAAACGTGTCCTGCCTGGCACGCAGGAGCCCTCGGTCACTGCTGCTATTATCACAGTCAGTGCACCTGCCGGGGAGGGCGGGCGCTGCTCTCGCTCCACTCTCAGCGGTCGGAGATCCGCCCTCCAGACCCAAAGGAGACTCTGAAGCCATAGTCTGAATGCGGGGATGTCCACATTCCACCCAGAGCAACTGGCATTTTCTGCGTGACCCGGTCACCCAGTCCCTTTAACCAGAGCCGAGGGGTGCAGCCCTCCCACTGCCAATGTTCAGAGCCAAGTCAGCCGGTACGGGACCTACGCGCACCAGACACACATGGTGACGGTCATCCCGGGGCCCCCACAGGGGTGCTCTCGAAGCCCACTCCACAGTCAGACCAGGCTCAGCTAGAACTCATGGCCGGGCGTTCACAGAACTAGCGATGGAGATAATTCTTTACAGGTGTTGGAAGTACCAACTGCGTGCCAGGCCAGTGCAAGTTTTTCACACGGGTTATCTGCTTACTCTTAATCCCAGCAACCTGCCAGCAGGCCATCGCATCACCTGCGAGGAGTTCAGGTGAGGGCACCCTCTCTTTCAGGATGGGGAGGACAGCCTCGTTTGGGTCCTGGACAGAGGCCTGCACCGAATGAATCATCTGAGCCCTTCTCACATCTGCTAGTTCATTCAACAAACATCTGCAGAGTGAACACGGCGTCCTGGCTCACGTGTGCACGTGTTTTCTCTAGGACACGATGAGGATGGGGCGGGAGCAGCGCTGGGGGGCGCTGAGGACCCGCGGCATGCCGGATCCTGGAGGTCGGCCCAGCCAACAGCACGCATGCCCCCAGAAAACTGCAAGGGACTGTCAGTGGGTTATAAGGTTCTGGGGCCAAGATCTGTTCCAGCCATGCTAGATTTTGAAAAAAGTTCTTTCTCAAGAGACTTCTCAGATTGCAAATACGTTAATATGCCTGGAAAATCTGCAGGCACAGGGACAGGACTCGCGGCATGGCCTAAACTTAACCACAGTGCCCCTCACTCATGATGCTTCTCGGGAAATCCAGAATATTCTCTGGGAAACGCTTCCCTGCTCCACCGTATCCCAGACTCTGGAGTGTGGCTGCCGGGGGGAGCACTCCAAAATTGGTGGAGCTGGAGCCTTCCCTCAGGAATCCGGTGACAAAGAGCAGGACACAGTCGCTTTCCGACCCCATGGGCATTCTTCTCTACAGGGCCGTCCGCTGTGCACCCCATCCACGCCCTTGAAGCTCCTCACCCACCCTTGTTCCTTCCAGCACCTTCTCCCTCACCCTCTTCTAACAACCTTTTCTGTTACACAAAAAGAAGGATCTTGTTGTTTCTAGAACTTCCAGTGCTCTCAGTCAGTGGTGCAGAAACCCCTGGGTTAGGGTGCGGTGGGGGTTCTCCACCCCGGCTGCACAGGAGCACCACTGAGGGAAATTGAAAACCAAAGTTGCACTGGCCGCACCCCACTTTCACTGATGTGGAATCTTCTGGGGTTGCTGGCGAGCCACTGGGTCGTAGAAAAGCTCCCTGCCATTCTCTGTGCTGTTGGGGCTGAGAAGCACTGGTCTAGGGGACATCCTCCCCTCCCTCGCCCGGGGTCTCTGCCGGCTCAGAAATTAGGAACGTCACTCCCTTCTAGCAATGGGAGGGACTCCCTCTGTCACCTCCCTTCCACTCTGCCAAGGAGAAACTCCCCTTCCTGACGAGACAGAAAATGTCTTAAATCTTACTGACTGCATTTCTTGAGAGGTGAGCGAATGCATTCTCCCAATTCTCCTCGAATTTGGGACTTCTGGGAATCCAGCTAATGCACCCACTGAAATTCATAAACCACATGATAGCTACCACCAAGGCTTTCCTCAGGCCACAGAGATGGGAGCCCCGTCTCTGATGGTCCCGTAAATGAAGGAGGCTTACTGGGGCCCCTACTATTCCCCTCACCATGTGACGAGGAAGGTGCTAAAAGGCACAGCTGAGTCCAAGCAGAGAAAAAACCGCTGTGGACATGGCCAGGACTGTCTGCACCCACGATGCCTGGGAGCATCATGCAACCAGGATGCTCTTTCTAATAACGTGTTCGGCCTTTCTGTGGTGTCTCTTTGGGCAAGAAATCGGCAACATGAAGCACACGGGTGTTTTGGAGCAGACTTCACCGGATGCTTCACCCTGAAAAAAGGACTCAGAACTTCACCAGTGACAGCGTCTGCACATCAGCTCATGGAGACTATAGCCCCTGGCTATGGGCTCAGGAAAATTAGCCTCCGTAGGACGCTGCCAGGCGCAGTGAGATTAGAGGCCCCAGAAAATCCCTCACATGTGGCCTCGGCCTCCATGACCCCACATAGATGGGTGCCCCTTTCCAAAACAGCAGGAGGCATTACTGCACCGTGACTCTGGTTTGAGAACGGCACAAGATGCAGCAAGCGTGAGCCCTTCCCGGAGTGGAGGATGAGTGACGGCCCTTGCTCGAAAGAACACTCACTTGCTTTTGATCAACCTATGAATAATGGGGAAAAGACGACCTTTCAGTGCTCCCAAAAGAGATATTGATTGTTGGGATCCGATGTCAACCCCAGGATCCCAACTTTTATCCCAAAAGCAACAAGAGAGGGAGAGGCACTCCCCACCCCACTGGGTCTGAAGATGCCCAGCTGCCCAGGGTAGCCCTCCATCCTCTCCCCAGGGCTGAGCCACATCAGCTCCAGGACACAGGAACACCCAGAAAATCCAAGATTTCACCATCAGGCAAAGGGCAGGAGTAGTATGGATTCACACATGGGCATTACCAGATGCTGTGCTTAATTAATATAAGGAAATAAAATCTCTTTTTGAGGGAAACAATAAGGTGGGATCTAATCTAGACAGCAGAGGCAACCCTAATTTGGGCAGAAAATACAGGATACCCAATTAAAATCTCAAGTTTGGATAAACAACAAAAAAAGTTTTTAGTATAAGTATATCCCAAATATTGCATAGGATGTACTTATGATAAAAAAATTCTTTGTTGTTTGAAATTCAAATTTTGCTGAGCAGCCTGTATTTTTATGTGCTACATTTAGCAAAAGGAGGCAGGTCCCAAAGTGTCCAAACATGAGCAGAGCTCACCTGATGGCTTCTGCAATCCGGGTACTCTCCTTTCTCCTGTCACTGGACAACCGGCCAATTAGGTAGGAGTAATCTAGGCCGCTGCAGAATACGCTGCCCACTGCACTGAGAAGCAGCAGTTTGCTGTCGTCCGTGGCCGCGTTGCACAGCGCTCGCCGGACCTCCTTCATAATCTGCGGGCAGAGATGGATTTGTGGGGATGTTAAGTGTCTACCTATGAGCCAGGGGCGTTCAGACCTCAAGCCTGCCAGAGGCCTCACCCCTGAGGGCAGAGCCAAGTACATGTTCTCTTCCTGTGCAGGAAGTCTCTCCTGAATACAAGCCACATCCAGACTAAGCAAAGAAACACCAAAACCAGAGCTCCCCTGCAGCATCCCCGAAGCCGTCACAGAGTGCTAAGAAGGTGGCAGTGAGGTCACTGGCCACGGGCTGGGAAGCCTGGCTTGGAGCCGTGTAATCCCTGGTAAGTCTCTGCAAATCTTCTTCCAGCATTTACACGTTTGGCTCTTTTCAAAGGTGTGGGGAAAAAAATTCCTATGAGCAGCCAGGTGAAGTATGTTAGCCTTCTCTAGGAGGCCAGGTTTAATTATACTCTTGCTTGTCCTTAATTCAACTAAGACTTCTGCATGGCTCGTAGGTGGCACGTGGGAAGAGGGCTGTGGCATCAGAACTCATAAAATTTTCAAGGTGCCAAGGAAAACAACCGTCAAACACAAATTCTGTATCCAGCTAAACTATCATTCAAAAGCAAGGGTAAAAATGAGGCATTTTTCAGCAAAAGAATGTTTACCACTCTTAGACCCTCACTGGGAGAATTTAAAAAGGATGCACTTCAGAAAGAAGAAAACTATATTCAGAAAGAAAAGACTGACATGCAAGGAATAATAACAGCCAGCAAAGAAACATGGTGAATGTGTTGATAAATCAATATAAGAATGACTGTAAAATCATCATACTGATATTGACCAACTGAGGGTGAGGGTTTGCACAAGGGTAGAACTGGAGTCCAGGCGATAATATTGTGTCTGATGAGAGAGGAATGACAACCACATGCCAAGGTTCTATGTCTGGGAGTGGTGGAGAGGCGATGATCACATTTAGGCTTCACTATGTGTTTGTAACTTAAGGATAACTTCTTAAAAGTACATGGATTACAATGAATGGGGAGGGGGGTAAAATAAAGAAAGCTCAATCACTCAATCCAACAGAAGTCAGGGAAGGAGGGAAAAATCAGTGCAGAAAAGGCATGGTAAGAGAAAACAAGGCATGCACTTGCCTGGGTGGAGCTGAGAGTCCAACTGGGGAGACAATAAGTGAACAGGCTTTTAAAGGATCATTGTTAATTTTTCATTAGGCATCATCATAGGGTACAATGGGAAAATACTGTGAGAGCCAGTTTTTTTTTTTTTAATTAGACTTTTTAAAGAACCCACTTATTAAGCCCTTGGAAGTGCCAGGGACTACGTCGAGTAATTTCCACATATTTTACTCCAAACGATAATCCCATAGAGGAGGGAATGGGATGCTGATCTTGCAGGGAGAGCGAGGAAAACACAGAGAAGTGACATAAGTCACCCGAGGTCAGAAGCAAGAGGCAGAACCACGGTGAAAATCTCACCCCCAGACCCCTTCTCTTTCTACTACTCCATACTGTAGGATGATTTCAGTAAATGGGTGAATTTTCATGGACAAAAGTAGGGCTGGATGTCAATCTAAATAGAGAATCTCCCAGCTGGTGCTCTGTGAGGGTGGGAGAGTCATTCTCCATTCTAACTGGGTATAAGCCACAGATTTCCTTTGAACATCAAAAAAAGCGAATGGGCCACTATCTTGTGGGTCCTTTAAACCATCTGCCTCCAGAAATAGACATGCTCTGAGCAATCCATGAACTCTATTTCTCTGAGAGGCAAATAAAAGAAAACCCTGCTGTAAAGATGCGAACTGGCATGCTACACAGGACTCAGAGAGTGGCCTCTCTCACCGAGGCCACATTTACTAGTCAATTAGTAAAGACAAAATCAAGCAAAACGACCACCTCCTTTATGAATTAAGCGCCAAGTCGATCTGTGCTTCGTTCATGTGAGAAAAGTACAAACTATATGTTGTAATTTCAAGAATGCTATGTCTGGTTAGTATAGCTTTCCTTTTTCTTTCTCATGTTGATAATCCAATTTGGAGAGACGGCTGGAGGTTCTACCTCCTTGAAGGACCCCAAATTGTACAATGCAACCGGTTTGCTTAAAGTGAAACATTCTAAAATGATTACTTCCTTTGCCTTCCCAAACAGGATACTCGGCACACACATAACTGCCTCTCGATGGTCCCTTGCTAGCCTGTAACAGACCAGTCCCCTCAGAGGCTCCCAGAGAATGCATCTGTAACAAATGGTCCAAGACTGCTATGCATTTTGAAGTCCCAAATACGTTCTTGAGATTGACTGCCCTCATTAGCTGCCACTTGCTCCAGATGTATCTGCTGGCGAAAGCACAATGCCCACTGCTACCCCTACCTTCTGATCTGCCATGCCTTGGGAGCAGATAACCAAATTCATCACAAGGGAGTCAAGGGCACCGGGGTGGCTCAGTCGGTTAAGCGTCTGACTCTTGATTTCAGCTCAGGCCATGACCTTGAGGTTTGTGGGTTTGAGCCCCACGCTGGGCTCTGCACTGGCAGCATGGAGCCTGCTTGGGATTTTCTCTTTCCCTCTGTCTCTGCCCCTCCCATGTGCTTTCTCTGTCTCAAAATAAATACATAAACTTAAAAAAAACAAGTGGGTCAAAAGGGGGGAGTAGACCAGAGTCCCCCTCTCTACTTCATCTCTACTTGCTGAAAGCAGTCACCCAGGGCCCATCTCAGCTGTGACCACCTTCATGAATGCTTTCCCACATATCCCTGACTAAATGCAAACTTTTCCTTCTCCTGACACCCCAAGTGTCTTAAATCCCCCCTAAGACACTTGTGACAAGCCCCCTTGTAGGATGTGAGCATCTTGGCCTCAACCTACCTCCTGCTTGATTTAAATCCCCGATAGGTGGCCCCGAAGACGGCCTTCAAGGATCCCCTCCACGGTAGTCACATGCTTGTGGCATCCCCTCCCCTTGAGGGTAGACTAGACCCGGTGACTCACGTCCAACCGTGAAATATAGCAAGAGTGATGGGATGTGCCTTTCAAGAGGAGACTGGGATACGAAAGGGCACAGCTTGTCTTGGCTATCCTGTTTTTCTCTCTCTCCTCTTGGGGCTCTTAATCTGGGGAAGCAAGGTGTCATGTCACGAGTTGCCATAGGGAGAGGCAAATCCATAGCCCATAGGAAGTAACCACATAACAGGGAACTGATGTCTCTGGACAGTGATGACCTCAGACCTGCCATCAGCACTTGGGTGAGCTTACAAGTGGATCCGCCTCCACTGAGCCTTCAGTTGAGACTGCAGCCCCAGACAACATACCTTGACTGCAGGCTTTGACACACCCTGAGCCAGAGGCATCCAGCTAAGCCACACCAGGATTCCTGACACAAAGAAACTGTGAGATAATATTCATTGCTTTAAGATGCTAAGTTTAGGGCAAATTGTTATGCAGTGACAGATAACTAATATAATTCCTTAAAAGCTAAAACAGTCTTCTACTCATCTGTATAACCCTTGTAACACCTAGTCCAGAACCCTGCATATAAACAAAACCTAGTTAGTGTTTACTGAATCAAATGAGTAGCACAGTATTTACCTCCTCAAGAAGTTTGCAGTGTAATGGGGGAACCAGACATTTAACAACCTACCACACAAATACACGTTCACTAACAACCGTAACGAGTTCCGGAGGGGAGGGGTGCATAGTGAGAGAAGGATATAACCTGGGCAGGGAGCTGGGTGGGGAGGGGTGGGGGTGGGGGGTCACTCCTGCAGATGTGGTGGCTGAGCTGAGACCTGAACGAAGTGTAAGGCCACTAGGCAAGGAGGAAGGGAAGGAGGCACAGGTATGTGCAAAGGCCCTGGTGCAGGTGTGAACATGAAGCAAGCCAGGCTGATTGGAGTGCAGGAGGAGGGAAGGAGGCTGTGTGGTGCAAGGCGAGGAGGGTCGCAGAGCTGGGCAGGTTGGAACACAGCGGCCTCACCAGGCCGTGTGAATCGTTCTGATTCTTAATCAGTGCAACCGGAAATCACAGATGCATCTGAAATGCAGGAGCACACGTGTACACGTGCATGTGCACGTGCATGTGTAGAAGGCGTGCCTTGATCAGATTTGCATTCACGGCAGATCACTCTGCCTGCCGTGCGGAGAACCGATTGCAGGGGAGGAAATATGAAAGAGCACACTTGTTAGCAGGTTACTGCAACCGTCCAGAACATATTGGTCAGGATGGAAACAGGGAGAAAAAAGCATGTTAGCGGGCCGTTCAAGGATTAAAGCTAACAACAGGCCTTGGGGGCAGTATGGACGTGGTGGGTGTGATCCAGGGGTGTGAGCTGTGATTCCCGCGTGTCCACTGTGCCCCCGGGGATGGCGGTGGTGCGACTCTCTGAGTCTGGGAGAATCGCAGAAAACCGGGAGCTGAGCGAAGGCTTGGGGTCGTCTCCCAAAGGGGGAGTAGATGAGCTTTTAATCACCAACACTTTGGGCAATCTATTTTGCTGGCTCTTTCCTGAAGGGGCATTTTCATTATCTTCCTGGTTCTTTGCAATATTACAGACAGGAGAAATATTACAACATACCCTCTAGCCTCAGAATCTAGTTAACACACCCAGTAATGTACGAATTTCTGCCCATGAGGCCAATCCGACCAACGTCCCACGTACAACCAGAAAAAGAAATTCAATCATGACATGCAGGGTGGCCTCACCCCAGCTGCTCCATGAATAAGTAAGGCTGGTCTGCTGGAGACCATTAAATCACCTCTGTTTCATTTTAACAATGATGGGAACATTTATTGAACGCTTCCTGTGTGCCAGGCATTCTGTGAGCCTCTTTGCAGACATGATCTCTAATCCCACAAGCAAGATATAGTACAACTTCTACAAATGAGGAAGCTCCAGAGAGGCAAGGTAACTTCCCAAGGTGAGATGGTGGAGGCAGGATGCAAACCTAGTCTACTAGCCTCCGAAATCTATATTGCTCTAACACCGCCCATTTCGTTTCACTGGGATCTTTCTTTCAGGGCTACTTTACCCAGTTGGCCAGCTTATCTGTAGAGTCAATCCACTTTGGTTGTTGAGACAGCTGAAAATACCAGATCAATATTTTTTTCCACTTTCCTCCTGTTCTGTTACTGACAGACACCAATTAGGAATGGAACCCCTAATTAACCAAGCCCGCGTCCCAGGAGCGGAGAACCTGTGCACCTGACATCAGCTGGACGCCACATGTCGTCCGTGGTGAGTAGGCAATGGTTAACACACAAAGCTGCTCCAAAGAGACAGAATGAACTGGGAGACTTCACATTTATTCGACTTGCGGAAGGAAAACGCTGTGCCTTTTAAAAGCATGCTTTTAAAATGTAGTGAAGTAGAAAAAAATCCAAGAAGAATTGGTCTCATGTGAATATTTCATGATGAGCTTAAAATAACAAGGTTTCCATGTGTATAAATATGGGAAGGGCAGCCTTCAGGGTAAACGACAGAGGTCTATACAGCAGAGAACCCTCAGGTGGTTCCTGAACGTGCAAGAGAGAGACCCCAAAACACACCCCTGCGGTTAAGCCTCTGTGTCTTTGCTGCTCCTATGGAAATCAGAGGGGGGAGGATATCGCAGGACAGGGAAAGGGGGGTGTGGACTTCGCCGTCTTCCGCAGGCCAGGCACCGGTCTGAGTGTAAGAAACAATACGGTGGCCGCAAGTAGCAAGGGTCCTGCTCTCTGAAGGTTACATTCCATTAAGCTGCATGATCCTAAGCCCGTCAAGGTCTCTAAACCTGAATCATCTTGTCTGTAAGGGGTGAGTCGTAACAACCCTACATCGGAAGGCTCCTGGATGAGGAAATGAGATAAAGAGTAAACACAGAGCATGAAGAGCCACGGGGAGCTGGTACTGTCACTGTTTTTGTTGTTTACCACTCTGCCACCCTGTCCCAGGTCGGTCTAGTTGGAGAGGGCTGCTTGGATTCATCTTTTCCCACATTTGCACCATCAAGAATCTCTTAAAAAATATCCATCTTATTTCTTCATTGTTCCCCCCAAGTACCCACAGACAACATCTTAAATGGTGTTGTCTACGTAAGAGCATTAAGTATGCACTGTTTCCCCGTTCCGTTCACCTAAAATATAAGCCTCATTAGCATTAAGAAGGTAAGGTGGAAAAAAAGCAGGTAAAATTGACTTGATTAAAATTTTAAACATTGCACATCCCAGGACACCATCAAGAAAGAAACAAGACAACTCAGAGGATGAGAGCATCTTTTCAAACCCTACATCTGATACAGGAGGCTTAAAACTCAATAATTAAAAACAGTTTTAAGAATAGGCAAAGGATGTGAAGAGACATTTCTCCAAAGAAGACAAGTAGCCAATAAGCACACGAAAAGATGCCCACCATCGTTAGTCATCAGGAAAATGCAAATCAAAACCACGGTGACACTACCCGACACCCACTCGAACGGCTATAATAAAAAGGACAGATGATAACAAGTGTTGACGAGGAAGCAGAGAAATCAGAACCCTCGCACACGGCCAGTGGGAATGTAAAATGGCACAGCCTCTGTGAGAAACAGTCTGGCAGTTCCTCAGAAAGTTACATCCGGAGTCACCACACGACCCAGTGGTTCCGCGACGAGGAGTACCTCCAAGAGCATTGAAAACATGTTCACGCACAAAAAAGACCCATGCACGAGTGTTCGTGGCAACAGGAGTCACAAGGTAGTAGCCAAAAGTGGAACCGACACAAATGTCCATCACGGAATGACTAAGGGACAAAATGTGGCACATCCATACCATGGCAAAGCCGTGACGTACTGACACGCGCTACAGCACGGATGAGACTTCACGCTCAGTGGAAGAAGCCAGTCACAGAAGACCACACGCCATACGCTTCCATTTATGTAAAATGTCCGGAATTGGCAAATCCGTAGCGACAGAAAGATTTGTGGTCACCAGGGACATGATGAGGGAGAATGGGGAGGGGATGCTGGCAGACGGAGGGTTTCCTTTGGGGGTGTCGGGAATGCTCTGGAACCAGATCGTGGTGATGGTTGCATGACCTTGTGAACAGACTAAAAAAAACATGTGCATTTTAAAAGGGTGAAATTTATGGCACGTGGATTATATCTCAATTGAAAAAAAAAAAAAAAAACCAGCAAGAGAGCCGAGTGAACATAATTCCGTCCAAAGCAAAAAAAAAATCTGACATGCCGCAAAGCCCGAGATATGGTATTTGGATTCTGGGGCTGCCCTCTGACTGTGTGACCCTGACTCATTTTCTGAATCTCTCTGTTTGCTGAGATCTTCGTCTATAAAATGGGATAGGATCACTACCCGGACATAAAGATCAAATGGGCAATGTAGGTGAAGTGATGAGCTCGTTGTGCCCCACAGTCAAGTTTGTGTGTGGGACACAAGAGGAAGCCAGAGCCCCGTTCTGAACAAGAAGCCCTCTCCAGCCTGACCCTCCCCTCTGGTCCCCTGTCTCTCACCTCAGGGGTCAGCGCGTTGTTGTCCGAGGTCTGGCTGGACAGCAGGATGTGTGTGAACCCCTCTTCCTTCCGCACGACAATGTCCCGAAACCTACAGTTGCTTTCGTTCTGGCGGACGCTGTACCTGAGCCTCTTGTCAAAGACATAGTCCTTCTCTGCTTCCAGCTTCCTCTTCACGGGGCTGTGCAAGTTTAATCCCCCGTTGGTCAGAGCAGAGCCTTCCAAAATCAGACAAAAAAAGTGAGAAACCAACATAGGAGCAATCACACCAGAGCGTGATCACAGAACGTTCAGATTCTCACAGAAAGGGTTGGATGTGGCTGGGACCCCCCCATTCACCCTCCTCTGTCCTTGGGTGGAGAATGGCCCAGGGCTTAACTGCCACAGCTCCAAGTTTGAACTAAGAGAGAGAGCTCTGTGGAGGGCCTGATATGATCTTTGATAGCCTGTGAGCCTCAGCTTCTGTTCCGAGGCCTTCGGCAACAAGGAACCCCCTACTTTGAAATCTGATGGCTGAAAAACAAAACAAACAAACCAAAAAAAAAAAAACAAACCCTGCAGTTTTATTCATAAATACCAAACACTGGAAGCAACCAATCTGTCTTTTAACTAGGTGAATGGATAAACAAAACGGCACGTTTGTATAAGGGAATATTACTCAGCAATGAAAAGAAAATGCCATGAAAATACACAAATGAATCTTAAACACAGAATGCCAAGTGCAAAAGGCCAGTGAGAAGGGTTGTGCATTGCATGATTCCAATTACATGACATTCTAGAAAAGGCAAAAGGAGAGAATCAGGCAAGAGATGTGTGGTTACCAGGATCAGGTGGAATCAGAGCAGGTGGAACAATGAAACACAGGGGATTTCTGAGGGTGGGGAAGCTATTCTCTAGGATACCCTGAGGGTGAATGCGGGACATTAAGCATCTGTCAAAACCCAAAGAACTTTGCAGCACAGACAGTTAGGCTTAAAGTATGCATTTAAAATAAATACATTTACGAGACTGGCGGGATCCTAGGAGGGAATACAGAAATGTGATCAAAGAATCTGACTGTATGACAAATACACGAAAGAAACAACCTCGGGGCGCCTGGGTGGCTCAGTTGGTTGGGCATCCGACTTTGGCTCAGGTCATGATCTCGCCGTCCATGGGTTCAAGCCCCGTGTTGGGCTCTGTGCTGACAGCTCAGAGCCTGGAGCCTGCTTCGGATTCTGTGCCTCCCTCTCTCTCTATGCTCCTCCCCCACTCATGCTCTGTCTCTGTCTCTCTCTATGTCTCTCTCTCTCTCAAAAATAAACATTAAAAAAAAGAAAGAAAAGAAACAATCTCACTGAAGGGGGCAGGAGTGCCTCAGCACCTCAGAAACTCTAGGAATGACTGGAGTCTGTAAAAACGAAAGGCAAAACAGCCTGCTAGAGAAATGCTGTACTGTAGTTGGCAAAGCCGATTCCTAAGGAGGTGGGGGAGTGTTCAGAATTCTGATACCGTTATCCAGGCATGCTGGAACTGGACAATTCAGTAAATGGATGGCAGATGGTAGGATCCACACGTCTGACCGCCTGGAGTATAAGGCTTTAGATAGGCGAGGGGCGGGGTCTAGAACGATCCATGGGATAGTGGATTCAGAGTGGAAGGCATCACGCTTAGCTCAATACTGGTATAGACAGTTACATTGTTAGTTACAGGTATGTGTGCGTACAAAGGTTAGTAGACGTGCGTGTATGTCCTTGCTCTGTCAGCGGAGAGGGCCCAGAACCAGTGACATCCCAACAGCAGTGGGCACACCTAGGGCCCAGATGGTGGTCTCTGATGCAATTCTCAACAAAAGGAACCAGGACTCCCTGGAGAAATGGCTGACTCCAGGCCTGGGGCAGGAAACACATGAGATAAGCTTGTAGTGGCTGGAAAGGAATGAAGTAGCAAAAAATAAAATAAAAAATAAAAAAATAACCTCCCCAACGATGAGGCATGTGGGGAGCCGATCCAAAGAGCTCCCAACGGCCAACGCTGCACCAACTTGAGCCACACAACAAAGGAGTATTTGCATTCTAACCGGAAGTACAAAATCAATATCCAGGAGTCCATAATGTCGTTAGTAAATCATTACATTAATAAATAAATGGGAGAGAAGAGGCGAGTCTCCCAGGCACAAGAATTCCCAATAGTTTACGGAGACTCTCTGCCCACAGGGAGGTGGAGCCTGAGTGCCCACTCTATAGGTGCGGGTTGTGCCCCGTGACTTCCTTCCACACGGCACAGTGTGGAAAGTTTGGGGTCGGGAGCAGTAGCTGGACAGTGGGGACACCTGACTGGGGCAGATGGAGAAGTCAAAGTGTCCCCCACCACCAGGTGACAAAGACCAACATCAACCGCGATGAGTTAACGGCGACGGCGTGTGCCGTCACGACGTGTGCGGTCTTCCTCCCCCAAACCCACAACTCCGGTCTAGGCAGGAGTAAAAGGTCGCACAAATCCAAATTGAGGGGCACTGTACAGAACACTTAATCAGTATGCTTCAAAACTGTCAAGGTCATCAAAAACCAGGAATGTCGGAGAAACTGTCACAGCCCAGAGGAACCTAAGGAAACACGACAATCCCAAGAACGGTTTCTGGAACAGATGTTAAGCAACAACTGCGGAAAGCCGAATAAAGCATGGACTTCGGTTGATAACAATGCATTGTTACTGGTTCGTCGCTGTAGCAAATGCGTCACTAACGTAAGACGTTGGGAGGAAGCAGAGTGTGGCGTGTAGACGAACTCTCTGTATTATCGTCCCAATATCTCTGCAAATCTAAAGCGGTTTTAAAAGTTTTCCTTTATTTTAAAATTAAGTTAGTAACAAAAAATTTTTAAAACCCCACAAAACAGTTCTCAGGCAATTCTGACAGGCAGGCAGGTTTGAGAACCCGGGCCAGTGGCTCTTACGCTTAAACATACATCAGGAGCACCTGAAGAACTGTTAAAAATCCACCTGCTGGGCCCATCCCAAACTGCCACCACTGCTTCAACATCCAGGCTTTGAAAACCAGGGTCCAGACAACCCAGGGGGTCGTCCATCGCCAGGCGCCTCCCTGATGTCGAGTGAGCCCCATGCTTGAGCGCTGGCGAAGGTCTGAAAATCGTGTGGAGTGTCACCATCTCTGCCCGGGGTGGTGGCTGACCGACCCACGTAGGATGGGCTGCCGTGGTGTAGGAGGAGGGGCACAAGGAGACACACAGAGGGACTTATTACGTGTGGACCATTGTTGGAACCTTTTTTGGCAGGGATGCTGGGACGCGACCGGAAGCCGGCCCCCACCCTCAGAAAACGACTGCATGGACAGAGCGAACATGCCTTTTGCTGACCCTCCAAGAGCAGGTTATGAGTATTACAAGAGAGAACACATCTGGGGCGCCTGGGTGGCTCAGTCGGTTAAGCATTCAACTCTTGGTTTTGGCCCAGGTCATGATCTGACAGTTTCCTGAGTTTGAGCCTGCTTGGGATTCTCTCTCTTTCCCTCTCTCTCTGCCCCTTCCCCCACTCACACGGTCTCTGTCTCTGTCTCTGTCAAAATAAATAAATAAACTTTAAAAAACTGTTTTAATAAAATAAATAAATTTTTTTTTAAAAGAGAGAATATATTTAAAGGACCCGGGATGGGGCGCCTGGGTGGCACAGTCGGTTAAGCGTCCGACTTCAGCCAGGTCACGATCTCGCAGTCCGTGAGTTCGAGCCCCGCGTCGGGCTCTGGGCTGATGGCTCGGAGCCTGGAGCCTGTATCCAATTCTGTGTCTTCCTCTCTCTCTGCCCCTTCCCCGTTCATGCTCTGTCTCTCTCTGTCCCAAAAATAAAAATAAACGTTGAAAAAAAAATTAAAAAAAAAAAAAAAGAAGTAAAGGACCCAGGATATAATAAGCAATGAATAGATGGTGGCTCTTACTTGCTTTATAGTCATTATCACCCTGCTCAGCACGAAAGTATTCCGGTAATATTTTCTGCATGAACCCTGTCTCTCCAACAATACTGCAAGGGTCTTAAGGGCACGATGCTGGCACACACAGCATAGCCCAGCCTACTACCTGTGCACCAAGAAGTCTACAGGAATTGTTCCTTGGCCCCTGGAGTCTTGGGTCACCCTAGGGATGGACTCACATCCTTACTTAGGTGGGTCTCGGGATCTCAAGAACCAAGGCCAAGGCAGGGAGCAGAAATGGTTCCCTGGACCCCTCCTTCCGCCTGCTGGGTCCCTATCGAGGTGAGCGATCAGCCACAAAGGGGCACAGAAGCATCAGGCCCGTGTTGTCCCACAGCTTCCTTGAAGCCTCCTCCTTTTGTACTTTTCTGTTACTCAAGGCAACCGGGCTTCGTCAAGCCCCGCGATGCAGGTGAAACGACTCCATGAACTCCGGAAAGTAAACGTGAGCATTTAATTAAAAGGCGGGTGTAGAGGGAGCTGTTTCTTCAGGGTTAACCTCAAAATCTTCAGCTCCCCGCCAGAGCTTCCTAATTGGAGCTGGCCCTGGTTTCTGTAGAGCCCAGGCAGATCGTGTGCCACGGGCACAGGGCCCGTGCCACGGCCCTGCTGGCGGATGTTAGCACGTCGCAGAAGCGCCTCTCGGAGGACACTGGTTCCCGCCGGTGACAAGTCAGAAGCTCCGGGGCCCTTGCATGTCAGCGCCTTCCAGAGCTGGGAGAGGTTTGACCCGAGTCCTCCTGTCCCCCAACCAGGTCAAGGCGCTAATTTACAATTCTATTAGAGAGGAGGAGATGGGGTTTACCTTTTGTGAGCAGCTCTATGTGAGGTCTACGAATTTCTCAGCAGTCCTAGGTAAAGTGCCATTCTGTGTCCGTTTTGCAGGTAAGGAAAAGTGAGCAACTTTGCAGGAAGCCACAAAGGTTTTCCATGGTACAGACAGGATTGGAGCCCAGCTCTCCCTCATTGTATTTATTCACCCTGACCTCACAGACTTTGCTTCGTGTGCAGGAGATGAAAAGGAAACAAGCAAACTACTACCTAAATAAAATAGTGACAGATGGGAAAATACAGGAGACAAAATGGAAACTAATAGGGGCAGGGGCCTCTGAATTCAATGCCCATGGCCTCTCTGCATGGCCGTCTGCACAGGAAAACCAACCCCCAAAAGACCATCTGACCAAATAAACTATAAAACGTTCTGAGGAAAACAGACCTGTTTATCCTCTATCAGGACCCTGGGCTCAGACCTCTGATGGTGACTCGGAAGGTGCACCATCTCTGGGCCCCCCCAGGGCCCAGGGCCTGAATTCACATGGAACCTGAGTGGCTAACATGGCCCTGCATTTTCGGAGATGCAGAGGACAGTTGCACCCCAGAGCCCCTCGGACTCTGCCCTCAAAGCGTCTCCCCTTCAGGGGCATCACACTTCCCAAAACTGGCAGGCGGACCAGGAAGACACCGGGGGAAACACAACATGCCAGAAGCATGGACACCCCAGCCTGTGTTTGGTACCTGCGAGAAGCTAAGAAGCCACGTGAGCTCCTGAGCACGAGTCTCCTTGATGATAACATGAGGCTCACAGTACCTGCTTTTCGAGGTTGGGTTTTTTTTTTTAGTTTATTTATTTATTTTGGGGGGGGGTGCACATGTGTGAGCCGAGGAGGGGTAGAGAGAGAGGGAGAGAGACAATCTCGAGCAGCCTCTGTGCTGTGAGCGCAGACTCGGGGCTCGAGCCCACGAACGGTGAGATCGTGACGTGAGCCTAGATCAAAAGTCGAGCGCTTAACCGACCGAGCCACCCAGGAGCCCCGGGTTGTTCTGGGTTCAGCTGAAGAACTAATATGAGGTTAGCAAGTGCCCGGCTCACCCTAGGCACGTCACAGATGTTAGTGGAAGGACCCCAAGTCGTTGCAAAAAAGAGGCATGAACTGGTGAGTCCTCCCGGCCATGTCCTCCCAGCCCCTAAGGCTAAGGCACAAACCCAGGAGGTGGCATTCCAGGCACAGAGCAGACTGTGAACCCATAAGTCAGGGTGAAACCCAATAAAGGGCCAGCGTATACACCCCACACTCCCTCTCATGAGTTGCGAGGCTGGGTGGCTCACTCACCCACTCCGGGCCCCCTTTCCCTCCTGTGGACTGGGAAAAAACATTCCTGCCTCACGGGACTGTGGCCCATGAAAGGAAGTGATGTCAGCTGCATTCCTGGGACATAGGACAGTTTCCTTCCTTCTTTTCCCTTCAAACCTTCCCACATTCCTTCCTTCAGACTAAGCACAAAGGAGTATTTGACGTGAAGAAGTTTCCATAAAATCACGCCCTGACACAGCCCCTCTGCTCCAAGCACGCGGAAGTGGCAGATAAATACTGGACTCACAAACAAGATAATCATCTCTGTGCGTGACAGGCAGAATGTCAACACAAAGCACTACGTGGGGCCGGGAGCGCCGGGCAGGAAGCACACTCGAGGACGGCACACACCAGGGTCCCACGCGAGACGGGAGAGGGGACCCAGGCCCACGGCCGGACGCCAGGGGGTGGCATGAGGTCCCCTCCGTGAAGACAGAACAGCAGTAACACGACCACGTCCACGACCACGGCTCTGTCGGCAGCTCTGGGCCAGGTGGAGGCAAACACCAACTGTTACAGGGGTGCAGGGGGAGAGAAAGCAAAGAAAAACAAAACAAAGACCCCCCTCTTGGAACGAGCCCATACACCAGAATCCCCAAACCTGAAGACATGCTTAGAAACCTTGCCAACAATATCAACGCTTGTGACATAAATTGCTCCGAAGAAGATGAAATGAGTATCAAGGAATGATGTGACAAGGACTTTAAAACAGGAATGCCTCAAATATTCAAAGTGACAGGTGCAAGGAAAAAAAAAACAAAACAAAAACACATTCATTGACAATAAACAAGAAATTCTCAGACAAAAGCAAACAGAAAAAACAAAAAGGTAAAGAACAAATGAAAAAGTAAACAGCTAACGGGAGAAAAGGATTTCCATATCACAGATAGAAAGCTAAGATTCCCACGCTGTAAGAAGTTTTATTTACGTACTTTTTTAATTAAAAAAAATTTAAGTTTATTTTTGAAAGAGAGACAGACAGAAGTGGAGGGAGAGAGAGAGAGAGACAGAGAGAAACCCAAGCAGGCTCTACACTCTTAGCACAGAGCTTGACATGGGGCTCGAAGTCATAAACCATGAGATCATGACTTGAACTGAAATCCAGAGTGGGACCCTTAATCGACTAAGCCACCCAAGTGTCCCTATTTATTTATTTATTTTTTCAACGTTTATTTATTTTTGGGACAGAGAGAGACACAGCATGAACGGGGGAGGGGCAGAGAGAGAGGGAGACACAGAATCGGAAACAGGCTCCAGGCTCCGAGCCATCAGCCCAGAGCCCGACGCGGGGCTCGAACTCACGGACCGCGAGATCGTGACCTGCCTGAAGTCGGACGCTTAACTGACTGCGCCACCCAGGCGCCCCCCTATTTATTTTTTGAAGTTTTATTTATTTATTTTTGAAAGCAAGAGAGACAGCATGCAGAGGGACAGAGAGAGAGGGGGGAGGGAAACAGAGAATCCCAAGCAGCCTCCACACACTGCCAGCACGGAGCCTGATGCAGGGCTTGAACTCAAAAACGGTGAGATCATGACCTGAGCTGAAATCAACAGGAGGTTGCTTAACCAACAGAATCACTCATGTGCCCCCCCTCCATAAGAAGTTTCACAGACTGGAGACAGAAGCCCTCAAATTCCTCCTTTAGTAAAGACAGAAGATATGGGCAGGGATTCACAAATATTACATGAAAATGGCCCTTAAACATAAGACCTCAACTTCCTTTAATAATGCAAATTAAAACCCGTACTAATGGAGTAAAAATTAAAACTATATGGAGATGCCATTTCTTTTTTTTTTTTTTCAACGTTTATTTATTTTTGGGACAGAGAGAGACAGAGCATGAACGGGGGAGGGGCAGAGAGAGAGGGAGACACAGAATCGGAAACAGGCTCCAGGCTCTGAGCCATCAGCCCAGAGCATGACGCGGGGCTCGAACTCACGGACTGCGAGATCGTGACCTGGCTGAAGTCGGACGCTTAACCGACTGCGCCACCCAGGCGCCCCATGGAGATGCCATTTCTCAGCCACCTGCTTGGCAAAAGTTCAAAATCCTAACACCACATTCTGCCAGAGAGGATGTGAGGAGTTGGGCACTCTCTTAATTGTGGGTAGAAGGCAAAATGGCACAACAGTGATAGGAGGGAATTTGGCAACACGTGACAAAACTATTTATGCGCTTACGCTCAACCCACCAATCCAATTCTAGAAATGTGACATGAACATACACCTCTAACAACACAAAAATATATGTTTAAGGTGACTCCTTACAGCACTATTTGCAATTTCAAAATGTTGGAAACTATCTAAATAATATCCAAGCAGAGATTGGAGAAGTACTAGGGTGCATCCACACAATGGAATACTACACAGCTGTAAACAAAAAAACGAATGAGCTCTTTCTCCATGAACTAATAGGACACAGTTTCCAAAATATATCTTCACATGGAGAAAGACAAGGTACAAAAGTACTTTACCTTTAGGGTAAGAAAAAAGGGGAGGGGTGCCAGGGTGGCTCACTCATTTGAGTGGACTCTTGACTTCGGCTTAGACCATGATCTCACAGTTCATGAGTTCAAACCCCCCGTCGGGCTCTGCAATGACAGTGTGGAGTCAGCTTGGGATTCTCTCTCTCCCACTCTCTCTCTGCCCCTCCTGTGCTCATGTTCTCTCAAAATAAACAAATAAGCTTTAAAAAGGAGAAGAAAGGGGAAATGGATAAATCTGATTTTTTTTTCAAAAAGAAATACAGGAGGAATAAACCAGGAGACAATGAAACTGGTTACCCAAGCACAAGTGGTTGGCAGAGAGAAGAGAAGAAGGGGTGAAGGAGGGCTGACACTTCTCTGAGTGTGTCTTTTTAAGTCCCCGAAATATATTAAAGCACGTCAAGAAAATAAAATCAATAAGGATGAAGAAAAAGAAACTGAACATAAATCAAAAGAAAGGAATTTAATCATATTTCAAATGAATAACAGAGGTACACAGGGGGAGAATAGAGAGCCAATATGAATGACTTTTGAATGCAATATTACGACTTATATACCCTCAAACAAACCTTGAACTCTCCTTAGTGTGTTGGTTTGCATAGTAGTAAGGGTGGATCAGTTCCAAAACTATTTTATAGGCAGTCTAGGGTTGAGCAAACAAGTAAATGCACGATGTTGTGGACAGACAGCGTTCTCTCGATGAAAGAAGGGTCAAAAGAATATGAAATGGGGGAAGGAGAGGAAGAATTCAGTGGGATTAGAATGCAAGAAATTTGGGGAATAATAGGAAAACTTGGAATGTGGATCATAGATTAAAGTATTGTATCGATGTTAAATTTCTGAACTTCACAACTGTACTGTGTTGACTTAAGAGAATATCCTTTTTCTTAGAAAATACCCATACTGGGGCACCTGGGTGGCTCAGTCGTTTGGGCGTCCAACTTCAGCTCAGGTCATAATCTCATGGCTTGTGAGTTTGGGCCCCATGTAGGGCTCTGTGCTGACAGCTCAGAGCCTGGAGCCTGCTTCGGATTCTGTGTGTGTATGTCTCTCTCTGCCCCTCCCCTACTCATGCTCTGTCTCTCTCTGTCTCTCAAAAATAAATAAACGTAGGGGCACCTGGGTGGCGCAGTCGGTTAAGCGTCCGACTTCAGCCAGGTCACGATCTCGCGGTCTGTGAGTTCGAGCCCCGCGTCGGGCTCTGGGCTGATGGCTCAGCGCCTGGAGCCTGTTTCCGACTCTGTGTCTCCCTCTCTCTCTGCCCCTCCCCCGTTCATGCTGTGTCTCTCTCTGTCCCAAAAATAAATAAACGTTGAAAAAAAAAATTTTTTTTTTAAATAAATAAATAAATAAATAAACGTAAAAAAAATTTTTTTAAAGAAAAAAAGATTACTATGGGGGGCATGATGTATGTAATCCATACTCAAATAGTTCAGAAAAAGAACAATAATCTATATAAAATTTGTATAATCATTTATCATAACTTATGAGTATATATGTATGTGAGTCTATATCTAAACATATACATATATGTACATAAACATATGTACCAAGAGAGGGCAAACATGGTAAAATATTAAAAAACCTGATGAACTGAGGGGCGCCTGGGTGGCTCAGTCGGTTGAGTGACTGACTTCAGCTGAGGTCACGATCTCACAGTTTGTGAGTTCGAGCCCCACGTCGGGCTCTTTGCTGACAAGCTCAGAGCCTGGAGCCTACTTCAGATTCTGTGTCTCCCTCTCTCTCTGCCACTCCCCCACTCATGCTCTGTCTCTCTTTGTCTCAGAAATAAATAAACATTAAAACATTTTTTTTTAAATAAAAGCCTGATGAATTGAAAAGAGCTTCTTTACAATGCTTTCTGTAAACTTTAAATTACTTCATTACTTCATTACTTTATTTATTTATTTATTTATTTATTTATTTATTTATTTATTTAGTTGAGAGAGAGAGAGAGAGAGAGACAAAGCACACAAGTTGTAGGGAGGGGTAAAGGGAGGGGGAGAGAGAATCTTAAGCAGGCTCCACACCCAGCACAGAGCCCAATGAGGGGCTCGATCCCACGACTCTGGGACCATGACCTGAGCCAAAATCAAGAGTCTGATGCTCAAATGATTGAGCCACCCAGCCGCCCCTGTAAGCTTCAAATTACTTTACAACAAAAAGTTAAATACACATTTAAAAACAAATATCCTGCAAGTAAGAATCAAACTAAAATTCCATACATGGGGTAACTGTAAGAAAAGAATATTTGAGGAGCACCTGAGTGGCTCAGTCGGTTAAGCATCCACCTCTTGATTTCAGCTCAGGTCATGATCTCACGATTGTGAGATCAAGTTCCATGCTGGGCTCTGCGCTGAGTGTGGAGCCTGCAGCCTGCGTTAGATTCTATCTCTCCCTCTCTCTCTGCCACCCCCCACCACTCATGCATATACTCTCTCTCACTCTCAAAATAAATAAACATTTAAGAAAAAAAGAAAATGAGTATTTGAAGAGACAATAGCTGAGTGTTTTCTAGAACTTTAAAAAGAATTCAAGTTCTCAGTTTGAAAGAGCACTCTGGTTATTAAGCAAGATAAAGAGACAAATGATAATGAAACTGCAGAATGTCATGGGTAAAGATCTTAAAATGCAGCCTAGAGGAAAAAAACCCACATTATCAAAAAGGGTTGACAGACTGATAGCAACAGCGATAACACTAGCCTGGAAAGAAAAAGGAACTTCTACCAACGGAATGCTAAGAATACAATGTCAACCAAGAACTTTATACCCAGCTAAAACAACATTTAAAGGCCTGAGTAAATGGGCATTTTCAGATATCCCACTGCTAACAGCATTTATATATCAGAGTCTGGAGGAACTATAAAGAGAAACTTCACCATATAAAACAGTTAATTCAAAGGGAGACATAGGACACAAGAAACAAAGTTAGCCTTAAAAAATTTCAATAAATGTGATGACTGGCTATAAAAATAATAAACATAATCTTTGGTGTTTAATAACATGGGGTGCACAAAACAAAAAACAAGATGTCCAATGAGAATTTAAAGCCAATTAGTGTCCTCCTTGCTATATTCAATAGGAGGACATCATATTTGTTTGAAAAAAACTTCATAGTTGAGCAAAATAAAAGAAAAAAACCAAATATATATTAGTAATCACATTAATCTGAGAGAAGATTAGATTAATATATTAAAAGATAGGGATAATCAGATGAAAGAATCCGGGTGTGTGAAGGATTCCCTAGGGAGGGACCCTTCAAGCCAGAAAAGGTCATCTTAGCTCAGCTACAGGGAGAAGGAAACCTGGCCAATCAACCGAGAAACGGAGGAACAACTCTGAAAGTACCAAGAAATGGCATGCGGTTGTCAATGTGCAGGAGGAAAGAAAGATGTGTCAGGAAATGCCCTACAGTTTGCAAGATACAGAAAGAAAAAGAGAAAAACACAGAACCTGCCCTGGGATGGGGGAAGGCAGAGGCAAAGGGCTGGAGGGGGCCACAGAGGACTGGACAGATAAGGGATGGACCGCAGGAGACTTGTACCATATAGGATCAGTTTTCAGGAAACATAGCCAGGCCAGGCAGGACTCAGGGTCTTTGCCCAATTTCCACACCAAGACCATGTCAAACGTCAGGCACAAAAGAGCACCAGGCTTCCTCTGGACAGGGAAGAAGGAAGGGGCACTTTAGACAGATCACAGAGGATGCTACCACCAACTGAGGGATGTACTGTCCATGCTGCTTCCACTCTTAACGTGGTCTTTCACAGAAATTCAGGCAGCTCTTTGGTTATCATGGACAGTGGGGTTAGGAGAGATCTACACCTGCCCAGAACAAACCAAAATGGAGACTTCAGGGTCAGGAAGCTTCATCCTCAATCCTTTCTCTCAATGGCTCACCATATGCAATACCTATATTTTGTAGGGGGCTTACTATGTGATTCACGTAGCTTCCCTCATCCAATTCTAACAACAGCCCTGTAAAGCATTATTTTACCCCTATTTTACAGAAGAGAAAACCAAAAGCCAAGGTCACTGTGCCATCAGGAAGTTCCAGGATAGGGTTCAACCTCCGGCATCTTGATTTCAAACTTGACACTTAATTCAAGCACCAAGACTCAAACCTAACACTAGTCTTGGGCCCTCCAGCTGGTGTTGGCTCTGCTTTTCTTCCAAAGAGCTCAGTCTTTGCTCAACAATGCAGGAAGGAAAATTTGGACACGACACCTGGTGTCGTGTGTCATGTGATGCTGTTCCCAAGCCAAGCTCATTTTGCTGGATTATCATCATCTGTACACTTGCCTGATGCCCCCACTGAACTCTTTGGGGATGAGTCTGAGAGCTGCTCACCTCTGTGGCTAGAAGACAGAGCCCAGTGCCTGGTACACAGCAACGGCTCTGCAGAGCATTCATTGGCGAAACGAATGAGTGACAAACAAATGGAGCAACCCCATCATGCTACGTGCCAACCTCATAATTAACACTTGTGACGTTGGGACGCATTCCGTATTCATTGCTCAATGTGTTGGTCACGCTCCCACACCTGTGTATTAGTCCCGTGCAGAAAAACATTTGTTTTCTGAAATCAGGTTGATCTCACACCTAGATGACTCATATCCCACCTAGGCCTTCTGCCTCACCGCAGCCGAGCGAGATCTCACTTCTGAGACGCCCAGAAAAAGAGAGCAGTGTGAGTGCTATGAATGTTCCTTCCCTTGCACAGAAAGTAGTAACACCATTCGCGGTCGGAGCCATCAGCACACAGAAGGAAGAGGTGGAGACACCGGAGCCCTTCTCTGTACTGGAAGGCCCAACTGCTGAAGGTCTCGCCCCTCTCAATGCAGCTCCGCTCTTACCTGCTCGGGAATTCTTCCAGGGAAGCTCCCCCTCTTCTTGTGGCTGTTTATACATCCTTCTTTTCTTTTCTTTTTTTTACAGGCTTTCTTTACTCTACCTTCCACCGTCCATTTGGCACGTAATTAGTGAGTGCCTATGACGTGCCTGGCACCTGGGACACACTGATGGGCAAAACCAGACAGGGATCCCACATTCTATGTTGTCTAACAGAACATCCTGCAACGATGGACATGTTCTATATCTGCACTGCCCAACACAGTAGTCAATAGTCGCATATGGCTATTGACACTTTAAAATTTTTGTTTAATTTCAATTCACTGAAATCTAAACACGTGACCCATAGCCCCAATATTGGACAGTGCGGGTAACCATGCTGCAGCATAATTATCTTGCTCACCTTGGGAATCCTAACATACCTTTTCTCACATATCTGACTCTCTCCTCACCCTCAGCCAGATTCATAAGGACAAGGGCCGTGTTGGTCATTCTTTTTTTTTTTAGTTAAAAAAATTTTATGTTTATGTTTTGTGTTTATTTTTATGTTTATTTTTTATGTAAGTATACACACACACGCAAACACACACACACACACACACACACACACACACACACACACACACACACACATATGGAGAGAGAGAGAGAGAGAGGAAGGAGCAGAGAGAGAGAGGGAGACATAGAATCCAAAGCAAGCTCCAGGCTCTGAGCTGTCAGCACAGAGCCCGACGTGGGGCTTGAACTCATCAAGTGAGACAGTCATTCTTAAATCTCCAGAACCAGTGCGCCCAACACACAGAAGTGCCTCAGTCATTGCTAAACCAGTGAACGAGTGGATAACTGAGTAAGTGCTACACATACAATGGAAGTCCTATAGAAGTTTCTGTCCCCTGATGGAAGGAGAGATGGGGCACCAAAGGCTGGAGAGCAGGGTAGGGATGGTGCTGCTGGCCTCACAGGAAGATGCAAGCCTGGGCATGGCCCTTCCTGCCCATCCTTCCCACTGCTCCAGTCTCCGTCAGCAGTTCCAGAGAGAGAAGGGAGGGCTGGGACCACCTTAAGGGCAGTTCACACCGGAGCACAGCACTGCTGTCTACCAGACACTGTGTGCAGGCACTGAGAGGACACATCAGTTCCACAGTTAAGCAAAGCCACCTCTTCGTTGACTGCAGGATCAGGGTTTTCCAGCTGCAGTTCTCAGAAGAGAAAGTGATAGTTCTTGTGCATGAGAGCCGTTTCCTGGTCTGTGGTTGACTCACCCAAGATCCCTAAAGCGTTGTGGACCATTCTGAGAGCACGCTGAGAGGGGAAGGGTGGAGGGGAGGTGCAACGTTTATGTGTCCAGCACATCACATGTCTGGAGGAATCAGACTCAGCAGCATCTTTCAACAGAAGCATGGTTCAGAGGTCAGGACCTTCGGAAGTAGGGGGTGGGGGCTGCAGTTGAAAAGACCCCCCCAAATCACTGCACCCACTGATGTCCCGAGAGTTCAGAGTGCCTGACCTGCACCTGAACTCAATATATTTATGCTTATTTCATGGCTGGTCACTGTCCTGACCCTTAACTGTCCCCGAACTCAAGAGCCAAGCCCAAAATGGCAGGTAGATTTTTAAAAATCATACATAGCAATGTTAGCCATCATCTGGCATGTTATAATGATGCCTCCTGACACACCATGCATCTTAGGAAAGCTGAGGTTCCAAGATTACTTAGAACTGCTGGGAGGGATGGAGCGTACATCTTACGCTTATGGCCAGATGACGAAATGCTTCAAACAGGAGAGCCAAGCATGGATGCAATATGCAAAAAGACCTGATGAAAAATAACTTCTTCCACGGCTCACATCACGTCTCCGGTGCTAAAACCCTTCCAGAGCCACGCCCACCCTCAAAGCACCATCAGGCCAGAATCCTAGACCTCGGAGGGGCTCCCCAGGGTGTTCAAAGGGCACAGGGACTCTGTTTAAAACCCATTTTCTCATCCTCTCTTGCCGTGGCTCTGCTCCCAACCTCTGCCAGCTGGCCTCGCCTGTCTGCCCCTAAAACACCCTCCTCCCGGGACGGCTCGAAGTCCTCAGGTGCCCCCTGCACTTCCTGCTTCCGGGCCACTGCTTCAGCTGCACCCTGGCCATTTCCCTCAACCTTGCACGTGGGACCCTCAGGGCCACCCGAGAGACCTCTCTTGCAGGCGGCTGTCCATTCCGCCCCAAGTGCCTGCTGGCCAACCGTCCAGCCCCTGACTTCTCAGCACACCCGGCTTTGCAGCAGGTCGTCTGGGACCTTCTGATTCCTTACGCAGTTTCGTTAGCTTCAAATTCTCTGGAAGGTGAGGCGAGCTCCCGGCACGCAGGGGGCACCAGGAAACCCCTGTTTAACTGAATTGTAGAAAAAGGGATCTCAAGAAGCTAAAAAAAAAAAAGCATTTTCTTTTTTTCAATTTTATTTGAAAGAGAGAGAGAGAGAATACATGAACCAGGGAGACGGGAAGGGGGAAACAGAGAGAGAACCTTAAGTGGGTTCCACCCTGACCCTGACATGGGGTTCGATCCCACGACCCTGGAATCTTGACCTGAGCCAAAATCAAGAGTTGGATCCTCAACCGACTGAGCCACCTGGGCACCCCAAGAAATTATTTTCTTTTCTTTTAATGTTTATTTATTTATTTTTGAGAGAGAGAAAAAGAGAGAGCAAGATCATGACCTGAGTTGAAGTTGGATGCTCAACCAACTGAGCTACGGAGGTGCCCCCTGCCCCACTCAAGGAATCATTTTCAAACTTAACGTAGCTCTCCTCTGAGCTCCCAGGTATCTCCATCCCTCAAGCAAAACAGCAGCAATTAAGAACACTGGTCTGGAGCCAGACCAACTGGATCTGAATCCTGGACTAGCCATCTACTGATCGATAGATCACAGAATTACTTCACTTCCATATGCCTCAGTTTCCTAACCTGTAAAATGGGGAGAGACATAGGCCCCACCTCCTGGATTAATTGAGTTGCTATGTATGTGGTGCTTAGAACAGGGTATAGCTATGGGGCACCTGGGTGGCGCAGTCGGTTAAGCGTCCGACTTCAGCCAGGTCACTATCTCACGGTCCGTGAGTTCGAGCCCTGCGTCGGGCTCTGGGCTGATGGCTCGGAGCCTGGAGCCTGTTTCCAATTCTGTGTCTCCCTCTCTCTCTGCCCCTCGCTCGTTCATGCTCTGTCTCTCTCTGTCCCAAAAATAAACAAACATTGAAAAAAAAATTTTTTTAATTAAAAAAAAAAGAACAGGGTATAGCTCATAGTATGGACTCAATAAACAAACACTGGCTATTTTGGTATGGTATGGAAATTACTGATCTGTCTTTTCCCCATTTATTTTTTTTCTTCCCTAAACTGTGAGCATCTTGTGTCATTCATCACATTCCCAGAAGAGTGACCCACTTCTGGGTACACAGTGCCTGGCTTACAGCAGTAACTAAATGTTTGAGGAAGAAAACACAAGCGTAGTTTATTGATGATGTTTGAAGTAGATGTTATGTATTTTCTACAAATCTTAATAAGACCCAGTTTCTACTGTCTGGACCATTCTTCCTTCTCCTCTCTGCCCGACCACACTCCACGCATCCTTCGGGTCTCAGATCAGATCCTGCTTCCACCTGCAAATCTGGCCTCTAACCTCCTAATTCTGGCGGGTCCCTCCCTCCCTCACGCACACGGGGCGTTCCCACATCACCATGCACTGCAATGTGTGCGTACTTCCTCAGGCTTTCCCACAAGAGGGTGAGCTGGGCAAGGACCTCATCATGCCTCACACACAGCTGAAGTCCCACCATCCTACACCATGTCTGGCACTCTGGTTTCTCTTTCCCACCCAGTGAAGGTGAGGAGTTGTGGGTGGGAAGCCAGGCCAGCAAGGGGACATCTTGTTTAAACTCCAGGAACACAGCACAAGTTCACTCTCCACCAGGGTGGAGAAGTAGGAGGGAATCAAGCAAGAAAGAGGCCAAAGGTGGGAAAAGAAAAAAAAAGAAAAGAAAACCCCACCAGATCTCTATATTATAGAAGAAAACACACACCTAGAGACGGGAGCCTCCAACCCAGGACCATTGTCACCAAGATGGCGAGAGAAGACTCAAGACTCTTTGACTTCCATCAGGGATGGAAGTGACGAGGTTGGTCATCCTCCTGCCCAGAAGTGGAGCCTCCTGAACTCGCCCTATTGGTTTACACACAGAATGAAGATGAATATCCTAGCGTCCGCGAAAAAGCTGCAGGGCATCTGGCGGTAGGGCCAAAAGCATGCCCCAGAAGCACCACCATCTACCAAAGGGGAAGAAGAGAGGTCGGCATTCACTGAGCATTGACCAGGAGCCAGACCCCGCCATTTCATCTTCTGTGGTACGTACTGTGATTCCCAGAGCACAGAGGTGAAAATCGAGGCTCCTGAGCTGGCAAGATTTGCCTAGAGTCACCGGCTCCCCAAGAGGCAGACTTTGTACTTGACTAACAGACCCTCTGTCTCCAAAGCCCATCCTCACCCTTCCCATGTCTTCCTGGCCATGCTGCCTCCAGAGTTTGCAGCAAGTTTAAAGGAGAAGTCTAACCCTTTCTGCAACTGGGATTTCTACTCAGAAGTCCACTACGTTTTCTCTTCCACGGCAAAGGTCAATACAAAACACAGAAAATGCAACCCAGATGAAATGCAGTCTACTGAAATGGATCCCCAGGACCCTTGGTGGGGGGGGCAGGGTGGAGGGTTGGGGGAAAAGCCCAGGCATTTAATTAAGAGCCTGTGAGACAGCGTGACTGTTAAGGGAGAAGGAGCATAGCAAGTAGGGCGCTCACAGCAGATGGTGAAAACAACTGTCAGACAGATAAGGAAAGAGAGACATCTTTCGTGGCTACAGACCCTGACAAAACATGAGCTCTCTGTGACACGTCCCCAGAAGCAGGGAGCCCAGTGTGAGCACGCAGGACAGCCCGAGGTTGGGGGGGGGGGGACGCTGACATGAGTGAATGGGGTGAGGGGGGTAGACCTGGGCCAGGACCCACACCTCACAGCAGTGAGGGACTCTTGCTTTCTCTCTTTGGTCCATTCACACATACACTCCCTCGTTCGGCAGATACTTCTTAAGCACCTACTAGGTGCCCAGCGTTGTGAGGTGCCAGAGACACAACTGTGAGCAAGACAGAGGGCAGCCCTGCCCTCGTGGAGCTCAGGATCTTCTGGAGTGAGGGGGGCGGAGATTATCCACCTAATCAGGCCGGGATCATGACACAGAGGTAAGGGCTGTCGCTGAAGAGACACTGTTCAGCGTGCACTAACTGAAAGCTGTCTACACTGGGAGTCCGGGAGGGTTTGCTCGGGGAATCGCCTCTTGGGTGAGGCCCAAAGGAGGAGGAGAGGTCGACCACCCACACGAGAGCTGGCAGGACGGGAACACGCACGTGGCGCACAGGGAGACAGGCGTGAATACGGTGCGAGGCAGGCCGGACCGGGCAGGCTTTGAGCCACAGCGCGGGCTGTGGGAAGGACTTCCTCAGCCCCTTCCCGAAAGAGCCCAAAACACCTCCCTCCTGCAGGCCCCGCCTGTCTGGGTCTTTAGCCAACCCCGACTGCGCAGAGAATTCCCTGGAGCTTCAGCCTCCTCTGCGGGCTGGTCCAGAAGTAGCTGGACTGCTACCTTCCTTGCGATGTGGCTCCCGGCACCCACATGTGGACCCCTGGCTCTATGTCCCTGTGCCTACTGTCATCACCCCCACCATCCCTGCCTTTTTTCTGGCTCATTCTATCAGACTCTGCTTGTGCAGCACCTCCTCCAAGAAGCCCTGTCTGCTAACTCCACTCCCAACTTGGCTTAGGCATCCCTGCCCACCGCTCCTCAATATCACCGGCATATCTCTTCATGGTACAAGGCACTGAAATTACCTGTCTAAACGCTTTTTGGTACGTGGTAGTCACCCAATGAGCGCTGGCTGAGTTAACATATATAAGAAAGGATTAATGGGGTGCCTGGGTGGCTCAGTCGATTAAGCATCTAACTCTTGATTTTGGCTCGGGTCATGATCCCACGGTTCATGGGTTCGAGTCCCACATCAGTCAGCACGGAGCCTGCTTGGGATCCTCTCTCTCTGCCTCTCCCCACTCGTGCACACTCTCTCAGGTATGTGCACCTGTCTTTCTCTTAAAATTTTTTTAATGTTTATTTATTTTTGAGAGACAGAGAGAGAGAGGGAGAGGGAGAGAGATGGAGTGGGGGAGGGGCAGAGAGAGAGAGGTAGACACAGAATCCGAAGCAGGTTCCAGGCTCGGAGTTGTCAGCACAGAGCCTGACGCGGGGCTCGAACCTACGAACCGTGAGATCATGACCTGAGCCAAAGTCGGACGCTTAACCGCTCAGATGACCCTCCTGCTCTCTCTCTTAAAATAAATAAATAAAACTTTAGGGAAAAAAGTACTCACAAGATATAAAGTATTCTAAAACGCAAGTGGGAAAATACAGTTAGAAAACTGGGGAAGCGTTGAAATACCAATAGCTAATATTTACCAAAAGTCTACCCCATGGCAGGTCATATTCTAAGGGCATGCTACGAGTAATGAATTCACTGATGTTGTACCCCAGTCCCACAAGGTAGGATTATATCTGTATGAATGAAGTTTATGAATGAAGAACATGACCCAGAGAGGCTGAGCCATTGGCCAGGGGCGACGTGGACCAACGCCCTTGCCCACCCACCACACAGAGCGTCAGCGGCAAGACCTCGCTCGGCCATCCCCAGGGAAAGAACATGAGAAGACGCTCACCCTCGTTTGTTAACTGAAATCACAACAACAGAGTTTGGAAAAACATGACAAAGACTGGCTATAGCCAGGGGTATCGCTGGAGGCCACTTAAACGTCCATCAGGGAGAGGACAGCTTATGTGGACACTTAGAAAACTCCGGGCACCTGAAGGGGGAAGCAGCTCTCCAAATGCCTGACACAGATGGATTTTGGATTTTTAAGTTAAAACAAGATGTTCTCCCCATTTCCAGTCTCTGCTTGGATGTCACCTTCTCCGTGAGGCCTGGGATTCGTGCGTGTGTGTGTGTGTGTGTGTGTGTGTGTGTGTGTGTGTTCGTGTCTTTTCATCTGAGGCCCAGAGGGAAACCACTCACTCCTAGTCATTCTACCTCCCTGGAACACCAGGTCAGCATCTTTGGAACCACTAAAGATGTCTCAAAGGAAGGCCCCAGGGGTGCTGGCCAGAATCATGCCCTAGGACACAGGGAAACATTTGCTGGTTTGAACTTCAATCACTACAGTGCCTTTTTTCCCTTCTTAACACTGATCACAGGGGCGCCTGGGTGGCTCAGTCAGTGAAGCGTCTAACTTCAGCCCAAGTCATGATCTCATGGCTTGTGAGTTCAAGCCCCGCATCCAATCTGTGCTGACAGCTCAGAGCCTGGAGCCTGCTTCAGATTCTGCCTCTCTCTCTCTCTCTCTCTCTCTCTCTCTCTTTCTCTCCCTCTCCCCACCCCCCCCCCACTCACATTCTGTCTCTCCTTCAAAACTAATCATTAAAAAAATTTAAAAAACAACAACAACGACAAAAACTGATCACAGACCACCGAGAGCTTCAGTATCAGTGAATCCCGGCACCACACCCCCAACTCCTCCCTTTGGTCCTCTATGTCTCAACCTCTTTGAGCCTCAGTTTCCCCACCCAGAGGCAAGGCCAATCATAGCAAACCTTGCTGTGTTGCTGTGTTATTAAGTTGCTAACTCAGAGGAACGCCGCGGGGGTTAAATGCTATCCAGTGTGCTGAACACAAAAAGGGAGCTCAGCACCACCACTATTATAATCATTAAAGACGGCTGACCTTTCGTATGAGAGGTGGGGGTGTGGGGTGGGCCAGGGGCCCGGGGGTCCACCCTGACGGGAAGGCGCAGCTTTGCACCAAAGGTGGCAAGGCAACTTTCATTACTGTTTTGAGACCCTCTGCAGACAACACACACCCTTACTGCTTGCACGCGGCGGGGGAGGGGGGGGCACTTCCACTCCTCACCCCGCGTGCTTGGGCTCACCATGATGAATGGCAACTTGGAAATGGTTCCCGAGACTTGTTTTCAAGTAGCTGAGACAGGAAAACAATATCTGAGCTGACAAGGAAAGTGATGAGTCGATCTCCGGATCTTGACATCAGCCTCAATGGATGCCAAAAAGCAAATCCGGGAGTGGGGAGCAAACCACAATGTTGATCTCCCCCTCGGATTTGCCACGGGTCAGGTGATAGTCAGATTTTCCATCACCATCTGGCGGTCTGCACTCCAAGGCAGTGGCCAAGCTGGAAGGTCTTCATGTTGGCACAGAAGAGACTTTTAAAAGTTCATCCATTAGCACAGAGTCACTTACGTGCTACACTTTGAAAGACAAACCAGATACACCCCCTAGGCTGTTGTTGTCATTACTGGTTTGGAAGAGGACCCACTTTTGAGGAACAAAAAGGTTGGTCCAAGTCTGCTGGCCTAGGAGCGTGTGTGTTTGAAGTGTGTTAAACAGCTGGGCCCCGGGGAAACAGACACCTGCGTCAACGACACCGCTGATGTGATTCACTCCACGGCAGGGAGCCGCTGACCCTGACACTCGCAGCCAGCTGACCCTCAGCCGCTTCCGGAGACAAGCTGGGAACCTCAAGAAGCAGTAGTGATTCAAAGGTCATGAACTGGGGTCAAGTTCAGGGTACAGAGTGAGAAGCTTGTGGAGGTCACAATTTTGAGGAAGTATCTGGGTCTTTTAGCACTATACCCTTAGGTAGAACTGACCTATAATGTTCCTTGCTCTTCCCTCCTTGTCTGGTTTGGAAATCCAGGTTACGCTGGCCTCGTCGAAGGAGCTGGAGTGTATCTCCTTTGTTTCTGTTCCGAGCAATCGTTTCGGGAAGAGAGGGATTATCTCTTCTAGAATATCTGGTAGGCTTGCCTGTGAAACCATCTGGGCCTTGTGTGCCTTCTTCCTGTTTTCTATGAGCTGGGTGATGACAGAGTTAATAATTTCTTTAATAGTTAGTGATCTGTGCAGGTTTTCTGGTCATCCCTAAGTCCATTCCATTAAGCTCTATTTTTTTTTTTTTTTTTTTAGGAGACTGACCATTTTATCCAGGGTTCCAAACTGAATGGCACAGTGTTAGTCCCACTCTCTGAGGCTTGGAAGGATTGATTATATCCTTCCCGTAATAAGCAACAAGGGCAAGTCCATGAAGTGGCCCCCGCCCCCCAAATCGGGGCATGTGTTTGCCAGGGATCAGGGTTTAGGGACTGCCTTATCCTGCCGGCAAGCCAGCAGGACAGGGATGCAGAGGCCGGCTCTGGAGTCGAACTGCCTGGATTCCTCTCCTAGTCCCAAACCTGGGCACATGTATCCGTAGTCTCCTCCTCTGTGAAATGGGTAGAATAACAAGAGTGACCCCTAAAGACCCTACGAGGATCACACAAAATACTTCGTAAACCCTAAGGCCACATCGTAAGGGAGTCCCCATAGCCTTAAAACGTTCAACTGAATAACCTTTCACTTCACAAACTTTCAACTTAACAATTCTCGAGAATGCCAACTCCAGGTCCAGAGCAAAAGTACTTTCACTCCTTCCAGAACCACCAACTGGCACTTACAACCACCGTCTGTCATTCTCATCTCAACCCTCTTGGCACTTACTAGTCTAGAGCCATGGTTCTGCAGGTGGGATCCCCGGACCAGCAGTGGCATTCGGGAACTTTCTAGAAATGCAGACTCTCGGGCTGGACTCCATATGCACTGAATCAGACACTCTGGAGGTTGGCATAACAATCTTGTGGGTCTTTTTTTTAAATTTTTTTTATGTTTATTTTTGAGAGAGACAGAGCATGAGCAGGGTTGGGGGGGGCAGGGGAGCAGGGGTGGGGAGAGAGAGGGAGACACAGAATCCAAAGTAGGCTCCAGGCTCCAGCTGTCAGCACAGAACCCCCATGGGGCTCGAACCCATGAGCAGCGAGATCATGACCTGAGCTGAAGCTGGACACTGAACTGACCGAGCCACCCAGGCGCCCCCACACTCTTGTGTTTCACACACTTTTCAGAGGATTCTGATGCCGGCTCCATGAGTGAGAACCCTAAGTTTTTAAAAGCCACAGGGAACTACCCAGGCTCTTGCTGGGTTCTGAGGGGCTTTTAAAGGATGGCTATTCCCCTGTGATCAATAAAGAGGAAAAGGATAATCATGTTGGAAGGGGAGTAGGAAAGAGATACACAAACGTTACAGGAGTGAAAGCTGAGATCATTTTAAAAGGTCAATGGAGAGAAAATGGCAAATGTTGCCCGTTTGTGTGGGACGGCTCACTCAACGATCAGAACAATTCTGATCAAGCCATGTCTCAGATGCAGTGCCCAAGCGACAGACAACAGACATCAGGACATGAGGAGAAGGATTCTCAAAATTCAAAGAAATGCACAGTAGAAGTGCATTGGCTTCACGGACACTTGGAAAATGCTGGGCGTCTGTGGGCAGCGCTAGGGCTCTGAGCAGAACGCTGGCTCCTGGTTAGGGGGTTGCCACAGGATAGAGGCTCATCTGAGTCAGTAAAGCACTGATGCTTTGATCTGTTCAGACTAGAGCGTGCTAACCAGTTCTCCTGGACCCAGACCGAGGGAGAAGCTAACTAAGTCAACAGCTTTTCCGTACAGATAAAACCGGTGCATTTTAGAAAAAAAAAAAAAAAAATTTTTTTTTTTTTTTAAGTGAGAAGGAGAGGGAGAAGGAGGGAGAGATGCTCGGGACTAAAGTGCATCCGCAGCAAGAAGTTATGTCATATTTTAAACTGTTGAAGGACCAGTTCACATTCCCACTTAACAAGCTTAAAATCCGAGGCGTAACTTGGGCTCTACCAGCAAATGGATCCGGGAACCGTTCGTTGCCGACAACGAAATGCCTCCCCTGGAACTACTGTATAGTTGAAATTCACCATTGAACATGCATAACCCACACCCTGCCCCTGAGATCTGGATTCATTCGATTTGGGGTGGAGCCCACTTTTTAACAAGCTCCCCAAGGGCTACCGAGGCAGATGGTTCTGGACCACAGAGCCATTTGTCATTACCAGAGGAGTGAGAATCAAAGCAGTACTGAGTGGCCGCATACAAACACTGCTGGGGAAAATGCAGTCTGAAACCAAAACACCCCCCCGCCGCCGGAGCCCCAATTTAGCATTTGTTCCCACAGCACAGATCAGGGAAGTCAGCAGTAAATGAGTAACGTGTTATATAAGTTGCTTTTCTGTATGCAGAACCTTAATTCACCAACGAGAAGTTGAAATCATAAAAAAAGTAAGCCCGCCCCCAAAACAAATGCCGGGAAAGCGAAGCCAGGATCTCCCCATCGCCTTCTGCCAGGCAAAGATGAGCCCTCCACGGGGCTGCAACCCCCCGGGCTCACCTTGTGCCACAAGGAGCTGGATCCTTTGGTGGAGGTAGGGAGACAGCTGATGCTCAGGTTTCCACATGGGCAGGGACAGTGCCTTCATCGAGACTTTTCTCTGGTCGAAAACCTAAGTGGAGCCATGTTTTGCTTGACTACACCTCTGGCCCCTTGCTGACAAGTTCTGGAAGCACAAAGCCCCTCTGTCTTGAGTCTTATCTAAGAGCCCCAAACTGCTTTCTCTCTTTGGCAAGGATTCCCAGTCTTTTCCTTTCCCCAATTTCCCCAAGACCTACACAGTAAGCTAGTTCTAACTAGAATGTTAAAGGCTGACCGTGTTTGGAGAACTTATCAGCCCAATGACCACAGAAAATGTGAAAGTGGGCATGGCAAAGATATACCATGTGTATAAAATACATGTTACTGGGGCACCTGGGTGGCTCAGTCAGTTGAGCATCCGACTTCAGCTCAGGTCATGATCTTACAGTTTGTGGGTTGGAGCCCCGCATCAGGCTCTGTGCTGACAGCTTGCTCAGAGCCTGCAGCCTGCTTCAGATTCTGTGTCTCCTTCTCTCTCTCTCTGCCCCTCCCCCGCTCGTACTCTGTCTCTCTCTCAAAAATAAATAAATGTTTAAAAAAAAATTTTTTTTTTAAATAAAATACACATTACCTCTTCCAATGAGCCAGCCTCAGGAACCTTCTCAACACTGACATGGAACCATTCACTCTCAACTAGAGAGCAAACTAAGTTTCAGACACTTTTTTTTTTAAGTTTAGTTATTTATTTTGAAAGAGAAAGGGATAGCAGGGGAGGGGCAGAGAGGGAGAGAGAGGCTCCGTGCTGTCAGCACAGAGGACTCGAACTCACGAACCATGAGATCTTGACCTGAACCAATGTCAACAGTCAGACACTTAACCAACTGAGCCACCCAGGTGTCCCTAAACTGCAAGTTTTGGAGGCAGAAGCCCCTATCGTTTTATTGTGCTACTCCAAACGCCTAGCATGGTGGCTAACTCTTAGGAAGAGCTAAAAAAAGAAAAGAAAAGAAAAGAAAAGAAAAGAAAAGAAAAGAAAAGAAAAGAAAAGAAAAGAAGAGGAGAGGAGAGGAGAGGAGAGGAGAGGAGAGGAGAGGAGAGGAAAGGAAAAGAAAAGACAAGAAAAGACAAGAAAAAAGAAAAGAAAAGAAAAGAAAAGAAAAGAAAAGAAAAGAAAAGAAAAAACACTGAATTGACTTAAACTGACACCTGATGTGAACCTTAATGGCCACCCCCATTTTACAGAGCACATTTCAAAATGCCTTAGAGTCACGTGGGGCTGCTTATTTAAAAACCCATCTTCTGGGCTAACCACCCCACCCTTGGTAAATCAGACTCCACGGGACCTTCATTTTTAACAAGGGGCCGGGTAATCTACACACATAACATTTGAGAGTCACAGCCCTAACCTTGCAGGGGAATCTCAAGGACACCAACACTAGGCAATGTGATCAAGAGAAAGAGCCCTTTGAGAACACCCAAAACAGAACACAACAGAGGCAGGTAGCCTCCTCCTCTCCACCCAGGCACGGGCCCAGGTGGAGAATGTTCAACTTCAGGAAAAAAAAAAAAATGAGGCCAGTAAGAGACCAGAGATGAGAAAGGTCTAGAGAAGCATCGTGGAGCCGAGGCGGGGATCTAACAAGGCCACCTTGCATCCCAGCAGGCTCATCCTTGGCCTTTCCCCCTGCTGGGGGGGTGGGGGGGTACCACGCCCCACCGGCAGATCGTAAACCAGAGGGCACCGACCAGGCCCATAGATGGAGGGCAACTTCGGAAAGTCGTGTGGAAGGAGAGGCCTACCTCCATCTGCCCATCTCTCCGCGTCCGGCTTCCCCGCTTCCCCCTGCAGTCTGGCGGCTACAGTCCGCGAGCCTTCCTCCCTCCGTGCTGTTCCTCCCACTCCCAAGGCGGCCACATTCGAAGCAGGACAGGGGACCGTGCCGGCCGGCCGGGGACCCAGGAGTCACCCCCGGGTCCCCTGCACCCACACCCAAGGAGCCTCAGACGACCGGCCCGCCAGCCACCCTCCCCGAGCCGGGGAATCCCTCTCCCGCCGGCAGCTGTCGCGGAACGTCAGACACGGATGTTTATGCCAGGCCTCATTTACACAAGCCCACTCCTCCCCGAGAGATGAATTTTTAAAACAAACAGCTTTTACATATGTTAGCAGGCAGAGTCATGTCAGCATCAGGGATCCCCAGACGGAAACATGAGTCAATCTGGGGCAGACACTGCTAAATAAATCCTGTTTGGGTGAAATCCCTCTCTCTGGAGAAAGGCCTCAGATTCCCCAGCAAGATTCCCTCAAGACGCGGGGCTCTCGCTGCAGCGGGGCGTGCCCTGAGCGCTCTGAACTCTGAAATCACCGTCGCGCTGCTGGGCATCGGCTCCATCAGCCCCTCCTGGGAGTGCTGCCAGCCCATCCCACCTGCGTCCTTTCCCTTACTCCCACACACACTCTAGTTCCACCCAGGGCATCAGATGTCCCTGCTCGGTCGGGAACGGGTCGTCCACGCTGATGCCAAGGCTTAGGGTTCTGGCAGCTCAAGAGGGAAATGTCACCACCAAGGCACACGGATATCCGAGAAATGAGGGGGTGCACGAAACAGGTACAGATGGCCTGGCGGCCCCAGGCCACTAAGGCCCAGTCAAGGAGTAACTTCACCATTAAGGAAACGTCAGGCTTGGGAGCGTTAATGACCTTTTGCCTCCTCTTTCCTTAACTCTGCCTGTGGGGACTTGGTAAGAGAGAGGAATTCTCAGAGAATTAGCATAGGACGGGGTCAGGGCGCTCTCACACCCACCCTGGACGTGGGGCCAGAGCACCCATGCTAGTGATAGAGGAGGGGCAGAGGCTCCAGCTGAAGAACTGGCATGGAGAAGTTCAAGTCCAAACTGGGTCTGAGAAGAGGGGCAGACCCCGCCTTTCTGGGCTACACGGTTTTGGGGGTGGGGGCTCAATGAGCTCAAAAGCAAAGCCTCTAGGAGGCGCGTTCTATCCCGGAGAGGCACTGGCCAGCCCTCTGGGGACACGAGTCTCAGGTCCCGGGGGGTGAGGACTTTGAGCTGCCCTCCAGAACAGGGGCTCTCGAGGGGTTACCATGGCCTTGGGTGTGTTCAAGTAGTAAGGGAGCGTCTGTGGCTTGGCCTTCACACATGCACAGGCGTCTGCAACCAGTGTGGGCCTACGACCAAGTCCACACGACTCTCGGTGAGCGAGCCGGAAGGGGAATGACCGCCTAGCTAAGAGTCGGGGTCTCAAGCATTCCCCCAGGCTGCATGCAAAGTGCCCGGCCACCACAGCCAGAAGCGAACACAAGACAAAGACAATCCACGTACCGAGCCCGTTCTCTGCCGGTGCCGCGTGGTTCACACCACACTCCGCCAGGTCTTGCTCTCCGACGTCGTGCAAATCCAAGCCAGGCTGATGGGAGCCGTTTCCAAAGTGCCTCTCGTCCTTCTCGGAACCGGCGTCCCCATTCTCCATCCCGTTCTGAGCCTTTTTCAGCGGCATTATTTGCAAACCACTGGGGGTAGTCCTGTAAGACACCGTCTTGGCGGCCCTGTCACCTCCTGCGGGGGGCTTGGCCGAATACCCTTTCTTCGGCTTGGACAGGGCGGGGTTGATCCGCTTCCGTTTATGGGAAGTCCCTTTGCTCTTCCCGGACTCTGAAGGTCTGTGGGAGAGTTTCTCAACCGACGGGCCTCGGCCGTCACGCAGGAGCTTGGAGGTGCTGGCCTGCTTCCCTGACTTGATCCTTTTGTCCTTGGACACGTGCAGCCCGTTGAATTCGTCGATAAACTCCTCACAGTGCAACAGATGGTGCTCTGGCTCCCACGTGTCCTCCGTGCTGCCGTAGCCTTTCCATCGGATGAGATACTCCCATTTTCCTTTCTTGTTCTTCCTCTTGTCTACAATCCTTTCGACCTGAGGTACGAGATAAGAGAGTCAGGGAAGAGAGAGAAAAAAAGGGTGGAGGAAAGAAGTCAGGCCCAGGCAACAACCGCACAAAGCCCTGAGGACAGAGACACACGGGCCAGGGGACAGGCCGTTCAACATCGGAAGCTGACACTTCCAGGAGCGTTCAAGAAGGCTGGTTTATTTTAGGACATCACTGAATGGAACCAAAGGCACTCGGCTGTTTCCCATGACAACTGTGTGAGGCCATGCCTGGCTGGTGGCACCTGCCTGTCCTTCCAAGGCTTACTCTTGCTTGAAATCACAGCACGAGCTTTCACTAAAGATCTTTATTCTTTTCACTGCACTGAAGTAAAATCAGATGTTTGGAGACCATTGCGGTGTGACTTTTTCACCCTTACTTATAGCGAGCAACATTTATTGAGCATTCACATGGTAGGCACTATGCTAATGTATCCTTATTTATAATAATAGGAATGATTAGTCACACTCATTGGAGTGACTAAATGCTGGGCTTGGACGCTCCCATGTCATTTTCCCCTCACAACAACCCAGTGCAGTCAGTACGGATTCGTTCTTATCCCCACTTTATACTTAAGGAAACAAGGCTTCAGGGAGATTAAGTCACTTAACCAAGTTCCAAGCTGGTAAGGGCAGAGCTGGGATTTGAACCACTCTTACCCCAGACTTATTTTCTTAATCACAGGCCAAGCCAACTCTCTCTACTACGAAAATCTTCCATACTGACCAAAAATGACTTGCATCAACAAAACTCAACCCCCCCCTCCCCACAACATGGAGGGTACAGCTGGTAGGCCAGGTGATAGGTAACGCTCACTGAGAGCCTATTATATGCCTTGCATAACCCCACGGGTGTAACTGCTGTTTTTCCTGTTTGATAGATGAAGTGATTGAGTATGAGGTAAACTGCCTACCAGGCAGGGCTAAGCGGTGGCAGAGGTGAGGTCTGAACCTCTATCCATCTGGCTCTAAAACTCTGTGCTAACTGTCCACATACCTTCAAAGTTATGAAAATCCCTGCCTTCAAGTAATCTCCCGGAAGAACACGGTTAGGAAAATGCCAGTCTTGAGGCTAATAACTGGTCAATCCAGGGGAAGAGCATGTGAGGGTCGTTTACTACGCTGTCAACTTGACCCTAGATGTAAAATTCTTTAAATTAAAAAAAAAAAAAAAAACCGACAGAAAATACCCAATGCTCTACCCTAAAAAAGCTAAATTTCAGTGAAAAAATAAAACAACTACATTCAAAATCATGGGATTTTGACCCCATGAAATTAATAAGTGAGGAATATGTCCTTGAAACTCATGAAGAGAAACAAAGCGAGAAGGGAGAAATCAATACGCGTATAGTCGATCATATTTCAAGATGGCTGTCAAATACATGGGGGGTTCGCTATATGACTGTTTATGTTTACGTGTTTGAATTTTTCTGTTTAAAATTTTACATAATAAAAAGAAAAAATAACTTTGAAAAGACTGTCTCCCAATGGTTTATGTACAACAGAGGCTATGCAAAATAATTAAGCGATGTTCATTGCTTTGCACTTAATAAATATGCAAATAGCTAGGCCATGCTGCCTCTTCATAATACTGTTTCTTTAGAGACAATTTAAATGGTTTCCTTAATTGATTTATCTACGATCAAATTGGCCTATTTCTATTAAAACTCCTTTCCTTACAAAATGCTCTGTGAACATCTGTTTTAGATTCATTACATAATTTTTAGATGTATCACACAAACTCTGTAACAGTTTAAAAAAGTAAAACCATGCCAAACTAATCCAACTCCCAATCTTTGGATCGAGGAACGGGACTAGTTGAGTATTTATTTGTGATAATGCTTCAGAAAGTCCAGAGTATTTCTGGAGGAGCCTGCACCTTTGCACTTTGGGAGGTCTTTGGAGGGGGAAACCCTCTGCAGGTTTACAGAGGGAACAGGGAATAAGCAAGCTGGCACTGCCTTGAAAGAGCAGCATTCCCAAGAGCACCAGCCTAGGAGTATCAGGAGTGAGCCCAGATACTTCTTAGGAGCTAAGGGATTTGTGCTGGCATGGAGGTCTCCAGCTTCAGAAAATATATGGAGAACACTCCTTCCCCAGGACAAAGCAGAAAACCATGTTAGACAAAGAGCCAACACGATGGATAGGTGGGTGGGTGGATGCGTGAAAATGGATGGCTGAGTGGATGAATGTATAGATAGGTGGATCACGGGAGGGATGGATGGATGGAAGGAAGGAAGGGAGGGAGGGAGGGAGGGAGGAAAAAATGGATGCTGGCAGAGAGATGAACACATGGGACGGGTGGATGACAAAAAGGACAGATAAATGGACAGATGACTGGCTGGATGGGTGAAAGGTGGGTAAAGAGATGAGTTCAGAAATGAATGGGTGGATGATGGATGGCACTCACTCATCAAAATGAGCTTAGCATAGTATTTAAGAACACAAGCTGTGGAACAACACTATCTGGTTTAAATCCCCTGGTAAGCCTTTTATTATGTGTTCTTGAGCAAATGAAACTTCTCTGGGCCTCAGATGACTCACCAGGCAAGGGAGAAATAACAGCACCTATCTCACAGGGTGGTTGTGGAGAATATACAAGTAAGTAGTTTTGCATTCCATAGTAAAGGTCACTTAATCTTGCATATCCTCCTGTGAATACAAGTCTTGGTGGTATCTAAAGGCAGAATGTTTCCTCACCTTGCGGAATACGACCCCCCTCTAAGGATAACCAACTCCTCCCTGAAGAGACAGTCAACCTACTTGCATAAGTCCTTCCAAGCATGGGAGATGGCTGTGCAGAGCAGTCCTGCTCGAGAAGCCTGGGGAGTTGCAAGGGTGCAGTGTCTACTCGGCTACTGAGGCCCACACTGTGAGTGGGGGGCTTGGTTTCTTCCCTCCTAGTTACCGGAAGACTGAGTCACAGAGTCACAAGTGGGTCTGCCTCCACCTCTGGTCCCGTCCACAAAGCCACTGGGTGCCTTGACAGCCATTTCTACTTAAATTAACCCAATACCAACAACAAATAGTATTAACGGGATCATCCCGAATAGTCTGATGTGTGTGGGGAAACTGTTGGCCCTGCCATTTTCTATCCACATGACCTGCACAAGTTGCCCAACTTCTCTGGGCCTCAGTCTCCCCATCTGTAAAAGAGGTACACAAAATGAACCTGCTTTTTCTGAAAGACGAAAATACCCACCGGGAGCTCAGAGGAAAGCTGGCTCCAAATTTCCCATCATACTTGGAATCTGCAGCCTCCTAGGACCGAATTCCCTTCCTTACATCCCTGTATAGGTTCTCTGACCCTCTTTGCCACTTCTTCCCAGGAGAGTCTCAAACAGAACCAGAATTCTAATCCGTGCTGGTGATAACAACGGCCACGCTATTTAGGACTTGATCTTGCTCAGGTTCCGACAGTCTCTGGGGAAATCCTTTCTTTTCCCCTTACCCTCTCCCAGCCTCCTCTGCTGACCCCTAACTCCTCACACCTGCTGAAAGCACGCACCTGGGCCTCCAGGTCTCAGCAGCGCTGTTCCTGACGCACCACGCCCACCTTACCTGCCCTGCACTACCTGAAGTTCAGTCCCTCCAGATGGAAACAATCATCAACTCCCTCCCCTTGGAACGAGTAACAAACACATGAACGGCATTAAAACCTTGTATGCTCACACACACACCCACTGGCTCCTTTCTTTCAAAGATAAGCAATCTGAGACCCTGAACTGTTTCTTACAGCTCAACCAAATCATTAATTACCGTTTACTCCCCGTGATCCCAGCCAGTATGAGACAATATTCTGCCACAGGGGGAAGTGGCAGGGGGGGGTGGCAGGGAACTTCCAACGCAGTTATTACCACTGCCAGGATGTCGAGCGGATGGCTGTCTCGTTAGGAATGATAATGATGTTAATCACCTTTATTGGTACGTGCTGTTCCAGGAACTGTGCTAAGCACTCAGGAGGTTTTAGACTTGATCTCTGCACCCAGGCAGGCAGCTGGACATTATACTCACCCTTTGAAAGGTGAGAAAACTGAGTCTCAGAGAAGGTAGGAAACCTTCCCTCGATCACACAGTCAGTAGGGGGTTAGCCAAAATTGGCATTCTAGTTCGTCAGACCCCTCAGCCCAAGTCCTTGGCCCCCTGGCCACACCTCGCCCCTGGGAAACCATCGGGCTAATGGGGGACACAGCCCTTAAATGAACGAGCGTGAAGTAACACATGACGGTAACAAATGATGGCGAAGGTAACGTCACGCAGGAAACAACGGCGGAGGGAATGGGGTTACTTCAGATCAGAAGGGTAGCAAGACTCCTCTGAGACAGAACAATTTAAGCTAACACCAAAATGGGCCTTCAGAGGTGGAGAAAATCTGAGCTGGTGAAGTGAGGGGACTTTCCAAGCAGAAAGGAGAAAGGTCCCTCCCCACCTTCCTCTTCAGTCTTCTGCTAGCAGGCCAGTCGAAAAACACCACCACCCAACATTTATCCAGAATTGACGAAATGCCAGCCATTTCTGAAAGTGATCCCCATAGACTGACCATATGTTATATATGTGAACTCATTTAATCTTGAAAATAACCCAACAAGGCAGGTAATTTCATTCTCTTTTTTTAATGTTTATTTATTTTTGAGCGATAGCACGTGCCAAGGGGCAGAGACATGGGGACAGAGGATCTGAAGCAGGTTCTGCAGTGCCGGCACAGAGTCCAACACAGGGCTCAAACTCATGAACCATGAGATCACGACCCGAGCCACAATCAAGAGTTGGACGCTTAACGGACTGAGACACCCAGTGGACCCTCTCTCTCTCTCTCTTAAAAAAAATTTTTTTTAATGTTTATTTATTTATGAGAGAGAGAGAGAGAGAGAGAGAGAGAGAGAGAGAGAGAGGCAGAGAGATAAGGAGACACAGAATCTGAAGCAGGCTCCAGGCTCTGAGCTATCAGCCCAGAGCCCCACGCGGGGCTTGAACTCACAAACCACAAGACCAACTTAGATGGACGCTTAACCAAGTGAGCCACCCAGGCACCTCTCCCTCTCTCTTTTTTGTAATGTTTATTTATTTTTGAGAGAGAGAGACAGAGTGCAAGCAGGGCAGGGACAGAGAGAGGGGGACACAGAATCCGAAGCAGGCTCCAGGGCCCAAGCTGTCAGCACAGAGCCCAATGCGGGTCTCAAGCCCACGAACCGCACGATCATGACTTGAGCCAAAGTTGGACACTCAACCAACTAAGCCACCCAGGCATCCCCTCTCTATTTTTTAACAGAGGATAAAACTGAGGCACCAAGAGGTTAAGGTCCTTGGCCAAGGCCTCACCTCTGACAAGCAGTGGAGAGGTAAGGCTTGGTCAGAAGCATCTTGGCTCCGGACCCCATACTTTCAGTGACTACACTCCATCCATCACCCCCTCTTGTCCAGTAGGCCCAACCTGACTGAGGCTGACAGCTTATGTATAGCTTCAGACATTTGTCCTCAGCACCGCCAAGGTCACAGAAGACCTCTATCACCTTTAGGTGGCTTAGGAGTAAGTCTCCTGCACCTGACTCTCCCAGCCTGCCCTGAGGGCCTCCCTCTACAGCTGCTCCAATTCTCCATCGGTTCAAATGGAAACAGACCAATTATCATTCATATTCCCTAACCCCAGCTTCCCACCAAAGAAGACAGTATATGAAATTACAATAGCTCAGGAACCCAGGGTTACCAAAGGTTTTCCAGACGCTCGAAGGAATGCCTCCCACATCAGAGGGAGTTGGACCGAGAAACTTTGCATTACTAATTCATGCCTTGCCCTCTGAATGCCAAGAGCAAAGCAAGAAAGAATAAAGGAAGATGCCCACGCCTGCTGTGTACCCATGGATACACCAGCACATTCAACCCTAGACATCCCCAGATTCTGGACCCCTAGCCCACATCTGCAAGGACCTCTCTGCATCCTTCCAACATCCTGGGATAACTCCCGTGGGGGCAGAAAGGCATGTGGACCCCATCACTACAACTTGGGGTATGAAGTCTTCAGGAAGGATAAAGACAGGACACGTTCTGGAAGCAACTAGGCATGGGCTGTTTCAGGTCTGGAAGACTGATTGCTCCAGATTATCTAATCAGAGAAGGCAGTATAAATAGGCAGTGTTTCCCACCCAGTCCAGCAAAACCGCACTAGAGAAACAGATGCCAGACCAAGAATTTTGGCTCAGAGCCACGTAATTTAAGCCAGCCTCCAGGTGAGAGTCTAAAGTGAAAAATTCAGCAGCATCCAAGTGATGAGGGACCGAGAGGAATTCCCACACCCCTCTCCTGGGAAACACTGAACCAGAGAGACCGCTCCTTGATCAAGAACACGCAGACAGAACCCGGCAATAGCAACATCACTGCAGGACATATTTATGAGAACTTCTAAAACACATCCGAACACAAACATCACTAAAAGTTCTCAGCAAAATCCTCACCAGGAAAAGCACCACTGCGCATTTTTACATAGCATTTGTGTCATGTTTTCAAAGACGACAGAAAATACAACCTCTGTTTTTAGAAAAGAGAGAAAGGTAAAAGATGAAATGAAACCAATAGGTTGAGCAGGAAGCTGAAATGAAAGAAGGCTCATTTACATCAGAAAGGATGTAAGGGAACCAAAGGAAAAAACACAAGCAAAGAAATAAAATTCCCATTGGAACCAGAAAAGGACAGAATCAACATGCAGAAAATCAAATCCATGATGGAGACAGTGTACTTGAAAAGCTCTCCAAGGACACAGAGGTCTTTAAAGAAAACCTTGAGTAACATGACAAATAGACATCTATCTAGGAGGGCTAACAGAGATCCAACCAAGGTAAAGTCTGGGAGAGGGGGAAAAAAACCAAAATAGGCCAAAACACTAACGAGTCCTACCAGAAGAAATCCCTGCATCTTGAGTCTGTAGGGGGGTGGGAGGGAGGGTAGGGTGTGTGATGGGCATTGAGGGGGGCACCTGTTGGGATGCGCACTGGGTGTTGTATGGAAACCAATTTGACAATAAATATCATATTAAAATAAATAAATAAATAAATAAATAAATAAATAAATAATAAAATCGCTTAACAATATTACCTCATTAAAGACTTTAAAAAAAGGAAAGAAAGATCTCAGTGATGGGGAATGCAGAGGTTGAGAATCAATCAACTTTGTTTATTTCTCTTCTTGCAGAACTTCAAAAAATTAAACCCCCCACTCTCACACCCCAACTCTCCAAAATGGTAGGCAAAAAAATTAGGCAGACTTCAGAGAACATTAAAATACCAGGATACAAACTGAAAAAAATAAATATTGCAAACTTAAGAATTCTAAAACCGGTGAGGTGGGCCTGCAGATGAAAACGAAGGAGGAAAAGATCTCCTGTGTGAAGAACAAAATATATATAACTATCCATTTAAAAAATGACTCTATCCTGCAGTGCCAGAAAATAACTACTTAAAAATTAAAATAAACAAGCCTTAAATGATGGGAGAATGCCAAAAGGAACCAACTGAAAGAGCTCCCAGTGGCCAAAGCTAGACAAATTTGAATAAGAAAATAAATAGTGATAGTACTACATTTACAACCCAAGGAGTAAAATAAATATCCATGAGTTCATCTGATATAAATAAATGAATTACTTATCAGAAGTTGCCTGCAGGCTAAATCTGGCCCAATGACTGTTTTAATAATAAAGATTTATTGGGACGTACCGATGTCCATTCATTTATGTATCATCTATGGGTGTTCCAAACCACAAAAGTAGGGCTAGCTGTGTAGTGGAGACTGCATGGTCCATAAAGTCTAAAATATTTGCTATCTGGCCTATAACAGAAAAGGTTTGCTGACTCTGGAAGAAACAAACAAGTAGGGGAGAAAATACCAATATCCCTTACAGAAGAATTCCACATAAGGAATGTAAAAAAGGAGTAAGGGAAATAGAAAAATCACCACCAGAATACCACAGAAATAATTGCTATAGGAAAGATCCACAGACAGATGCTAAAATTAGTGGGTAACATTTTGAAGAGAAATGAGATATTTGGATAGCATCAAAATATCCCCCAACATACTTACTGACCACCATGGTAATTGTAACAGACGCCCACCTACTGATATTCCCTCCTTTAGGGGTTGGAGCTTAATTCCTCTCCCCTTGAGTGACAGGGCTTAATGACTTCTTTCTAATGAGTAGAGTATGTGAAGGGAAAAACAGTAACTACAGTGGAGGAGAGATATGGCAAAGACCGTGATCAAGGCTATGTCGTCCATGATAAATCATGCTGATGCCATGTATACTCCTGACACGGTTCACTTGCAAGGGCACTTCCCTCTGCAGTGTAATTCCCCAAACCCATCATCTCATGAGGAAACACTAGACAAACTCACACTGAGAAACTATCTACGAAGGTCTTGTAATGCAAGGAAAGATGAAGATACTATCTCAGACTAGAGGACACTGAGAAAGTAACAACCAGATGCAATGTGGTATTCTGGACTGGATTGTGACACAGGAAAGGATGTCCGTGAAATACTGGTGAAATCCTGATGAAGTCCACAGTTTAGGTCATAATGCAGCACCAATGTCAATTTCTTAGTTCCGATAAATGTGCATGGTATAAAATGTAAGTAACTGTGAAAACTGGTTCAAGGGGAGACGGGAACTCTGTGCCTCATCTTCATAGTTCTTCCAAAAGTCTATAATTATTCCAAATGTTTTTTAAAAAGTATAAGTGTACCATTTAGTATACACAATTGTATAATGAAACGAAAGACAAAAAGAATCTGAATAGTAACCACGATCATAAAACCTAACAAATTTTAAGCACTTGTTATGTACTTATTTGCTTAGTGATAGAAATGAAAAGAATGAGCAAAGACATATCAGGCAGTACCAAAATTTGTACAGAATATCAAAGTAAAATTAAGGAGCAAAATGAAGACATTTTAAATTAAAAATATTCACTAAATATATAATAGGCATGAACTTTTCTACAGCAAATAACAGATCAAACAATCACTAAAAAAATTCAACAGAAATTGACAGAAGCAATTTGAACTGAAGACTTAAACTCAATACTTTCAGACATGGAGAAATCAAGCAGATGGAAACTAGGGATATAAGAAATCTGAATAATGTAAATATGATAGGCATTCTAGTAAATATTGCAAGTATTTGTATAAACAAAAACTTTTAACTTCATAATTTGTAAGGAATATAAAATCTACCAAAAAAATCTACAGAAAACCACTTTGGAACACTTATAAAAATTGATTATAAACTAAAATATGAGAGAAAAATTAATAAATGCCAGAAAGAAAATATTGTACAGACTGTGTTCTCTAAATACAATGCTACAACACTAAATGAAAGCACAATTTAAAAATAAATCCTAAACAAGTTTGCAAATAAAAAAATAATGGTAACTGGTAAAATCAGCAACCATCAGATGAAGGCCTAAGAAAACTTATAATAATAATTTTTTAAAAAGTAAAAACTGAACACACACGTATTATCAAAGTAGTTGGTATGTGGAAAGAAGGAAGGAAGGGAGGAAGGGAGGAAGGAAGGAAGGAGTTCAATATCAACACTGACTAATCAGTAAATGAAAAATCACTCTTGGGAAGTAAGAGGAAAGAATAAATACCAAATTAGAAATAAACAAACTAGAAAATACACCAAAGATGAACCTACTGACATTCAAAAAATGAAAATAAAGAGCAAAAATGGAAGAGTAGGCAGTTCTAAAAGCCTGCCCCTCCAGAGAAACATCAAAAATCAAGCAAAAACATCAGAATCAACTCTTTCAGAATTCTAGAAAACAAAGTTAATAGCAACCAAACAAACACTAAATCAAGAAAAACACAACTTAAAAACATCAGGAAAGCTTTGAGTCATTTTTGCTTGCCCATGACCCTCCCAATTCTCCAGCTCATCAGCAGTCTTGAACATGGTGGCCCACATTCCCAGGGTAGGACCATGATCCTTGGTTCTGGAGAGAGCAGAGAAGACCTTATCCTCAAAGAACTGTGCTTGTTCTAACTGGTCTTTGGGCTACCTGAAAGACAGATACAAGCACTTGCTTTCATTTTGTTAATCCTGAAACCTACTGGGGTTGGAAAAGTAGCTATGCAGAGTCATTCTTTCAAAACAATGTAAGGCAAGTGAACAATCTGCTGCCAACTGGGGCAAAAGAGTGCTGTTGAGAAAAACAATAGATGCACAGAAAGCCTGGGAGGAAAAGCTGGAGAGTTTCTTCATAAAATTAAAGCATTCAAAAGTGCCCATGTATACTGGAAATGTAGAAAGCTACGCACTTGCCCAGGACAGAATGCATGCTCAGAAAAGACTTAAGCCAGACCTACACTTTTCACTTCTGACTGATCTCGAGGCTTAGTGCAAGGACAAGTGACAACTAAGGCAGTTGTAAATGGCCTGGCCAGGCACTGAAGGAATGTCCCAACAGAGTGAATCTAGGACAGTCGCTCTTTCTCTCCTTCTTTCTTTCTCTTCCTTCCTTCCTTCCTTCCCCTTCCTTCCTTCCTTCCTTCCTTCCTTCCTTCCTTCCTCTTTCTTTCTTTCTTTCTTTCTTTCTTTCTTTCTTTCTCCCTTTCTATTCTTTATTTCTATATTTATTTCTCCTGGAATACAAGGAAATCTGTTATAAATAACTTCGCACAAGCTAAAGGAACAGAGACTTCAGAAATCACACATGACGAAGAATATGGACCTTACAAAAAGAGCTTAGAAAAGTCTCTAAACAAACATCAACAGCCCACAACAAGAAACAAAATCAAGCCTGAGGAGGGGGAAGAGTATGATTTCCAGAGTGACTATATTATAACATTCTAACTGTCCAGTTTTCAACAAAAAAGCTATGAAGCACTCAAATAAGGAAATATGGCCCTTCATTAACAGAAAAAATTAATAGAAACTACTCCTGAGGAAGGATAGACATTGGACTTGCTAGACAAAGGCTTCAAAATCAACTGTCTTAAATATGCTCAAAAAACAAGAGGAAACCATGGACAAGGTTTCAAAGAGGATAACAATGTCTCGACAAATAGAAAATATCAATAGAGATTTTTAAAAATCATAAAAAGGAACCAAATAGAAATTTGGGATCTGAAAATTATAACAGCTTAAATGAAAATTGCACCAGAGAGTTTCACTAGAAGATTTATGCAGACAGAAGGAAGAATTGAAGGTAGCTCAATTGAAATTATCTAGTCTGAGCAGAATGGAAAAAAATGGAAAAAAAAAAAACACAGCCCAAGAGATCTGTAAGCCACCATCAAGGGTAACAACATACACACAATAAAAGAGAGGAGAAAAAGAAATGGGCAAAAGGAATATTTGAAGAAATAAGAGCCAAAATTTTCCAAATTTTATGAAATATATGTCTATACATTTAAGAAGTTCAACAAATTCCAAGTAGGATAATCTCAAAGAGATCGACAGGAGGCAAATTATAATCAAATAGTTGAAAGACAAATTCACAGAGAGAATCTTAAAAGCAGCAAGAGAGAAATAACACATCATGTACAGGAGGTCCTCAACAAGATTAACAGTTAATTTCTCATCAGGAACTATGGAGGCAAGAAGGCAGTGGAACCACATATCTAAAGTACTGGGTAAAAAAAACTGTCAACCAAGAATTTTACATCTACATTACATAAAGAGAAAAATTGTGATAGTTCCAGATAAATAAAACTGAGGTAATGACATCTCTATTAGACCTGCCCTACAATATATACTAAAAGGAGTCCTTTAGGCTAAAATGAAAGGTAGTAAATTGAAGCCATATGAAGAAATAAAAAACTCCAGAAATGATAAGCAATAAGTAAATATAAAATCCAGCATTACTGTATTTTGTGATTTGTAACTTTTGTTTCCTGTATGATTTAAGACAAATGAATACAGCAATAATTACATATGTACATTAATAGGTACATTATATAAAGATATAATTAGTAATAATAATAAAAACAGGTGGAGGGATCTGTACATAAGCTGAGTTTTTCTATGATATTGCAGCTACACTGAAATCAAAACTTAGGATGTTAGTGGTAAACCCCATAGTACCATTAAGAAAATATCTTTAAAATGTACAGTAAAGGAAATGACAAGGGAATCAAAACATGATAATACAAAAACTGATTCTTGAGGCAAAGCAATAAAATGGATGAATTACTGATTAATCCCACTGAAGAAGAAATAGAGAAAATACAAATAAAATTAATCATAAATTAAATGAGAATATAACAGATTGAAATTAAATGCATGCAATACCATGTACTCTAATATGGTGAAAGTTTGAAATGCGGGGTGATATGCATATTGTAAAATAATATACACATTAGCAAAAATGACTCAGAAAAAAACTGAAATTGGAAAGAAACAGATATAGTTACTAAAATTAAACATCTGAACAGAATGATAACTACAGGGAAAAATGGGTAATTATTAAATGATTTCCTAAGAAAAGGTTCTAAACTAAAATAAGACTACCCAAAAATCTTTCAGATATTTAAGATATAGGTAGTTCCAATAGTACAGATATTATTTTAGTGCAGAGAGAAAAAATGAAAAGCTTCCAAACGCACTGAACAAGAACATTCAAAAGAAATAATATATTTAAAGAATAAAATATCTTGCAGTTACAGATGGTTAAATTTTAAAAGTACGAAGATAAGTTTCACATTAATTGGTAAAAGAAGGAAAAATGACATGCTCTTAATAGATGCATTAACAGTCAATTACCCAAATTTTAAATTCACTCCAGACCATCTTCCCTTGAAAAAAAAGAGACTAAAAATATCTATAACAAAAAAAGCTATATTAAATTAGCAGTTTGCATCAATGTTAACAATAAAATGTAATAGGCACTCCCACTATAGTCAAGATCAAAACAAAGATATATATAATGATTTCGTTATTGAACTATTTTGGGTGAAAGGAACAGCACAAGAAAATATTAAACAGGAAAAGGAGACATGAAGATAGGAAAAAAGTCAAAATTATCATTATTTGTAGATAATATGATTACATATCTTATATGTCTAGAAAATGTGATATAAAATTTGACCAGAATGTATAAAATTTAGCAAATGATTAAGTATAAAAATAATATTAATAATTCACTATCAACTTTGCTCCAAAATGAAACAACACATTCTCTTCAAATATGCATTAGTACTCACAAAAACAAGGATATATTACACTGCAAGGAAAATGTCAACACACTAGAAAAACAGAAATCACACAAGCCATAATTTCTCAATTTGTTCTAATAAAATTATGAATCAACAAAAAAATGATAGATAAGAAAAATCTAAGGACTGGCCCTCCATTTTCTACTCAATATGTGGAGTTAGAAGAAAGCACTGCTCCCCACTTTACAACAACAAAGATCCAGACAAACCTATGTTCATGACTTATCTAAAACTCATCAGAGAGCAGGTACTGAGAAAAAAACAACTAGCTCAGAATCTCAGATGTTTGCAGAGAGAGACTAAAGAGGACGCTTATCTCAAGTAGATGCCCCTGGATACCAGCTCTAATGGATAAGGTGAAAAATGCAAGATCAGATGGGAAAATTCAGTGGAATTTTCTTAAAGAAAAATTTTCCTAATGAAAAATTCTTAAAGAAATTTTTTAAATTCCTAAAAAAATTCTTAAAGAAACTATAAGAAATCATCAAGTAAAAATGCAAGAAATCAAGACCATAACAAAAGAGATAAGAATTGCAATTGATAGTGATCAGGAGAGTCAACATAACTAATGGAAAAAAATCATAAAACTTGAAGGTAGATCAATAGAAATTAGTCAAATAGAAACACATGTTTAAAAGTTGGGAACAGAGGTGGGGGGAAGGGTATCTAAGATCTGTAGAACAAAACCAAACAGTCTGACATAGGTGTCATTGGCATCCCAGAGTAGGAAGAAAGGGAGAATGGGCAGAAAAAATATTTCAAATATGAACAGACAAAAATGTTGAAAATTAGTGATAGTACAAGACCACTAATCCACAGAGCAGGATAAATGCTCCCCCCAAAAAAGAACATAATATAATACAATATACCAAGTCATAGCATACTGGAACTGCAGAAAAACAAAATACAGAGAGAAAATTTTGCCATCAGAGAGAAAGAACACATATCATATAAAAGGACAAAAATAACTATTACATCAGATTTCTTATCAAAAACTATGCATGACATAGCAGTGCTATCAACAACAGCCAAAGTATGGAAAGAGCCCAAATGTCCATCAACAGATGAATGGATAAAGAAGATGTGGTATATATATACAATGGAGTATTACTCGGCAATCAAGAAGAATGAAATCTTGCCATTTGCAACAACGTGGATGAACTAGAGGGTATTATGCTAAGCAAAATCAGTCGGAGAAAGAAAAATATCATATGACTTCACTCATATGTGGAGACACAAAACAAATGAACGTAAGGGAAGAGAAGCAAAAATACAAAAACAGGGAAGGGGACAAAATATAAGAGGCACTTAAATATAAAGAACAAATTAAGGGTTGCTGGAGAGGTTGAGGAGATGAATAAATAGCCAAGGCGCATTGAGCAACACACTTGTTGGGATGAGCACTGGGTGGTACACAGAGAGGATGAATCACTGGAATCTACTCCTGAAATCATTATTGCACTATATGCTAACTGGGATATCAATTAAAAAATAAAATATATAAAAAATAAAAAATAATAAAAAAAGAAAAAGGTTATTTTAAGATAATAAACATATATATACACCAAAAACAAACAAACAAAACATGTGTGCATGACAGCACAGAGAGAAATCATATCTTCAAAGTGATAAAACAAAAAAAAGACTATCAATCAACAACTTGATTTCCAGCAAAAATATCTTCCATAAAGGAAAAAGCAAGATTTCTCAGACAGAAACTAAGGGACTTCACCACCAGTAAATCTACTCTACACAGAATTTTAAAGGAAATTCTTCAGATGAAGGAACAGGACACCAGACAGGAACTTGGATCTACACAAAGAAATAAAGAACACTGGGAGGGGGATAAATGAAGGTAAAAATAAAAATTTTTCTTACCTTGAATTGCTCTAAAGTTAAATGTCTTAAGTAAAAAGAGCAATGACATATGTATGTTCATAGCAAATGTGAAAGTAATGTGAAAAACAACAATAAGACAGAAGGGGGAGAGGAATGGAAATATACTGTTGCAAGATCATAAAACTACCTGTGAAACAGTGTAAGCTACATGCGGGTAAACTGGGTAAAGATATGTAAACTTTAGGGCAAATATTTGAAAACATAAACAGGAGGTATAAATACTTGTGAAGGTTAAAAAAAAGCATCATGAGAAATGTTAAGCTTTTAAAAAAGTTTAATTCACCTGAGGGCAGAAAAAGCAGAAAAAAAATGAAACAAAGAACAGATGGGTCAAATAAAAAACAGCTTGCAAAATGCAAGATTTTAATACCATTATATAAATAATTACATTAATGTAAATGGCACGAACATCAACTTAAAAAACTCATATGGTCAAACTGGATGAAAAGCAAGACTCCACTATATGCTGTTATTGGAGGGGGGGGGTTGTTTATTTATTTTGAGAAAGAGAGAATGTGAGCAAGCAGTGGAGGGGCAGAGAGAGAGAGAGAGAGAGAGAGAATAGAATTCCAAGCAGGATCCACACTGTGAGAGCAAAGCCCAATGCAGGGCTCAATCTCACAAACCATGAGATCATGACCTGAGCCAAAATCAAGAGTCGGAAGCTTAACGGACTGAATCATCCAGGCGCCCTTCTATTATATGCTGTTGTAGGTAATCTTTTAATATAAAGACATAGCTAGGGTACAAGTAAAATGATGGGAAAATATACCGTGAAACAATAATGAAAAGAAAGCTTGGATGGTTACATTAATATCAGACAAAGTAGAGTTCAAGACAAAGAATAAAACTAAAGAAAAACAGGAACCTAACACAACAATAAAAGAGTCCATTCTCTAAGAATCTATACAGTCCAAAATTTTTATGCACTTAACAAAGTTATAAATACATGAAGCAAAACTGAGTGAACTGGAAGAAGATTTAGACAAAAATACACAATTATGGTTGGAGATTTCAACATTACTCTCAGTAATTAACAGAGGAAGAAAATATAAATCAATAAGGAAACAAAATACTTTAAAAACATAGTGCACACAGAGAACTACCACACTCTGGGCCATAAAACGAACCATAGAAAGTTCTGAATAGAAATCATTAAAACTGTGTTCTCTGACCGTAACAACATGAAACTACCAATTAAAAAAAATACATCTGGAAATCTCACCCTTACACATACTTCTAAAATTAACTCATGGGGCAAAAAAGTCTTAAGAAAAATTTTTAAAATATTTTAAAGTAAATAATAGTGAAAAGAAGGTAACATATTCAAATTCATGGGAGGCAGGTAAAACAGCATTCAGAGGGAAATTTATAGCATTCTGTGCTTATCTAAGAAAAGAAGAAAAGTCTAAGCCTCCACGTTAAAAAACTACAATGAACAAATTACACTCAAAGCTAGCAGAAAGAAGAAAATAAATGTAAGAAAAGAAATAAATGTAAGAAAAAGAAATGAACTTAAAAACAGTAAGATTACAGAGAATATCAATGAAACCAAAAGCTAGTCCTTTGAAAGCATTATAAAACTGGTAAACTTCTAGCCAGACACAGGAAAAAAAAAAGAAAAGAAAGTGAAAAGACAATTTACCTACAACAGGAATTAAAGAGCGAATGGACACCAACAGAGACCCAGATACGCTTAGATATACCATCCATGGCTGCCATGGGCTGGGGGAACACAGAGAAGTTTAGGGCAGTGAGACTACTCTGTGCAGTATAATGCTGGACACGTGTCATATACAGGTCTCCAAACCCATAGCATGTGTAACACCAAGAGTGGCCTTAATGTAAACTACAGGCCTTGAGTGATAATGATGTGTCAATGTAGGCTCATTAATTAAAAAAAAAAAAAAAAGACAAATGATAGATTGATGAGATACTGACATATATAACAAAGGGTTGATACCCAGACTATTAAAAAAACACTTTTAAATCAATTGAAAAAATTAAAAACCAATTAAAAATGGGCCAAAAAAAAAGATAAAAAATTCAAAGAATTAAGAATGAACACAACAAATTAAAAATGAAGGTCGATCTCATCCTTCATCAGGAAATATAAAAACAAAACAATGAGAGAGTTAGGCAGAAATAAGGTTGATAATATATGTTGGCAAGGGTGTGGGGAAAAAGACAACCACACGTGCCCTTGGTCACAGTGTAAAATGGTATCTCCTCTAGGGAGGGTAATTGGGTACCTACAGAAAATTTTAAAGCACGTTTAACAGACATCTTAAAATGTTTTAAATGCCCCCTGCTACACACAGGGTATATAGAGTCACATTATACTAGCTGAGTCCAAAGGGACCCTGGGCAGAAAAAATGTGTGTCTTTTCTGAACAATAACATTCCACTTCCTGCTCTCTCTCTTTCATGCTAGTTAGTACCCAAGGATGCCCTGAGTTGCTTCTGGTTGCAGGTAAGGAATAGTCCAGCCTCCAACATAGGCCTGGGCCCCTGAGGGACTGGGTGGAACTGAACACCCCACCAACCATCCCTGCACCTACAGGAGGACTGAGAAATAAACCTTTGTTGCATTGATCCCCTGGGAATAAAAAAAAAAACTGCACAAACCCTTGACCCAGAAATTTGGATTCTGGTATCCAATTCTGGGAAAAGAACGAAGTGTAGACTATAAGTAACCACCTATCTAAGGAGCATGGTTAACAGAACTAAAATAGAGCTCGATGCTTTGAAAGGACAGTAGGATCCCACTTATGTTAAAATATGCATATGCATGGGGCGCCTGGGTGGCTCAGTCAGTTAAGTGTCCGACTTCGGCTCAGGTCATGAGGCTCAGGTCATAATCTCGTGGTTCACGAGTTCCAGCCCCATGTCGGGCTCTGTGCTGACAGCTCGGAGCCTGGAGCCTGCTTCTGATTCTGTGTCTCCCTCTCTCTCTGACCCTCCCCCATTCATGCTCTGCCATGCTCTGTCTCTCTCTGTCTCAAAAATAAATAAACGTTAAAAAAAATATATGCATATGCAAATGACAAAGGTCTAGAATAATCCACTGCTAATTGTCTGTAACCACTGCCTAATCATTAAAAATGGCTGGCTCTCGGGGCACCTGGGTGGCTCAGTCGGTTGGGTGTCCGACTTCAGCTCAGGTCATGATCTTATACTCCATGAGTTCAAGCCCCGCGTCGGGCTCTGTGCTGACAGCTCGGAGCCTGGAGCCTGCTTCGGATTCTGTGACTCCTTCTCTCTCTGCCCCTCTGCCTCTCACTCTGTCTCTCCTTCAAAAATAAATAAACATAAAAAAAAAAATTTTTTTTTAAATGGCTGGCTCTCAAGCAGGGAGTGGGATGGGAAAGAGGCACCAAGGGGGTCTTTCATTTTTATTCAATATTCTTCTGTATTGTTTAACTGTTCTCAATTGCAAGCTATTTATGTAGCCTCAGTGCCACATTTAAATCAATAAAAATATATTTTTTTAGGGGCTCCTAGGTGGCTCAGTCAGTTAAGTGTCTGACTCTTGATTTAAGCTCAGGTCATGATCTCACGGGTCGTGGGATCGAGTCCCACATTGCGCTCCATCCTGACAGCATGAAGCCTGCTTGGTATTCTCTCTCCCTCTCCCTGCCCCTCCCCCACTCTTGCTCTACCTGTGTCTCTCAAAATAAATAAACATCATATATACGTACATACATATATATGATGATAAACATGTTTATCATGATGATATGTTTATCATATATATGTATGTACGTATATATGATGTTTATTTAAATGTTTATGTATATATGTATATACACACATATATACATATATAGGGGCACCTGGGTGGCTCAGATCATGATTTTATGGTTCCTGAGTTTGAGCCCTGCGTCAGGACTCTGCTGACATCTCAGAGCCTCGAGCCTGCTTTGGGTTCTGACTCCTTCTCCCTCTGCCCCTTCCCCACTTGCGCTCTGTCTCCCTCAAATATAAATAAACATTAAAAAAATTAAAAAATAAAAAACATATTTTTTTAATTAACGTATTTCCCATACAACTTAAATGACCAGTGAGAAGACATAATGGGAAGCATGAACACATTCCAAAAAAGCAACCAAAAAGATTAAAATAGCAAAGTTTAACTTGAACAAGAAATATTGAGAAACCAGAAGAAAAGCCACAAAGTCCTGCAGAGATATTTTAAAGGGCTCAAATGAATGGAGCAGTATGTACAATGTGTTTGGATGGGAAGTCTTCATATATTAAGGATGTCAGATTGCAACAAGCTAGTCGATAAATATAATGCAGTTACGACCCAAATCCCAGCGGGGCCCATTTTCAGAACTGTACAGAATGATTCTCAAGTACCTCCGGGAGAATTAAACAAAAATAGTCAAGAAGTTTTGAAAAAGAAGGATAATGAGGAAGCACTGCCACAATTACATAATAAAACAATATAAAGCCGCAATCATTGTCTGCGTAGTATTGGGGCGGAGGAAGAAAAAATTCAGCTGAACAAGACAGAAAGCCCACAAACATACCTTAGTAAACAGAAAATCTATTTTTTAAAAAAAGTAGCATCAAAAATCAATGCCGAATGGAAGAATTCCTGGATTAGTGGCACTGGAACAATTAAATAGGGATGAGATGGAAAACACATCCTCACTTCACAGTAGAGGGATAAGAGTTTGGGGTTTATTTACCAATTAATTCCAGGTGGTCTCAACAGTCAGAAAGTTAAAACACACGCACAATACTACACACTCCCCACTCCACACATAAAACCATGAAATCCAAGAAAATAAAAAAGAAATAAAGGTAAATAGCCATCTGATTTTTAGCTGAAAGATATCCTACAGTTTTTAAAGTTTATTCATTTATTTTGAGAGAAAGAGAGGAGAGAATCCCAAGCATGCTCTGCACTGTCAGCACAGAGCCCAATGCGGGGCTCGAACGCACAAATCATGAGATCATGACATGAGCCAAAGTCAGGTGTTTAAATGATGGAGCCACCCAGGTACCCCAAGATAGCCTACGTTTTAAAAGAATATTTAAAAAAAGGAATACTTTTTCATTCAAAAAAAACTGTAGATAAACAGAAACAAAATCAAATGGCACACAGTAAAATGGAAAAAACCAAGGCCAATGTCAGATAAAGCTTACTTAATAAATCAACCTATGAGGATCTCAAGAATATCATCAAGAAATGTACATAAATGAGCATAGGACAGGAAGAAAGTGTTCACAGATGGGATACACAAATGGCTATTCAATATGTAAAAACACTTTATCTCATAAAAGAACAAAAAATGTACACAAAAACAAGGAGATTGTGGTGTTTAATCCATCAAATTAGCAATGATTTCTTTGAAAATCAATAATGCATTGAAGCTGGCGAGGGGGAGGTGGGATGGGCACGCTTGAGGCAGCACTGTGAAATAGTACAACTTTCAGAAAGGACTGTGACCATAGGTATTACGAGTCTTCACCAGCCCCTGTGCTTTGACCCAGCAAGGTCTCCTCAAGGACTCCGAAAACTTGGCAAAGCATCAAGCATGTTTACTGCAGCGTTAACGGGGAAATTAACTAAAACCTAACCCTCTCACAAAGAAGTTAAGAGGAAACATGCATGCTCTAAAAATTGTATCTAACAAATAGGCTTTAATGATGTGGATAAGTGATGAAATATTAAAGTGATGAAATATTAAACACAGTGATTTTCATAACTGCAGGGAATTCTAGGTTGTTCCAGTAATGGCTTTCAGTGAACCAATCTTTCTGTGCCCATGCCCCTTTGCAGTGCCACTTTCCCTCTCTTGCCATCAGCGGTGGAGTCTGTTTTCCAACCCTTGAATCTGGACGAGCCTTGTGACTTGCTTTACCCAACGGAATGTGGTCGAAGTGACGTTATTCAACTCGAGATGCTAAATAAGCCTTAGGAGACACTATAGCTTCTACTTTTTGCCTCCTTGGTTCACTGCTCTGAAACCACCACATGAAGAGGCTAGTCTAGCCTACTGAAGAATGACAGGACATGAGGTATCCAGGCATCGGCCAGAACTGCAAGCCAGAAGGGTGGGTGTGGCCCTGTTGGACCTTCCATCCCAGCTACATGAGTGAGCCCAGATGTCACCAACACAGGCACCCACCGATCATGAGAAATTATGAACTTATTTTCAGCCACTGAGTCTACAACTGATACACCACAATACAAAATTTTATTACAGAGTTAGCTCCGTCATGTAGCACATAACACACATAACCCTCAACAAAAAGAAGAAAATGTTAACGGGGATATAAGACCTTATTTATAGAATTATCTCAAACACGTAGAACACACACACACACACACACACACACACACACACACACACACGGGTGAAAAGGGCAGAAGGGATGTTAATAGGAATATTATTTCCAGGAAGTAGGATTAGAGTTAATTATCTTCTTTATACTCTTATATTTACAAAGTTTCCTTTTATTCATAGAAAATCTACATCTATAGCATTACGATGAACTAAGTTATCTCACCAACTACACTGTGGATTCCTTGTTAGCAGAAGCTACGTCTTTCAACCGTGAACTATGAGGCTTGTCACACAGTAGGTGTCCAATAAATGTTTGATAAATGAATGGGCAGCCTTAGGCTTGTTACCTTCCCAGATTCAGGACAGGGCTGCAGCTGTTGGAGTCCACTGTACCCTGGGTTGCCCTAACATCCCCTGGTGGAGACAGGTGCCCGTGGGTCAATGGCCACTCATCCCAGATGCCCTACAGAAGGTCTCCTAGTCAGCCTGTGGCGGCTCGGGCCATAGGGACTGTGAGGTCCTCTAGGGACCATTCTGGTTACCCTGCATCATCCTTGGGCTCAAGGAGAGAGACAAGTGACCAGCCCTTCCCCCAGAACTGGAACATAGGGGCCAGGGTCTACTCCATGCCTGGATCCTGTAAATGGGCTCCCCTGAGTCCTGCTCCCTGATGGGGATTCCCCAATCCCCTCCCAGAACCACACCTAGCCTTGCCCAGCCTTGGATAACATCCTCACCCTGTGTAACCAACGTGCTGGAATCAAACCTTGCATCCAGGTAGGCATAGGGGCCCCACTCCCCCTTTCCCAGCTGCACAGCTCTCTGTGTGCCCCTCACAGCACCTTACACTCAACCCCAAAGCTCACATGAGGCGACTTCTTGAGCTGCACAAGGTGGCAGATGTGTGCATGCAGTTGGGGGGGGCTGGACAGTGAAAGTGACCAGTAAAAACTCAAATACCTGAGTTGAACAAAATGTTTGTTTGCCTCATTGATCAGTCAGATACATCACGCAGTGCTCTCTGAATACTCACCAACTAACTCCCTTCTTTCCTTTCTTACCCTCCACTCACCCATGCCAGACATCACTAATCAATCGCAGCCTCCACCCCAATCCCCCAGACGAACCCAAGATGCTCCGCACAGAATGTAGTACACAAAAGCACTGAGCGAATTATTTCTTCACTATAACACTCCAGACAGCCAAGGCTACCCTCTCTAGTTGTGTGATTTTAAATACCCTGGAAAGAAGGCGACCTCAGAGAGGCCAGAACCCAAAGCCTCCTCAGGTTGGCTTCCCTAAATTCCAGACATTTTAGTGGCATCATTCTGATGTCCAGACCCAACAGTGAGGTCATAATCCTTTCCTAATTTTTAACAGAATTCATGTTTACGTAAAAAAAAAAAATCCTTGTTTATAACAGAATGACCAAGTCCAGCACTCTATAGAGATAGCCCCATAAAGTTAGGGGAACGCAGTTTATGTGAGCCCGGGCATGGGTTAAGCACTGGTATTTCAAGGACACTATAATATAAGGCACAAGCATTTCATCACCTTTTTCTAGGAAAACTTTAGTAAGAGATCGTCGATGTCCCTTGGACCATAAGTGCTTTCTCTCCAGTAGGACGTCAGGATACTGAGGCAGGCTACAGCACAGCACCTTACAGTTACCCAGAAAGCAAGGCAGATGGTATCCCTTCCAGAAGGGCTCCGGCACCAAGCTCCTCACTGCTGGGGCAAAGGCAGTGCCCTTCCCTCCCCAGTATCCCATCGGAAGGTTGAGGAAGATGTCAGGTCAATGGAAAAAGCCAAATGAGGGGCCCCTGGGTAGCTCACTTGGTTAAGCGTCCTACTTCAGGTCAGGTCATGATCTCACGGTTCCTGAGTTCGAGTCCCACGTCGGGCTCTGTGCTGACAGCTCAGAGCCTGGAGCCTGCTTCAGATTCTGTGTCTCCTTCTCTCTTTGCCCCTCCCTGACTCACACTCTGTCTCTCTCTCTCTCTCAAAAAATGAATAAACATTAAAAAAATTTTTTTTAAAGAAAGGAAAAGCAGAATGGGATGGATACATGAGAGGAAACTCAATCATCCAAGAGGAATTGAAAAAGTCACATCCGGGGTGCCTGGGTGGTGCAGTCGGTTAAGCATCCGACTTCAGCCAGGTCACGATCTCACGGTCGGTGAGTTCGAGCCCCGCATCGGGCTCTGGGCTGATGGCTCAGAGCCTGGAGCCTGTTTCCGATTCTGTGTCTCCCTCTCTCTCTGCCCCTCCCCCGTTCATGCTCTGTCTCTCTCTGTCCCAAAAATAAATAAACGTTGAAAAAAAAAATTAAAAAAAAAAAAAGAAAAAGTCACATCCTTATCAGGGGACAGCCTCACCACTCTCCTCCAAGGGTGCCAACACATCCCATTTTGAGGATGAGACTCAGACAGGATTTCCATCCAGGAGAAAACTCAACCTACCCCTTGACTGCAAAAGGCACCATTGTACCCAAGAGGCAATTGATAAATATTCACTGAGAGTCAGACTTCCTTGTAAAATTGAATGAATGAATGAATGAATGAATGAATGACATGTGGTTTTTTTCCCCTTATAAAGGGAAAGTACTAGACACTCATTTTGGAGTACAAATTGTTCTCGGTTCCAAATAATGAAGACAGAGCAGACAGGAATCAGGTAATGATGGAATCTTTATTATGAAGTAAAATTGAGGCAATCTTTATTTGTTATCAAGCAAGATGAGGCAATTACCTATCTACATTCTTATTTTTAAATACAAAGATAAAAATGCTCTTCGGGCCACGCAGCCCGTTTGCAAATGGAATAGAAGCGTAAGTTGCCGTACAAGAGAAAATACAAATAGGAAAGGTACAGTGAGTTCTGCTGGAACTTGTTTTGAAAGCACAAATCTGTTCCAACGTAAATCATAGGAGGGGACAACTGGGGCCTAATGTGAATCTGGCATCTGCTGGTACACGATTTTCGCCCGCGAGAAATACTAGGGGAGGCAGAAGCCCACGCCGGCCGAACGGAGCCCCCGAGGACGCACCAAACGCGCACACACTCACATGGCCGTCCGCTGCCTCCATTCCCGTGTGCGTGCCGTCCACGCCGTCCTCGGGTCAGGCAGCCCTCCTCGCCCCACCTCGGGGTCACTCCCACGCTGCTGGCCTTCTCATAGCCCCTTCTGTGGGCCGGTGTGTTTCTCGACTGCTTCCTACGTGCAAAACTGTGCCCCCTTCTTTCTTTACTGTCCCTGACAAACGTTTTGACTTTTGTGCCTTAACCCCCGCTTTTCCCGTAAGCCCTGATTCTGGAGAGCGTGGTGATGTTGAGGAAGACCTAAGTCACATGACAGCACGCTCTACCGTACGTGGAAGAACGTTCTTCATGGCTGACTACTTAAAGGCAGTAACACAGCATTACACAATGCTACTACCCTTGTAGCAGTCACCTGCCAGCATTTACCAGGTTCTGTCCATGTCCTTTGAGCAAGTAATCCCATATCTTTGGGCCAAGTAAAACATAATTCAGTGAGGATTGTGGGCATAATCCAACATGAAAAAGGAAACTAGATGTGTGCATGAAGATGCTCATTGTGATACCAATGTGTGTGTGTGTGTCTGTACAGCTACAAGCATTGCAATTACAAAGGCTGTGTAACCAAATGGCAAACGATCGTAACATATTGTTTGCGAAGTGAAGGGGGGAGAAAGGGATGTAAACTGAATAGTATGAAAACAAAAGCTGAGAAGACAATGGTATTTGCTCACATGCGCACACAAGCGGGATTTGCGTTTTGAATTTTTAGAAAGCCGAGTCACCAAGAAGGGTTTTAAATATGCTAATTTTCAGTTGTGCTAAAAATCAGAAATAGTTCTTCACTGCGTATCACATACCCAACGCACTATTTATTTCAAGACGTGAAGGAAGTGATTTGAAATTTTAGTTTCCTGAATACATATTTTTGTAACGGGACCAATCTGAATCCTGAACCACAGCTGGTTATCTTCAGTAGTCACTAAAACTAATTTGCAGCCCTGATTCTTGCTGTAAATAGGGAAACAATAGTCCCTCTGCAACACGTCAACACACAGGGCAAAACATACCAACAGAAAGTAAAGGTTTTGTCAAATGCCTGGCAAACAACTCGAAGCTTGCCCGTTGACTGTGTTAATAGGAGAAAAGCGGGTGGGAGGGTTTGATGTAAGCAGGGCTATTACCAATGAAGACGACTTTCTGGACAAACCAGACAGCCAACAGGAAGTGAGGTGTTTTCATGTTTAGCACAGGAGAAATCACCCAATGGAAAAATACGAAGTCCGTATCTTGAGCCATTGGGGTCAAAATCTCTTCAGCAGCCCAACATCTCATGCAGAGAACCAGATGCTGACTGTGGGGTGGGGAGGGTTGAGGGTGGGCAGGCAGGCCTGCACGCACACCTGGGAGGGGGCAAAGGCGGAATTACTTGGAATGTTTAACAGAAAGTCCTGTTTTTATGAACAGTTCATGAGTCAGCCTTCCCACACCAGAGAGTTCTCTCCTCCTCTGAACACCTGGGATGCATTGTAGACCAGAGTGCTCAGGCTTTGCATCCTAACAGCTGTGGGAATCAATGGAAGCTACCTGCTGTGTGACCTCCGCAAACGACATTACCTCTCAGAGCCTCCCTTTCCTCTTCAGAAATGCAGGTATAACAGTATCTCTCGCATGGCTGTTCTGTGGAACAGATGTTTTTATGAGAAACACACCTGGCCCTAAGAGGGGCTTAATAAATACTCATTAAATCTGAAGCTTAATTTTTCAAGAGACACCTCCTATTGCCTCTACTCCCAAAGTTTACGTCAGGCCTGATGTCCCCAGAAGGAACACACTTGATAGGACACTGAGGGATGCAGAATCCAACAGGATGCAGGATCCTGAAGGATCCATTATCCAACCAACACTGGATCAGGCCAACCAGCTTCCACCAGTATGTGTAGGGGACGGTGAGACTGGGAGGCAAGAGAGTGTTAAGTGTTAAGCAATGTTCTTCTCGCTAAAAAAAAAAAAAAAAAAAAAAATCCAACCCCTGCTCATTGTGATTCAACTGAATGCAATTAAGTTTGTGCCCGCTTTAAAGTCATGTCCAGAAAGTCCCTCAAAAGTAACCACTTGATCACCTGGGGTCTGTGTGTGAAATCGCCGGTGTAGATTATCGCTGCCTGGTGTCCTTCATTTGCCCTTGTACTTCTCTCGGATTCATTCGTCAGCATCGCGTGGATGCTGGCTGCCGGCTCCTCTCCACACATCAGCTAGCCCCTCAGGTCTCCCTGTTGCCTCGCCACAGCAGCGAGAAGATGAACACTCCCAAACCACCCCCCCCTTGCCCCCTGGTAGCCGCACAGGGGCAGTGGCACCTCCCTCCGCCACATGGGAGAAGGCGGGCGGCCAGAAGGAGGCAGGAAGGAGCGCTCTGTAGGCCCGAGCAGGGCGCTTGGGAAGGAAACTCCGAATGCCCCCACCCTGGCAGGTGCCTACCGTAACGCAGCCCTGAGCCGCAGGGCACAGCTCTGAGAGGAAAAGGAGACGAGGGGCTAAAAGGAAATGCAATGGCCACCAGACACATCTCTTCTCCCTCATCCGATTCACGTAGGATGTACAGCTAGCTCGTCAATTTGCTGTCCATTGGGTATTGCCAGCTCAATGACATCCAGCCCCAAAGTGTCCTGGCCTCCTTGGTAGCAAAGGTGGACTTTCTGCCATTATCTAACAGAGGGACGAGAGGAGAGGCCACGCAGACATTGGAAGCCAATGGCACCGAGGTCCAGTGGGTGTGGGTTCATAAACGAAGCACTTGGCTGCATGCAAACTTGAACAAGAATCTCTCTCCAAGACAATGTGGGTATGCCCTTGAGGGTATGGCCTAGGATCAACTGAGCTCTGTCTTCTCCTCCGCCTCCTGCTCATAATGCCCCGTGCGATGTCCAGCGCATAGTAGGTACTTACTAAGTGCCAGGTGGATGCGTGCAAGGGGCGGTGGAATTATGCACGAACGCACTGATGGACAGCGAGCTGGATGAAGTTCTGAGGCGAGCTGAGAGGGGCTGTGAGCACAGTGCACTGGGGGAAAAGTCTGAAATAAATTCAGGTGGCTCAACCAGATTGTCATCTGCCGTTTGTTAAACCACCATTCAGGAGACTGGCAGTCATTTTAAAATTAAATCAAATGGCCACTTAGATGCCCTGTAGCAGCAGTTGTGGGTTACTGTCGAAGATGTTCCAGTTGCATATTGAGGCTTAACCCAGAGCTCAAAATATCCCTCTGAACTTCTGATTAGCTTCAATCGGAGTCAATAGTCATCTAGAGATGACCGAGATCTTGACATTTATTTGTTCTACCACCCTGCCTCTCTCGAGTCTGTGGAAGTGATCCTGTGTGGGGCTCTGTGGCTAGAGAATCAAGAGCCATCCATTTGTACCATGCTCTCTCAGGACACTCATTCTTAAAACCCAGCAGCCCTGACGTGAGGAAGCCTAAGCAAGCCCCCACACAGAGTCCGCACGTGGGTGCTCCAGCCAATGGCGCAACTCAGGTCCTCACCAACAGCCAGTACCAACCATCAAACGTGCAAGCAAAAATGTTTCCAGACGGTTCCAGTCCTCAGCCATCGAGCCACCCCAGGCTTTACGTCTTCCCAGTGGAAGCCCCAGACACCACGGAATAGGAACCAGCCATTCTCACATTCCCTGTCTGAATCCCTGACCCACAGAATCCAGGAGCATTAAAATAATAATGTTTTACAATTAACTGATGGGATGGTTTGTTTTGTGGCGATGTTAATTGCAACACTAGACTTGAAACACTGTCCCCAAACCCAGACCACTTAGCTTGAGCCTTGACATCGAGCCTCTGTCCTGTTAGCCCCTGAAGTGCAGGGGGTGCCCTTTCCTCCTACAGCCTTAGATACTTTTTAGGGTCTTAATACCTAACACCCACAAAATAGATAAACCAAGAGGCTGCTGTCGACCTGGTTTGTCACCCACCATTTATACACCTGTTCTGCGTCTTGGGCATTAGGTTAGACTTTGCAACAAGTTCTGGACACTTCAAAAAAAGTCATTTAGCCTATCCTTGACACTAGCTCTCTCTGCTTCCCAGCTGTTCTACTCCATAAAATCCAAACATACCTCGTACAGATGCTAACCTGGAAACCCTGAGAAGAAATACCATCTCTGCTCTTCATATTCAATCCAACTAACTCTAAGGTTCACTTAAGGCTGCTCAGTGAAAGGTGAATTACTCCAAAAATAGACTGATAGTCTGATACCACATTTAAAAAAATCTTTTTAACGTTTATTCATTTTTCAGAGACAGAGAGAGTGAGTGGGGGATGAGCAGAGAGAGGGGGAGACACAGAGTCTGAAGCAGGCTCCAGGCTCTGAGCTGTCAGCAAAGAGCCCAATGCAGGACTCGAACCCACGAACTGTGAGATCATGACCTGAGCCGACGTCAGACCCTTCACCGTCTGAGCCACCCAGGCGCCCCAGACTATCATCGCATCTAATCAAAAACTCCGCTGTAGAGATCAGATGAAAGAAGAGCATTTAAAAAGCTCCTTTTGTGGACAGGAAGATGCCGAAGAGCAGCTCTGATACGGTGTTGCAATCCATCCCGCCAAGTGGGAGGTCTCCAGAGCCTTGGAACAGGCTCGCAGCCCTGGGAGGCATGCAGCATCAGACATAATCCCCAGTTTGGAATATCAATAGCCACTGAGGGACGGTTAAGCTCCTGCATCTGAGTGGACACATCTCACTCCCTGAAGGAGCGACCGAGATGAGATCTAAGTAAGTGGAACCGAAGCAACGTCGCACCGACAGAACCGGGACCCTGGTCCAAGTAAGCTAACTATATGGCTGCGCGGACCAGAGCAGCAAAGAGGCAGAAATGCTGTGTCTGGCTCAGGCCCCAAAGGGGGAGGGACTTGAGAGCACACACTACCTTCCTGTATCTTGACACAGGCCTGAGGGAGGACACAGGGATTCTGTGGGCCCCAAGTCATGACACCTTCATGGTCAACAGTCACCCAGGGCGCTGGGAGACCATAAGCACCACCACTGACACTGCAACGAAGCCACCTGTCGGAGGAGAGTAGTTATCATGACAACCACGGGGTTTCCATCCTTACCTGTCACATTAAAGACCTGTTATTTTACCTCCTGAATTTCTTTCTAAGACATTTACGGTTCTCCATTTTGGAAGAGCAGGCCATAGCCTCCCAGCAGCCCTCCAGACGAAATCCCTATTCCAGGGGCGCCTGGGTGGCTCAGTCGGTTAAGCGTCTGACTCTTGGTTTCGGCTCAAGTCATAGTCTCACAGTTGTGAGTTTGAGCCCCACAGTGGGCTCTGTGCTGGAGGTGCGGAGCCTGCTTGGGATTCTCTCTCTCTCCCTCTCTCTGCTGCTCCCCTGCTCACAATGTCACTGTCTATCTCAAAATACATAAATAAACTTAAAACAAAAAAAAAGGAAATACCTATTTGATCTCAGCCACCTTCCCCACATTCCCCACACTGCTTCCAGAGAGATTTCTTTATCATAACAAGAATCTAATCCTGTCACTCAACCCCTCTGCGCCATTCCCACTTAAAACTCCAGTGGCGGGGCGCCTGGGTGGCGCAGTCGGTTAAGCGTCCAACTTCAGCCAGGTCACGATCTCGCGGTCCGTGAGTTCGAGCCCCGCGTCAGGCTCTGGGCTGATGGCTCAGAGCCTGGAGCCTGTTTCCGATTCTGTGTCTCCCTCTCTCTCTGCCCCTCCCCCGTTCATGCTCTGTCTCTCTCTGTCCCAAAAATAAATAAATGTTGAAAAAAAAAAAAAATTAAAAAAAAAAAAAAAAAAACTCCAGTGGCTTCCCAGTGCCCAAAGGAAAAAGTGAAAAATCCTTCATATGGTCTACAAGGCACTGAAGTTGGGCATCTACATCTACCTACACCTCCTGCCTCCTCACTCTCTATTCGCCTGCTGCTTTCTGGAATCGTCTATACCTCCCATCCTCACCTAAGGGCCTGGCCCTGATGCCCTGGAGGGTGCTCTCATCTCCCACACCTCTTCCTCCAATTAACTCCAACCCACTCCTTAGATTCAAGGAGAACTGGGTTGTGAGCCAGACTTCCTGGGTTCAAAGTCCAGCCCTGCCAATGACTTGTAGTTATGCCCCAGGGGGGAGGGCGGGGCAGAGACCTAAACATCCCTGTGTTTCAGTTGCTCCTGGGGATGATAATCATTGCTGCTTCATGGGGTCATTATGAGAACAAAAGAGTTAATACTTGTAACTTAGGTAAAAACAATTGCAACAGGACCTAGCATATAAAAAGCACTCAGTAACTATTAGCTCCCTATTCTTAAACCAGCTCAAATATCACTTCCACAGAAAGGAGCCTCCTCTGTGGCTCCCCATAATAAGAATCCTTCCTAAATGTCCTTTGCCTCAAGCACTTGCTGCTTCATAATTATGCATCCTTTAGTAGGACTATTTGATTATTGTAGGTTCTACCCACTGCTCACAAGAGTATATGTCTGTTTTTGCTCACCCAATATGCCAGTACGTAGCATGGCTCCTGATATACAGTAGATACTCAAAATCCTATAACGGATGGATGGATGGATGGATGGATGGATGGATGGATGGATGGATGGATGGAGATAGTCCAGATGACACAGAGTGTGGAGGCTAGCCACTCCTAACTAACCAACCTTACACCCAGCAGCTTCACCTTCGGGATTACACAGAATCCTGGACTATCTTGTGCGTCTTCTATGATGATCTTGAATATCAACGGTTCTTTCCCACCTCACTATTTTCAGTGGGCCCCATCTTACAGTCCAAGGGGGACTGAATTTCCTGATGGCACTACACTAAGATACCCTAATGGTAAAACATTGAACACAGCCACTGCCTCAAAGAGAGGCCAACAGAGACACAGGTAGCCTGAGGTGGGGCATTCGAAAGCCCCCGGCCCTCCTTCCAAGATTCTCCCAGGGCGCCATCTAAGGAGGCTGTTTGCCCCTCTTGGAGCCAAGAAGCGCAAACCTCCGTGGAAAATTGGAGACTGAGCCGGATCCCTTCTCAGGTCTTCTCCACTATCAGGGAGGCATTCATGAGACATGCTGGGCACATGGAGTGGAGAGATGAGGCCCCTGACCCTGGGGGTTGTCCACGGTATGTAGAAGACAGACAGGAAGCTGATAATTAAGCGATTAATTAATTACAAGGGTGCAAATAACAGGGCATACAAGTGAATGCAGGGTGGTGGGGGAGGAATCTCGATCATATACCAGAGACTCCCTGGCATGCAAAATGTGACACGGCTGTTAGAACAGCTCTCCCGTGTGGTCGGTGAAGGCAAAAGAGGGGAGCACCGGGAAGGCATTTTTCGATTCAGTTTCTCACCAGAAAGGCCAAACAACGCTACAAGGACTCACAGAGAGGCACAAAGGGTGCCCAGCTCTCCCTACATGTGTGATGTGCCTCTGTTGTCCCGGGCAGATTGGGTGCTTTTTCAAGCACTGGCACCGAAGTACCCCAAGAAACCCATGAAAGGTGATTATCCCCACTTTACAGATGTAGCAACTGAGTCTCAGATGGGGTTAAGTGAGTTGGTCACATGGCCAAGCCAGTAGGGTAACCCAAGACTGTTCCCCAAGCTCACGCTCTTACTGCTACATCAACACACAGGGAGTGAGACATGGGTTTTGTTCTGGCTCTGCACAAAACCGAGGGACCTAATTTAAAATACAATGTTGGGGCACCTGGGTGGCTCAGCAGTTAAGTGTCCGACATCGGCTAAGGTCATGATCTCACCATTCGTGGATTCGAGCCCCGCACTGGCAGCTCAGAGCCTGGAGCCTGTTTCTGATTCTGTGTCTCCCCACCTCTCTGCCCCTCCCCCGCTTGTGCTCTCTCTTTCTTGCTCAAAAATAAATAAACATTTAAAAAATCAAATTAAATGCTAATAAAAAAATAAATGCTAGAAAAAAAATAAAATGCTGATGCATAATAACTGTCAAAATAATCTGCAAGTAAAACTCACAACTTGTTTAAAGACGGATGAGAAACTGTCACATAACAGACAAAACAGTGACAACCTCATGGCTGCCATTCCACTAAGCACCTGACATGCACAAATCCATTTGCTCTTCGCATCAATTCACTGATGAAGAGGTTAGGACCATCATACCAGAGTTACAGATGTAGAAACTGACGTTTGGAGGGTTGAAGTGCTTGCTCAAGGACCAGCCGTTGAACCCAGGCCTACCTACCCCACTACCTGAGATCCATATCGCCCGACCATCATAAACACAGTTGATTTACACTCTGATGCAAGGCAGGTTGGAGGAGAGTTGGCCAGGCTCAGGAGCGGAACTGGCCACTACATACTAAGATGTAGCTGAAAGAGCTTAAGTCTAGTCTGTTCAGTGTTAACCTGATGCCAAAGGCTTCAGCAGCAGATGGTTGGTGGTGGGTCATGGGATGGAGAACCCAGAACAGTGGGCCAGCAGGTGGCATGGGGAAACCTGCCCAGGTAAGAGGGTCCCAGAAGCCAGGCCTTTGTGGAGACAGAATGCCAGTCCCGAAGAAAGGTACTGACCAGAGCAAGGCAGGGCCTGGGATCTGGAAACACAAGGAGGGTACAGAGGAGGCAAGGACTTAGGGTCAGGGAACAATGCAGGGATCCAGGAGCAGAATCAGGAAGCCAGGCAGAATTGTTCTAGGCAACAAGACCAAAGTTCTGAGCTTGGTAACTTAAATGCTCCCAGAGAACCGAGCAAGAGCTCCTGAGGTTCCCAAAGAACTCCTCTGAAGAGAAGAACATTCTTTTGGCAAGTAGTGAATGAGCACCTGTTATGTCCCAGTCCCAGGAGAGGCCCTGAAGATAGAGCCTTACATAAGACAGATGCAGTCCTTACCCACCGTGAGCTTGAACTAGGGATTCAATACAAGCCAAGATCATCATGACCATCATTTTCATCTTCTGCATCATCACCTGGGAATAGGGTCTGCGAGTCTTCATTTTAACAAGACCACTCACTAGTCGTTGGCATGCGATAAATTTTGTTTTTACCTCTGTGGACAGTTCCTGCTTTTCCAATATGGGGACCAGCCAGCAACTCAAAATTGAGACAAACAAGTATCCGTACCCCAAGCTCCCTGGAGGAAACCACGGTCACCTGGGATCCCAATCCTGAGCCCCTTCGTGCTGCCATCTGTCCTAGGAGGCTAGACATAGTGACAGGAAACAAGGAGGACGTCCCCAACAAGCTTCACGCTGTGCAGTCATGGAGGACAGGAAGCACCTTGCTCACAGCTTGTGTCTGTCTGCGCAGAGATTATGGCAAGAGAATCGGCCCAAGGGGAAACCGAGGTCTTCCTTGCTCACCTTCTTTCCCAGCCCAGCCCTCCTCTGGCATTTCTGCCTCTAAACACTGTTAATTCAGGGGGCTTCCAAAGCACCATCCATTTTCCCCGTGCTGGATCATTTCCCAACAGTGTCCCCTGCCCCCCATGCCTCCATACTGTAAAGCTACCAGCCTTTAATGACAGAGCAAAAGGTGGGAAGAGAGGGAACTGGGGCTTCTCCAGGGCCCCGAGACTACATAACATGCACACAGACTGAGATGAACGCACTGAGCTGGTTCTGGGAGCACACCTCCATTCCCCTTCCCTCCCCGTCCGGTCCATGCTGGATCCTGGAAACCACTGACACTCACCAGAACTCTGAATGCCAGGAAACCAATGAAGCAAGGACTAGGGACTAGGTTTGCCTGTGCAGAGTTGATGCTACTTCCTGCCATGTTTGCGAACACTCACCATTTAGTGCCCAATGACCGGGCAGTGCACAAACAAGCCACGCACATGAATGCCTCCAACGAACCTTGTTGTCGTTTTCATTTGATCCCAACAGGAAATACTCGGGCGATGAGTGTGCGCTCTTCTAAAGAGCAAAGGAACACCGTGCTCTGCTGACAGTCTTTCAACGTCGAGGGCACTTTGCCAGGAACTGTCTACCCGTGCCTTCGGTGTGGCTTCTGAACAAGTCGCTGCTGCCCGAAATGCAAGTCCCCGGGCATTTCTCCCTGGGCCCCAGGATGCATTTTCCTCCCAGGCCAGTACACAAATGAGGGTTGGCTGCAGCTACACTCGCTCGTTAGTGAGTGACCGCGGCAGTGGGCTTGTAATATTTGCAATACCGTTTCCGGTTTTAAAATTAAACCCTGAGAGCCCAACCAACTTCAGAAATGGAGTGTGTGTGGTTGCTTAAAGGCTTTCTTTAGAGTCACTATGGGGGTAACTGATCTTGAATAAGAGAATAGACTAAAATAACCAGAGAGAACCCACATCTTATCATCACGAGGAAGTGGCCACAGAGAGATGATGTGCTCATACTCAAGAGACTCTGAACACGGCACACACGTTTCCGCTGCGACCCCAGAAAAATGTCACCTGCTCGCAGGCAGTCGGAGGCATCCTCCTCGGTGTCCCCAGGGCCCGAACAAAACCAGGAGTACAATAAATCGCGATGAGAATGATCCCCCCCCCCCCCCAGGACAAGAACACTGAGGAGAACGATCGCTGCCATCCT